>NC_079319.1:34535716-35785091 GCF_029931775.1 Euleptes europaea
CATCTTCCCTTACAGAAGACCTAACAGGAACAGATTTGAGGGGTGGGAACTATATCCACCAACACTTCACTAAGCATAAAGCCAACAGACCCAAGCAACAACAAAATTTTGTCCAGCTAATTAAAAGAAACTGCATACCAACTGTCAATCTTTTTATATGATTTCAGTGCTAATAAGGTGCCAAGGCAACGCCTCTAAAGTAAGCAATTACTTCTGATTCAAACTGTACGGACAAATGTCCATTTGACTCTTTAGAACAAGTGCAAAAGTGTTTGAAACAATGGGCAAAATGCATATCAACCACACAATGCATGTTTCACATTTAATCTGTTTAGGGTCAATGTTATCTCAGGAAGATATATAATATTAATCTTAAAGGAGAACTAAATATAGATTGGCACTATGGATCAGGGACCCTGACAATGTACTTCTTTTATTAGTACAGAATCAGCAAGAAAGAGCTTTGTTTTTATATTGCAGAAGATGTTGTTTTCAGGGCTGTAATTAACATGCACACACATACTCACAGACAACAAAGCCTTCTACTAATCCAAAATAGTTATTTTCTTCCTCCCCACTATTAGCACAACACAGCAGCATTTAACCCTTTTTATAAATTAAATTACAGTTTAAAGTGTTTCAGTTCTGTCTTTAAAGACTAATAAAGCTAAGATTTCTTCTTATAAAACTTACCAAAGAAATAAACAAGAAAACAACAAATGTAAGGGTTATCAGATGAGTTCAAACAAACATGTACCTGCTCATCTACTTAGTGTGGCAAAAACTAAATCACAAGGCTAATGACTTGGATAACCTAACTCCTTTTCTCAGAACAGACGACCAATACACAGAAAAACTTAAGTTACTAACCTCTGTATTCCTCCTGGAAAAACTGTCCTCTAAACTCTGCTCAGCCAAATTATAAAACCCACCTACAGCCAGCTTTGCTAATGAAAAGAGGGTGCTTTTCTGAACAATGGAAGAATTCCTCTGCGTTTAGAATGCAGAGTTCCCATTATAACCAAGAATCAGAAATGCCAGTTTTACCTCTGTTTTTTTAATTGATATTGTCCCAGCCCTCTTCTACGGTCCAGTGAGACAGTGTTTGTGGAATGATTAAAAAGAACGTGATCAGATCAAGAGGGTAGAATAATGGGAAAGGAATGCTAGGTTAGCCACAGTGTAAGTGCTGGGAAAAGAAGACCAAGAGACTTCTTAGCCTATTGTTTTTATTCCCATCTGCTCTTTAGACATCTCAGAAGACTTTGATTCTTCATTTACTTTGCTAAAAATGGGTTAAAAGTTGCTCACTTACATCAGAATTCGAGAACAAGTTACAGATCTTTTTTTTTGAAAAAAGAAAATAAATAAAAAAAATCCTTGAATTATATCAAGTTTCCAAAAGGTCATCACTGTCTCTGCTGTGGCCTTTTCCCCATCCCAAATCCTCTATCAATATGTCATAGTGAGTTAGGCAAAGACAAAAGAGAGGCTCAGTGTGAAAACTGCACATATATCTAATCCTGACAAAGCAATGAATAGGCCTTCACAAGTATAATTATACTTGTTTATTTGTTACCACGTACAGAGAGCTGATGAAAAAATCCATCAAAGTGGTATTATGCAGACACCAAGAGCTTCTTTTCTTTTGGTTGCTAAAGCCACATTGAAGCTTAAATTCCTTATTGTTAAATTCAGAAGAAAAGGGAAGGAAAAAAAAGATTTTGGGTAGACTTTTTTTTTTGCATCAGTTGCTGACAGATCTTTTGTGCATAGTGCTGTATTATTAGATGCATTAGCTAGAGACTTGCTCACTCAGCTCGCTCGTTTTAGACCATACAGGAATCCATAATTATAAAGTACTGTACACAGTACCTTTTAAACAGGGTGTGGCAGGCATCTGGCTGACCACAACTTGAACAGATTAAAAACAGGCCACTTTCTCACAGTTTGGTTATTCAGAATATTTAAACACAGGTACACTACCTGTACAAAAAATCATGAGTGACAATTCTACTCTCCTCAGTAAAGTCAAACTCAGCATAGGCCTATGTAGCACAGAATATAGCAGAAAGGAAACTTACCAAGGTGCTCCTGTAATGGAATTCTAGCCTAGATGCCATACAGGAGGCTTTCTATACATCCATCTAAAACCTGTTTCCAGCCCCTGAACCAAAAAAGAAAGAAAACCTACAGGAACTACTGAAGCAACTGTAAGACAGATGGAAAATACTTTTTTCCAGACCAAAACTACTATGCATTACACTCTGACATACCCTAAAACAAACAGCTTTACGATTGCATGTTTTAAGGATTCAGAGTTGGGGGAAGGGAGTCAAATAAGGGTTTTATTCTTCTTTTTCCTTTACAGAATAGAACTATATCAAAGTAAAGGCAATATGCATAGTCTTTGTGAGCTTTCCAATTTAAAACAGAAAAGCTGTAATTTTTCTTTGCTGGCAATCTGGAAACACTCTGGAGTTAATTACAGCTGATTTGAAGTGAACGACACAAACAAAGACCAGTCTATGTCCAGACAATTATACTGCATTAACCAGCTTAGAGCTTCCTGCTGATGTTTCAGGGCTCTTCTATTACACCCTTCTACCTTCCCAGCACGATAGAAAATGCTTCTGCAAGAAGGAATTAATGAAGAGAACTGCAAAAGAATGTGTGACGACCTCTCCTGACATGGCAAAAACTTTCCACCCATGTCACGACAAAGGGGAGAAGGTAATTAAGTTTGAATAAAGGGATGTAACCAAATATACTGTCCACTTAAAACAGCACGTTAAAAAGAGAACTAGAAAAGTTTGCAAACGGCATACTTGACTGGCTGTTCAATCACTATATTGTTTCAGCCCTTTCTCCTTTACCATCCTCAAAGGCTATGTTTTCAGATTTTTAATAGTACTTTTATAATGAAATCTCATGTGACTGATGATCTCTTCCTTCCTCTCAAGCTGATAGTTTCTTTGTTTTATACACTGAAGAATCAGTGAGAAAGCACACAATATAGCAAGAGAACAAGCTTTGGGAAATTTTTAATTTAATTATAAAGCTGAAAGACGTTGCTTTACTCCTCTGTATTTTCTTCCCACAGTTCTCATGAATCCAACGCCATTGCTCTCCCTTTGGGCCAATCAAGCTACTGTGGGATGTGCCTGATTTCTCTGGAGAATCATCCCATAACTGTGGACTTATCTCTTGCATTGTACTTGAAAAGACTTCTGATATGCTTGACCCGTGGTTTTAGTGTTCAAAATTGTGTGGCTGGCTATTCCTTATTTTGATCATGAATATTTCAGATGGATGTCACTTAAGTAAAATAATAGGCACTCTCTCGTACTTGTGTTGCTTTACCAGAAGCCCTGGCACTGGGGTTTCATAGTAAACCAAGCCAAATTACCTAACCTATCACTAAAAAATTGGAATTATGCAAACACTGGGATATATGTATTTCTTTTCAAGAAAGGCATCTGAACGAGAGTGACCCAGTGAGCTTTAAACAGTAATCACTTTCCTTTGTCTTATCTATGCAAAGGAGGATTAGGGTTACAATGATGACTGCTAAATCCCTTTGATTTTCCTTTACTAAATAAATATAAATCTACAAATCAATCAAGTCCTTTATTGTAATGCACACAACATAGTTTATGAAAGGTTATGTAAATTACAGTTATTTTTACAAGAATGTTCTGAAAAGAACTCCATGCTTTTCCTTTTCACCCAAAAATATGCCATTAGATTTGAAAGTTCAAGTTAATAATCCTGCCCAACACAAAAGCTTAACCACCGTTCCCATTAGGACATTTATTCCCCAGGAAAAAAAAATCTACTAGATTTATCATTATAGAAGTGTATTGGTTATATTTGCTATGTTCATTCAGATACCAAACCCTACATTAGTAAAACCTTTACAATCTAATCTCTTTCATTCCAACCAATATTAGTGATTATTATATATTGTGTAGCCTATTCTAACCACAATTAAATCAGAAGTCTCATTGAGTTCAATGGAACTTACTCTCAAAAAAAGAGTGCTGCCTTGAAGTCTGAAAAAGTAAAACAAAGGAGTAATTTACATTGTTTTACACAAATTACAAGAATTTTCATTGGTTGCGTACAGTGCAATACTATGCAGGTTTACTCAGAAGAAAGCGCTGAGGGGGTGGCGTGACCCTGGCGCCAGCGTAAATGCTACTTGCGCTGATGTAAGGGGCTACGATGGTGCCGGGGCACTTAAGCCAGAGCTGAGGAGTGGTGTAGCAGTGCCACACATAGGTGCTAGCGGAGCCGCGCCAGCTGCACACGTCTGGTGCAGGGGCCCGCACCACGCCAAAGGGGGCATGTCTGGGGGCGGGGCTGGCATAAATCAGCTCCCTGAGCCCTTTTGGCACAGGAACACCCACATTTGCCAGTGCGAGCTTATGCCAGCAACAATGTTGGCGTAGCTTATGGAGCTGCATACAGCAGTTCAATGGGGGTTGGGGAAGCATTCCTGTCAGGTTGCTGGCCATGGTGCAGGGTACCCTCCTCTCTGGATTGCTCTGCCCATATTCATCATCAGGTAAGTCCCATTCAATACAGTAGGTCTTGGGTATAAATGTGGTTGGTTCAGGAGGAAAGCATGAAAAAGTCCAAATCACAAAAACACCTTTGTACCTGCATTTACCAGCTAAACATGAAACACTGCATGCTTTCAATGCTTTGTAATAGCCTTGTTAATGCAATTCATTATCACTTTTATTAAACAGTAGTACTATTGTTTGTGTTTGGCACATATCCTTAGCAAATTTTATTTAACCCAAAAAAGAAAGCAGAATTTTTATGTAAAGTTTTTGGTATTAACTAACAGTCGCCTAGTTCTCGTTTTGAAAATAACAGATTTTAAGCAAACCTTTCAGTTCTTGCCTCAATTAGTAATACTTCAACACCACAGGAAGAACCTAATGAAGTATACATAACAGACCTTCATGTACATTACAGAAAGCAAAGTGGAGCACTGTCATAAATAAGGCACAAAACACCAGGAGCTGTTCCTATAGATCTGAATGGCAATAAGAGATGCGCTCAAATAAGCACACTAAGAACTTAACATATGCATCTCTGCTCTGGATTGCAGCATTCAATATAGTTTCATATTAAACATTTAGCTGCCATTATAATCATGCTTTAAAAACGGCTTAGCCATTAATAAGCCACCTATTTTTCTAGAATAATTTAGTGGCAAATTTGGTTTGGATAGTCAATGATCATCTGGGACATTTGTTTTTATTATGCAGAGCCTTTTGTCATGTTTTTCATGCAAGTTAATTCTACTGCTCTGCATAAATGAAGTGAGCAATTCAGTAATTAACTTTTGTGTTTTAAAATGTATGAACTTTAATTAGTTTTCATTATAAACAAACAAATGTCAGCCATAATTATAAGCTCCTTGGTTCAACTACATATTATCCCTTTTCAAACAAACTTGATGTCAGACAAATTAAAATCAAGCAGCCGGCAATTTTGAGTTGAATTTTACATGATCTGCCAGTAACTTGATTACTTTAACTTCAATATCATTACAGGAAAAGTATTTCAGTAAAAATAATTGCAAGAATTCCAACAAGAGACAGGCTTAATTGTATTGATTCAAAAGATGCATGTATATAGGAACCATGTTGAAGGAGTAAAGTTATCTTGAATCTACCGTTACTATAAAAATAAAATTGCCTGGCATGGGAAAAGGCCATTTTAGACTGATTTTGTTTCCTCCTAGAGATACAAAATGAACTACAGCAATTCTTTAGGCAATCATCTCTGCACGTTGTGCAACAAAATATCAATGTGGAACAACTTCAAAGCTTGAAGACTTGGAGGTTTATTTACCGACTAGTGTATCTATCAAGACTAGGAACAAGTGGAGCTGTCAGGACATAATGAAGGTAAATGATTAGTTAGCACTGAGGCTGAGCTCTTCTTCAATGCAATAAGAGTTAATTAAAGTTTACCACCAAACATCAACCAAAGCAGGATGTTGATCAGGTTTCAGCATTAAGTGCAAACAGACAATGGTTGGCAGCAATTAGTACAGCGATCAAATGACATGCAACAATAATTATACATTTAAAACAGCTCAATGTCTGGTGGAGAAGGGGAACCTAATCAGCCCCTTTGACTGCACATACTCAAAGAGCAGGAAACAGGTATCAGGTATTTCAATTTAACACTGTACATTCAACCAAAAAGAAAAAGAAAAGAAAAGTAGGCTATCTGAAAAGGAAGGAGTTAGTCTTCATTAAACTGAAGACATTTTTCTGGCCTTTTCTATCTAGTGAAGACATGCAAAAAACTATGGAAGTAACTAGGGTTCAAAGGCCATTGGTTGCAGCTTCCCCTCCCCCCCCCAAAAAAATCTGCATCAGATGCCATGTCAGAGTCGACATTTAGTCCTCACAGTCTCAAAATGCACCAAATGGGATTTATATCTGCTAGCTGCCTACACACCAAAGGAAATGTACAGTGGGTTAAGTATTACTTGGTAAATGAGCCAGATACCAAGGTCTTGCTGCATGCTCCTTTGTTTTCAAATTCATGCAATCCATGTGGGCCTTAATCCTACCTGTTCTGAAGTCCTACCTGTTCTGAAAGCCTTCAGTCATTCCTCCAGATTTAAAAAGCTAGGCTTCCTGCCTTGCATCCCTACTGCTTATTACTTCAGCGATGAACAGACCCTTAGCCCACCTGTTAGAGAAACAGCCATGACAGTAGCCACCTTTAACAAACAGGGTCAGTCTATGGGACTTTGGTGCAAAGGCAGTAAATCCAAATGGTATCATCTCATGGGACACTGTTTACCAGGAAGTGTGTCCCTTGCATCAAATTTGTCACCCATTCTGCTATGCTTGCATTAGTGGTACCCCAAATCTACCACCTGACACAGATTGCTTAAGGTACTGGGAGCTGATAAAGCTTTGATGCCATACAATCATTAGAAAAAAGCTGGCATGTTAATTTAGACCTTGACCTCAAACAACTGTCAAACGTTGTGGGGGGGGGGGGGAAAGGCTTGCACAAATAAACAAAATATTGCACCATGGGTAAATTCCTCTCTATGGCCTAAACTACAAATTAAGACCCTGTAGGAAAAAGATTTTTTGGCTCAGTTCAAACATAATAATACCAAAGCTTTTTTTTTTTTTTTAACTCTCATGAAGAATACCCATTCAGCTCTTTGAACACAGTTAATAAACCCAGGATTCAGCTTGCAAACCCTAGCTTGGCTTCATTGCCTTTGTGCTGTAGTGTCAGGGAACTAGCCACGATTAAGCCAGGATGTGTACAAACAATTCATGCAAAACCATAGTTATGGCTAACTGTGGTTAATGAACCATCTTGAAACTATGGTTTCAGATGCTGGTTCATAGACCCTAGTGGAGTGGCCTACATTCAGACAATCACACTAACCTTACTTAGTTTAATTAAGGCATGATTTCACATGATGTCTAAACTAAGACTATATTTCTATGATGTTCAGATAGCTCTAGTGCCTAAAAGGTAACAAGCACCACATTGTGACAAGATGGGTATAGGGCCAAGTATTCTCTTTGGCATTCAATTCAGACATTGAATTCTAGAGCAAACCTTGATCCCTAATCAATACAGAGGTGAAAAAGGTAACCATCGCAAGCCTTTTAGTAACAGGCTAAAGTTAAATAGGAGCCAGAATTAGTTAATGCTGCCTAGTTCTAGTCAGCTTAATATTCTAATAATGCAGCCCTAACAGCTGAACAGACATGCATAATTGCCACTGATCATCAGCATGGAAAACCACTATATAGTTTCTCTGGACATCTAGAGACCTTGTCAGACAAATTGTTGTAGGGACATAATGATATTCAATTGCCATTTTTTTACAAAATGAAAAAGCCCTCAGTTGGGGGGGGGACAGCCACTGCTGAGGGACTGGGGCAGTGAAGCTCAGAGGAAATCTGCCATGTAGAAGACCTGTTACTGCAGCGCTGTATCAGTATCTGCAATAGCAATGAGGAAACTACACAAGCCTTTCCACCTGTACAAAACACCCATCGCCACCCATCGGTCACATAGAGTTGCCACTTTTCCCTGTTGGGGCTCCTAACAGCTGCATGAGAGACACATTCCTAGCATCGGACTGTTGCAGAAAGCAAAAAAGTCCTTAAAGTGCTACAAATTCCTAGCAGTCTGACTGTTGCATAAGCTTTCATGGACCAGAACTTCACTTCATCAGATGATGTAAGTTTTACTTATTGAATTTTGCCTCGTGTCATGGTCAAAGAGCAAGGGCCCAGCTGGAGGAAAAGGTAGAAACCTTTCACAGTGACAGTGCTCCAGCAAACTGAAATGCTGAATAATGTGACATTGCTGAAAAGGGACGCATATTTACAGCCACCACAGATACACATCCAGAAGTATTGGATTTTTTCACAGTGATGAAAGTATACCAAAGTATACCATCTCCAAGACAGTGCTCTCGTGTTCTTAGGAACAAATCACCAGAGGTTATCTGAACTGCCTCTTTAGCGGGAATCCTCATTTAGAGCCTGACAAATAAGACATACAATTCATATTAGATTGGGCTTCTTCAATATACGCAGAGAAGGGAGTGACTATTGAGCTACTCTATGCTTTACAAAAAGATAGCAGAAAAGGAATCGCAAATGGCTTCTGCTGCTTCTTCCCTTGCAATTTATTAACATGGGAAGTACGCTGGATTTCCCCTGGTCATTCTTTGTCACCTACAAGCCAACCTTAAGGTCAGTCAGCTATATAGGAAATGAAGCCTAGGAGTCATTGGAGCCAGATGAACTGTGGTGACCAACATAAAGAAAAGGAGATATGGGGTGGAAATGTGTAGATACTATGAAGCAAGCATTCAGAAAGCAGAATATCCCTAGAAAGTCAGAATGCTAATAATGGGCATTGTTTCATTTGACTCTGATGTTGCACAGCTTGCCAAGGACATATGCATATAACTAACTCACAACTGGACTCTGAAAATTTTCATTTAGCATAATGTCAAAGCTACTATGTTTCAACACAGCAACAACGGTATACAATAAGTGGTATATAAACTACTTGTTAAAAAAAACAGGCTGCGACACTGAATATTTACATCATACTTTTTACTTGAATGTGTAAATCTGCATCACTACATTTAGTTGAATCAAATGCCTCGCTACTTTGGAGTGACTGGGTAGCATCCTAGGGCTGTGTGACACAAGGAGTCCTCCCACATATACACATAACAAACTTCATTTTCCCAACTAATTCTGTTATGCTAGGGATTTGTGCACAAAGTTAGCTAATCCCAGTATTTCCCTAGAGCTGCATTTAAGCTATGGCCCACTCCCAGCACAAAAGTGTCTCCAAACGCCCTTTCGCCCCCTTCAGCACTCATACGCTCATTGGTCCTGACATTTTCACTTCAGCCATGACAAATGAGCTGATAGCTGTGATCAGATTGCACACAAGTACTGCTTTATCTAAAGACATATCATTAACTCTCATCACTATCTTCCAATATGACTCTTTTTTTTTTGTTTAATTTGTTGTGAAACGCAAGTCCGTTTTAAAGCAACTAAACCTTAAGTAACCGCAAATAAGCTTCACCAAATAAGAAAACAGTAGTTTTGGACAGAATCGGAACATGACTACCATTAACTAAATGTTTCTCAGGGGACTTAAGTAACTGTACTCAACCTCTGCCCTAGTGCAAACATACCAACTGAAAGTCTTCTAAGGTCCCTTCCCCCATGATGGACTGTGAGCACCAATCTACCATTTATAGAGAAACATAAATAAAGGGCAGCTATCAAGCATAATAAATTAGAAAACTAATTTCTGTATCTCCAGATGGCTTTTCTTGTCATTAAAAACAAACAAGCAGAAAACTTAACATCCAACTACGGTAGATTTTCGACAAGTAAGATTTTTTTACTCCAGTTCGTCTTTTTAATACGCAGGAACTGTACTAACTTGAAACTGTTTTAAAAGAAAGTGACAGCTCCACATACAGAAGAACCTGAGTTCCAGTGACACAGTTCTCGAATCTAGAAGCTAGAAAGTCTATTTCTTGTAACTTCTGCTAGCAATTTATCAGAGAATAAACATAGAAGGAGAGTCAACTGTAACACAACAGATCTTGGGAATAGAGGTCATGCTTTGAGGTAAAGTGCTATTCACTTCTGGACCATGCAAGAAGCTCTTTATTCCTGTTCTTATTGGAATCAGTTCCCCTTACCAGAGCAAGAACAAAGCCAAGTCCTCATGTGAGGTTTATGAATAAATCAGAGGTGAGCCACTTTAAGTGCTGCCCGTGATTTTCTTGTTGACAGTGAGCACTTAAACAGGCTTCTAAGACCAGCAATTCCTGGCAAATCTTAACAGTCCCTAATCTACACCCTGCTTCATTTCAAGTAAAACATGATGCCCCGTTTTTTTCCCCCTTAAGACTTCACTTTTTGGATAACTTTTGTGCCACCTCCACAGAAACGAGTCTGCCCCATTTCAAACATTAACACTACATAAATAACACAAACTTTACATCTTCCCCCCGCCAAGAAAGCCGGCTACTAACATAAATATGCTTACCAGCCCAAATAATTAAGAATTACCCTAGTAAGCATTTTAATTAATTACAAAAACAAAGAACGATAGCATTTTTACTGTTCCTAAAACATCTGAGTATGAATATTATTGTACACCAAGATGATAAATCCTTTTAGAGTACTACTGCCACCTGTATTTAAAATCCAGTTCAACAGCCTGAAAACATTAGTTTAAATAACTGACATGTAGAGCTGTGGTAAAGAAGATACAATTTACAGCATGGTGGCCAGGCCCAGCCACTCTAAAACAGAGGAAGATTTCTAAGAACGCTCTGAGCCATGTATGATTTTTGACAATTCCACTATGTTTTAGAGCTAGTGCTCAAAGTATAACGCAACTGTTAATAATTAACGCCTTGTGTTTTATTTTGCACACCTTAATTTCTATTTTTCTGAACTAATTCTAAACATAGAACTTTATACTCTCAAAGTACATCTACAACATTTAGCATTAAGACTTTTACTTGTTCACCTCTATAAGAAATTGA
The DNA here is from genome assembly GCF_029931775.1 of Euleptes europaea. NCBI lineage: Eukaryota > Metazoa > Chordata > Lepidosauria > Squamata > Sphaerodactylidae > Euleptes > Euleptes europaea. The sequence continues at coordinate 34,546,839 of NC_079319.1, forward strand.
CCCACCACCTTCCTTTCTCACTGGCTTCCTGAATTCCAAAAACTTAGTGCCAAGGCCAATTAGAAACTGAACAGAATCGATCGAGGATACACTAGCGTTATTACATTTGGCATGGTCTGATCTATCCCTTTACTATGAGGCTTTAAATCAGAGCCTGACCTCAACACTAGAAGCAGAGCTGCCAGATCAAAAATTCAAAATAAAGGAACACTAGCATTGTGCTGATTCTTCTTCAGAGTGCTATAGTGTTGAGTAATAAGAGCTACCAATTGCAATCTGTGGCACTTATAAGTTAAGGAATAAGGTATGAAAGGCTCAAACATGATGCCCAAAACCATTGGAGTCCACAGAGTCAGATGTGTTCTTGAGAGCAGTCACAATGAAAGTTGTTTGGCACTTTCTCCTGGATTTAACAATACAGAACAGCTTTAGAGAAGTTTGGCTTTCGTCTTAGGAATGTTGTTCTGGCCCTTTAGTGCCCTGACCTTAAACAGAAGAGAAGATTTTTGTCTTCAAGTCTTAAAATAGAAAACAGTGGGGACTAGGGCTGTCAGTTTTTTTGGGCTTTTTAAAACAACAACAACAACAACTTGCCCTTTTCCTTTTACAGCACCCTGGCATACAGAAATTAAGTAGGTGAAGATTTTTCGCATCCTGCAGGGAAAGCCTTCACCATGTTAATTTCTGCTCCTAGTCCCCTTTCAGAGGACCAAGACCAGGGTGGAAAAAGCCTTGCAACTCTAGTCAGGTCACAAGTTAAATGCGGAGTATTGTTGAAGTCACCAAATGTCGTCTTAACATTGCTACCTTCAATTGCAAAAAAGATATTGCCAGCAGGTGACTTGTTATTGTAGATTAAAAGTCTTACTGTTTGAATGACCCTAAGTCCACATTCCGACCTCATAAAACTGATCTACTGGTAGGTGAGAAGTAATATGCTATGACACCTCCAAACTATTTCAATTTGCATGTTTGCTGCTCCGTGTGTAATTTATTTATAAATTGGTTAATAAAAAAGAACAAAACTATTACTGAACAATATTTTTCTTTTAAAAAGAAGATTCACTTGGATACTTTGGACTGTAATCACATACATACGTCACATGTTCTACATGACACATGTTATTTATTTATTTAGAACATTTTTATGCCACCTCTACAGGAATCTGCCCAAGGGATCTGGTGTTTTTGTTTTGTTTTAAAACACACTCCCACTACCTCTGAATTCTACATATTAAAGATGCATGTCTGGCATCCTCATAGCCCCTCAAGTGAATACAGCATGAGTCTTATTTGTAATATATTATGCAAGGAGTCAAACCAAACCTAAAACTACTGGACCAAGCCTCCCCTCCCCCATCCCACAAGAAACCAAAACACAACCTGAATTACTATTTGAAAGTTACTGTTGCATTTGACTTGGAACAGAATATTTTAAAAAATCAAGTTACCAATTAATTGTCTACAAATAATCTGGTGTTACACTCACAGATCCTTACCAGAATAAATAAAAAGCATGTTAAATAATCAGTATATGGGATACATTTGGCTCCTGTACTGGGAAATATCAGGTAGGGTGAAGGCCTGTTTTCTGCACTCCCCTGTAGAAACCACAAGCAGCCTGATGGTAGAAAGGCTAGTGGACAACATTTTTGCACACTGTACACAACCTTCTACTCAACAATAGTATACAGCAGGATCTGTACACCTGTTATTGAAACTTTTCTTTTTGATCTTTGACCTAAAGGTTGGTCTGCTAAGAAGTCAGTTCCCTTCATCTCTGGTTAAGCTTGCAGAGCCCCAAACAATAAAGGGTATAGCAGTGTTCCAGTATTCAGGCTTTGAGACAGGAACTCAGAGTCATTAAAGAAAGGGAATCTGAAAATATGGTGACAAGTAGCATGTGAATGAGAAATCATTTAATTTCAACATTACAAATGCTTCATCCTAGTCTCTCTAACATCAGAGTCCAACATCAACACATTTTCCCCCTGTGTTCTTTATATTTGCCCCCTCTGTATGCTCAAGAGGTACATGTAGCCTCTAGTATGTTTAACCATCAAGGATCAAAATTAAATTAAAATATCACAGTGATTTTAATCACTTTATCCCACATGCAAATACACATAATAATTGATATTTTCCTACATAATACGGAACAAAACCAACTGAGGCATACCAAACCTTTGACACAGCAAAGGAACTAAATCAGAAACTTCTGTCACAGCTGAACCTGAGCTGGAACCCAACCAGAAAATAGGATGCTTTGATTATTAAATAATGGATTGGTAAGGTATCTGCTGTGAGGAAGCTGCAAAATATGCACCACAGTATATTTACATTAAGACCTAGGTACAACCTTCTTTATTATGAAAAGCCAGCTTGTGTTCTTTCTTGACTGAGTCTAGCCTCTTAATTCATATAAGGGAGTTGCCTTTAAAGATACAGTCACATGTTTCATTCCGAGCCTATTATCTTTACGCTGATGACCCACAGTCTATAATCTTCCATGAAGCCCATTCAGGTCAGTGTGACAACCATGCATCTTCTGTAAAAAGTAACTTTTGAACAAGTTTGAAGTTTTCAAAAATTAGCAAAAACAAACAAATTGGAGTACAGGTGAATGAATGCTTTACATTTTTAAAGCTGAAAGCTGAGAATGATAACTGCATATAAATGTGTCCTAAAATGGTAAACTTATTTTACTCACAGAATACAATTTGGCCATTCCTCAACAGAATTCCTTTGAATACTCTTCTCCCCGCCCCTTGCATATATATATATATATATATATATATATATATATATATATATATATATATATATATATATATATATATATATATATATATATATATATATATATATATATCTCCCCCTAGACAGGCTCTAGCATTCCAAACTTTTATGACTGCAAACTTATTAAAGCAAGAAGAACAAAAAGGACTTATTTAGAACATTGGAATAACAAAATCACAGAACGTGCCTGTTATACAAGACTGTAATGCATCTGTGCTTATAGCCATATCCTAAGTTCTTTATACAGTCAAAAGAGGTAAGCATTTTTTCTTCAATAATGATTGCTGAGACTTAGTTCTTGGCCTTTTACTATTATTTGTCCATGATATCGTACAATTAAAACTACAGTCTGCAGTATACTTACACCCAGGGAAGCACGTTCTATTGAACTAAGTGGGACTTCTGAGTAAGCATAGCTATAACTATGCTGTACTATTTGCTAGCACCAAATGTTTGTCACAATCGAGTTCTATCTGGCCACATTTAAACTTGTGTTCGGTTTGTAACTCCTTTTCTAGAATCTCATGCAACTGAACCCAGAAGTAAGTTTCACTAAGTTCAATGGAACTATCACCAAAAGTATACATAGGATTGCAGCCTAAATCTCAGTATATGAGAAGCCTGGGTTTCTGCTTGTTCAGTAAGAATGCAGACATCACATAAGCCAGCATTAACCCATGCATTATCTGGTTTTGCAGTGGCTGGAAAACTGCCAGTTACAACACACATTGGTTGCTTAACAATATAAATTATTTTAAAATTAACACATTTTTCTATTCCAAAGTTCTCAACAAGGTCCTCTTACTTTAAACAAATGCCCCAGATACAAGCTTTCTCGTTATATTTTAGAAGAGGCTTTCAAGATTTTTAAACGCTAGCAACAACTATTCCCCAAATCATAAAGAATATCTGACATTGAGGTACTATGCAAGGTTTGATGTCACATCTTAGATAAAAAAACCTTTCCTGACTATGATACCATATTGAACTGTCAATTTCCTACCATTTACAAATATTTACTTCTTACTTTGCATATCTACACCTACTCCACCAACCGTCAGTCACAAACAGTATTCAAATGGCAGATGGACAAAAGCAAGCTCTCTAAAACATGGACTGTATGGTAGATTCAAAATGCTCTTCTGTTATGACCCTTAAATTCAATTACAGTGACCTGAAAAATAAAAATGACACTACTTAACAGGCAGATGACAAATAATTTTTTATCCATACAGGATCTGATTTACATATGTACTACGGAAACATTTATTTTTAAAAAAACTTTTCAAAGTGGATATATGTAGGGTATTTTAACTGTCCTGGTTACTGTTGAGAGCACATAATTAGAAGCACAGATCACATTGTCAACAGCTAACCAATTACAGTCATAGCTTTAGGCCTCCTCCTGGTCCCATTTAAGTCAATAGATATTTTATCACTGACTTTGGTAGGTGCAGGGTCCTTAATGACATGACTTACGACCCTACTGCAAACATAACAACTGAATTCTAATCACACTAAGAATAAATTTCCTTACTTGCTAATTTCTACCCATATTCTATCACATCGTCAGAGCCAATACGGAGCAAAGACAGCATTGTGTCCCAGAAATGGTTACCAATGTCTTAATATACAATTCACACACAGCCAAAACCTATTTTTTCCACACACAAAAATAACAAATTACAATATCTTTATCTGTACCTATGAATAGCAACCTTGATTAGCATCTTGATGTAAGTGACCCACTGATTATTATTATTTTAATTTTTCAAGTTTGCCCCCCTCCCCACAAACAAAGCATTGGAAGATTCAATACCCAATAGTCAATATTTGATTAGCCTGTAATATATCTACTACATACAAACCTGTGTCTATCATCTTCTGGCTGTACCATTATCATACATATTCATCAGCATAATGATAGAAATTCAAGGCATCTTATAAAGTTGCTGAAATCTGAGCTTCTGCTTGTTTTCTCAAGTCTTGGACAAACATAACTTTAGGGAGAGCTGAGCAGAGGCATAAAGAAAGAGAAGCTTGCATTTTCATCTTCCTTTCATCTTAGTCATTCAGTCAACCATTCAGTACCCTATTCAGCAGAGCTTTTCATTATGCAAAAAAATGCTAATCCTTTCCGATGCTTTCACACTTGTATAAACCCCCATTCCTTCCACTGAAAAGCAATTATATCAGTTTACCTTTCTGTCAAAAACAGGATTAATATTCCAAAAAACCTGAATCTCCTTTGTTTTTTCTATCTTTTGCTTTAGGAAACTAGAGATTATTAGAGGACGTTTTCCTTAGAGCAAGAATACATTATTTTAAATATGATTCTCTTTAGCCAAGGAAGAAAAGGAGAGAGGGAGGAGAGAGGGGGGGACTTCAGTTGCTGCGGAAACTCCTTTCAGTGACAGAACTGACCTTCCCTTTGCAGAGGCCTGAATAGAAAGAGCTTCACTCTGGTCTATTAATCAGAAACAAATTATGAAAGAATGTGGCTGGACTGGTTGACACTATCCTGTCTTGGGAGACTCAGTAACAGCCTGGTAACAATGTCCTCTTCATGGGTAATGAACAGCCATGACAAATGGGGGCTGAGAAAGTATTTATTTGCATATGCAAATTGCCACACAAAGGAAACATGTACAAACAAGTGTCATTGTAAGGTGGATTAGGCAAACAACGCTTTCTTTTTTGGACACTCTGCAGCTCAGAACATTAGTCAGCACAATTAAACCAGTCTCCATGGAGACTAATGAAATTTCACCATGGTATGAGTTAAATTAGATAGCTAGTTATGTGTTTCCACAATCCAACTTGAAATCCATTATTGTGTGAGAACAATACTGCAATTGTGCCAGGCTGATCTTTGCCAGCTCAACAAGTTCCTAAGTTGACAATTTGCATATGTTAATATAATTAAGCACTAATTATATGAAATCTGTACATATTCACATGCACTTTCCCTGGGCACTTCCAATTTGAACCTTGGCCAAGTCTTTAACCCTTTCAATTATCTGGGAACAGGGAAGCCCTGCCTTGTGGGTACAGCTCCAAGGCAGATACAGGAAAGCTCTTCATTGATAAATACAAAGCTTAACCTGTGTTCTCATATTTAAATCAACAAAGCTAGAAAATATTTTAAAATATGCTGGAATAGGGGCTCTTTAAAGCCTTAGCAGTGATACTTCTTGTTTTACATATGAAAGCATTCAAGATTAAGCTAAAAAACGTTACAGATTCATTTATTGTCATTACCATCTAGCAAAAGTTCAAAATTGTAAAAAAAAATGTTTTAAAAAATCCCACACCAGCCTGGGTTTGATGTCACTGCTGTGACAGCAATAAAAAAAAAAAGGAATGGGAAGATGAAAAAAGAGCAGCCAGGAACTAATGAGCTTTACATAAATATATGCTGAAGTAATTAAGCAGTGTTAATTACTATGACAGCAGTTAATTGAATATAATTAGATATTTTAAGCCACCGACTAAGGCACAGTTAAGATTAATTTTATTGAGATTAATTGTAAATAAGAATAGATTAACTGTGTTTTGACAGGCAAGCAGCAGAGCAGGAACCAACACAGACCCCCAAAATCATATATTATTTTAATGTCACACCTCAGAATCATCTCCTCAATAAACACGACTTTTCAAACTCAAACAGACAGGAATCTTGAAGAAAAACAAACAGCTTCCAGAGATTAAAGAGCCTTTTGTCCTTTTCACATGTACATTTCTTTTAGCAGACTAAATTAAGCCAGTCTGGTGTACATTTTTAGGAAGGAACATTTCACACCGAATGGAAAAAATGTTCTATCACATACAAAATCCGTGCAGCTGTGCAGAACTTGCTCCAGATGGTCTAAGCCTATAAAACACCATCAAATGAGAGACAGTGGGGCCTTCCCAAAATGATAAAGTCACAACCGATATGCGACCTATATTCTCTGATATGGATTGTTTCCTTCTTGATCTAGAATCTTCACATTATAACTAACCATGAATATTCAGACCACCACTCTTTTAAAAGTACTAGCAATGCACGTCCACCATAAAAGGATAAAAACCTTAGTAAAAGACCCTTGCTTCATTCATACGATTCACCCGACATCACTCAGACTCAACTGTAGACTTTTACATCAAGTACATGAATTCGGTGGAAATGTGTATTTTTAGGTATTCTTCAAATACGACCTCAAACACACTCAGTGCAATAAATCCTGCAGGCTTTTTAATAAAAATCACAAAAATCCTAATCAATCACTACCAATAGGCTCACCTGATTACAAAATAAATCAATAGATTATTAATACAACATTGTAAAGCAATACAATGTATATAGTATGTAAATATGTGCATATTCAATACCTTTTATCTCTAAATTGAAAAAGGCTTTAAAGTATTGTGCATGCCCCTACATTGACTACCAACTTCTTTGCAATGCCTTTCGTCTTTTAGAATGAAAATCCAAAAATGGTCTGCGAAACAAGGCTACAAGCCATTCTGCAGTGAAAGATTTTAAATCATCCAGCCTCTTCTAATAGACTTGAGACTTATTGAGGTAGAAACCATAAAAAATGAAGAAGGGAAATTTAATCCCTGAAATATTGATTTGCACATTAATATCATATAGGCAGAGGGCAATTTGGCTTCATGGAAATGACACATTGTCGACCCTTGGTGAAGTCAGAGCCAATCTAACTGCTGAACATGTCTGAATCTCAAGAGTTATTAAGGGCTTCCCTTCTTGCCTATATGACTTTTCTCCAGCCTACCAATGCAATCTTAAATGTATTATCTTTAAGAAATAATTGTAAAACCTCAGGGGTTTTCCAGTTAATGGAAGGAAGGCTAAACCACATCAGATTCTGAAATGCAACATTAAACCCTTGCAATCAACAAAACCACCTCAATTCTCATCCATCCAGTGCAGGATCTAATACTGTTATTAGAGATAATCAAATTTCATTGTGTAAATTTAGGCTCATGGTCAGAATGGAAGCAGTAAATTCTGCAATATTAAACACTGATTTTCGCAGCCCTTCTTTACATGGTCTGTGCTGGTGAACAATAAAAACCTTTGGCTTTATTTCTTTAAAAGAAACACAACCTCACGTCAATGGTAACAGATACAAAGGCTGCACATCTATTTCCCTGTCCTTTACATTTGAGAAAACAAGACAGCATCATTCCAAATCCCACCAAGGTACTACCTCTACTGCTACTGTGACTTATACAGATGGTTTACTTGACCTTTCTTTGTTCTTTGAGTAGATTTCACTTTTGAAGATTTATGACTATTTCCCTCTCTTTAATTGACCCTCCATGTTCATTACCATAAAAAGGAAAACAACTGAATACATGTTTAGGTTGCAGAAACCCTTCTAAGCTCAAGGCATTGCCTACAGGATGCTACAGCCACAGTGTGTGGATCCCACTGTATGAATATTCAGCCAGGCTCACTGAATAATCCAAGTGAGCCCCAGCACTCAAGCCAGGTGCAAGAGGTTAAAACAGCTGGCTAGCCATCTTTCATTTTGGTGTGTCTTCCTGCCGCTTGAAACAGCAAACCTAGAAAACTTGCAGATATTGCCCACTACCACAGCTCCTTTATTTTTCCCCCAGCAGTGTTGTTGTTGGGTTTTTAAAAATAAGGGTTACGGTTTTTTTTTTATTATTGCCGTTGCTCCAATTTAAATCTTTTTTTTTTTTTTGGCAGCCCATAGTCAGAAGAGAACGCAACTCTTCCAAAGTAGCAAGCTGAATAGGAGACGGAACAATAAGAATTAAAAAGGTCTTTTCTCTTCCAGCCTTCTAATCATGGTTATTTTAACAGTCTTTTTCCACTGCCCCCTCCCTTCCCATCCAGGCTTTTAAAAAAAGAAAAGAAAAAGAAGAAGCAAAAAGTCCCTTCTCCCCTTGCCTTGTTCTGTCAGTTTTGTCAGTAAATAGAAAGTAAAACAAGGGTTGATGGCACTGAGAGTGTTACATACCCAGACAGTGTTTTTGCATTGCTCTCAATGGAAGCGATCGATGCCCATGTCACAGTGGTGTCCCAATCGCAGCCAAGTCTCTGCCTCAATCTAACCAACAACAGGCAGGGCTTCCAAAGGCTGCTGCTCACTACCTCTTCCTTCCATCCATCCACTTAAGACATCCACCAAACTCTCAAAGACAGAATAAACTACATCTGCTCTTCAAACCACCGCTGCTAAGGATCGAGCCACTGGAAATCCTTCCAAAGGGGGAATCACAATTTTCGAATATAAATATAGGAGATATTTATCCACCTTCAACATCATCAACCCTCTCCTCTCCTTTTTTTCCTCCTCTCTCTCCCTGTCCTTTCGTCAGCTACCTGATCCTTGATTAAAAATGGAACAGGGTTAACAACAATATGGAAAAGGAAAAAAAAAGACGATCGGAATGGAGGAGAGGAAATGCAACTGTCAGATAGAGGGATAGGCAGACTTCCTGGGTGACCCTGGCGGGGTCTGGCTCAATGTAAATCCACCATCTTCAGCCTGGCAAGTTGTCTTTGGGTTGAGAGGCGCTTTTTTTTTTTTTTTTTTTTTGGCGGTGGGGAGGGCGGGAGGGGGGGTGTTATGTTTGCGATGTATGCCTTGGTACCTAAGGTGGAAGAAGAGGAGGAGGAGGAGAACAGGAGGAGGAGGAGGAGGAGGGTGTGCGTTATTGAATGGGAGCGAAAAAGCCTCCTCGGGACGGCGCGGAGGCTGAACCCGGCTCGCCGAGCCTCCTCTCTCCCGGCCGGGCCCAGGGCCCCCCAGCAGCCGAGGAGACGGAGACCCCCCCTCCCCCTCCGGCTGGCAGGTAACAAAAGGAATACATAGAAGTGTGTGTTTGGGGGTGGGGGGGGTACGGCTGGACCGCAGATCGGGGTGGGTCGGTGGGCAGGTAAGGTGGGCTGGAGCCGTTCGGTGGCATCGGCTGGGGCGAAGTTGCCGGACCCCCCCCCCCCCCTAGCACCACCGTGGTCACGGAAGCTCGGGAAGGCAGGCGGGGAGAAGCAGGGACTCGCTTGCCGTCCCCCCCCCCCCGCCCGGCGGAAGGGATGCCATCCCCGGGAGCACGGCAGATCCCCCCCCCCCAAGCATCGAGTCCAGCCAAGGGCTCGTATCCACCAACACACACACCCGCGCGGGAAAGAACACAAAAAACAACAACCACCCCAAAATCATCTTTTTTTTTTTTTTATGTCGCTGTTTTTTAAAGAGGAGAGGAAAAATCTTGGCACCGGCCCGATTAAAACGACGCCGGGGCTTTAAAGGGATGGGGGGGGGGGAGCCCGCTGCCTTTTGCACAAAGGGGAAGCGACGGCCGGAGCTGCGTCCCCAGCCCGGCCAGCAGCAGCAGCAGCAGCTCGTCGCCGGGGCTCGCGCTGCAAAGGCGGCCGGCTGACGCCCCGGGGAAGCCAGGCAGCAGCACTCGCCCTGCCCGCCCAGCACGGCACCCCGCGCCTCGCCCGAGCCGACACGCACGCACACAGCACACGCGCGCGCTCGCCCCTCCGTCCGGGCGGCGCTCGCACCCCGCGCAGCCGACGCCCCCCCCCCAAAGGCACCCCGAACTTTCCCCAGAGGCATCGCGCTCCGGAATCCGGGGTTAAAAGGGGGTCGGTGGGTGGGTGGCTGGGGGGGGGGGGGGAGAGAGAGAGAGAGAGAGAGGCAAAGACTTTTGACAGCGTGCCGCGGCTCCAAAGAAGACCGTTTCCCCGGCTCCGTCCGTTTCAAAAAACAAACACACCGCGCACACGATCACACACACACACACAAAATCACCCCGAAAAAGAAACCTCTTCTGCCAAACGTTTCCGATCCTCCGCTTAATCCAAAAGTTAGAGTGGGGGGGGGGTGGAAGAGAGAGAGAGAAAGGAAAAGAAAAACACCCCCCCATACCACCACCCACCTTCCCGGAATTTAGAAGGGGGGGGGAGAAAAAGCGACCCCCCCCTCCTCCCGCAAAGCGGTACCTAAAAATGGGGAAAAGAGGCAGAAAAAGGGGGGCGAGGAAGGGAGAGACGGAGAGGATCTGGGGATGGGAGTGTGTGTATGTGTGTGTGAGCGAGCGAGCGAGAGAGAAAGAGGCAGGCGGAGAGGGAGAGCGAGAGCGAAATATCAAAGATTGTGCAAGATCAGCCTGGAAAGATAATCGATACCCGACCTAAATTTAACACAAACTACTCAATAAAAGTTAAAGGAGGAGGAAAAAAAAAACTTACTTTCCATTTCCCCTCGCAGTTCTGCCTGGATCTTCGCCTCTCTCTGTTTTGTTTTTGCCTGATTTACTTAACAGCTGATCACATCCAAGCCAACGACGGGAGGTTCATTTAAAAAAAAAAATTAACGACAACAACAATAATACAAAAAAAAAATAATCCGCCAACTTTATTGGATGGAAATAAAAATGACTGAGCAAGAAGCGGGGAGCGTGGAGCGGTCCTTTGGGGTCCGGGAGTTGTTAAAGCATGTGGCGGCCGCGGGTCTCGCTGTTTGGTTGTGAAGGGGTTGGGAAAAGGAGGAAAGGAAATGAAAATCCGATATGTCTTTATTCTGCTAATTATTATCGTTTTAGCCCTGTTTAAAAAAATGGCTGATTAAGTTGAGTGCGCATGTCTTTGTGTGTCTATTCCCGATATGCACTCTGGGAATGAGAGAGCGAGCGAGGGGGGGGGGGAGAGAGAGAGAGAGAGAGAAGAGAGAGAGAGAGAGAGGTGTAATTAGTGAGGTGATCAACATTCTGCAGACTGCAAATGACGCGCAGCCTGGACTTACTGCCGCTGCTGCCGGGGGCTCGGAGGGGCTGCGGGAGCCACGCCGCTGGCCCCCGAGCGGAGCGGGCAGCAGGGAAGCCGCTCATGGACACAAACACAAGTCTGCAAACTTCATTAGTAACACAGACACACACACGCGGACACACAAAGTAGATGGCTGGGGAAAATTAAAGAGAGAGAGAGAGAGAGAGAGAGAGAGCCAGGGAAGAGGCAGAGGGGAAGGAAAGAAGATTTGCTGTTCTTAACTGCTCAGGAATGTGAAAGGATATGGGTGCAAATTAATTATTCCTCCCACCAGGGAAGTTCTTTCTTTCTCTCCCCCCCCCCTTTCCTTTCCTTTTTTTTTTTAAAGGAAGAAAATATGCCTGGGATAATGAATGTGGAATGTGCCTCTCTATGGAAAGGGAATAAGTCTGAGTTTGGAAATTTTTGCTCTTATAGCCAGAGAATTATTTGCATATTATTGAGGATTTATTTACACACACATACATATTGTGAACGCAGGGACATTATAGATGTATCGATAGCTCATGTACACACACCTATGAGATATGCATTATTGCACACACACATGGCAGGTTAATCTCCCTGGTGTAACTGTTAGAACTGCTCCACAGAAGTAAGTTTATATTAGCAAACAGTATTTTTAGCGCCTAATAGCAATAGTACACAGATTTAGAAAGTGGAGGATGTCCCCCAGTGTGCCTACCCTCTTCTCCCCTTGGATGGAGAAAAAGAGAGAATATATTTATCCTTGGGTTTACCAAGGGATATGCTAGATATGAAAAGAAAGGGTGGCATTGGGCTATAGGCAATAATGAACAGATACCATTATAAATAGAATCTCCTACAAATCTTCTCTTGCAAAGGACAGAAAGCAATCACTTCTCATTTGAAAATCTAATTATCTTAACCTAATACTATAGATGTGATGTGAATATGAGTGACACTTTCATTAAAATATAATTAACTAAAACTAGGAACAGAGATACTTTGAAATACCCCCTAGTGAAGATTAAAAATCATGTCTATTCAAAGAGTGTCCAAACACACGGCAGCGATACCTTTCTCTATCTCCCCCCATCACATTACTATGATTATAGAAATCAAAAGACTACAAAAGCAAGAGTTAAATATAAAGGATATTTACAATCCCAAAGACCCTGCACAGGTGAACCATAACCTTCTAGTTGACATGCCTTTGAAGTTTCTGATTCCTGGGATACCCGTCAAAACCTTGTCTTAGGCCTTAAGCACTAAATACCAACAGCAAGGTTTAACACAATCCCCCATAAAAACAAGGTATAAATATGCATCTTTTCAGCCATATAAATATGTATCTTTTCTGGCAAATCCAGGATTTAATAGTAACAGGCAAATCTCCACCTGATGATGTATGAGAGCTTTGCCAGGAAACAGTGGGCACAGGCCAGAGACAATGAAGCACCCTGCTAAAAACAGATGTTTTAAGGTCATGGAGAAGGTACCTCAGATTTGGGAAGAGAAAATTGGATGTTAAATATAATATCCACACCGAGGTCCAGTTCTCCCTGGGCATCCGAAAGACAGTGTAACCATAGAGGCTTGGAGGAAAGGAACCACATCTAGCTAACTTCATTGAAATCATTGAGCCTAACATTTAATGTTAAAGACAGGGCACAATAGGGTTCAGGGGAGTAACTTGATCTTGCTTGAGAATTAGGTCTACCCATCAATGAACTACTAGGGAAACTGTGCATTTAACTGTATTGTGTGCGGATCAGAAAGTAAAGTTTCAAAAGAAGTGGGAGTGTGTGCATGACTGTTTTGAAGAAAAGAACCAGAGAGACGAACAATGGCTAACATTTAAGAGAGCAACCCTAAACAGGTCTTCTCAAAATCCTACTCAGGTCTATTCCATGGGTCTTACTCCCAGAAAAGTGTTTTTAGGATTGCCCTATGAGTCTCCAATCTAACTGTCCTAAACCCTGCTTTCAGTAAGATGGGGGGATTAGACAGAAAATGGACTATTTGGCTCTTACTGTAGCGGGAAAGAGTCTAAACTAGCAGGATACACTGACCATTCAAGGACCTGTCTGAAGGATGGCAGTCCATATCCTAACCCTGGAGACAATTAAATCCAGTCTGATGAAGAAACACCTGAGAACAATGCTTCTAGTTCAAATACAAGTGAAGAAGCCCATAGGTTTCACCCAGCCAGGAGTAAGAAAAGGCACGGTGTTGCAAAAATCCTGGCTTTATAGATTTCTACGGTTTTCAAAATCAAGGTTATTAGAAACTCCGAAGATCAGTTCATGCCCAAAGCCATTTTTGAGGCACATTTTCTCTCCCCCACTCTTTTCTCAGAAGGGAAGTAGGCTCTTTTTTTAAAAAAAAACAACAACAACAACAACAGTGATTCTTTCCAGCTAAGGGAACAAAGAGGGCGAGTCCACTTTCCCAGGTTTCTCCCAACCACCGCTCCATCTCTCCCTACCGTCCCTATTTCGCTCCCCGCATCCGCCCGCGCCTCCTTTCCGTCTTTCTCCCCCCCCCCAAAAAAAAAAAAAACAGTAGCTGTCGGGATGGAAAAAAGGCACTCCGGGATGTTAACAGTTTAGGAGAAACCCGGGGATCGCCACGTAGCTAAGAAAAAATCGAAGGAGGTTAATTCCGAGAGGCAGCGGCAGGTTGTGGGGGAATGGGGGGGAGATGCGCGATCAGAGCGGAGGAGCGCGGCTCCGGCAGGGGAAAGCGAGCAGCAGCCAGGAGCCCCCGAGGGCTGGTTGGCTGCCTGCTTCAAGAGGGTTCCCCCCAGAAGCTCGGCCAGAGTTGCGAGCGCGGCTTCCCCTCCCTCCCTCCTTCCTTCCTTCCCTTTCCTGGCTCTCTCCCCTCTCGCTCGCTCAGCTGATCGCCCCGAGACCTCTGCCTAACCTTTCCGCCGGTCCCTGGGGCACCCCTCCCAGGCAAACTTCTGCTCCTCCAGGCTACCCGCGCGCAGATCCTGGAGGGGGGGGTCCTCCTCCCCACCCGGGGGGGGGAGAGAGCGAGAGAGCAAGCAATGTTATCTTGCAAGCCCAGGAGCGCGCGCGCACGCACACGCGAAAAGACCGGGTCCGTGACGTTACGGGTCGCGGAGGGGAGGGAAGCCCCCCCCCTCCCCGACCCCAGGCCTGTCCGGCCTCGGCTGCCCCCGCCCCGCGCCCCCTGAGCTGAAACCACTTACTGGACCGCCCGAGCGAGGGGTTAAGAGCCAGCCCTGGCCGCTCTCCCCTCTCCCGAGACAAAGACCCCGGGGAGACTTTTGCGCCGGCCGCGTCGCCTCCGCCCGGGCCGGCGCAGCGGACGCCCGGGGCCGGCAGGAGGATATACATAATTACAACTCCCCTCTTTTTAATAACCCGACATAATTCCCTAATAAATGGCCCGCCTCCCCCTCTTCTCCACCCCCCCCCACCCTTTCGCCCAAGGGAAAGAGGATCCGCGCCTTTTGAAAGCGTCCCCCCCTAAGTCTATAGATGAGCTCAGTTTGAGACGAGGTATTACAAGATCTCCGCGTTAGAGACCCCTTTATCTGAGCCGCAGACACTTTCAGATCCCCGGACCCCCCTCCTCCCTCGGCCTTTTTGTTGTCTCTCCTCCTCCCGGGGGCTGTTTGACAAAGGCAGTATGTTAACTAACATTTTTTTTTTGTTTAACTCAGCAACTTCGTTTCAAAACACACTTTAAGGCGGGGGGGAGGGGGGGAGAGAGAGAGAGAGAGAGACGACGAAGACGACCGAGAGCGATCTTCCGGACCTTTTGGAGAGGAGGGGAAATTGACACTTCAGCGAAACCGCGTGGGCTTGTCAATATCACGATCGGAAAACGCCACCCGGAACAAACAAACAAACCAAAAAATCTTTACGCAGATTAGCCGAGGTGACAGCTCGCTTTAGTTTTTAAACCGGAGCCGCCTACATTTAATTACTGTACGGCCCCCGCCTTCACGCAGGATGTAAACCAAGGGTGAAGGGGGATAGTTTTGGCCATTTATGCCTGGGAGGTTTTGCCTTGGCTTTGCTGCTCTCTAGATGCACCTCCAAATTCTCCAAACTCAACAATAAGCCCCCATGCAGAGTTTTGAGAATTCGGATGGGGAAAATGTGCATCCAGAGAGCAGATCCAAGGCAAAACCTCCCATGCATAAATGGCCTTTGAGCACGATACTCCGACCAGGCCAAGCATCCAAGTTCCGGGTTGGCCTTTTCTTTTTAGTGCTGGTGGTCCTTGGCTTTAGCTAGGCGCGCGTACACACACACTGGTTATTTCTGCATGGGGTTTTTTTTGCCTTGGATTGGCCCTTCTCGAGATGTACATTTCCCCCATCTGAATTCTCAAAACTCTGCACGGGGGCTTGTTTTGGCGTTTTGAGAATTTGGATGGGGGAAATGGTGCATCTCCAGAGGGGCAAAGCCTCCCAGGCATAAATGGCCACACACACAAAAAGGCTCGTGCCCCGGCGCTCCCAGCATGAAAAGCTTCTATCTCTCGCCCGTTCCCTCCCAGAGCCTTAAGCCCTCGCCGGCTTTCTCGAGGAGATCGCGGGCTTTAAATACCCTGAACCTGAGCTCCTTGGCTCGGATGGGGAAAGGGCGACCCGAGCGCGCACCACGAACACACACACGCGCGCACAGAGACACACACACAACACACGCGATGCGAGAGGTTGGGTGAAGGAGCCGGGCGCCCTCTGGGCTTTCAGAGGTCAGCGCTTTGACGGCGCTTTGACCTCCCGCCCCTCCCGGCAACCACCCCCAGTGTTGATCAACACAAACAGCCGGGGAGGACGAGCCCCCGAACAATGGCCATTCACCGACTTTGCAGGCATTTCGCTGGCCGGGGAGGCAGATCCCGGGAAGCCAGCGCTTGCCCGCAAGCCCCTGCCCCACAGCCCCTCCAGAAAAGCCCCAGTGCCCACTTCCAGCAACGCCACAGCCAAGGGAATCACTTTGCCTTCTAGTCTCAGAAAAGCCCCCCGGGTGGTGGAGGGGAGGGGGGTGAAAGCCAAGACAGAAGAGGGTCGCCGAGCCAAAAAGAAATGACACCATCGGGGACGGGAAAAGGAGGGGAAAACAGAAAAGAGAGAGGGAAGGAGAGGCGATCGAACTACCAAGGCATTCAACAGACGAGAAAGGACATTTCTACCCAAATCCAACAGTTAACATTGCCAGTCAAATAGGAACCTTTTGTTGTGTAAGACAATATGCTAAACTACCTTTGCGGCAAACGGTGATTATAAAATGCCCAGCGGAGGAGGGAAAAAAAGTTATTTTCGCCCAAGGAGCCCAAGTTTTCAAAAGAAAACGTGTAGATTTTACAGCTAAATAAAAGCCGCCACCTCTGTGTTGTCCGTAAAAACTACACATAAATTAAAAGTACCATTAAAAAGAAACCCTCCAGCAAGCAACATCTGATCTGACTTACCGGGAGAGAGAGAGAAAAAGGGGATAATTTAAACCACATTTAATTACGAAAAGCGGTAAGCGAAAAGTAAATCAATCAATGCTTTCTCTCCAAAATGTTGTCCGCCAAGGTATAGAAATGATAATTCTTATAGTTCTGCATTAAAGGCGGACTGAAACTCCACTCCTCAGGAACTGATTGCGCAGGAGGGAAATGCAAAAGGCAAGGGGAAGGGGGGGGGGGAGAGAGATCCTGAAACGATTTTCAAATTTTTGTTTAAAATGATGACGATCAGAAAAGCCTGATGAAAAAGTTAAAGAAAATATACCTCAAGAGGGAAAAGACCATCTCCTTTTCTTGTCTATCAGTCTCCAGTTAAAGCATATGGAAAATGTTTTCAAAATGCCTAGATTTGGCACATTGTCATTGCAAAGAGAGGAGCGCGGTGATGCTGTTATAGAAAATGGGAAATAAATTCAGGATTGGGTGCTGCCTCCTTCAATGCGGATTTATCTAAGTTTAATTTAATATTCCGCAATCACTGTATGATCGCATATAATTCACTGAGATTTTAAAGGGCTTTGCTTAAACACATGGACTTGTGGGCACCACGTATTCGACCCAATTTAATTCTCTTGTATTTGTGCTTTTCCTCATTAGATAAACTTTAAATTGCAAGTGCAAATAATAAAAAGGATAGAGTAACAAGGTTTGGTTGAGCAAAACATTAGAGAAAGTGCTGGCTTTAGTAAAACCATTCAAAACATAAACTCAAAAAGCACAAAACGGCTGTTTGTAAAACACTAAACCTTTAATCGATTTATTGGCATCCTGATCGATTAGATAAACGGAAATCTATAACAAACATAAAAGCATTTAAAAGATTTCCTTCTCATTTCTAAACAAAACTTTTCTTTTCCGTAGAGGAAAAAAAAGCCTTATCAAACGACTAACAGGAAATTCTTCAGATATCAAATTACGATAATAAAATTATTTCCACATGGAAAGGGATAATGACAATGATGATAGTAATTATAATAATGAATAATTCAACAGCCCTTTGACATATATAGAAAACCTGATTCAGAGCAGCTCTTGAGAGTAGCTAGTTTTAGGGGGAAAACATTTTATTAAGAGAAATTGACTTGAAAACTGACATTTTCAACTAGACTGACAATTCAGGGGCAACTGCTAAAGCTATGCTAATTTCCCCCCACTATCAAAAGAAACCCTGACCAGTGTTCACCGAAAGCTTTGCCCTTTCAATCGAGTTACTATCTATTAGTAAAAATAAATATGTAAATACGCCAGCCCCATCTGAATTAGAGGAACAAATTTCTGCTTGCATGCTAGGCTGGGAGGAGGCGGTTAAGATTGAAAAGCAGGCGGGGGGGGGGAATTTCTCCTTAATAATCCATTTATGCAGTCCATATCGCGCTTTCCAGATCACAGGCAAAAGAATTTTTTTTTGCAAGCCATAATATATTTTACTATTTAGGTGAAAGAATAAGAGGTGGGGGGGGGGGAGAGGCTGCCATCCGGAGCAATGCAGCAATCAGAGCTCCTGGCATTCTGGCTGCGCGAAGAGGAAGTGTTGCTGTAACGGGTATTATGTTTATTTGATAAAGAAAATCAATGAAAGTGGCTGTAAAGTAGTTAGTGAGGCGTGTGTTTGGGACTCGGGTTGAATAGTGACTCCAGCCGGCTGGTCGATCAGCTGTAAGAGCTCTGGAAATCTACCCTAACCCTCCCGCCTGAGCTCTTCCCTCTGGCACAGACAGGGAGTCCACTGCTGCACCTTCACGAATCCAGGGGACCTCTCTCTCTCTCGCAGTCTCCTCCCTCCTCCCATCCCCTCCCTCCGTCTCCCCTTCCAATTTCCCGATGGCATCTCTATCATCCCCTCTTCCCCACCGGGGCCGCCGCCTTTCCTTTTACCCCACCGATCCCTTTCATCTCTCTCTCTCCCCCCCCCCATTTCCACCACACCCCTCTCTCCTCCCTTCTCTCCGAGCTCTCACCCCCGCCCGGGTTGCTCAGCGGCTCGACTGCCTGGAAGGCTTGCATCCCTCCCCTCCTCTCCCCCCCCCCCACGTCCCAAAGTTGCTCCTCTGCCAAGTCCGGCGAAGGGAATCGTAGCGGCTCGGGTCATGTTCGCAGCCAGCCAGGCCGGCCTCCTGCGCCACAGGGCTCGGCCCTGGACATCTCCCGGCCGCCCTGGCATGTGCAGAGGGCGTCCGCCCTTCCCGAGGCGGGTGGGGAGGCGCGCCGGCGACCCCTCGAGGACCTGCACGTGGCTCCTTGGAAGTCAACGCCGCCGACGGCTTAAAAGGGTTCACTTCCGAGCCAGCCGGCCGCTTTTTTGTGCTCTGAGATGGCTGGGAGCGCGGCGGACGTGCACATATGTATATATATATATATATATCTCTCTCTCCCTTGCTGGGGAGAGAGGAGAAAGGGAACCCCGCGGTTCTCGGCGTGGAACGGGTTCAGGCGGCGATCCAGGAAGCACTTCAGCCGGCCAGCTGCCGCGGGTCCTTTCCAACCCCGCCACTGCAGTGATGCCTGTGAATCGATTCGCAGCCCGGCCAAGTTGACTTGGAAGCAAGCCCCACTGAGTTCAACGGGGCTTTCTTTCCAACGCGCGTGTTTACAAGCCGCACTTTAAACGTACATCGACCGCCAAGTAAAGCCCCCCCCTCCGCTCCCCTCTCCTGGCGCCGAGATCGACTATCCCGTACCCTCCCTAGGTGGGAAGATCCCATCCACGTGGCTGACTCCTAAGCACCCAGGGCTGCAAGTCCCAGGGCTGCCCATTGAAACGGAATACATCCTACAGAAAACAGTGCTCTGGTTTGTGTGTGTGTAAAGTGCCGTCAAGTCGCAGCCAACTTACGGCGACCCCTTTTTGGGGGGTTTTCATGGCAAGAGACTAACAGAGGTGGTTTGCCTGGGCCTTCCTCTGCACAGCAACCCCTGGTATTCTCCCATCTATATACTAACCAGGGCCGACCCTGCTTAGCTTCTGAGATCTGACGAGATCAGGCTAGCCTGGTCTGGTTTATTTCTGAGTCAATTCCGACAGACTTGCCCTATCCTCAACATATTAAAGCGGTTCAAGGCAGAAGGGGTTTCAGCACAAGCTGACCTCACGAAGGCAACCGTGCAGCTTTTTTTTGCCCCCTCGAGCTCTATTCGCCTCGGAGATGGGGAAGATCCTTGGCGCCTTCTCGGCTTTGAATCCAGGTCCCCCACGCGCACTTTCTCTACCTCTTTTCAGTGGGTAGCCGTGTTAGTCTGTCTGCAGCAGTAGAAAAGGGCAAGAGTCCAGCAGCACCTTAAAGACTAAAAGGGCAAGAGTCCAGTAGCACCTTAAAGACTAACAAAAATATTTTCTGGTAGGGTATGAGCTTTCATGAGCAAGAGTCCAGTAGCACCTTAAAGACTAAAAGGGCAAGAGTCCAGTAGCACCTTAAAGACTAACAAAAATATTTTCTGGCAGGGTATGAGCTTTCGTGAGCCTATGCTCACGAAAGCTCATACCCTACCAGAAAATATTTTTGTTAGTCTTTAAGGTGCTACTGGACTCTTGCCCTTTTCTTCTCTCTCTTTTGTTAAGAAATCTCTCCCCCACCCCATTTTCTCTCTCTCTCTCTCTCTCTCTGACCCCCGGCCTGTCTAAACAGCATGTGAAACTGGCAGGCTGGGAAGTCCCCTTTCCCAGCATCCCACGGGGCGAAGAACTTCTTTAAAAGGGTCCCTTAGCAGGCCCCGCCCCCTTCGTTTATTTTTAATTAAATTTTTATTGTTTTTTTTCATAATAATTAAAAAAAATATATAACATACTTAAACCAAAACATAAAAAAAGAAAACATACAAAATATAAAATACAAAAAAGAGCCCTTATAAAACCACCATAATTACAATTATATAATAATTATACAATTATATAATAATAATTATACAATTGTTACAATACATAAAAGAGCCCTTATAAAACCACCATAATTACAATTATATAATAATTATACAGTTATATAATAATTATACAATTATATAATTATTACAATACAAAGAAGAGCCCTGATAAAACCGCCATGATTACAATTATATAATGTAATCCCAAAAGGGCTTTTGAGGAGGCCAGCGCCATAACACGGCCGCTTGGGTGAGCGAGGCTTCGCTTTGCGGCGCGGGGAGGTGAGGCCTTCGTGACTTACCCACGCGCGTTCCCGTCGACGCCCTTCCCGCCTCAGTTTGGGCCTGCCTTTTCCCCGCTCGAACGCCAACCCTTGCCGCCGTTGGGCCGGCCGGGCAGGCGGGGCAAGCCGGCGTTCAAAGCTACCCCCCACCCGGTTGTTGTCGCTTCTCTTTCGCACTCGGGCCCTTCTGGGCCTCCAAAATGGCCGCCCCTCGTGGAGCTCGTGGAGCAACCTCAGACCCCATCGGACCATTGATCCACCGAGGTTAGTCTGGTCTGATGGAACTGGCGGGTTCAGAGGGTAGCCCTGCTTGGCTGCAGCAGAGCAGTTAGATTTGAGTCCTTGTGTGTGTGTGTGTTAAGTGCCGTCAACTCAGGGCGACCCCATGAATGAAAGTCCTCCAAAATGTCCTTTCTTTGACAGCCTTGCTCAGAGCTTGCAAACTGAAGGCCGTGGCTTCCTTGATGGAGTCAGTCCATCTCTGGTTGGGTCTTCCTCTTTTCCTGCTGCCCTCCACTTTTCCTAGCATGACTGTCTTTTCCAGGGACTCTTGCCGTCTCATGACGTGACCAAACTACGACAGCCTCAGCTTAGTCAAGAGCTTCAGGGTCATAGAATCATAGAGTTGGAAGGGACCACCGGGGTCATCTAGTCCAACCCCCTGCACAATGCCGGAAACTCACAACTGCCTACACCCCCAGTGACCCATACTCCATGCCCAGAAGATGGCCAAGATGCCCTCCCTTTCATCATTGCCTAAGGTTATCAAATCAGCCTTGCTGACAGATGGCTATCCAACCTCTTCTTTAAAACCTCCAGAGAAGGAGCGCTCACCACCTCCCGAGAAAGCCTGTTCCACCGAGGAACTGCTCTAACAGTTAAGGGTCTAAGCTTTCGACTCATATCTGACTGTTCAAACTGGCAGTGACTCTCCAGGATCTCAGGCAGAGATCCCTTGCTCCTTTGTCTTGGTTGCAAAGGAGAGATTGGGGAAAGAAGTAAGTAGCCAAAGCAAGCAGGAATAATATGCATGGAAGTAAGTAGCCAAAGCAAGCAGGAATAATATGCATGGAAGTAAGTAGCCAAAGCAAGCAAGAATAATAATAATGCATGGAAGTAAGCAGCCAAAGCAAACAGGAGTAATAATAATGCTTGGAGTTTATATATAGTAGTATCACAGGCACCCTTACACCAGGCTTGTAAAGTAGGCCTGTTTCCTTATCCTTGAATTGGAGAGGGAAGGACTCCGAGACAGTGGCTAGCATAAGGCCACCTGTTGAGTTTGTAGCTGAGATTGGATTTGAACCAGTAACCTCTGCAATTATGGAGCCACTCCACTATATCAGATCCTATTACATGGAGTATCGGTTCAGTCTTGGAAGTCCTTATGGCTGAAATGTGATTTATAAATATAGTAAATAAAGAAAAAAACTCTAGCTTAGGAAATACCTAGAGATTTGGGGGTGATGCTGGGGAGGGGAGGGTTGTATCACCCTCCAAAGTTGCTGTTTCTTCCAGGGGAATTGATAGTCTGTACATCAGTTGTAATTCTAAGAGAATTCCACCCTTCCCTCTCAGAGGCTGGCAACTGTACCCCCCCCCCCCAATAATCTTTGGCTTTCACTTTGCAGATGGAGGATATGCAAAGTGAGTGAATGTATGCCTAGGGGTCTCAAGAGAAGAAGTCACTGCCAGGCTGAAAAGAACACCACAACCTTTCTTCAATACATATTACACACATGCTCCCACCTCAACAACATACCTAAGAATGAACCGAGTGTAGTTGTGTTCACATGCTTGGCCTTGAAGACAAATGCCTCAGAACTCAGCAAATGTGCCTTCAAATTATGTGCTATGCTTTGTGAATAGGAATATGCATTCTAAAGGATGGTTTAACTAATCTGAAGACACATTTGCTGAGTTTGGAGGCGTTTGTCTTCAAGGCAAAGAGTGTGTGTACGGAGAGAGGAGGTGGCTAACTCTCACACTTTTTTTGCTACCTGCATGGGGAGCAGGACAGTCATGATCACAGTTCCCTCACTATCACCATGTGTTCACTGAAATGGGATTCTGACTTCATCATAAAAGGACTCGTATGTTCCATTGTGGTCCTTAAGGCTAACTGAGAGACACTTCCATTTACTATCTCAAGTTAACCCTGCAAGGGAATCCGAGGAGTTCTCAGTAGCATTTCAGTAGCTGTGGACTACAGGTGAACTTTTAATTTGATGGAACAATGTGAAGAATATCTTGTACTTTAGGGCACTCCTATAATTTGGTCCTCTCACCATTTTTTTTAACATGTTGCAATTACATGACAAAGATTTCCACAATGAAAAATACTTGTCCCTTTATTATTTTTTATTGTAATATTGCTACTGCTTAAAAAAAGCTTTTGAGAACATTGATTGAATATAAAATAGTGAGGTTTAATTTAAACTAAAGCATAACCAAGTACAGGACTCAGGAATTGCATGTGTAAAATAAAGAAGCGGGCATCTTTGAGCCAAACATAGTACATTCCCCTCCAGCCGTGACCCCATCTCTATGATTAGGAGATTTTCTGGGCAGATAATAACTTCTAGTATTATAAATTAACCATCATAACACACTAATTTCTTACAGTATATACCATTTGTTTCAACTACTGTGTGAAATATGCATGTCACAGGGACAAAATATGTACTTACCTGTTTCATAGGTAGCAAGTTAGCTTGCTTCAGAACTTAACGTAACAAGTTCACTAGTATATGCAGAACTCTTAAATTCTGAATATATTTGGATATTTGATTTGAACAATATATTGACAAATTGCATGTATGTTTTTCTAGATGTTAAAAGAAATATTGTCCAGCAGCCAGGGAATACTCACTTTAAAGCTTAGTCTCTGCTGAAGCAAATGGTAGTTGTCAGATCCTGTAGAACTCGCTTGTTCACATAATTTGTCCTCCATTCTGCAATAGCGGGGGTATTATATTACAAAATATTTGTCCCTGTTTTCATTTGATGAATATCAGAGGATAGTTTGTCCATTCTCCAGATGTGGAACATGGCATCTACATCAAACAACACACCCTAGACTTAGACCATGTCTGAGAATGGGAACTTAGGCTACAAACCTCAGCCCAATTACTAACGTATAGATGGAAGAAAGTTATATGAAACTCAACAGCATGTCTCAGTCCTCTACAGGTGTGCCACTGAAACTTACTGTGGAGCAATTTAAGGCTCTTTGCCTTAGGCATTCCTTTCCCTAACACGGGGTGGCTATTGGAGTTTAAGAGGGAAAACAAATGCTACACTAAGGAGGGAGGTTTTGGTTTGTCATATAAGCACCTCATTGCCTCTTTCTGATAAATCTCCAGAGGGTGGCCTATAAGGCTGAAAGTCAACAAAGGATGTGTGATTCATATACCACTAAAGCAGATGTATTTGTACTTCAGCTATTTTGGTCTTGTTTAGTTCCATGGAATGAATTATCTGTTTTCGTGAGCTGCTGGGCAAACCCAGTAGTAAATAAGACTTAATGGTAGAGTCCCAGTAAAGGTTTTCTTCCACCAGTCTTTGGACCTACTTTCCAGTACATATTCACTGCTGTAGCATACTGACTTGTTGGGATGGTGAAAGCAGGAACACCTTATAGAAAGATCCTGAGGGCTTTCAGCAAGACTCGTGAGCCTCAGTTTTAGGTGTTTCATGAGCAAATTAAAATGGTGAATGCAGCAAAGAATGCCATTCTCATTTCAGCTGCAATTGTGCAAGCCGCTGTTTGCACTACTGCTAAAACAATTCCTTAGGATAAACTGGAACCTATTTTATATAATGTCATTTTCAGTATTTTGTGAATGGCACTGAAAGTCATTTAAATCCCGATAGCCAGAGCTCATGTCTTTGCTTATTCTTGACTAGTTGACAGGAACAACACACCATGTGATTGCTTCAGCAAGTGCAGTTCATTGAGTTTTGAGGCCTATTCTGGGTTCCAAATACACAGTAGAGGAATGGTGTCTCAGATTAAATTGGCCTACGTTTTTCTGACAGTGCTGAAGCAGTCCTTTGAAATTGATGGAGAAATAAAGTTGATTAATTTCTCCCAGATTTCATGGCAGCATTTTCATTGTTCTTGGTATAGATAGATTTGACCTTTTAAAAAAAAATCAGCAACAAGATTTTATAGCCTAAAAATAGTTTTGTGAAGCAAATATTCTAGGCTGGCTTGTAAATTGTAGGTAAGGCAAATTATCATCCAGGTTCTGACCACATCACTATACCTGGGAGCTCTTTTCCATAGAAAACCTAGGAATGGTCTCAGACAAATTGCTTTAACTAATCTAGCTTCTCTTTCTACTTCCCAAAATAGTATGTTATTTTGTCACATGCCTAATACAATTCTTGTTTATTAATTTTTGTGCTGTATAGAGTTTTGATTCTTCGGAATTTAATATTTTGCTTCACTGGGGAATAAAAATTCTGCCTCCTCCCTCCCCATAATGTCAATATAGATTTGTGTGCAAATGGAGAGGAATGTTTAAAACAGTGTAACTAAATAGTCCTCATCAGGCTTGTAATACTACTTAACAAACTTTCATTAGTTAAAAGTCCAGTACAAATGTACTTTTAACAGACGTTTGCACTGGAATGTTGATGGCTACATTATAATACACCTCAACCTTGAAATCAGTGTTCACCATCAAAAGACCTCAAATTGTCTAAATGATAGTATGCCTGTGGTAAATCCACACAGAATTAAAACAGTATATATGTGTATATGTAAAATGTTACATATAGGAATAATGGTGCATATTCTCACATTCACACCTGAGGATAACATATTTTACAGAATAATAGACTTTAACAAAATGTGTAATATTCCTGCTGAAGGAACATGATAACATATAGAAAATAGTTCACATTTAATTTTTATGGTCAGTCTAGTGCGTTTCTCAGTTACAGAAACACACCAGTATCATGACGAGAAAGAAAGATATTGCAATCTTTCCATATTGGATGGTGCTAAGTGCATGACAGAATATTTGATATAAGAATTTAAGTGACTGTTAGAAGCTGGCTTTTTTTTAAAAAGGGCTTCTTGCTTAGAATTCTTACTTTCTAATAGAACATAGCAATAATTTTAGTTTTAAATTAGTGTGTGCAGAAAGCCAACATTGTTTAAATAAATTAGAAATATTAACTAAAAATCTGATGTAAAATGTTCAAACATTTTAAAGGTAAATATATTAGAAAGGTCCTATATATTTGGGGGATGCTACATAAGCTATTTGAATATAATAGAGTTTGATAACTGTTTTTTCATAAATTATACTTTTTAAGATGATTAATTTAATCTGTTCCTTTTGGTTGTTCGCTTTTGTTTGAAGAATTTATTACTTAGGAGTCAGAATTTGAAAGTAATTCCATGTTGGATACAAGTTAAAATTTAGAAAAATATTTAGAATATCTAAATTATATTATTAGTTATTAAATGGCCACGTCTACAGTAATCTTTACTCACATTATATAAGACTCCTGGTAGCTATATTTTTTGTTAGAAGGAATTCATGTTTGAACAATGTTTATAAATATTACCTGCAATGTAACTTTCAATAGATTTCCTTTCTCATGTCATTGGCAGCCTTGTGCAATAGAACATCATGTTTAGTATTTTGTCCTCTTCAGAGTTTAGCCATATCATAGTGATTACCTTTAGAAAATCAGGCATGTTTAGATAGTTTAGGAATAATGTAATTTATGAGCAAAAAATGTAAAATATTTTAATTAACTAAGCATGACGTCTTTCCTTCATCCAAATTTGTGAATATGAGTAACTTGAAATTCATCAGTACCGAGATTCCCATCAGTTTTTCTAAAAATAGATTATTCCATAGAAATACTGTTTTTAAAAAACAATGGGTTTTTAGTTTTATCAGTTACATATTTTTATATGTTCGTAACTTCAGATATAAATGTTGTTGCTGTAGAAGTTTAAATATCTTTGCTCTGCAGTTATTTTTAACAGTTTGATGCCCTGCATCTCTTTGGGGTCATATATCAAGTGCTTGATAAGCAGTTGTCAGTATGCATATCTTTGTTCTTTACACACTGTAATGTTATAGCTAAATGTATGTCCAGTTTTGTATAAATAGTCAATATTTTTTGTTTTAGTCCATAAATGAAGGCAATAGAATTTATAAAGATCCTTTAATGCTGAACTCTTCAAAACATTAATATTAGGAGTTCCATGCTCATCTTCAGTAGGATGGATATGGTGTTTATAGAGTTCATTCTTGACCTTACCTGAGTAAGTACTTTAACTTAAAGCATGAGATGCACCTAGAGGGGTAATACATTGAGTTTAATAGGAAGACAGTTAATAACCTTTTTTCATCCTCATGCACTATCAATCATGGCTGTCACCAGTCTGCTGAATCAAAGCAAAAGTGTTCTTCACAGATGACTGATTAGAAACGCAAAATCACAAGATCCATCTTCATGGTCACTTTTATTATAGTCATTTTTAAACTGACAGCAACCTGCTCAGTTTCAGCAGCACAAATAGTGTCACTCAGTGCAGCTAAGCATGAGAAGATGTTGGTTGAATTATACTTAAAAATAATTAGGCCCAAAGCCTTTTGTAGAAGAAAGGAACAGTTCCATCTCCATCTTTTCATCACCAACCATAGTCTGCCCATTATTGAAAATATTTTCATTCTTTGAATTATACTGGACTAAGGGGTTTTTAGGATTCCCTTCACAATTTTGCAATCCATATACATCTTTTCCCCCCCAGTAAGGTGCATACATTTAAAAGATGCACATCTCAATGCGCTAACCTCTTGTTGTGTTTGGCTACCAAATTTATCTGCCTCTCTCATTGTTCTGACCATATGATGCCTTTTCAGAAATCTTAACCATACTTTCCTGACCGCATTAGGATCCTATAAAAATCCTACATGCTTTTCCTTTTAAGCCTGCCATAGTCTTGCCTTCTCTTATCTCCTTGTTTCCATATCCCAATATGTTCTTGCCTACAACATTCACTCTTCTAGTTTTACGACACCCCGCCATCTGAATGTTTCCTTCTCCCACAGTGCTTTCCATTCTCCACCGTGGCTTCTTTTTTCCTGGAATTGTCTCCCCGAAAACATTTTTAATGCTCCCTCTCTTCCTCCCTTCAAGTCTCTCCATGAAATACAGGTTTCCATGAAGCCTTTGGTAGAACTCCTGAGTCCTTGCCCCTTATTGAAAGTAAACATGGGCACATGTAACTGAACTGAATGCATCTTCCTCCATTCTTTACTCTTTATTTTCACTTTTCTGCCCTCTATATTGCTTCCCATTTTAGATTTGAGACTGTAAGTTTGGCAGGACATTTCTTCTCATAATTCTGTAAAATGTCATGCACATTGACGGCATTATATAAATACCCTACTATCTGTAATAACAGCATTTTCATTAATATGCTCAATATTAGAGTGAAAGTACTAGCAAAATTACTTGATACTTTCTTTGCGTATAGAAGAGTGCTTAGGATAGGGTTTCATCACTAGATATATGCATTATAGTATGATAGGACTGGGGATTTTCCTTTGAGTATCCATTGCCCTATGGGAGGATTCTTCATACTTCAGTCATAACTCCCTTTCAAGTTGTTACAGATCAGCCCTAGAGATGGGAAGGGTTTCCCCCCCCCCTTTTTTTCTGAGGCTTCAACCCCATTTTTACGATAGAAAAACTGGAAATTTTAGCGAGTACTGAAAAACAACCCACTCCTGTGAAATATTTTCTCTTTTCAAATGAGTGAAATGCTGTCAAAGACAAGATGGGCATGCTGTGGACACATACAGCTCTTAATTCCAAGTTACATTTGCGCACCTTGAAGGATACCTAATCAACAGTTGTATGCCTTCTGTTGTCCTTTTGACCTGACTTGGTTGATCTTTTCACCTCTCCCTCAAACCACTGTGACACAATTACCCATAGACTAGGTAAAAAGTAGCTTACTGATCTACCTTGCAGGAGGGAGAAAAAAGATCAGAAGGAGGTGGGACAGAAAGTGCACCAAAGCCTCAGAGGAAAACCAAACGTTTCACAGAGAACTCAGCTCACCACTGAGAGCCAGCATGGTGTAGTGGTTAAGAGCGGTGGTTTGGAGCAGTGGACTCTAATCCAGAGAACCGGGTTTGAATCCCCACTCCTCCACATGAAGCCAGATGGGTGACCTTGGGCTAGTCAGTTTTCTTTGAGCTTTCTCAGCCCCACCTACCTCACAGGGTGTCTGTTGTGGGGAAGGGAAGGTGATTGTAAGCCAGTTTGATTATCCCTAAAGTGGTAGAGAAAGTTGGCATATAAAAACCAACTACTACTCCTCTAGTAAAAATTAAGGTACATGTTCTAAAACTCCATAGGATACATCAGCTTGCAGTTTTCTCTCAAGTGCTGGGTATATTTGCAATTCTGCTTGTACAAAACTAAGGCATTTATCCATTTTAAATTCCATAAATATGTCAAATAGTGCAATTTTATATACAAAGTAAGTTATAAATGATGCTTTTTATGTTGGTAAATCAGTAAAAATATAGGTTTTATAGGACAATAAGTATTGCATATATTCCCCCAAAATTTCCAGTTTTCCCTGGGGGGGGGGAGTTTTTTTGCAGGCTTTAAAATTTCTAGAAAGTTTCCATCTCTAATCAGCCCACGCATCTAAATTCTTGTTTGTGCAAGCAGAGAGTGAATAATATGCCTTATTTAAAGGTGCACAATACAATGAATAAGTAGGAAAACATTGTGAATAGGACGAGCAAATAGGACGCTATAAGCTTTGGGGGAAGGCAAGACCATTATTATGTTTTGCTGGATAGTATGCCACAGAGGCTCAGTTCATTCCCAGCTGTCAGCAGCCTGGGAGAGGTGACTAGAGTAGCTTAGACCCTTCATTGCCTCACAGATCCATGCCCACCACTGGCCAGGCCCAAGCCAAACCCTTGAGGAGCTGGCAGTGTTGCAGGGGCTCAGCTGGCTCCCGTATCCAGTGGTGTTATGGGAGGAGGTGGCAGAAGTAGCCTATGCCTGTTATCTCTCAGACCTGGCTCAAGACCCAGATTCCCTAACCAGTTTTTCAAAAAGTTCCATGGTGGGACCCACAGTATGATTTAATGGATGCCCTAAAACATTTCACAGCTAAAAACAGGGACTCGCTTGTATCCTCACAATTTTCAAATGCAGGTGAGCTAAGTGAACCTCCCTCCCCTCATGGCATACTTGAATTGCTGTGTGCTGTATTAATGTAGTTTGGAATAACCATAGAACTAAAGCTGAAGAGGACATTTGCGCTTTTGGTGACAGATGTACTTGAAAATCCTTGTGTCTGTTAGCTACATCCCACCATATAGGGCAAGGATGCTGAGCCTACTTTGAGTGAATAGGACCTGGTGAGAGCACTGCAGTGGAAGGCAGTGCAGGTGGGAAGCCCAAGCTTGGCTTAAGTCCATGATCTCTGGGATGATGGTGGCAGAGACAGGTTTGTTCACCACCCAGGAGAGCCTAGCCAAGGGCCCTGGGATGGGACAACAAAGCCTCATGGGAAGCTGCTGGGAGAGTAATCGACCTTAGCAATTGTAATGTGTAGAGAGATGTGCTGGTATAACCATTTATTTCCAGAGTTAGGCTTCAGTCTACCAAGTATGCTCCTATGCACGATATATTGACATGCAGTGAGTTTCTAAAGGACCAGTTCTTGATGGAGTAAACTATGAATCAAACATTACTGAATTAAATATTTCTACTTGCATCTGTTATGGTACCAGTATAATAATGTTTTCATATGCAACTTTGTACTAGTGCATCAGTTGGTGTGCCCCAGTTTAAGTATTACTATTAGATCAGAAGTTAAAATGTTTTTATACTACAGATATGTTTTATACAGTGATAAATGTTATTAGTGTCTTTTTGGTAGATATACTAGGAAAAGGATTAAGAAATTAAGTGCAATTCCTTTGCAAAAAATATTTTTGGAGGACACAATTAGTTGAGCAAAATTTAAAAATGAAATTTTGGAACTATTTGGTCAAAACCTTCCAAATAAATTATATTGATAGGTACCCATATTTTTAAAAAGTTAAATCTGTGTTGGGCTCCAAAATAACTACCCTGTGGAACCAGATACAGTCCCATCTATGAAACTAAGCAAAAAAATTTTGAGGCTGGCAAAATACTTATACATGAGACTGTTTGGAAACCAAAATGCTGTACTCTGAGTTTCATGGCAGCAGGGTAGGATAAAAAGATAATAATAAAATCATGGGCTTGTGATAGAACTACAGGGTTATTATTTTTTGTGGTTAATAAAATTACACACCCTAGCCCAAGATACTGAGCAAAAAGCAATGCCTTCTCCATTGTTTTTTAGAAACAATTTAATCCAGAACATTCAGATGTAAATTGATTGGCATGTAGATCTCAGACCTTCATTCAGCCTGGAATATTGGAGGGATATCCCTATGATATTGAAATTGGGCTGTTTATAATTAGGTACAGACTTTGGGATCAGGGCTCTGCATCCTTACAATTTATTTGTTAGGACTTACTATGTTAGAGTTTTGTTTAGGACAGTTTACACAGCCAGACTGGATTTAAAGTGAATGGTAGAAATACTAATACTACAGTTGTCCTATGTTGTGGTTCTGGTGTTGTTGTATTGATGTCAGTCACTTGAATTCAGTGCCAAGGAACTCCAATGCACACATACGGAAAGGCTGTTTTATTCACTTCAGTGGAGAGGCCACTCTGAGCATATGCCACTTGTATGCAGAGAACTCCCCTCCCATTTAAAGGTGAAGCCTTTTCAAGCATGGAAACTACATATATACACTACATTATTTGTAGAGCTCTTGATCCAAGGTATTGGAACCATGCAATATGAAATACAAAAACATTGGGTTGTATTTTCTATTTAAGAACTTAGAAATATGAAATATATAAACATATTTCATACCTAAATGGATAATTATATCTTTTTATCTAAAGCCTGGGGAAATTTTGCTTGAATACAGACTCTTTCTAAACTGATACTCTTTGTGTGCATGTATACATGCGTATGCACATCAATGTTCATTCAAAACATTTTAAAATTCTACTTTAAAATATTGATTTCAGATTATCCAAGTTTAAAAATTTCCTTGCATGGGGTTTGTTTTGGTTGAATTGAAATGCTAGACCCAGTAAAGACAACACGTCTTCCAATGATAGGTACAACTTTGCATGTTGAAGTAGTTGATTCAATGCACAGTGTGCATTTCAAATGACGAGGCTATGTGATAACTGTCAATACAATTTAAAAAAACCTAGTAGTATAATTCTAGTGTATAATCTACTACATTCAGTTCCACCAACAGTGAGTACTCATTTTTATTTGTCAACTACGACAGTGTAAATGGTTAAAGGTATCAACCCTTGTAACAGGAATGAAAGAGATAGCATGAGAAAATATACATTATGTAGTAAGATGGTAAGAAGTATTATAAACATCAATGTTGTATGCATATGTGTAAAGCTTTATCAATATATGTTAGAATTGGTTAGTGATTGCAAAGAACTATATTCAGGCTAGGAAAAAGGAATCTTTGTGTGAACAGAAAAAGGAGTAAGATGAGGTAAGCTGAGAGAGGGGCCAAGAAGAAATGTGTACCAGTTACTGTAATGGGCATTTCAAAGGGAATGGGTCACATAGGCAGATAACAAAGCTGAAAAAGGACCCAGGTGGTGTTCAAGTAAATGAGCGGAACTGATGACTAGTTGTGGATTAAGAGATGTATTGAAAATGAGATGTAACAAGTTACATTATGTATTGCCAAACCAATGAAATGGCAAATTGATCAGGTATAAAATGTAATGTACAGCGATTGTCTCCTTACGCAGCTTTGAGGCAAAATACTCCTGCGTCAAGTTCTTTGGTCATGGCCGTAAATAAAGAACTACTGAGGACTTCCACTCCTGTCTGTAGTTTTATTGACCCTTGACTACACATAGGCAAAACGAACCTGTATCTGCAAAGTTTCAGATAACAAAAGCAGCAAACATGCAAACCTTATGGAAACATTAAATCTAGTACAACATGAAAACCAGCACGCTGAATTGTTGCCAAAGCTAACTTGTCCATTTTAGAAAGGTTTAAAGTTATTATGTTGGTTACTAGATGAGTTAGTGAAGCAGCTGCCATTTCCACTGTGGGAAGGAGGGTAGCTGGGCTGAAATTCGGTTACCCTGATGTCTTTGTATGTCATTTTATAAATAAGGTAACATTTCTCCATTGTGACTCACGGGATTATACTATAGGATGGCATCAGGGTGGGGAATATGTAACAAGTTTTTATCTAGTTCAAAAGATGGTGCTTTGGCTATTCCTCATCCCACTTTTTGATCCATTTTTGAAAGATGGGTGGTGGCCTGGCAAAGAGCTACCTGAAGACGTGATAATCAGGAGACTGCTTTCCTGTATTTAAATATTCTTGACCCTGTCCATCCCAGCCCCATTCACTAACATTATACTTAAGAGGTTATATGACCCTTTTGAGGTCTTGAGCTGAACTATCTAGACTAGCTTCAAGCACATGAGCAGGAGAACCTTAGTGGTTTGTTTGCTTTTTATATAATAGATAAACAAACACCCTCTTTTGTCACTTATTAATTCAAGTGTTGGCTCCAAAATGCTGCAAATGGAGTTAAACTCACAAAATGAGTCTTTCCTGCCTCCTCCTGAAGCATACTGAATTCCCAGAATGCAAATCCCAGGGATCAGGGAGGTGAAGTGACGGATTGCAGTGGGAGGGAGAAATCAGCAGAAATTGTCGCCCTCCTCCATCAGCATTATTGCTTTTCCGCTAGCCTAAGAGTCATTTCACAGTATTTCTGGATCCAATCTGATGGCTTCTGAGGCCAAAGTTTGTACAGTTATTTTCAGAAGTAAAAATGGCATCCCACCTTTGTTTCATTTAGCATACTCTAGTTTATCTTCTCTTTGCTTGTGTGAGTGTATACAGACACACACACATATGTATATATGAACATGTTAATGTGAACACAAGTATATGATGTCCTGTGTATATCTATGGGCAAACAGTAATGCACACATGGACTATAATCAGCCCCCATTGAATAAAAGGTACTTTTACTCAGAAGTACATTTTTAGGGCAGCTCCCTTAATATCTTAGAAGCGCAACCCTAAGCATACTTACCCGGAAGTAAGTACCATTAAAATCAGTGGGACTTCCTACTGAGTAAACATTAATAGATGTGCTGTAAAGCTGATTCACTGCAATTGGTACAGAACTATGAATTCTTATATTGGCATTTGTACTAGATGTATTATTACTTCACGAAGGCAATTACAGTTCCTATTCAGTTCACTGTATGAACATCTGTGGAGGCTGATTAGAGAAAGCAGGAAACTATTTAGATTGCTTTATACCTAATTTAGATGTCTCATAAACAATAAAATGTTTTCCCCCCTCAATTGATGCTTACCTTTAGGATATAAATGATATTTAATAATATAACTTTCTTAAATTTGACGATTCTAACAACAGGAGAGGTTTAGACTTACTTTTCTATTTTCTTCGGAAAAATTGACACACTAATGCTGACTGGCACCTGTCTCAATCATAGGCACACATATCTGAGATTAAATTCGTAAGCATTAACAAAAAAATAATCCAGTAAGCTAAGAAAGCCAACATTCTGCTAATAAACAACACCAATGATAGTATCTTGATAATGAAGGATTTATGGGGGGAATCTCCTGTAATTTAGGCATTTTCTCCCTTCAAATATGTATGAGAAATGAGAGTTAGAGCATTTGAAAAAAAAGTTTCTTATTCATTATCAATTTATTAATTATACTGCATGTAAAAAGATAAATTTGAGGACATTTAGAAAACATTTGATTTTAGGAAGGCTATATGGATTCAAAAGAGAAAAATATATATTTTTGGATTTCAGAGTTATCTTTAGAAGTCTGAACCACTTTTACCAAAAAGTATTGAACAGCTTCAAAGCACAATTCCTTTTGTTTTTAAGCAGTACCAAATAGATAATTACAGCACTCCGTAACAGGACATTATCTTTAATGATTACAAATGCACAATAACTAACAACAAACTTTTCTGTTCTACCACCTTATAATTAAAATAAGAATATTGATAATAGATGTGTTTAACAGTTGTAGAAACAGTTAATCTTGTATAAACTTGGAGGCAGATATACTTATTCAAGGCCAGCATCTACGGAGTTATTTTTTTCAATGCCTATTTATGGTTCTCAACAATGGTGTTCAGAGATCAACCTAAAATATGATTTACAATAAATATAGGTGTAATCCAGCGGATTCTATGTTATTTTTTAGTATTATGGGGAAAAATCTTAAGTGCATGCTTAATTCTCCCAGTGAAATCAAAATGGGGCTTAGAAGGTCCCCTGTTTGTTACTTTCATTACTCATACAACACAAATGAATAAAACTCTGACTGGATTTTACAGTGCAAGGGAGTCAACAGAGTAAATAAATGGAAAAGGAAACATAACATTATTTAGTACAGTGATCTAACAACATAGATCAATCTGTGAATGACATAATAAACTTCCAATTATTTATATGTAAGCAAAGCTGTGCATATGAATGGGCCAAACAGTGTTTGGCAAATTTCTGCTTCCAACTGTATATTTGCAGTCACCTATTTTAGATTCATGGAAAATAGACCAGTCCTTTAAACTAGCACACAAGCACACCAGGAGCAGCCCAAGGAATTCCCACACCACACCTGCCTTTTTGCTCCTTGAATATGCAGTTATTTCAATCCTGGCTGCATATCCCCCCATTCAAGTCTGAATTGTTCTTGGTGGAATCTTTGTGAGGGGAAAAGGCTATTCTTTGAGTGTCAGGAAGTGATAAGGGTGTGTGTGTGAGAGAGAGAGAAAAGTGAGAGACTGAGAGAAAGAGAGAAAGAAGATGCATAGGGGCAGCTAGACTGGCCAGCTTCCAACATGTCTCTGCTACCTGGGGTCCTGAACCTTAAGTCCTTCTCAGAGATCTTTAGAAAGAGAAGAGCAGGAAGCACAGGATATAATGTGAATCTTCGGCATTCAACCCCCTTTACCAGACATATATAATTTTTAAGCAGTTAGTTGCATACATATCGATTTTATCAATAACAGAACAGCTTAAAAACCAATACTGAAAACCATTTGCATGCCCCATTGAAAAGTACCTATTTTCATTGTTCTTCGGCTTTCCAAACTTCTTGTCCTTCTTAGAAAGCAGATTTTGCCATCCCATGCAGAATGGGAACAAGATATGTGTTGGATAAATTTGTAGCTCAAGACTATAATAGTAGCACTTTTCCAGTACTGTTAGCATTAGTTTACAGGTCAGAGAAAGCAGGCTTATCTGTGTAAGCATAGTTTAATTTCAAAGACTTTGAATCCAACTCATGATTTATCCAACTGCTTAAGTATAGCACATAATACATTACAACTCTGTATATAATGTGATCATTAAAAAGGAGGATTGTTTTTAAATAAAGTACAATATCATGTTGACAAATACTATTTTAATGCCACAGGCCTTTGACAAAAATTGGGATCAGCTTGAAACAAATCTACAGTCCCAATTACATAGCATTGCTTTGAGACATAAAAGGGAATATGTCTATTTCTCTACCTTGTCTGGAGTTTGGAATCGGGGGCCCATTTGATGATGTAGTATTTGTTTTTATACATAGTTATGGGCTTTTTAAAAAGTTGAATAGATTCGGGCAGTATATTTATTTCCACAGAGCCAGCACTGAGCTTTGTCTCCTGGTATAGTATTCCCCCAGTAATGCATCTTAGTTTAATTCAGTCTTAGCGAAACAACAAGGTTCACTCTGGAAAACTCCTTACAACATAATTTAGCTGGACCCTTCCTTCATAAAGGTTTTCTGGTTTTCATTTTCACTTCATATTCTCAAATAAAAGATCCTTTGTTGTCTACCATTTGATTGGACTTAATGAAAAACACTCCATTTTAACCTAACAGTATTTCCCTTTGAATTTATTATATTTAAGGACACTGTCAAAAATCAAGCATTTAATCTCAGGTTTTTATACTTAAAATTATATTACTATCATATGGCTCAGCGAGGTGATGTAGAAAGGGCACTGAGGAGATTTAAACCAAAAGTCAAGTTAAAAAAAAAACACAAAGCCTTGCCTCATTTTAATATGAAACTAAATACTATGGCTAATGTGGAGATTGGGTATGGTAGTTGACTTTAAAGACTAACATGTGACAGGGTGCCAACAGCTGAATTGTGCAGTATTGACTAAACGAGGTTCACTGATTTGTATTGAGGCTAATATCTTCTTTAAACAATTCCGTGTAAATTGTGCGTATAAAGTCATTGGAAGCTGTTTCTCAGGACAGCATCTCCGGCTAGCTACCTGCTGGAGTGAGGAAGATAATCAATAGAAAGAAATAGAGCTGAGCATGAGGCTAGGAAGCTTCAGAGCAGTTAGTGCTGATAAAAGTAGATGATGTCAATATTTGGGAATAACACAACTCTAGGATAACAGACAAAAGAGAAGTGCATATGTTGGAGAGTGTTCAAACAGGGGCAGAATTAATGCAGCAGTGGCAGCTGTTGCCCCAGGCTGCAAAAGACATTATTTATTCCAGGTATTGTTAAATTCCTGCTGAAAAAATTTAAGGCTCAGCAGCATACATTAAAAAATTCTATCTCCACCAATAAGGAAGCCGGATGGCTTCTTTCTTTGTATGTGTTTAGACTCTGCTCAAGTGACGAATCAGTTGCCAAAGTCAAAGCATTTCAAGACTTAGAGTCTTGAAGTAATAAAAATGAAGACTCTCCAGGAAACAAATATTATGTATTTTGTAAAATAAAAGACTCTGTCTAACTTTCCGTTTGGTGAAATGAGTCTTTGTGATGGTGACAGAGTGGAAGTTGATTCTGTACTTTGCAGGGCTGATCCTTGGCTTTTGGCCCTTGCCATCTTTACATGTAAATATTATTTCCAACAAACAAAAGGGATACTCCTGCAGAATCATAACACTGAGAATTCTTTTCACCCCAGTGTCCTTATTGGTAC
Source organism: Euleptes europaea (assembly GCF_029931775.1). NCBI lineage: Eukaryota > Metazoa > Chordata > Lepidosauria > Squamata > Sphaerodactylidae > Euleptes > Euleptes europaea. The sequence goes on from NC_079319.1 coordinate 34,585,200, forward strand.
TGAAGTAATGGTATATTTTTACTAATTTAATAGTGGAAATCAGTTTTCCTCTTGCTGTCAGGTGATGAATTTTTGTTCTTCTGTGCTGATCTTTCTGTTGATGTATTATGACATAGTCTGTCAACATGAACAGATATGTGAAGGGGAGATTGGGTGACTGAGACATACAACCTGAATGTGGCTCTACTTGAATTTTAAACATGGATATCATTTTAGGATACAGAAAGTAGGAATGTACTTGGTAAAGAATGCTATGATTTTGAAGTAATTTAGGCAAAAGCAAAACAGGTGGGCTGTGACATGCTTCTAAAAGCAGAATGAGTGAGGTAATTCCACAACACAGGCATAAAAAGCTCTCCCGTCTAAGTTAATAGCCTTTTAAAATCAGGATTGGTAAAATGCATCTATGAAAGGATAAAATTAATTCACACATACATGATTATTAAATATAGCTATTTACAAACAAATAATTTCCCAATATGGAATAATTCTGTTACCACAGATGGTTTTATTGTTTGGTGGTAGATCTGGATTACATCAAGTAGGTGATTACTAAGTCAGCAAGAAAGGTCAAGTTTTGTGCCTTTTATTTTGAGCCACCATTAAGAAACCTTTTTATATAGACACATGTGCTTGTACTCTGCTTGTGCATGCTTCTGGACATGCATGATCTTCTCTCCCCCTTCCCCAGTATATATAGAAGTTTCATTTTAGGCTTGCTTGTCCCATGTACACAAGGTTCAAGAAAAAAGAACAATGGTTAGTATTTTGCCAAAATTCACAGTACTGAATATTTGCTAAAAATAATTATTTTTATTGTGGTTATCATTTAATAATAGAATTAATTACCAAGCAATAAATCTAACAGCATTTAATCATTTGAACTATGCTATGAAACCTTTTTTCAAAATGACAGTTTCTCAGGTTGGGGTTTTGTTTTGTTCTGGCGTTCCACATACCAACTTTCCTTCATAAATTACTGTAAGGTATAAGATCTTGAAATCTGTAAAGAATTCTGCACATCTGTAAAGAAGGCTTTATTTCAAACGAAGCAAGCATCCTTTTTGAGAGCCAAAAAACCCTCCTTAAGATCTACACCAACTAATTTGTTAATCTTGTGCCACTTTTAGCATTTGTCACACATATATACCAGGAAATTGGCTCCATCTCATTCTAACTCTGTGTTGAATTAAAAACCTCCACTGCAAAGAAGAGCATGATGTGGGGAAAGAATAAATTTAGGCCTTTCTTTAGTAATGCACATATATTTCCATACATTTCGCATCCTAAGGGAGCCACGAATGCGTTCAATATATACAAAAGTATAAACTATACATCCAAGAGAAGTGATTCCTCATATTTTAAATTCTTTATCTGACCTTAGCCTTTACATTTTAGAACTCAAAGACACACTGCAGAAATATTTGGAACGATCCAAAGCCTTGCATTTTAGGACCATTTATCTGATAGCATTAGATAGTTTAGATTAGAAGAAATTAATGAGTAGAACCTTAACATTGGCAAAATGATAGTTATGTCTTGTCCAACTAATCTTACCCTAAATATCCGGGGGCAGGGGGGCAGATATAACCATTTATGTAGAAGGCTTGGCTATTTTCACATACATATTATGGTTAGCGAAAAGAGCGGTTTATGGGTAAACAGAAATAATAAAGAGCTAAACTTTAACCATGATTAGTTTATGTCTATTAATGTTCTGTTCAAATGAATTATTTCCCTCAGGTGGAGAAAATTATCCTCTCCTAGGATGATTGTCTTGCTGAATGTATACTTTACCATATCTTTAAAATATTTGTGATTTTGACTGCATTCTGAGAAGACAGTGCAATGTGATAGATTTATGAGAGTTTGACGGAAACAAGGGTAGGAAAGATACTTGTTTAGAAAAACTGTGAACTGAAGGTTTGTGATTTACACTGACATACATCTAGATGAAACTAGTTTGCAAATTGCCTAGAGGAGCCATCTTTTATTAAGTATTTGATGGGTAGAGAAATGTACATATCTATTCTAAAACATTTGAGGAATACCAGTGTTGCATGTGCAGCTATGATTTTGTTTTTAAGATTTTATTTTTTCCTCATTATAGCTCCATTATCCAGTCCTATTTCTCATTGTCCAATTCTATAGCTACTTCTGTTAAAGAAATCCTGTAGTATGAACACCACTGGAGAGTTCTACAGTGAAACACTGCACGACGAACAATAAAACTTCTAAGTACTTTCTGTCTCAATCAGATTGACATTATATTGTGCATTCTTGCAGTACGGGATAACAAAGGAAAGATTTAATAATTTTGGACATGATCCACCCAAAAGATTTATTGCATAAAGGTCCACTGAAATGTGCAAGAAAACAGTAGAGCTTTTACACATTGTGTAGCATGCACAGAATACCTCTGCAGTGGATTATGCTTTTTCACTCCCCTACAGACTTTTTGTTTGCATGTTATATAACAATGCTGCTGAATATTTGATAAAACTACAATATCATACCAGAATTAGGAAGACTGTTATAACTATTCTCGCATGTTGTACAACGCATGTATGAAAGATGACCTGTCTTAGGGTGGGTAAAATCTAAGTTACTCGACCAATCACAAAATTTACAGATGTGTTTCTGATGCATATGACAATAACTGCACGGATGTTACGAATGGCTGTAGAGGCAAAAAGTATCAAGTGCCAGCCAGTGCAATGAGGATGTGATGGGTGTGTCGGTACAGTTTTGCTGACAACGCAAGATGTATCACAGCAGAAGCACGGAAAACTGTTGCACAGCACCAGCCTCAGCAGAAAGGGAGTTTGATGGGACGCAGGGCTGGTGTATTGGTATCCTGAAGGCTTTTTGGCTACTATGTTGCCCTCTGCATTGACGGATGCAGACCTGTACTCTTCATAGGCAATTGTATCCTTTGATAATGGTGTTGCAGCTCCCAAGTCTATTCCTTATGCAGGATGCTCTTCAGAGATGGTAGTGTACGCTGCTCAGAACAATTGCGCATATTTGCAGCATTATGGTGTTCTGTTTTCAGAACTTCATCTTATGCTGCAAATTGTTGAAGCAAGTTTTCTATAGTGGGCAATATCAGGAAAAGCAACAATCGTTGTCACTTAACAAAATTATATAATCCAAACTTGATATTACGAGAGGTCATAATTTTACCACATAGGGTTTTTATAAAGTTTTTTAATGAAAGTTACATCTCAGTATAACCAATGAATACTTCTATAGAATCCACTTGAAGTTCTGCTCTTTAAGATCTCCAAACAGAAATCTCTCTATAGATACATCCATTTTTGTATTACAACAGAATTGTGCCTGAATACGGGTATGCAACCTAAAGTTAGATCTAACTAAATTTGGATCAAAACTTCTTTTCAGTACTAAGAAAAATCATTAAACTGCAGTGTACAAACCAGCTTTGATTAAATCAGACATGCAATCTAGACCTAAACATATTTACTCAGAAATTATAGAACTTCCTTTTGCATGTTTACCTGGAACTGAATCTCAGTGAATTCAATGGAACTTACTCCAAAGTAAGTGTGCTCTGTCCTGCTGAGCCTGCATCGGATTGCAGCTTCAAATGAAAATGCATTTACTCAGAACTCAGTCTCTCATTGAGATCAATCTGAATTACTTCCAAGGAAACGTATACATCTTGCTTGTATACACCGCCCCCTCTTTTTAAAATAATGGTTGTGACATTGCAAATATATGGTGAATTTTGTCTTCCTATACTGCAGAGTTTTCATCTATTTTATTTATGAGTTATGAAGACCTTTTTCAAGTAATAGTCATCTGCATATATTATGGCAAGAAACTCACATGGGTCTTTCCTAAATTATAAGCTTGACAAGGCATAGCAAAGAGTCTCATCCCAGAGGTTTGGAGAGTACTTCACACACTATAGGTACCATCAGAATAAAAAAAAAATCCTTCTCCCAATAAATAGTTGGTGGTTGTTAGTGTTAAGCCACAATCATCAGCATGAGTTTTCCAACAAGCCAACAGGCAGTCTCCGCATTAGTAATTCATATTCCCCTAGCCAAATCACTGTGTCTTAAAACACATATTGCAGCAGTGTGTGTGGCTGATCTTGCCTTTGCTTCAGTTCAGATGTTACTACTGTATAAATGAAAGATAAATTAAAGAATTCTCCTTTCTCTTGTTCAGATGCAAGTCAACAGCCAAGTGACTGTTTGTAAAATGCCAGGTATTTCAAACAAATAAAAAAGAATGAAACCAGAATTAGTATAACTGATGAAATAATTAATCAGCTAAAAGGAACATTGTTTAATTAGAACATTAAATTGTGGTAGTCACATCTTGGAAGTCATATATATTACATAGTTGAAAGAAAGACAGGTATGGTGGGAAGAATTTGGAGCAAAAGCCTCAAAGGGCTAAGCATATTGCAAAATTGTCTGGCACCTTGATCCTAAACACTTTGTGAAACCATATAAAAGACGTATGGGAGTGCACATATATTATCATATAAAACAAAATTTTAAAAAACCCTAAAATAATTGAGCTCCATACATTCAAATTTTTCAAAGGAATAAGTTTGGCATTGGAAGACTGCCCAGACTCTAAGAAGACCAGTCTCTTTCTGACTGTAGAGGATTCTCATTCAAATAGCCCAATTGTTTTCAGTTGAGCATAGGACTGGCTCCTAATTCCCTAGCATCAGCACAAAGACACACTTCATCCAGTTGTTCTGGTGCCACTCATTGACTCTGGTGCCACTCATTCTCTGCTTTACCAATCAACAATAGGTAAAAGCCCATTGGCCATGAAAAAGAAATTACAGGTTGAGTATCCCTTAACTGGACGTATAAAAATGACTCTGGAGGAAACATTTTTAAAAGCCATCTAGTGGAATGCCGCCTCATCCCTAGAGGACCCATTTCTCTGTTCCTCAACTGCTTCTGATGTTTTTTTCTCACCTAAAAAAAATAAAACACAGTACACAGCATAGTAGGTAGAGACCGAAAGCCTGCCATTGTTACTTGGTTGTTTGTTGTTGTTCTTGTTTAACAGCTGATGCAGTTATTCTGATGAGATAGTTACACCTTTGCTTTCTGATGGTTCAATGTATGTAAAATTATTTAAAGTATTGTTTAAAATTACATTCAGGCTATGTGTATATAAGACATAAATGAATTTCGTGTTAGACTTGGGTCTCATCCCCAAGATATCTCAGGACATATATGCAAATATTCCAAAATAGGGAACACTTCTGGTCCCAAACATTTTGGATAAGGGATACTCAACCTGTATTTAAGTTTTTTTTTTTTTTTTGTGAACATAACTACCTCTGGCCTTATTTGAAGGATTAAGGGACTAGACAAAGGTGTGAAAGCATTGTGGGTAGAAGCATATCCAGCAACTCGTGTTTAAAGACTGGTATCCCCTCAGAACAAACTGAGGGGAGAATGGTGTATGTCACTGCAGCTTCATTTGATGTTTCCTTCCCCTTTCTGAAGAGACAACCTCCCCCTGCCCCGCACATGTAATCAGCAAGCAAAATTCCATCTATAAGCTTAAAAATGTAAGAGCAGACATGTTAGATCAGATCAATGATCCATCTAGTTTCAAATAGTGGCCAACCAAATGTCCTTGAAGGCTGAAGCCTCCCTCTGTTGTTGCCCTCCTATTCAAAGGGTTACTGCATCTGAACATGGAGGTTCCATTTAGTCATCATAACTAATAGCCCTGGATGGACCTATCCTTTATGAATTTGTCTAATCCTACATCCTTTGACAGTGAATTCCAGATGTGAGTTAGTCTTTGATTGGAGACCTACTATATATGGAGACCTACTTTATATCATGACTGCTATGTTCACTCAGGAGTCTTTGGTTGAGACACTTAATCTACAGCTTTTTGGAAGTCCAAGTATATAATAACATCTACTGAATAACCCTTGGCCGTGGATTAGTTAACCCTTGAAAGGGCTGTTTCTCTTCTGTGCATGCCTTCTATGTATTCCAGCCAATGTGATATTATCTTTCACATCATCATACATTACATACAAGTTATTTATGTTTTTCTGATACTAGGCAATTATTTTCTATACCCCGAAACTATACAAGAAAGTATTATACGTGTTATTTTGGTAGATTTTTTAAAAAATAGGTTAATATGCCCCATTTCCCCTGCTTAAGATGGTTTATTATGGAAACAAAAATATAGATTTTTATAATGTGTCCAACAATTGAAGTATTTTATTGCTTGTTGTAACTCCAGCGAAATACTAACACATTATTATGGAGCAGCTTTTCTTCTTCATCTACCAGAATGACATATGAAGACTGCTTCTGCTAGCTGTCCTGTGACTTGTGCCTTGGTGTGTGACTGCACTGTACATTTTTTTGACAGGTATGAGTAAAGTATGGAGAGTAACCGGAAGAAAAGTATATGCAGATCAAATGTGGAGAAGTCTTCTTGAAGGTGGTTTGGAAAACAAGTGCATTTGGAGATGTACATCAGCAGTTGATTTTCTCCATGGCTTTGAATCAAGTTGTGACGTTCCTAAAATAGAATGTTTTAAAGTGGTACACCATTAAAATAAATCATACGGGAATTTGAAATAAAAAACTGGGTTTGTAATGTACTCTTCTTGCAGTTTCACAATAATGTAAGTCTATGTGTTAGTTCTTCATCTACCTGAGTATATATTGTGTAGGGAAATTTTATACATACCAAACATGAATGCTTCTACTGAACTGTGGCTGCTCTTCTAACATCTATGTGCAGATTTTCAGGGTGCTATAGTCCATGCTAGCCTTGACCTGGATGGGCCAGGCTAGCCTGATCTTGTCAGATCTCAGAAGCTAAGCAGGGTCAGCCCTGGTTAGTATTTGGACGGGAGACCACCCAGGAATACCAGGGTTGCTGTGCAGAGGAAGGCACTGGCAAACCACCTCTGTTAGTCTCTTGCCATGAAAACCCCAAAAGGGGTCGCCATAAGTTGGCTGCGACTTGAAGGCACTTTATACACACACACACACACACACACACACACACACACATAGTCCATGCTAGTACTTATGGCATAGCTTTGTGTGCTGCCATTATGGGAGCATGGAAGTCAGCATAGATAATTTCCTGTGATGGGTATCACAGGGGAAAAGGAAAGAAACCTTCCCCTTAAGTATGTGCAATAAAAGGGGCTATCCAAGGACAGTATTTCAAATTTTGGTGTGGGAAAGGGAAGAGAGACTTCAGCCTGTCTTTCATATTTTTATCCTGCACTTCCTCCCAAGGAGTCCAGGGTGACATACATGGTCTTTTTTTCTATCTCACAACAGTACTAAAGAAAGTGACTAGCCCCCTTCATGTGGAGTGAGATTTGAACCTACATCTCCTCAGATCTAGTGCAGAATTCTATCAGCTGTAACACATTGGCTGGTGGAACACTCAACAAATTTTGAAGGCCCACTTTTGAATGTATTCAAGATTAAATTGTCAAAAAAGTGATGTATTTTAAGAGTATTTGTTGTGTTTGCTGTTTAATACCTCATAATATACCATAATAACTATAGCACTCTTCTCAAGAAAGATTAAACAATAACTTTCCTGTTTTAAAATTAAAAGATTTGTATGTTTGGCATTCTTACACATTAATGCAGCCATTTATTTGCTTCCAATAATAGTTGCAGTGCTTAGAAGTCATGAGCTGGCTAGAACGATAGGGGTCCCTGAAAGGAGAAATATATATACAGTGGTACATTTCATGATCTGAAACATAATGCGTCTCCTGCCTTTCTCTAAATAGTGTCCCTGTGAAGATGAAATATGCCATTTAAATATTTTGATGAATAAACAATAACAAAGCTTTCAGTAGCCTTGATACCACAGTTGGTGTAGGTTCACATTTGTTTTCCTAGGAGAAAAGGAAAGTGAGAAAGCCTGTGCTAATTTTTCCCCTGTGATGATTGGGCTGCAAAACACCATTGGCATCATTCTTGTACTCTGATTATCGGAGGGCAGTTCTTTGTAAGAGCACAAAACAAACTAGAAGTTAAAATGGCAGCATGCAAGAAGAAAATTACTATGCTGTGGTTGTTATAATAAATACTGGGATTGTTCTGTCTCTTACTCAAAACTTGTATTTCATGGCATTAGTTGTGCTTAGTTTGGATTTTTTTGTTTCGGACGAGATTCAAGATTATAAATTTAATCAGTAACCCATTTTCACTTCCACTGACTCTTTACCTAGTACATTGTCCAAGAGGAAAGATGGGGCATAAATGGTTTAATAAATAATAAATAAAGTATTGTTATAAAGCAACTACCATGTTTTTCCTCTTTTTAATATTTTCAATTCTGGTGTTTATATTTTCAACTGGAGGCTGACATTGCTCCTTCTTAGAAGGCCAAAAGTGAAATCTGATACCAGTTCCATCCAGCACCACTTTATCCATTCATGTCCAGCTGCCATTCTACACAGGGTGCACAGAAGAGGCTTTGAGATGAAGAGTACTGTAGACCTGAAAGGCTTCCATACTGTTTTGTTATGTTGGTTGGCCGTAATACAAGATATTGGAGGGAAGGCAGCATGGTATAGCCCAATCTCATCAGATCTTGGAAGCTCAGCAGGGTTGATACTTGGAAGGGAGTCCTCCAAGGAAGCCTCTGCAGAGGAAAGCTATGGCAACCCACCTCTGCTTCTCAAATTGCTTTGAAAGCCCCTTGCTGGGGTCTTTATGAGTCGACTGCGACTTGGTGGCACTTTACACACAAAATACAAAATATATGGCTTTTGTCTGCAGTAAAGAAATAAGATAAAGTGTCTCACTGGGTCACAACCGACTCGTGGCAACCCCGTGAAGTTCCACTTCATGGGATTTTCAAAGCAAGAGATGAGAGAAGCTGGTTTGCCATTGCCTTCCTCTGCATAGCAGCCCCCGTTTTCCTTTGTGGTCTCTCATCCAAGTACTGACCCTGCTTAGCTTCCAAGCTTTGGAGAGATCAGGCTAGTCTTGGCTATTAGGACAGCTACTGGCAAAATAATACATACTTAATATTCAAGAAACAGAGCAAGTGAGACAGTGTGGCCAGATACTAGATATTTGTAATGAGAGAGGGGGAAATGGTTTTGGATGTTCCAAACAATAATACTCTTGTGGGGAAAAAATGATTTTATATGTATGAGGTACCCCAATAGAATGGAACATTTCTGAAAACAAAGGAGCAGAAAGGTTTAATCAAGCACTATGTTAATTGGATTTAAAAGACTTTGGCCTTGCTGGAGGGATCAGACCGTGCAAACCCTATAACAAGGCAGCAAAACACAATGTAGCAAACACTTTTTAGCCAGGAAAAAAGAGCTAAATGTATAAGGTCAACCAGTCTATACTGGCTACTTCTTCTGCCTCCCCCTGCCTTCTGAGAGAAAGCCAGGAAACTGGATTAACTCCACTGGGGCAAGAAAAGTGTGAAGCTCAACTGAAGAGCTGCTCCTGGGGGATATCATCTGAACTACCAACCAGCTCTTGGGTCTAGAGGCATCACCTTCTGCTCTCTCTTATTCAGGGAAGAACCTTAACTCTGGTCTTAAACCATCAGTTCCCAGGAGCCAGAGGAGTGCTGCTCATGTGGCCTGGCATTCACACCATTAGCTGGCTGCTTTAAAAAAAAAAGGGAGTTTATTTTCTTTCCTATCTTCCCTTTTGGGTCTTTTCATTACTTACAGGAACTTTCAAGCAGTATTCTAAGAAACTTGCAACTCTTTAGAAGCTGATCATGAGTTCTTCAACCAATAATGCCAGACAGCTGCCCTACTGCCGCCAATCTTCCCTTGCAACATGAAGTGAACTGTACTTTCAGTTTGTGCAGGGTAAGACAGGGTTCATAGGATTTTGATTTTCAGAACTCACTAGTTTGGTTCAGACAGTTCTTCATGTATATGCTCAAGGCATGTAGAGAAGACAGGCATCACGCCCACTGGTCCCATCCCCATCCTCTGTAGAAGAAGAGTTGGTTTTTATATGCCGACTTTCTCTACCACTTAAGGGAGACTCAAACCGGCATACAATCACCTTCCCTTCCCCTCCCCACAACAGACACCCTGTGAGGTGGGTGAGGCTGAAAGTGTGACTTGCCCAAAATCACCCAGCTGGCTTCATGTGTAGGAGTGGGGAAACAAATCCAGTTCACCAGATTAGCCTCCAAACCACCGCTCTTAGCCACTACACTGGCTCTCTCAAGAGGAGTTCTGAACAAAGCCTTATACATGCATAAATGTACTCTGCTTTTTTGCAAGGCTCCTGATCACATGGAAGAGCCTAGGTGTGTATGTGAGGCTCTGTTCAGTCCTTTCCAATAAACACCAAGGCAATCCTGCTTCCCTCTAAATTTGTGCAGCATACAAATTAAGAAACAAACTGTGAACTGATACGCATTCAAAAATTTGGCCTAGAATCCTCTGCAACCTGCAAGAGTTCCATCATGGCAGATGTGCAGGCAAGTTGATGTGGAAGAGATTAATTAAGTGACGGAAGTTTTAAAACCACTGACTTTGATCATGAGACTTTTTGTAGGGACTTTTATAAAAACAATAGTGTGTAAAATGGTTCGACTATTTTAAGCACCAACTAACTTATTGACTAACAGTACAATCCTAAACAGAGGTACACCCTTCTAAGGTCATTGACTTCAATGCAAAGGGTTGGTGGCTGAAGCTATAAGTTGTAATCAGCAGAAATCTTTCCCCCATATTTATGCAGATTCATCGGCGTGGCTTCTGTGCAGTCCCACATGGGTACTGTGCACACACAGGCCAGCCGCGGAGAATTTACGCTAGAAAGCTCTAGAATATTCGGGCCGCTCGCACCCCTCCCTCGCCCGAGGCTCTTCCCACCCAAGCGGTCATGTGACGGGGAGGGGCGAGCGGCCGACCCTCCAGTTCTTTCTTCACTGCCGCGTGGGTAAGAACATTTTTTTGGTGAGCTCTGGATTTTCATGCGTCGTCATTCTTAGAGATGATGGCCCTCTTCAAAAAGCGTGCTGCTTGTGGATACAAGATGTCGCAGTTGGATGAACACAATAAGTGTCTATATTGTTTAGGAGAGACTCATAACCCGGCGTCCTGCAAACATTGCAGGGCGCTCACTCATCTTTCCCGCCACGATCGGGAATTGAAACTTAAGGCACACTTATATGAGCAATCCCTGTTTCCAGTTTTGGGGACCTCTTCTAAAGCTTCTTCATCATCATCCTCTAAAAAGAAGAAGTGTTCTAACTCCCCCCCCCCCAGCTCTAAAAAGCTTAGCGAGCTGGTGGCGGCCACCTCGGGTTCTGCTAAGGGGTCTGATAAATCTCCCTGTTGTGAGACTGAGCCGACATCCCAATCCCCTTCGGCGCCTAAGAAAAATTCCACGTCCAAGGGAAAGTCAAAGTCAAAGAAAAAGTTAGACTCGACCTCGACTCCCCTTCAGCGACCAGAGTCAGCACCGAGGAGTGCTTCGACTCCGAGAGCAGGGTCGGCACCGAAGAATGGATTGACGGTGCAAAGGGTAGCTCGTTCCTCCCCAGCTTCTCTTAAGAGCACACCGCTGTTAACCGCTTTGACTCTGGATCAGAGGTCCACCGACCACCACCTATCCCCGGGATCTGGCGGGACTTGCCTCTCGGCAACATCTTCACGGGGACGCCGCAGCTGCGCCCCCTCCAGAGGGAGAGATTCGTTGGACTGAGGGTGCTCCACCTCCCCTGCGAGGAAAGGTTCGCCTCACGAGGACCACATTTATTTCTCCCCTTCTGAGCATGACGTGATCGTCATCCCGGACTTCCAGTCCGACTCCGAGTTGCATTCCAGGCATTCTGCTGACTCCCATCGCAGCGATTACTACCGAGCATGTAGGCACTGGGACCAACGGGGAAATTGTTCTTGCTGTCACTCCCCTCCGCCTCGACAGAGGGGCACTCGGGGACCCATCTCCAAGCTGAGAATCGCCCTGGAGATTGTAACATCATTGCGACCGATCTCCGCAGCGCAGCAGAGATCATTACCGCCGCTCCCACTCTTCCTGTTGCCAAGAGGGCAGACGGCACCGGTCAAGTCCATCGGAGTCTAGACACTGCTCGACGTCGAGGGGTTGATCCAGATCTAGAGACCAGCCGGCACTACCATCGACGTCAAGACACCCGACGTCGAGCGACACTGCCCGCCAGCCAAGGCAGGTTTTCCGCCCGGACTATGCTGACTCTGAGGAGGACTCTAAGTCATCCCACAAGGGGTCGGAGACTTCGTCTTGGCCGTCGCCTGATGACATCGTAGGCGATCCTTTCCCAGTCTCCCCTTCCGAAGATGTTAGGGGATATAATGATCAATTAGCCCGTATAACAAAGGCCCTGGGTCTTAAGGTTAACCCTTCTCAATCTAGGGAAGAGGATCCTATCATGGATGTCCTCTATTCCCCCGACGCCGAACCAGTTACTGTCCCGATAGTCAAAGGCATAAGGGAGGTTGCCCTTACTAACTGGGCCAAACCAGCCACATACCCCTTGATCCCTAGGAAGGTGGACAACCTATACAGGGTACAAGAAGGGGAATTCCTGTGTTTGTATCAGCATCCCCAAAGCAGCTCCCTTGTAGCTGATACCCTTCCAGCCAGGGGGAAAGCTGGATCCCATTCTTCCCCGTCAGACAAGGAGGAGAGAAAATTAGACCTACTGGGGCGCAGACTGTACTCAGCGGGCTCTTTGGGTTTGAGAGTGGCCAATCATAGCGCCCTGATGGGACGCTATCAGATGTTGCTATGGGAACACGTCACTGACTTGTTCCCCGAGGTGAGCGAGGAAAAGATGAAGGTCGCCAAGGCCATGCAATCTGAAGGCTACAGGTTAGGATTTCACCAGCTTTATGCAGCTCGGCATGCCGTCGATGCTGCTAGCAAGATCCTGGCGTCTAGCGTAGCACTACGATGCTTCTCCTGGCTTTGATCTTCCAACTTGCCTCAGGAAGCCAAGAATAGACTTGAGGACATGCCGTTTGATGAATGTGCACTCTTTAATCAGGCATCAGACAAGTATTTACATAAATATAAGAAAGACCGGGCTGTTGCTAAATCTTTGGGCATTACAGCTCCTGTGTCGTCTGCTTCCTCGTTCTGACCCAGGTATAAGCCCAGACAGAACCAGTCCTTTTACAATAGGGGATACAGGTTTACCCCGTATCAATACTCGACCCAAAATTGGCAGACTTTTTCCTCGACTGAGCAGAGGAGGTTTCCCTCCAAGGTTCGGGGAAAAAGGGGCGATAGATCCCATCAGAATAGGCCCAACTCTAAGAAGGGGCCTCAATGACTAACCGTTCCTGTTTCAGAGTTGCCTGCATTATGGTTTTTAGACAAGTTGTCTATGTTTTATCCTGAGTGGTGCCTCATTTCCACAGATTCTTGGGTTTTGTCAATAATAAAAAATTGTTATTTTTTGGAATGGCTCAACTGTCCTCCTTCTTCGCATCCCCCCCGGGACACTTTAGCCCCCCAGGCATTAAGAGAGGAAATTGCACAGCTGCTCCACAAGGGAGCTATTAGTCAAGTTCCCACAGATCAACGAGGTGTGGGATTCTACTCGCACTACTTCCTGTAGACAAGAATGGTGGGGGCAAGAGACCCATCCTAGATCTTCGGGAGTTGAATTAATTCATATGTGTTCGATCATTTCGAATGGTGTCGGTACAGGAAGTAGGAACACTGCTGTCCCGGGGCGTCTTCTTTGCGGTTTTGGACCTCAAAGATGCCTATTTTCACATCGCTATTCAGGCTTCATGTAGGAAGTCCCTCCGGTTCTCCTGTGAAGGCATCCACTTCCAATTCAATGTTCTGCCCTTTGGCTTAGCCACTGCTCCCCGAGCCTTCACTAAGTGCATAGGGGAGGTGATTGGTCACTTGGCCATTCAGGGAATTGTTATTTTTCCTTATCTAGATGACTGGCTGGTGGTCAGCTCTTCCCCCAGTGAGGTCCGTGCGAGTGTGGACAGGACCCTTCAGTTGTTGGACAGGTTGGGTCAAATTGTTAACAAAAAAAGTCTAGACTCAAGCCTACACAGTCCATAGAGTTTTTTGGGGCAGTATTGGATTCCCAACAGGCCCGGTTGTTTCCTCCCCTTCAAAGGGTACGGGCAATTCAGTCCATGGTAGAGGCCTTTCAGAGGTCGAGGTTCCAGAAAGCTGTTTGGATACGGAAACTGCTCAGATTGATGGCATCCACCACGGCAGTAGTACCTTTGGCCAGGTTGAGAATGCGGCCACTGCAACTGTGGTTCTTGCAACACTTTCGGCCACAGGTGGACAAGCAGAACAAAATGCTCTCTATCCCTAGAGTGTAGTCCGGTCCCTGAACTGGTGGGGAAGGGACTGCAACTTACTGGTGGGGATACCTTTTGGGGTACCCTCTCATGATATTCAGTTGTTCACTGACGCCTCCCTACTGGGTTGGGAAGCGCACTGTGGTCACCTACACACCAGGGGGCAGTGGTCCCGAGAGGAGACGCAAGTTCATATTAACCTGCTCGAACTCAGGGCTATAAAGAATGCTCTGATTTCTTTCACAGGGACGCTGAAGGGACGGCAGATACAAGTTGCCACAGACAACGTAAGTGCAAAGTATTACGTAAACAAACAGGGTGGTACAGGATCGCGCCGACTCTGCGAGGAAGCTATCAGCATCTGGGAGTGGGCTGTTCAACACCAGGCTTCCCTAACAGCTATCCACATCGCGGGGCAGTCAAATGTTGTTGCTGACGCCCTCAGCAGAGACGTAGACAGACAGCACGAGTGGTCTTTAGACCGCATTCTGGCCAGAATGATGGATCGTTGGGGTACCCCTTCAGTAGATTTGTTTGCTACAAGGGAAAATGCAAAATGCCCCGTCTCCTGCTCAAGGGCGACAGGAGATCTGCACTCGGTGGGGGACGCATTTCAGATCCCGTGTACAGGAGGGCTGATGTACGCCTTCCCCCCCCCCATCCCCCTGATTCACAGAGTAGTGGGGAAAGATTGTAGCAGAAGGGGCCCAAGTGATCATCATAGCTTTTTACTGGCCAAAGAGGCCATGGTTCCCCCTGCTCTGGAGGTTGGCCAAAGGCCAGTTCTGGGAACTCCCTGTTACCCCGGATCTTATTTCAATAGGGAACGTGTGGCATCACGACCCGGCATCGCTTCATTTAACAGCTTGGCTGATCAGGTAGGGGGGGACATCCCGGCAGTGGTTGCTGAAGTACTGGTGGCAGCCAGAAAGCCCTCCACCAGGCGTTCCTATGCTCATAAGTGGCGAGGGTTCGAAGTGTGGGCAACATCTAAGGGTTTTACCCCAAGCTCCTGTCCCCTGCCTCAGGTTCTGGAGTACCTCTTGTTTTTAAAAGAGAGGAGGCTGGCAAACTCGTCGGTGAAGATTCACCTGGCAGCTATTTCGGCTATGCATGACAGGGTTGGGGGTCGTTCCCTTTTTTCCCCACCCCATGTCTAAGAGGTTCTTGAAAGGCCTCAATAATGCGTTTCCCCCGGTTAGGGCGCCCCTACAGCAATGGAACCTGACCAGAGTGTTGTCTCAGTTGATGGGCAAGCCCTTTTGTGCATTGTACTATCTTAGTTATAAGGTGGTGTTCCTGGTGGCCATTACTTCGGCCAGAAGGGTCAGCGATTTATCCACCCTATGCCATGACCCCCCATTTCTAAAGGTGCATAATGATAGGGTAGTCCTCCGTACCAGTATTGATTTCCTCCCTAAGGTGGTGTCCAGATTTCATATGTCCCAGGACATCAATTTACCTACCTTCTTCCCTAACCCCCAGTCGGAAGAAGAGAGACGGTTCCACACACTGGACGTAAGGAGGGCACTTTTATTTTATTTACATAGAACCAGGCAGTTTCGGCTAGATGATAGCTTGTTTGTGTGTGTTTTTGGACCTAAGAAGGGCCGTAGGGCCACGTCCCAGACCATAGCCCGATGGGTGACCAAGGCTATTTCCATTGCTTATCTGTCAGCAGGGAAGGAGTGCCCAATTGATTTGAAGGCACATTCCACTAGGGCGGCTTTGGCCGCGTTCCTGGGTTCGGCAAGTTTGGCCGACATCTGCAGGTCTGTGACGTGGTCCAGCCCGGACACCTTTGTTCGCCATTATTCTATGGACGTTGGTACCTGCTGTGATTCCGCAGTGGGGGTGGCAGTGTTGAATACGGTTCTGTAGGGAGTTAATAAACAATATGTTAGTTGCAAACTTACTCCCGCCTCCTGTGTTTATTAGCTTGCTATTCTCCCATGTGGGATTACACAGAAGCCACGCCGATGAAAAACAGTGTTGCTTACCTGTAAGTGTTGTTCATCTAGTGGTCTTCTGTGCAGGCACACATCCTTCCCTCCATCCCCGCTGTGGGTTGCTCTCTTCTTACAGGGCATTTCCGTGGTGGCGAAGTGGAGAACTGGAGGGACGGCCGCTCTCCCCTCCCCGTCACATGACCGCTTGGACGGGAAGAGCCTCGGGCAAGGGAGGGGCGTGAGCGGCCCGGATATTCTAGAGCTTTCCAGCGTAAATTCTCCGCGGCTGGCCTGCGCGTGCGCAGTACCCATGTGTGCCTGCACAGAAGACCACTAGATGAAAAACAGTTACAGGTAAGCAACACTGTTTTTCTTGTCTTGGAAGAGCTCATACAAAAGGGGAAGTCAGATGATTGCTACTGATTTTCCTTCAAAATGTAGCCTCTTGCGTTGTATCCTACTTTGTTTCTGAGAGTCCCCGAATCTCCAGTAGCAGCTTTTTGTGGGGTTCTGGAGGATGTAGAGGGAAAGAGAAAAGAAAGAGATCTGTTCTATGAACTCCTTTGATTCACAGTTCATTGAACTCAGCTCACTATCTTTCCATCTTTCATGTCACTCAAGGCTCATAGTAACCTTTTAAGACAGACAAAACAACATGCAAGTTAGGCTAGTCAGTATATTAGCAAAGCTGGAGATAAATCTGAGAGTAATTTCAGGAAATTCAATAGTATAACCTAGTGGTCAACATGCTTGGTGTTATGCCCTTTCACATTGTCCTAATTTTCAAAGATAATATTTTCTTTGATGACAGAGATCAAGTTTATGCAGCTCCCAATCCACTCACAAAGAGCATTTTGTCAATGTCACTTTTTCAGAGCTCTTTCACATCTTACCAAATTCCTACACAGAAGGCCTATCAATGCATGACAAAATGGTCTCTATGTAGAATGTAATGTGTGATAATCACACACCTACATTTATCAGTCTGTGTTTTGGGGAAGTCATGGCTCTACCATCACACATGGCAGTCTACATGCAGGTGTTTACATAGCTAAACACCCTTTTAAAACATTTGGACTGTGATGCTAAATCCAGTTAGGTGTGGGAAATCCTTATTGATTTTGGTGAGCCGTGTACATGTGGGTTCAACATTGTTTAGTAATTTCTGTATGTGTGCTTTTGTTTACCTGAAAAATCATTTTGCCTCCTAAAGTACCACATGAGAAAAACCAGGCAAGCACTTTACCATCAAGCACTTTGCATATTGTTAAATATCACTCAAACAGCCTCTGTCAATGGACAGTGAACGAAAATGATTTCATTTTCTGCTTTTGGAAGAGAAAGACTCTTACTGGGTTTGAAATGATGTACTGGATCATAGGCCTTCAATTTCCCCAAACATCTTCCTTCACAACTTCTGGTACAAACATTTATTGGTTGGAAAACCATACCATCCATTTGTAACCAGTGAAGAACAAAAATCTACAAGTCTCTAATTGACACGTGCTGTCTGTACTCTTAATGTTGGTTGTTTCTAAAACAGACTTCAAAAAAATTCAGAGGAGAACGTATGGTCGGGGAATACATGAACATCAGTGGTAGTGCAAAATATTAATGTTAATAGTTTAAAAATTAAGCAGTTTGCCATTGGGAATTAGAACAAGCACTGGGAAAACATGTACGATTAGCCATCTTTCAAGCAACATGTCAGTATAATATGTACAGTGAGGGGAAAAAGTATTTGATCCCCTGCTGAATTTGCCCATTTGCCCTCTGACAAAGAAATGACGAGTCCATAATTTCAATAGGTCTATTGTAGCTGTGAGAGACAGAATAACAACAGGAAAACCCCCAGAAATCCAGAAGACAAAAGTCAGAGATTGATATGCATTATAATGAGTGAAATGATCCCTTTGCAAAAGATGACTTAGTACTTGGTGGCAAAACCCTTGTTGGCAATTACAGAGGTCAGACGTTTCTTGTAGGTGGCCACCGGGTTTACACACGTCTCAGGAGGTATTTTGTCCCACTCCTCTTTGCAGATCCTCTCCAAGTCAGTAAGATTTCGAGGCTGATGTGTAGCTACTTGAACCTTCAGCTCCCTCCACAGATTTTCGATGGGATTAAGGTCTGGAGACTGGCTAGGCCACTCCAGGACCTTAATGTGCTTCTTCTTGAGCCACTCCTTTGTTGCCTTGGCCGTGTGTTTTGGGTCATTGTCATGCTGGAATACCCATCCTCGACCCATTTTCAATGCCCTGGCTGAGGGAAGGAGGTGCTCACCCAAGATTTGACAATACATGGTCCCGTCCATCGTCCCTTCGATGTGGTGAAGGTGTCCTGTCCCCTTAGCAGAAAAACACCCCCAAAGCATAATATGTCCCTTTCCATGTTTGACGGTGGGGATGGTGTTCTTGGGGTCGTAGGCAGCATTATTCCTGCTCTAAACACGGCGAGTTGAGTTGATGCCAAAGAGCTTGATTTTGGTCTCATCTGACCACAACACTTTCACCCAGTTCTCCTCTGGGTCATTCAGATGTGCACTGGCAAACTGCAGACGGGCCTGACCTTACGGGTTCTGCAAGATCTCAGTCCTTCACGGCATAGTGTGTTACCAGCTGTTTTCATGGTGACTGTGGTCCCAGCTGCCCTAAGATCATTGACAAGTTCCCCCCGTGTAGTTCTGGGCTGCTTCATCACCATTCTCATGATCATTGCAACTCCACGAGATGAGATCTTGCATGGAGCCCAAGACCGAGGGAGGTTGACAGGATTAGGGTTAGGATTAGGGCTAGGGTTAGGGTTGTCACCTTCTCACCAAGCTGCTTGGCAATAGTTTTGTAGCCCAGTCCAGCCTTGTGCAGGTCTACAATCTTGTCCCTGACATCCTTGGACAGCTCTTTGGTCTTGGTCATGGTGGCTAGTTTGGAATCTGATGGATTGATTGCTTCTGTCGACAGCAGAACCCTAACCCTAACCCGGCTGGTTGATAGGGGATCAAATACTTATTTCACTCATTATAATGCACATAAATCTCTGACTTTTGTCTTCTGGGTTTCTGGGGGTTTTCCTGTTGTTATTCTGTCTCTCACAGCTACAATAAACCTACCATTAAAATTATGAACTGGTCATTTCTTCGTCAGAGGGCAAACAGGCAAATTTAGCAGGGGATCAAATACTTTTTCCCCCTCACTGTATACATATACATGTAAATGGCTTGTTTTCTGTTTACATGTAGCAGCCCTAATAGCCCAATCTAGCCTGATCTTGTCATAGTTCAGAAGCTAAGCAGGGTCAGTAGTTGGATGGGAGATCCTCCAAGGAAGACTGGGGCTGCTATGCAGAGGAAAGCAATGGAAACCACCTCTGCTCATCTCCTGCCTTGAAAGATTCTTGAGGTAGAACTTCATGAGGTCACCATGAGTCAGTTGTGACTTGATGGCACACTTTATTTACTATCTGTCTATCTACTACTGCTCATACAGCTATAGTCTTGAGCAGAAAATAAAGGAATAAAAATAATATCTTACTTAGTGTTCTTCATTTGGTGTTTAATTACTGCCCCTGTACATTTTACCACAGATAGAGTAACCAACTTTATTTACCTATTTCTATTTACATATTTGGAACGGGAAAAAACGACTTCTTGACACCAATGAAGAAAATCTTTTTGATCAAGAGTTTAATGGGGCGTATTCGAACGACTTTGACTTTCACACCAGATATCACAACAAAGAGTGTACTATTTATTGTGGCTTTTGTAAACCAGTGCCCACTTTTATCAGTTGCAGCAAGTGGACTCTATTCTTTGAAACCCTATGTCCCAATAAATTTGCTAGCCAAAGTCTCCTTGGTGTTTTGGCTGTACCAAACATGGCAACCCCTCTGGAATACGTCATACTATAACTAGTATTACAGATATTATCACCTTCTCACTGAGACTTTAAGTGAAAATCCAATATGCAGCATCAATTATGCTAGTTTCCAACTTTCCACCCCACTCTTTCAACTTTCATCATGCTTTTTAGCATGGTCAAGAAATAGAAACCAGAATCATGTAATACAAAAAGAAACCTGAATTCTTAATGGCTGGGATTATTAGTAGGAAGAAACAGGTTTAACCTTCACCCTAATCGTGTTTATGTACTTTATATTTTCCTAAACAAACAGCTTGGAGCATTGGAGCAGCACTACTAGTGCTGCTGGGTGGTCTACCCACTGCTGATAGGAATATCATGGGAAAGTAATGTCCCTTCTGCAGGCAGGACCAGGATATGTGGAAAGAGGCTATGTTTTTCCAAAGTTTCTTTCCCAAGACAGCTTTCCAAGGACTAGAGGCAGTACCTGGTCCTTTCTCTTGCTCTACCCACCACAATTTATCCATGGGAAAAGATTTCTGTCATTCTCTTCATCACAGCCCACCAATGAACCTTCAGTTATTGTTTGTGGAAATGAGCCCTTCTGAATAGGCCTCTCAGGTTGGATAGCCCAAGGATTGGATCCCAAAAGTTCTACTTTAATCTCACCTGATTCCCACTACAGCCCCTGTCCCACATGGCTTTTGTGAGTCCCGTGAGCCCAAATTACCATATTGGGTGGTCAAAAGAGGCTCCTCCTCTTTCTTTCACTAGCAGAAAACCTGGAAGGAACCCAACCCCTTGTCAGTCTGATCATTCTCCAACAGTTTCTTCCTTTTATATGCCAATAAAGGCTTGTGTTGTGTTGTAGAAGGTAGCGGAGTCTGCTTTTTCTCTGCTCAGGTGTCATTAAGTTAAATTGCTGTTTGTCAATGGAGTGGTCATTTTAATCCCAACTACTACAGCAGTGTCTTCCTTTTACCTGCCAGGCACTATTACTGTCCAAATTACTATTGGCTTCACAGTTGCTAATTGCAATTCAAATTTATGAATGCCATGATATTGACATCCAGACACCCAGATTCCATACCCCTAGAAGTAAATTTCTCGGATGTCCTCAACTTTACCACCATTTTTGTCCTACCATGCATTTTCCCACGGCTTTTTTGTGTAGCCATCTGGAGTGTAAATTAATTATAACTTCAGGTGAAGTATTTTACTCCCACGCTCTTCCCCAGGCATGTGACTGAATAGAAAGCTCGCTGACAACATATCTCCTAATGTAAAGATCCTCATACAAAAATGTGCATTGAAAGTATCGTCCTACCCGTCTTATTCAAATAGGAGGGACTAGTCAAATCAAGTTTCCCGAAACAAAATTAAGGCTGTGAATTCATTTGGTCTTTTGGGGACATACTTTCAAACATTCTGACAGGTAACAAATAATAACGGTTATATTTCATCCCATGTTAAAGGGAAACTACTTTTTCTTTCCAGTTTTAGGCCATGACTTTCCACCACGTAACAGACATCTCCCTGGACAAATGATATATTTAACATGCTCTAGCCACATCTGGAATTTTAGACTGCTGATAAGAAACAGTCTTCTGTTTTCTGTTAACAACGGGCCCAGTCAAAGTTAAAACCTTTTTTATTTCAGTGGGAGCATATGCTTAATTTAAGGAAGTCAGCCCTGCTCACACTAGAAGTGATTGGATGACTGGATATGTTCAGGGCTGGGATGAAGGTGTGTATACAATTAAGGAGAGGCAGCTGGTGAGTCAGGAGTACCTGTGCTTCAGCTATCAAACCTCTTTCCTGTGCATTGACTGAAAACATTAGGAACACCTGGCTACACATCAGAGCAAGCTAGAGATCTTCCTTCAAACCCCACTCAGCCAGCCCAGAGCAGTGCACAGCATATGGAATTTATTTATTTCAAATATTTATATCCTCCCATATCTTATTAGACTCAAGGTGGCTAACAAAGAAACAACAAATTTCAAATGCATGCAACACAATAAAACAAACATTGAGACAAAAACAACACAGCCAGATCTACATAAGCAGTAGAATGATGCTTTCATCTTTTGCTTATCTATATGCTTGGACTTATTTCCAAATTTAACTTTAGTGAACTAGGAGCCATTATGGGTAAACCTCTTATGTCTTCGTTTGCATCACTCACTGATGTCAGATGCCCAAGAACACATTCAAGAAGTCCATGCATGGCTCTTTCCTGAACCAGCACAGTTTCTTTGTACCTGTTGTGGGAAGGCATTGTGAAGTGGTCTTTTCCCAAACGAATTCAGACTTCAGATATAGTTTGGCAGTATGGTAAGAAGCCATACTGCATTGGTTTCCACACCACTAAATTTAAGATAAGATCAAGACAGGGAGAATAACAGAGCAACTTTGTATAAAGCCCTAGGCTCAGTCTTTGTCATCTCTCCTTAAAGGGTTTAAAGCAGAAAAGCTGAGAAAGATGTCTGCTTGATACTGAGAAGTTCCTAGTCAGGGCTGATAGCATATATAGCACCACTGACATGGATCAGATTGTACAAAGAATTAATGTACTATCATTAACATATTAATATACTGGGGTCTTTTGTCTGTGCAAGCAGACTTCTGCCAGTTCAAGTGCCTTTGTTTCTGCAGAAGAGGATTGTTCTGCTAGCAAAGGTTCCCTTACACCAGAAGAAAGTTCACTGCTAGCAGAACAGATTCATTGGATCTGCACTAGTGTAGGTGCTACAGTCATAGATCTGCACAGGGTTTAAGTCTCTGTTCAGTCATGAAGTAGAGTGGATCCCCATGTGCAGGTCACTGTTATTAGTATTTGTGGGAAGGGAAATCCTGTATGCTGCCTTCAGCTGCTTGGAAGAAGAGACGAATATTTCTTCCACCCAAATGTCATGATTCCATTAAAAATATGGACACTAGTTTTTGCTACATAAACCCATTTTTAATTATTTTCCTATCAAGTGCTCCCACTGTGGTTTAGGCTGCATCCAATTTTTGATCTTGTGTTCAACATGTGTCCAGTTTGCAAGACAGCATGAGATTCTCTTTCTGTTCACTATTACAGCAGCTGGTATATTAAGCCTTACAATTTTATGTGAATGAATAATACCAATGCATTTTCTGTATGCTGTGTGCATGCTGTAGAAACATATGGTCTTGCATGTAATTGGGGAGGGGGATTAAGTTAAACCAAAGCTGTATGTAGCATTCCATGTTTGGTATGCATGAGAACCTTCTACTCTACTGTCACTCAAATGAATTTAGAATTACATCACAATTTCACACAATTCATATTTGCAAAGCTACCTTCTATCCATCTAGATAACTGACTTTATATAGCCTTATCAAAACTGTAATTGGATGCAACATTTCATCTTTTGGAGCTAGGCAACAAATGCATCAGAATGTTGAAAGGATCAAGAAGTACTCAAAATACTCTTTGGAACCCTGTCATACAGGGGTGTCGAACTCAATTGTTACGAGGGCTGGATATGACATAAATGTCACTTGGTCGGGCTGGGCCATGCCTTGACAGCCCAGATCGAGAGCGGGGAGGTGGCTGCCTCAGCTGGCTTGTGGGTCGTTAAGAGCTCTCAAGGGGCTGGATCCGACCCACGGGTCTTATATTTGACACCCCTGTTGTACTACATGCATGGAGGTGCTGATCACAGCTAAATCAAAGAAAGGGATCTGCTCAGTATCCCTTTATGCATGGGAAGCTGGAAGGGCAGCCAATCCAGGTATAGAAATGTTCTTTTGGCATTCTGCTTCTAATGTCTTTAACTCCAGCTTCAGTCACAGAATTTCCTTTAGCTGTCTGCCAGCTGATAGCAGCTTGAAGGGGGAAAAGAGACGTTCCTACAATGTGAACAGTTATAGGAAGGTATAAGAGTCTGGAGTAGGTAAAGAATGCTGGTGCAAAGACCTTGCAAATGATTAACAGTACAATCCTATGACAAGAGTCATTGGAAAAGACAATAATGCTATGAGAAGTTGAAGGCAGCAGGAAAAGAGGAAGACCCAACATGAGATGGATTGACTCTATAAAGGAAGCCACAGCCTTCAGTTTGCAAGACCTGAGCAAGGCTGTTAACGATAGTCAGGATGGTGCTGCTGCAGTTGTCTTGTTTGTGGGCTTCCTGGAGGCACCTGGTTGGCCGCTGTGTGAACAGACTGCTGGACTTGATGGGTCTTGGTCTGATCCAGCATGGCTTTTCTTATGTTCTTATGATAGGATGTTTTGGAGGATGTTAATTCATAGGGTCGTCATGAGTCGGGAAGTGACTTGAGGCACTTAACACACACAAACACAACCCTATCAAGAGGATTGACTGTAATGGGCTTAGACTGGAGTAACCTTGCATAGGATTGCACTGCAAGGGTCTTTCCCTCTTCTAGCCCACCTTTCAGCCCTAGTTCACTGGAGTTGACATCAGGAACTCCTGGTCTCGACTCAAAGATTAATGATCAGTCAATAGTTTATTATACAAAAACTATCATTCCATAAACCTTTTGCTATCACATTTAAAGTCTCTGCCTTCTGTTTTCTGTATAAACTGGAAGATTGGAAGTCAGTTGATTGGATATATATATATATATTTATTTGCAGCTGTGCTCTGCTTTTGGACCCAAAAATGTCAAACAAGAATAAAATTCTTTTAAAAATTAAATCTTCAATAAAACCAATAAAGCAAACATCAGTAGACAATTGGTGTTGGATAAATTGGTCAATGCTTGGTCTGTCTGAATACCGGACGAGTGGTGGGCTTAGCTGGGTACTCAGCGCAGCGGCAGTTGGGGATTGGAAGTAACAGTCATGTAAGAATGGCATCTTCTTTGCCAAGCATACAGTGTTGAATACAGGCAGTTATGAATGTTGTGTGTCTGATGCTGGAATCTAGGAACAGGCTGGAGATTCTGTGGGTGTACTAACCATGCCATTGTATTAAAATTTGCTGCCTGATTCAGCAATCTCAGACAGGATGTCTGGGTTTGCAAGTTCATTATACAAGGGGACTTCAATATTTTGCCAAAGGCACTTTACCAAATAGGACATATACGGCAGACTTCTCTAGTGTGAAAACAGGTGGTAGCTATCAGGGATAGAGGTTTTAACAGTGTTGTCCTTTTCATCAACAAACGATTCCCAAGTTAAGGTTCTGATTGTTGTTTGTTTTTATCGCAAAAGGGAATAGGTTGCGGCACATCAGAGGGACTCTTTTGCCAAAAAAGTATCTGGGAAAGTTTTAAAAGACACACCCAAATGCTGGCCTGAAGAGGAGCAAGAACGCTGTAGGTGGTGCAGAATGTTGAGCTTCAGCTAAGAGGGGCATTGGAGGAAAACATAGGAGGTTGAAACAATTAGCCTGCTCAATCCTCTGCAAATGTAGAGTATCTTAGAGGGGGAGGGGCAGGAAAGGTGCCACAATATAGCCCAAACTTGTCAGATCTCAGAAGCTAAGCAGAGTCACTACTTGGATGGGAGACCACCCAGGAACAGTCTTCAGAAGAAGGCAAACCACCTCTGCTTCTCAGTTGCCTTGAAAGTCCCTGCTGGGTCACCATAAGTTGGTTGTGACTTGATGGCACTTACGTATGTACATAGAGAGTCGGAAAATTTCCCAATGGTTTATCCCCTACAGGATTATTCTGGATCCCCAGTTTGTAACTGTGCTACTAGTGACCTGTTGATCCTCTAGAATGGCATGATGATGTATTGTACTAATTCTTGTTTTGTACTAACACTATGGAACGTTGGAGCACAGTTGGTGTAAGACTCACGCAATGTCCAACCATACTCATCAAAAAGCTTACTAAAAAGCTTTGACTATTACACTGTATGTGTGTAAAGTGCAGTCAAGTTGCAGCTAACTTATGGTGATCCCATATAGTTTTCAAGGCAGAGGTGGTTTGCCTTCCTCTGCAGTCTTCTTTGGTGGTCTTCTAAGTACTGACCTTGCTTAGCTTCCAAGATCTAACGAGATTGGGCTATACTATACCATTCCCCATGCCTGCAGGCCCTGTATGGCTATGGGAAATAGTCCAATGTAACTCTGATATGGGCCGTTATATCTTGTTTCTTCCCACTGAGAGATAGCTGCTTCTTTCCTCTGTCACTTAGAACCTAAACAACACACACACACCATCTGTAAAACACCCAAAAGCCCACAATGCTGTTCTTTGTAGTTGAAATAATATATTAAAAGCTGCTTACCTCATATGTTGGTCCAAACACTTGAAACTTCTTTATGCACACATTCCACATGATCTAATATATGTAAAGAATAGCAACACTGCTGGCATTTTGGATTTCTACCCCTGCTATGCAATACAGAAATCACATCTATCAAATGCTTAATGTGCCACTTCTTATCTTATTCCCAAATGTAATCTCTGCTCTGCAAAAGCTCTTGTATAATTGTTGAAACCTATCATGCTTGCAGTTTTATTGGGGAGCATCTTTTTGCATTAAAATGGGAACACTTATAGAGCTTTCATTGTAGTGGTTTCTGTTGTAGTAGGAAAAGTACTCTGCGCTGTTTAAAAATCCTTCTGCCTCTCTTTCTCTCTCTGTATGTGTGTGTGTATAAAGGGGGAAGGATTTTTAAACAGTGCAGAGTAATTCTCCAAGTCTTCCACTTTTTTGTCAGTTCCTTCAGTAGCATTTCACACTAAACAGTGTTACTGTAAGCTGTTGTGTCAAAAAATAACACAGGACTCTAAATAAAAGAAGATGGATATCAAACTACAATCAAGTGGCATTTAGAGTCCATCGAGAGAAGAATGGGGTCTTCCAGAGCACATGAGCAAAAAGGGAAGTCAGGAAAAGTGAATCTGTTCCAACAAATTGTTCTGAAGTAGCAAAAGGGGGCGGTAATAAAATCAAACTTCCAGCCTAAAAAAACGGATTCTTGGAAAACTGAACTCATTAGCCATGTTCTAGTAGCTTAGTCATTCTCCTCAGCCATCATGCTCGCTGCAGGCCAGATATTTCTTCATGTGGGAAAATAAATGAGGTAAGAATATCAGGGCTTATATGGCATCCAGAATTACCAGGATCTCTGTAAAACACATGCACACACAGTAGAAAAAAGCAAGAGTCCAATAGCACCTTAAAGACAAACAACGTATCTGGCAGGGTATGAGCTTTCGTGAGACCCAGCTCACTTCTTCAGATACAGCTAGAATGTGAGTCCATCTATCCTTAAGTAGAGAAGAGTTAATTAGACATTATAGCATGTATACACATATTCTAGTAACAATAGCATGTACACACATATTCTAGTAACATGAGCTGGAGACTAGTTGTAATAGAGGGGGAACTCCAATTACTACCTGGAGGTTGGCAATCCTAGTTGGAATTGGGGACATGGCAGGGTGTGATAGCGACATGAAAACCTGGAAGTGATGTAGGTAGGCTTACCAGGTCCCTCCTCTCCTCCGGCAGGAGGTTTTTGGGGTGGATGTGAGGTGAGATTGCGCGCGGCTGCGCTGACGCGATCACGTCACTTCTAGTTTACAACCGGAAGTGCCGCATCGCAAGGGGCCTTTACCACTCAAACTGGGAGTTTGAGTGGTAACAGGTGTAAACCAGAAATGATGTGGCGCCATGGGCAGGCGTGCATGCACGCATTGCCCGCAGACCCTCAGCTGGTCATAGGGTTGCCAGGTCCCCCTTTGCCACCAGCGGGAGGTTTTTGGGGCGGAGCCTGGGGAGGGTGGAGTTTGGGAGGGGAGGAACTTGAATGCCATAGAGTCCAATTGCCAAAGCAGCCATTTTCTCCAGGTGAACTGATCTCTATCGGCTGGAGACCAGTTGTAATAGCAGGAGATCTCCAGCCAGTACCTGGAGGTTGGCAACCCTAGCTGGTCAGCGGGCAGCCAGGTGGATTGGCAGGGGTTTGCCACCACCTGTCACTTGGCAACCCTAGATGTAGGGTAGCTCTAAGAATTGCTGGGAACTGTACTGTAGAACCATAGAAGTTGCTACCCTAGAGCTACCCTATGTCACTTCCGAGGAAAATGATGACTATGTCACTGTTTGTTTGGTCTTCTCCCGCTGCCACATGGAGCAGTGGGCAAAACAGGCTACCGGTGCGAGGTCTCCCACCATAGTGGGGCATGGCAGCCCTATTTTAAGGAAGGTATTTTCTGAATCCTGTTCGTCTAGGCCCAGAACCCGCCCTGGCCCATGTTTGAAGACCTTACGTAGGTGACCAGCCACAAAAATGAAACTGTTTTTCCTTCCATTTTCACTCATGGCCTGCTTATACGGAGGCAGTACACAATCCAAACAAACAAGAGAGAAGCAAAAGAAGAAAAGGAGTTCAGAAGATGAGACTGAATTTGGTTATCTTAAAATTCTTTCCCACATTGATAGGAAGCTCCAACGTTTCTCTCCATTATTGAAAGATGATCTAGCTTTTTTTATTGGTTTACATTCCTTCCTATTTAGGACTCTGTTGACACATGGTGAGCCAGTAGGACTTCCCCTAACAAGGAATGTCACTCATTTAAGAGGAATCTTGGTTTATATGGTTTAAATTATTCCCCAAGTTTATCTTGTTAATCTAACCTCTGAAGTTTGGCTGCAAAATGAAAGGCATAAAAGACTGTTTTTACTTTAATTATTTGTCTCTGTCCTCCTCGCCTTCAGGGCCTTTGTAGCAACATGAAAATCAGCAATAATGTTCAGGGAACTATTGACATTAATTCCCAATGAATTCCTGTGCAGATATACCAATACAAGTCCTATTAAAATTAATGGGAATCATGTGACTAAACCTCTCTGAGAACTGGACCTAAAAGATCTGTGCCTAATTCTTGATTTAAAAGAGAAATGAAAAATATTATTATGCAGCAATGATGATGCCTCGTTTGGCCTGTCACCTATGCATTTTAATTCAAGGTTACTTTGAAGAAAACAATCCTGTTCAAATACCAAAGTAACTTTTGTATTAGAAGTCAGGGGTCATGTGGACAGTTTAATTGGTATTACAAGCCCGAGTGAAGGTTTCATCTTAATTCTAAAGCAAGCCCTACTGTCTGCCATGTATCCTCCAGCTTTAATTTTAAACTTAACTAGCTGCAAGGAATTCAATCAATAAAATATTTTTCATAAGAGTGACTTAAAATTGGCCCTAAGCAGGCTCAATTTGATCATACTTTTTAAAAAATGATTGACTATTAGCAGAATCCTGTAAAATGAGATTGCAAGAAACCAATCTGAATGCAGTATGATAACATGCCAGGGAAATTCATTGTAGTGAGTTTTTTCTTTCTTTCATAATACTTTAAACAAAATGTAGGCAATTTTCATGCAATGTAAAGCAAACAAAGTTTCTGTTTCTGTTTCGGCCTTTAGAAGACTTCCGACAGGAAGAGATTGTATGAAACAGTAGTACTTAGATGTTATTATTTAGATCAGTTTTAAAGGTTTAAATACAAGTACTAATGCTGTTGTTGAAGTAAAGCATCCATTATCTCCCACTTGCATGGTAGACAACCCTCTAGGACTTGTGGGGTGACACCTCACTTTCCTCTGTATCCCTCTTGCCACACTGTATCCTCTTTCTGTCCTCCAGTATCCTCTTTCTCTGCCTCATTCTCTCCTTGTCAGCCATTCACCAACCTACCTTTTATCTGCCTCCCATCTTCACCTATATTTAATAAATAAATAAATAAATAAGTTTTATTTGCTTCTAGTATGCCAGATAAAACAGGTAAACAGAAACCTATATTTAATATTTAGTTACTTCATTTATACTCCACCTTTCTCCACAGTGAGGACCACAGCAGCTTACATTATTCTCCTCTCCTCCTTTTTATCCACACAACAACCCTGTGAGGTAGGTTAGGCTGAAAGTATGTGACTGGCCCAAAATCACACAGTGAGCTTCCTTAGCAAGATGGGGATTTGAACCTGGATCTTTCAGACTCTACTCTGAAGGTCTAATCGCTATACCCTACCAGCTTCCACAGGGTGGCTGCTGTTGGAAGAGTAGCAAGCAGCCACAACTAGCTGAGTCATGCAAGTCAGGTGGTATCAAGTCCCTGAGAGGTTGCTGCCAGGCCTAGGGTTGTCAACCTCCAGGTGGAACCTGGAGATCCCCTGGAATTACAACTGAACTCCAGACAACAGAGATCTGTCCCCCTACAGAAAATGGCTGCTTTGGAGGGTGGACTCTATGGCATTATACCCTGCTGAGGCCTCTTCCCTCCCCAAACCTTGCCCTCCTCAGACTCCACCACAAAATCTCCAGGAATTTTCCAACCTGGAGCTGGCAACTCTAGGCAGGCCTAGCCCCAATGAGTCCTCCCACAAAGGCCAAAAAAGGTGTGGAAAGGGTCCTGCCCTCTCCCCCTCCTTTTACTCACAGAGACTATAGCCTGGAATGCTGTGCTTGCCTAGCAACAGCCACTGAGGGAATCCGTTGCTTAAAGCTAAAGGTCCTCCTATCATTTTAAGATTTTTAAACACCCCGATGTTGATGTTTTTTAGATTTCATGTTTTTCTGCACACCTGGGGCCCTTTTCAGGTTTGTGGAAAGATCTGTCTTGTCTGTTCACAGCTCTAGTCACTGGATTTAAGTATCCAAATATTTGGCTGAGTTCACTATTAGAATATAAGATGTTAAATTTGGATCTAAGGGAGGTTTTTAGTTGGGGTTGCCAACTCCAGCTTTGGGAAATTCCTGGAGATTTGTAGGTGGTGCCTGGGGAAAGCCATATCTAAAGCTGCCATTTTCTCCAGGGGAACTGATCTCTGTAGTCTGGAGATCAGTTGGCAACCCTTGTTTCAGTGCCTTTTCCCAGGAATGTAATTATTTGGGGTTTGTAGTTCCCCTTTTATAAGTATGAAACAGTAGAGTCCAGACTCATTGGAGTGTTGTTAGGGTGAATAAGAAAAGGAGTGTACAGTTGTATGCATCCTTAAAGCGTTATAGAAGTTATAGAAGTTGCTAGCTCTGTAGCAGGGATCTGTAACCTACGGCTCTAGAGCCAACTGTTTCTCAGCACAGAATAGGGTTGCCAACTTCAGGTTAGAAAATTCTTGAGATTTGGGGGTAGAACCTGGGAAGGTTGGGGCTTGGGGAGCAGAGGGACCTCAGTAGGGTATAATATCTAGAGTCTGCCCTTCAAAGCAACTATTTTCTATAGGAGAACTGGATCTCTGTAGTCTGGAGATCAGTAGTAATTCCAGAATATCTCTTAATACCACCTGGAGGTTGCCAACCGAAATGGGGCTCTTGAAAAAAAGAAAATTACATATTTAAGTTAAGGTATATTGTAGGGGTAAGGTGGAGTGCTAGAATATTCGAAATTTGAAGACAGTGGCAACACAGGATTGTTTATGAGACTAATGGGCTTCTTATAGTTGTTTTACAGAAATTGAAATGAATGAATGGTGACCAGTAATCCAAATGCAAACCATGCACAGAATGCACTAAAACAGTTGTATAGGGTGCTCTCATGTGTACCTGCACTACCATTTCCTAATAGCGGACTTGCAACACTAATGTTTGGGCTGCAGAAACTTTATAGACTATTAATCAACACTGCAATTATCAGTAATGTAAAGTTGTATGCTTTGAATTATACGAATGAGCTTTCTCATTTGTATTGGCTCTTTGTTGATCTCTTGTTCTAAATGTTAATGTACTTTGGCTCCCAGTTCACACACAGGTTTCTCTGTTAGGGTTAGGGATGCCAGCCTCCAGGTGAGAGCTGGGGAGCCTCCAAAATTACAGTTTATCTCCTGACTACAGAGATCAATTCCCCTTGATAAAATGAATGCTTTGGAGGATGGACTCTACGGCATTGTACCTCACTGAGGTCCCTGTCCTCCCAGGCTCCGTCCCCAAATCTCCAGGAGTTTCTCAACCTGGATGTGACAACTCTATCCCCCTCCGGCAGTTAGGGGGGACCCGGCAACCCTAGTTAGGGCTGTCATATGTTCAATTGATATGAAGGCACTAGTAGATGAGGACGATGATGCTTGTGAAAAAGTTTCACTTGCTGAGTTTTCCAGATTAAAATGTTGTTAAAGGCAGAAGAACCAATCAGGCAATTTTCCCCAGTCTATTAGCAACTTTACTCCATACCTAACTTTGTTTTGCTTCTGTTACCATTGTTTTACATAGGGAGAGGGGGGGACCCAAAAAGCCTTTCCATCTTTCATTGGTTTGTTTAGAAATACAAGCTTTCAGACTCGGGGTGGGGAAATGAAAGGAAAATTAAATGTATGCATAAAAACAAAAGCAAAAAAGGACTTTGGTTATAACTTTTAAGCATCTGCCCCAGTGTTCACTAATGATGCCCTTAAGTGGCACTACAGGAAGAGCAAAGTTAAAAAGTAGAAAGCATCAGTAAAGAAAAACTGCTTACACTGTTTGAAACAACTGACAACTACAATCACTAATTCAATTAAAAAGCTTTAATAGAAGTCCATCTGTGAGTTCAGTTTGCCTTAGGGAAGGCCTAATTTGAGCTGGCCACTAATGAAAGCTTTACGTGACTATTTAGATGACTACTAAGGAAAAACTGAGAAGTTACCACAGCAACCTCAGCAATGCTTTGTAGTATTTTCCCCACTGGTAGTTTAATATTAATCTTAAATTACTCCCCCAAATGATCAGATTTTATTTTGCAACTTTCTCAATGGAGACTTTAGTTTTATAAAGTCTTTATATATTTTTTTCCATTTTTTATCAGTTGTCTCTGTTTTGTTAGTGGATCAACCTTTTATCTTCTGCAACAACTACAGACAGAGCAGAACTCTGTGTGGTGAGTTAGATACTATCAGTGAATTGTGAGAGTTAGGTTGGATTACTGCTAGGCTGCTGACTATGGATGCCAAGAAAAATACAGCATGAAGGCTTTAAAAATCTTGAATGTTTGGGATGGTGCCTAGGGAATGCGGAGCTTGGGGAGAGAGCTCCCTTAATATGTGATACCCACTGAAGTTGCCCTTTCCTCCAGGGACATCCTCCCTGGATCTCTGTTGTCTGGAGATCAGTTGTAATTCCAGGAGAACTCCAGTCCCCACCTGGAGATTGGTAACCCTGAATAAAGGGATAAAAGGTGTAGAGATTGAGCTAATTTAGAGAGGCTCCCTTGTATGGGACACTAGTCAACAGAATTCAGGGAACAATAATTTGATGATGTCGTAAAACTGACAGGGGGGCTGTTAGATTATAGAAACTCTGGAGATGCTTGTGCTAGCCATTTGGTTACTTTCTAGATTAAAGTTCTGTTTTATACCAAGCCATTCCTTGTCCTCTGCATTTAGTGACTTAGGACTGTGATGGCCCAAAATTTGCCAAAGCATCAATTGACCAAAATCAAGCCTGGCCTATCCTCAGAATTGTATGATTTGAAATAGTAGTCCAGGACTACTCTAGATGATTAACACAAGCCCACCAATTATCAGTACTTGGTCAAGGAAGATATGTTTCAAACACACCCACTGCGAGTCAGAGAAACCTGTCAGATTTCTTTTTAAGGTGTCTTCTACCATTCTAATTTTAATGTGACACAATCTTCGTGCAGTGCTACTGGCCATTTTTTTAAATGCCAACCAACTGAGGGCACTATTTGCTAGGTATGATATAAACCACCTTTGAAATGCACAAATATTAAAATTAATGTAAATGTGAGGCTTGGCAACCACCCTAAGAAAAACAGTTTCTACATTTTGAGATTGTGCAGGGACAGCTGGAAATATGGCCCAGTGACCAACTTGTCTTCTGGCCAAGGACCATCACTGACCACAAAGACACTAACTACTTTTGCAAAACATCTCTGTTGCTTCTAGCATGGTTTGCTGTTCTCTATAGTATTATACATAAGCTGGTCAGCCATATGTCTCCATATGGACTGGCCTCTCATTGGTTTGATCCTTTATGGAAGTAGTGATTAAAATGGAAAGTTGTTGGTTATGAAATGATATCCTTGGATTTCTAAATTCTCTAACCCAGATTACTAATAAGTAAAAAGTTGCCAGTCCTTTCTGCTTTATTGTTTTCTGTAGATAGGCTACGGACAGTTGACTTTACCTTCTGTAAAAGTGTGCTGAAATAATTCTTCCACAAACTAGAGCTATACTCTCAGCATTTTAGGTTCTAAAGCAGGTGGGATAGCGATCCCACTCTCTATTAGTATTAAGAGAAATTCTCTCAATTCCTCTTTACGCAATTTCTCCCTGAAATCCAACAGTCCTTTTGTTTCCCCCTTTTTAGGAATTTGGAGTCACTTTCTAAGCAAATTCTAATCAATTCTGTTTTGATCAAGGAGAAATACAAAAACAGGAAAGCAGGAAGGGAGGTTCTGGTTCACTCTATAGATGCTCAGAGGCAGGCAATGTCTTCCCATCCTCCTGCTAGAGTATCACTCTGTGGTGTTTAACACAAAACAACTGCAAGGGCTGAAATTACAAAAGGGTGCATTGATTTCTCTAAAAAGAAAAAAATCCAAGAGAAATCCTTATTTTAAAAGAGAGGGGGAAAGAAAATAGGAATCAATTGATATATCTAAAAAGGAGCAAGATTCCAGTAGCAGTTTAAAGACTAACAAAATTTCTGGAAAGGTATGAGCTTTCTGAAGAAGCATCTGAAGAACTGAGCTGTGGCTCATGGAAGCTCAGACCCTGCCAGAAATTTTGTTAGTCTTTAAGGTGCTACTGGACTCCTGTTCTTTTCTACTGCTATTGACAGACTAGCATAGCTACCAATCGCGATCTACATCTAGAAAAGTGTATTTTGGGAAAAACAAATGCCTCCTTCTCATAACAACACTACTCTCCATCCTTCTGTGTTCCTGGCCACAATGTTTCAGCTTGATGTTGTTTCGATGAAGTGGGTGAGCAGCATAGGGCCTACTCCTTATCCTGAATTTTGTCCTTTCCAGCTGAGCTGACCTCCGCCATCAGCAGCCCATGAGACCCCAGTGATCAGCTTAGAGGAAGGGATCAGTGTACCACTTAGTTGATTTCCATCCCTTAAGTGATGGAAGTGCAAAGGACGTAGCAAACCTCATGCTGGTGGCAAAGAGGGACATGGCAACCCTAGCCAAGAGCCATCATTTTACCATTCTTGAAGTACAACAGCAGTGAATTCTGGGTATCATAAAGGAGTTAAGTGATAACCATGTCAAGCGATCTTGAGCATGTAACCTGAGAATGTAGTTCAGCACCACTGTCTTTTCAATTATGTTCCTTAAGGGTTAAATTGGCCAGTCTGAGCTCAGCCATTTTTGGATATGCAACGAGGGATTCTGGTAATCCCCTTATGTATTTATATTTGTTGATGATTTGTTGTTGTCTCATTATTAGGGGAAAAAAAACATTACTTTAGCCACGTTTTGTGAAGATGCTAAGACGAATCAGGGCCTTGGTACCCAGCCTCTTTCTTTCACTTTGCCTTTAGGTCTTGTTCTGATTTGAGCCTGTACTAGCAGAAATGTTGTCACTTTATTTCTAATTTCTGCATATGCCAAAGCCAGGATTGCTTCAGAGGCTGTTGTTCTCACCCTAAAGTAATGCATGCAGTCACCCAGCAAATGAAAGCCTTTCTGCAGGATGTCATACATTTCAACAATACACATTCAGACTGAAAGTTAAAGATGATGCTTTGTTCACATGCATCAGGAAATTTTTACATTTCTGTGGTTCCCCGTTAATGTATTTTTCCCATCATGTTCAGAAAAAGGGGTCTGATTATCTATAAAGGTTGATCCACAATTCCTTTTCATTCATCTGGGAATAGCAAATGTGTATGTTTACACTGTCATCTGAAAAGATAACTCCGAAACCACATTATTGAGCCTGTCATGGATGTTTTTGAGGGAGTGACCAATTTGCTGGAAGAAAAAGAATCAAAGGAGCTAGGAGAAGATTTCCTTTAAAGCAGGCCTTATACCCTCACACATGGCTCTCTGCTTCAGATGAAATTCTAACCTTACCCAGTCTTCAAAATCAGTATATAGGGGCCAAAGATGGTTTTTTTGCCATGTTGCGTGCAACATTTAAATGCCTTTCTCTCATTCCCTTAGCGCTAAATGTCAGCTTTCTTGATCTAGCATTGACCATCCTTACCTGATCAGCCTGTAGCAATCTCAATTAGGACTGGCTGCTTAGGCAGAATAATAAGTTGGATGCTGCCTACTCTGCTGGAAGTCCCCAGTCCGCTGGGTTTTCCCATGCTTCACATCAGAGCTGGCATCAGCAATCGGCAAGTTGGGGCAGATGCCGAAGTCTGAGGGCTTCCCAGGAGCCCACTCATAAGTGTAAACTTCATGCTTAGGCTTACCAGGTCCCTCCTCTGCTCTGGTGAGAGGTTTTTCGGGTGGTTAGTGAGATCACACACACGTGCAGCCGAGCCGACACGATCGCGGTTTATACCCGGAAGTGCTGCATTGCAACAGGGCCTTCCTTTACCACTCAACCTAGGGGGTTGAGTGGTAAATGGCCTGTTGCGATGCGGCACTTCCGATGTAAAACGCATCGCAATGGGCCCTTTACCACTAGGGTTGCCAGGTCCCTCTTTGCAACTGGCGGGAGATTTGGGGGGCGGAGCCTGGAGAGGGCGGGGTTTTGGGAGGGGAGGGACTTCAATACCATAGAGTTCAATTGCCAAAGCGGCCATTTTTCTCCAGGTGAACTGGTCTCTATCGGCTGGAGATCAGTTCAATTAGCAGGACATCTCCTGCTACTACCTGGCAGTTGGCAACCCTATTTACCACTCAAACTCCAAGTTGCCCGCCAACCCTCGGTTGGTTGGCGGGAAGCCAGGTGGATTGGCGGGGGTTTGCCGCCACCACCTGGCACTTGGCAACCCTATTCATGCCCCTGCTGTGAAATTCACAAGTTCACAAGGTTGGAAGAGACCACAAGGGCCATCCAGTCCAACCCCCTGCCATGCAGGATCCCACAATTAAAGCACTCCCGACAGATGGACAAATTGTGTTTCTTTTATAAACTAAAAGTTCTGTGGCCCCTTGAAGACTAAAAACTGCTATTTGCCATTGCAAACTTCACCAAGTATTCCCAGCTGCTGCAAAGGGCAGAGATTCAGGTTTCAGGTTGCTGCAGGCCAGGGGCCATAAAAACAAGAGGTAATAAAACGATTAAACTCCATAGCACAATTTTATACCAAGTTTTGACTTAGGGCTGCCAACCTCCAGGTGGTGGCTGGAGATCTCCCGCTATTACAATTAATCTCCAGGCAACAGAGATCAGTTCCCCTGGAGAAAATGGCTGCTTTGGCAATTGGACTTCATGTATCTGTAGGGATGCAAGGCTCTGCTGCTGCTCCATAGAGCAGGGGGTAACAGGTACAACCGGGAAGAGTAATATAAAGACTAAGACTGTTTACAATTAAAAATAATAGCCAACTTTACTGATTGTAAATGCCTTTTGAATCTAACTTAGGCATCAGAATGGGAGTGATGAGGGAACAAAGGGCTCTTTTCTAAGCATCCTGGATTGTTTCTGTGGAATTTTAAACATACTGCATTTGACAAACTGTTTGACCCACCTGACTTAGGAAACAATATGACCTCTTTTTCCATGTTAACTGTACAGTGTACTAATATATGAAACAACCTTTCCACTGAAAGCCAAGCACTTAACACTACGACTGGTCCACAAACTGACTTTTTTTGTGTTGCTTTCACGGAGCCAAGAAAGCAAAATTCTGTATGATTTCTTTTTAACAGAATAAGCAGATTGAAATGGAAAAGGATGTGGTTGTGGTCAAGGGGGAGGGGCCGAATGGAAGGGGTGTGGTTAAAGGAGAAAGGGGACATACCATCAGGGAAAGGGGCCCCAGTTATACTCTGCTGCCCAGCACTCACAAGAACCTGGAACTGGGCCTGCTTTAGGTGTTCCTATCAGCTTAGATGGAAGAGCCCCATGGCTCAGAGTGGTAAGCTGCAGTACTGCAGTCAAAAGCTCTGCTCATGACCTGAGTTCGATCTCAACGGCAGTCGGTTTCAGGTAGCCGGCTCAAGGTTGACTCAGCCTTCCATCCTTCTGAGCCTTCTGAGGTCGGTCAAATGAGTACCCAGCTTGCTGGGGGTAAGGGGAAGATGACTGGGGAAGGCACTGGCAAACCACCCCACAAACAAAGTCTGCCTAGGAAACGTCCCTATGGGTCAGGAATGACCCGGTGCTTGCACAGGGGACCTTTACCTTTTTTATTGGCTTAGACAAGCCATTCCCAGCTCACCCCATCGGTAATATGGGGGATATAATATTGGTCTACCTAACAGGGCTGTTGGAAGGATTATAACAACAGTGTTTTGAACACTGAACACTATATATAAATCCTAAGTACAATTATTATTGTGAACAGAATTTTAATTGTCTGCTAATGACTCCCTACATTAACTTTTACTTGCCAATCAGGATTGCTTACAATACTGCTAGAACCATGAGTTGTATTCATTTCAGATTCTGCAGGGATGTTGATGTTGATGTTCTAGCTTACCTGAACACCATGGAAAGTGGTTGAGTCACTGCGTATAGTTATGTGGAAAAATCTTGGTTACAAATGTTTTATTTTAGCATTATTATAAGGATGGAAATGTCTTTTTCTGAAATGCATTTGTTTAGATATAGCCATTGATTTATGTTATTTTCTTTTTTTCTTTTAAAAGAATGATTTCTTTTTCATTTCTCTTTGATTGCTCTTTTGTAAATGCAATCCTTGTTGTTGTTTTATGTTACACACCATGGGATAGTGCTCTGGCAGGAGGAGGTTTGGGAAGACATTGCCTGGTTCTGAGCCTCTACAGAGTGAAATTCTGAAATTTTGCTGCCCTTTTGTTTCTTTGAATTTCTCTTTGATCCAAATAGAATTGATGAGAAATTGACTCCAAGTTCCTAAACAAAAGGATTGTTGGATTTCAGGGATAAATTGGCTAAAGAGGAATTAAGAGATTTTCTCTTAATATTGTAGCCGATATTAAGGTGAGCCCAGGTTAGTATTTGGATGAGAGACCACCAAGGAATAACAGGGTTGCTGTGCAGAGGAAGGCACTGGCAAACCACCTCTGTTAGTCTCTTGCCATGAAAACCCCAAAAGGGGTTGGCATAAGTCAGCTGCGACTTGACGGCACTTTACACACACACACACACACACAAATAAATGTTATTAGAGGTATTGATGATGGAGTAAATGGTGCTACATGATAAGTGACTGTGACTTGGATTATGCTGTGGCAAGATTTCCTCTGGTAGTGGGAGCTTTGTCCCTGCCAGTGCTCAGTTGAACATGTTTCATGCAGTGCAGAATAGCAGGACAGACTGACTACTTTAGAAGTGGGGGCCAAATGTGTTGCAGTTGCATGGAAATAGAAAAAGGAATGGTAAAAGCAGCCTGATCTTGTCTGTTTCAGTTTGCATAGGCCATTGGGTTGAACACAGAAAATCTATTTTTAATTTCAAATTAATGGGGGGGGGGGTGTCTCTGAATGTGCTGCTGGTAAGGTTTCCCTCCCTCTCCTTCTTCCCAGTAGCATCAATATATGCTTATGCCAAGGGGCTGCCTGTATTCCAAGTCTAAACAATATTGCTAGACTGATTGAAAACCATCATAGACTATCAGGGTAATCTTTCTTCTTAAGATGGAATGAACAATGTCTTGGTTTTTTCAAATGCCTGTATTTTCATCAAGGCATTCCCACCATCCCAATACGGAACCCTCAGGTGTTCATCTGGAATGTCTGTTGACGTTAATTCAGCTGTCTCCCAGTTACTGGAAGCTACAGAAATGCAGATTTGATTTTCCTAATGTTTGCACTTTAGGACTACCAAACAGCCCAAACACTCTTGAGTTTTCGTCAGTGTGTATAAGCAACCAGGCTGGTATTTTATCTCTTTAAGTAGAACATGTGTCCTTTGAGGCATCTTTCAGCTGATCCCGGAAGCTGATCTTTCCTTTTATCTGTCTTGTTTAGTTAGATCACTGGCCATGAGGTCTACTTAATCCTTATCACCCAAACTGACTTTAGTAAAATAGTAGTGCTAGGGGAAGTGGTTAAATCTCATCCTTCCTCCAATGAGCTGAGACAATGCTCATAGTCCCCTCCCCCATTTTAGCATCACAAGAATTCTGCAAGATATTGTCGAAGGCTTTCACGGTCAGAGTTCATTGGTTCTTGTAGGTTATCCGGGCTGTGTAACCGTGGTCTTGGAATTTTCTTTCCTGACGTTTCGCCAGCAACTGTGGCAGGCATCTTCAGAGTAGTAACACTGAAGGACAGAGACACTGTCCTTCAGTGTTACTACTCTGAAGATGCCTGCCACAGTTGCTGGCGAAACGTCAGGAAAGAAAATTCCAAGACCACGGTTACACAGCCCGGATAATCTGCAAGATAGTTTAGGCTGAGACAATGGTTGGCTTGAGTCTGCCTAGGAAAGGTCCCAGCAGAGTAGAAATTTGAATGTAAGTCTCCCTTGTCTGACCCCTACCCACTACATGGTGCTGGCTCTCAGTCTTAGGGTAAACCTACAAAAAACCTTATTTTAAAGAGTCTGGTACGGGTTCCATAATATGGTTCTGAGTTACCGGAATGCATGACAGTGTAATGGCAGGAGCCCCTCCCCACATGTGCCATGGTCTCAAGATCATCTGGGCACTTGCAGACTTTTAAAATGGTCTTCTCTGCAGCTAGGGTTGCCAACCTCCAGGTGGTGGCTGGACATCTCCTGGGATTACAACTGATTTCCTGGTAACAGAGATCAGTTCACCTGGAGAAAATGGCTGCTTTGGAAGGTGGACTCTATGATATTTTACCCTATTGAAGCCTCCCCTCCCCAAATCCCACCCTCCTCAGGCTCCATCCCCAAAATCTCCAGATATTTCCCAACCCACAGCTGGTAACACTATCTACAGCTGCTGTGGGGATGCAGGGAGAACAGGGACCCCACTCATTAAAAAATTATGTGTAGCTTGGTCCTTAGTCCATTTAAGTTTGGCGTTAGGTAATGAAGTTATGGAGGCAATTTCCCTAAACACAGAAAATCTAATTTCTGCAAATCAGCAGGTGGGAGGGGGGTGTCTATGAATGAACTTTCTTCCAGGCTAAATTTAGCATAATTATTCTAAAATGGGAATGAATAATTTTTTCCTTGGTTCGAGGTCCACAGGGTGGGATAACTTGTGTTGAAGGTGCAATTCACACCTTACAAAGTCTTCATGTCCACCATTTGGCAACCACAAGAATGTCTGATTGGACATGTACCCGGAGTTCCGTGGCTGGAACAATTCCCAGGCACACCTACACCAAATTTGTATTGGGACCATTGTGTGGATTAAGCCCCTGCACCGTTTTCCCAAACTGACACTGCCCCAGGTAGCCGCTGTTTTCTCTGTCTGGGAAACTCAGGTTGCTTATGAGTGTTTTCCTTCCACATGACGTTCTCCTCTATTTTTCTTACTTTCATGTTTTCCTTCTCTTCCAGGAAGATGTGGTTAAAGCCATATTCCAAAATATGGACCATGCTGGAAAGCCAGAGGAGAAGGGGACAGCCACACTTCTAAAAGGAGGGAATTCAGCTTGGGAGCCACTGCTGAAAAAGGCAGGGAGTGTCTCAGCTTTAATTTGTAATCTGAGGCCTTCCAGCAGCTTTGGGATCTTTTTGTTGTTAAGCTGTGAGCAAAGCACAAAGCTGCATTTCTTCTGTCTTTATGACTCCTGTGTGCTCCTCGTAATACTTGTGATGCCTCATAGCTGTGTATCTAAATATAAGGCAGTCTCTTTCAAATCATCCCAAGCATCCATCCTCCCACGGAGGCACTCAGGCCAAAATAGGAGCCCATGGGCTCTTTCTCATGTTACTATTTAATAACGTGGCACCCCTCCCCATTACATCGCTCACGTATCTGAAAACAGCATGTGGAAATAATTAATCCACCTCAAGGAAGAGAAGTGCATATTGAAGAGTCTGCCTCTGTGCAACATACTTGTATTAATTATACCCACATGGGAATGACTCATGAGAGAACTCTTATGTCTTTAAAAGGTAATGTTGGGAGCAGCCTTAAGTCTTAAATACCACCATTGAGGATAAATTACTTTTAGCTCCATTCCTCTTTTTTCCATTTAAACTTCTCATTATGCATAATCTTATTTTCATGACCTCTAGCAAGAGAATCGCCAACCTCCTGAAGCTCACAAATGGGCTCTTGTGTCAAGCCAAGGCATTCCTGGCCTAGGAGAACAGCGCGCAGAAACCTGTTTCAGAGTCCCCCAGATCACATCTACTGATGTGAGATGTGCTGGGGCAATACATTGCTTGCTGCAAAAACTATCCATTGGGGGTGTCAGAGCAATCAGAAAAGCAATAGTGGAATATATCATGTAGCATATGGTACAGCCAATGTGTCCCAAGATTTCAAATGCCCTACATCAACCTTTAAAGGGTTCAAGCTAACACCAAGCTTTATGGGTTGGAGCCAGTGTGGTGTAGTGGTTAAGATCAGCAGACTCTAATCTGGAGAACCGGGTTTGATTCCCCACTCCTCCATATGCAGCCTGCTGGGTGACCTTGGGCCAGTCACAGTTCTCTCAGAACTCTCTCAGCCCCACCTACCTCACAAGGTGCCTGTTGTGGGGAGAGGAAGGGAATGTGATTGTAAGCAGCTTTGAGACTCCTTATGGTAGAGAAAAGTGGGGTAAAAAAAATCAACTCCTCCTCACCCAATTCCCCTCCTCACTAAAGCCACCCTCCCACATGTCTTTTGTCCATGCAGGTTCCCAGCATAGTCTTTTCGTACTAGCAGAAAAACTAGTGGGATCCAATGCTCAAAAAGAACATTGCAGAGCTGGAGAAAGTACAGAAGAAGGCAACCAAGATGATTAAGAGGTTGGAGCACCTTTCCAATGAGGAAAGGCTAAAGAGTCTGGGACTTTTCAGTTCAGAAAAAGAGACGAGTGGGGGACATGATACAGGTTGATAAAAGTATGCACATTTTACAGAGAGTGGACAGAGATAACTTTTTAATCCATCTCCCCAAATACTTGAACTTGAGGTCATCCAGTGAAGTTGATGGGCAGTAGATTCAGGATGGACAAAAGGAAGACAGATTCAAGAAGGATAGGTCTATCAGTGGCTACTAGTCATGATGACTAAAGGGAACTTACACATTCAGAGGCAATAAACTTCTAAATCCCAGTACCAGGAGACAATATCAGGAGAAGGCCTCAGGCTCTATACCTTGTTCTTGGTCCTCCAGAGTTACTGGTTGGCCACTTTGCAAGACAGGATGCTAGACTAGATGGACCACTGATCCAGCAGGGAAGGCAGCATGGTATGGCCCAATCTCATAAGATCTCGAAAGCTAAGGAGGGTCAGTACTTGGAAGGGAGACCACCAAGGAAGACTCCACAGAGGAAGGCAATGGCAAACCACCTCTTCTTCTCACTTGCCTTGAAAGCCCCTTGCTGGTGTCTTCCTGCAAGGTAGCAAGGAATCACATTTTTTCAGCTTTCTGTTGCAGTACCTTGTCATATGTGAAAATGCATATGAAAAAATGCGAGTGGATATAAGGCTTTCTGAGACTGAATATAGAGTCCAATTAGTCACTGAATCCTGGTTAAGAATCCCGATTACTGGGGGGGGGGGAACCAGCCCCAAATTGTTCAGGTGCCCATATTTGGATCTCACGACCTTGGTCTCAGTGTGTGGTATGATGGAAGGAGGCAAGAAGGGAGAGAGAGAGCCAACATCTAGTCAGTTTTCACTCAAAAACAGATTAAAAAAAACACTGAATGGAGTCTCTATTGTGCTTGCTGTTGTGAATACTTTGTGCAATGTGCTTGTGTGTCATCAGCACCTATGGGATATTTCCTGATATGACATCTCCTCCCTTTCTGCCTTCCCCAGTTTTAAAAATGCATGTAATATCTTTGATGGTTTTCTCTCCCCCCTCCCTAATTTTGCAGTTTTCATCTAGCAATAATTAAAACACTCCCTTGCTGGCTGGGAGCTACTCTACAAAGCCAGCTTTGTTTTCCCTAT
Source organism: Euleptes europaea (assembly GCF_029931775.1). Classification (NCBI taxonomy): domain Eukaryota; kingdom Metazoa; phylum Chordata; class Lepidosauria; order Squamata; family Sphaerodactylidae; genus Euleptes; species Euleptes europaea. Next base: position 34,629,402 of record NC_079319.1, read on the forward strand.
ATTAAATCAAGGACTGATTCACATACTGTTTAAACTGACTTGAAGATGAGATGGTCACAAGGGCTTAGATCCAGAGCAGCGTTTCAGTGGACACAAGGCAATCACGGAGCATGATTTCCCCACCTTCTTCTTTCTGTAGCAGCCTGAAATGTCCACCAAAATCCTGTTCCTGGGGGTTCCCAGTCTCTAAAGGACAGGATTTCAGATAGTATTCCAGTCTGCCATGGAGTCCACAGGCAGAAATCCTCACACCTAAAGAAACACTGATCTGGATCTAAGCCAAAAGATTACATAAAAACGGTGAAACATTGATATCTTCAGTGATCAGATACATAGACCCTTGACTTCCAGAGTCATCTTTGCACAGTGATATCCATGTGTTACGGCGCCATATGTAAGGATGCCAGGTTTCCTGTGGGTGGGGGGGAAACTCCCATTTCCTGCTGCCACTCAGGCAGCAAGCAAGAGAAAAAAATTAAACATCGCTGTCAATTCAATGGTGCTATGGTCACTTCCAGGGAAAACCTGGAAGTGACATCAGTCTGTTCTAGGAATCGAGGGGAAAGATCGGTTGCTAGAACATACTGATGTCACTTCTGGGTTTTCTGTGGAAGTAACATAATGCTGTAGCACCAACAGCACACCTCCCATTTCCCTCCCTCCAAACTCCTGCTAGTTGCCAACTGCTGGTTGGCACCCTATCCAAATGTTACATTTTTGGTAGGCATTTAGATGTCAAGCTTTTCCCTCCAGATTCCTTTAAACATGTAACTGGATAATCAGCCCACAGTGAATAGTCATTTATGTATTAATTGCAAATGAATGAATAAGACATGCATAACAAAAGACAAACCCTATGAATAGATGCTCATTTTTTAGGGAATCATATGCTCCTTGTCTTCATTGCTTGCTTTTGTGAAGGTAAAACCATTTGCCCATTCACATTTAGTGGCAGAGGTCTCATTTCCAGCAATGCCTGCCCATGAAGCAGATAGCTTAAGAAAAGCAAAGTGCCATATTATATTTGGTGGGGGGGGGGAGGGTACTGGTATATCAGAAAAAGAGAGAGGGTAAGGCAGCATGGGAATCACCACCCAAAGTAGGATAGATATTTATCTACTGAAATTATCATTTGGCCATAAAGCTCTTTGAGTGCCCTTGAGCCATCCTCTCAGGCTTAACTTCCTCACAGGGTTGTTGTGAGACAAAAATGGAGGAGAAGCAAGCACGCAGCCCTGAACACCATCACCTTGGTGAGATAAAACCATGTAATCGATTGTTAATATTTGTTTTATATAATGCCCTGAGGATAGGGTTGCCAGGTCCCTCTTCACCATCGGCAGGAGGTTTCTGGGGCGGAGCCTGAGGAGGCTGGGGTTTGGGGAGGGACTTCAATGCCATAGAGTCCAATGGCCAAAGCAGCTATTTTCTCCAGGTTGCACTGATCTCTATCGGCTGGAGATCAGTTATAATAGCAGGAGATTTCCAGCCACCACCTGGAGGTTGGCAGCCCTACCTGAGGATGATTGTCACTGAAATGCATGGGGCAAGCTAACATGGAATAAGAAACTGTTTGTTTTTGTGGACCAATTTGGTTTCATTTCTATCCTTTTGTAGTTTGGTGTACCAGATAAACTTGAAGAGGCTTTACCTTTTGATTAGTGATCGGATTACACTACAATGAAATGCATTGGCAAAATGCCAATTTAGGAAATTAAGAAAGTTCACACAAAAGATTAGTAAGGCTGACATCCTCTTGTACATTATGACACACATTTTAAATTTATTATAGCCCACATTCCAGAGAATTTCTCTCGGGAACTCATGGCTCATCTTTTACTTTCTTTGCTTCACAACACAAACCCAGCTCTTCTGAATTCCTCAGAAATACAGTCATTCTGACCTCTACCACAGATCCATTGACTACTTTATTTGGCCGTCTGGCATGGTCGTTAAGGCACCTAGTGCAACAAGTTGTCACAACTCTAACAGCAGAACAATTATGTCATATTTTATAGCAAGGTACAGAAAGGCTAAATAAATATATCCTTTAACGTTTCTAACACTTACAGGGTGAGGAACTAGTACAAAGGGAAGGGGAAATCAGAAATGCTGTACAGTGAGAGAAGGATCTGTTTTTATAAAGCTTGTATTTTGTATCAGTCCTTGTAAACAAAAGGCCTGGTCAGTGGCACACTTCAGGCATTTTCTTGGAGTATTCAAGGTTAGACCTGATAAATACCAAAAGGTAGTAAGTGTGTTGTGAGTGCCTTAGGGTCCCATCCCCCTGTATAGACCTGTGCCTCTTCTCTCCGCTGAGTTGAACTAGTGGTCAGGTGCTCAAAACAGAAGAAGAGCTTGTAGCTTCAAGATGCTTGCTGAGAGCCAGTGATCTCAAGGGTCAGCAGATGTTTGTGAGCGGATCAAACATAAAGTAAATGAGTTAAATACTCTAGGGGCAGCTAGATAATTTACCGGATAATTTACCAACATTTCAACAGGCAGCAAATGTTGGTTCTTCTTCCTTGTATGGTGTTGTTAATGAACATTCCACTTTCCCCAGCGGTGAGAGGAGAGAGAGAGAACATTGGAAATTTGCAGTGTCTTCCTAGTATTTGGTTTATTTACGAATGTTTAAGCAGAGCCCAGATGGAGGCAAAGAGGCACTCTTACAAGGCAGCAGATCAGCTACCCCACATTAGATCTCCAGGGGGGGAGGTTCTGCACCCCATGGGTGGAGCAAAGTCTGCTTCTGTCTTTCTCTCTCTCCTGGCATCTAAAGCTGGGTCCTTCTTGCTCAACACCCATATGCCCCATCTGTTCAGCAAGGTGAGGAGTCAGCCTCTTCCAGTCCTGATGGAAAATGGTATTTATTGTGCAAGTGCCTAACAATGAAGGGCCGTTGAGGGAATGAATATCTTCTGTTGGGGATTACCATTCCTTTGTACTGGGTTCTGTTTCTTCCCAGCATGCCTGGAGAACTGAACCATTCACAGACTGGAAGTTCCTTACATAAGAGCCAGTGTGATGCAGCGGTTACAGTGTTGGACAAGGAACTGGGAGACCCAAGTTCGCATCCCATTCTGCCATGGAAGCTTGCTAGCTGACCTTAGGCTAGTCACACTCTGTCAGCCTAACATACCTCACAGGGTTGTTGGAATGGTAAAACGGAGGGGAGGAGAATATTGTAAGCTGCTTTCAGTCCCTGTTGGGAAGAAAGGTGTGGTAAAGATGAAACAAACAAATAAGTGACGTAACCAGCATAAAACGGAGGAGAGGAGAATATTGTAAGCTGCTTTCAGTCCCTGTTGGGAAGAAAGGTGTGGTAATGACGAAACAAATAAGTGAAGTAACCAGCATAAAAGATGAACTCTGGCAAGGAAGTTTGAGTGCTTGCCCAAACTGTGTCTTAATGTTATTCAGTAAACTTTAATGGCAAAATAATTATTTTATAATTCTTTGGATCAATCTGATCACAGCAAAATCAAGTTCTTAGGTAGTAGATGAGGACTAAAGCTACAGGAACATAGGTTAGCCCTTATAACAATGGCTTGGATCCTCTGAAGGACCTAAATTCTGTACACACTAGATGTCCTCCACGAGATCAGTGGTTTTCAATGAATGTTGCACAAAGAAAGGTGCTATGGAAAGAGGAAGTGAGCTCCACGGCAGGGGCTGTCTAGCAACGTGGAATTGGTTCATAGGATCCAAGCCATTGATTTCCAAGTTGTGGAGCAGCTCCCTAGGGAGAGATTATGACCCCCTAAAGTAGGGCTCAAATTACAGGGTCTGGCAGAAGATAGAACCATAGGGCCAAACTACATGTTGCCAAAGGAATCTGTGATCAGATCCTCCAATATATAGTTTAGCCATAAAAAGTAGGTATGGGGAGGGGGCAAGCTGGAACAGGCTAGAGTTGCCAGCAACCAGGTGGGGCCTGGAAATCTCCTAGAGTTATAACTGATCTCCAAACTACAGAGGTTAGCTCCCCTGGAGAAAATGGCTGTTTTCAAGGGTGGCATCTGTGGCACTGTACCCCGCTGAGGTCCCTCCCCTCCCCAAACCCTGACCTTCACAGGCTCCACCCCAATCTCCAGAAATTTCCCACCTGGAGTTGGCAAGCGACCCTAGCTGAGGCCTGAGAGGCAGATTAACTCTTAGCCCCATGCAGTTTTCCAAGTTGCTATTAAACCCAATAAAGAAAAAAAAAGAGGGGGGAAACCCCTACTAACTAATTCCGCATATGTGGTTTCTGGTAATCACTAACATAATGCAGAGAACTGGTTTGTGCATAGCTTCAGGTATGTGTGATATCTGTTAGGAGAAGGAGGCTTGGACCCAATCCAACTCAATTTATTACATCCAGAGGTGTTCTAATTATTAAAATCTGGTGCTCATTCAACCAAAGGCAAGCTGGTGTGCAGATGAGAACTCTTCAGAAGTTGTACTACTGGCAGTACTTTAAATTGGTAGATGGTCTTCCAGGTTAGCTCCCAAAGCAAAAAAAAAATAAAAATCCCCCCTGAAGTTACTAATCCCTTCCTTATTCCACTCCTTTGTGAGGACTTCAATTGTTGTTACAAACCTTTGCTAAATTGTCATTTCACCACGATGACAAGATTGTAAAGTCTGGTCTGCCCCACATGTTAGTGTTTAATGTGTGGATGTGCTCTTTATTAAAAACATTTCTTTATGTTACCACAAAACATTAATATTCATTTGCCTACTGGAGTTTCTACACATTTTCCAAGTGACATCTGAAGAGTTATTTCAAGTGAGAACAAGTGTGTTTTGGGTAATTATTCTGCTTTATGATATTGTCTATTACATAAATTAGGACTGGTAAACATGAACACTTCAGTTGTTACTCTTTGGCTCACACACAAGGACTTGCACCTTTGGCTATACCCAATCTTACATAAGAACATACGAAAAGCCCTGCTGGATCAGACCCCATCAAGTCCAGCAGTCTGTTCACACAGTGGCCAACTGGGTGCCTCTAGGAAGCAGATGAACAAGACGACTGCAGCAGCACCATCCTGCCTGTGTTCCACAGCACTTAATAGGCATGCTCCTCTGATCCTGGAGAGAATAAGCATGCATCATGACTAGTATCCATTTTAACTAGTAGCCATGAATACCCCCTTTCCTCCATGAACATGTCCTCTCCCCTCTTAAAGCCTTCCAAGGCAGAAAGTAGGAAGTACGCCTTCAGGCAGGAAGTAGGAAGGCCAAGCAAAAACATAGCTTTAGATGATGTTAGTGTCTTGCCTAATCTGCCTTCTCTCTAACTGTAGAGATGTATTGTCCTTCCCTCCAGGTTCAGGGATCTTGCAAAGTATACTGTATATTTCCATTGTAATTTGAATAAGTGCACGTACTCCCAAAGGCTCTGCCACAATCACAAACATTATTGGAATATATTAATTAATAAAATATGGTTCTTGTGGGTTATCCGGGCTGTGTAACCGGATGAATTTATTAATTCATAAAATATGCTTTTATGAATTTATTAATTCATAAAATATGCTTTTATGAATTTATTAATTCATAAAATATGTTTCTCCCTATGACACCTGAATGTGTGAATGGCTAAGTGAAAGCTACGTGGAATCAATCTATAAACAGTGCACCTTGTGTTAGTAAGATGTAGGATAGGTTGTTCATGAATGTCAATATGGTGGTAGTAGATAGTTTGCTTGACTTGGCTAGGAAAATATGGATTCAGACTCAGACATGCATACTCACTGAACAGTACTAGAACAGTTACTATCAGTTTTTCCCTTCTTTCAGTGTATGCATAACTGCTGACTGAGAATGCACTCCATGCTTCCGATGAAGTGGGCTCTGGTCCATGAAAGCTTAAGGGTAGTTCAGTCATAAACACCTGGATGCCAGTGCATTTCCTACGCTCTATCAGTAGAGGAAAGGAATGACAAAAAGACCCGCCTCCATCCATGTCCAGTAGGAGTGCTATAATTACCAAACTCCTGAGAATTCTGAGTTATGATAATTTGGGTCTTAGTTGCTATCTTAAGCTGTTTGTAGATGGCCATAGGATTTTGCCCTACCATCTTTCTGATACCACTGGACTCCTTTACATTTTGCTGCAACAAACACTGTTACCACATTGGGCTCTAGAACCCTAAGTTCTGACTTAGTGTGTGCCTGCCGATCCCTTGATATAAAGATTCCGAATGACATCACAAAAGAGAAAGCCACCATTTGACGCACTGAGGTCACAATGTATGTAGTTACTGAAATTGCAATTAAAAAAAATCAATGAAAATAAAGTCTCCTCCTGGAAGTAGCAGATAATTGACTTGCCCAAACAACCCCAGTTTTCTGTAAAAACTTCTCTAAAACTAAAAACGCTGATTTACCTGGATGCAAATGATAAAACTGTGTTTTTAATCTCAAATTAATGTGTCAAATTGCAATTGATCAATGAAACCATTTTTATGAGGTAAGAGTTGAGGGAAGGGTGAACATTTCCTGCTCTGACTGATTTTGCTGAGAAAGGGCAGGAAGCTCAGCACCTCTAGAAAACAAGCCAGATATTTCCAATATCTATTTTAAAATGCATAAAGGGGCCAAGATTTCAGTACATGTCCTTTGATCTATTTGAGAGCCATTTACCATAAAAGCAATAACAAATTACAAGTAGTCGGCTAAACTGCCAAAATGCCTCAATGGTTATCTTTGCCATTGTGGCTTTAAGACAATTATAGGCTGTGGAATTAAAAACAGAAGGCTACAGAAGCTGTAAATACAGGGAGTCTGTCTTTGCAGATTCTTTAAATATAGCAGCAAAACAAGCAGATAGCGTGGAGCAGAGCTGTAGTAAAAAAATACAAGCCAGGTTTCTGCCCTTTATAGAGTATTTAACTATTCAAAGAATAAAGCCCAGCCGCAAGATGGTGATGGTTTATTAGGTATTTATTAATTGTTTTATTAAATTTCTATGTCGCCTTTCTGTTTGTACTTTAAGGAAATGGGCAGCACGAGGGCTCAAAATCACAAACCAAATTGGGAGCAAGAACATGTGATTTATAAAGGCATCAACATCATGCCAAACACATGAAAATACAAACAATAATTAACATAACCTACAAAGTAAATCAAGCATAAATCCTAACCGAGCAATTCATGTTATATCATATATGAAATCAGTTTCGTTGTCCCACCCGGGAGAGTCGGGAAAAATCCCGCCTGGGAGAATCGGGTAAGTTTAAAGTCCAAACGGTGTTCCGGTGGACCCAGATAGGGTCTGAAAAATGATAATGAAGAGAGTGAAGAGAGAGAACGTGTGGCTAGTCTTGCTTCCACGTTTCGGAAGGCTTCTTCAGCTCAAAGAATAATATTAAAATGCAACTGTAGCAATTCAGCACGGATTGTGTGAGTTGTAGCCAAGTTGTCCAAAGACCGTCTTGCTAGAATTCATGCGTCTAATACGAATTGAGTGTGCGCATAGTTCTTTTCCTAAGCACCACTTGAAGTTAGTTATATATAGCTATAGCGGGAGGCCTCCCGCCAATCCCCTTTGATGCCCACTGGTGACTCAGGCACTAATGGGGGGAACTGGGGGAAGGACAGGCCTGGCGCGCCAGTGTTACCCTGGCTTACCTATGTCACTTCTGTTTTAAACCAGAAGTGACACAGGGCAATCTAGCATTACACAAAAACTCTATGGTAAAACCAAATGCTTGGGCAACCTGGGCTACACGCTGTCACTTCTGGCTGCACAGACAGTAATGTCAGTGCATCACTGCCAATTTCATTACGTTCCCCCCACCCCCCGTTGTGTCTGACAACCCTACTTTACAGTGAGCTTTCCTTCTTAGTAAGTATGCTAAGTAAATATCTTACCGTGCACAATTCTAAGAACACTTTCCCGAAAGTAAGCTCCATCAAATACACTGGAGTGGGATTCTGAGTAGAACTGCTTAGGATTAGGTCTACACAGAATCCTACTCCCAGGAAAGTGTTCTTAGGATTGCAGTATTATAGAAGCATCCTAAGGAGAGTAACATCTTTCTAGGCCCATTGACATAAATGTGCAAAGTAAAAGAATGCTTTAAGCATGCTTATTTTTTCCCCATTGGAATGAATATAACTTCATACATTGAAGAGACATTTGATCAGCTGCTGGTTTTTGTATCTTCAATGGGATGCTTCCATTTTTTGTTTCATCCTTCCAGAAGGCCAAGGGTTCAACCTGATATTAGCATTATTTTAAATCTGCACACCTGCTTGTGATTTAGGGATGTCAGCCTCCAGGTGGGACCTGGGGATCCCCCAGAATTACAACTCATCTTGAGACTACAGAGATCAGTTCCCCTGGAGAAAATGGATGCTTAGGAGGGTGGACTCCTAATGACATTGTACCCCACTGAGATCTCTGTCTGCCCTAGGCTCCACTCCCAAATCTCAAGGAGTTCCCCAAGCTGGATCTAGCAACCCTCCCCCTCTTCCCCTGCCTGAGACCAGGTGGGACCTGGCAACCCTATCATCATTTCGCATATGATGTATACTAGACCAGGCCTTAAAATCATGACCCAAGACATCTTTTTTTCTCCCCCACTTTGGATTGCCAACAGGCATGGATAAAAATGTCCTGTCCTTTTTTCTAGAGGTCTAATGTGCAGAAATGGGCAGCTGAAGCTTTTAATGGCATGGAAGAAAATAATATCATCTAGTAAATAAGGCTTTCTTAAAGGGAGAGGACATTTTTCTATCCAGGCAGCTGGCAATTTTACCCTTACCCCTTTTAAAAAATCGCACCTGATGTTCTGGAGAACTTGAAAGCTTGAGCCCTGTTTTGTATCATTTTGGTTGGCCCTAATAAAAGGTATTATATGTTTTTGGATTTTGGATTGGACCAATTCAGTGCTATTTTGACAGTACTTTGCCCGTTAGAAGAGTTTTGTACCTGACAAACTGCCACAAGCACTTCCCATCCTCTAAAACATGTTATTCCCATTTTACAGAAGGAAAATGAGGATAGGAAAAATAGGAACTTGCACAGAAATTGCAGCAAGCTGTATATGATCAGTTGCTTGAATCTGACTCTCTCTGGTCTAATAGCTGGTTTACCTAATATCCCTTATCTGCCCTGGGCAAGTAGCCAATTCAAAATGTGTTACAATTGGCCATCTGGAGAAAGTGGCCATCTGATTGCTCCATCTTGCGAGGCAGATCGTATTTAGTATTTGATGAGGTGAATAGGAAACATTACAATCCTCTTGTCATGCTAAAAACCAATCTGGCCATATGATGGATGAGAATGTTTCAGATTTTGGAATATCTTGCGGTTGCAGCGGATAAAAATAATTCCTAATACCAGTCCAAGCTAAATAAAGGAAAATAGGATTCCTATCAACTGCCATGTGATAGCACTATTCAAGCGCCAGTATCATTGAGCAAGTTTTAGTATAAAAAGAAGATCTCTGTTTGTCCCATAACTGATGCTAAGAGTGTGGAAAATGAGTAGCTCCCAAAAAGGTCTTCCCTGTGATGGGTTGCTAGGAAGGTGAAGAGCTGAAAATCTAGTACCATTGCCTTTAAAGGGTTAAAATTGACGAGATACTGGGAGACTGGTTACTGGATCTTTCTAGTGTTTTTAAAGCTAAATTGCAACCCTCTTGTGACCCTGTTTAATATTAAGGTCATAGCGGGGATTTAATCTTTCCGTGCCAGCATGGTTTTGCCAACCAATATGGCTGTCCCTATGTTGCCATCAGCCTCAGAAGGAAAACAGATGGGTGCACATTCCCTTCTGGGTATGGGGAGGGCAGTTTTTGTAAGGCAGAACTGAGTGCAGGAATGCAGAGCTGCAATGCAAATTTATAGACAGTGGTATTTGCCAGCCCCTCTGGTTTAACTCTGCATCTTCTGCTTTCCCAGGAGTAGAGTTTAAATCAGGGTGCTAGCCTTTTTATTGGTCTTGTGACAGTGCTCTAAACAGCAGCTTGGCATGCAGACATGGCCCGATTGAAGGTTCTGCATGTGCAGCTGGTCCAAATTGGTAGGGTTGCCAGCCTCCAGGTAGGGCGTGGAGATGTCCCAGAATTAAAGCTGATCCCCAGACTCCAGAGATCATCTACCCCGGAGAAAACGCTGCTCTGGTAGGTGGACTCCATTGCATTGTACTCAGCTGAAGTCCCTCCCTTCTCCAAACCCCACCCTCCCCAGGCTCCACTCCCAAATCTCCAGGGATTTCCTAACCTGGAGTTGACAATCCTAATAATTGGAAAGAGCCTACTCATTAGCTTCAGGCAACTTGTTAAAATGTTCCTGGGTCATCCATTTTTTTAGCTTTTAATTTCTATTTGGTGTTTTTAGCTGGCTACGGCCGTTAACGTGTGGCCATCTTGTGCCGTGAATCTCCCAGGCATGTAGCGATTCTCCTTCGTCTACACGCATGGCTGTCTCCGGCTTGCGTGTTAGACCCGCCCACTTCTGATACACTTCTGCAGTTCCTGTGTATCTTTTTGTTGTTGCTGCTGCTGCAAATATGTGTATTGCTGTTCTATATTGATCGTGGGGGGAGGTTATGTTTGGGCTGCTGTTTCTAATATCGTCTTTCTGGTTGCTGCCTTATATTTTGGTGTTTACTCTTTCACAGAAATATTGTTTCGTTCTACTTAAAACATTGCTTATGGACAAGCTATAGTTATGGTTTTAAAATAAACCGAGCAAGCAAGCAAGGGAATAACTTGATTTCCCCTTCAGGAAAAAGTTTGCCTGCTTAATTTTTGTGTGTCAGGCTGTGAAAAGAGACATATGAAAAAAGGCATATAAAAAAGGTGGGCAGCTCCAGTTAAAGGAAGTAGAAGAAGGTTGGCACACTACTATTTTTATTTATTTATTATATTTGTACCCCACCCTCCCCCAGCAAACCAGGCTCAGAGTGGCTAACATCACATATTTATTAACACAAAGTTTAAAACACAATTAAAACAATAGTTACCCTAATAATTACTATATATAGGTGGTACCTTAATCAGCTATTTCACCTTTGTGAGGAAAGTCCATAGGGTTCCCATTTGCCTGGTTATGGTGGGCAATTGCCCCCCCCCCCAATTAACTGGGCTGCCTGCCAACCCTCAGCTGGTTGGTGGGTGGAAGCAGGCCTCCTGAAGGGGGGGAGCGATTCCCCCTTGCAGCACGATGACGTAACTTTCGGGTTTCCCCCGAAGCGCCGGCATCTGAGATGCCGGAACTTCTGGAGTAAACCCAAAAGTGCCAGTATTGCATCAGGAGCGTGTGTGGGGTGTGTGTGTATGGGTCGCTCTCCCCATTTTGCTTCTTCCTGCTGACCATCAGCTGGTCAGTGGGCAGCCTGGTTGATTGGTGGGCAATTGGGAACCCTATGTATGGAGCTAAAAATTTGTACTGTTGAAGAAACTTACATGTAGTGAGGATTACATATACGTTTCCTTTACAGGGCAACAGTGACTCCCCAGAGCCATTTCCAATCAGGAAAATGGCATGGAGGTAGGCTTGTCATTTGCCCACCTGTGGTGGGTAAACCCCTGCCCTCAGCCCCGATACCACCCTCAAGAAATTGAGTAGTAGCATTACAAATAGCCAGGAAATGGCCTACATGGCGACACTCTAGGAATTTTCCCATGACGATTCCATGGTCTCAATATGAATCAAGCCTAAGAGTGCTTGGGAATTAAGTTTCCAGCAGGGAACTCTGAGTCCATGTCTGTCCATGTGTCCACCACATGTGCTTTGTAATCTGTGAATTGGCCCGCTGAATGTGTGGGACTAGTTGCAAAAACAAAAGTGGGGACCTGGGAGAAATTTGCAGGGAGGGTACATCCCATCCCTCTCCCCTTCTCTAACAATATTTCCCCTCTTTCTCATGCCCTCCCCTTTTGTCAATCTTGCCCCCTCTATCTCATTCTCCCCTTCTCTTTTCCCCCCTCTCATCTTCTCATCAGGGGCCCCCATCTCTCTTTCTCCCTCCACTTACCTCTCCTTTCTCCCCCCTAGACCTCCTTACCTCTCCTTTCTCCCCTCCCCCTTGACCTCCTTATCACCTCTCCTTACCAAGAGTCACTGCGCAGGGGAATCTCATCCTTCCCTCGTTTCCCAGCCCATGTCGGGGGAGTGTCTGGGAGCTGCCCCAGGCCTGGAGCAGCTCCCAGACACCGGCATTGCCACAGCCAGGCCTGGAGCAGCTCCCAGACTCTGCCACTGCTGCGGCCAGGCCCAGAGCAGTTCCTGGACACACTCATTGCCGGCTCTGCAGAAGGAAGGTAAGTACGTTCTCTGCACTTGCGCAGAGAACAATCTTTTATTTAGAGGAGAATTAATTTAACCCCCCACTGTATTTTTTTAAACATTTCATTTTTTTCCCTGCAAATTTGGGGGGTCCCAAATTTGGGAACAGGAAAACCTGTTTAGTATCAGTGTGGCCCCGATCCGTGGATTTAAATATCCACAGATGGGAACCACACTTCACTATTAAAAAGGTAAAGGTCCCCTGTGCAAGCACTGGGTCATTCCTGACCCATGGGTGACGTCACATCCCGACGTTTACTAGGCAGACTTTGTTTACCGAGTGGTTTGCCAGTGCCTTCCCCAGTCATCTTCCCTTTACCCCCAGCAAGCTGGGTACTCATTTTACCGACCTCGGAAGGATGGAAGGCTGAGTCAACCTTGAGCCGGCTACCTGAAACCAACTTCCATTGGGATCAAACTCAGGTCGTGAGCAGAGCTTGGACTTCAGTACTGCAGTTTACCACTCTGTGCCACAGGGCTCCTAGAGAAATAGATTAGACATTAATTTCTCTGACTGAGACAAATGTTTCCATTATTCTCTGTGCACCTTCAGAACATGTATCTTGATGACAACACCCTAAAGTCGAAGAAGAAACTGTGTATGTGTAAAGTGCCATCAAGTCACAGCTGACTCATGGCAACCCAGTAGGATTTTCAAGACAAAAGACTAACAGAGGTGGTTTGCCACTGTCTTCCTCTGCATAGCGACTCTGGTATTCCTTGGAGGTTTCCCATCCAAGTACTAGTCAGGATTGACCCTGCTTAGCTTCTGAGATCTGATGAGGTCAGGCTAGCCTGGGCCATCCAGGTCAGGGCCGAAGAAACTATATATACCTCAAAAATTAGAAGTATTCCAAGGATCTGTCAGTTCATTACCAGTGTCGCACAGAAATCTTACTACTTCCGTAAACGGAGAGAAGGCTTGGGCGCAATATACACATGCTGCAGAACAGATGAGTGGTCAGATGGTGACAGTGGGCTGCACCAGCTCTTATTACAGCTGGGAGATTGCATCATCTCTAAAAACTCTAGGGATGCTCAGACACCTACTGATTTTTCTCATGATCTGTTTGCCAGTCATGAACAGAAAATGGAGTTGACAGTCTGTTCATCTCTTTGTTGACATGCTTCTGACTGTTGGTTGCTTCAATATATTCCTTCACAGTATAGTACAATCAGGTTTTCACACAGGCATGTTGTCACACAGCCAGATGGAATTCTGTTTCCCCCATCAGTCAGACATCATACATATCAGTCATATAAATAAATGCTGTTTTCCCCCCAAAGAAATCCTACTATTCGGTATTCATCTAAGTAGTCTTTTGCAGCATTATTGGCTATGAGTATTTGGATTGGCATCATTTTTGTGCATGTGCAGTTTTCTCTCATGCACCATCTCAAAAATACCTCAAACATACCTATTTGGCAAGAATCTGAGCCATTTGATAACTAAACCGAAGTGCCATGAAGTCATAGCTGACTTATGGCAACCCAGTGGGCAGCTCATGTCTGATCACAGTAAATTTGTCCCTCAAATGGGCGAAAACGCATGGTCGCTTTATCCTCCTTTAATCCCTGTTTTAGCCAGGATCGAACACACATTAGGCGAAACGCATGCGTTCGATCCTGGCTGAATCCTGGCTGAAACAGGGATTAAAGGAGGATAAAGTGACCATGCGTTTTCGCATGTGTTCACCACAAAATCTGCAGCATATCTACAAATGCCTGCAGATACAAAACCTACATAGTAGACTCAGGATTGGATTACATTTTCTTGATCTGCTAGCTGTCTATTTTCCAGGAGGTTTTTTTATAACCATGTGAAAGTACTCAAAGGTAGCAAGTAGAATTGCCAACCTCCAGGTAATAGCTGGAGATCTCCTGCTATTACAATTGATCTCCAGCCGATAGAGATCAGTTCCCCTGGAGAAAATGGTCGCTTTGACAATTGGATTCTATGGTATTGAAGTCCCTCCCCTCCCCAAAGCCCGCCCTCCTCAGGCTCCGTCCCCAAAACCTCCCACCGGTGGCAAAGAGGGACCTGGCAACCCTAGTAGCAAGCCTCATGCATAATCTGAAGTGGTACCATTTTAGCATTTTGTACCATTTTAGCATTCCACCACCTTACTGCCATTTCATCATGCTGTCTGTGTAGACCCAGAAAAAGGAGACTCAAAATCAAAATTAGCGTGGTACTAATTCAAAGCACCAACCACAATTCCTGTTTAATTTGCTTAATGACAACCTAGGACCTCACTGGAACTATTTTAAAGTGTTTGCTTCAATTAGGATTAAGTTCTGTTTCTCTGTGTCAAATTTTTGTCTTTTAAAAAGAGGACCTGAAATGTGGATTCAGCTTTTTTTGTTATTGAAACTCCGAACCTACAATCAGTTGCCATGTAATTAACTGTACTTTTTTTCTGTCTGGTGAATGTATTAATTATCTTCAATGTAACATAATGGTCTCCCTTCTCTGGAGCACAGACAGAGGCCTTGGAAGAAGTTTTGTTTCATTTGATCCTTTTCGAGTCTCCCCAGCAACTGAAAAGTACTTTCAAAGAACAACCCTGGCAAGTATTTACGAAGACCAGATAACGCTATAAACAAGAAAACCCACCTCGGTGTCATTCATTGATGAAACTTACCTTAAAGGTTTATCTCTTTGCATATCGCATAGATGGAATTTTTCCAGCAATGTAGCAAAGTGCAATTTAAAACCACGTCCACCCCAAAGTAGTGTCTTGCAGCTCTGATCTCATGCTTAAAACCAATAGAAGGGGGTGGGGTGGAATCTGCTTTAAAGATAATGGTGCCTTTGGAATGTTAATAGTGCAAAACTTTCAAAAGGTGAAATTATTTCTGAGCCAAACTCGCAAGAAAACCAGGCTGGGCTCCGGCCCTTTTGCACCTTTGTGCTAAAGAATGACTGGGTTTAAATTACAGCAGCTTCCCTCGTTGCTTTTCAATCCCTTAATCCTTAAGGAGCAAAGGTTTCAGTTCAAGACAACTTCACACAGAACATTAAAAAAAGGCTCTGTGAGCCTCCCTCAAGAATGATGATCATTTTTCCCCCGACTGTAATCTTTCCCTCGCATCCAATTGCAATTCTTTTTTTTTTTTTAAAGGACTGAAGAAAAGCAGTGTCAAATAATTAATGCATTTTCAATGAAGGGTTCTTTCCCACTCTCGTTTAATATATGTACATGAAAAGCAGTAAATGCTTTTCATGTGAGCCACTTACAGGCAGTTGTACCTGTGGTTTTCATCACTGTTTTACTGGTATTCCCTCACATTAGTGAGCCTTTGTGAAAGGCCTGATCTCGAATGGAAAGGGAAGCTGGCCTCGGAGGTTGGTTTTACATCTGGTAGCCAACGCTATTGCTTAAACTAGCTACGTCAGCTTTTCAAAAAGCGGCCTAGGTCGACTCAGGGCAATTACGTCCCGATCTAAGACACATACGCTTGTTAATTATTTCCAGGTGTTTTTCAAGCACTGTATTTTTCTTATCTATAATTAATATTTTCTAATAGGGCTGAAGCTACAAAAAAAGTTAGAGGCCTCTTGATTTCCTTAACGCTGAATTCTCATGGTAACCATTTCAAAAAGTATGCATGCATGGTTTTTTTAAAAGCAGAATTTTTAGTTTGGGTCCCAACTATAATTTAAATTATAATTTCCAGGTGTTATGTATATGTTTCTTTACATCAAAGGGAATGGGAATGTAATGACTTATTTCGGTCTGCTCCCTCAGGACTCAAACAGTGTACGGCAGAAGTGATCATAATTGATTTTCAGAATCATTCTGGAAACAGTTATGGAAACCTCTAGTTAAACTGGTATGTTGCTTTCTGGAGTGGCTGGTATATGTTGTCTTCTGCAAACCTTTATCACGCGCTTTCAAAACTTCAGGAAACAGTGCATAAATAAATATGCTGGTAAAGCAGACTGGTTAACCTGAAACTCTGCAAGTTGATGTGTCCACTATGAAGCGATCATATCAAGCAATTAAAAAAGGGAGTCACTCCCAAAAAGGCACTTTACAGAGAAGTCGGTAGGCGAGCAGCCCTCTCTATGGTAAAGGAGACGTGTTACCTGATTACTTTACAAGCGTTTCCGCAGAATTAAAGAGCTTCCTAATTTTAAGTAAACATTTTTACCCTTCATAAACTTGGGCTAAGTGGTTCTGACAATCTAGAAAGACAGGCATCACTTCATTCCCTTCATTTTATCCTAGCTAAAACGAAACTGAATAGTTGTTTTTCAGAGAGCACAGCATTTATGCAGGGACGGAGATATCATTTTATTTTCTTTAAAATATTATTGGGGGGGGGGTATTCCTTAAACATTGCTTGACCTTAATCAATGTCTTCAAACATGACATACCCCTGAAACAAAACCAGGAACGCCTCTCAGATCCAGCTTTGGTATGAAAAAAGCTGCAATTATTAGTCCTCTGTGTGATCTTTTCAGATTGCACTGATGAGATGAAGTTTAATCTCCTTTCTCTCCTCTCCAGCACCACAAACCACAGGCAGTTTAAGGCAGCCTGGAAATCTCTCGCATCTGGAAGAGCCATAATTCATGGGATTTCACTTGACAGCCATGACAGGCAGCAGGGCAGCCAGAAACAACTGTCTCTTATGTTGTGCTATTTGCAAAAAGTCAGAAGAGGAGGAGCAGGCGTAGGACCACATCCTTCTTTAGCATATGTTCGAGGAGGAAACGCTTTTATTTTCTGCCAGATGCTTCACGAATAGGTCCTAAATATTACATAGACAGTAGCTATCACTTCCAAACAAAATTCTTTGGTGTCTACTAAGCTGCAAAACATACGAAGGCCTATTGTCTGGCAAAGGGTCATGGTTAAATTTGCACAGATTCTTTTTAAAAAAATATATATAGTTATTTCAGATTTTGCGTTTTGATTTATAGGCTTCTGCACACCCTGCTGTGCATGAATATGATACCATCTTCTAAGCAGGATTATTTCATGAAATGTATAGGGGATTTAGCTACAGTAACTTTTACTGGGCAGCTCAGAATGGCCAGCAAAGTAGTAGAATTTACGGCAGCACAGCTTGCGCTGTCAGGCTCATGGCTGGTGTTTATGATTTCGGCAGAAGCAGAAATAAACAACTTCTCCTTAATGGTTCTCTTTTACGTAGGCAGCAGTAGCTCTATCTGGTCTCACAACAGTAGCTGGCGCAATGATCTGTCCCGCTGCAAGTGGAACCAATGCCTGGCACATTTGCATTTCTGCTCCTTCAGATTGCCTGCTGAAATTGCCAGAAATGGATAAATCAGCAGCAAATGCCTGAATAAGTAGAATTCCATCTGACTGCTTTAGAGGGCTATAAATACGTTTTGGACAAATAGGGGCAGAGTTTGGAAAATAGAGACAGAGAATGTTAATAGGCTGACCGTTCTTGCTTTTTCTTTTCTTTTCTTGCAGCACAGCGTTTAAATACTTGTGGGGGAGTGCACTGAAAAATGTACCATACAGATGCATGTTCAAATAATGTTGCAGGTATAACAAAAGTACGACAAAAGCATACAAGACATGCAATGTTGCATTCCAAGGCAGATTCTCTCCTACCCACAAACTATAAATTAAAAGAGAGAAAGCAACAGAGAGAGAGGGAGAGGGAGGGAGGGAGAGGAAGGAATATTCAAGTGTAATAAAATGAAAAGTCCTGTTAGATGCAGACCAATAATATTGTGTTTAGTTGGGCAAACAATTTCAGAGTTACACACTCTCTGTAGCCTGGAAAACTAGAGGCCAGAGATTGAAGAAGTCCTGCTAACCTGTACATTAAAATTAAACTAAATCATTGTTTCGGGAGTCTGAGGGTGAAACTATATGTTATGTCAGAATGTGGCCACGGTACTGAAGTAATTGAATGGGCGTTTCCCTGAATTTTTAAAAACACAAATGGTGCGTCCTCTACAAAAACATTATCTTAGCTGGGGGGGAAATACACACACAATATAGGTGCCTACTGGGGCTAATAGCAGCTTGAGAGAGGGTTACCAAGAATTTTGCGGTGGGTGGGGGGAAGGGGTTGTCCCCCGTACCCTACTGTTGTGCTCTGGGTGCAAACTGAGACTTCCCCCTTTCCTGATTCTTTTTTCTTTAAGTTTTAAAAATACCTCCTGGAGACTCCTTTACAGTTCTTCCCTGCACCTTGTCGTGTGATCCTGATGCTTTACGGCAGGGGTGGGGAACGTCAGGCCCGGGGGCCGTTTAAGGCCCGTGAAATCATTTGGTCTGGCCCTTCGTGGGTCCTGGCAGATCTCTAGCTCGTAAGGATCTAAGACTGGTGATCCACACCCTCTGACGGACAGGAATAGCCTCTATTCAAGGCAGATGTGTGTTTATTTTACCAAGAAAAGGAACCTTTCCCCCCTCCCTTGCAGAAGAGTCGTGAGCTATGGAGCTGCTAGGACTGCCCAAGAAACTGTGTTAACCCTTTCCCATCCTGGCCGTGGAGAAATGTATTGGCCAGCTAATTTTTAAGTTGATGATTTTGTATGGCCTGCGAATGATGTTATAAATATCCAAATGGCCCTTGGCGGAAAAAAGGTTCCCCACCCCTGCTTTACGGAAAGGTTTGTAATCAATCCAGCTAATGCAAAAAACACCATTAAAACATCCCAGTTGTCAAAACATTGATCCCAATCCAATGGATCCCCTGGCAAAGATGCCTCTCAGAAAATGCTCTTTGTTATCTGAAAAAGTAGTCTGAGAGCGAAAACGCAAGGTTGCTTTAGCCTCCTACATTCCCTGTTTCAGCCAGGATTCAGCCAGGATCGAACGATCCTGGCTGAATCCTGGCTGAAACAGGGAATGTAGGAGGCTAAAGCGACCATGTGTTTTTGCCCTGAGTGTCAGTCCAATCCTCCAACCACATTCCAAGCTTCTTTTCAAATCCAGAGATCTTTAAACGGCAATTATGTGATAGCAGCACTGCCAACTGACAATTAAAATAATGCCCTACTTAATATTCTGCTGTTGGGTCAGTTGCAACAAAATCAAGTGGCAAGCTTGGGTTTCCCCCCTCTTTCAGCCCCTTTCCTTTTAGTGGTACATTTTTATCTTAATAGGCAGCTTTTAGGCTGTCCTCCAGGAAAAGGAAAAAAAATACTGCTAGATTCCACCCTCTAGACGAGATTTGTTCTGCTCTCAGGGCCTGCTCCGAATTTTTGATCTCAAGAATTAGAAAACTTGTGCAGTACAGTTAAAGTGGCTGTTTGGAAAATAAAACAAAGTTATTTATTTATTTACAAATTTTATACCCTCCCTTTCTGCCTAGCTAGGGCCACCAATATGGGGGGAAAGCTCTCTGGACTCAAACTTGTCTGTGGTGCATGTAAAGTTGCTGAGCGGATTGTAGCCATGTTTTATAAACTCAGAGGACCTATGCCTCGATCACATATTTGGGATTGGGCGGGACTTCCATTTCCCCCCTGTTTTAAGACCATTTCTATGGTTAGACAGCCCTATCAGCATTCCATAAGTGGCTAAATATGTATGGAAGTAAACAAAGAACATATGATAAGCTACTCTTACTAATCTTCTAATGAAGCAAGTATAAATGCTCCAAAGTTACCTTGAAATACAATTGCTGAAGTAAAACTTTTCAAAAAACTAACAATTGTTTTTTAAAGTTCAAAAGAATGCAGAGATCCACTGTATATAATATATATATAATCAGGCAGAAAATGCATTTTTTAAAAAAGAGAAATGAGACAACTGCTTGATGCCAAAGAAAAACAATCCTTTTGCCAAACAACACATTGTTAACTTAAAATGTGTTCCATGTGGAAATAGGAAGACTGCTCTGATGGAATGGCTAGGGATCTCAAGTCATCTGGCTGCATGCCTGTCAACTACACATTTTGGCTTCCAGTTTTACAGCTAGAATTGGAAATATTTATTTTCCTTAAAAAAAAAAAAGCCTGGTTCTTTCCTTCTAGTGATGCAATGAATTCCCTAGTAAATATGCACATTCAAGCTCCTGGGCTGGAAACAACAGGACTTGCTGCATCTTGATAGCTGAGCCTGAGGGTGGCTGCTTAAAAGAAGGAAGGGACAGATTGGGTGGGCCTCACAGAACAAGGACTGCTATCATCGAAAGCCATATGAGACCCAGGGCTTGTCCCAGGATTTTGGGTGAGAGGTGAGAATGGAGCCTGTATAAATTCCATTCCTGCTCAATCGAACATTCAGTTGCTCAATGCAGACAGTGAGAACACTGGGCTTTCGCTGATTGATCTGTAAGGGGGATTATTTTTATGTTACCCCTTACTATTAGGAGTCAGCATCCATGCACTGTTCATTAATACTGAGTTGGAGATCTCTTTAACTGGTTGGAGTTTGCCATTTAGTTAATTAGCTGTTTTATTCTTCTGGTTTGACAGGAGCAGTGTGTATGAGGAAAATACCAGCTTCTGGGGAAGGGGCCACATAGGGTTGCCAATCCCCAAGTGGGGCCTGGAGATCTCCTAGAATTATAACTGATCTCCAGGCGACAGAGAGAAAATGCCCTGCTTTGCCCTGGAGAAAATGGCCTGCTTTGGAAGGCGGGCTCTATGGCATTATACTAGGGTTGCCAACCTCCAGATACTAGCTGGAGATCTCCTGCTATTACAACTGATCTCCAGCTGATAGAGATCAGTTCACCTGGAGAAAATGGCTGCTTTGGCAATTGGACTATGGCATTAAAGTCCCTCCCCAAACCCTGCCTTCCTTAGGCTCCACCCCAAAAACCTCCCACTAATGGCAAAGAGGGACCTGGCAAACCTACATTATACCCTTCCCTCCCCAGCCCCACCCTCCTCAGGCTCCACCCCCAAAATCTCCATGTATTTCCCAATCCAGAGCTGGCAACCCTAGGGCCACAGCTGACATGGAGGATAGCAGGACACTCACGAACCAGACTTGCCAATAAATGGGACTGTGGACTATAATAGTGAAAATATCAACAGGATTGGAAGGAGTCGTAGTGAGGACCTACCTCACACCTGACTCTACCAGCAAAGAAAACACGTTATTTATCAAGAGAAGTTTCAGTGTGAGTTTAATTGTGTCAGAGAAATCTTGGCTGGCTGTCCATTCCACTTTTCCTTTGCAACTCAACAGGGTTAACAATCTTTTCCATCTTGGCCTTGGTAGCTAGCGTATTAGTGCCGTGTTTGTTGACTAAAGCTGTGACCTGTTTAATCCCAATGGTTGGTGGCTCCTTCTCTGTTTCTTTCCCAGTGCCACAGTGCATATCTTGGAAGCCAAGCACCTAACAGTATTGAAACTTTCAGGAGATGAGTTTTAAATGGAACCGAATTTTTAAAAGGCATTTGGTATACTCATCGTTACCAGAAAAGACATTACAAATTTTCTTATTTATTTTTTTTTAAGTTAGGGAAAACCCTTCCTCAGTTCAGCCATTTTGATAAATATCACAATGTTCCTAAATTAAGAAATTTCATTTAAAAAAAAAAAAAAAAACAGCTTTGGAGTCAACACTGCTGAAATAATAGTTTTTACAGTGCTTCTTTTTTGTGACTTGCAGATATAAGCACACAAAGAAACACGCATGAAACAGCTAAGCACACACCTGGCTAAGACCTTAAACAGAGACCACTGTCCCATGGCACTCTCTAAGAGATTCTCCCAGCTTCCTTTGTTATTCACATTAAACTTACATCCATCATCCTATTTTGGTACATATTTTCCAGAGCATGACGCTTGGTAATTAAGAACACAGAAGGTTCTATTCATTGTGGGGTTTTTTTTCCACATTCTTTTGATAGAGTGAGAGCGAAAAGGCTGAATTTTGATTACTGTACTGCATCTCAAAGTACACTGTGATGGGAACATTCATTTGGATTTTTTAGTTTTTAAAAAGTTCTTCTAACATCGAGCAAATCTTTAGGAACTTAAAACAGCCAAAGTTTCAGATAACAGCCAGGCAATGTTGTTTACTACAAAGATGATTGTAGAAGGGGTTTTCCACCCCCATCCTTCGCAAGAATACCCACGTTTTATTTATGATTTTGGATTTTATTTCACAGCATTCCAGTTTAGTTTAGCATGATGTATTTAATAACCATGTCTACTGTCTTAATTACCCTATAAAGCAGAGTTCCATTGCCATCTGACCCTCCGCAGCATTCCAGAGAAACTGCAAGCCCATGATAATTACCAACTGCCTGTGAGAAAATTAAACAAAAAGGGCCTAACTTTTTAAACCACCATTTTAAACGACCTATTACTTCTCGGGAATAAATCATTGATGAAATAGCCTCCTTACCAGGAAAATAGCTATTCCATACCAAAGAATTTCCCCTTGCATGATCATGAAGAGAATATTAAGTATTCCTCAGCTCAAAAGGTTAGGTTTTATGTCTGTCCAATGCCTCTTAATGACATATTTTCCTGCAATTTTACAGTAATCAAAGCCTTTTTCCTATACAGCTTGTAGGCTATAGCTATTTTGTTAGTCTTAAATTTTTTACTGGCTATAGAATATAAAATCTATTTAAACGTGCACAAAGAAAAAATATATTTGTAAAAGTAGAAGCCTTTCATCATTAACCACATCTCTGTTTAACACAGATTGCTTTCCTTTGACTAACTCTCTCCTTTTTTCCCCATATATATATAATGTTAATAAAAGCTCAGAATACCCATCGTATTCATTGCTAAAAATCCTGATCAGTTTGAAAAATCTAAATCACAGCTTGATTAATTTGACTATTGTGCCCTTATTCTATGATTGATCATTATTAGCCTGATCCAGTATATATTGCAGAGTGGGAATAGAGTGATGTGGTCCAGAGGTGGGAGAACAGACTGATCCACTTCAGGTTTCAAGTGGTATATCACCTTTTTGAACATTCTTCTAAGTAAAGGAAAAATACATTAAAATGCGACTCGTGGTTCTCTGAGATCTCTTTTGAGATATATGTGGTTCTAGCATTTAATCAGGTCAAATGCTAGCTTGTGCTAGTTTATCAGGAACCACTGGATTTTTAGATGAGACGCTCAGCTGCCCCATGTGGTGTGCCCCTGCAGCTGCAACTATGTGTGTTCTTCCAAGCTCTAAGGAGCTCTGAACCTCAAAGAGGTTCCTCTCATGCGCTCATCGTATTGGCTCCTTGCAGGCGGATGTACTATAAAAGCACCAAGAAAGGCTGGAGATTCCTGTATGGTTATTAGTCTCATTGCCCTGCCTGATTTCTGTGTTTTGGTTTTTCTTCGTTAACCTTAGTTTCAGAGGGTAGCCATGTTGGTCTACAGTAGCACAGCTAGATTTGAGTTCAGTAGCACCTGAGAGACCAACAAGATTTTCGAGGTATAAGCTTTTGAGGAAAGGGATGAAGGGAGCGTATACACTGAAAATCTTGTCAGTCTCCAAGGTGCCACTGGACTCTAATATAGTTTGTTAACCTTGGCTCCTGTTGAATGATTTGGTGTAGTCTCTGGTTTTGCTTTTCTAGTATTGATCTCTGGATTTCCTTGTGACTCTGTCTCCTATGTGAGGATTCACTAGGTCTTGGGTCCTGCTCTCCCCTTGGCTCGTGGTTCGCTGTCCCTGGCAGCAGTTGGCTGCTGCCTGTGACTCTGGCCCTGACAGTTAGAGCCACAAGCGAGCTCCTGCATCCTTGCCTCTTATGTCCCTCTCCTGTTTGGGAAACCAACACTGTATTCTTCCTACTTGCTAAGAAAATTACTTGATTGGATTGAGTGAAATGATGTCCTTGGCTGGGAGCAGATCGGTTTTACAAGAGGATGGTCTGTTATGGACCATTGTTTAGTATTTTCACATTTAGCTGAGAAATATTTTCCCCCTCTGAATGATGCTCTATATGCTGGATTCATGGATCTTAAAGGAGTCTTCGATGCTATTCCTAGGGAAAGAACACAGATCAGCGTTCAGTTTGTTGATTGAAAACCACTGACAATTATTAACAAGGAAGCTCCAAGTTTATTCACAACATAAATGTGAAAATAAAGTTGGATGATGTGTACAGTTTTTGGGGAAAATTCAGTGTAAGAAAACAGCAACTGGCATGAATTAAAGAAATTGGTGGGGTGTTTGATTGGCATAAGAAGACAAATTAAAATGGAGATCTTTGGACTGAAACAGCAGAGATGAAAAATTCAAATTCAGCCCTAAATATTATTATTTTTGGGGGTTTTTTTGGAGATGATATTGTGGGGACATTTTTCTAGCCTCAGACCCATGCAGTGCCAACAGGGACCAAAATAATTGATCATCCCTGGGAAGAAGGAGTGGTTCAGCCCCTTTGTCAGCCCGGAAGAGTCGTGGTTAGGAAAGTCTCCCAACCCCAGAAAAGGTGGTTGAGCAGCCCTAGATCTAGATATCTGATGGGAAGTACTCTAAAAGGTGAGCTACCCCTTTTGTGTTTTAACAATCAATTGCTTCAGTCTACATAACTTGTTGCCTTGCCCTCAGCCAATAGATTGGGTGAGGGCTGACAATGGGTGCATAAAAAGAGGTTGGTCCCGTGAGCTCTGACAGTGCATCTGTCCATGGGCCTTCAGAGCTACTTCAGAGCTTGTGGACACATGGAAACTGCTTTATATTCTCCAGGGTTTCGGGTAGAGATGTTTCAAACCACCCATTACCTAATCCTTTTATCTCTTTCGGATTGCCAGTTAAGATCCTCCTCACAGGCCCTGCTTTCTGTGTCCCTGCCTGCAGAGGTGAGGCAGGTGGTGACCAGGGACAAGACATTTTCCATAGTGGCACCATGCCTGTGGAATGCCCTTCACTTTGAGGTTCACCCGGCACCTGCTTTACTCTCTTTTAAGCACCAGGCAAAAACACTTATTCTTACCCTGGCTTTTAACTAAGTGTCAGGATCAGGCGTCTACCCCTAGCATCCCTCAAGCAAACTCGTCCAGGCAGGTAATCCTGAAGCAGTAATACTTTATTAGGAGCAAAAAGGTAGATTAAAAGAACTGACTGTCATCAAACAGAAGAAGGCTGCTAATGGCGATACATAGGCAGGTTACATGTTTAAAAGCACTCTAGTCTGTGAAAGTAAAACAGAGGGAGGCAAACCCGAGATAAGGGGTTCCCAGGAAGCGTAGACTAAATATTACACAGCTGTGAAAAACAGGACGGACGAGATTGTACACAGAGTTTACAGGCATGAGACCCAAGGTCTTGACACGGAGCCAGAGGCTGGCCTACTCATGTCAAGCAACCAGCAAAGGCCTGACACTAAGAGGTTTGACCTTCTAATTTAAAAAAAATATATGCTCTGGCTGGGTTTTTAATAGTTTTGTTAAATAATTTTAATGACTTTATGCTCTTTATGGCTTTATAATGTTTGTGAATCATGCTGAGAAGGGTCTCTGGAGTGGCAGCATATAAATTTTGTAGATAAAAACATAACAGGAGATGCAAGGGAGTGAACCTGGGACCTTCTATATGCAAAGCAGATGCTCTGCCACTGAATCACAGCTTCTTCATCCCTCATAAGCAACCTGTTCCCAAGGTTGGGCAGATTCCTCAGACACATTCATTTAGAACTTGCTTGGGATCTTCTGGACCCAGTGAAAATCTATGAACATTTTCAGCATAATACAGAAAACATTGCCAAATAAAAAAAACAAAACCCTTGTGCTTTTCTCTTTTGGTAAACCCCAAACTGACTGAGTAGCTTTGGCTTGGCTCTAATGTATGTGTACATTTTGGGCAATGTCCAGTGAGGTTTATTATTGTTGTTATTTAATTATTTCTTGTTTAGCTTCATAGAAATAGATGCATTCAGATAAAATGGCCATTAGTCCAACCACTGTGCTCTTCCCCACCACCAAATATTTTCAAGGATAGCAGCATATTGTTTCATGGATAATACTGAAGAACAACTTGTAAAATGCAAACCAGAATATGTGCTGCACTTGGAAGGGACTGACTTGACTTGAAGAGTTCCTCTGTTGTCAACAGAAGTCACTAGAAGTTTTAATGAACAAAGAGTTTATGAGAGAGCCAAGCCACAGCTAAATTTAAAGAGGGGAAGAAAACGAGCTTGGAAAACAATTCTGTGTTCAATCAAAAACCATACAACCTCTACTCCACCCATAACTAGCTCAAAATAAGTCTTGTGACACATCTCTGTATGGGTAAATGCTCCAACCACAACCAATTAAACCTGTAAACTAAACCAAAGGTTAAATGAGTAGCAGACAACCAAGTCTCTGTGGTGGATAGATCTAAAGCAAGTTCTTTAAAGACTTGTGCACATTTGGATCTGTTTCAACTGTAACACCGTCTTGGTACTGTTCATTGCAATGTATACTGCCTAATCACCCTATCCTTGTGACCTAGTGGTAGAGTCCATGCTATGCTCAGAACAGCTGGAGTGGCAAGAAAGGGTCAAATGGTAATGACACTGTGCTTTATGAGGTAGTTAAGAAGGCCATTATAGGTATTAAAATATAACCTAATATGGAACTCTGTGAAACAGAATCCTAAACTGTAAAGAAAATGGGGATATTCTATCCCCAACAGGCATGAGTGCCAATGTAAGAACAGTAAGCCTGACCTTTAGTTTGAATGGTCAAGACTGACCCTAGAGAACTGTTTGGGACGGGATCCAGAACATCTTTCTTTTTTTCAGGGGCTCACAGTCTTTTCTAAGAAATGCCCCCATACTCTTCCCAGCACTGTCTCTATGTTTTGTTCCAGGGACCATCATCACCTCACATTTGTTCTCCCTTCTTATTCCATGGGCTGTAGTATCTGGTCATACTATACCAGCATGAGGAACAACAGTGGGGGGAAAAAACTAGTTGTTGGCCTAGTGTCTGGGGCAAATATTTTATGTCTCCAATAGACAGGTCCTGTCTGAAAAACTGCATAGTGATGCTCACAAAAGATAAAAGTCAAACTCAGTCAGAGGAGCCATAAGCACTTCAGGACCAGCCTTAAACATTTTGGCCAAAGGAAATTCTGACCCTTTATCAGCCATTACTACCACCACTATCTTCAATAGTGGGAAAGCTTTCTTCTTCTGCCTTAGGCCAAACTGCCCCAAAGGCTTCTGAGGTGTCTTCTTATATCATATACCTTTTTCCTATGTCAAGGTGGGTCCTGGAGTTGTCCCAGAATTAAAACTAGGGTTGCCAACTCCTGGTTAGGAAATACCTGGAGATGTTTGGGGTGAAGCCTGAGGAGGGCAGGGTTGGGGGAGGGGAGGGACTTCAATGCCATAGAGTCCAATTGCCAAAGCGGCCATTTTCTCCAGGTGAACTGATCTCTATCGGCTGGAGATCAGTTGTAATAGCAGGAGATCTTCAGCTAGTACCCTAATTAAAACTGATCTCCAGACTACAGAGATCAGTTCCTCCATAGAGATGCATACAATGGACACAATATGGTAGCCATTTTGATTTTAAAGGTATCCATCTTGGATGCCAGAACTGCCTCAAAAGGTTTTGATTTTCAGCCTAAATTAGTCTTTGTTGTGTGATAGAGATTATTCCTGCCAATCCAGTTGGCAATACCAATTTGATTTCACTTAGCCTTTTTCTTTCCTGCTTATCCAACTTGCATTTCATCTGCATATTAATCAGTTCATTGTTAACCTGAGTACTTCAAACTATTTATTATATGTGAGCATAGCATTGTTTATATCATTGTATTCAATTGCTCATGTATAATTGGTATTCTGTGATGGTAATTTTATTAAGCATTTGTAATACGTTAATTTTTGTCAGGAGCCACCTCAGCAGCAATGAATGAGAGACAAGTACAAATATTTTATTGAAAAAGTAAATTGAACATTTGTGATTGATTATAACCTTTGTGGGATTATCACATATTTCTGGATTTTTAAAAAAATGGCCCTACCAAAGAGGTAGAGGCTTCTAAAGAAGGTCTGCCTTACCTGTTTGACCCACACAACTTTTCCAGATACACTGCATGAACCTATCCCTGTTCGAAACTATCAGTTTTGAGGCCCTGTATTCTATCATTTACCAATGTACCTGGGTGCATGCTATTTTGTATTTTATTTTCATGTACTAAAATGTATTTTTCTTTTAAACAAATCATAATTTTGTTCCTCCATTCTTTTGTGCTATTCCTGATTTTAAAGCCATGCTTGTCACATGACACTGGCTTGCACTCATTAGGGGATTGGGACATGAGAGGGCATGGGCAGCATGCAAGGTATGATGTCACTTCCAGGAAAAATTGGAAGTGACATCATCACATTGCTCTAGTAATCACCAGAAACTCTATGATAAAACCATAGAGTTCCTGGAGATTTCTAGAGTGATGAATCATCAATTCTGGGTTTCCCCCCAGAAGTGGTTGCACCATGCATAATGCCATAGACTCCACCCTCCAAAGCAGCCATTTTCTCCAGGAGAAGTGATCTTTGTTGTCAGGAGATCTGTTGTAGTTTCATGGAGCTTTCCATGCCCCACCAGGAGGTTAACAACCCTACTCACCCTTCTACCAACATACCTAGAAGCAGCTAACAAGATCAAAATATCAACTATCCATACTTAAAAACAATCAAGACATAAAATGTTTAGCAGCAGCACACAATTCTGAAATGTCAACCCCCATATAAAATCAACAAATACAGCAATAAAACCAAACAGAATCACCAGTACAACAATAAAATCTTAAAATAACAACACCAATAAAACCACAACATGCAACAACAAAGACAAAACCCAGATCCCAATAATAAAATCATTAAAATTGGGTTCATCTCTTTTCAAAGCCATTCCAGAAAGAACTGTCTTCAGCATTCTCTAGAAGGCCAAGATGAGAAGGGCTGATTGGGTCTTTTAGGACAGGGAATTCACTAGCCTGGGCTCTTTTGTGTGCCTACCAGCCTCTGCAGATATGGCTGCTTTGGAGGATGGACTCTATGCCTTATTCCCTGCTGAGGTTGCTTCCCTCCCCAAACCTCACCCTCCCAAGGCTCCACCCCCAAATCTCCAGGAATTTTCCCAACCAGACCTGGCAAGTCTAAGGGGGAACTGATCTCTGTAGTTGGAAGATCTGTTGTGATTCCAGGAGACCCCTAGGCTCCACCTGGAGATAGGCAACCCTAGAAGGAGAGAAAGAAGCAGGAAAAGGGGAGAAGCTACAGGGTTTTCAGGAAATATTGGAGTAAGTGGAAATGACATGCCCCAAAGTCCTTATGGGTTCCCACTTGTACTAGTATATTTATAAATTTATAAAATGGAGAAATACAAATATAGTGTTAAGCATTGTTCCCTGGAGGATGGAGAAATTCCAAAGCAAATGCTATAGATGTCATTTCCTTCAGAGGAGAGAGTGAGCGAGAGCACTAGAGGTTAATTATGTCTGTGTAATATTTGCCTTATTTTATCATTATATGGAGCATAGTGGAAAGAAATATACTCCTATAAGCAGACAGCACAGTCACTAATCCTGCATCAAATTCCCTAAGAGAAGCACTGTACCCTCTGCATTATTCTGCTTCGGCCAACTTATTCCACACATTCTACAGAGATATCCCGAGCTGTCATGTCCTGTCATTAGTTCCCATGGATAAAAAATCAACGAATCATCCTGGATTATTAGCAAGCTATCTGTTTAACAAAGGATCTGGCATCTGTAACAGTAGCCTCATGTGCTAATGAGTCATTTTACAATGAACCTGTATGTTTCTTTGGCAGTAAGTATGTCTGTATAGAACTCCTCCATTTCAGAACATGAACTAACAAAAGTTTTCATTTGTACCCCACCCTTGAATGAAGATATGAGAGAATACCTAGGTTTTGTTTATGGTTGATCTGCATCATCAAAATACTCTCCTAACATTTTAGTGTGGGTTGCTGCTAATGGGCAGTCTTTAAAGGTAACAGCATAGTGAGCAATTCCACTCTGGCTCCAACCTTGGCCGGCATTACTGCCAGCTTCATTTATCCCGTGCCAAGAAGTGTTAACCCTCATCTTTCTCTCTCCATACATGCTGATCAAGCAACTAAGGGATCGATCAATGCTGCTTAGCACCAGGAGTGCCCCCCCCAACAACTGGTTGACTCCAACCAATGATGGGCTAGCTTCTGAGCAATGCTTCATCCTTAGATTCATCAGGGTGCTCACCAATTTTCCCTACCCACACTGTTGCAACCCACATTATTTCTGCCATCCCTAGCTATGGTCTAACCAGGCATGAAGTTCAGGCCTAGCCCCAAACCCACAAACAATGCAGAGCAGGAGAATAAAGGTCCTCTTCTGGTCCAATTGGAAGAGAGCCCAAAAAGTCTCACTTGGCGTCACAAGGCAATGAGTTAATTGCGCATTTTTCAAAAGGGGAGGCTAGGTGGACCGACTTATGGACCAATTTGTGCTGAATCCATGCAAGAAAGAGATGGAGCCTCTTATAAAACCACTGCATTGCATCTTCCCATTGGCTGGCACTGCATGAGATTGAGCCATGGTCCAACAGGAGATTCATGTTTCCATTCAGAAATAGGTGCAGCCTAATAGGCATCCCATGTTCTAGCAGCATCAAAGCAGGTATGTTAATAAGTCGTAGGAGCTTTTGAAGTTGATAAGGAGAAGCATATGTAGCTGCACACTCAATTTACACTTGCTACTTAAAGTGCTTTCCCGCCCCTCTCCTACTATTGGTGTGTATGTATGAAAACCAGAAAAGCAGCTTTAAATGCACTTGTGCATGTATGTAAAGCCAATGTGGTGTCGTGGTTAGGAGTGGTGGACTCTAATCTGGAGAACTAGGTTTGATTCCCCACTCCTTCACATGAGCAGTGGTCTCTAATCTGGTGAACTGGGTTGGTTTCCCCACTCCTCCACATGACGCCTGCTGGGTAACCTTGGTCTAGTCACAGCTCTCTCTGAACTCTCTCAGCCCCACCTACCTCACAAGATGTCTGTTGTGAAGAGAGGAAGGGAGGGAGATTGTAAGCGGGTTTGATTCTCCTTAAAAGGTAGAGAAAGTCGGCATATAAAAACCAACTCTTCTTCTTCTGAAGACAAGACAAAACAAAACAAAACATAAAGGCAGTTTAAAATGTGCTTTCATTAGACTTCTGTGTCAATTGGTGGCCTTACAAGAAGCTGGCCGTTTTATCTCAACCTTCCTGAGCTTTACAATATACATGCAATTTTGGCCATTGTCTCTAGGTGTATAATAAGATGGGTTGGAATCATGAGCTGCTGATGCAAGCTGTTTGCAAAGGTAGATCTTCCTCACTTTCTCTTCCCCCCAGAAGCCACTGTGATTTCCCAATACCAGTGCTGTGGCTCAAGGCACTCTTGTGATCAAAAAGTCATTCAGTATGGATGGCTATGGTTGGGAGAAGGATTTCTGGAGGAAGGCAGGGGAAATCTGCTTCTACAAACTCCTTGCACTAGTGGTTTCTAGGATCTAATCTATACTATGTGGTTCTGAAGCAACTGTGGGCCCATGGCATCCTGTTAGAAGAGCAGCAGCCACACCAGTCAGTTGTTTGTCAGGGCAGCTGTGGAAGAACTAAGTAAGCTCCTTGCTCCATTGTCAAATAAACATTATTGCCCAATTTTAACAGGATTCCATGTGCACACCTCAAATTGCTAATCAGGGGTAGCACCTGAATCCTTATCCATAAGAACATCCCTGCTGGATGAGACAGTTCATCTAGTACTGTTTCACAGAGTGGCCAATCAGTTGCCCTGGAGGACCAACAAACAGGGCACAGAGACCAATGCCTTCCCCTGATATTGCTTTCTAGCACCAGTATTCAGTAGTTTACTGCTTCTGACTTAGGCTTGCCAACATCCAGGTGGGGGCTGGAGATCACTTAGAGGTATAACTGATCTATTGATGATAAGAGATCAGTTTCCCTGGAGAAAAATGGCTGCTTTGGAGGTTGCACTCTATGTAATTTTACCCCACTGGGGTCCTGCCCCTCCCCAAACCCATCCCTCCCAGACTCCACCCCCCAAAAACTCCAGGGGTTTCCCAACCTAAAGTTGGCAACCCTACTCTGCTTATGGAAGTTCCCTTTAGTCACTAGGGCTAGTAGCCATTGATGGAACTATTCTCCATGCCTGTCTAAACTCCTTTTAAACCCTTCTGTGCTTGTTGCCCTCCCTACGCTCACCAGCAACGAATTCCACAATTAATTACTCATCGAGTAAAGAAGCGTTTCCTTTTGTCCATCCAGCTAGGGATAACAAGCAGAAACCTGCTTTCACATGCTGGCAACTAGGTAGGCCCTGGATTGGGGACTTATGTGTACATTTGTTTTCATCTGTTGGATTTCATATAATTTGAATCTGGTTTTGAAGAGAAGTTGCCAGACTTTTACGAAGAGGGCAGGCATTATACGGAGGGTTCTCAACCTGGCCTTGTCAGTGGTTCAAATGCATTGAGTAAGATTTCTTCTCTGGGGGGAGTTCCTGAGTGTCATTGCTGTTTCTGCCTTCTCAGCAATCACAGAGGATCACATCTATCATTTTCTTTGTTCAGTATGAAAGACAGTTACCAAACAAAACAAAAGACTGGGGGGGGGGGGAACTAGCATTTGCTGCGATAGTGCACAAAGCCACGTCAGTGCGTTTGGATCATCACAGGCGCTTCTTCTTTTTAAACGTCTCCTGTGTAATGTTCTATGTTTATATGGAAACCTACGTTATTGTTGTTTATATTTCGAGGCACCATCTTTCTGGAAGTCAAAGGGGATGATGTATGATAGAAGGCATAATCGCTTTCTCTGTTTTCCAGCTTCTGTTTTTCAAGGAGACTTTTTAAAAGCAAACGTAGGTTGCATTTTGGTCTTTGACATCTTGTAATTTCAACCCTAAGGACCCTCTCGAGCAAGCTTCTAGTATAGCTTTCGCTATTGCATTCATTTTCAATAAGATTTTTTTAAGGGGGATTAACTAAATCTCTGCAGATACCTATCTCTGGAGGTGTATGCATGTGGGGGGAGGGAGAACAGTCAGAAAGCAGGGCGGAATGATCAGGATTCATCTTTAAAGGAACATAGTCAAATGGAAAATCTCATTTCTCTTTGGAATGTATGCATTTGCTGATATTACTAAAGCCATGTTGACATTTTATGCATTTTATGCTAACATTATAAGTAGTCAGGCAAGAGGAAACCACTGAGATTTACTGCAGAAACACCACACCATAGTGGCTAGATTTGTTTGGTATTCTACCACAAACTAGAGAAAACAAACATGTAACTACAGTCTGACAGGTAATAAGTGAATGGGAAAATTGTTTTAAACAAGCATGCAATCATTGGGTATATCATATCGTCATGTAAATAGCACCCTGTGAATCTTTGCTTGCTCATTAGGTCACTTTTACATGTACCTTTCCTGTGGCCACGGATGCCTTCTCTACAATGATCCCCGCACCAGTCTGGGTACAAATGAAGGCTTGCCTTGAGACCATGTTCAGATAACACAGAAGAGATGACCAGCCTCTAAAGAAGGGTTGCTACTTGTGTGGTATGCAAACATGGCAGCAGAATGAATGAACCACATGGATAGAAAACAGCCAACGTAGTGTGGTGGTTAGAGAGCGGGACTGTAATTGGGGGATGCAGATTCAAATCCGCACTAGAATCGGGGAGGCCCAGGTTCAAATCTCTGCTTTGCCATGGAAGCTTGCTGAGTGACCTTGGAATAGTCACTGTTTCTCAGCCTAACATACTTCACAGGGTTGTTGTTGTGAGTATAAAAGGAAAGAGTGAAAAATCATGTTGTAAGTAAGGTTACCAACCTCCAGGTGGTAGCTGGAGATCTCCCACTATTACAACTGATCTCCAGGTGATATAAATCAGTCCCCCTGGAGAAAATGGCCACTTTGGCAATTGGACTCGATGGTATTTTAGACCCTTCCCTCTCCAAACCCCGCCCTCCTTTGACTATATCCCCAAAATCTCCAGGTATTTCCCAACCCAGAGCTGGCAATGGCAACCCAGCTGCAGAATCGTATGAATTCTACATTTAGCAGTGTTGAGGTTATGTGTAGAACCTTGGGTTGCCAACTCTGGCTCAGGAAATTCCTGGAGATTTGGAGATTGTGCTTTGGGACAGAAGGGGTTGGAAAAGGGAGGGAACACAGCTGGGATACTATTCCATAGAGTCTGTCCTCCAAAGCTGCCATTTTCTCCAGGGAAACTGATATCTGCAGCCTGCTGATTGGTTGTAATTATGGGAGAACTCCAGGCCCCACCAGGAGGTTTGTAACCCTAAGCAATGTGCCAAAGCACCAGGCAGGATGCAAAGGTTTCTGCACCAGAGGTATTGGATAAGTTCTCATGAGGAAAACAGTTTCCCTGGAGGGTGGACTCTATGGGGAATTGCATTACCCTCCTCTCAGACCTTTCCCCTCCCCAGGCTCCACCTTCAAATCTCCAGGAATTTCTCAACCCAGACTTGACAATTCTAATCTTGAATCAGGGTGGAATGTTAATTCAAGAAGAAGGTCAGACCACACAGGTTATATGAGCCACCCCGATTAGTCTATCATTATCTAGACCAGTAAAATGTACTGTAAGTCTCAAATAAGAACCTTAAAATTAAGCATTAAACTGAAATGCAATCTCAGATAGTTTCCTGTTAACGTAACACAAGCTAAAGGTTTAATACTGAGCAGCTAACTCAACCGAAAGGTTAAATGAGGTCCCAAGGTAATAATCACTAGGTAGGGTGGGCCCATTCTTTAAAATCACTAGGTAGGCTGAGCCCATCTGAACCAGCCCCAAATATCAGCCTTTGCACTTCAACAGACATGATGTGAGATCAGTGTTTATGTCAAGAAATAATCCATCTTTGCCTTCCTTCCACAGCAAAAACTTCCTGTGCTAGGAAACAAACCATTACTTCTTTTACAGTCATACCAGTGCCATAGGCAGAATCAATAAACCCGTCCACATTGTAGCTCTAAATTTTTCCAGATTTTTCCTGTGTCCAGTAAATACATTCTTTCTGCATAGCACAACCCTGGATCTTCCTAGTCATTGCTAACCACAAACCACTCATGAAACTCATAAAATTATCCGTCTCTCCGTTTCTTTTCTTCTTCTCATTATAAATTTCTCATGTGCATTTAAGGGCTGTGTTTGCTCCACAAAGTGTTGATGTAATCTATTTTGTGTTATTTCAAAAACAAACACAATTTACATGATTTTTCCTTCCATATTAAAATTATAATACCCACAAATGTGGTCATTTTCAAATTCATTTTCCTCCTCACATCAGGAAAAGTTGCTGTCTGTGACATGTGAAGGAAAGATGGAGTCAGCTTTCACTTAGGCAAAAATTTTTTTTTTGTAGTGGCAGAGTTCTAAGGTAAAAATGTTTGTGTCAGAGTTTAAATGATAACAAAGTTACTCTCATTTGTAATTAAGAAAGAGATGCATTTATTATTTAGCGAGCCAGTACTATACAGCACGAGAAGATGTAATTAGGTATCGTACAATCCCAGAAGAGACTCCAAACTCCTGCACAGCGGCTGATGGAGAAGCGCTAAGAGCATCTTCCATCACTCAATGTTCAGTCAAGGAGAATGAGTATCTGAATGCATCTGCGGACTGTGAAAGGAGGGGACAGGCAAGCTTACTTTTAAGCTTCAGAAGGAAAAATTTGAAGGAAGAAACACCTGGAGATTCACATTCTGCAGTGGGGCTGTATCAGTGCTTAGTTTAAGAAAAGAAACAAGCTAAATAGGACTGCAGTCCCGTTCTCCAACTGTATTTAATGACATAAATGTTTGTTGCAGTCAATAGACACATTCCATAGTAACACCATTTGCAAAAAGCATCTCAGGCCCCCATTTACACTTACTCAGCAATGCCATGAGAGCTTCTTCTCCATAGCGTCTTCCAGTAGCTCTCTATGAATATGTTGATACATGAATTATGTGTCAGGGGAAATGGATTGCTTGCACCTATGACAACATCTCTGGCCAGGAGATGGGGAATGATTTGGCTGGAACTGCACAACTGGTGCAGCCCACAGGCAAAGGGTCCTCTACATCAGGGGTCCCCAACGTGGTGCTATGGGTGCCATGTAGGGTTGCCAACCTCCAGGTACTACCTGGAGATCTCCTGCTATTTCTCCAGCTGATAGGGATCAGTTCACAGGAGAAAATGACCACTTTGGCAATTGGACTCTATGGCATTGAGGTCCTTCCTCTCCCCAAACCCCGCCCTCCTCAGGCTCTGCCCCAAAAACCTCCTGCCTGTGGCGACGAGGGATTTGGCAACCCTAGTGCCACGGTGCCCTCCAACAGCTTTCCTGCCACCCGCCAAATGTTTTTAGAAAGTAGGCAGGGCCAGGAGAAGCTTTTCTCAGCAAGGCTTCTGATTGGCCATTGGAGATTTGATTTGCTGTGCAGATTTTAAACAACATTGCACTACATTGTGTCAGAATTCCAAGGGTGTCCACAGGCTCAAAAAGACTGGGGATCCCTGCTCTAACCCAAACTATTTTGGGAAGGAGCAACAGGAAGCAGGTGGGCTAAGCATGCATGTCAACTGCAGTTTACAGCTGAATTAAATCGATGGAGAAAATGTACCTATGCCTATTCTGTATGTTTATATCTGGTAGTGTGTGTTATTTAAAAACAAACCCAACTTTTCTATGCACATGTATATTGTATAGAGTTCACACCCATTCAGTTCTGCTATTAGAGAGCAATTCCTTTACTACCTGAAACCCTGGCGCTGGACAATAGGGCCTTTTCCTTTTCTTAGGATAACCTTAATCTAAAAGTGACATTTTGCAATTTGACTAAAATTGCAAAATTGTATTATGGTAGTAATATCACTAGTTATCCCTGAAACAAGGAGCTCTTCTATAAAGGTGGGTAGAGTTTTTCAGAGCAGCCACTCAAGTGATCTAAGTGATCCAAGGTCAAGTGATCTGTAATCCAAAGAGTGACAATGCCTGCCTGAAAATTCACTCATACTTCTTGTGGAAGGTTGCTAACTCAGTAAGCATGCACGTTTCATTTTAGACTACGCCTGAAATGATGTGCTGTTTCATCTACATAAACTTTCCCCCACTTTTTAACAATATACCTTTGTTTTGCCTTGGAAATTCTGGACCAGACCCACAAAAAGCTCAGCTCGCATAGTTCTGAGTTACCTAGATAATATTTATTAGGAAGACAGATTGCAAAGTTGGAAAGCCCCTGTGATAAATAAGACAGGGGTATGTAGATTTCACATCTGTTCCCAGTAAAACTGTAACATGCAAAACGATAACACATGGATCTCATGCAAGTTGCGATACATTTACTGAAATAAATTTCAGAGTCAATAGATCTCATCATAAGTAAGTCTTCTGGTGTGTTATAACTTTACAGGAAAATCTGAAAACAAAACAAAACACCATAATGTGTTAATGAGACCCAACCTCACAAACAAAAGATTAGGCCATTGCAATCTGGATTAATTAATTTGAAATGCCTATCACCCACAATACCTAACATCATTTGGAACACCTGCAGATATGAAGAATATGTCAAACTACCTCTTTTCCATCCTGATTGAGACTGTTCTGGCATGAGATCCTGAGTATGGACCCTGAATCAGCACCAGAATTTATATTATGCTCCCTGCTCCATCACATGATAGGAGCACATCACATAGTAGCCAACAGAAGTATATGTGACTTACATGTCATAAACAGACCACACTGAATGGCACCCCCATAGCGGACGCAACAGTGTACAAGGTAGCTTTGAGGTTCCTTGGTTTGAAAGAAAAATGAGTGTTAAAGGGTAATTTGGTAAGGCATTCTTTCCTATTAAATATGAAATTACTGGAGCTATGGAAGGGTTGGTTTTAGAAATTGCTGTGCCTTAGAGTCACAGACGAGCCATGGGCAAGTCCCACCATCTCTCGTCTGGAAGATGGTAGGACCAATCTAGACTGGCCTAAACTTGAGCAAGGAATATATCTAACAACTGAGAGGAGGTAGTGCTATGAGGCCCTAGGGACAACTGGGGAGGAGTTGGCTTAATTAGGGGATGGGAGGTGGGTTTCAATAATGGCTTTGGGAAGAATTTATAGAGGGATGTGAATGAGACAAGCTACAGCACTTCAGTATGAAGGGAGTCGGAAAGAGGTGTCTGAACATTGTGGATTTCATTCCTCTTACGAATTTGCCATGTTCTACTGTCGTGCAGCCTCTCCTGAGCCTGGGATGAATATATGTTCTGATACATAGGAAAACAAAATCTCGAATGCTGATGGTTTTGCACGCCGTGCAAGGAAGCAGGGTCAACACAATCTGCTGCCTCTGGAGTCGCTGTACAGAGCTAAAGTGTTTTCACAGTCCCTTCCCTCTCCAACCAGTGCGAGACACTCCAAATGAAGTGCAGCTGCAAAGAGCGCATAAGTCTCTATCTGCATTAAACGGCAGAATCCGGGGGGGGGGGGAGTTGTTTGTAGCAGAGGGTAACACGTATTGCAACCTTTCAAAGGATGGCATGGCAAGTACACTTCTCCCGTGCGTTAGATAGCTCCAGGAGGGATTGCATCTGCCTGAGGCACAATGCCTCTTGGAGCTGTTGACTGAGCTGTGGAGCTCTCTGCGTTCCTATGCAGCCATCTGAGTACATAACCTGCGGTCTAGCTCTAAGGTGGAAGGGGGGGGGGTGGCCAGCTGCTATATTATCATGCATATCTGGTACCATCCCCAGTGAAGGGTTTTTATCCAGTGGCATTATTATGGGACAAAAAGTGTAAAGTAGTGGAGGGGAGTCTTACCTCGAACATCTTACATCAGGGAACGGCTCCTTCCGCTGGAGGAAAAGTACTTCTGCTAGTGGAACAGATCCACAGGATCCAACTCAAAGAATGTAATAATAACATCAAAATAAAACCCACCACATAACAACCATTAAAACCAGCCACATAAATACCATTAACACCATCAGAATAAGCAGCAAGCAATAGGGACAGTGGGCAAACAGCCCATATTTGGGTGGAATCTCTACATATTTGGGAGGAGGGAAAAGACATGTACCTAATAAAAAGCCTTGGAGAAAAGCATTTGCCCAGTGCCTAAAATTTGTTTATTTTATTTAGGGAACATTTATTTCATTTTACTTCATTTCTACCCCATTTTTCTTCCCATTGGGGACCCAAAATTGATTATAACATTTCCCTCTTCTCTATTTTATCATCACAACAACTCTGTGAGGTAGGTTAAGTTGAGAGATTATGACTAGCCCAAGGCCACCCAGCAAGCTTCCATGACAAGTGGGGATTCAAACCTGGGTCTCCCAGATCCTAGCCCAACACTTTAACCACTCCTGCTAGCCATCCCTCTTTACAAACTTACCTATCTCCTTCCCAGGCCCACATCACTGGTTGGAACCAGAGATAAACTTGCACAGGGATCATGGATCTTTCCCCCTTCCCCTCTTTCCAATGGTCCTTTTCATCTTTGGGAAACTTCATTCTTGGAGTCATGGGAAATAGGTGGAGTAAAAGCTATGTGAGGAGGAGAAAGGTGGCAAATTGCTCCCACTTAGGGTTGCCAGCTCCGCGTTGGGAAATACCTGGAGATTTTTGGGGCGGAGCTTGAGGAGGGCGGGTTTTGGGGAGGGAAGGGACTTCAATGCCATAGAGTCCAATTGCTAAAGCAGCCATTTTCTCCTGGCGGACAGATCTCTATTGGCCGGAGATCAGTTGTAATAGCAGGAGAACTCCAGCTAGTACCTGGAGGTTGGCAACCTTACTCCCACTTCTCTCTTTGATCACTGCAATTCTGCCAGATATCCATAAATCAGAAATCAGCTATGCCAGTCATCCTGGTGACCTTTGCTAATTTTGCTGGATCAGCATGGTTCAAATAGCAGCCATCACAAAAGACCAGTAACAGGAATTTCAACCCCACACTTCTCTGATCAAAAGCACCCTTTTTGTGAAAAGCTTCTCTTTTGGTTCTAGGATTGTCGCTTCCATTGTTGGAGAGGCTGATACTGAAAGTATCCGCAGCTTTATTTGGACTCACTGTTGAGATGAAATGGATGCTTCTTCAGATGGCCTTAATGACATTTTTAAAGAAGTTGGGTTCCTGCACCACAATCCCATTTCAAATTGGGTCCTGCAGTACTTTAAAAATTAGTTGACCACAGCTGTTATGTGACAGCCGAGAGAGGAAGTCAGGTCTGAGGAAACTTATTAAAAATATCACATCTAGTTTGGCCCACAGTTTGTTTTGAAACCAGCCAATGTGAGAGTTGACTCTTGGAGATGGAATTCCTTTCATGTCCAAGAATGCCTCTTTTTTTAAAAGGGGAAGATGGCAACACAGTCAACTCTCTTTTGCACATGCTAGGGTTGCCAGCTCCGGGTTGGGAAATACCTGGAGTTTTTTGGGGAGGAGCCTGAGGAGAGCGGGGTTTGGAGGGACTTCAGTGCCATAGAGTCCAATTTCCAAAGGGGCCATTTTCTCCAGTTGAACTGATCGCTATTGGCTGGAGATCAGTTGTAAAAGCAGGAGATCTCCAGCTAGTACCTGGTGGTTGGCAACCCTGGCACATGCACACATATGTACGCTCACACACACACTTATGCACACTGTAGCGGGGTCATTTCCCCACCAATAAGGCTATCCATAAGGCTATTCTCCACTATCTATAACGTGTAGACTACCGTATATACCCATGTATAAGCCGACCCGCGTATAAGCTGAGGTGCCTAATTTCTCCCCAAAAATGGGGAAAAATTAGGCACCCGCGTATAAGCCGAGGGTCGGCTTATAACCCCTCCCCCCCCCGCAGGCTTACCTGACAGGGCTCCCAGCGAAGGCGGTGGTGGTGGCGGCGGGCCCCCCGCAGGAGGCTTCCAGGGCGGGGGGAGCCAGGCGCGCTCGGCAGCCGGCTTCCCCTGGCCCTTCCAGGGCGGGGGGAGCCAGGCGCGCCCAGCGGCGGCGGCCGCGCGGCCTTCTGGAGGCCACAGCCGGCTTCCCCTGGCCCATCCAGGGCGGGGGGAGCCAGGCGCGCCCGGCGGCGGCTACAGGAGGCCCTCACAGGGCGCTCCTGGCCGGGAGAAGCTGCATGGGCCAGGCAACGGTGGCAGCGGCGATGGCGGCGGCGGTAAGTTGCCCCCTCCCTCCTCCCTCCTCCCTCCTCCCTCCTCCCTGCTCCCTCCTCCCCCCTCCCCTACCCTACCGTATTGACCCGCGTATAAGCCGAGGCCGGCTTTTTCAGCCCTTTTTTTGGGCTGAAAAACTCGGCTTATACGCGAGTATATACGGTAGATCTCTTGTTTTTGAATTGGAAGTCAAAGGACAGTCCTGAAAATACTGGTACACTTTCAACAGACTGTTTGCTTGAAGTGACGGGTGAACTCCCCAAAGTTACAGATTGGAATGGCCTGAGCTAAAATAATGTGGTTTGGATTCAGAGTGAGCCCAAATTAACTAGTTCAAGTTGCTTCAGGTCCTGTTGCCTCAGTCGAGGTCACTGTGCAAGACAGCAAAATCCACTTGCAAAAAATGCACTGCTAAAGTGCATTGAAAATAGATTGAAAGTGCATTATTCAGTGTTAGGAAAATCTCACAGCAGAGGAGGCATCAGGAATAATGCTTGAATACTCTACGCATAGGCATGTTAGGAAACATCCCTTGCTGCTTGGAAGCCTGGAAAATGTAGTTCCAAATGTTTCTTGGGTTACTCCATGAACATTTGAATGGGAGAGCTCTACATAAGCTGTTCTGAGCTTTTTAAATAAGGAGATTGAATGAATACACATAGAAGATGCAGACACAGGATGAAACACCATGCTTTACCTTGTCTTCTTTCTTTTTTTTAAAGTAACATAGCACATGTCTAGATAGAAAACATACACAAACACACCTCTGATCTGCATCTTCTGCCTGAAATTAATGACCAATGGTTTCAATGGAAATTATTTCCAATGTTGCAAGCAATCATTATCCTGAATCATGTATGCATGTCGAGTTCCAGCATATTAGGGATGTGCATTCAGAATATAGCTGTCAAAATCCTAGGAAAACACTACATGTCTCAGTAGTGGTAAGGAGTAGGAGAGACAGAGTGACTCAGCAAAAAGGTGCCTGACAGGGATGTTGTCCAAACAGCACACTTAGTCCAGTCCAAATTTGCATTACGTGACAGTATTCTTGATTGGCATTCCTGAGTACAGTGGTTCTCCCAATCACCTCCTTGCCCCTCGCTTCAAAAGGGCTGTCATTCTCTCATTCTGCACAATGAGGATCATTCATTTCCTGAGCCATTCCAGCTATTGGGTATTACCCTGCTGACAGCAATGGGCAAGAAGAAGACAATCCAGGGACAGAAGTTTTGGTTTAAGCCAATTTCCTCTCTCCCAGGAAGTTCACTATGCCTGGAATTTTTAAGGAAGGAG
Organism: Euleptes europaea; assembly: GCF_029931775.1. NCBI lineage: Eukaryota > Metazoa > Chordata > Lepidosauria > Squamata > Sphaerodactylidae > Euleptes > Euleptes europaea. Next base: position 34,672,103 of record NC_079319.1, read on the forward strand.
GCAAAAGCTTGGTTGTATAAGGAGGAAGGGATGCCATGTTGCTTGGAGATAGCAGCCAAAGGGCCAGAAGTGCTCATTTCCCCCCTGGGCACCTTTCCTGTGCTCAATTCCCCTTGACAATTGTGAAAAAGAAAGTTAAGTTGACACTTCTGCAAGAAAAGTGCTGAAATCAACAATTCCAGTGCAGAGTTCACGTGTATGGGTAGGATTTAATGTCCCATGCTGGTGTTTTTCCTAAACAGAGCCCACCCCCTGCATACATCATTATCCTGGTAGTGGAAAAACATGGGGGGGGGGATTTATCACCTTGGCTCTCTGTGTTAGGAATCTAATGTTCTGTTCTGCCCGTGGTCTGTAATCTGGCAAGAAAGATCCCTTTGGCAAGGGCTACAATCCCCAAGAATTTCATCCTCATCGGCTGGGAAACAAAAGGTTACAGGTAGGAACAGGTTTCCCCACAGAAACCCAATGTAAGTATCACCTGAATGTAATAACTGCAAGCACGTGTCACAGCAAGATTAAAGAATCAGAACAACATCTTACTGAACAAAAGGAGTTCAATGACAATTTGAAACAACATTTTTACACACATTCTTTCTACGCATGCAGGTGTCCCAACCAACTTCAGTGAATGGAACGGCTCTGTACATGCTTCACCGCAGCAGGGATCCAGCACAGATGATCATCTCATTGATCCTACCTTGGGTAAATCAAATTTACCAGATGCCAGCCCTGACCTGTTAGATTCTGCCAAGCTCTGCCCTCGGTGTACTACATTCCGCCTCAGCATTGCTCCTTGCCCACTCCATCTCTGCCCCCCACCCCTCTAGCGCCCTACCCAGGAGCTAGTATTTTTGGTCAAAGCTCTCAACACTATTGGGTTAACCTTATAAGTGGAGGACTATGTGTGCTCATGAGCGGCCCTAAGAAAGGTCTGGAAGAGGGCAATTGGGGTGAGAGATTACATATGTACAAATGATTGCATACTCGCCCCCTCCCCTTTTTGTGCATCCATTCCAAACTGCTTTTGAAACTGAAAAAAAGTCTTCTTCCCTTTCAACATACCTGGCTTTTTTTATAGGTTCAGCAAAGCAAAAAAAAAAAGGTGTGTCCCTGGCTAGATGAGCTGGCAATCTACATCTTGATAGTTCAGAAGATGACAAAGGGAAAGGAAGAGGCAAGGAGAACAGGCTTGTGAGGTGGTAGGGCTCAGCCATTGCTATGCTGTAAAAAATAATAATGTTGATCTGCGTTCTTTGCCGGGATTGTGCCCACTGCAAGGAAATAAGTATTAGTGGTTTCAATGGAATTTACATCCATCTAATGTGTTTTGGACTAGGGTGTTAATGCACAGCACTTAGACCTATTACACGCATTTTAAAAGCACACTTGATTTATTTTGCACGTTTTCATAAGTCATTTCCCCAAGACAGTTCCATGATTTGTCAGTTCAAAGTGGCACCATTTTTAATTCTCTCCTCCATCCCGATTTGAAATTGCTCGAGCAATATATTTCTTTATTTCGCACGGCATTCAAAGTGAAACAACGTAATGGGGCAACAAGCCTTGTAGAAACGTATCGTTCTGCTGCAAGTAGCCTCTGCTTTACCAACATTCAATCAAATTCTCATTTAAGGTCTGTTTTGATGGACCATTGTACTGTGGAAGGGGAAAAAGAGGGAGGGGGCAGAAGAAAAGCCACATGTAATCTGTGTTTGGTCACGGGTAGCAAGTCAATGCGGTCCCCCCCCCCAGAAAAAATAAATAAAAATGAAACGTTCTTTTTTTATTATTTACTAAACTCAGTACATTTTCCAAAACACAGGGATTATTTTTTTTTGTTAATAAGTTACGTGGCACAGATCCAGCCGGGAAACCTGTTTTACTGATGGGGTCTCTGCTGCTCCAGTGTTTCTGTCATCAGTCTGACCTTGCTGCTTTTCTGCAGGGCCATTATACCCTGGGTGCTGGCTTATTTTCATACTGCAGCCCCCAACTACTTGATCCCACTTCATCTACTTCACGGACACAGACATTTGTTGGGCTTATTAGCTCAGCAGGAGCCTTATCATATTTTGTATCGGAGGCTGCTGGAGATGTCAAGAGATGGAAATGCTGTGTAGCTTTTTATCCTCCCTTCTTGCACTTTCTCCTCCCGCCCCACAGCACATTTGGATTCAATGCTCTCCTGCCACTAGCCACCGAGATCTCTTTAAATATGTCTAGCTTTGCCATCTGTACCAATAAAACTGCAAAGGCTTAGCCATGATTAGGCTGTCAAGATTTATTAAGTTAAAAAGTATCAAAGTTTCTTGCTGCAACCCCAGACCTTTTAAGAGTCCACCTCCTTTAGAATCTCTCTCTCTCCCCCCCTTTCCCCGCTAACACTAGAATCAGTGTGCTTCGCTTGACCTTGACCAAGATATGCACCCAGGGAACACTAATGAATTTGGGCCAATTCATCTTGGAACTCCAAATTTAATCAAGCTGACATGCCAGGGAAAGCAGAGTATAATTAACTCCTAGCATTTTAGGTAATCTGTAAAATTCATAAACTTAGCTTGATCTCTGTGTTTGTGTTATTAAATATTTTTTGTTTGTTTAATAGCATATCAGGTGAAAGCTATAGAATCGTAACAATTAAAAGCAGATTCAATACAATTTCTCTCTCTCTCTCTTTTAAACTAACAGGAAATCTCTGGTGTTGCCGATAATGTGAGCACTGTGATCTTCTATTCTTGAGCAGAGAAATTAAGCACAGCCAATTAGATCATTTCTTTAAAAATAAGTCATGGTGTAATCATTTTCAGTACCGCGTCGAGTAAAAATGAATGCTGGCAAATAAATTTATGCAATGCTTCCTACAGATTCTACCTTTTAAAAGAGAAAAAAAAGAAAAAGGATTTTGAGCTTTAAGCAGTTCTTGTGTTACAATATGTTTATGTTGTGTTTTATTTACTGATTGTTATCTTATAAATCCTAGGAGTTTCAGATAAAGATTGGTACCCTTCTCCATTAAATTCTGTACAAACAAAAGGAGGCCATGCTCCCTGCCCTCAGGGACATAAACAATGCTCAGTGAAATCTTGAAGATATATTTATACATTCATCCACGCTCACACACACAAAAGGAGGGCCTGGTCATCTCTGATGCTCGTCCTACTGAACACCCTGCGGTTTGCAGGCTTTCCTTCTAGTCTCTTGTGGTCACCAAACTGCCCCTAGGGCAGGTCCTCAAATCCAGATGATCTTGTGTATTTATATTTCCAGAAACATATTGGTGTTCTGTAGGTTGTGTTCCCTTGTGGCTACTTGAAGAGCTGGGTGGAGACATTTGGACCAAAGATATTAAAAGCAATCTTTTTGTTCTGTATTCATATAAAGGGAGAAGTACAGCGATAAAAAGGAAATAGTCCTAAGTAATGATGGCTGGCAAATTTTGTAGTTGGTGAGGATGCATTACTTTTTTTTCTTGCTTCATTGTTAATTTTCCTAGACTTTGTAATAATAAACCTCACCCACTTGACATTGGGCTGGACCATATATAGGTGTAGTGTGAAATGGTTGCTACACATCTCAGCTGTAAGCCAGAAACTGAATTTTGATGGAGGAACATACTGAAGGAGAAGCACACATTAGAATTCCTTACCTTCCAGACCCTGGCTAATAACCTTTTTCTGAATTCTAAATATGGCAGAGGTGAAGAAGAGACATCCATCTGTATTAAACATTCAAAAGGAGGATGCAGTACAGCAGCCAAGGGTGTGAACTAGAATATCCTCGTATCGACTCTTACTTCCACCTTCCCACCCACTGGGTGAGCTTTAGGTTTACTCTTCAGGATGTGAGCAGAAAGTTTATCCTCATTCAAGTGCGGCCCGTTTTGTTTATTAAAAATGTAGTCGAGATTCTTTAATTTTGAGTTGGATCCAGTGATATATGAGGAGAACAGAAAATATGCTCAATACAGTTCCGCTTACGCAAGCGCTAGCACAAAGGCTGCAGCAACACATAGTGGTTTGATATAATTTTTATCTCAACGACTGCATGCATGTGTAGCAATGGAATGTACAACAGATGGTTCACATGATTTCACTGTATTTGGTTTTCAAATTGTATCCGAAGAAATGCCCTGTGTTATGTCTTGTGAACATGAACAAGAGAGTAGAGATACAATCACTTTCACTTAGTGCAAGCTGACCCTGATTTTAGCACTTCCACTTGTGCAAGGATGGGCAGATCTTCCATGGGATCCACCCCATTGTTGTGTCACTTGTTCAGTGTCATTACAATATTTGGGTGATATTTGTCAGTTTCAATGGGAAACACATGTGTCATTTTGCTACAACAAACTCACATGGCTATGCATTTGGAATTCCATTCTCACATGTAACTATGTTGTCTCCCAAACAATATGGACAAAACTCTCAGATGTCACCCTTAGGATCTTCACTCTGAAATTGCAGCTAGAGAGAAGGCAGTGTCCTGTGTTTACATGTCACTAAAATTATCCTTTCCAGAACAGGCACATGAAGCATGATGAAGAATTGTTCCTCCACCCTCTTGCACTGCCATGATCCTGATGCAGGTGGGGATGAGCAAGGGGGCTATTTTAAAAAACCCCACAAGGAAACAAACAAGGGAAACAAAACTCTGTGATCATTCATTTCAGCATGTTACTTCCACCCTGTTCAAAAGGCCAAACTACATATGCGACACTATCATTTCTAGGACTGGGACTCCAGACAAAGAATTTAGACTTGTAAAGCAGCTGCAAGCTGGAGAAAGGGGAGGGGAGGTTATCTTGTCCTTTGATCAAACATGAGTAGCTTTAAGCAGTGGTAATGGGGGGGGGATTCTAGGTACTTGCACTGTGCCTTAAAAACCCTCTTGGGGTCTTAAAACAACCTTGAAAGCAGGGTGGATGGGTCATTAGGGGCACTAGGAAAAGCATACAAACTGGCTGCCCAGGCTACATGCAGGGTGGGCGACTAGACACGGCTGATTCGTGCTCCTTTCTCCTCTTCGATTGGGGTGAGGCACTGTCCAGGGCTGTTACAGCTGCTCAGTTTGAAAGGAGAATTTTTAGTTGGGAGGTAGTCAAATGTTTTCCTTGTAGTCCTGGGGATGCACCCTAAACATCTGAAGTGCAGTCAAATATGTTAACAGGTGTTTGTATTCAGTATGTAATATTAACCTGGAAAGATAAATCAAACAATTTCATGGCCTAGCAGAATAATAATTTACCTGAAGCAACTCCTCTTATACCTTTGGTCTATGTGCAAATGGTTCCTAACAAACCCGTCCATATCCATCACACTAAAGCTGTTTTGGTGGTTTGCACTGCGGCCCACTATTTTCTCCCAGGACTCCTATTGCACCATATTAGTCCTCCCTTTCTCCAGAAGTTCTCACTATTATCCCCTTTTGTCTTTTTCTACTTCTGCCCTCCATCACACCTATTTCTGGAAGACCACCTCCCCATACTTCTCCATTCATCAAGCCACTGCACTCTTCTCTTTTATGCCCCTCTCAATACTCACTTCTTCAGCAAAATAATTCCCAAAGCAACCTAATTTCACTTTGCCTGCTCAGCTGCCAGTACCATTGCCTTCTCTACAACACCCTATTATCCATTTGTATAGTTCCTACCTACATCTTATTTATTTGTTTGTTTATTTCATTTATACCCTGCCTTTCTCTACCAAGGGTATCCAAAGCAGTTTACATTGTTCTCCTCTACTCCATCTTATCCTCATGACAACTCTGTGAGGTAGAATCATAGAAACATAAAGTTGAAAGGGACCTCCAGAGATATCTAGTCCAACTCTTTTCATAATGCAGGAAATTCACAACTACCTCCCCCTCCATTCCCCCAGTGACCCTTGCTCCATGCCCAGAAGATGGCAACATACATCCAGGTAGATTAGGCTGTGGTTGTGTGACAGGCTCTAGGTTACCCAGAAAGTGTTCATGTCAGAGAGGGAATTTCGGCCTGGGTTTCCCAGATCCTGGTATGACACTCTAACCGCTAAACTATATTGGTTTTTTGTGGCACGTCTAATGTAGATTGTATATTCTCTGTACAAATGCTGTATTACATCCATGATGGATACAATACCTCACAAACTGTATATATGGAAATTTTCAGTAGTATCAACATTAATAGGACTGGAAGAGCAGAAACTTCATTGGGGCAATATGAACTCATTTTCTTTGTGGAGAGAGAATTCAGTCATCCAGTTTATGGGGTTGGCTTAGCTGATTTTCCACTGTCATAATTCAGTTTTTCTCCTACGTGGATGGTATAAATGTATCTGTAACATCTAGAGAATTTTGAGGCCTTTGTGTTGAACATTATTCTTGTAGCCTTTTGAAGAAGAAAAGGGTATTTTCCAGAGCAACGCAATCACAAGTAACTATGTTCTTGCAGAATACATTAGTTTTAAGGTTAGGAAAGCCACATATGTATATATGTTGATGGTACTATATCAGTTAGAAAGAGAAGCAAACTAAAAATAAAGTATAACAGTAACTGATCCGTCCTTTTTGACTTCTGACTTCTTGCTGCTCATAAACCAACAGCCTATTTGTAAAGGAACAGCCCATAAACTGATGTTAAAAATCATATGGATCCTATCCCAGCTTGCTCTTTAGTCTGCCTTGAGAAATAAACAGATGAAATAGGAAGAGTGAATGCAAACGATGAATTCTACATAAGCACCACTAATTATGTGCTGTGCATTTTAATAGATGCAAAAAGATCTTCACATATATTATTTATTAAACATATTTATGCCCTAATGACTAGTAAAAGCTAGCAAAGTGCAACTGGATGATTTGATGACCGGAAACGTGAATGTTTGCTCAGAGAAAGCAATCTCCTTGCTACCATTATGTACGCAAGAATATCGCTGAGTATTTTTTTTTTAAAAAAAAAACTTCAAAGAGCATGAAGTTTCCAAGTATTACATTCTCGCCCTCCTCCTTGTCCTGGCCTCAAATCACCTGGGGCATGGTAATTGCAACAAATGGCCTTCTCAGTCAGAATGCTGTATTCACTGCCAGGCTCCTACATATCAACATAACTCAACATAAATGGGAATACTTCTGGAGAGATATAGGCCTCATTCACACTTGTTTTAATTGATTCCTAATCAGTTGACTACTTGGGGCATGCAGTTAGAACTTAAATATTCCCTACTTGGACTTAGGGTTACCAACCTCCAGGTACTAGCTGGAGATCTCCTGCTATTACAACTGATCTCCAGCCGATAGAGATCAGTTCACCTGGAGAAAATGGCCGCCTTGGCAATTGGGCTCTATGGTATTGAAGTACTCCCCCTCCCCAAACCCTTCCCTCCTCAGGCTCCTCCCCAAAAATCTCCAGGTATTTCCTAACCTGGAGCTGGCAACCCTGCTTGGACCAGATCCATTATTTAATATAAATGTTCTCAATTTAATATAAATGTACTGAAATAGGGAACAAAATCCACTTTTACTAATCACAAGATACAACAAGAATCCGCAGGTAGCTTCCTCCCCCCAGTCTCCACAACACACCATCAGGATACTGGATGTCATAGATGCATAGTGGCAACCCTAGGAGGAGCCTGTGCTAATTGTAAAATGTAGTTGCATTGATAGTGATAGAATATTTCCTAAGGAGAGTCCCTTGCAGCTATGCTGCAAATTTGGTGACTCTACCTCCAAAAATGCCCCCATAGGAGCTTTGAAAAAAATCCCCATAGACTATAATGGACCCAATTTTTTTTCCAGGAAACTCGGAAATAAACCGAAATACTCATTTTACAGGTATGGGTATTCGGCTTATTTCAGGTGTACTGAAAAAAAATCTGCCCCAATAAACCCAAACCTGAAATTAACTGAATTTTTTTTTTGCACACCCCTAGTCTTAAATTTTTCTTTTTCTGGAGGGTGAAATTCTGGGGTTTAAATGGGATTTCCAACCTCCAGGTGGTGGCTGGAGATCTCGCATTAATACAACTGATCTCCCGGTGATAGAAATCAGTTCCCCTGGAGAAAATGGCCACTTTGGCAATTGGACTCTATGGCATTGAAGTCCCTCTCCTCTCCAAACCCCACCATCCTTAGGCTCCACTTCCAAAATTTCCAGGTATTTCCCAATCCGGAGCTGGCAATCCTAGGTTTAAATCTCCCTGAGCATAATGTCTCCTGCCCAAATACTACACAGGAGCTTGGCTGTGGTTATTTATTTGTGAGTTAAATATTTTCTGCGCAGGCTCAGAAGAAAGCATTTCCCCCCACAAAAGCCAGTTGTTGGTGAGTTACTTATAATTAATGATTAAAAACAGATATACTGAGTGAAACTAGGCATTCATTTCTCTTTTCCTATCCCATCGCTCCACCTATTACTGTGGCAAATTCCCCACTGAAAACAGGGGAGGTACCCCTCAAATAATATAATTTTTATTCCAGTTTTCTGCTCAGTGCTAGGTGATTCCTAGAGCTACCCATGAAGTGAGATACTGGCACAGAGGATGCCAGTGGTTTATTTTTTATTTCTCTCCCTGAGTAGCGGTGGTCAATGGCTGCAATCAGCAGGAGGCCTCCCACCATAGAGGAAGAACTGGTAACTCTAGCTCTCACACATCACAAACAGCCCATTCTGAGCTGAGGAGTACGGGGATGGCAGGGAAGAGGCGCAGCAGCACCTCTTCCTAAGCCACTCCCTGTACGCCGTTAATAACAAAAAATAAGCCATTTCATGGTGTTTTTTTTGTTTAACCAGTGCCTTTCACCCCATAGGGAATAGTGAGGCTGTGCCTGCTAAAAAGCAGGTGCAGCACCGCCATTCCCGGCGCCGGCGCAAGTGGCCGAAAGGGGATAGGGAGCCACCTAGCCGGCGGCTCCGCCCCCGGAATGCCCCTCTGCACCGGCGCAGCCTCTCCACGCCGTTGCCGGCACCATGGCGAGGCCGCGCTGGCAGAGGGGTGAGGCGTGGTCCCGCGGTGCTTGGCCACCGCCGGGACTGGCCTCGCCACAGGTGTGAATGCGTGTAAACGTGTGATTACACGCATTTACGGCGGCAGCGAGGTCACGCCACCTCCTAACAACTTTCAGCCCCATTCTCAGGAATGGGCTGTAAAGGCATTGAAGAAGAAAGAAAGAAGTAAGATGAAATAAAGGCTGCTATCCTAAGAACACTTTCCTGGGAGTAATGGAATGGGATTTAGTTTTGAGTAGAGCCTCTTAGGATTGCTCCCGAGGAGTGCAAGGAGACAAGGTTATAGAGCAGAGCAGTAGGGAAAAAATCAGTTAGGAAGGGGGTTAACTGACTCAGCCCTGGCCCATTTGCAAGTTCTCCTTACACTCCTTCACAGGCAATCCAGACACAAACTTCTTGCACTTTGTCACTTATAGCTTTACAACTAAATAAAAGTGCTAGAGACTTCTTCAAATATGAAAGTTGGGAATTCAGAGAGGTGCAAGGCATATTTCTGAGTGGGGCTTGCCCCCATATGCCACCTGTAGCTATAGAGCTGTGTGTGAGTGAAGTTGGTATATTCAGGGGAGACTTTCACCTGGAATAATCCTAGCAATGAGTCACACTGGAGTATGATGACAAAGCAACTTGAACAATTCTGTATGAGGTGGTGCATATGTATATTGCACAACATAATGCTGAATTTTTCTTGCCTTCAATGGTTTGCTTGTTTCCCCACCCCCTGCTCACTCTCCTTCCCATCAGGCATTGCCAGTACTACTTCAAGCATGCAGAAGAGAACAAGTCCAACAACATGCAGGAAGATGTGAGTGAAGCACTAAGAGAGAGCTGATCTGAGGCTGCAAGAAGTGTCATTCTCTGGAACAAAAGAAAACACATGCATTTACCTTTGGATGCAGCATGTTGGCAGACTACATAACAGCATAACTGACTGGCTAGTTTGGTTCTCAGTTTTTTTTTTTTTTTTTTTTACAAAAGAGGAGATACTTAACAAGCATAGTTTCAGGGAGAAGTCAGAATATGTGCATGGAAAGTTTCTGTGGATATAGGGCAGGCTAGGTTCCTTTTCTTAAAGACATAATTTGGGCACTTTGACTCTGAGCTTCAGTGGCGGAATAGTCTAAATACCAGATGCTTGGGAGCGCTGGCCTCTGTGCCTCTACTCTGGGCCTTCTAAGGAGAACTTATTGGCTACTGTATGGAATCCTAAGAAACTTCTTGGGTAGTAAGCCATACTGAATAGATCTGAGGAGGATCCTGAGTAGACCAGCTTAACATTGCTCTCAAGATGTCTAACGCACGACAATGACTCATAGTTTTGGAGAAAGTACTTTAGGGTTGCTGGCAAACCAAGGAAACAAACAAAAAAAATCACATCACCAGTCCAAAGTGTGATAAGTATATTGTTTTCATGAAGGCTTATATCTAGCTGTTGAATGACATGCTTCATTTGGTGGAATAGGGAGAGTATTTGCTCGCTTATAGCAGGAAGCCTTCTATGGTTGGGCCCTCTGTCCCACCCTGGTTGGGCCCTCTGTCCCACCCTGGCCCCTCTGAGCTGCTGGAGAAAAAACACCGCTGGAATTGACATCCAGTGACACTTGACATCATGTTTAGTCAAAAATCCAGATATGACATAAGTGCACTGGGCAACAATAGGGCCATCCCCCAAAACTCCAGGTGGCCAGAGCATCACCTGACACACATCACATCTGGGTTTTTGGGTGGATGTGATGTCAAACATCATCAGATGTCATCTCCTTCTATCACCTCACCCAGAAAGCTCCTGGAGATGCTGGCCAGTGGCCTGTCATCCCTACAGAGGAGTAGTGCAGACACCTCTTTCCTCTATCATATAAGCAATGTCAGCAGAGAACTAGTGGTCCATACAATCACTGGATCATGTAAATGTTCTCTTTAAGGAAGAAGAATTGCATAGTCATCTCCATATAATCTTGTGTTTATGCAAACCTAGTTTGTAAATGCCATTAATGTGATGGAGGGAAGGGGTAACGTCTCCATATTTTTTGCAACACAAAACCATCACCAGATGATATGTATGACTTGGGTCGAGTGCAAATTTTATGTAAATATAGCATATATAACTTATATGTGAAGTAACACACATGCATTAGTTTGTAATCTGCATTATAATCTGCTGTGTTGTTTAATTTGTGGATGCCTCAGATGACAGGCAAGTATGAAAAAGAACAAATGTACCAATCAAGAGCAGAAATAACTTTCCTTTTGGCACTTATTACAGTACTGTAATATACCACTTATTACAGTACTGGCCTCTATCACTTTTTAACATAGTAAGGAAATATCTGATTCACAACAGCCATATTTTAACAGGCTGTAAAAGTGACCTGTTCATATATGCTGCTGTAATATAAGCATATCTTAGTCATTTTGGCAGAGTTTAGAGGAAAGGTAAACATGTATTTCTCAGGGTTTTAATGCCAATATAAGTAATTTATTCCAATCAACATTATTTATTGAATTTATTTATTGGATTGGATTCTTTTTTTCATATAACACTTCTTTGAAAACATAAGCAATGGCTGCTATTTGTAGAAGAAGGTAATTTCACTGAGAGTTAAAGGTATGGGATTATACAAATACTACAATTACGTTGTCCATTAGTTATGGACAACAACTGCATATGGTATATGATGGGTCAAGGGCCTGGCAGTTCCCATTCCATAAGGAGAAATGAGGCACAAAGAGACACTCAAGGAATAAATCTCAACAAAAAATATATACAGTGCTCTTCTTCCCCCCAGCGTGGTGTAGGAGAGCCAGCATGGTGTAGTGGTTAAGAGCGGTAGACTCTAATTTGGAAAACTGGCTTTGATTCCCTGCTCCTCCACATGAGCGGCGGACTCTAATTTGGTGAAATGGGTTTCGTTCCCAACTCCTACAGATGAAGCCTGCTGGGCGACCTTAGGCTAGTCACAGTTCTTTCAGAACTCTCTCAGCCCCATCTACCTCATAAGGTGCTTGTTGTGGGAAGAGGAAGGGAAGGTGATTGTAAGCTGGTTTGAGACTCCTTAACATTAGAGAAAATTGTGGTATAAAAACCAATTCTTCTTCTTTTATGAATGCGTAACAAGTTGGAGACCATGCCAGTGCCAAATGCAGTGGTGGTGCAGGGAGCTGCAATATTTGTCATCTTTTCCTCTCAGCTGGACATGCTCAGCTTGTTTGGATGCCGACGGACAGTCCACTGTATGTTCAGCTCCTATAACTGCGATCTGTGAACAGGACACAACCAAAACTGATGGATAATCTATCATCCTAAACAATGACCATTGTTAAACTTTTAATTAATGTATCTTAATATATTGGGGAAAATAAAAGGTTACGTTCCAAGAATGAGAGCATGTAAGGGCATGTAATACCAACCTATCTGAGACACTAGGAGTTCCATGCCTGGACTAAAAAAAAATAGCAGGTGTACAGAGCCCCTTTAGATGTGATTAACCATTTCTCCCCATACCATCTTGCCAACCTGACAGAGCATTGTGGAGCAGCTATCTCCCCTGTTGGCGCTATTTACTAAGGAAAAATGCCTGGGAGTTCTGTCCATGGAACTCATAGCATGGGGTGTACTTTATAGACTATAACAGTCTTACAGTGGCATCCTAAGATGTGTTACCCCCTAAGTCCATCAAAATCAATGCTAGAGTAAGTTTGGAACTAGAGTAAGTGGTGGAACTAGAATGACAACCATAGGCATTTGGGTATTTTGTCCTCAGGTGGCTTGTTTCTAATTTCACTGATGTCATCAGCCATCTTGGCAGCTTTGTATAAAGGTTATGCATTTACCTCTCTTCTACTGAAACCACTGGGATAAACAGAACATTGGCTTTGTCATACTCAATATTAATTGCTTAAATTGATTACCTTTGCACGATTGTTCTGACCTTGCCCGTTTTTGTTTCCTAATAATGAGACAATGGTCACTACTAGAAGTCCCCTCCCCAAAGCAAATTTATTCCTAGGGTTTACGTTTCATCAAACATTCTATCCAAGCCCATACTATTTTCAACACGATATGTGGTTTGCTACTAGTTTGAAATTCTCATACCTCATTGCATAAATTAATGAACCGGCCTGCACCTCATTACTCTCGGAGTTAAGCATAATTGCCACTTGAAATAGCAAGAAGTGAGAGTTTCATCCAGGCCAGGCTATTGTTTTTATCAAACAGAGAGCCTTGCTGAGAGCTGCCCTCTGACATTTTCTTTGCGAGACCATGCTGATCCAAAGGGAGTCCAGATATCAACATTAATGAATCAGTGAAGTAATAATTTTCTTCATACAGAGATCAAGAAAACAGATCATTTTCTTCCATCCAGAATCAAGTTAGATGACATAACTCATTATCTTTAGATAATGCTTGCATGTCTCAGCTTCTTCATAGTTTTATTTTGGAACTTCCATAAGTCCCCCCTCCCCTGCTAGACTTCCTGTGGAGAAAAGTTTACAGATGATCCAGTGGCTCTAGTGTGCATGGAGGAGCTCGGCAGGGCATTGCATGAGCTCTACACAAGTAGGGGCTTCTTTATTCTCTTCAGCATACAAGACTGTCACACACAAAATGGGGCATGTGGATTATTCCTTCGTATTGGAGGGAACGGTGTATCCATGCACCATGTCTGTGACTGTGAGCACTTTTGATTGAGGTCCTGCACCCCAGTTAAATAACTATTTACTGGCAACAGAGCTCCACTACTCTTATAGAATTCCAAAAGTTCAGAAATTTGTCCAAATGTTTCCATTAATTTCCACAGCGGGACAAATATGCCTAGTGGTTGGGAGTTGGGACCAATAAAATTAAATAAGCTACAAAATACTGAACCCAGACATTTAGCCCCCTCTCCCAATAGGTGATTAGAACTGTCAGAGTAAGAGGATCCAGCATATGGACCAAGGCCAAAGGCATGGATTTTCTTTTGAATTATATTTTGGTAGGTTCACGTTCTGTGGTCACCCCTTTCCTCTATCTCATTCATTCTTCAGCACTTCTAGTGCAAAGGAGATCATTGGTCCTTCCAGCAATTTGGTCAGATAGATTAGGCTGATTTTTCTGCCAACGATTGTGCTTCATGGACAAGCAGGTTTCTGAACATAGCTATTTCATATCCAAATCCAACACACTTAACTATGTGGGCAGATTGTGGGGCTATGATTTAACTCTAAATTCAAGATCAGTAGCAACCTCAGTGCAGGTTGCTACTTCACTTCCACAGCAACCGTAAGGCACAGTTACTCTGTGATTTAACTGTTCCTGTTCATTCTATTTCACATATGGGATATTCTGATGACATCAAATATCGTTGCTTACAGCTTTATACTGCAGAGAGCACACAGTTGGCAAATTGTAGTGTTGATTCAATAATAAAAAGACCCCAAACACATGCACTGGGTATTTCGACTCAAGATGAATATAAATCTAGAGGTCTAAAAATTACACCGACTTCCTATAAGAAAGAATACATTCACACAAGCAAAAGCACACACCCAAACAAATACACAGATACTGAGATATATACTATGCTACAGAAAGTGCTTTTGGATGGGGGAGGGGGGAGTCCAAGTTGAAATTATATGCCCATATAGCCTTTATACAAGCTCTTCTCATTATATATTTATTGTTTCTTCACTATCAAAAATGATCATTATCATTGCTGTTTTCACCTGCCTTTCAAAACCCAACGCCTGTTATCTTCCACTTTGCTTCAACCGGATGCATTATATGGTACACATAGTTAAACATAAAATGATAAAATGCTTATATAGACAGCTTATTTTTCAAGGAAGCCTGCCCTTCCTGCTCCTCATTCACAGAAGGTAGGTGCCGACTGAACCTTTCTTTTTTATTTTAGCAAAGGAACATCACATTGTCCCTTTAACAGTCCATGTCATATGAGCCAAACAGGGGTATTTAATGCTCCCTTTGTTAGAGAATGGTAGATTTGCTCACCACCTCCCCTCAAGAACTTCCATTCTGTGCTGGTCAGTGCCAGAGTATCCACACAAGAATCTGAGGCCAAGAGCCCAATCACCCTTTTAAAATCTGCTTGTGTATACAAGCAGGCAAATTGTCTACATATATATGCAGTGCAACACTGGGCTAAACAGCAGTGGTTTCCAGAAATGGGGTATACCAAGGAGGTAGAAATCCTCAACCTGCAAATGCTGCCATTAGGTTTTCTTTGTGTGTAAACTTTGCTACAGTTCTCACACATGGAGATAGATCACTTCTGTGCACAAATAGTTGTGCATATCGAAGCCAATGGATAAAATGGGGTGGCGTTGTCTTTCTGTGTTCTGGCAGCTTCCAATCATTTCTGCAGCTCCCCCTCATTTCAATGGGACTAGCACAGCCATTGTTTGCAGCCATAAATCTGTAGGACATCATTTTAGGATGAGTCCTTTCCATTCTAGGATGTACGTCTGTAAGAGATTTCTCACCTTATGGCCATACATCAAAGACAAGAGAAAAAATATGCCTGATTTTTGAGATATAAAAATATTATCTTTTTATCATTTCAGGAGAAATCTAGAGGGGGTGGGGGAAAGCTCTCTTTGAAATAGGATGTCCAAATCTGACATACTGTTCTCGATGTTCAGGGTTAAATTTAAATCTACATTGCCTGGTTACCAATCTCTGTGGTTGCACCCAGGCAGGACTAGGAAAGATTGATGATGGTGATTGTGAGATTAATCCTGTAATGTTTACAAGACTCCTGAGCTGAAACCTGGTTGGTCATATCATGCTACCCAGAGAAGGCCGCTTGGCTTGCCAGGGTAATTTCTTCTGATGCAGTAAATAACTAGGCATAATGAAAATACTCGGATGTATTCTCCCGGCTGATTGATGCTCTGCATGCGATACGGCACAAGCACTGCACTTCCTATCACAAATTTACATATACAAACCAGTCGAAGAAGCAGGATAATGTCAGCATCCTCTAGAAGCCCTGGGATGCTACACAATTTTATAGCAGTTATGAATTACTGTTGACCTTTTTGGCCTCTTACACCAGTGTGTTAGACGAAAGCATATTGAAAGTCATCAGTCTGAGGCAGTCATTCTTTACATAATTATGGCTATTTGTGTGGGAGCGGATAGTGTTTCTTTTTATTGTTAAAAAAATTACCATTAGAGAAATCACTGCTGTGAATCTATAGTAAATCTGTTACTTGCAGCACATATTTTAATAAAAGCAAGATAACATAATGCTTTGATTTCTCTGCAGTATAGAAATGAATGTATCTGATATTAGTTGCTATCGAAATCATGGCTGGTTTGCTGGACCCCTTGTGATTTTAAGAAAGAAACTAGTATCCAAACATGATGCATTAACGCTACCGTTTATACAAAATATACCTGCTGGATTTTTCAAGTCTCAGCAATACAAGAGACATTTTGTCCTAGGAGGAGATTAATACATTTCTGGGTATGAACATGGGTCGAATCTTTTGAAATCCTGTAGCTGCGATAGCTCAAAAAGGGATTTTTCTATTTTGTTCTCTGTATGTGGATAATCAAGCTTTCAGAACATCACTAGAACACAGCTCCTTATTATCATCTGCATTTTAATGTCCTTAAAATTATGACACGAAAGGAAATGTTTTTGATACATTACAGCATTTCTTCTAAATGTGTGATTATGTTAATGGGTTTTCAATCAGTATCCTAGCCTGACACCATAAGAAAATTTATGCAAAGTTCATACCCTGTCAGGGCCTTTAATCAGGACCATTTATTAGACCCCTGCCTTCTTTGATGGTTGCTTCTTTCTTTATTAAATACACTGACTTGGCCATCTGAAGAAAAGGACAATGAAAGGTTACTGGGGATGAAAGCACGGATGCTATTTGCTCATGTTTCCTTTACAGACACTTCTTCAATAATTAAGGAAGGGCTTTCTTTGGCCTTTTAGGCTTTTGAAGTGCATATCAAACATAACACTTAGTACTTGTTTTTATGGAAGGTTTAATGCACAGAATTAGTCTTAAGCACAAGAATACTGCTAAGTTGGAAAGGGGAGCAGAGTGTTTTCAAGGAGCAGCTTTCAAACCGCAACACAGCTTAGGAGAATGTCACGGTATATGTTAGGTGGGGGGACAAGAAGCAGGGTTGAAGCGTTTCAATAAACTCTTCTAATTTGTGCCTTATTTTTGACCCCTCTTATAATTTAGTTCACCCTTTGAGGGACCTTGCTCTGGCACCTGCTGTTTATTTATTTATTTGCAACTGTATATTAAACCCAGAGATTGATAAGGGAAGCCCGCGGTATCAGAAATAGGTTTCCTTTGCAGCGATATAATTTGTTGTTTTCAGCAATTCATTAATATCCTGCTTTCAGATCTGTGTGAGGACCGAGCCCGGCATGAACAGCACCTTTTCCCTCTGTGGATTCCATGCAGAGAAAAACACACAACAAACCCGCAGATCTAGCTAAGTGGTATTGACAACCTGGGGTTTGGATACAAATTCAATATGAGCAAACAAACTCACTTCAATGAAATACAAATAAACAACAAATTCCGTTTTAACATGTCTAAATAGGTTGTGGCTGAGTGACAGGCTTGGGTCTCATAGGAAAGCCATTAGTAGAACATTTGATAGGAAAACATTTGATTTGAATGTGAGTTGCACTTCCCCTCAGGGGGTGATCTGAGTGGTATACTGGGGATTCGCAGGAGCCCTTTTCACTCTAAAATGCCTGCTGGGCTATATCATGGCAAATGAAATTTGTAGGTTCTCCTACTACTAACAAGTCTCTAACTATATATCATTTATTTAGAAGGCATGCTAATTATCTTGGGCCACTGATGTTCGTTTTCTCATTCTGCCAAAAATATATTAAAAAGTTTTAATAATGAGCACCGGGGTCAATTCTATATCCAGCCCTCCCCTCCCCAAATATTGCCTCATTAGTTTAATTATCAATATTTATTTTTATGAAAAAAAAGGATTCATCATATTTCCCCACAAGCAATTGGCAAAGATGAGGCAAAACAACAAAATTGGGAAGCTAGCATAGCCACAAGAAATTAGCCACATCAACAGTGACCTAATCTAGAAAGTAAAGTTTTGGCCACTAATTGGAATCGTTCTCTAAAATACTGATTCATATGCTGATTTGCCAGGTAGCAATATCATTTTTATTGGCAGTCCTAATTACATGTTTACTGGTTTTGAGAATATAAATTCCATTTTTGCAAAGAAAGAAATAATTTATAACGAACTTCTATAATCATATGTGTCCTGAGATTAATTTTTTTTAAAAAAATACAGAACTGCACATGAAACATCTAATTAAAAAGTATGAAAACCCAATTTAGATGATGGTCTATATTCTCAGATCCAGGGTCAAAACGTCTTACATATTCCAGCAATTTATACTGCATGTCTGAAGCTGGACTCTCAGGATCCAACGCAAGGGGAAACTCACTGGCACAAGCCTTACTGAATAAATGGGAAGTATGCAAGACCACTGTTGTTATCCTTGCATGGTGTCTAATCATTGCAGTGGGGTTTGCATGGGGTGAACCTTCATGGTGGATTGCGATCTCCAGGAGAGGAGCAATCAACTAAAGAGTTAAATGTTGCGAGCCGGTGCTGTGCATCGGCCAATGACTTCCACGGGTGGGGTGGGGATTGCAATTGTGAAAAATTTGGGTAAATCAAGTATTAGTATCACATTTAATTGTGTCCATGTGTTTCCCAGCTATCTCATTAGTGTTTTGAATTAACTTATCTGGCTTTCTCTTGATCTACTAAAGAAGCAGCCGGGCTAAAATAAACTCAGCAATGCCTCCTACTTTGTAACAGGGAAGCCACAAGGCATATATAAGAAGACCTTATACCATAACACAATGCAGAAATCTTAAACCAAAAAAAGAAAGGCAATCATTTGGTTTAAAATCATCTTATTTTCTTATCGCTAAACAGCAATAGTATATATATTTATTTCTCATGGACTCTCTGGGAATCAAAACAAGTAAGCCAGTAGCAAATAAAACCATTTTTACTCCCCCTGGTATAGGAAGCAGAAGGATACAGGAGTCATATAAAAAAGATCTTTATAGCTCACAAGCCAGTAAATTATGTTGATCAGCTGCCTGTATAAAGTGTAAAGGGTGTTTAATAGGGATAAGGTGATTTCCGAGCCTATATAAATATGTATGCCATATAAGGTGTAATGTAAACATACATCTGTAGTTTTATATACTGCCCGCACGCACGTACATGCAACCTGCATATATTAAGAGTTGCCGAGGAAAAGGCAAACAATATAGATGAAAATCAGCCTCCGTAAAAGGCAGCAATCCCATGATTCCATCTGAGCCAATCACTTAACATATCATTCATAATGCTAGCCTGCTCCCATCATCCTTGCCCCATCACTGGCATCCTTCTTCATTTTCTCTTGCTTCTCAGTTCCAAGAAAGTGGAACCACTGTATCATTTACTGTCCACGACCCAAGCTGCTGATTTAAGGGCTTACGTTTTGGGTTAATTTCCCCTCCCTCTTGCTTCCTGGAATGTTCTCTATTATTCTCTGGGTTGTTTTCTTTAAAAACAACAACAACAGAGCGTTACCTTTGAGAAAAATCCTTGGCATAGCGCATTATAAACCCTTCTTCTTAAAGGTTGTATAATATTCAATAAACATACTCCCCCCCAATAACTGAAATCCTTGCTTTTCCTTCTTTTAAATTACCCACATTGCTTTACACAGAAAATCTTTAAAAGACAGGACATTTTGTCCAAGGAAATTCATATTCTAAAAGAAATTCTTTGTAAGTAACAAGAAAACAAACACATCTATTTATTGCACCTATTGAAGGGTTTGCCATTATTTTTCTTAATGAGTTCTAGACACAAAACCTGTCTTATTTTTCAGGACTCTCCAGTGTTCTTGCAGCTTCGGTTGCTATTATTATTATTTACAGTGGACAATGATGGCCCTCTGTCTTAAAACCTAATCACTGCTGCCTATTAAATTTGGGTTTCATATGTTGCTGGAGGTAGAACTGATTATCATAGTGAATGAAATACTTGTTTGGCGTATTCCCAGAGGGCAAAAAGCCATTCTTCAAGGTGATGCATCTCATTTGAGGAATACATTAACAATTGAAGGCAGTTAAAAATACATGTGAAGTCCCAGGGAGGAAACCTGAGGTTGACCATATATATTTACTGACCGGTTCTTGCCTCATTCAGTGAAGAAAACTGTGATATGGAAGGCTGGTTTCAGCATCATAGGAGAGCCCTAATTTACAACTCTAATGTGGCAAGGAGATCAGAGCTGCTTAGAAAATATTTAGGATTTAACGCTCGGTATGGGTTTCAGATGACTTTTGTGTCTTCGAAGGTTAAAGGGAAAAAGGTATGAGCAAAGATAAAGCTCAACAGCATTAAAGGTCAAGTTTGCGATTGAAATTAGCTTCTCATTTCAAGGTTGCTGGACAAAATAGAGAGTAAGACAGATGCAGCTCCCAAGCCAGACAGAGAAAAGTTTTCCCCTCCCCAGAAAAGGAATACAGAAAGGGTCTACTTGAAATCAATTGTTATTCATAGGAAAGGCCAGGTCACAGTCTGATTATATTATCTGGATTAACACCCTCAGTGCAGTCTGAAAAAGCTGAGAGACTGTCCTATTTGAGGATGGATATAGAAAAACGTTGTCAGCGTCATATTCGTTTATCTTAACATGGCTTTGGGGGAACACACCAACTAGATCCCCATATTTTAATGCTGTTTAGAGAAGAAAGAAAAGAAGGCAGATTTGTGAATGTTTGCACGGATCTACATTTGTATCAGTTAGTATGTTTTCATTCCATAGAGTGAGTAGCCCAATATTAAGAATGTAAAAACCCTGTTCATTTATAAATGGTCCTCTATTCCCATCTTCTGTTTTTCTGGGTGTGGTATAATCAGAAGGTTATTCTTCAGTAGGTATAATATAATGTTATGAAGGCAAGAGAGCAGAGCTTGGTACAACCTTTCTCTAAATCTCCCTGAAATGCCTGCTCTCTGCTAGCATAATGTTGCATAGGTGCTAGGGCAACTCCAGTGTTCAGGAGCCTGTCCGAGGTCATGGGGCCAACAATTAAACAACCTTCTTGAAGGTTAACTAAATGGCAAAGCAGAAAGCAGCCTGGTGGTAGTAGTAACTGCCTTTTACTTTACTTACTTTACTTACTTTACTTATAGTCTGTCTTGCTCACTGAGACTTGGGGAGGATTACAAAATTTAAAATCAATGCAACAAAACAGGATAAAACATGCAATAAACAATGCAATAAAACTGGATCATACAAATAGAAAACTGCAAATAAACAGGATAGACATTCTATGAAGCATGCCAAAACTGGGTTGCAAAAAGGACACAATGCAGTAAAACAAGATTGTACACACAATAAGCAGTGCCATAAACTGAAATCCTATTCCCTTTATAAAGAACCCTCCCAAACACTTCTGTTTTACACTTTCTATGGCATGATAGAAGTGTAAGAGCCCTTCCTGACCTCCTCAGGAAGGCCATCCCACCAGGTGGGAGCTGGGTGAATAGCGAATGCACCAAATTGTTATTTCTAGTTGATGCTTAAACTCACAGGGCAGCTTTCAGCAAATTACTAATATTTTTTTAGTCTCATCTACCTTTGCAGTGCTTAATGATGGATAGCAATAAAACATGTGATACACTAGAAAAGTGCAATACAACCACTTAATAATTGTAACAAAAGTCAGAAAGTGAGAATGATCCTTTGTATAGTATGACACAAAACATCTTTACAACAATACTTGATCTAGGAATGACTCAAAAAGACATATTCCTGCCAACATCTTCAAAGCTGCCATGTCCTCAAAGAGCTTCACAATTTCGAGTTGATTTCCCTAGTGGACTTCGTAATGTTCTTGCAATAATGCTTGTTCTGGGAACACAATGCCCATTCCAAACGTTAGGTTTGCAAGTCCAGTTTTTGTAGTGTCTGTCAATACTTAGCTACATCCTTCCCTAGAATAAAAAAATGACAACCTATTCAGCAGAAATCCAGATAAAGTAGAAGTTCAGGGATGGATGCAATAATGACATCCAAGCAAGGGGGAGAGGAATTCCACCCACTGGAGGGAACACTGTGGCATCATATGGACTCAGGTCCACCCCCCACCCCACCCCCAAGAGAAGGGACAGGTGGTAATAAGAAACTGAGGGGAGGACCATGGTTCAGTGGCAGAAAGCCTACTACTTCAAAGGACGTATTCACACAACACATAATTAAATTGTGGAACTCCCTGCCCCAGGATGTGGTGATGGCTGCCAACTTGGAAGGAATTAAGAAGGGAGTGGACATGTTCATGGAGGAGAGGGGTATTCATGGCTACTAGTAAAAATGGATACTAGTCATGATGCATACTTATTCTCTTCAGGATCAGATGAGCATGCCTATTATATTAGGTGCTTTGGAACATAGGCAGGACAATGCTGCTGCAGTTGTCAAATTTCAAATTTCAAATACCTTTATTGGCATAGTACAATCTGCAGCATATAAAAGAATAAAGGTTAGAGTAAAATCTCTATATAAATAAAAATGTAAATGTTTGTTTGTTCAAAATCTTAAATCTCCGAAAGTTCTTCACCGATTGCTTTGAAATTTTGACACAACGTTGCATTCGAATACGCGCGTGTTTTTATATACCTACTATTATATAGATGGCACACCTGTGACAGGTAAAACATGCTTTTTTTGAAAAACAGCGCCATCTGTTGGACGTCAAAGCAACACATGCTATACTAAATATTTTACAATTCCATTTCAATGTTTCCAATTTACGATCTTTTGTCGTATGTGCAATCAAATAGTCCTAAGCTAACGCTTGAGCAAAAAGGCATTTACGATCAAATAATTCAAACTGTCAATAATGGGGTTGGAGAAATCTTCTTCTTACATGTGCCAGGAGGAACTGGTAAAATGTTCCTAATTAGATTGATTCTGGCAGCAATTCCATCCCAAAATGACATAGCCTTAGCTCTTGCGTCGTCCGGAAGAGCTGCAACATTGCTACAAGGTGGAAGAACTGCTCATTCCGCTTTGAAATTGCCATTGAACATGCAATTCATTGAAACTCCCACGTGCAACATTTCCAAAGCATCCGGCATGGGAAAAGTATTGCAGAAATGCAAACTTATTGTTTGGGATGAATGCACAATGGCGCACAAGAAATCACTCCAGGATCTTGATCGATCATTGCAAGATTTGCGTGGAAACATCAGACCATTTGGGAACGCATTAATATTGCTTGCAGGAGATTTCAGGCAAACATTACCTGTAATTCCTCGATCGACACCAGCGGACAAAATAAATGCTTGCCTGAAATACTCTACTTTGTGGTGACACGTAAAGACGTTAAAATTAACTACAAATATGCGTGTCCAGCTGCAAAACGATCGATCAGCTGAGATATTCTCACATCAATTGCTGGAAATTGGGAACGGAAAGGTGCCGGTTGATCTGACCTCAGGACGAATTTCATTGCCTCATAACTTCTGCAATTTAGTGACGTCAAAAGAAGAATTGGTTGAAAAAGTATTTCCCAATATTAAAACCAATTATAAGAATCACGATTGGCTGAGTGAACGAGCTATTCTTGCGGCCACGAACAAAGACGTCTACGAACTTAACAATATTATTCAGTCTCACATTCAAAGCGAGGCAGTCACATACAAGTCTGTCGACACTGTTGTGGAAGCAGATGAAGCGGTTAATTATCCAACAGAATTTTTGAATTCACTCGATCTGGCAGGGATGCCATCGCACGTACTGCAATTGAAAATCGGCGTGCCAATTATCATGTTGCGAAATATCAACCAGCCAAAGCTTTGCAATGGCATGCTGCTTGCAGTAAAAAAATTCATGAGCAACGTCGTAGAAGCAGCAATCTTGTCAGGACCTTTCAAAGGTGAAGATGTCCTCATTCCTCGCATTACTATGATTCCAACGGATATGCCATTTCAATTTAAGAGATTGCAATTCCCAATTCGATTGGCGTTTGCCATCACCATCAACAAAGCTCAGGGCCAATCTTTAGAATTGTGCGGTTTAGATCTAGACACGGATTGCTTCTCACATGGACAATTATATGTTGCGCGTTCTAGAGTCGGCAAACCAGACAATCTCTATATCTGCACAGACAATGGAACAACAAAAAATATTCTATACCCACAAGAATTGTGAAATTAAACATATTAGAAACGTGCACTTTCTCTTTTCTTTCTTTTCCATTTAACCAGACTGGGCCACAGCAACGCGTGGCCGGGTACAGCTAGTAAAATTAATATAAATAATTCCTTAATGTTGTGATTGTACTTTCTACTAGATTCCCATTGGTTCACTACTACCATCAGAAATTTTGCCACGTTTTCGGTTATCTCAGGATCCTTATCAGCTAATATTTTGTAAAGTATTTTTGTATTATTTGAGGAGAAATTCAAAACTATAGGTTTTATGAGGTTTTCTCTTGGGGAATCATAAAGATGGCAGTCCAAAAGAATATGAGACAGGGAGTCAGGACATCCTGCGCCATATCTGCAGACCCTTTCAGCGTAAGGTGTTTTCAGGAATCTGCCATGGAGGATCGCTGAAGGCAATGAATTAGTCCTAGCTTGCATAAAGACTTTCCTGAGTTTAGGATTGTCAAGACTATCCAGGTAGTTTAAATGGAAATTAGGTGGAAGTCCAAAGTATCGAGGTGAGCAAATTGGCGGTGTTAAAGGAACTTTGCGCTGAAACTCGTGATCGGCTAGTCTTTGTTTTATTAGACTTAGGATATAACTCTCACTGGACAGAAGCAGTGAGTCCAGGTCAATGCCTATCTGGGCAATTTTCTTTTTTATCTTGATTGTCCATTCAGAACGTTCAGCTGCAATTGTCTTGTTTGTGGGCTTCCTAGAGGCACCTGGTTGGCCACTGTGTGAACAGACTGCGGATTAAAATCAACCCCCCCAAACCCAAATAATCAAAACAACTAAAAACAGAGTTAAAATACATAGAAGATATAAACACATTGGTTAAGAAGGAGGTATCACTGAGGGAAAGCCAAACAGAACAAAAAAGTCTCCACCCATTGGCAGAATATGGCAACAGCAGGGAATGAATCTCCCTTGGGTGAGAGTTCTAGAGCTTTGGGGAGGGAACATAGCTCAGAGGTACAGCATCTGCTTGGCATGCAGAAGGTCCCAGGTTCAATCCCTGTATCTCCAGTTGAAAGGATCAGGTAACAGTTGATGAGTAAGACCCTGGAGAGACCCTGAGACCCTGGAAAGCTGGTGACTGTCTGAGTTGACAATATTTACTTTGATGGACCAATGGTCTGATTGAGTGTAAGGCAGCTTCATGTGTTCATGTTTGTATAGTGCCATGATCAAAAAGACCCTCTCCCAGGTTGTCATCCGACTAATCTCAGAAAGTGGAGGCACTCTGAGGATGACTGCAGGGCCTCTGAGGATGACCGCAGTGGTCAGGCAGGTTCATAAGGGAGTAGGTGGTCCTTCAGGTATGTTGGGCTCAAACCATGTAGTGCTTTGAAGATCAAGACCAGCATCTTGAATTGTGCCTGGATACAAATTGGGAGCCAGTGTAGATGGGCCAAGCCTGGAGTGATATGATGCCCGCAACCCACTCTAGTCGACATCCTGGCTGCAGCATTCTGTACCAACTGAAGTTCTGAATCTAGCTGACCCTCAGTCAGTCACACAGTTGAGTTCTAATTCGCAACTCTTGCAATCAGTTGTGTGTACGTGCCACAATCAGTTCTGTGTATGTGCAGGTGACAAATGTATACAGGGTGCCCAGTATAGGCCTTGTAAAGGATACATTTGAGCATTCAGGTGAAAAGTGATGACAAGTGATTTCGAGTTCAAGTGATCAATAAGATTTAGTTTGTGGACTGTGTGAGTGCAAGAGTGCAAGAGCATGTGCAAGATGCAGCACGAAAGTTGCAAATGTAACTTATTCACCTAGGCCAGTTGCACCAGGGGCTTCTGTGCAGGCACAAAGATGCTCGACACAGCGTTTGAACTAAACAATGGGCAACATTGAAGTGAACGGGTATGGCTGCTCAACTTGCACATAAAGAAAGAGATCAATCAAAATATGTTTGTCTATCGATCGTGCTTGTCTCAAATCTTTCCTGAGTTTTATGTAATCCTTCAACCAATATTCACTGCACACAAATAATGGGCAAAGCACATCGGGGGCTGGGGAGACTTGAACCACAATCCAAAGGGGCACAGGATTTTCCATACATGTAAGAAGTATCTTTTAAACTTTTAGTGAAGTTCCAGGTGGTAGGCAGCTCAGTATCTTAAAGTTTATTTGTGCTCCTATCACATACAATAAACATCTCAAGGTCTAAGTCTGATTTTACCTTTACTTGACCTCCAGCATTCTTAGATATTAAATTTATGTCTGGCCCAAGCATCTGTTCCTTAAAATCCTGTCTCTAAATATTCCTTCTTTAATGTGAGTACCACACACACACACACACACGTCTTACAGTGCAACTCTATCTAGAGTTACTCCAATCGAAACCCAAAGATTCAAGTGGAGTAATTTTGCAGAGGAATGTAGATTTGTGTGTATGCTAAGTGCCGTCAAGTTGCTTCTGACTCATGGTGACCCTATGAATTAATGACCTCCAAAACATTCTATTGTTAACAGCCCTGCTCAAGTCTTGCAAAGTGAGGGCAGTGGCTTCCTTTATAGTGTCAATCCATCTCATGTTGGGTCTTCCTCTTTTCCTGCTGCCCTCCATTTTTCCTAGTATTATTGTCTTTTCCAATTACTATTGTCTTCATGTAGTCATTTACTAATTCAACCATATATAAAGCAAATACATAGTTATCAAACAATGCACACATTTTCCTGTCCAATAAAAATTGAGATAGTATTCTGTTAATAAAACCAGTATCTACATAGAACTTCCTGATTCCTGAGTTTTATGGCTACAAGAGAAAGGGGAAAGAGCCAGCGTGGTGTAGTGGTGGACTTTAATCTGGAGAACCAGGTTTGATTCCCCCACTCCTCCACATGAGTGGCGGACTCTAATCTGGGGAACTAGGTTGGTTTCCCAACTCCTACACATGAAGCCAGCTGGGTGACCTTGGGCTAGTCACAGTTCTCTTCAAGCTCTCTCAGCCTCACCTACCTCACATGTCTGTTGTGGGGAGAGGAAGAAAAGGAGATTGTAAACTGGATTGATTCTCCTTAAAAGGTAGAGAAAATCAGTATATAAAAACCAAATCTTCTTCCATTCCAGCCATTGAGTTTGATTCAATCAGATTTTAATGCAATCTCACCTACTTCCCCGTCTTACTAGTAGGGCTGTTAAAAAAAAATTCGGTAAAATTCGGATTCGGCAAAATTTGGCCCGTTTTTATTCAGGAAATGCCGAAGTCCGAACTCCCCCGCTTTGGGTCCGTGCAATTCGGCATGAGGTCCGCAGTTCAGGGAAAAATTCGGCCGAATAAAGCCATTAAAATCACAACCGCACCTTTCCACGGCTCCGGGGGGGGCATTTTTGGGGGCAGAGGTCCCAAACTTCCAGCTTAGCTTCAAAGGACCCTTCTTGCAATAACCACCAAGTGTTGTAAAGATTGGATCAGCGGGGGCTGAGATATGGGCCCCGAAAAGGGTCACCCCTCCTTAATGTGCATTTGCAATTACCTGAGCTTGCCCCCCACTCAAAGCTCCCAGCCCCAACAAACAGCTGATCTGCGGGGAGCAAGGGTGGGGCAGGTGCGAAGAAGTTTGCAAACCATGAAAAGCAACACAATCATGCAAACCATCACGTTTGCAACCATGCAAAGCAACACCTGACGCCTGGGAGTTTGCAAACCATGGAAAGGGACAGAAGAAATTTGCAAACCATGCAAACACAGCCTTGCAAAGCAACACCTTTGCAACCATGCAAAGCAACACCTGATGCCTGGGAGCTTGCAAACCATGGAAAGGGACAGAGGCATGCTAGCTAAGCATCAGGAGCAGGACGGGGTGGAATTTCCCCTTTTGCATCAGACTTGGGACCAGGCAAATGCATTCTTTAAGTCACAATTTGAAAACAATTTTTGAGCAAGCATCAAAATACACCTAACCGATCTTATGAATGAGGGAAAACCTGAAGACACACAAACCAGGGAGAGAGAGACTCGAGGGGGCACACCCCCCCAGACAGAACAGCCGAAAGCCCCCTTTGGCTTCCCCCCACCCACAGAAACTGCTCCCTCCCCACACACTCACAGACTCTGCTTCCCCCCACACACACATACAGGAGAAAAATTATAGATTAAAGCCCCAAAAGGGGTCTTACTGTGGATGTCTTCTGTTCCATCAGGAGGGACTGGGAGGACTGGATAATCCAATACTATTCCATTTAAGCACGAGAGGTTTTGCCTTGGATTTGCCGCTGTCGAGATGCACACAGGATTGGCTGATCCCATTCATCCCAATAGGGAAAAGGGGGGGACCCCATATCTCTGGACCCCCTGACCCAATGTTTACAAAACTTGGGGAGTCTCGTAAGAAGGGTCCTTTGAAGCTCTGCTGAAAGGTTGGGGTCTCTACCCCCAAAAATGTGCCCCCTGCAGCCATGGAAAGGAGCGAATGTGTGCTTTAAATGGAATAAAAATGCACATTAAGGGGAGGACCCTTTCGGGCTCCATATCTCGGGACCCCCTGACCCAATGTTTAATAAACTTGGGGGTCTTGCAAAAAGGGTCCTTCGAAGTTCCGCTGAAAGTTTGGGGGCTGCACCCCCAAAATACGCCCCCTGCAGCCATGGAAAGGAGCGAATGTGCACAAGCACCCCCCACGGGGATTTCTCTCTCACACACAAACAGATACTCTCTCTTCCTTTTCTCGGGCCGTGCAGCAGCTGGGCTCATGTACTCAATCGCTCAAACTGATTGGCCAGAAGAAGACCCAGCTTGGCCACCGATTGGCTGCAGGAGAATGCTGCTTACTAACTGACGGTTATGCTGCTGTGCTGAATGCCGAATTTGCTGAATTTATTCGCCAAACACTTTGAATTCACTGAATTCGGCTCCCTGTTTTCCCGCCTTTTTTGAGTTCGGTTCCATCCGAACGAAAAACAACCGAATCAGGGGAAATTCGGCTGTTTTTCAGTTTGGGACAAGCCGAATCGACAGTCCTACTTACTAGAGACCTCATAACCACATGTCTTTGGTCGATACAGATCCAATGCTTCCCTGCATTGATGATCAAATGGGATCTCCACTTCCCTTCAAAAAGCTAGATTTCTAGACCACTTGGACAATGTTTTGAAGAACAGGTTACTTTTTCTAGACTGGTGCTACAGTAATAATTTCAGTATTATCAGGAAGATAAGATATCCTGCATACCTATTCTCTCTAGTATCAGAGGAGCATGCCTATTATTTTGGGTGCTGTGGAACACAGGCAGGATGGTGCTGCTGCAGTTGTCTTGTTTGTGGCTTCCTAGAGGCACCTGGTTGGCCCCTGTGTGAACAGACTGCTGGACTGCTGGACTTGATGGGCCTTGGTCTGATCCAGCAGGGCCTTTCTTATGTTCTTATGTTATGTTCTTTCTGACACAATGAAAGACAGCATATAAACAGCATTAGATACCCTGAGTACAATAGTACTCTCAGCGTGAAACTTTCTATGCCCTGTAGCTTGTTGTGTTCACATTCCCTGGGAGTTGATAAACCTTTGAGTATCGCATGGGCTAAAATAAGAGGTCTGCAATGAGAGAAGGAATTGATAGAAATTCTTCTAAGTCACATTAAAGGGCACATTACTTGTATGGGTAAAAGTTGAGTTAGGATCCAATCCTGTAACTTTTCATCCTCAACAAAACTTCCCAGGGAAAGGCTTCTCATAAATTAGCCATTGATTCAGATATTAACTGTGTATATTTAAGGTTTGTCCTGACCTGGATAGCCCTAGGCTAGCCTAATCTTGTCAGGTCTCAGAAGCTAAGCAGGGTTGGCCCTGGTAAATATTTGGATGGGCAACCTCCAAGGAATACCAGGGTTGTGACATAGTGATAGGCAATGGCAAACCACCTCTGAATGTCTCTTGCCTTGAAAATCCTATAGGGTCACCATAAGTCATCTGTGACGATAGCACAAAAAACATTTAAGGTTTAAGGAAAATGTAATTGTGTAAAGAGGTCTACAATCACTATCCATCAGAGATTAAGCATGCTGAAGCACATTGATCTTAATTGTCTTAAACCCAGCTCTGTTTGACTGTGGGCATTGCTTCAATGTGGAACTAGGACAACTACAGGATGGATCCTGCTATCTTTTAAGTAGCCTTCTTCCAGCCTAAGGAGACTTCCTCCAACTTAAATGGCTAAGGAAGGCTCCTTAGATTGGAGAAAGGCTTCAGACTTGAGCCAAAAGGAAAGATGGGGTATAATAACTATTTTAATAAACAAACAAACACTGCACAGTGGAGTTGTACGATAGGGGTAGGAGCTAGTCCAGTAACAGCAAGTGGAGGCAGATACAGCCATGTCTGTGGAGAGCCATCCTTGAGTCTTTGGAAGCCTTAGTGAGAGAAAACCATAATCCCAGTGCCACTGAGGCTTCCAGTTCCAGGTGAAATGATTAGGTTAGATGAACCATTGTCCTATTTTTCTGGAGGCTGTATGCACCACAGAGTCTTCGTGTGTGTAACAAGGAATCACCATATGAGAGCCAGGGTGGTGTAGTGGTTAAGCGCAGTGGTTTGGAGCGGTGGACTCTAATCTAGAGAACCAGGTTTGATTCCCAACTCTTCCACATGAGTGGCGGACGCTAATCTGGTGAACTGGGTTGGTTTCCCCACTCCTACACATGAAGCCAGCTGGATGATCTTGAGCTAGTCACAGCTCTCTTACAGCTCTCTCAGCCTCACCTACCTCACAGGGTGCCTGTTGTGGGAAGGGGAAGGGAAGGTGATTGTAAGCCAGTTTGATTCTTCTTCTTCCTCCTCCTCCTCCTTGGGGCAACTTGTTTAAATGAAACTAGTCATTCGACCCAATGGCCTTGAGCAGGCTTGGAGCAACTTTCAACACAAGAAGGGCCAGTTACCTGGCATGTTTTTAAAGAGATTTTCCTTGCTATGATGTAAACAATTTGCTGAACCCCTCTGCATGTACTGTCTGTGATTAAAATCTCATGGAACTGTATACATGGATGGGAAAGGCAGTTCATAGCCAAAACTACACACGAGTAATACCAAACTAGAGCAAGGACAGCATTTCGTCCTGACCTGAGTAGTGTTTTTTTCTGTTCATAAAGAACAAGTGTAGCCACACATTTACAGCTATGTCTCTGTAAAATAGTTACTTTGACCAGATAGAAAAAAGCTCAAAGGCTCAATGAGGTATTAAAATAGTATCCTTCATCCTGGGATTGTAATTACGGACAACAGTTTTTTCAGCTCTTGCCAGCAGTGTTATTGCACAAGGTTCATCAACAGACTGCCATTGTGAAATAATAAGATGTACTCTCAGTGAGTCAGTGCCACTGCCTCACTTCAAATTTCAGAACTCCTGGTTTAGAATGCATTTAGGAAACTTATCAGAGTGGCTGTGAGTTCAGGTGATAACAAATTGTAGTATTTTATTTCCTGTATTCTTTTTAAAATGGGGACATTTATCAATGAGACATGATAAATCATAAATCTTGGCAACACTTGAGTAGCAAGACATAAGCTCTTCAGACCATTTTGTTCTTCAAATATAAATTGGTATTGCACTCTGTGAGAAGGTTTTATTCATACAAACACATGCAAATGTATATAAGATGAACCTATTAATCAATAAATTAAAACTCATCTCAATAATCCACTGAGTTGATCTCTGTGTTGCCTGTGTTACTCACCCAACTTGCTGTCCAATCAGAAATATATTTTGCAGAAATATCCTTAGCAAATTCATTATATAGAACTTCAATCAATGCTAACTTTGGGGGATAAAAAAAGACAGGTATATTAGGCTGTATCTTGACATTTTGTTCTCCTCTGTAAAAGGTTATTTTTTCCTTTTAAAAGGAAAATATAGTGGGCTATGTCTTGATTTTGCTTCCACCAGAGAAACTGGATGCATTAATTTAAATGATAAAATCCAAAGACCACATGCAATTCTCCCTGAGTGTAGTATGGATGCAGTATGGGAGACAATATGAGGGGAGGGAGTTCAATGCCATAGAGTCCAATTGCCAAAGTGGCCATTTTCTCCAGGTGAGCAGATCTCTATCAGCTGGAGATCAGTTGTAATAGCAGGAGATCTCCAGCTAGTACCTGGAGGTTAGTACAGGAGCGAAAAGATACTTGGAGTGCAAAATATATTTATAAGCTACTGTGTCTAAACAAATACGCACAGGCAATCATACACAAATCTGGACAAAATTATCATACATTAACAGTACATACCATCTCAAGGACGGCAATAAACAAGGAAAGTATATCTATACAAGAGTGCAATGTCTCTCACTGTATGTACATCATTTTCTGTATAAGTATCATACAGGTAAGTAATCAGTTTTGTAAATGTTATTGTATAGTTCAAGAAGGATTTGCTTCAAGGAAGATTGCTTCAAGGAAGATACGGCCGTTTCAAATTCTTTAGATTCTTCATCAGTCTTTCCTATGCAATAATAAATTAATTTAAAATTCCAATTTGAATTTGAAACGGCCGTATCTTCCTTGAAGCAATCTTCCTTGAAGCAAATCCTTCTTGAATTATACAATAACATTTACAAAACTGATTACTTACCTGTATGATACTTATACAGAAAATGATGTACATACAGTGAGAGACATTGCACTCATGTATAGATATACTTTCCTTGTTTATTGCCGTCCTTGAGATGGTATGTACTGTTGATGTATGATAATTTTGTCCAGATTTGTGTATGATTGCCTGTGCGTATTTGTTTAGACACAGTAGCTTATAAATATATTTTGCACTCCAAGTATCTTTTCGCTCCTGTACTAATTTCCTTATCTGTTGATACTAGTACAGTGGTGTCTAATTTCTCCCTCAGTACCTGGAGGTTGGCAACCCTATTTTACAACAATGCTTTTCTTAGTTACAGGATTTTGTGCAACTGTTGCATCTAAACCACAGAAGGCCAATGGACAGCCTGTGTGCGGGATCATGGGAAAGACCCATAGCTCAATGGTAGAGCATCTCCTTTGAATGCCAAAGGTGCCAGGCTCAACCCCTCTCACTTACAGCTAAAAGGAACAGGTAATGGGTGATGTCAAAGGTTCCTACCTCAGACTCTAGAGCAGGGGTATCAAACACAAGGCCCAAGGGCTGGATCCGGCCCCTTGAGAGCTCTAATCCGGCCTGCGAGCCAGTCGAGGCAGCCACCCCCCACTCTCAATCTGGGCTGCCGAGGCATGGCCCGGCCTGACCAAGTGACATTTATGTCATATCCGGCTCTCGTAACAATTGAGTTCGACACCCTGCCCTGCTCTAGAGAGCTGCTTCTCATCAGCAGAACAATAGTGACCTTGTTAAACCAATTGTCTTGACTCAGTTTAAGGTAGCTTCATGTGTTATTCTGGGGTCTGTGCTTGAGCACATGGCTTCTGCAACTGGGAAGCCCTTACTGCTAGGCATTGTTGACTGTTACGGAGCTTTGCCCTCGGCTTTGGATTGATATTGCGTTTTGGGTCGTGTGACATTTCTGGGACTCATTCCAGGTGCTAGGAGAATAGAACAGTCCCTCAGAATGCCCAAAATGACCAGGCCTGACCTACACTTTTGAACAGGACTAAATTTATTTTATGCCAAATTCTTTCCTTGACTTGTTCTTCTAAAATATAGCTCTAGGAAGGTGCGCTTTACACCTCAAACTGGAACGTTGTGCTTAATAAAATAAAATAAAACCTAACTCCAAAGATTTGTGGAAGAAATCGGACGAGAGCTTGTATCTTCTTGTATAATAGAAGCACAGGAACAACTGTAATAGAGCACAGCTTTTCTGTGTGAACTATCCTGCAGATTCTTACACAAGTATTTACAGAATAGCACTAGCAGCTTTTTTCCTTCCATTCATAGTTGGAGAGATAATTGGTAGTAAGGTAATTTTAAACCAGTGACCATTTACTTAAGTATTTGATAACGCCAACAAGAAATATGGCAGTATATCACACAAAATTTAAATGGCAGTGCGATAGGTCACAATGCTACTGCTTCTAGCTGAGCAAGGGGGGAAAAGCCAGCTGCATGCCTTTAAAATGCACTTGTAATTCATGAAAACTTCTTACTGATTTTTTTTAATACTTTGCTCCCATGGTAGCCGGCGGGAGCAGGCGGGCCATTACAGCCAGTGGGAAAAGTCCTGGTGGGTCAATGGCCTGGGACTGCCCCATACTGGAGCCATCTCCCTTGGGGTGGCCCTGCATGAGATATAGGGTTGCCAACCTCCTGGAGAAAATGGCTGCTTTGGAAGGTGGACTGTATGGCATTCTACCCTATTGAAATCTGTCTCTTCCTCCCCAAACCTCATTCTTCTCAGGCTTCACCCCCAAAATCTCCAAGTATTTCCCAACCTGGAGCTGGCAACCCAGCATCAGACAAAATACTCCTTGCCTCACCTAGTAAAGCTTTGGCACTGGGCGAGTTCACCACACATGTGGCAGAATGCAGAGGTGATTGAATGGACTGTACCACCTCGGACTGCAGGTGAGGGATTGTGTGTGTGTAAAGAGCCATCAAGTCGCAGTTGACTCATGGCGACCCCGGCAAAGGACTTTCAAGGCAAGTAAAAAGCAGAGGTGGTTTACTATGGAGAGGAGGGATTACATTTTCAAAATTCTCATCATTCTTTGTAAGTGGAAAACTAGCATAAAATGAAGGGGCAGGGTTTTTTTTTTTAATATGAGAGTTTTGAAAATTCAACCCTCCTCCTGCAGACTGAGGTGGTACAGCCTAATCTGCTACTTCAAAATTCTGCTGCCTCATTCTATAGCACAGGGGTCCCCACCTTTATTTTAGCCAGGGGGCAATTTTGGCATTCTAGCACAGCATGGTGGGCCCAGCCACAAAATGGCTGCCACAAAATGGCTGCTGCAGGAGGTGGAGCCAGCCACAAAATGGCTGCTGCAGCTTACCTCAGTGAAGGTCCTTGTGCTGTGGTTGCAGCTGCTACCAAAGCAATGTTTTAAAAAATCTGTACAGCCAATTAAATCTCCAATGGCCAACCAGACGCCTTGCTGGGCAAATGACCCACTAGGCCCTGCTGACATCCACAAGTATAGTCTTCTGGGTGCCCTGACCCTCAGGAACAGCATGATGATGATGGGGGAGTGGGACAGATCCATTCCACAAATGGAGTTTCACTCATCTCTATTAGGTTTCAACCTGATATAATCTCATCAAATCCAATGGCGTGATGAATGGGTACATCAAACTCAAGACCCACTGAGATTGCATAGCTCTATAAAAAGGAAACATTAATTCATAGTCTACGATAATTATCATCCATTTGCCTGCTCCCTTTCAGCTATCAGTTACTGAAAGTACAATATTTTTCCTTCTTGTTGCTTTATCAGTGAACTCAAACAGAATACCCCAATTCATATACGGTAGTTTTTCAGTCTGGTTATAAAGACATGTAAAAGTGACCCTGTTCGCAAATCTGCTGCTCATACTGTGGGTTAAACACGGAAATTGGTTTCCCAGTGGATTTTCACTTTCACAAGTACTTATTGCAGCTTTAGATGTCCCTAGGGCAGTCTGAACTGGCCACTGAATATCTTTTTTAAGGGGAGTGAACAATGGCTTAGTTCCACCTCTGCTGAAAGTCAAGATTCATGTTTTTCCTCTCAACATTTAGTGTTCCTGGAGGCACTCCGTACTGTCGCATTAGTGAATGAGACTGTTTTTATCCATCCCAAGGCTAGGTACAATATAGGTGAGTGCAATCCAAGCTTCCCCATGGTGCTTTGTCAAAGCTTGTTAACCTTAAACTGAATGGATTATCACTCTGGAGTATGATGATAATTGTAATTTCAGGCCTATTAAAAAGCAGGTCCTTTTAACGCGCAAAGGGCTCTGGTTACGGGGGGAAAGTCGCATAGGTTTTTCCCCTGTAAAGAAGGATCCTATCTATTTTTCCTTGGGTACACCATATCAGGTTAGTTTGTCAAAGCAGACTGCATGTATTTGGAGGTGCTAGTTGTGCACATAAATGAAACACATTCTTGCCTGAAACCATTCTCAAATTGAAGTCCAGGCATCTAAGGATGTCTTGCTTGTTTTTCCAGTTGTGTAATTTTAAGTTTGGGAATGGATTAAACCTACATGAAAAACCTGACTTCATCAAAGTTTTGGGACATGCAAAACAAGCTTGTAACAATGTAGGGTCTCAGGTCTAGGAAAATCATTAGAATTTCACCTAAACTCAAATTTGAAGCAAATTTAGAAAATATTCCTCTGAACGGAACAGAGGAGTATCTTCTAAATTTGCTTCAAATTTGAGTTTAGGTGAAATTCTAATGGTTTGCTAGACCTGAAACCCTACATTGTTACAAGCTTGTTTTGCATGTCACACTTAGCCAGCCAATGTGCTTAAATTGCTATATCAGGACATAATATCCACAGTATTATCTGTCTTTCTCATCCAGGCATTATAAATCATGATATGGTGTATTAAGAAGCACCATATGTCAATATCTACTACTAATATATTATCAGCAATAGCAAAACAGTATATGATACATTTGTACCCCTCATTGATAGCCAAAATTCCTACTTGTTAGGGGCCATTTATGCAGGGTCAATTTTGATGCTTGCTCAAAGATCTTTTTTTAAATGCGACCTTTAAAAAGCCTATTCATGGTCCAGATGCAAAAGGAGAAATTCCACCTCCCACTCGCCTGCTCCTTTGTTCCTATTTACATAGCCATTAGCAACCACCATGTGCATACCTAACATGCACATGTGATTTTGCATGGTTCCTTGAGGGGATTCTTCTCTGCGAGGGCGGAGCAAACACCAAAGGTCGCATTAAAGGGGCTCTTAAGAAATGCGAAGCAGGTATGCATCGGCTTCGCAGTCACTTCCTGAATGACGGTTCAGTGTGAAAAACTAAAAAAAAAAAATGTGGGGCAATTCATCCTGGAACACGCTGCTAATTACCAAGCATAAATGGCCAAGACCTCTTATGTGGAGCACCATCTATTGCCAGGCAAAGTAAGATAGCTGAGTTTCAAAATCTCCGATTCTCAAGAGTTTCTACAGATCCCAGGCGTGTTTGCTTCTTCAGGGGTTGCTTGTGCTAATGGTGAGCAATTCCTATATGTCAGAACCTGGTTATTTATTAGAAAATGCTATAGGAGGTTAAAAGGCAGTGCCATAATTAAATATTCTAATTCAAAATACTGAGAGCATAAGAGATTGGGCCAAGAAATGTCCAAGCTTGTGGATCCAAAGGATATTTTGTAAGGAAACTGGCAGTACTGGTTCTTAACTTTGTAATTTCTTTATTGATGATCCTGGCTCATGGCTACCCATCTACATTTTAAATAATGATTATTTAAGCCAAAGAACACCATCGTCTATATAGTCTCCTTTTAAATCACCAAGACCTTTGGTAAATTCTTATATAAATGAATGTTGGACAGCATTGAT
This sequence comes from Euleptes europaea, assembly GCF_029931775.1. Lineage (NCBI taxonomy): Eukaryota > Metazoa > Chordata > Lepidosauria > Squamata > Sphaerodactylidae > Euleptes > Euleptes europaea. The sequence goes on from NC_079319.1 coordinate 34,709,801, forward strand.
GATGGGTTGATTGGGTTCTTAAGGTCTAAAGAGGGTAATGCCACTAAGCTGTACATGACATATTATTCATAAAATAATAGAACTGAAAGAAAAAACCCCTAAAGATCATCAGTTCTGCCCTCATTTTACTGACTCCTTCCAAACTGATCTATATAATTCAGGTCACAGAGCATTGCAGAAGCAGTGCATGCCAGGTAAGTGTTGTAGAGAAAATAACTCCAGATGACTCAAGGCAGAGAGACAAACCACATACCACTTGCTCCTTTCCTCATATACAATATGATCCCAAAGTCAGAAAGGGGGCTTTCATTCATTTCTACAAAGGGGAATGCTGTCCATACACAAGTATAAACTGTTTCTATGTTCACAGAGAATAGTTTATTGCTAGTAAAAGGTAAAGGTCCCCTGTGCAAGCACCGGGTAATTCCTGACCCATGGGGTGACGCCACATGCCGACATTTACTAGGCAGACTTTGTTTACGGGGTGGTTTGCCAGTGCCTTCCCCAGTCATCTTCCCTTTACCCCCAGCAAACTGGGTACTCATTTTACCAACCTCAGAAGGATGGAAGGCTGAGCCAACCTTGAGCTGGCTACCTGAAACCGACTCCCGTGGGGATCGAACTCAGGTTGTGAGCAGAGTTTGGACTGCAGTACTGCAGCTTACCACTCTGCACCACGGGGCTCTTTTAATGCTGGACCTCCATGATATAATAGCATTTAGAATCATAGAGTGAGAAGGGACCACCAGGTCATTTAGTCCAACCCCCTGCACAATGCAGGAAATTCACAACTACCCTCTCCCCTACAGTGAGAAACACAGATGGATTGTTTTCCTGGTACTCAGGGCCTTTCTTTTCCTGCTCTTTGGCTACAGAAGAGAACTGAGAAGCACCTGCACACACGGAGCTCTGTGCACGTTACAGGCAATACCACCTCACTATATTTATTCTAATGGCGTACAGTATAGCAGGCACTATGATTGAATGCACTTTCCCTGCCCAGCGCTGTCTTATTTGTCTATAATCCTTAAAAAAAAAAACACGCACATCCAATGCTATATTTTTATATAACCACAAAAATCTGCATATCTACAGAGTCCTATATTTCATTAAATATTCAAACGGCTCTGCAATATTTAAACAAAATCCATAGGTTAATTTCATTATTGCCACAGGCAGAATATTATATTACTTGAAAAGTGCTCAATAAGATTGATTTGTGTTTTACCTTCTGTAACACAGAGTCTCAACTGACCACTTGCCCGGCTGGGTTGCAAGAGTCTTTGAAAACCACAAACTGTGTAGCCGTCTTTACAATACATTGCCCGGAATTCTCTGGCTGTGCTTTGAAACACTACAAAATATCAGCGACTGCTCCACATCCAATAACTACCCAGGCAGAGGTCCTTTACTGAAGATCTTTTGAAGTAGCTATTAGTGCAAATCAAAGGTTTCATGTGTTCTCATCTTTTTCCCCCCATTGCCCATCTCGAATATTCATAAATGATCCATCCACGTTTGCAGCCAGCTTTCTATCCCCGATAAACCTTGAACTGCTATAATTTAATCCCTTCCGCAATTCTTTATGAACCTCATCAATGCCATTCATAATTAATGAATTGCAGGATGGTTCCTGGATGAAGTGAAGTTTTCAGTCCTCATGGCAGATCGATGATTCTGACCATGTCTGTTTCATTATTGACAGCATCTACCCACATTTACTCTTATAATTAAGTTATAGTTCAACTCTTAACTTTTCACAAGTGTTTGAAATGGCCGTATGGTGTTCTTAATTTCAGTTGCTGTTTCATCTCTCTCAGTGGGTGCCTATTTTATTGTTAAAGGTCATACTCATTTGTCTGCTCCAACAAAGGCAGTCCTTAAAGTTGGCTGCCGTTTTGACAGACAGTGGGCCCTATAAGTGATGGCCTTAAGGACAGACCTGGCACTGCGAGACAGTCACCACAGCAAGGGAAATAACAGATAACAAATCATGCCACTATTTTTCCTCCTGGCGTGATTGACGACATCACAGCGGGTATAACTTTTCAGTGTCTTCAGATTAAAACCCCCTCAAACAAATGAGTTCTTAAAATACTGTCCAGGGGCGTCAAAGTCAACAGCTGAACCCAGAAGCATTTTTCCCCCAAAAAAGGGTTTTATATTAAGAAGAAAGCCCTAGCCAAAGTGCATAATTCAAAACTACAGAGTGCAATTATTTAATTGTCACAGATCTTTTGGTCTTGATAGTGCAACACTGTGACTTCACAGGGAAGCTCTTGAAAGATAAGCAAATCTGTAATAATGGGGCTGGTGTGATATAACATACTTAGAAAAAACAGTTGGCAGCGTATACTCTGCATCACAGTCTTACCCATTAAAGGAAAAATAGTAAATCTAAGTTTTGTCAGGAAATAGCAAACGGTGACCACTTTTGGATATTCTATAGTATAACGGGACCGTCACTTTTAAAAAATACTTTCTGTCATTGCTGGGTAAATGAAGATAAAGAGAGATAAAGTTAAATTTTCTGTCACAAAGTTTAGAAATGTGCATTTGAATTTAAGGCATAGAATAAATTCCAGCCGTTGTCAGTAGCAAGCTATTCTCTTGCCAACATAGAAATGCAGAGCATTATTGTAAGCATATCCAAAAATGATAGCATAAAGGGGAACCTTCAATTTCCTGCCCGTTATTGTTAGCAAACGCTTGCTCTGTAAGTGTATAATAGTCGTAGTTAAAAAAAATTGCTCTCTGCCTTGCTTTATCTTTTAAAGCCAGACTTCTGTTTTTTAACCAGACACAAAATAGACCTGTACAAATGAATATTTTGGGTTGAAAGCATATTCAGCACATACATACAAGATATTCAGTATATACCAAACAATTTTTATGTTTGCATACTTGTAAACCTATAAACAATACACAATCACAAATACCGGTATGTATTCTTAGTTTCTTAGAAAATGCAGAACAGAATGGTGTTGATTAAACTGTTGAAGAGAGTTGAGAACTTTAGGATGTGGGAATACTTTAGGAAAAGTAAAAGTTACTATCTCTTGGTTAAAAACTGAATGTTTCCTACTAAGAAAGCAGTGGTCACCCCAGGATGCATGCATATTTTCTCTTTCAGGGTCATGGAATTTAATTTAAACGCAAGGACCCATTATGCAGTTAAATTATGGAAATTGCTGGCCATGTCAGAAAGGAGGCTTAGAATCAGAAACCTGGTAGCCATCTCTCAGGATACAAAACAGGTAGCTGATTTGCAGGGTTGCCAACTCTAGTTTGGGAAATTCCTAGAGATTTGGGGGGTGGAGCCTGGCAAAGATGAAGTTTGAGAGGGGAAGTGAACTCAGTAGGGACATGATTCCATAGTCCACACTGTGAAGCTGCCATTATCTTCAGGGATCTCTGTAGTCTGCAGACAGTTATAACTCTTGACGACCTTCTGTCCCCACTTGGGAGGTTGGCAAACGTAAAGGGACCAGAGCTGGGAGCAGGAAAGAGACAGTGAGGCTAGAAGCAGTGGATGCAGCCAGCGTTTAGTGCAGAATCAGTGGCCCCAGGATGGTGGATGCCGATCAGTCCAAATCAGGCTTTTATCCCTCTGCTTCATTTAGTCGAGGCCGCGTCATTGTAGGGGCAGTAGAGAATAACTTGTTACATGTAGGGATGGCAGAGTAGTTGAGATAGGGATGCCAGGCCTTCCACTGTATTAGAAGCCTTCCCAGCAATCTCATTTGATGGCCACCCATGTCTTGGGCACCATCAGGCGGAATTGGGGGGAGCTGGTGTGCTGGCATCAGGCTGGTGCAACTATGTCACTTTTGGTTTAAACTGGAAATGACAGAGGACGCTCTGGCATTCTCATATGCTAGAGCATTCCTGGTAATATGCTGGTGTCACTTCTGAGCGCATGAGGAGTGACATCATGGGTCACTGGTGATGTCATTATGTCACCAGGGAGGGCCCCCCCCCCAGGTAACTCTCCCTCCAGTTTCCAGGGTGTGTCTGGCAACCCTAAGTTGAGATGATTCCGTCCAGGGTCATGAAAGGTCAGCTCAGGTAACTAAATTATGTAATGGGGAACTACGCGGCCAAGAATAATATCAATAACAGAAATGAACACCAAACAGTAAGTTTAATTCCATTGGCTGACAATGATTTGCTCACTGTTTATTTATAGAGTTGGCTGCCAAGCAGCATGCAGTGAGAACAGGTCTGGGGGGGGTAGGGGGAGGAAAGGACCCTGTCAGACTGTGTGTGAATCCTCAAGTGCAAAACACTGCTGCTTGCACTGCACTGCACTGTTTGAATACGTGAAAAGTAACCGGACAACCAGTCCATAACTATTCACAAACAAACGGATGAAAAATGAGCATTTCCTGCACATTTGGTGCCATTTGCTTTAAAACCATCTGCTCCGGAACCTCAGAAAGATCCTCTATTCCACCCAGTTTTTTCCATCCTCCCCCAAATCTATTTTTTGTTCTGTAAATACACAGAACGAGTCAAAAGGGCATTCTTTGGGTATATTTTCAACTCAGAAATTTTGGTATCATATCCCTAATTCAAATCGAATTTGTCCAAGCCCTTGTCATGTATGTGTGTAAAGTGCAGCCGACTTATGGTGACCCCTTTTTGGGGTTTTCATGGCAAGAGACTAACAGAGGTGGTTTGCCAGTGCCTTCCTCTGCACAGCAGCCCTGGTATTCCTTGGTGGTCTCCCATCCAAATACTAACCAGGGCTGACCCTGCTTAGCTTCTGAGATCTGACGAGATCAGGCTCCTTTTCATTTCATACTTTCTGGAACAGAGGAAAGAGGAAGGCTGGAAGCTTTTGAAAGTATCCTCCATCTTTCCCTAATTAGCCAGTATGGAGCTGGTTGTCTCATCGTTGCCTGATGTGCTGGCTGCTGATGTATCTATGACAGCATAAATAAAGTTGCTGGAGTGGCCAGCCTCCAGGTGGTGGCTGGAGAACTCCCTATATTACAATGGATCTTCAGATGAGAGAGATCAGTTCCCCTGGAAAAAATGGCTGCTTTGGCAGGTGGACTCTTTGGCATTGTATCCTGATGAGGTCCCTCCCCAGGCTCCACCCCCCAAAATCTCCAAGTATTTCTCAACCCAGAGCTGGAAACCCTAAAAGTTGCCCCACCTTTACTGGAGCAGGTTGTAGGATTGTAGATGGATTTTGTATATATAGCTTTTCTAGCCCTCCAGCTCTAACAACTGAAATGGGGGCCCTTTGGATGGTGAAGATGCCGTGCCTATGTAGGCACCCCATATCCAGCTTTGGCCCTGTCAGGGATTGGGAAGACGGCATATTGCTTAGCTCATTTGTTGACCTATGCAGCCACAGTTCATAGTAGTCTTTTCTCTGCCTTAAGATATTTGGCCTGAATGGCATACAAATGAATCTAATTTGGGATAGGAATGAACCTGTGAAGTAGATGATCCTCTTCATGTCTGGGGTTTTATTCTGCTTCAACGTTATAATTCAGAAAGCTTCTGATTCTACAATTACTTTAACAACAACAAAAAAAATCTTATGGCAATTCTATGCCTGTGTCCTAAAACAAAGAGGTCTGTCTTTTTCTTGTGAAATGGCATTCCAATAAAGTATACATGAACTGAATTGAAAATGACTTACATTTAAATGAAAGGTATTGTGGTTGGGGAAAAACTTCTAAGCATCAATTAGTTCTATTGAATGAGAACATTGTCTTCTTAGGTTTTCACAGAGACACAGGGCAGACTTTAAAGCCTTAATTTATTACTATTAACTATTTCTCTTGCACTTTAATATACAAGCTCCGCACTGTGCTAATTCTGTTCAACCCACATCACCCCCTCTGTGTTGGTTCTCTAATATTCCATATGAAGCTTTTTTGATGAGAGAAATACCACAATCTGATTGTCTCCCCTGATATTTGCATGGAAAAATAGTCCTGTGATATAACCCCATTGAAGTTTACAAGAAGTCATTGAATGCTGAGTGACACTCATTTTCTAGCATTTTGAGGATGTGGTAATTTGTAGTGTTACTCCTTGAGGGAGTTAGTACAGAAATTTCAACAGAAGTGAAATTCCAAGCCAATATTTGGCCCTCCCTCAGGCATATCATCTGATGAATTCTGAGCAAGATTTCTCCATTCACTTCCTAAATTGAAGATTCTTCTACAATACCAGCTTTTCAGTGGAACACTCTGATTCAAAATAACAGTAAGTTTGTTGTTACCCACTCTCTTAACAATAGTTAACTGTTAGAGTGGTTCCTCAGTGGAACAGGCTTCCTCGGGAGGTGGTAAGTGCTCCTTCTCTGGAGGTTTAAAAAGGGGTTGGATAGCCATCTGTCAGCGATGCTGATTCTATAACCTTAGGCAGATGATGAAACAGAAGGCATCTTGGCCATCTTCTGGACATGGAGTGGGGGTTAGGGGTGTTGAAAAAAAATTCAGTAAAATTTGGATTCGGCAAAATTCGGCCCATTTTTATTTGGGAAATGCCGAAGTCCGAACTCCCCCTATTCGGATCCGTGGAATTCAGCATGAAATTCAGCGTTCACAAATAAATTTGGCCGAATAAAGCCATTTAAAGCACATTTGTGGCTTTCTGCAGCTCCGGGGGGGGGCATTTTTGGAGGTAGAGGTGCCAAACCTTCAGGGTAGCTTGTAGGGACCCTATTTGTAAGAACCCCCACGTTTGGTGAACATTGGGTCAGGGGGTCCTGAGTTATGGGGTCTGGAAGGGGTCCCCCCATCCGCCATTGGAATGAATGGGAGCAGGCAATCCTTAATCTGCATCTAAAGAGCAGCAAATCCAAGGCATAACCTCCCATTGTTTCTGTCAGAGTTACAAGTTGGCCATAATAGATTTGACAGAGACAGCTGACAGGTAGCTGTCAGATCTGGGACATCTAGCTGATGCAAGAGGCTGCAAGTGCCTTGAGGTCCCAGAGTGAACTGCAGCAAATCAGATTAAGGCAGTAAATCTGATGCAATACTGTGGCCAGGTCTACAGGTGGCCTAATTGGTTTCTGGTGCTGGAATGTATATAAGTCTGTATGATTATAACTCTGTGTTGGGAAGTTTGGTGGAGAGAAGTGTACGTGATGGTTTGTCTTTTTGTATCTGTGCACTGTAAATTAAACAACACTGTTTTCTATAAAGCCAAGGAGTTCTGGTGGTGTGTCCTGGATAACTGCTAATCCACTTACTCCCACGTCAGTTTCTCGTTGGCTATTTATGCATGGGAGGTTTTGCTTTGGATTTGCCACTCTCTAGATGCACATTCCCCCCATCCGAATTCTTAAAATTCTGCAGGGGGGCTTATTGTTGAGATTTGGAAATTGGTAGGGGGAAATGTGCATCTAGAGAGCGGCAAATCCAAGGCAAAACCTCCCATTGTTTCTGGGGCAGTCAGAGAGAGACTCACCGACCCACACTGACCTCCAGGTAAAGGTGGCAACCAGTGAAAACAGTAACAATCACACTCGCAAAGAGGAGATCAAGCGCCCCCCCCATACACACTGTAGAAGCCAGTCCGTGGCTTCTAAGAGCCGACGTAACTACGCCGAAAATGCATCCCGCTCAAAGCATAAGTAAACAGCGTAACTAGCATGGGTAACATATCTTTTCATTTCAACACAGCCAAAGTGCATCTTATAAGGCTACTAACGTAAGTGCGACCTGCGCAAATTGCGTATCTTCAGGATTGATAGATTTCATGCTGCTGGATTCAAATCTTCCACAGCAACAATCACACTCTCAAAGAGGAGATCAAGCCGCCCTCCCACCAGGACAGGTGGGGGTGTAGGGGGGAGGTAGTTGTGAATTTCCTGCATTGTGCAGGGAGCTGGACTAAATGACCCTGGTGGTCCCTTCCAACTCTATGATTCTATTCTAGTAATATAAATTGGTCCTGAGTTTGAATGGTTGGGTGTAGTGATGGGTGTTAACCTTTCCCAAGCATGGTTATATTCAGTGGCTTTGTACAGAATGTAAGTGAACAAAATTATGACACGGGAAGAGCTATTCAGGATGCTTTCATTTGGATTGACTTTTTCCAGATCCAGGAGATGGGACATGATTTTGTGAAAGCAGAGTTCCTGTTACATTAGCCATACACTTCCATAAAACAGATCTAACCCTGACATCACTGTACTCCTCACCATGAGAGGATGGTGTAGATTTTTTTATCACATCTGCAAATCTCCTCACACTTTCTGTGAGATCCTCTTCTGCTGTTTCTTATTTTATTTCTGGGTAGTCTGACATAGGCTGTATGTGACGCAAATGGTTCTGTGTGTGTGTGTGTGTGTGTGTGTGTGTGTGTGTGTGTGTGTGTGTGTAAAGGTGCCTCACATCATCCAAATTCCTTCCCTTTTCTCCACCAGTTTTCTGAATATGAAATACTCCTACTCTTGGTCCAAGGATGACTAGCAAAAATACCTGGCTAGTACAGGGCAACCTAACAGTGGCAATGACAATTAAATAGGATTTGGGCATATTGTTACACTGCCTGTAGGACATAGGTGAGATCCCTGTTTTTTCCTCCTTCAGAAGTGTCTCTGAAATGAAGGACTCCTTGGGTTTCACACATGCATGACTGCCAACCCAGTGATGATTTATATGGATAAAACAGATGGTGCTTTCATATCACCTTAGATATAAACTTATATATATATATATTTATAGAGTCTGATCATACATTCATCAGAGAGTCACTAGACAATATCGAGGGAGATACTGATTTTATGTGTAGATATGGACCAGATAGAATGCTTGATTGATGTTAATTTGACCTACTGAAAACAAAGCAGACGGTATCATTTAAATACTCCATTTGTGGGTTATCAGTTTGTGGGAGTTGTGGATCAGTGGTTCAGCACTTACCTTGCATGCCACAAGTTCCAGGTTCATTCTCTGGCGTCTCTACTTAAAGGGGTTCAGGTAACAGGTACTGGGAAAGACTCTTGAACTAAGATCCAATGAGAGTAGATAATACTGAGCCATTGGGACCAACAGTCTGATTTCTTGTAATACATGCTCAATTCGCAAAAGATTTTTTTTAAATAACCATTACAATTGCCTTGTTTTTTATTTTATTTTTTAAATAAATTTCTATTCTTGTAACAAGAACACCAAAGATTGTTCGCTATTGTACTGTGCAGCAAAAAAACCCTGTTCTTCCAAAATTGTAATTTCATACATTTTATGGTAATTTCTCATAAATTACATGGGCACATTGGAAGCTTGTTAATAATTAAAAGTCTTTTACTTTTTTTCAGCTCCAAAGTAAGTGTTAGAGTAAATAGTTTCCAGCCTTCATCTGACATGAAATCTAAACAATACAGGCATCACAAAATAAATAATTTATGAAAAATATTTATTTAAAGAGCTGTAATTTACCTTGCATTTACCATATGCCATTCATCCAAGTTTCAATATAAAATATTCATTAAAGAAACTCATTAAAACAAACTTCCATACAATGGGGTGACAGGCCAACCAAAAACATCAATCATAGAAAGGCTTTAAGTTTTTATTAGTGCACATAGATACCCTAATATTTCAAAGGAGAAAATCAGGAATATGGCTGCTATCGCAGACCTGGGATGACCACAAGGACAGAATGAAAAAAAAAGGGGGGGCGGCGGTAATGATAAAGGTATAATAAAGATAGGGCTAAATTTTCTTCATTTGTTTTCATTAAGCTGAAGGAATGCATGACAGCCAACCCAAATCTATTTTATTAATGATGAATAAACCTGATGTAATAATTAATGGGAAATCTATAGCTAATCTTAGAGGAAGAAGAATAACCAGGCATGTAATGACGTTTAAGTCCGGCAATGCAGAACTTTCTGCAGCTGTCTCGAGCTGCAGGTAATATAAGCAGAGCAATCAGCTGTGAACGTCAACAGCTCCAGACTGGTGGGACGATGCTAAGCACCAAACAGAGCCATCTTTCTCAAATGAAGGCAGTGTGATCCCTAATGTTCTCCTCCATGGCCTTGCTGTGGACTACTTTCAAGCACATGGATGAGCATCTGGAATATTTGAAAACTTTTAATACCCTGGGTTGAAACTTCCTACGCTCTGTAAAATTTCTTTGAAGTAAACACACATTCAGACTCCTGAGCTGAATTCACGAACTGTGGCACGAATATTATGAGATTCACGCAAGAAATGCTGCAGCTTTCCATATATAGCCTTTTTTGCTTACTCATTAGGAAGTTCTGTTAAATATCCACTTCACATAGTCTGCAATTCTATTAGACTGTTGATCTGTGATTAAATGTTCTAATAAAATTAACTGGCTTTTCTGCAAACGGAACATCTGGAGCTATGTTTAATTTTATGTCAAACATATACAGGAAACACCTGTCTAGGTGAAGTAATTTTTTAAAATGACATTAATCCATCTGTTGTGGAAATGTATGTCACAGTTGTCACATTAAAAAAGCAATATCAACAAACACAGAAACCCTAAATTGCCTTGGAACGTACACTTTCTAAAATTAACAAAAAATTCATTTATCCAAATGTTAGCATGTCAGTCTTGTTTCATACTGAATAAGATCCCTTTCTTCTCTTTAGACTGAGAATGTCTTTCAAATAGGGTACTGTAAAACTTCCAGATGTGAAATAAGTCTACATAATTATAAGATTAAAGCACTGAGGTGACTCTTTACCTGTATCAAAATTATTCATATCCTTAAACATTCTGAAAATAAATCAAAAGAGCTATATGTGAAAAGTAGAACAAATTAAAATAAGCATGGTGGCAATAGTAAGAAAGTGAAATCTCAAAATACATAAGGATGCTACAATGAAAAAAAAATTGATTGTGTTAAATGAACTACAAGAAGATATCAGAAGCTCAAGAATTCTCACCATGGCTAAGGAGCCATTTCCCCCAGCTAGCTATTCAGTTAGCGAAATTAGGAAAGGGTTTATTACAATATATTGGGGAAAAACCACATCACAAAGAAATTAGGGAAAGAATAATGTTAATTCATTAGCATCAAGCTTCTGTATGTTGCATTGACAATATAATACCATGGAGGATCACACCTTTTAAAGAAAATTGTTAATTCGCTTAAGGTTTTTCTGTTAGCAAAAAAACATTGTGACAGTAGAATGTACTGGCAGAAATGCTTGCAGTTACATAGCATTAAGAATGTAACATAAAAAGTGGTCCACCTAGTCCAACATCCTGTTTCACATAGCAGCCAACCATTTGGTTTGGAGGGCAAACCAGCAGGGTATAGAAGCCAAGGCCTTCCCTGATGCCTCCCATTGAAAGGTGCACTGACACTGGATGTAGAGAATCTTCTTTGTCATCATGGCTACTCATCATTTAACCAGTTAGTGACCCATAAAAGGACATGTTTTCTTATTCCAGGATGACTACATTTACTCAGAAGGCTTCGCTGAGGTGTTTTCTCAAACGCCTTTAGGTTTTGAAGTCACATTATATATCTTGTCTACCAGATCACCCTTATCCACATGCTTGCTAATTTTCTCAAATAACTCTGAAAGGTTGGTGAGGCAAGAGTTCCTTTTACAGAAGCCCTGATGCAGATTTTTTTTCTCAGCATGTCTTGTTCCTCCATATTCTCAATAATTCTGTCTTTAATTAATAGGGTTGCCAGCTCCAGACTGGGAAATACCTGGAGATTTGGGGGGCAGAGCCTGAGGAGGGCAGGGTTTGGAGAGGGGAGGGACTTCAATGCCATATAGTCCAATTACCAAAGTGCCCATTTTCTCCAGGTGAACTGATCTCTATTGGCTGGAGATCAGTTGTAATAGCAGATCTCCAGCCACCACCTAGAGGTTGGCAACCCTATTAATTACACTTTCTACTAATTTACCAAGATTAGATGTTAGGCTTACTATCCTGGAGCCCTTCTGGAATACGTTTTACAGATCATTGTGATATTTGCTACTTTCCAGTCTTTCAATACAGATGATTTTAGCAAGATCAACAAGTTGGAAGATGAATACTTTCACATTTGAGTCATTTCAGAACCCTCAGGTATATGCCATCCAGACCTGGAGACTTAGTTGTGTGTTTTTAAAATTTGCCAGCATTCTATAACTCCTTCTCTTTTCACCTCAATTTGAATCAGTTATTCTGCTTCCCTGCCAATGGCTGCAGCTAGGGTTGCCAACCTCCAGGTGGTGTCTGGAGATCTCAGAATTTCAACTGACTATAGAGAAAATGGTAACTTTAGAAGGAGGAGTCTGGCATTATACTCTGCTGAGCTCCTTCCCCTCCCCAAACCCTGCCCTCCCCAGGCTCCACCCCAAAATTGTCAGGTATTTTCCAGCCTGGAGTTGGCAACCCTAACTGTAGTTGCCTTGTGGATGTTTGCCCTACACTTTCTACAGTGAAAAAAGATGCAAAGAGTTCACTTTCTTTGCCATTTCCCAATCTTCCTTCGTCAATCCTTTGGCGTCCCATGGACTAAATAACTCCTTGGCCAGTTTTCTGCATCTGATGTATTTGAAGACACATTTATTGGCTGCATAGCTGAAACATTCACAGAATTTCAAGGGAGAAAAGAAGTGTTGTGATGCTCCTTGCAAAAAGGTCTCAGGGTTCTTGTAGGTTATCCGGGCTGTGTAACCGTGGTCTTGGAATTTTCTTTCCTGACGTTTCGCCAGCAACTGTGGCAGGCATCTTCAGAGTAGTAACACTGAAGGACAGTGTCTCTCAGTGTCAAGGGTGTAGGAAGAGTAATATATAGTCAGAAAGGGGTTGGGTTTGAGCTGAGTATTGTCCTGCAAAAGTATTGTCCTGTAAGTATCAAGATAATGTGCTAATGAGGGTATGGTATGTTAATATGGAACCATTGTATCCTGAAGTGATCTGTTAATGTGTGTAATCCAAAACTAATCTGTATGGCTATTGTTGAATGTTGTCTTTGTCTGGAGGTTTTTCAGGGCAGGAAGCCAAGCCTTATTCATTCTTAAACTCTCCTCTTTTCTGTTAAAGTTGTGCTGATGTTTATGAATTTCAATGGCTTCTCTGTGCAATCTGACAAAATAGTTGGTAGAATTGTCCAGTCTTTCAGTGTCTTGGAATAAGACCCTGTGTCCTGTTTGTGTCAGTCCATGTTCAGCCACTGCTGATTTCTCAGGTTGGCCAAGTCTGCAGTATCTTTCATGTTCTTTTATCCTTGTCTGTATGCTGCGTTTTGTGGTCCCGATGTAAACTTCTCCACAGCTGCAAGGTATACGATATACTCCTGCAGAGGTGAGGGGGTCTCTTTTGTCTTTTGCTGATCGTAGCATTTGTTGTATTTTCTTGGTGGGTTTAAACACTGTTTGTAGGTTATGTTTTTTCAAAAGTTTCTCCATCCTATCAGTGACTCCTTTAATAAATGGCAAGAATACCTTTCCTATGGGAGACTGTTTTTCTTGAGTTTTCTGATTTTTGTTTGGTTCAATGGCCCTTCTGATTTCATTCTTGGAGTAGCCGTTTGCTAGCAGTGCGTGATTTAGATGGTTAGTTTCTTCCTTGAGAAACTGTGGTTCACAGATCCGTCTTGCACGGTCCATTAATGTTTTGATTATTCCTCTTTTCTGTCGGGGGTGGTGGTTGGAGTTTTTGTGTAAGTAGCGATCTGTGTGAGTTGGTTTACACAAAAACTCCAACCACCACCCCCGACAGAAAAGAGGAATAATCAAAACATTAATGGACCGTGCAAGACGGATCTGTGAACCACAGTTTCTCAAGGAAGAAACTAACCATCTAAATCACGCACTGCTAGCAAACGGCTACTCCAAGAATGAAATCAGAAGGGCCATTGAACCAAACAAAAATCAGAAAACTCAAGAAAAACAGTCTCCCATAGGAAAGGTATTCTTGCCATTTATTAAAGGAGTCACTGATAGGATGGAGAAACTTTTGAAAAAACATAACCTACAAACAGTGTTTAAACCCACCAAGAAAATACAACAAATGCTACGATCAGCAAAAGACAAAAGAGACCCCCTCACCTCTGCAGGAGTATATCGTATACCTTGCAGCTGTGGAGAAGTTTACATCGGGACCACAAAACGCAGCATACAGACAAGGATAAAAGAACATGAAAGATACTGCAGACTTGGCCAACCTGAGAAATCAGCAGTGGCTGAACATGGACTGACACAAACAGGACACAGGGTCTTATTCCAAGACACTGAAAGACTGGACAATTCTACCAACTATTTTGTCAGATTGCACAGAGAAGCCATTGAAATTCATAAACATCAGCACAACTTTAACAGAAAAGAGGAGAGTTTAAGAATGAATAAGGCTTGGCTTCCTGCCCTGAAAAACCTCCAGACAAAGACAACATTCAACAATAGCCATACAGATTAGTTTTGGATTACACACATTAACAGATCACTTCAGGATACAATGGTTCCATATTAACATACCATACCCTCATTAGCACATTATCTTGATACTTACAGGACAATACTTTTGCAGGACAATACTCAGCTCAAACCCAACCCCTTTCTGACTATATATTACTCTTCCTACACCCTTGACACTGAGAGACACTGTCCTTCAGTGTTACTACTCTGAAGATGCCTGCCACAGTTGCTGGCGAAACGTCAGGAAAGAAAATTCCAAGACCACGGTTACACAGCCCGGATAACCTACAAGAACCAATGAACTCTGACCGTGAAAGCCTTCGACAAGGTCTCAGGGTGTTGCACACACCCTCTGCTGCAAACAAATCAAAAGATAGATGCGACAGTTTTTACACGGCAGCTCTGATTTGCATGCCAAGCCTTCTGGAAAGCATTCAAAATTGTTTGCTTTTGGACTTGAAGGCTGCTAGGCTTTGCGAGGGACAAGTGGAAAGTCAATCTGTGAACATCAAAGCAGTCAGGAGTCCAATAAGTGCTGGACATCCACAAGAGAGCAAAAGAGTTTATGGCCTCAGCACAAAATAACCTTGCTAAAGCACAGGAAAAGCAGAAGGATGGTGTGATTGACAAGCTATGGCTAAGACATATGAGGTGGGGCAAAGGGTCATGATCCCAATCCCAGTTTGGCAGGAAGACTGTAAACAGACTAAGAGGGACCATTTGACAGCATTAGATAGGTCAACAACACCATCTTCCTCACAAAGCTTCCAGGCAGAAAGTGAAGGCACCGGCTCTACAATTCAAACACAAGCAAGCTGTACGAGGAAGAAACAGGAACGCTCTTCACAATCTGTCAGGAGTTAGAGCTCTTACTGGCTTTGCCCAGAGAAGGCAAACATAATAATTGGCAAAAGCGGAAGACTTTTCTCACTGCAGGTTACCTTTACACAGGACGGGTCGTCTGATGACAGAGGTACACAGTTCAGTCCCTGATGTGTTTGCAGGCAGGGCAGGAACTCAACAAGAGTCTTGAGTGAAATTTGACTCGACTGAGACTATTGTGATGTGTGCCTTCACTATCAAAGAGAAAATACTCCAGATCTCTTATTTAGGCCACCAACTGTACTCCACACAGGGCCATGACTCAGTTGTCGAGCTCATGCTTTGCAGGCAGTGCTCCCGCTGTTCATCCCTGGATTGCCATTGAAGGAATCTCAGTTAGCAGCAACTGAGAAATATCTTTTTTCCCCTGAGAGCCATCAGTGAACAGAGATAATACTGAGCTAGATGGGCCAATGGTGGGGCTCTGAATAAAGCAGTTTCAAAGAGACTCCTTGCACAACAGATATTAAGAATGCAAGAAGTTTTAGGTGTATTAATAGAGAAAAACATTCCTTGTCATCCACTCCTACCCTTAAGCTATTTAAGTGTTGATGCTGATATGCATGCTCTGACCCGGATGTCCCAGGGCTTCGTCACATCTTGGAAGCTAAGCAGGGTTGGCCCTAATTAGTTCCTTGATGGGAGACTGCCAAGGAAGTCCAAGGTTGTCACACCCAGGCAAGCAATGGCAAACCACCTCTGCTTGTCTCTTGCGTTGAAAACCCTAAAGGGTCATCATAAATCAACTGCAACTTGACAGCACTTTCCTCCCCCCCCCCCACCATCACCACCACCACTGGGATGGATAACTTGAACATCCTTTCAAGATCTTTCACTAACTTATTTTGAGATTTAGTTAAAATTCAGTTATACTAATTGGCCTTCACCATGTTTGGGAGAAAGGTGTCCCACAGGGTAATGGCACCCACTGTTGTAATATATATTACAAAAGTGGGTGAGCTGCTGTCAGTCAGAATCTCGTGAAGGCTAACCGATGATCAACTAAAATGGACCCTCCGTGCCCTTACTATAGCTAAAAGACTTCTGTTACAACACTGGAAAGATAAAAGGCCTCCTCTGGTAAATCAATGGATTGAGGACCTTAGAACTCTAACAATATTTGAACATACGGCATATAGACGGCAAATGCACATGGACTTGTTTTTAGCTATTTGGAAACCATTTATAGAAACTTATATATAGATCTGCCACCACTGTTCTTATATTTTTGTCTATACTTTATGTGTATTCTTCTTAAGTTTTTTCCTTCGTTTTTTCCTGGTTTTTTTTTTTTTTTGAAGGAAATAAAAAGAGAAAAAAAAGTAATTAAGGGGAGATCTCCAGCCACCACCTGGAGGCTGGCAACCCTATGGATCACTTGTTTTTTATATACACCCCCCTAGAAGCCTGCATCAACTTAGTGTCCCTTATCTTCAATTTTACAATAAAAATCATACCACAGCCTCTTTCTCTCCTTCAGGCCAAATGATCCAGGAAACAATCAACTGCATGGATCATCAAGAACGACAAACTCACATTTCCCCACTATTCTTTACCAGTAGGGATGCCAGGCCCCAGCCGGGGGAAGGGGATTCCTCATCCTTGGGCCCCATCCCTCGCCACCAATCAACTAGCTGGCGGGTAGGGTTGCCAGGTCCCTCTTCACCACTGGCGGGTGATTTTGGGGTCGAAGCCTGAGGAGGGCGAGGATTAATCTACATGTGGGCAGCAGATTAATCTACCTGTCTGAGTCTCTAATTGGCTAATAAATTCCATAAGAATCCATTGATTGCACATTAACGTAACTTGGGTTGGGGGAAACTGTATGCATTGGCTTGAATGATCAGGGACGAAACTGTATGCTAATCGAGCCATGAATACAGAAAAGCAGTATCCCAAGTTCAAATCAAGTCCCACCCCTTTAAATGCTGCTCTGTAATTGGCTTACCATGAGAGAAGATTTCCTTCCCCCCAAACCCAACTGCTGCATAAAAAAGCATTTTAAAAACAAAAAAACAGAGCTACCTGAAAGAAGGGGTGAGGGGAGAAATCCAAGCCTTATTTTAAAAAAGCCTTTCTTTTGCTCAGAAAGAGCTCCGAGGTAGCAGGAAGCACTTGAATCCTTGCCTCTTTACACACTACTTTGTGATTGGCTGTGAGAGAAGCCAATCTTCTGTGTTTCCCCCTAATGCAGTATGCATGCTCTGTGACTCCGGAATGAGCCAGGATGAACGGTTTAATTCAGGCCAGAAGAGGAATGGAAAAAGCAGGGTTTGTTTTGCGTCGAAACAGCGTTGAGTTTCCAAGGAACGAGATAGCGTGCATACTGAAAAATTTGATCCTGGCTGAAACAGGGAATAAAGGAGGCTAAAGCGACCATGCATAAATGACCTATAACTGTGGTGCTCCCCCCCATTCAATAGAGAGGAAAGTGAGACATCTAGAATGAATGTTACCTTTTATTTACTCGGCATTCAAATGAACAATGTAAAAAAGTACTGAATTTTTTAAAATATTAATTGATCCTAATATAATCCTGAGCAGGACAAGGAATGCAAGGAACCCCATCGTGCTCATCCAATGCTCCAAGAATACAAGGAAGGGGTGACTGACAGCCCTCTTGCCCCAAGATCCAGAGATGCCTGAGCATCCCCTAACCCTGGACATTCATATTCACTACTAAATGCCCCACTCTCCCAGGGCATATATCCATACAAGAACATGTGGGATCAAACCCAACTCCGTTGGGATCAAACTCAGGTTGTGAGCAGAGCTTGGACTGCAGTACTGCAGCTTACCGCTCTGCACCACAGGGCTCCTGTGGTGCAAATAACCCATGTGGAAATGGTCTGGAATAGCTGTTTTGACACAGTCAATTATTTATTGAAAAGATTTATATTCTGTCTTTCCATGAGGCTCAAAGGAGTATGAAACAAAACAAAAACAACAACAACATATCCACATTACAACAATCTTAAAAGGCAAAGATCTTTTATGCATGGTCTGTTTCCACTGGATCTGCTGCCCTCTAACTGCACAGTATTTGCAATCGAATTCTCAAAACACTATGCACAGGAGCCTTTCCCCACAAAGAAATTCCAGGAGTACCTTGCGATCCATTATGCATTATGCGGAACTTCTGAACCACACATGAGTCCCCCTCTGAAAACACTGCTTTTTAATTGGCTGTGGTGTATTTTTTTAAATACATCACCAGGCCCTGCCAGCACCACAGCAGGATTCTTACATTTGATCTGAATTAGGTGGCCATTTTACAGCAAAACAGAGACGGGTCCAGACAACCCCCCCAAACCAATTTGTCATAAGAACATAAAAACACTCACACGGTGATTTGTGACCATTTCATCATTCCATCAGTAGTCTTGGACTTGCAAATAACCAAAAAAAAAAAAAAAAAAAAAAAGGCTTTCATGCCTATAAGAGGATGCATATAAGGGGAGGGAGGTAAATCAGCCTGGCTCTGTTCCATCCTGCTGAGACCTGAAACTGACCCACACTTGCTGTGAAACTGACCCAATAAGGAGCCACATAGGCCATTTGTAATTATTACAGTGTTCTCAACTGTTCGATCTGAAACTGACCCACACTAACTGTGAAACTGACCAAATAAGAAGCCTCATGGTATTCCAGCATTATTCTCTCAGTACTGCACTCGCAAATGGCTTGGAGGAGAGGGGTTGGATGAGGGGGACAGACAGGTGGGAGGGAGAAGCAAGAATGGGTGTGGGGATAAAAACCCGAAATGACAGGTATGCACAGGATCAGTTTTCAATTTGGGATCGAGGCAGACTTGAAACTTGGGGTTAAACAGCATCCTGAAAATGCAGGGAAAATGCAAGGGAAGAGTGAGGTGACTTCTGAAGGTTAGAAAATAGATGTATAATTAAAACAAAGTCCTGAAATAGTAGGGGGATGCCTGCAACAGGACCTCAGTGCTTATGCATAAAAACAGAATCAACAAAATGCCCTTGCCACAGTTGTAGAAGTGAAGATATAACAGAAAAGGTTGTTTTTAAACAGAGGACAAACCAACCAGCCATGAGCAGTGTTGTGTTCTGCTTCTTTAACAGGCTAAGAAGGCAGAGGGTGAAACTAGACAATGTGGCACCCCTGGGGGTGCTGTTGACATTTTACCTCTGAAATTCCCTCAGTTTACAAATGCCATGAGATCCTGTTCATGACTGTGGCACAAAGGGGAGGAGGGGCTTCTGTTTCCCCCCCCCCCATGCACCTTTTAAAGATCCCAAACAGTCCCCTGCACTGTGGTCCTCAACAGGATCATGCCCTTGTGGCATTTGTAAACTGAGGGAATTCCTGAGGTAAAATTATGACAGCATCCCTGGGGCATACCCAAGAACTCTGTATTGTCTGGTTTGACCCTAAGCAAGCTCTCTGGACTGTAGAAGGGAACAGCTTCACTTTACTTGCTAGTAGCTAACAGGAGTATTGGGTCTATGCAATTGTTCAAAACCAGACCAGGACAATCCTGGCCTAGATGTATGAGAAACGGAAACGTTTCTGCTTAAGTATTGTTATACATCTTTTCCAGGCTAAGGTATCTGTCTTAAGTTTCAGTATTTTAAAAATAAAACATTAAGGAAACTAGGTTGCTCTACTGTGCAATGAGGAGAACCTCTGAGTAGATTTGCATGGGGCACCCAGACTGAGTAGATTTGTGTGGGCAAATTGACACATTTATTCATTTGCAAACTAGTTTACAAGGCTGTGTAAACATATCTACAAATTAATGAAGAGGTCTCTTCTGAGAAAACACTTATGTTCATAGAGATGGGCTGAGTAACTTAATTATATCCTGTGTGATCCATACCTACTTTTAGCCCTATTGGCTAAGCTGTTTAAAATGAGATTTCAAGTTAAAATGGCTGATTTCCTTGTCTTTTTTTAAAAAAAGAAAATCTTCAGCAAAGCCACCTTCATCCATCTAAGCAATACTAAAATCCTGATCTTTCTCTTGAAATGAGTGTTGTAGCAGAAGAGGGCTATGGTCTTTGGCCTCTGCATTGCCCCGAGGACTCTTAGAATGGTTATAAGATCTGTCATTCTCTTCCTACACATTTTTTGCTCCCAGAGTCCTTATCTGCTTACACAATATCTTGATTTCAGCCAATTTGGAAGGGCTCCTAAGGCTGCATCCTTTAGCCAGAGTGCAGTTAAGTACTGTAATCCTTTCTTCCAGTTTAGATTTTCTAGGATTTTCAACTATAAAAGCTCCTGCTTAAACATAACTTGGCCCAAAAAGGAATCCCTAACACAGGGTTTTCAAGATAAGATTCCAGCTG
Source organism: Euleptes europaea (assembly GCF_029931775.1). Taxonomy (NCBI): domain Eukaryota; kingdom Metazoa; phylum Chordata; class Lepidosauria; order Squamata; family Sphaerodactylidae; genus Euleptes; species Euleptes europaea. The sequence continues at coordinate 34,730,388 of NC_079319.1, forward strand.
CTTTTCTCGTGCAAAGAAATGCATCCATCTCTCAGTGTACTTTCTTTCCATAGGAACTATCATCTAGGACCTCAAGGCATTACAGAGATGTAAGCATTTTTCCCAAACTCCACTGTAGTCAGCAAAACTAAGGTTTGCTTTCCATGTTCATTTGTGTACTAATTTTGTCTCACCATGCAGAGTAGTGATGCCTGTAGGTAGGATATTAACTTGAAGAGCTGTTGAGTGGCCTACTCTAGATGGAATCACATTGCCTCCTGAAGGTAGGGTTGCCAGGTCCCTCTTCGCCACTGGTGGGAGGTTTTTTTGGGTGGAGCCTGAAGAGGGCAGGGTTTGGGGAGGGGAAGGACATCCAATTGTTGGATGTAAATTCACTCTGTTCCCTGGCCAGATTTTATTACCATGAGACAGAGACGACACCAGGTACGAAGCAAAGGAAATAAAAAGGTTTTTTTTTTATTTTGCCAGGCAAAGAAGAGACATTTCAGCCTTCCGGCTTCAAAAATGAAAGTCTCTTACCCAACCCCGCCCTCTATGTCCTATATATATACTTTTTCAGAATCCTTTGTTGGATCAAATTACTAGAGTCTTTTCCTTCTAAGTCCATCCCAGTTATGATCTAATTTTCGTGATCACATGTTGTTTTCTTGGTGTCAGTTTGTTCCAAGGTACGAAAAACCATCTGCTTTGTTCAGTTCAAATTAGACAATACTGCTTTTTACTGGCTTATATAAGTAACTACAGCTTACAAATATAAATGTTATATTATATTTCCAATATGCTAAAATTAAATTAATTAAAATCTTACACACCGCACACAATTGCCAAAGCGGCCATTTTCTCCAGGTGAACTGATCTCTATTGGCTGGAGATCAGTTGTAATAGCAGGAGATCTCCAACTATTGGCAACCCTACCTGACAGGCTGAGGCCTGTGGGTACCTGGAGTCAGTTGGAGCTGTGGACAAGAGTGCATTTTCTACAGGCAAACCATCTCTTCACTGTGCTTAATGATTAACATTCTCTCTGTAATGTCTTTGTAATGTCTGGTTAGACTATTGTAATACACTTCATGGGTAGCTTTGAAGACAGTCTAGGAACTTCAATGGCTACCAAATGCAGAGGCTTGAATTTTGTCTGCAATAGACCACTGGAACCTTCATTCCTAAAATGCTTACATTTGTGGTTTATTTGTTCCTGGGCTCAGTTCAAAGTCCTCCATAGTCTAGTCCTGTTTAACTGAAGGAGTACCTCCTCCCTACATAATGGCCTGTATCCTACCACTCTGTTCAGAAGAATCTGAAGTTTTCCTCCTAGGAAGCAGAAGTAGGGTTGCCAGCACTGCTTTGGCAAATGTCAGGAGATTTTCAGTGTGAGGATGGAGTTTGGAAAGGATCTTACATTATTTCCGCATGACACTGTAGGAATTTTCTGTATTATATAACCTGCTGTTTAGATGTTAGTATAATTTTGTTTCCACATATCAAATAGGCAAAAACCAGAACAAAGCAGAAGGAAAATTGTATCACTCCTTCTAACCATCTAAACAGCAGAATAGGTGGTATATTCAAAGACTTCCCCAAAACTTTATTTTGGTCAAATGTTTATATATCAGTTTATTATGTAGAGAGTAAAGGTTAATGATTTTTTGTGAGTCTCCTTGGGCATATATATATTTTAAATCAGTCAACAATCCAGGTTAGATTCCTGCACTGTATAAGCATGCCTTTGAAGGCTGTTTGGAAATTTTAGTTGGTTCAAAATGAAGTGGTGAAATTGCTTGGTAGTATAGATCATAGAGAACAGATTTTAATTGTTATTTTATTGCTTTTGGTTTTTATGTTTTCCCAGTAAGAATTTATGTTGTTGATTTTTTTGTTAGAGGTTTATTGTTCGTTACTGTTGAAATTAGGTAAGCCATTTTAGTTGAGAGTGTTGGGTATAAACAAGTTGAAATAAAAAGGATGAACTAAATAAGTGTGCAGACCTTTTTTATAGACTTACCATGACCAGAGATTCTTTTCTCTCTGGTACTCCCTGGACAATTCCAGCATGTCTGATCAGTTAAGGAAGAGCTGGTTGGATATCCCCTGACTCAAATATCCCCTGGCTTCAAGTGGTTCTCAGAACAGGAGAAAGATTTAGAGATCAAATCCAATTTTCATATAAATAGCACCAATTTTTTATAGCCTCTATCCTGCCTAAAGTCTGGATTTCAGAAAGAGACTGGAAGCTTTACATAATGACTACCTCTCTAGCTACATTCTACAATTCCTTTATTCCCTTTGTTTCATTTATATTAAGCTGTCTGTAACTAGCCTTTACTATTTCTTTTTTTTTTTGCATTTTTTAGGAATATCTGGTTGCATGTGTATTTTATGTTATCTTAAGTCTCTAGAGTCTACCGCAAATATTAAATGGTAGATAAGGAAAATCCATGCAAAGCTACAATAAAATATTTGTTTATTACATAAAGTAGTGATTTTTTTAGACTAAACATACAAGACATTTAAGTTATCAAGAAGGCACATCTGAATCATTAAGACCATTCTTCATATGTCTTAGTTTGGGTTCCCTTTTTATTTTAATTCCACATTTAATTTTGTAACATCTTCTTATAGTGATTTTTCCATCCCAGTTTCTTAGGATGTCTCATAGTGGTAAAAGAACCCCATGCATGATAAAAGACAAAAGCTACCATGACAAAGAAATCACCTGCACTGTAGCATTTTAGCTTTTCTTTTATTTTCCCTAACTTCTGGGACTTATTCTCATTGAGCTGTTCAGTTGTCAGACTCAAAGCCTTGCCAAAATGCTACTCGTATTTCTAAACCAGGGTTCCCAGATCCCCACCCCCGCGCCACATGCGAGGGATGGGGGGTTGCCAGATCCAGGTTCGGAAACTCCTGGAGATTTGAGGATGGAGCCTGGGGAAGACAGGGACCTCAGTGGGGTACAGTGCCACAGAGTCCACCCTCCAAAGCATCCATTTTCTCCTGGGGAACTGATCTCTGTAGTCTGGAGATGAGCTGTAATTCTGGGGGGATTCCCAGGTCCTGCCTGGAGGCTGGCATCCCAACCCTAAACTTTTATTAATGGTTTCTAAACCAAGCCATTCTTTCACACAGAAATGGAGTTTCACAAATATTCTAACAGCCAATTACTGTAAGAAGGTCTCAGGGCTGCCACAAGCTCCCTTATGCATTCCATGTAATCAATTATGTCCTATGGAATATCAGTAGGGTTGCCAATTTCCAGGTACTAGCTGAAGATCTCCTGCTATTACAACTGATCTCCAGCCGATGGAGATCAGTTCACCTGGAGAAAATGGCCACTTTGGCAATTGGACTCTATGGCATTGAAGTCCCTCCCCTCCCTAAACCCCGCCCTCCTCAGTCTCCACCCTAAAAACCTCCCACCAGAGGCAAAGAGGGACCTGGCAACCCTAAATATCAGTGAGCATGATACTCACTGTAAAGCAATAATATCCACTAGTAAATGTAGCTTGTATTCTGCATCAAGCACCTGTTCCTGGAAATCTGAGGATGGTTAAGACCCCATGCATACATGGTTTGTTCCACATTGTCCTTCATTTCCAATCCAAAACTCCTTCAGGTATGTGAAGAAGGAATCTGTTTGACACAAAGCTTCTCTCTGTCTCTGCCTTGCTGTCATTGTGCTGGAGTGCTAGCTGCTTTTATGAGGCAGAGTTTATGTATTGGTAAGGGAATAAAAAAAATTACAATATTAACAATTTAGTATTAAAATATAAAACAATACAATATTTTTAATTAAAAAATGAAAATGAAAAAAAAATCCCATTTTTGGATTCTTCAATTTGTTAGCATACTTCGAAGGATGTACTGATTTTCCACATTATGTTTATTTATTTACTTCTCCCCCATGGCCACCCAAAGTCTCTTACATCATTCTCTTCCAATTTATCCTTATAATAACCCTTGTGGTAGGTTAGGCTGAAAGTGTGTGACTCACTCAAGGTCACCCAGCAAGCTTCCATGGAACAATGGGGATTTGAACCTGGGCCTACCAGATTCTATGGAATTCTTAATAATTGTGACCTCTATGTCCACCTTCCCCTGCCCCAAACACAGTAAACTGTAAATGTGATAGACAGAATATGTTGTGCCTGCTATGTATCAGAGACTATTAATTCCAGACTACAAAAAACATGTACCATCACATATTATTAGTCTTCAGCAGAGAAATGAGGAACCACAATAAAAAAGCATTTGCAAAAATCTTGAACAACTATGTATTATACTTTATAGTCTTTCCTTGGCACCGATCTGTTTGCATTAAGATAACCCCCATCCAGGACTAAAGTAGGTGAGTGGCAGAAGACAGTTGCACTGTGTTGATAATGTGAAGTGCTGGTAATGAATTCCTGTACAGGACATACCAATTTATGATTCTATGACTGGCCACCAAAAACAGCTTGCCGATCGCAAGAGCTGCTTTATAAAGTAAAAATAATACGTTTAATCTGGGTATCAGCATTTCAATTTAGGCACAAAACACTGTCACGCTGCGTGATATTACTAACAACATGCAGCACAAAAATCAGGGTCACTCACTAGTTGGGTAAAATGCAAAGTGACACTTTATGTACACCTCTTTCCAGCAGGGAACGGTCCCAGAACATATGTCATGCGGCAGCGATGGTACCGCCAACTGGCACCAATTAAAAAGTCACAGCTGGTTGATCATCTCTAATGTTCAAAAAGCTCTGAAAAAGTAATTGTGTACATTAAGGGATCAGATGTTTGGGTGCTTATTCTACAAACTTTGCTGCTGAGAAATAAGCATACAGATGACTATAGCATGAAGACTGCTGGGAATTTCTGAATGTGGAACAATTGCAAGCTTGGAGCCCTCGTCTTTCCATAGCAGTTCCTAGGGTCTTTGAATCATGAACAGTGCAGTCCTAAACAGAGGAATACCCCTTATAAGTCCATAAAGTAAATGGGCTAGAAAAGTGTGACTGTTTAGGACTGCACTTTAATTTTCTTAGTTTTGGACTTCGGTTTTCTTTTCAGAACATCGCACAAGTTGATTTGAATATATATCTTTTAAGCCCATATCATTAGGGTTGCCAACTGCCAGGTAGTAGCAGGAGATCTCCTGCTAATTCAACTGATCTCCAGCCGATAGAGATCAGATCACCTGGAGAAAAATGGCCGCTTTGGCAATTGAACTCTATGGCATTGAAGTCCCTCCCCTCCCCAAACCCCGCCCTCTTCAGGCTCTGCCCCCAAAATCTCCCGCCGGTTGAGAAGAGGGACCTGGCAACCCTAGATATCATAGATGCTGCAGATGTGGTGCAGAAACATAAGGATTCCCATGGGACTTCAGAGAAGTCACGCACAGACCAACTCTATATATGCTTAGTTGGAACTAAGCCCCGCTGCTTTTTGTGGGGCTTATTCCCATTGATAATAGTTTTATCGGTGTACTAAGATAACATCAGCAAAAATAATCCATTAAAAATATCATTACCCACTTACCGGTGGTGAAAAGTTCCAGGGGCAGTTCTACCAAGCTTAATATTTGTTTTGTTTACAAATACAAAAGCAGAGCACAATTGGAGACAAGTATGTGCTCTTATGAGGCAATTCCACAGAGAGCAACTAAAGTTGCACCCCCACTTCCAGCTAATGACAGCAACAAGCTTCTCATTCCCTCCTTCTGTGTGTGTCTCTCAAACTGCAAAACGATTACCTAGGAGAATCAGTTCTTCCAACCTGTGGTGGACATCTCATTCAAAAGCACAGGGATTCTCAGTTATCAGCGATTCCTATGTCTAGCTTCCTGACTTGTAGTCCCTATTGATGAAACATCAACCAACCACCTTGGTCTGTAAACTAGCAATTTAAGAAAATAATGCTTTGTATTGCAGCCATAACAGTGTTGCTTCGCTCCTTTCTATTTCTTTTACCTGGGGTTTCTTTCGTATGAGAGAAGCTGAAGCTAAAGTTTCTGGCTGCATTTGTGACAACTGACTGGCAAATTTAAAGAAGGGAAAATAGATGAGAAGAGCACCTAGCACAGGAAGTACAACAGGAATAGGGTTGCCAATTCTGGGTTGGGAAACACCTGGAGATTTGGGGGGTGGAGTCTGAGGAGGGTGGGGTTTGGAGAGGGGAGGGACTTCAATGCCATAGAGTCCAATTTCCAAAGTGGCCATTTTCTCCAGGGGAACATATCTCTATTGGTTGGAGATCACTTGTAATAGCAGGAGATCTCTAGCCATCACCTGGAGGTTGGCAACCCTAAACAGGAAGAACTACAGGCCCAGCACATGCAGAAGCCCAGTCAACTGCTTCTCACTCTTGGCTTCTGTCTCTAGACATGCATATGTACAATGGTTTGGATCCAGCAATGGTAAAGTGAAAACTTAAACAGACTTAGTGTGGTCCCGCTTGTGCAACATGTCGTGCAATATATTGTAGTGCCCAGAAATTAGTTGCACAATATTTTGCACCAGTGGAAACACAAGTGGGGATACAATCAGTTTGACTTAGTGCAAGTGGCTCCTGTATTTCGCTTGTGCAAGGAGCTCTAGCTCAATTGGAAATTTTGCACTGGATCCAATTCCTTATTTGCATTTATTTACTCACATGTGATTGGCTGGACAGTGAAGTTGGGTAGATCAGGCTCCTTATGCCCCACCCTCAAACATCCACAGATTTACCAACCTGGAGTTGGCAATAGTACAGCCCATGCATAATTTCATTAACTTCTGCCATGAAGAGGACTAGTGCAGAGGACTGTCTGTCATTTTTCCTAAACTGAAAAGCCCTCAATTCTTTAGCCTTTTCTCATAGTAGATAGAATCATGGAGTCAATTGCTGAGCATTCTAAGTGACTATGGGCCAGTCACTATTACTTAGCCTAATGCAGAGTGGATGTGAAGATAAAAACGAGATAAGGCTTAATATGGCATCTTGAACTGGTAGGGTTCAAATAATGATAGATCTACTCATTCTCAGAAATGAACACTAATGACAACTGGGAAGGTAAGTAGAACCATAAGTGAAACCCTCTAATGCTTCTGTGGATGCATAATCTGTTTAATTTCCATATCAGAGAAATTTCTGTGGCATTCTGGTTTGCCTACCATGTCAACAAAGACGAGAAATTATCCCAATTGTATACTCTTCAATCTTGCCAATTTACCAGGGACAATATCTATTTTCTGGTACCTGCTCCTGATAACACACAATTCCTATTTTGATTTTTCAGAATATATTTTTGGAAAATGTTAGTGTGTACACATTAGCTTCTTTACAAACCCTTTCCCTTCCTTTCGTTATCGTCTCCAATATAACTCCCTATCCAGAAACCAATCATTCCTAAATATGATTGAGCCACAGGCATTCATAATGATTCACTGGGGATGAAGGATTATAATAAACATTTTTTAATGTTTAGAAATTTTTTTACAGTCATTTTACAATCAGAAGCCCCCCAGGTGGACACCCTAGTGCAGTAATATAGCAGGCAGGAGCATTTTCACCAATGGAGGCTTAGGAAGTGTTTGATGTGAGAATAGGGATGTTCCAGTTCTAAACGTTTGAAGATGCACTATCCTCCGAAACAAACACCTAAAAAATGTTATAAAGTTAGAAAATGATCATAACGAATGCTGCTAAAATAGATTGCTTTTCATAATTAGACTTCAATGTGTCTTGCAAAATGCTACCAATTCCCTCCATATACACCGAAAGCTGAAATTGGATGACTCTTCATGCTTTTCCATGCCACCTCTGTTCACAGTGCATTATCCTTCCTCTGCTTCTGGTGTCTGCTGTTCAGTTTTCAACAGAGATGGGGAAGAGACAATGTTGCTTTCAGATCCGAGCCCTTGATAAAAAGAATGACACTGTGGGAGAAAGAGTAAAATGTCTGGAAAATTAAGACTTATGGCAATGTAATGACCCAAGAAGGAAGCACTTCCACTACAGAGAATTCCCAACAGTAATCTCAGAAATCTCATTACAGAGATTCTCTGTTACTTCAAGAATAGCCTCAGATACAATTCTGTGTAATAATAGGAAGCTCTATGTGTCGATTAAACCCTAACTCTTCAGCATCTCTAATTCAGAATACACAATACTGGGACTAGAGAATTCCAATTAAATTCACCAGCAGAGTGTGTTACCAGTTGTGTTTCTTCATAAACCGCACACATTGTTTGTCAATTAAATAAAACAGGACATGGTTTCATAATGAAACAGATGATCTTTATCTTTGAATTAAAATGTTTTGTTCTCAAGAATGGTAGAGGATTTTTTTAAAAATAGGGGAACATGTTATACATTTGAGCAGTGTAAGAAAACCCTCCATTTCTGTTAATGGTAGTTAATACATTTAAGGGCTCCCCTGAAATTTTCTAATAATTTAATCCAACATTAATATTTAGCAAACCCATTGGGAGGAATGGTGACCCGTCATTTCTAACACTCTGTCAACACCTCTTCCCTGTGCCATTTGTTTGATTTGCCCACAGATTTAGGCTTTGACTAGTTTGGACTTTGTCATTCACACAGTCTTGAAGATGTTACCAAGTAGGAGGTAGAACCAAATGCAGAGCTAATGATCTCAGTGAGAAAACAGAGAAGGGGAGGAGAAAAGAAGTGTTGTGAAGTGTTGTGAGTAGAACTGAAGTACCAAGGGAGAGTGGTCATTTGGAGAGGAAGGAGACAATAGAGATTTAAGAAGTATGGCAGAAAGGGGAGAAATGTTTCAATCAGAGAATGGGATCATTGCGGAGACAAATTCCCAAGTGTTTTGAGTATTGCAATATTTGCTAAATAAATAATTAGGAAGATCCTCATATATAAACTCAAATGATAAATCCTGCTTTTCAAATTTCTAATTTAGTTTAGTTTTTTTTAAATTCTGTAATCTGAGCCCTATTACATTGCTTATGAAATGTCTGAATTTTAAAATAATGTTATATTTAAAAAAATATTTTGAAATCCACTTTGAGTCTCAGTAAGAAAGGCTGGACGCTCAGCTAGAATAGACAACACCTTCTTCTGGTACTTATGTGACAGCTTCTAGGAGTGTGATATATTTTTAGAATCATGTTTCTTCAATTAAATTTATATTTGCAGAATCAGGACAATTTCCCTTTTCAATTCCTAGACAAATGACAAAGAAAATGACTTTGATTCAGTAATAAACATAGGGCATCAACTGTGCAATCCTAGGCTGAGTTCCCCTATTTTAAACCCATGGACACAGTTTAAATGCATGGACACATGGGCAGCGAAGATGTGTTAGACTGAATCAGACCATTGGTCTATCAATGTCAGTATTGTCTACTAAGACTGTCAGCAGCTCTTCAGGGTGGGGATGCCAGCCACCAGGTGGGATGTGGGGATCCCAGGAAATTACATCTGATTAGGGTTGTATATGTCGATCAACATGAACTGAAAATAAACCCGAAAAAGTCCTTTTCGGCTTCTTTCACATTTAATTTAACCTGAATATTAAAACTGGAAATAAAGCGAAGCCGGATAGCCGATCAATGAATCAGCTGAATAGTTATTTGGCTTTTTTCAGCTTCAGCTTTCCCCAGGCTTTTTCCTATGTGAATTTTTGGATGAGCTCTGGGGGTGGATTTTTGGAGGTAGAGTTGCTAAATTTTCAGGATAGCTTCAAGAGACTTTCCTTGCATGAACCACAAGGTTTGGTGAAGATTGGGTCAGGGTGTCCAATTTTATGGGATCCCAAAGGAGTTGCCCCCCCCTCCACCATAGAGAAGCGTTGCAAACTTTACATTTGGTGACCCTACCTTGAAAAATGCCCACCCCCAGGAGAATTTTAAAAGTACTTACTTTTCACAATCTGTAATAGCCGCATCTAGGGCTGTCAATTCGGTTCGGTCCGAACTGAAAATCAATCGAATTTCCCCTGATTCGGTGATTTTCAGTTCGGACGGATCCGAACTCAAATCTGGCGGGCAACCGGGGGGGCCGAATTCAGCGAGTTCGGGAGTTCGTGAATAAATTCGGCCAATTCGGCCCCCCCTTCAGGGCAGCCCGCTGAAAGGCGCGGGCTGCCCTTTAAACTGATCTGCGCCTCCCAGCTGGGAGGCTCAGATCAGTTTAAAGGGCAGCCCGCCCCCCTTCAGGGAAGCCCGCTGAAGGGGGGCGGGCTGTCATTTAAACTCATCTGCGCCTCCCGCCCGGGAGGCACAGATGAGTTTAAATGACAGCCCGCACCCCTGCAGGGAAGCCCGCTGAAGGGGGGCGGGCTGTCATTTAAACTCATCTGCGCCTCCCGCCTGGGAGGCACAGATGAGTTTAAATGACAGCCCGCCCCCCTGCAGGGAAGTCCGCTGAGGGGGGGCGGGCTGTCATTTAAACTCATCTGCGCCTCCCGGCCGGGAGGCACAGATGAGTTTAAATGACAGCCCGCCCCCCTTCAGGGAAGCCCGCTGAAGGAGGCGGGCTGTCATTTAAACTCATTTGTGCCTCCCGGCCGGGAGGCACAGATGAGTTTAAATGACAGCCCGCCCCCCTGCAGGGAAGCCCGCTGAAGGGGGGCGGGCTGCCCTTTAAACTCATCTGCGCCTCCCGGGCGGGAGGCACAGATGAGTTTAAAGGACAGCCCGCCCCCCTTCAGGGAAGCCCGCTGAAGGGGGGCGGGCTGTCATTTAAACTCATCTGCGCCTCCCGCCCGGGAGGCACAGATGAGTTTAAATGACAGCCCGCACCCCTTCAGGGAAGCCCGCTGAAGGGGGGCGGGCTGCCCTTTAAACTCATCTGCGCCTCCCGCCCGGGAGGCACAGATGAGTTTAAATGACAGCCCGCCCCCCTGCAGGGAAGCCCGCTGAAGGGGGCGGGCTGCCCTTTAAACTCATCTGCGCCTCCCGCCCGGGAGGCACAGATGAGTTTAAAAGACAGCCCGCCCCCCTGCAGGGAAGCCTGCTGAAGGGGGGCGGGCTGTCATTTAAACTCATCTGCGCCTCCCGCCTGGGAGGCACAGATGAGTTTAAATGACAGCCCGCCCCCCTGCAGGGAAGTCCGCTGAGGGGGGGCGGGCTGTCATTTAAACTCATCTGTGCCTCCCGGCCGGGAGGCACAGATGAGTTTAAATGACAGCCCGCCCCCCTTCAGGGAAGCCCGCTGAAGGGGGCGGGCTGTCATTTAAACTCATTTGTGCCTCCCGGCCGGGAGGCACAGATGAGTTTAAATGACAGCCCGCCCCCCTGCAGGGAAGCCCGCTGAAGGGGGGCGGGCTGTCATTTAAACTCATCTGTGCCTCCCGGCCGGGAGGCACAGATGAGTTTAAATGACAGCCCGCCCCCCTTCAGGGAAGCCCGCTGAAGGGGGGCGGGCTGTCCTTTAAACTCATCTGCGCCTCCCGCCCGGGAGGTGCAGATGAGTTTAAAGGGCAGCCGCGCCTCTCCAGCGGGCTCCCAGCTGGGAGGCTCAGATCAGTTTAAAGGCCCCCCGCGCGCCTTCAGGGAATCCCTGAAGGCGCGCTTTGGCCGAATTTTCCCCCGAACTCCGGATCCCCCCGAATTACCGGCGATCCGAAGCGGGGGAGTTCGGACTTCGGACCGTACCGACCCCACAAGGGTCAAATTCGGCCGAATCCGAACTGTACCGAATTTTTTTTTTTTGACAGCCCTAGCCGCATCCATACCCAAGATTCATGGGAAAACTCAGTTTCCCATGAATGGTTGCAATGGGCCTGTGTAAAGTTATTGCTTTGTAGAATAACTTTACATAGGTTTTTACTGTGATATCATAGACTACTACAATATGAATGATCCTTCACTATTTCCAAGCATTTCTATGTGTTTGCGTAATACAGATCCCTGTTTGTTGTGTGCTAGATTTGCTACATGAACACACATACACTCTGGCTGAATATTTTAACTTCTGTTGCAATGCAGCTTTTAAATAGCTTGTGCTGCACAGAAAGCTGAATCAGTAATTTGGCTTAAAAAATAACACACACACACACACACTCATAGGCACACATATATATTTCATGGTGATTGCATTACTTTCCCGGGCGGGAGGCGCAGATGAGTTTAAAGGGCAGCCCGCCCCCTTCAGCGGGCTTCCCTGCAGGGGGGCGGGCTGTCATTTAAACTCATCTGTGCCTCCCGGGCGGGAGGCGCAGATGAGTTTAAAGGGCAGCCCGCCCCCCTTCAGCGGGCTTCCCTGAAGGGGTGCGGGCTGTCATTTAAACTCATCTGTGCCTCCCGGGCGGGAGGCGCAGATGAGTTTAAATGACAGCCCGCCTCCTTCAGCGGGCTTCCCTGAAGGGGGGCGGGCTGTCATTTAAACTCATCTGCGCCTCCCGCCTGGGAGGCACAGATGAGTTTAAATGACAGCCCGCCCCCCTGCAGGGAAGTCCGCTGAGGGGGGGCGGGCTGTCATTTAAACTCATCTGCGCCTCCCGGCCGGGAGGCACAGATGAGTTTAAATGACAGCCCGCCCCCCTTCAGGGAAGCCCGCTGAAGGAGGCGGGCTGTCATTTAAACTCATTTGTGCCTCCCGGCCGGGAGGCACAGATGAGTTTAAATGACAGCCCGCCCCCCTGCAGGGAAGCCCGCTGAAGGGGGGCGGGCTGCCCTTTAAACTCATCTGCGCCTCCCGGGCGGGAGGCACAGATGAGTTTAAAGGACAGCCCGCCCCCCTTCAGGGAAGCCCGCTGAAGGGGGGCGGGCTGTCATTTAAACTCATCTGCGCCTCCCGCCCGGGAGGCACAGATGAGTTTAAATGACAGCCCGCACCCCTTCAGGGAAGCCCGCTGAAGGGGGGCGGGCTGCCCTTTAAACTCATCTGCGCCTCCCGCCCGGGAGGCACAGATGAGTTTAAATGACAGCCCGCCCCCCTTCAGGGAAGCCCGCTGAAGGGGGGCGGGCTGTCCTTTAAACTCATCTGCGCCTGGCGCAGATGAGTTTAAAGGGCAGCTGCGCCTCTCCAGCGGGCTCCGCTGGAGAGGCACGGCTGTCCTTCAAAGTCATCTGCGCCTCCCGCCCGGGAGGTGCAGATGAGTTTAAAGGGCAGCCGCGCCTCTCCAGCGGGCTCCCAGCTGGGAGTCTCAGATCAGTTTAAAGGCCCCCCGCGCGCCTTCAGGGAATCCCTGAAGGCGCGCTTTGGCCGAATTTTCCCCCGAACTCCGGATCCCCCCGAATTACCGGCGATCCGAAGCGGGGGAGTTCGGACTTCGGACCGTACCGACCCCACAAGGGTCAAATTCGGCCGAATCCGAACTGTACCGAATTTTTTTTTTTTGACAGCCCTAGCCGCATCCATACCCAAGATTCATGGGAAAACTCAGTTTCCCATGAATGGTTGCAATGGGCCTGTGTAAAGTTATTGCTACCCATAGCTTTGTAGAATAACTTTACATAGGTTTTTACTGTGATATCATAGACTACTACAATATGAATGATCCTTCACTATTTCCAAGCATTTCTATGTGTTTGCGTAATACAGATCCCTGTTTGTTGTGTGCTAGATTTGCTACATGCACACACATACACTCTGGCTGAATATTTTAACTTCTGTTGCAATGCAGCTTTTAAATAGCTTGTGCTGCACAGAAAGCTGAATCAGTAATTTGGCTTAAAAAATAACACACACACACACACACTCATAGGCACACACATATATTTCATGGTGATTGCATTACTTTCCCATGGATCTCCTCTCTCCTAAACAGTGTCTTTATAAATCCATAAAATATTATTGCCCTTTTTAAAGGATTTCTGCTGACCAGGCCAGGATTTTGCAGCATTCATTTGGTAAAGAGGCAAAACTCCCTGTCTCTGATTGTGTCTCTTGGGTGCAAACGTCCTCCACCTTTACGTTAATAATTTCATAATCAGTGCTCTGGCAATTTCTCGTGAAAATAAAAATGGTCTCAGCCTATCTGTTATTTATTATTTGGTTTCACAAAGGGACCACATTTATACCTACAAATGCATCCTCAGACAAAATAATCTGATTTCTGGCTACTCTGTAGTAGCATATTTTGATCTTTACTGAATAATGAAGTCTTCATTTTTGTGCCCCCCAAAATTCATGTATAATACAAACAACATTATCTCTAAAACTGTGATACATCATCACACATGCAAAACTAAAGCCTTGTGGGTATGACAGGCCGGCAAGTTAGATGAACCACTTCAATTTTCCATCAATCAAATTATGGTTTATTGTTCAGCTGAACTACCTCAGGCAACGCAAATCTAAAAACTGTCATTTTGGAAACATTACATTTTTTCCCTGTCACATTATAACCCAAGCCAGGATCATAAAGAAGACTGTCATATTACTGGTTGTAATATTCCTTAATTTAAGAGCAGCTAATTCATCTCAAATGTGTTGTATGCCTAGAATTTGGGGCTTGCAGCACAGCAAAATCACACGATTGTACCCAAATCAATATGTACACTTAATTCTTTGCTAAATAATGGTGATTTCAGCTAAAGGACAGGATAATTCTATGTTAGGGTACAAATTGCTTTATGTTTTTTGAATAATCAAAACTATCACTATCCACCCACAAATTGTGATTCATGTAATTAAAAATGGAAGTCAATGGTCCTTCTGATTAAACAGACCAGAGCTCTCCATTCATTTCGATGGAATGGCAAGATTTTTTTCCAGTTCTTCACAGCAAACCCAAATGTTAATGAAGCAGGAGATGGCTGACTTAATCTCTTCTGCATGTGGGATGAGGCTGGAGGGTGTATCAGATATGCAAAAAGCTAGCCAGAGCTTTCTGAATAGCCCCTGATTGCTGATGGGATTAAAGGTTCTCCCTATCAGTTCCAGGTATCTAAGCAGAGCACTTCATTAAGTATGCAAGGGAGGCTGCCTACTCCCTATTGTTCTCAGCCTTTCACAGGTCAGGGAAATGCAAATGACCCATGACTTCCTGACAGTTGCCAAGGTTGTACACAGGCCACAGTGATGGAGTCCAGAGCCCTGGAATCTTGATTCCCCTTTGTGGAGCAGTGCCCTGCATCTCTTTTCGCCTTGGTACAATACATCTCAATGGTGTACTGGATTGCTGGGGTAGTTAGGGGGCAAACAAGTTCACCTGGAGAAAATGGCCTCTTTAGAAGGTGGACTCTATGGCATTATACCTCACTAAAGTCCCTCCCCTCCCCAAACCCACCTTCCTCAGCCTGCACTCCCAAAATCTCCAGGTATTTTTCCACCTGGACTGGGGGGGAGGTGGGAGCCCCTCCCCCATGCTACTGTTATGAGTCAAATGGGCTCCTGCATTCTTTAAAAGTGATGTGTGATGGAGGTGAAAGTGTTTGAGGTCTGGGAAATCCAGTCCCACCTTATTGAAAAACGTGTTGTACAGTTTGGACCTTTGGGTCAAGCTAAATGAGATGCTGGCAGATCCATGATCAGGTTTTCCCAGCATTTAAGGGGAAGGGAGAGGGCATTTAAGTATGACTCTTGCAATACTGAAAATAATTAAAGCAATATATTGTCAGTAAATACCCTTGAGTGAGAAAACCTGAGCAGGATGTCTCGTATCAGGTTTGTTAATAATTGCAGTTAATTGACCTACTTGTGAGTACTGGGTTTGTTTTGCATTCAAAACAACTGCACTGGAGTGTCAGATCAGTGAATGTATTTCCTAGGTTAACTTCCTAGTTTATCCAGTAAAAAGACTCTCATGCCATAGTGCTAAGAAAACTTTCCCCCTCGTAGCTACTTGTGAGCTGTACTCAAGGCCTATTGCCAGTCAAGGCCAACTGCACTGACCAGAAATTTCATTGGTCTCATTCAGAATGAAACGGTTCTTTATCACTATTGATGGTGAAATCCTGTTAGATCACATTTTGTGATTGAAATCAGAGTGCCCCCACCATAAAAAGCTCATCATATCAAATCCCAATCCATTGGGATTTCCAATAAGCAGTTTCAGAGGGTTTATGCTTTGTTGACACCAGTATCTGTGGAGCCTGCAGACATTACAGAAATTATTTTTAAAATACTAGTGTGCACTCTTCGGTGGTCCTGCAATCTAAGGTACATTTTCCATGTCTTATTTCAGGATTTCTCCGAAGTATTGGCTTGGGTAGAAAAATTTTCTAAGATGCTTTTCTGAGATTCAGAGCTATCAGTAAGATTATCTAATACAAGCTAGGCTATGATGTGGTAGAAAAAGAAAAGATGAAATACTGGGGGATGGGGAAATGAGATGCCTGCCACAAGTCCTCGCAGGTTCCTACATGTTTATTCTAATTGCAAAGTCAGCCAGATCTGAAAATATTTAAATCTGGTGACTGGAGCTGTGGATGGGCAAGACAGATCTTTCTACAACTCTGAAAAATGTCCCAGGTTTGCAGAAAAATCTTAAAAAAAAGAAAGCCAAAATGATAAAAAGAGTGCCTGTAGCTTTAGCAAACAGATTTCCTCAGTGGCTGTTGCTAAGCAACCAGAGCATTTCAGGCTGGGGTTCTCTGAGTAGAAGGGAGGGGCAGGGTCCTTTACAGGGCTGTTTTGGCCTTTGAGGACTCATTGGGCCAGGCCTGCCTAGGGTTGCCAGCTCCAGGTAGGGAAATTCCTGGAGATTTTGAGGCAGTTTGGAGAGGGCGGGGTTTGAGGAAGAGAGGGACCCCAGCCATATATAATGTAATAGATTCCACCTTCCAAAGCAGCCATTTTCTCCAAGGTAACTGATAGGCTTGCCAGGTCCCTCTTTCCAACTGGTGGGAGATTTTGGGGGCGGAGCCTGAGGAGGGCGGGGTTTGGGGAGGGAAGGGACTTCAATGCCATAGAGTTCAATTGCCAAAGTGGCCATTTTTCTCCAGGTGATCTGATCTCTATCGGCTGGAGATCAGTTGAATTAGCAGGAGATCTCCTGCTACTACCTGGAAGTTGGTAACTCTAGTAAAAATCCTTGTTTTCTGGAGTTCAGTTGTAATTCTGGGAGAGCTCTGGGTCCCACCTGGAGGTTGGCAACCCCAGGCCTGGCAGCAATCATTGGTTGATTTGATACTACCCAATTTGCACAGCTTAACTAGGCATAGTTGCTTCCTACTGTTCAACAGATGCCACCCCATGAAAGCCAGTGTTGTATAGTGGTTAGACCTTCAGAGTAGAGTCTGGAATACCCAGCTTTGAATCCCTATCTTGCCAGGGAAGCTCACTGGGTGATTTAGGCCCAGTCACATACTTTCAGCCTAACCTACCTCACAGGGTTGTTGTGAGGATAAAAAAGAGGAGAGGAAAATAATGTAACCTGCATTGGTCCCCAATGTGGAGAAAGGTGGGATATAAATGAAATAAATAAATAATCGATATAACTGAAGATGGGAGGAAGATAAAAGGTAGGCTGGTGAATGGCTGACAAGGAGAGAATGAGGCAGGGAAAGGGGAGAAGATATGTGGGTTGCCATGGGGGAGGGAAAGAGGAAATAGTGTGGGAAGGGGGATACAGGGGAAACTGAAGTGCCACCCAGTGACCAGTACCACACAACTGGGCCATAGTTTTCCTAGGAAGAGGCTGCTGGCATCTCATCCCCCCTCCACTATTTCCTCTTTCCCTTACAGGAAATAGTGGAGGGGGATGAGATGCCTCCAGCAAGTCTTTGTGTCTTCTCACTTATATGATATAATTTTATTTCCCTGTAAGGGAAAGAGGAAATAGTGGAGGGGGGATGAGATGCCTCCAGCAAGTCTTTGTGTCTTCTCACTTATATGATATAATTTTATGGCTCATTTTCATATTGATTGTTTTATGTCTGTTGTTTTTATGAGTTTTTTAACCTTGTAATCTGCATCAAGCAGGATTCTGGAGGGGCAGCATATACATTTTCCAAATATTGTTTTTTTTAAAAAATGATAGTTTTATTACCACATTAATGTATTTCACTGTACTGACTAAGCTACCTGTTGGAGACTCCCTAATGTAAGTTATGCTAAGCTGAACCCAGTGGTGCCCAATCAGCAGGTAAGCCTCATAGCACAATACTGATTTGAACCTGCGTCTCCTTGTATATTATGCAATCACCTTTGATTTATGTAAATAAGCCTTTTCTCCTTCTGGTTTTATATCATGTACAGTGAATGTTTCCAAAGAAATTTTAAAAATAAAAGTTATTAATCCTCAATTTTTAAATCCATATACACACGTTGCATACCTCTTCTCCCCGGTGTGTAAATAAAAATCATATGGCTATATTTCTGTCCCATTTTTAGTTTGAAAACCAAATCTAATTATACCAGAAAAATGTATTTTTCCCTAAGAAGGAGTGCATTCCTTTTTTTAGGGGAAAAAAAAGAATTTGTTTTCTATTTTCACTATTTGTTTTCCTTTCTTGAAAGGATTCATTTCTCTTTGAGCTTCAAGTGGTCCCCTAAGCTGATCTAAGTGCACACATGAGCAGTTAGATCAAAAACAGCCTTGAGCACAGTTCATATCAGTCACTCAGTCATTCATTGAGGAGATGGAGGGGTAACAGAAGAAGAGACTGGCATGTGACTAGTTTCATGGAAAAAATACTGTGAACTGTAATTTGTTACAGTAACTTGGAGTAAAACTATTTCTTTTCAAATGGGTTTTTCTGAATTGTGACCAACTTATTTCCTAGTCCATTCAGTTTTGCCCAAAGATGGCAGGAGGGGGCAGAGGAGAGAATTAAGAATGTTCCATAAAGATATTGATTCTACATTTTTAAGCATTGTTTGCATGATACGGAAAGCTGGATTCAGATTAACAAGACTAGAACCTCCCTTCCCCCCCCCCCCCCAGTATGATCTGTCAGGAGGCTGGAGGAGGTATTACCAATTTCTGCTCTTTTCAAAGCAAGTCAATACTGATATTTCTCAGATCCAGCTGTCATGTCCATTGTGAGCGAGTAGATGCACTTGCATTAGCAGTTACTCGGGCTTACTCTTTGGTTCTTCAGTGTTTTTCTTTGTTCATATGGACTTTGGAATGACAACAGGGGTTGGATATAGTGCAGCAATCTTCTGTCCATAGATTGTATTTTTTTGTGGCTCTTCCCTCTCATGGCAGCCTGAAATACCCTCTGAAATCCTGTTCCTGGGCTAATGGTGCCTCCCAGGAGCAAGATTTTGAGAGCCAGCATGGTATAGTGGTTAAGAGCAGTGGACTCTCATCCGGTGAACTGGGTTGGTTTCCCCACTCCTACACATGAAGCCTGCTGGGTGACCTTGGGCTAGTCACAGTTCTCTCTGAATTCTCTCAGTGCCACCTACCTCACAAGGTATCTGTTGTGGGGAGAGGAAGGGAAGGTGATTGTAAGCTGCTTTGAGACTCCTTAAAGGTAGATAAAATTGGGGTATAAAAACCAACTCCTCCTCCTCTTCTTCTTCTACAGGATAGGAGAGCCATGAAAGCCATACTTCTTGGGCAGAAGTTCTTGCACCTGGATCTAACACCATGATTCTGCATGATTGATATAACACAGAGTGAAAGACTAAGGTCTGATACAAATTCATGTTTACTCCATACCAATGCATGTCTTCCTGAACTAAACTGTAAGCACAATTCTTTCCTTTCACAATCCTTTCTTAAGAAAGGCCTCAACTTTACCAGGAATGCCTCAACTTATAATCATGCACAGCTTCAACTCAGAAAATGTTTGACATTTTTTCAATGCAACTAGCATTTCTGGTTCTGTTGCTTATTGGCCTTAGTCTTTGACCTTTCCCTAATGTAGGCTCTGCCATTAGGGTTGCCAACTGCCAGGTAGTAGCAGGAGATCTCCTGCTTATTCAACTGATCTCCAGCCGATAGAGATCAGATCACCTGGAGAAAAATGGCCGCTTTGGCAATTGAACTCTATGGCACTGAATTCCCTCCCCTCCCCAAACCCCGCCCTCCTCAAGCTTCACCCCAAAAATCTCCCGCCAGTGGCAATGAGGGACCTGGCAACCCTATCTGCCATCTGTCTCTGAAAGTGTATTACTGTTTATATTCCTCAGTTTCTTGAATATTGTGTCTGTCTGTCTACCTACCTACCTACCTACCTACTTACCTTAATTTATTCCCTTCCTTTCTCCCCAATGGGGACCATAGTACCCAGGCTCTCCCCATGGCCCTTTTCTGCTAGCGGAAGCATGTGGTTGAAAGGGTGGGAATGATGATGCTCCTCCTGCCACCCTGCAAACTCAGGAGATAATTTGTGCTCCTCCCCATTTTAAGGGTGAGTATAAGGACACATGTTAAATGTGAATTTAACTCAACTTGAGTTTAATGTATTGTCCAGTCAGACCCCTAAAGGTTGGGCATCTTCAAAGCTCATTCAATCTGATTATGGTGGGGAGGCAGTGGTGGTAAGAAGAGGACAGAGGATTAGCTATCACTGCCACCCGGTTTCAAGGAGAGGAGTTGAAGACAGCAGGTGGCAGCTGAATGTTCACCTCCCCTCTTTTTCTGGATATTGAAAAACATCAAATGTTTGTGCTATGGAAGCATGGCTAGTATCCTTTCCCACTCCAACAACTGGGGGGAGGGGGGAGGGTAACAAGTCTTCTTACAAAGATACCCCCTCAAATCCCACCTCCATCCTCCTTACTGCCTTGAATGAAAAGGTAGAAAAAGCATGTTGTTTGAATTTCCAGATAAGTTAATTGTCACTTTCCAGAATGTAGGATAGGTGCCATTGTCCCTCGCTTTTTAAAGAAGTGGCTTTTCCAAAGGTACCCAAAATTAGAGTCAGGACTATATTCAAGAGAGAGACACAATAGAAGAGGGAAGGGGAGGCTGAATAAAAGAGAACCATATGCACAATAGAATTGCACCTAATTTAGGCTTAGTTTCCGAAAGGCATGTTGACTAATCTGTGGGTTCATCAAAATGTTCCAGGGATTTGAGCAGGTGTTTGAAGTTTATTTGTGTGTGTGGGAGAGAGAAAGACACACACACAGAGAAAGACAGAGATAGCGAGAGTAAGAGATTGAGAGAAAGAGCGAACACAATATAGGTGTTCTGGGATGGTGTATAAAGCAAAAAGAGTGTCAAGAGAAAATGGGTGGAGGACAGAAGACCTTTGCATGGCTGAGGGTGATAAGAGTCCTAAAGAAAGGACAGTGGAGGATGTAGTGTGTGGTGGTATGACGCTGTAAGTCGAAGAGAGCACAGAATCAAATAAGCTAGAAAACATAAGAGATTTAACCTCCTCAACAGAACCACTATATCAGGCCAGGAAGGTCACTTAAAACAAGGGTTGTCCTATTGCCCATCCGATCAGAAGTATGAGGTTAATCTGGGATGGAAAAAGAAATATTTACTGTTCCTTGGAAAATTCATAAAATGAATTTGAAGGGAGGCAACCCAAGCAGGAAATGTTGACTTCAACTACCCTCATATTGAGTAAATGCAGATTCCATTTGTGATAAAAGGGGAAAAGTCCAGATGTGACAAGTAGCTGTACCTGGGAAAAGTTAGTCATGAAAGTAATTAGAACAGAGGCAGTGCTGGGCTTGATCCTTGTTTTGCTCTGTACTAGATGTGACTACTGTTGAACCCTTTGGGAACAGTAAACACAATGCTAGTAAGCACAGCATTTATATAATTAGAAAGCTGGCTAATAAATCAATGTGACAACATTTGATTTCAGAAGAGGAAATTTCTAAAAAAGATAGGATTACCCCAAATGAAGTTGAAAGCAAGAACAATAACTGTCAAATTATTAAGGCTGCTTGAAACCTATTTAAAGGTACAATTGTTGAAGATCAGATAGAGTACATACTACAGATTAAGAAAGGTACTTTCAAAACAGCGTGGTTAAGGAATAATGTTTAGGAAGCCACAAAAGGCAAGAAAGCTTGGTTTAAAAAGTGGAAGTCTTACCCAGTGAGAAAAAAAGTAAGAGGGCACGTAGGATTTGGCAAAGCAAATATAGGTTGAAGTTGATAAAGTTGATAGTAACATTGTTTTTATTGTAAACTAGGTTTTATTTTATTTATTTATCACCCCCTCACTAGCAGAGGCTGGACAAGCACTTGTCAGGGATGCTCTAGGCTGATTCTGCATTAAACAGGAGGTAGTAGCAGGAGATCTCCTGCTAATTCAACTGATCTCCTGCTGATAGAGATCAGATCACCTGGAGAAAAATGGCCGCTTTGGCAACTGAACTCTATGGCATTGAAATCCCTCCCCTCCCCAAACCGCGCCCTCTTCAGGCTCTGCCCCCAAAATCTCCCACCGGTTGCAAAGAAGGACCTGGCAACCTTATGGGCCATACATGTACTTTCAACCTAACCTACTTCACAGAGTTGCTATGAGGATAAAAGGGAGGAAAGGTGAATGATGTAAGTGGCTTTGGTCCCCACTGTGAAGAAAGGCAGGGTATAAATGAAGTAAATAAATAACTGATATCGATGAAGATGGGAGGCAGATAAAAGATAGGTTGGTGAATGGCTGAGAAGGAGAGAATGAGGCAGGGAAAGGGCAGAGGATATGGGCGTTGCCAAGAGGAAGAAAAGGAGGAAGAATATGGGGAAGGGTATATGGGGTAGGGTTGCCAACTTCCAGGTACTAGCTGGAGATCTGCTATTACAACTGATCTCCAGCTGATAGAGATCAGTTCACCTGGAGAAAAAGGCTGCTTTGGCAATTGGACTCTATGGCATTGAAGTCCCTCCCCAAACCCAGCCTTCTTCAGGCTATGCACCAAAAACCTCTCACCGGTGACAAAGAGGGACCTGGCAACCCTAATATGGAGGAAAGTGATTGGCCTCCCATGTCCTTGAGGATTCCCTACTATGCAAGTGGGACTGGCCCAGCAGTTGGCACTGTACAACTGGGGCATACTTTTCCTAGGCAGAGTCTGCCGGGGGGCTGAAGACAGAGGGGCAGATAAAGGTAGGTTGGCTGTTGAGTGGGAAGGGGAAAAGGAAGCAGGAAGAGAGGCTTTGGGGACTTTAAGGGAAGGGAAAGACAAGATAGTGGGGGGAGAGGGAAATGAGATCCTCCTCTGCAAGTCTCTGCAGGTTCCTGTTTGTTTTAGTATATTCTAAAGGAAGTCCAGGGTTGCTATATAGAGGAAGGCACTGGCAAACCCCCTCTGTTAGTCTCTTGCCATGAAAACCCCATAAGGGCTCATCATAAGTCGGCTGTGACTTGATGGCACTTTACACACACAATGTTTGTAGAGTAAGAGAAGCAAAAATTTCAGGCATGAATGTACAGGAATAGGAAGGAAAAGAGATAATGTGGGAGGTGGAGAGTCATGGAGGGCTTTGAAGGTAAGACGTTTGTGCTGTGTGTGTGATGGATAATTCAGTGGTAGAAGAGACTCTGAACCTAATTTCACTGTAAAATTTCTGACAATTCCATCTTTTTTTAAAAGGGAAAATATGTATTTATTATATCCCTGGAGCACACAGATTTTCCACTGGTATCTCTCTTGCTCAGCTAATGTGAATGCTGCAGCCATATTAAGCAAAGGGAGAGAAAAACAACAACAACAACAACTCGTGAAAAGTATTTTTCCAGCAGGAGCCATGTGACATCCATTGCTCCCTTTTTTCTCTTTCATTAGGAGCAGTTAACCAACTGAATTTCATTTGCAACCTGAGCCCAAGCAGTACCTATAAAAATAGCACTGTGTTTTAGCCAGCAGCCTGTGTCCAAGAAAATTGGATTTATTCTGAAACTCAAATACAGATTTTACAGAGAAGGGAAATTCAGCCAGGTTGCATTACAGCAGCATCATGGAACTGAAATGGAAGACAAAAACAAAGAAAAAAGAAAGAAAAAACCAATGAGAATGATTAGGATAGAAGGATAGGATTTAAATGATAGAAAAAAATGAACAGGTTGTATTGTTTACTGATTAAATTTTTAAAATCATTTTGTTGTGAACTTAGGCAGACATTTCATTCTCTTTATGTAGGAAAGGGTGTGGATTCTGTACAAAATAATTAACTGCTAAAGCAAAGAGTGAAATCTTGTAACATTTTCATTTGTTGAAGACAACGAATCCTCTTTTTTGAAATGTGACATGGAAGATAAATTGCCATGAAATACCAAAGGATATAAAATCCAGAAGCCCGAAAATGAGTAGTGGACTTTGAAAATACATCATATTGTGGGGAAATGTCCTGATTGTTCCTGTTTTTATGAGAGGCTACCCTTTCCATATGATGACCTCTTTTCCAGATTTGTATTTGGAACTCGAAGGATAGATTTTCCCTTTTAGAAATTTCTTTAAGGAAGCCTGTGGACAACTTATGTGGGAAACAAGTTTCAAAACCTTGTCATAAAGAAATGCTCCGGTTCTTTTTAATGCAACTCATTTTGATGATGTTGGATGACTCTCTGGTTTTAAAAAAATGTAACCTGCCCAAAGTTCATTGGTTAAGAAAAAAATCTGAACTAACAGAATATATTCTTTTAATGATGTTTTGAGATTTTCTTTTACAGTTTCAGAAACACTAATGATTTATCTGGTTCATCTTGACATGTTTATAATGAAACAATACTATGTTATGCAATGACAGCCTGTTCCTGAGCTTTCAGCGGCCAGGGACAAAGTGGCCGAAGCGCTGCTGCGGTGGTGTTCTGTCTGTTCAGGGGAATGAACAAATTTCTTTCCCCTGAGATTTAAGTTTGTTCATCTCTCCCTTTTTGATGAAATACTCACATTTATTTATTAGGTGTATGTAGGCTAAGATAGGTTTCTGTGCCAGCTGCTCCTTTTCCTTTTAAAAAAAATTATATTATTTAACTGTATATTTTAATTTGTCTGAGTTATGGTTCTTAAGAGCCTCATTGGTAGTGATAATCAGTTTATGTGAAGTCCAGTTGTTACTTTTACAATTATTAGTTCATTATCTTCATACTATTCTGTAATGTCCCCCCCCCGCCATGTTTGAGGTCAACAGGAGATGAAAACATTAAATGACACCTCTTCTCATTTTGGTGATCCAGAAGAAATAGTTACAGATCATTTGCCAGGCCTGAATCCCAGGAATCTGAGGTAATGTGTGATTTCAAGCATCTTGCTTCCAGCTCCTGACATACACACAAGGGAATGGATTGTTGGCAAAAGTCTTTCAGATTGCTAGTTGAATTCTGCATCAATGAACACCACATTGGGTCTGAAGAGCTATGAGGGACCCACAGTGGTTATTCCCAGAGCAAGGCTACTGCAACTGTGAATACACAGGTTAGAATGACTTTCAGGTCCTTATCATATTTCTTCTTAAAAGTTGGAACCAAAATGTATAAAATTATATGCACACAAATTTTATTATGATATTTGTTTTTAATTCCAGAATGCACAACATTGAAAAAAGCAAAACAGACATTTATTAAAATTAATGTTGAAACAAATTCTGAAGTATATATGCACAAACCTTGTAATATGCTATTGGAAATACAATGTAGACGAATTCTGATAAACAGAAGCATCAGATGACTCCTCCAAATTGGTAGATTTTGAAATCAGAAGCTGACCATGGGGAGGGGGGGGGGAGATTGATTTTAAGGCGATTGGGCTGAAGCTGTATCTATGGATAGCCCAGAGTAGCTCGGCTGTTACCAGATTTTGTGACTATGCTATTTCGTTATGAAAATCCCACTCAGGATGAAACTGCTGTTGCCCCCTCCCCAACTTTACTAAAACAATTTGATAGAAGTAAAATTGATTGCAGTTCTTGCACCAACTGTGTAAAAAAAAAAGGTATAAAACAGAATGCAACACTTTTTATTCTCAGGCAGCCCAGCCTGTTCTCTGGGATTCCAAATATGCTGAATTATTCTGAATATTCTGTATTACGAATTTTGAATTCAAAAGTAGAATATGCCACTATTTGGCACAGCAACAACACAAGAACACCCCCCCCCCAAGGTTAAAAAGAGCAAATTTATACAATCCTTATGACAAACTCATGTTCTGTTTCACAAGCTTTATTCCACTCACAATACTTTGGATGTAACCCAGAATTTCCACATATCTGGCAGTTTCTGCTCAATACGATGTGAAGGTTCATATCACTTTAATACAGCATTTGTGTGTTCCTCCACCGTATTTAAAATGTTGCATCTTATTTGTGAGGGGATATGGAAATCATACAAGTAGGGTTGCCAATCTCCAGATACTAGCTGGAGATCTGCTATTACAACTGATCTCCAGCCGATAGAGATCAGTTCACCCGCTTTGGCATTTGGACTTTATGGCATTGACGTCCCGCCCCTCTTCAAACCCTGCCCTCCTCAGGCTCCGCCCCAAAAATCTCCAGGTATTTCCCAACCCAGAGCTAGCAATCCTACATTCAAGCCCTGTTCACATGTCACAGTGAACACATGTATACATGTATGTGCAAGATGTACATCTATACAGCCAATGTGTCTTTACTTCACAATGAAACCAGGAATCATTATTTGGGTAAATGTTGCACATGTGTTGAATGTAATATGAGACTTAGTGCATGTGTAAAGAAAATCAACTGCACATGGCACGCGTACATGTGTTCATGGCAACCTTGAATAGGGCTATATTCTTGAATATGTTGTTGTCCCCTTCACAAAGTCACACTTATTTATGATACTGTATTGACCACAGTGATATACTGATATACTCAGATTGTGTGCTAATTGCAGATGCCCAAGAGCATCCAAAATTATTAGTATTATACAATTCTGAGATGATCAATATTGACATGTATATTTTTTCCATCAAAATTCATCTGATAGTTACCGGATTATTTTCTGGGATAGCCGTATTCTTTTTGACACTAGCACACAAATATTAATGAACACTTCTGGGCATTTTAAGGGCTATAAAAGTCCACAGAGCTCAAGACTAAAATGCAGAAGGAAGGAAATCATGCATATAAATGGTCTAAATAGATAAATATATCCTGCACAAAATTGTGCTTTTTCTAGTTAATAATATGCACCTTGAGAGAAATAACTACGATCCCAATCACTGACAACTGTATAGATCCATATTTAGTCTAGGAACAAGATACAATGCCCGTGTAATCTTTGGGAAAAAATATTCAGTAGAGCCATATGACTGTCTATTAAACTGCTTCTCTGGCCAAGAATACAAAAAAAATCCCTTCAAAGAATCAGTAGGGTGTTTTCAACAAGTGAGAAAATTGGTTTTTGACCTCTCTTGACTTCTGTAAGCTTTCATGAATCCCACCTGTGGTTTCTTTTCTAAACGAGTGAGTGATAAAAAGAGAATATTTTCTCTCCTTTTATTTGTACCAGACCCCTCCTCTTTCCCTGTTAAGCAGGACAGTGCTTGAGCCAGTTCTGTTCAGTCCTTCTCATTGGGTAGAAACTGAAGCATCCTTCTTTGCACCCCAGGAATAGGAACCAGTGTGTCTTTCACACCACACTCAGTCTCGAGTTAAAAGTGTCTAATGATCTAAGAAACCATAAAGGTTGGACGTGTGTCTCTAAATTTAAATTTTATTATTAGTCTTTGTATTTATTTGTCACTGACAATTTCATATTATATTAGGTTGATTATTATTTTTTCTATTTTCCAAACTATAAAAGCTTTTATGATTGTTTTTGGATTTATCTTTCTGTAAATTGTTAACCAGGTGAGAATTGTTAACATTGTTATGTTGCTGTTGCTTTTGTCTCTTTGCTTGGTAAACGTTTATATTTTGTTTTGATCTGCCATTTTAAAACTATGAGCAATAATGGATGTGAAATAAATGTCCATACTTCTCACTAATCTGTGCACTAAAAATATAATTTGGTAGGCTTTTTTTTAAAAAAAAAATCCTTTAAACTCTCTTCCAGTTAAAGTGCCAAATAGCTTATGAATTATGTTCAGTTTGCAGAAAAATATGATAATGCTGTCCAAATACAAATGATGCAAACCATAAGTAAAATGAACTAAAATTACTCATTTGGGGCTCCTAAGAGGAAACATTTAAATTACCCATTTGAACAAAACGATAACTGCCCATCTTCTAATCAACAAGTCCTTTAATAAAGGCCTCAAGCTGAATATCAGGAGTTAAAAGTCCTAGAGCCACAACTGTATTTTCAATTTTGTTTTGCTTTAATGCAATAGTGAAACTTAAAAGTACATGAATATGGAACCCTTCACAAATGCTGCAAAGGACCCAACTCCATCTAAATGTAAATGTAAGTTGGTTGAGCAATACTGAACCAGGCCTTCAAGCAAACGGAAAGTGATTCCCAACAATAATAAAAGCATTCTGAATGATGCACGTATGATTTTGGATCCAAATAATGCTGCAGTCAGAGGACCACTGAATATTCACAATCTGGTAGAAAGGAATTTTCCTTGAAACAGTTTTGGTAAACTAATATGGTTTTATTCTCTGAACAATACTAAGCAACTATAGAATGATGATAAGCAATACAAAAATACAGTATGGACCCCTGTGGCTCAGTTTGGATGATCCTCCAAACCATGCTTTGGAAATCAGCCATGAGTTTGTATGTTCTTTTTTCCTTCTCTGTTGAGCATTCTTTTCTGCACTTCTTGGTTTCATCTAACTATAGTTTGCCATGAAGCTGCCTTTTACTGAGTCAGACCCTTGGTCCATCAAAGTCAGTATCATCATCTCAGACTGGCAGCGGCTCTCCAGGGTCTCAGGTAGTCTTTCATATCACCTTGTATCTGATCCTTTTAACTGGAGATGCTGGGGATTGAACCTGGGACCTTCTGTATGCCAAGCGGATGCTCTCCCACTGAGCCACGACCCTTCAATAACCTTCACATTGGCAAATTAGTCTTAGTGTCACCTCCAAATCAGAGATGACACTTATGTGCTTACACTTTACACTTGCAAAGTTAAATTCCAGTGATCATGCATAGTCAGGGGGCAGGACCAGCATGTTTCTTCTTGCTCTGTTTCTATGTCCTTTCCACCCTAGATGTGTTGAGTGAAAAGGATGAGAGTGTTCAAGAATCAAATGCTTAATTTGATTTGTTGCAAATTATTCATTAGTACATACTGTACTCAGTATAGATTGTTTTTTAACTGTGTGATCTGCCTGGTGTCTCAGCAAGAAAGGCAGGTTATTAAACAAACAGATAGAAAGACAGACAAATAAAGCATCTTTGTATCTCAAATCATCCAATTCTCAGTTGATTTATTTTGTTTTTCCTGTTTATTTAACTTGCCATTGCTGTTTCACACATTGTTTGTTTCTTCAGTCAACACAAGTAATTAACATGTATATGTAATATTAGGAACCGGTGTTCTCGAATATGTTCTTCTGTTTTATATAGACACACTAAGCGAATGGCAAAGCAATGTTGTGATATCTCCAATCAAGTACCATTTCAATAGATACAATGCCACATTACAAAAACCAACTGTAAAAACCCCCACAACTTTTTGTATTGTTAGAAAAGGAGGTTGCGGTGATCTTTCACAATTGGGCCTAAATGTAGTATTTAGGGGTCTTCTCCTGCAGGATGCTGTGTCGAGAGAAAGCTTTAGTGGTGGGGGGAGTCTTGTGCTTGCTTCACTGAAGGAAGGACAGGCCTTACATTAGTAATAGCTGAAAGGCCAGTAGATTTATTTTCTGCAGTCTAGGACCACTTCAGAGTGGCATGAATCACCTCTGGATCCAACATAAATTTTGAATCCATGTGAAATTTGTAGTTATGCCCTGTACATGATGACATTTTATGTCTGGGATATGTATTCCAAGGGATTCTTGGGATTCTTCATTGTTTCAGTAACACAATTGTTTAAATTGATCAATGAGAGTCTATTATACATTGAATAACTGCCCCATAGCCCTTTTCATATCTCTGTCAATGTTTTTCTTCTATTGTTTTTATCTGTATTCCTGCAGCAGTGGGAACCAAAATTTTTGGAAGGAAGTTTGTTTCTACTGAAACCTTTATTGTACTTTAGGTGCTGATTCCCACTGTATGGTACTGAATACAACCTTCTAGAACTTGATATAGAAAAATAGTAACATAATGCTACTAATGCACAAACAAAGGTGACTCTATATATTTAAAAGACTATCTTAAACATGGAAGATAATGAATGAATCTTTTATTAGTACTATGACCCACTACCTCCTTTACTGTTATTTAACACAGTTTTGCCTTAGAATGTGCAATTGCTCATGTGTGTGTGTAAAGTGCTGTCAAGTCGCAGCTGACTTATGGCAACCCCTTTTTTTGGGTTTTCATGGTTTGCCAGTGCCTTCCTCTGCACAGCAATCCTGGTATTCCTTGGTGGTCTCCCATCCAAATACTAACCAGGGCTGAGATCTGATGAGATCAGGCTAGCCTGGGCCATCCAGGTCAGGGTGCAAATGCTCATACTGCCATTCAAAACAAGAGAAAACCAACTGATAACCAGCTCAAACCACTGTAACCTTTGCCCTGCAACCCTACACACCTGAGTCAAGATATGTCTAGGTTGCTCTAGCAGTTTCCTTTCAAAGTAAGCTCAATCTCATGGCTAACTGGCATTCGAAGGCTATTTATGTGATCTATGTTTCGATCCTCATTCACCCCATAAGCAATCTCAAAGAAAATTATGGTTTCAACTTCAGTTCTCCATATGTGAAATAACACAGCTGCTCATTGTAAAAATAAAACAACCCAAAGAGTGCAAGTGCCTGATAGTAATTGTATCCCTGTGTAGATGGCTTTGGAATTATGAGTAAAAGCTAAGGATGTCACAAACTTTCCAGTCAACATATTTAATAGATGAATATACTGTGTGTGACAATAGTGATCAGCCATGAGCTGAATCTCTGATCTGTTTGTCTGAATGCAGTTCACCTCAAATGGCTGCTGAACAGCTTTTCAGCTGCCAGTCACTGTGGTGGTGATGGTGTTTCATTTCTTGTGGGGCTGGAGCTTCATTTCATTTCCTTGCCTTGTAGGGGATTTTGCAACTGCACAGTAGGTGAGATGTTTCCGCCCAGGGTCATGGATGGTCAAGTCAGGTAATTAAATGTGAGGGAGGAACCACCTCCAATACAGTTGTGTGAAAATGTGCATGTGTGGAATGACATAGATACAAATTTTTTTTATCGTTACTGATTGGCTGATTGCTATGCTCACTGCTTATGTGTGAGTGATCGCTGAGTGAAGTACAGCACCAGCAGGTCTTTAGGCATGGGGGGAAGGGGAAAGTAGGATTCCCATCAGGCCGTGAGAAAATGGGCCTGCATGAAACAACCCATTGCACTGTACTGTACTGTTTGAATACTTGAAAAGCAGCCTGATGGAGAGGCTCAAGATGTTCATAAACAGCTGAACTGATTACTAAAAAAACCCAACTCCCTGCATTGTGATTGGCGAAAAGGCTGTGAGTTGAAGTAGCAGATGTTTGAACATCCCTAGTAAAAATGTAGGAGCCAACATGGTGTAGTGGTTAAGAGCAGTGGACTCTAATGTGGAGAACCATGTTCGATTCCCCACTCCTCCACATGAAGCCTGCTGGGTGACCTTGGGCCAGTCACAGTTCTCTCAGCCCATGCAGAGGCAGGCAATGGCAAACCACCTCTGAACATTTCTCGTGCCTTGAAAACTCTACGGAGTTGCCATAAGTCAGCTGTGACGTGACCACAAACAAACACCCCCACACAGTAAAAATGTAAGCACATAGAGCAGGTGTGCTGGATCATATTAATTGTCCATTCAGTCCAACATCCTGTTTAACAAATAGCCCCCCACATTCCCCTGGAAAGCCTACAAGTGGAATATGGAGACCAAAGCTTCTGTCTGTTGTTTGTCACCAGCACTGGAATTCAGAAGGTTACCACATGCAAACATGGAAGTTCCTTTTAGTTATTGTGGCTAATAGCCATCCACAGACCAGCTCTCCATGAAATTTGTCTAATCTCCTTTTAAAACCAACTTATGTCTATAACCACATCCTGGTGCAATGAATTTCATTGGCCAATCTCTCCATGATTACCTCCTTTAAATTAGTGACCCAGGAAGAAATGAACATATGAAACTGTCTTATAGTGAGTTCATCTTGCTCAGAATTGTCACCTCTCTAGGGGCTCCAGTAGAAAATGGTCTTTCCCTAATGCACACCACCCTTTGACGCATATGCCAGGGACTGAACCTGGCTCCACTGAGCATAGCTGTACAGCCTCTGTACAGATACACAACATGGATTAAACAGTTTAAAAACACAGCAACTTTCAATCTGTCTGCAAGCTATCAGATCTATATATGTTGCTGTCCAGGAGAATTCGTAATGCCCCAGTGGGTTGGGAAGTTCTTGACAACACTAAGGATGTATTCACCAATGCTGGATGTTCCTGGAAGTGTCTGCATTCAAAGACTGTGAGTGCGCAGGATTTCCGTGGCGGACAGTGGAACAATTTCACTGTAATTTAACCACCAACCTCCAATCCCATATTTTTGGTCCTCTTCATAGGAAACCCATATCTGCACAGTTTTCTAGACTATGGGAAACATGGGACCTCCTTTATTTTGTCCTACAAAGGAGCCAATTTTATAGATGAACTACTATTGCCATATTAGCAGTGAACATGTGCTCATCCACCCCCCCCCAATCCCCAAGGTTTTCCAGGTTTTCAGTGCTAGATACCATGTATGTATGGCACTAGAATGTTCTTCGCTATTAGTTAATTTTTGATAACAACATTTATTTGGACCCCCTTCCGCAAATGTTTTCTAGACATCTATAATGCCCCCTGGAAAAGCAGTAGGCAAAAATAAAAATTCAGGGAGGAATGATTAAGTTGGCTATATTCATTGCACCAGCAATGGTGCCTGACCTCTTAACAAAAGAGTGAGCTATCTACCCTTAGAATTTTCAGTCTTTGGAGATACAATGGCTTAGGCTGAAATGGCAGAGCAATGGCCTTCAGAAGCGGCTGTGAAGATCCACTGGTCTCAGTGATACACCCTACCCAATCGTAGAGAATGCCCATCGCATAGAGACCATTCACTGTGAATAGCTCTCTAGCTTTTTATTCAAAAGCACAGTACACATAAAAGACCAGATGAAACTGGAGGTGCTCCTAGGAAATATTAGCTTCACACCTTCCCTTTTGCCTGATGTTTTTATCTCTCTATCACTGAATATGATGAATGTGTTGTACCTTGAAGCAACTTTATTTTACCCTGTTACCTCCTGTTCTAATATTTTTTGGGGTAGAGTTGTGGATTGTATATTCACAGGAAGCATGAAGTTAGTAAATATTTACAAGGGGGGAAATCTCTAAGAATTAATATTTTTCCAAGTGAATGTGACAGAATACACTGCAAATATATAAGATCAGTAGATGATCACAATCTCTATTGTGTTTTTCTGCTTGGATTCAAAATATAACTTTTTGATCTCAAGGGTAAGAAGCTCTCCTCAGATGTTTCCTGATAATACAGCAAGGTTTTATATGGCAGTGAGCTACTTAATTCATTAACTAATATAAAAAGTGTACTCAGGGAATCTAACAGTGTAGTCCTCAACAGAGTTACACATTTTTTACGCCCATTGACTTTAATGGCACTAAAACAGTGAAACTGTTTAGGATTACACTGCAAATCTTATAGTACTACCCAGTAAGAGGGGCCTGATCATCTGAACAACATTTTGTAGGCCTGAGGGTTCCATATGGGAGCATACTGGTAATGCACTTCAGTCTGGGTTTTTTTGTTCATTTTTTTTGAGGAATTAACAGTAACCGGACCAAAAGTGATTCTTTCTGGAACTGAAAATGTTTACTCTCTCAATTTCCCCCCTCTAATATTATGACACAGCTTCATCAGAAAGTAGAGAGCCCAAATTAAGGATATTTGAATCTCTTGGCTGCTCAAAATCAGCCTTTGCCCATTGCTGTAGTTTTCTTATGGTGCGAATCTCATAAAACTGGTGAAAATTTCATAAAATTAGAACTTGCATTATCAGAACTATCAACATTTGTGAGAGGTCCTCCAACCTCCAGGCCACAATGTTGTCATGCCAACTCCAGGTTGGAAAATTCCTGGAGATTTGGGGGTGGAACATTGGGAGGGTGGGGTTTGGGGAGGGGATGTAATGCCATAGAGGCAACCCTCCAAAGCAGCCATTTTCTCCAGGGGAACGGATCTCTGATAAAATGGAGGAGAAGAGAACAATGTAAGCCATTTTGGATTCCCATTGGGAAGAAAAGGAGGGTACAACAGAATTAAATAAATCAAATAAATACATCTCTGTCACCTGGAGATCTGTGATAATTCTGGGAGATCTCCATGTCCCACCTGGAGGTAGGGAACCCTATTCATTGATGGATTGTCTTTTTTTTATTATGCCAAACTAAAGAAGTCAAAGGAAATGTAGAGTAGAGTTCCCGTCTTTTAAATATGTCCATTAACTGAAAAAAAATGACTAGACTCATTGAGAAAATGGAAACAGTGCTAGCGATAATCATGATTTGCTATGATTTTGCATATTAAACTTGACCTCGGGGAAAGTTTCACTGACTAGTCGCTAATAGTGGGGGGACAAACTCTTCTCCTAGAACCATGAATCTAAATATGGAATATGTCTAAGTCAATAAACATCTGAAAGCACAGTAAGGCCTAAGGCCTGTAATGGAGACCTAAGATCCACATTCACAAGAGCATGAAAATAATAGTGTCATATTATCTTAATGTAATAATATATCATGTTACACTGAATTTAAGTTAAATATGATTCTATATCTTTGGTCTGGCCTTTCTCTGAAGCAAAGCACTTTGTTCATTGTGTTCACAACCATGTTTATCTGCTTGCTGAAAGAATTCCTTCACATGGTCCCCAGATGCTAGAGTTAATACTCCGGTCACATGTCATGCCATATCTTGAACTAAAATGCTGACATCATAAGTTGACACAGTCAAAGGGCCAATACACTTGGAAATCATGTAGCCATGAGGCTCCACCTGCCATTCCAGATATAGACAGGCATGTGCGTAACAAAAAAATGGGGAAACTGATTCAGCAATTGCAAGATTCACAATTTACAATGGAAACCTCTACTTAATATTCTGCTTGATCTGCCAAGTTTATAGCCTAGCAAATCTGAATACAAATGTCGATGCAAATGAGGATTCATTATTCTTTCATCGTCTTTGTGTTGAAGCTTAATGTAACTTGGTTCCTGTGGTTGCTCAGGGAATGTAGCTTGTAAGACAACAAATATGAAAAAAGAAGACGAAAGAGAGAGAGAGAGAGTGAGCGAGAGAGAGAGAAACAAAGAGATATAAATTGGATGAAAGGGAAGTAATAGAACCAATAATAAATGAGAAAAATAAACTTTGAATATGAGCACACAGAAATAATTCTACATCTATTACAGCATTTTCCTTTAGATAAAGGACATTTGTTTAACACCATCAGAACAGAAGGAGTTAACAAACCACATTCAGAGTCAAAACACAACATTCCTCCTTCCACTGATTACACAATATTGTGCCCATTGTAATGTCAATTCCCCGATATCAGGACATTTTTGCTTCCATGTGCAAATAAAGAGTTTATCAACCAAGAGAACCACTGTAGTCATCTTTGTAAGTCTGCAAAATAATAATAACAATAACAAGAACCACAATGGTAACAAAATGCTACTGATCCCTCATTCATGATCACACATTATTGCTGAATAATGCAGAAACATATTAAGAAAATAGAAAGACAATTAATAAATTACACTGATAATCCTGATCAATTAAAACACTCATTTATTGTTTGCTCTATCCCATTGCAAAGCAGAAGTGGAACAATGCCAAATCAGGGAAAACAAAAGAAGCTGCAAAATTATAATTAGACCCTCTAAATCCTACAGTACATTGTTCTGATGAATCTCTTGCACCGTTACCTTTTTGTCTACACAGAAAGACCTTCTCAATATACAAAAATGTACTGTAGCTTTTAATATCAAGAGACGGTGTAATGCTTAGCATATGCAATGATCCTAAAGTCAATGCTGTAAGGCTTGCTTCTTCATCCATAAATAAAGCACATTTGCATCCATTCAGTCAAATTAGCTCCATATAGAAAAAAAGGTAGTAATAATTAGCTCCTCTTTCAGGTTCACGGTTTAAAACTCGAGCGTGCCGGCTGTCTTGATTAAATCCACCACCCTCTTCCAATAGCCAGTGCTAATTCTTCCAAGGAAATATTCAGTTGAGGTGTTATTTTATTCTGCACTGCTGTTAGTTGTCTAATTTACGCCAAGTCCCTGCAGTGCTTTCCTTAAGCCATCCTCTTTGTCTTGCCTTTGAAATTTACCAAATCTTACAAGAAATCAATACTTAATTGATTATTCACTTTTCTGCAGCTTCAAACAGCAAGCACGCATAAGATCCTGGTGTAGTCACCCAATTTCCAATGCAGGAGGCTCTTTGGTGGCAGGATCTGCAGGTATCCAACAAAGCTCTGCAGTGGCGTGGCGTGCCAGCATCCGACGAAGGAAATGAAGATACACTAACGAAGCTGGAAAAGTTCCCTTGTGAGACGGATCCATCTCAGCGCTTTAAATAAAAGCAATCCTACGAGGCAGTGGCAATTGGATACAGGAACACCATTTCCCCCCTGGCAGTTATTCCTTTGTGTCTTGCTTACCCTTTTCTCCTCCTGGCACTGAACTGGAGTATCCAAAGTGGCACCGAACTCTGAGAACTCCACACTAGAATGGGGGTGAGAGCCGTGCTGTATCTCTGGCACAGAATAAAGATGGCAAGCATGTAACGTTACGAAATGTAGGACAAATTCAAGTGAGAGAGAGAGAGAGAGAGAGAGAGAGAGAGAGAGAGAGAGAGAGAGCAAGAGACAGATGGCGGATCTGGCTAGATGCCAAAGCCAGTGAAATGAATTACATTGCTGAATAACTGTACACCATTGATTCTGCCACTTGTTGCTGCCTGGCAAAAAAAAAAAAAAAAAAAAGGGCCCTGACATTGGCAGGACTCTCCTTGTACATCATGCAAGCTGCAGACAACTTTGGACACAAAACTCACGAGAGCAAGAACGACATGCTCTGTTAAAGGCAAGCATGAATGTTTGTGTGCATGATAAAATGGGGGGGGGAGAAGTATGTGTGTGTATGTGTGCAAGTGAATGAGAAAGAATGTGTATGCATATGAGTGGGGGGGGGGACAATCACTGCAATCCAGCCATTTTGTTTAATGAAGGCTGGCATTCAGAGACGTGGTTATGTGCCGCATATTAATGTGCTCTGTAGACATCCTCCTCCCCCCTTTTTTGCAATGAGTGGCACAGCAACGAAGCCCTCTATAGAGCAGGCTCAGTGGGAGCAGGCACTCACAAGGTAACATATCATCGTTCAGCCTACAGACGTGGCACGCAGGGTTCGGCAGAAGAACAAGTGGCGTTCGGATGAGAAGAAAAGCTCGTCCCAGGGTTACAGTGCTTAGGTGTGCGTGTGTGCTTTTTCCCTCCGAAAAGATAGCCGGAGCCATTTCAGATGGTTCAATAAATGCTTCGCACCCAGAATGAAGGGAAACATTACGCGATGCCCAGGGGCTTTGGAAATCAAATACAGTAGCACAATTTGAGGGACATTATAAAAAAAATAGCAATTTGAATTGCCAATGAGGCAACA
This sequence comes from Euleptes europaea, assembly GCF_029931775.1. Taxonomy (NCBI): domain Eukaryota; kingdom Metazoa; phylum Chordata; class Lepidosauria; order Squamata; family Sphaerodactylidae; genus Euleptes; species Euleptes europaea. The sequence goes on from NC_079319.1 coordinate 34,767,943, forward strand.
TATCTGCATGCTAATTAGACCTGTGTCAAGCTTAGATTGCGGGTGTTCTGTTGATGGCTTGGAATGTGCATGTAACTCAGCCGAGAGATTGTTTCTGCATAAATTATCAGCTTTGTCCGAATGATCATTTCCCGCAAACAAACATGAAATGTAAGATCAAAAGGCAATTCTGAAATTAAAATTATTGATTGATAAAAGCCTAGATTTCAGAATCTAATTAAGAGGAGGCACCAACAAAAGCCGATATTATTACAGATCGTGGCTGAACTAGCGGCTAGATTGTGCAACGTTTGTAATTTATCTTTGTTTATGCAGCCAGGATATTAAAAATGTAATTAAAATGGTACAGTGATCAGATCAGAGCTAGCCACCTAGTGGCAAGTATATTATTTTAAATGGATTATAAAAGCAGTCATCTGTGCAAATAAAAAGGGGAGGGTGGGTGTTCGTGACAAACACAGCTTCTCGGTGAAAACTTGGTGAGCAATTTGTCTTTTGCTAATAAGTTGCCTTTTGTGTTTGGCTACTTTGATAACCAACATCATTTATAACCCTCATTTACACACTAATAAACATTCTGTTATTGCAGGTGGTATAGGGAACATCTTTCATAAATTACTGCAGATGGGGAAAAAAAACCCATCCAGACATATGCTGTAAATGTTTGGAAAGTTAGGTTGTTCAATAGAGTCACTACAAAAAGTTGCCAGGTTTTAAACAAGAAAAATAAGTTTAGTAATCTGCTTTGTCCTCTCCCTTTTGTGGCTTAAAAATAATACCCAAATATCTGTATTTAGTTGCTTTGGTATGCACGTGAATGTTGTGACATATGAGCGAAACTTCGGTCAACCAGTGGCTGCCTCCTTGTAGTCAATTCCTAGTAGTAAATTCCTGTTATATGCATGTTTGTGTATATGTGTTTCAGAACCTGATGGGCTGTGTGCCATAGCATACAAACTAATTTTGTTCGGATTGTAGAATTTATGATTAGTTACAAACTCTTCCTTCATTATCAAGCATGAATGTTCTAATTTGGCACTTCTTGAAATGTCAAATCAATTAAGTTATTTGAAAAGTGCTTTGTAATACCATATTATATAGAAATGCATTTTGCTCCTCTAATATTACAGAACTCTGCTCTGAGTCAGGTTATAGTAAAAATGAAAGAAACAAGAAAGTCATTCACTTTCAGCTTTCATGGGGGGAGGTTTAGGTTATTTCTTTTTTTATTCACTTTTCACAGGAAATCACAGTGGAAACACTCAAATCCTTCAGAAATTTGCAAATTAAGGTTCTGTCAGCAACTCTAGGGTCTATTGTTAGGTGCACTTAAAATGCCAGATTAAATATTAATATGCAGTTAGAGTTCTGCTATTTTGCAAGCCCAGAAACTCTACTAGTAAATCATGATCTGGTGACTGATGCAAGAAATTTCAAGGCACCAACAATACAGAGATTGCTCCTTAGTCTGACAGATCATGGATTTTTAGTAAATCAGGTTCTGCATGCAGATATATGTATATTTTGTAGTAACGGGGAAGAAAGCTCTATCCGCTTTGCAATTTTATGCATAGAATATAAATCAAAGCACATGGATTTGTAAATACTGGTGCTCACATAACAGGTTCTCCTTGCCCAGTTACTTCTAGAGCTTGTAGGCCCACCACCTTGTACTGTCACCTAGCTTCCAGATTCATGTCGGAAAGTATCATCAAGTCGCAGCCAACTTTTGGCAGCCCCATAGGGTTTTCAAGGCAAGAGACAAACAGAGGTACTTTGACATTGCCTGCTTCTGTCAGGGGGTTTGTCATTGCCCCAACGAAGTACTAACCAGGACTGACCCTGCTTAACTTCTGAGATATGAAAAGATTGGGCTAACTTGGGTCATTTAGATCAGGGCAGCTTCCAGATTACTTAGTCAGAAAACACATGGTTCTTGTTTTTAAATGAACTCTGTAAGTTCAATATTTTTGTGACCCTGGTCTTCTTCTACATGGATAGCCCTGAACCTTTTTCTAAGTCCCTTCCCATTATATCTAGAAGTTATTAACTGTCCCCAGGCACAAAATCTTTTCCAATTAGGAGCAGAACTGATTAGAATGTGGGCCAGGTCCTTTTGAGCTGTGGTTCTCTAGAATCAGCTACTTTTGGAAATCTGAACTTGTAAGCCATGTACATGCAAGACAAACATTGTACTTAAACTTACTTTTAAAGTATAGTTGACGTGGATTTCACTGTATTGTTCTGAGGACACCAGAGGATGGAAGTTTCCATTGGGAACACACAGGGCGAAAATGCATGGTCGCTTTATCTTCCTTTAATCCCTGTTTTAGCCAGGATCAAATGTACATTAAGTGAAATGCATGCATTCGACCCTGGCTGAATCCTGGCTGAAACAGGGATTAAAGAAGGATAAAGCGACCATGCGTTTTTGCCCACAGTTTGGTGGTATATGTCTGGTATATGGTGGAAACCAGTGAGAGAAAGGAGAAGACTTGGGGATCCATCAAGTTTTATATCAAAATGGGAAGGCAGGGTAAGTACAGTTTGAGAACTATTATGCTAAAGGATGCCTGACTACAGCTAAAGGTGTATCGAGAAAAGAATTTCTCTGACTTTAGATCCAATGCATGGCATGACTAAAACCAAGGGAGTAATTTGTGTTCAAGCTCCCTATATCTGTTATGCGCAGAAGTGGGAATGGGCCCACATCATGCAAGATCATGGTCCAGGGAAAGGTGAAGGGAATATGAATTCCCTGGTCCATGTACAGGCAATAAGACAATAGTCTTGATCATAACAAATTTATTCTTTCACAAATCTTTCTTCAAGGATGATGTAACCAGAACTATGTTCTTCCTGATTGGCAAAGAAAATTGACCATTTCCACTCATTTTCCATTTATTAGAATTTGACTTCATCAAGAGAGTTCTCCGAGTCATGTAGGATGCCTTGCATTTGCTTAGATTTTGATTTTGCTTAGATTTTGATATTTTCTAACTCCTGTGTAATTCTCTTGTCCATTCTCCACACGAGTAACTTTCGAAACCTGTAGCATAACCCACAGACGTGGTGATTGTGATGCTCGCTTGAACCTACTCCTTGATTTCTGGACAGCACAACCTACTCCTTGATTTCTGGACAGCACATATGAGGATTGCAAATCAAAGTCCAACAATAAAACTCTGATGGCCATGCATTCTTTTTCTTCTTCTGCAGGCAACCCATAAGCTACGTCAGATCAGGATCTGAAAGTTAGAATCTGACCACAGCACAGAAAGGGACACACCATTGTTACTTTTAGATGCTTCCTTTCCTCATAAACTGGCAGCATGTAAATATCCAAAGATAAGGGAGTGTGTATGTGTGTGAAGAAGAGCTGCAGGCAAAGAGAGAAGCTAGCTCTGGTAGGGTAAACACAAGTTAATGTGAAAAATCACAAGCAGCCGCTGCAGAGATGAAAACTCCTGTGACATATGGCAATCTTTGATATGTGGCTGAATTCCAGCCCATTCTCTAAGGCATTGCTAACCAGCCTTAAAAAAAAAAAACTTTATTGGCAATCCTCCTTTCATACAGATGGGGCCTGAGATCTAATTCCTACTAATATGGATTTAAGCCCCTCATTTAGATGTTTACCAATTAGAAAACATTTTCACGTCCTCAGACAGTTGCATAGCATATGCCAGGCTGCTGTTTCACATCTGTCCCATTTCCTTTTGCTTCTCCCTTATTCTTGCAGTCTGTTCTGGCATGCACATGAAAACCATCTCTAAAAGCATGTGCACAAAGATCTCCCTACTGATCTGTTCACAGCTGTGCAGCTAATACTTAACAGCAACCAAAGAGATGTTTGAAAAAGCACCATAAGTCTTAAATGTATGGGTATCTCTGTCAGGGCAAGCTTTAACAAATTTGATTTCTGTTTCTAACACACACACACCCCACCCCAATATACCCTTTTAAACTTATAAATTTAAGATGTTTTGCTAACAGGGACAGCTGTTTAGATTATTATATGAAGCACCAGTGGTTTGGATCCCATGGTAAATCTTCAATGCTGGAATGGGTTTCTTTAAGTGGAACAGGACATCCTTGATTCCAGTCCTTCCACTGCAGCCCAAACCAATCAGTGAAATGCTGGTTCTAGGGGACCAGGGATGCTCAAGAACAGTACGAGGGAAGAGTCAGAAGGCTGCAGCAGAAAGGGGAAATCGGTAAAAATTGCTCCCCTACTAGGTGCGCAGGCAGATGTTGCTGACCCTAAAAGCTGTCCAACTTACATGACATCAGATCTGGTAGGTAGGTAGACCATATCTGAGGCAGTCAAAAGCTTCCCAGAATGACTCCTGGATCTATTAACATAGTGAATTAATTGTTAGGAATGTAACAGAGCCTGCCTGCCCTTCCAAAACAAAACATTCTCATAGTTCCCTGGGAAATAACAACTTGCCGAACAGGCAAATTGCCTTGGTAAATCACATAGCCTTTCTTGGAAGGAAGGGACATTTTAAACTCCTGCCATTACACTGGCTATTTTGAGCCATATGTGTGCTGTGTTCGCTGCTTGGGAGATTCACCTAGCTTGGATCACTCTAGACCTTGGCAGGATGGAGCCTGCTTGTACGGCACTTTGTGGCAGACTACTAGCTGCAGTTTCCTCTGTCCTTTTCCCCAGGGTGAGGGTAGGTAAAGGGGCCAGATTTGGTCACTGAGAGGGGAGTTTGGGAGAGATGTTATTTTCATTGCTTTGGGTTCTTTGCAGTTTAATGTTTTGTTTGTTTTGAACATCTGCCTTTCCTTTTTTTGTGCTGCAGAGGAGTTTGTTTCTTTTCCCCCCCATTGTGGGTTTTTCTGGTTTCCTTCAGGGTTACCTGCTTCCCACCTTTCTCCAGCTTAATTAGTGATTTGGGTAACTTAAATAATAAAGGTAATGATGATGATGATGATTTTGGGTAACATCACCTTTTTATTGCTTGGAATTGGATAGGTAAGCTCTCTTCCTCCACAAAGCAATCGGCAAGTCAGGTGGGTGCCTCACTAGATGGACACTCTAGGATTACTTTTACTTACAGACACTGGGTAAGAAAATGGCACTTCAGAAAAGCAGCCATTTTTGCACTTTTCCCCACTATGCAGAGAGGATGTCTGTGTGGCATCTTATTCCAGGGCCTTTATATATCAGACTCCCTCTGTCCAATTGAGGTGAAACCCGGGAAGTCCTTAAAAAAGAGGGTGGACCAGGTTCCCCAATATTTCGATCCCAATTGGTGAAAATACATCTGCTCAAGATTCTCTGATTTGTTTCTTTGCAAATTCACTTATATTGTGAATCCACTTCTCCAGTTTTCACTACTGGTTCAGTAGATTTGTTCATGTTCTATACATTTCTTGTAGTTTTCTGTGCAGTTCATATGGCATTTATATGTACAGTACACATCATTTTTATGTATAATATAATTTGTAAAGCTCATTTATTGATGCACAAATCAGTTGAAAAATGCATACATTAAAGGAAAGTTCAATGCAGTTCCCCCCAAGCATTGCAAAAATAAAGAATCACAAGTTTGAGTCACAGAAGTGACAAGCAAATTGAAACAAAGTTTTTAGGTCAAAAGAGCAGTGCTGAGGAATTCAAAATAATTCACAAATATGAATGTTACTGAAAGAATTAAAATATATAATTTAGATTCACAGACATAAATAAAAAGGTGAATTAAGAGATAGCCATTTTTAATATTTTAAAATGTTGTTTTGGGGAGGGGAACAATATGATCCTAATCAATAGTCTTCTAGTATTGACACTCCAAAATAATATACAGTTTAAGAGAACACACTAAACAATCTCAAACATTCCTGTGGGCTTTTAACATGAGTTAGAGCCTGCTGGAATCAGAATCTCATTGGCTGAATTTCACAGAGAGTGTTCTAATTTTCACTAAGTCCTGATCAATGTGAATTTATTGCCACTTAGACAAATAGAATGCCAGATTGTTTGCACACAACCACATTGGTTTGAATATATGACTAAGTGCAGACGGAAATACATGTATCCTTTAAAACAAAGCCGACTCTGAAATGTCCTTTACAGCTGACCTCTTTAGCATGTGTCCCAAGACTTCCATGCTTTACTGTTATGATATTGTATGAAATTTACAACACTGAAGTGGAGCTAAGAAGCATTATTTTAATTGCCTTCCTCATTTATGTGAACATCCTTGCTTTTGCATTCATTGGAAGATCTTCTCATGCAATAGTACTGAATAGTAGTGAGCTAGTGTGCTGTGGTTCAGAGCAGTGGACTCTAAGTTCTACTCCTCCACATGAACCACAGACTCTAATCTGGTCAACCGATTTGGTTTCCCCACTCCTACACGTGAAGCAGTTGGGTGACCCTGGACTAGTCACAGTTCTCTGAACTCTCTCAGCCCCACCTACCTCACAAGGTGTCTGTTGTTGGGAGAGGAAGGGAAGAAGATTGTAAACCGGTTTGATTCTCCTTAAAAGGTAGAGAAAGTCGCCATATTAAAAACCAACTCTTTTTCTTCATCATCTCAGTTTTACATAAATGAAATAACCTGCTTCTCAACTCACAGTTCTTAACACAATGCCACATGAACACACATGAACCCACATGAACACATGAAGCTGCCTTATACTGAATCAGACCCTTGGTCCATCAAAATCAGTATTGTCTACTCAGATGGGCAGCGGCTCTCCAGGGTCTCAGATAGAGACCTTTCACATCACCTACCTGCCTAGTCCCTGTGTGTTACTGCATTATAAACCCTGTGAAGGCCATTTCATTGATGACAGGCATTGGAATGCTGGACTCATGGCCAAATAAGTACACACGTAACATCTACACAGTTTTCTTTACATGGAAAATTTCCCAGTGTAGAAAAATATTACGCATCGATGGCCCGATGTTTCACTGTGAACACCTATGCCAAAGATCCAGGTGGATTATAATATTTCATAAATTAATCTGGCCCTCACGACAATCCAACAGTACCCAAGTGAGTTCAGATGTGTGTGCTGTATTTATAGCGTACAAACATTGTACAGATATTCTGCATCTTCAGCAAGATGTCTGCAGTGTACAAGAGTATCTACATACATTCTTCTGTGAAATATAGGGATGCTTCAAAAAGCAAGGTCCTGATTGCACATACAGAGCCCACCCATTTACACTCGCATGTGTGCTTTCTGCAAACATGAAGGGGCAGGGGGGAGAGGGCATGCTCCCAAGCCTATATTGTATTTGGTACTGAACATCTACACAGCCCACATCTGCACAGAGATTATTACAATTTCCAAGTCATGCTGTAACTGCCTTTTTCTCCAAGGTACCTTTTTGCCATGGACTGAATATGAACACACACATACACTCTCTCTCTCTCTCTCTCTCTCTCTCTCTCACACACACACACACACACACACACATACACACACACTGTAACCTCACTGTTACTAGAATTCACAAGCTGAACCATATAGAAGAGCACATATATCCTAGAACGGAGGCAGGCAACAAATAGCCTGCTTGAAAGCTCCAAAGGAAATCAATGGAAACACAAGTAAACATCTGAGTTTGCTGAGCGCTGGTTGGAGCTCAGTTCTAAATATTTGTAGTAGTGTTTCTCAAGCTGTTACTTAGCTGTGGTCATACATAGTTGAAGCTAAAGTACAGTTACGTGGCTCACAAGTCAATTAAAATAACCAGAGCCCTTTGGTCCTTACGCATAAAGAGGCCGATGTGGCTTCATCTGAGAAACTCTACAGAGCGCACTGCTGCACAATTGTCAGGAGCTACTTGCTGCATCAAACTATTGTTTTTGCAAATTTCATATATGACGTCCAAAAGGGTTGCACTAGTATATTGGCCTGGTACTCGGGGGCTGCAGGAAGCCCTGCGCAATGTCATGTTTGGTTATACTGTTTCACGGTGGAACAGCAGGTGCAAATCACACCCTGAGAATGCATTTCTGCACAAAACAAGTTTTACACTTAGGTCATTGTCCACTAGTCTCAGAACTGAATTCCAGTTTTGCCAACGACAAGCTTCCGATGTTTAGACAGGAAATATTCCTAAGGGATGTTTCTCCATAAATCAAAACCTCAGGCTTGGATAATGAAGAAAATGATAACAAGTTGGTTAGGCTTTTCCCCAGTTTCCAAATCAGATAAAAAAGTCACTTTGCACATATATAAAGAGGATTATTTATGTAATTATCTGTCCATGTCTCCTCATCAGCCACTATATGCAATCATTCCGTGACATTCAGATTCAGCACACACTCAACACACAAAGACCCTCAAGACCTAAGTACAAATAGTATTACCATAATGGGTTTTTATTTCCAGAGTCCTCAGGTAAAGGGATTAATTTTGCTTTCTGTTTGTACATACTGAATGGGACACAGGAACACTACAATGTCTTTGTTTTGAAAATTACTTTTTGATGCAACTCAAATGACATTTTCAAACCAATACCAGAATTTTACTCACCATAGCTGTTATTGTGTACAGTTCCATACAGACTTAATTCCCGTGCTAAAGAGAAAAGGAGTTTTTACAGTGTTAATTGAGATTATGTTGGTCTATACAGAAAATGTACCAAGCACGTTTAATTCAAACTCCAGTGGTCCTTTCTTCTTTTCTCTTCCATTTAATTGATAAATCATCTGCAAACATTTAGTGTTACTGAACTGTTTCATGGTTTGATCTGATGATTGCTCTGGTAGTGCGCTTTCCTCTTCCTTCCCAATCCCTTGTCTTCAGTTGACCGTGCAAAACATACTAGACTGTAGTCATAGGGCAAGTGTGGTGCCCCAATAACACTATGCCTGGGGAGACCTGGTTCAACTCCTTACTCTGAATTGAGCTAATTGGGTGACTCTGGAGCAGTTTCTTCCGTAGTCTAAGCCCATCCTGTCACACAGAAGGTTGTGAGGACAAAATGGAGAAACCAGGTTTGCCACCCTGAGCTCCTTGAATGGGCTGTGTAATAAATAGACAGATGAATCATTTTGGGAACTACAAGAACATAAGAAAGGCCATGCTTGATCAGGCCAAGGCCCATCAAGTCCAGCAGTCTGTTCACACAGTGGCCAACCAGGTGCCTCTAGGAAGCCCACAAACAAGACGACTTCAGCAGCATTACCCTGCCTGTGTTCCACAGCACGTAGAGTAGAGCATGGGGAAACAGAACACTAAGCTGCATGTGCTCATTGACCCTCACCTTCTCAAATTCTAATTATAAAGAAATCTAAATATTTGTCAGAGTTTGGATGTAGCTTCAATTGACACTGCATAGCCCATGATTAGTGCCACAATTCTTGCACAGCACCTGGGTAGGACTGAATCAGGTATTCCACCCAGTTTGTTGACCTGGATGGTCCAGGTAGCCTGATCTCATCCAATCTTGGAAACTAAGCAGGGTCAGTCCCGGATAGTACTTGGATGGGAGACTACCAAGGAAGGCAAGGGCTACTATGCAGAGGCAGTCAGTGGCAAGCCACCTCTGTTCGTCTCTTGTCTAGGAAAACCATATGGGGTGGCCATATGCCAGCTGCGACTTTCCACCACCATTCCACCCAGTGCCTTACATCTTAGCCCACAGGGTCAACTGCTGTGTAGAAGTCAGGAAGAGCAGGTGCTGGGACAGCCCAACAGTGCTACCAAGGGCTGCTATCTCCATTCTGGATCCAAACATCCCGTGACCAGACTGGGCCTCAGCACATGACACTAGGCAGCAGTATTGATAGTTCAGGCCTACAATCCTTGTTTTTCTTACTTCTTGTAGGCCAACCTGAGCAAGATTACTCCTGTCTTGCTCTGTCTATTGCTTCTCTGAATGTAAGACCTTGGCTGCTTAACAACATCTGTTGCCTTTGGCCCTTTGATTCACATTGGAGCCCTATAAAAATGGACCACTGTTTGATGCCCCTTGCATCCCTAGACTCACATCCAGTATTGTCAGAAAACAGGTTTTTAGAAGAACATATGTGCCAGTGTAGGTCATAACTTTTTAATAGTTCTCAGTATGTGTGTGTGTGTGTAAAGTGTTGTCAAGTCGCAGCTGACTTATGGTGTCTCCTTGCACTATATATATTCTTAACATTTCCTACCCATGTATATAATAATGCAATGTCTGTGTAACAAACCTATAGAGTCCAACTTACTAATCCCATATAGAAATTTCTAACAGCTATGTAGACAATGGAAAGAAAACCAGTAAAATCACTGTTATACAAATACCAACTGGAAAACTGTGAAATCACAGGAGGAAAAAAATTGGAAATCACACCTATCCACCTAAAAAAATGCCCTTTGGGATTTTATCAAATGCAAGGGGGGCATACCCATTCACTTCAATGGAGGAGACAGCTCTGCAAGCCTTTCTACATATCTGAACAGCTATGTCCACCAGCTTTTGAAATCTCTCCATGTCTGCACATATTTCTAGCAGTGCATTTTAATTTTACAAAATTCTGCTCTTAGGGTGTTGCTTGAACCTCCAGAAAGCACTTAGAAGGCATAGGGAAGCAGAGAATATTAATTCCATGAGCAGAGTTCAGTTTGTGGATAATGGGTCCATTCCAAGGTTCTTGCTTTCATTCCCACAAGAGTTCTTTCCCTCACTCCCCATAACTATTTATTCCACCAAATCATCTTAGAAACTGGGCATACTTCCACTTTTAAAGATTCTCCAAGCTTGACATATCTATTTGCCTGTGTTATGTCCATTTTCATGAGCTTACTTACCACCTTTTTTGTTTCATTTTATTCCGTCTTTCTTTCAAGGAGCTCAATGTTTAAAATATACTGATTTGCCTCAAAATCCTCAGCAGGGATTGGAGTTTCCCATAGCCAGCTCCAGCACTAGCCACTACACAAAGGGTCTCCCAAAAGAACACATAAAATGCCTGGATCTGAGAAATCGAATCCAGGATTCTCTTTCCAGTCACATACAAATATATTCCTCTGGAAGCTCATAAGCAGAGCATGAAATGGAATAGTCATCAACTTCTGGTTGTTACTAGCTTCTGGTATTTTCTGATATACTGCTTCTAGGGATGGAGGTTACATTAAGCTATCATTAACCCCTGATAGCAATCACTAGATTGACATACTGCTCTATAAATTGCTTTCTTGTACTGCAATGGAATCACTCTCTCTGTGTTCTGGACTGTACCATGCCTGGTGTTAATAAATATTGTGCATTAGTACTAAGGATAATATAAAGAATCTAAGCAACAGAATACTTTCTTCTTCTCTATCCCCAAATGTACAAATTCCCATTGACAGGGCATGGAATACCAATGCATGAAATGGTAGGCAGACCATAACAGTTTATTATCAACATATGAATCTGGCAGGAGAAATTTGTCCTCAGTTTACAATGAATTTTTGTGTGTGGCAGTTAATCCTCAATAGGGAGAATGTTCAGTGTGCAGAATGGCTAAATAGAAGCTTATCTCCCTTTCTGCACCTTTATCTTCATTATCACTTTAAGACAGATCCTTTCAGAAGATCTTCAAGGTTCCTAGCAAAGGTAACCAAAATGTCAATAAAGCACCTAAACAAATTGAAGGAAACCAAGCCGTCTATAGATTTAAAGTTTTAAAATGTCTAATTCCTTTGGAAGACAAAGGATTCCTCTTACATCCAGGCACATACAAGAGCATATTGTGGTAGGAGCTAATGTTTACCAAAGGAAGGGGGGAAATGATGCTGTTGGTTTCACACGATGAAACCCATACACATCCTTTTCTCTACAACACACAGGCTGCAGTCCAAAGAACACTTTCCTGGGAGTAAGCTGTGTGGAATATAAAGAGACTTCCTTATGTGTAATTCTGCTTGGGACTGCTCCCACAAGTGCCTGAGCCTTTCAGAATTCTCCATGAATTTAGCACTATAAATTAAAAAGACAACGGCCCCATTCAAACAGCCTTTGTAATCCATTTTAGCAGCCAGCTGCTAAAGGATTTTTTGGTGTCATTTCAGAACCAAATGTTTTGGCTCCCAGCTGCTAATGGATTTTATTTACCTTTTCATACAAAGCCACTTGTGTCCTGTTCACAAAGTGTGGCTGATCTATTTTTTTTCTTGTAAACTCTTTCCTTCCATTTTCAGGTGTTCTGTGTGCTTCCAGATCACTGTAGTGTGGTGTTCAGTGGGCTTCTGGAAGTACCACTTTCTCCCCCTTTTAGCAGAGCGGTCTATTTTGGCTTTTTTCAGGTGTTCTAACTTCTGTGCTATAGCACTAGACCAATATAGCAATTCGATGCTATATTGCCAGTATTCAGATGACAGCTGCAAGCATCGAATTGCTATATTGGTCTGGCGCTATAACGCATAAATTAGAACGTTTTTTAAAAAAGCCGAAATAGAATGCACTGCAAAAAGGGTGGCGGGGGGGGGGAGGGGAGAGCAGCACAGTTTGAAATGGGCAGAGCATTTCAGATGCGGCTCATAAACTGATTTAAATATGCTGTTTGAAATCTCCATTCCCATGCCATTTTACAAGGAATCAGGCTGGCAATGGATAACAACCAGTTTAAAACGACAATGTGACCTCAGCTTCCTTTCCCTGACACCTGTTCCCAAGCGGAGAAGCTTAAAACACAAGATACCTGCAGCATGAATCACACATAAGTCAAGCAAGAGGATTTCAATATAAACCAATTGACACCTCTCTCCTAAACACAGAGAGATGGCCAACCAAACATGAACAGATGTGGAAGGGGGGAGGGCTGCATCTCACTCAGCTCCAAAGAGTTCCCCTATCTCCCAAAAACTGCTTGAGGGAGGGGGGAGCACCAGAGACTGCAGTGAGAAAGTGAAAGCAGCAGATATGGCTTCCATGAACTCACTTTGTTTGCATATGATGGGATCTCACCCATACATTTGTATTATGTATGCGTGGGGGAGACACGAGACCAGAGACGGAGTTCCAACAGCAACTGCTTTATTAGGTGAACAGCCCCGGTTTATAAGACAACCCAGCCACTCGGGGCCACGCCCCCTAGGTCCATGACTGGCGGCTACAATTCCAAAGAACAAATAGAACATGTGGGTGCAGGAGCCTGGAGAGATCTCAGCTCACCTCGCTGGCGGCTTCCCGCTACATACATAACAATTTGGGTGTAGGTGCCTTTCGTTTCAGTGGACCTTGATTTTCAATCTATTTTCATTCGTTTATGTTTGTTAAACTGCACAAAATGTAAGTGCTCTCAAACAACTGGCTTGTGGGTTGATATTTTTTCAAGCGAGGCAGTCCGCTCCTACCTAAGTTTCTAGATCTTAAACAGTCCATCCATAATTGCTTTGGGCATGATCTAGTCAAACTGACCGTTTATTGGAACAAGGCTGCTTCATGGCCATTTTGCCAGGGTTCTGTGCTTCCTGTTAAACAGCCGTCCTCTTCCTCATTTCCCTTCACACAAAAACACTGTTCTGTAATTTTTCACGGATTTCAATTATGCTGTTTGTGTTCGTGTAAATGATTTGAAGGAAATCTGTTTGCCACAGAGGGAAAGCACAACAAAATATCTGAAAACACTGAGCATCAAGACATTCTGTGAAATGTAGCGTGTCACGCTTTTTTTGTTTATTTTAAATATTGTTTTATTTTTCAAAGCTGCATTATGCGAAGGTACATTTGTCTTCATACTTATGGAAGTAACACAGATAGAATCCATATCCTGTTGCACTGAAACTGAAACTTGTTTTTCATCTGCTCTTGAACTGCAGCAAAGGCTTGCTCTTGGATATGTTCGGTGGGTTGCTATAATTGTTGCAATAGCATCTGTTTCATCTGTTCCTCAAGGCTAGGTGTCCCAAAATTTCATAAGGCTTCTCAAGCATTGTCATTCCAGCAGCAACTAATTGACAAAGGAGAAATGAAACTTTTTATTGTATGTGTAGTGTGTGTGTGAGGGGCGTGTGGAAAGAAGCTATTACATATTGCCAACATTGGCGGGGGAGGAAATGGCCAAGAGTCTGCTAGCTGGCTTGTAGCAACTGCATAACATCTAGCTGACTTTGTTCTTTTCCTGCTTCACAGGTACGTAAGGTCTGGGCATGCCGAGAGATGCGAGCCAAAGGGCTCTTGCCCTTCAGCTCTTACCCTGAGGGTCGTAGTCTGGAGTTGTCAGGAAGATCAGGCAAGAGAGAGATGAAGACTTGCTCTCTACTCAGAAGCATCCCCTCCCTTCTCCTCTCCCTTTTCTCTCTTTAACTTCCACTGTATTTTCTTGTTTGTACTGTAAGCCACTTCGGGCGCTCACTGAGGAGCAAGTGAAATACAATTAAACAAACAAATGTTGTGCGGGACCCAAAGAACTGCAAACAGAGCTCCACTGATAGGACAGATCTTTCCTCCCTCCCCTTTCCTGCTGCAGCCCCCTATTCTCAGGGAGCCCTCCGAAATGGTGAGGCAGGGGATGTGGGTGTCTACAGAGAGAAGCAGAAATTGGCAGAAATTGCTCCTCTCTCTTGCACGAGCAGAAATTCCCTTCTACTCGCAGAAAGGGGCAGTCTGGATCCAACCCAATGCCTTGCATAAAAACAGGACACTTTCCCTAAATAAGGAATGCAAGAATGATCCATTTGCCCAGAGTTAATTCAAAAATTGATAGCTAGCAGTTTTTCTTGTTTTTCAGAAGTCTTTCTAAAGCCATCACTATAAATTATCAGAATACTTCTAGGCAATAGCCAGTGAATTAGAACTAAGCTGTAACATTGCATCATCTATATAGTTGTAAAATAGATTTCACAGAAGCCAGAAATAAATCATTGACAAATAAATTCAATAAACATGGTCTGAATATTGAACCTTGGCGGACAATGCTGTCCATTTTAGCCAAGCCAGATTTCTTGTCCTGTACAAATTTTTGCGTTCTTGTTAAACAGTTACGCTTCTAAGATAACTGACTTATCCTCAAGAGCATCATATTTTTATCTTTTCTAATCAGCATCCTACAGTCAATCAAAGCAAATGCATTTGTAAAAATGGGGTGGGGGGAGTCAATAGCTCACCACCAGTGTATGTCCACTAGTAAATATTAACATTAAGTGATAAAAGCTGAAAATCTGCTTAGCTCTTGGATGTGTGGTTTTAACATATACTTAATTTATTTCCTGTCAATATGCTCGAAGATGCAACCTTACACCTGGATTTCTAACATGTCAACATGGGACAAAATCCCATTGATTTAAATAACATTTATTTTCACATAATAAATATAATATAGAAGATGGGGCTCAGTCCCACTGAAATAAATAGGATATGCACACAATTCAGTCCAGTAGTTTCATCACTTTAAATGGTATCTAAATGACATTCTCTGGATTGTACCCAATTATACCGCACCAGAACCCTGCATGTCTGCAATGTACACATAGAGCTCCTGAACAAACAGGATTCTCCCATTTGTTTCAGTGGAAAGAGGGAAAGACCCACATAATTGGACCCCTTTCATGGGTGCAGGATTCACTCACACATCCATCTGTGTGGAAGGGCATCTATTGTATAGATCTTGCATCCCCTCCCTTCTCTGGTTTTTATTCATGAAGCTTCTTCTTGTTTAATGCCAGAACTGACAGTGTAGTACCGAAGAGAGTTACATCCTTGACATCAATGGGTTTGTGTGTGTGTAAAGTGCCGTCAAGTCACAGCCGACTTATGGCGACCCCTTTTTGGGGTTTTCAGGGCAAGAGACTAACAGAGGTGGTTTGCCAGTGCCTTCCTCTGCACAGCAACCCTGGTCTTCCTTGGTGGTCTCCCATCCAAATACTAACCAGGGCTGACCCTGCTTAGCTTCTGAGTCTGGGCCATCCAGGTCAGGGCTCAATGGGTTTAGAAGGGTGTAATTCTGTTTAGGATTGCACTGTAAGTCATCCCCCCCATTGTACTTTGCACCAGATATTAATCTGTGTTTTGAATGCTTCTAACTATGTCACTTAAAAGTGTAGCAGTGAGTTTTTAATGTTGGGCAGGAATGCATTTTAAACATCTAAAATTTTACTATGTTCTTTTTACCTTCTGCATAGAATATCTATCACTTGTTCAGAGTCCTTTTCATAGAGATCTGTAAAAGAATTACCTAATAGCAATAGTCATTACTTTGCTTCTAGCAGAAATCCAAGACTTTAAAGTGTGACTGAACATACAACAGGATATGATGCTCTACTGATGCTTGTGTTCCCCCTTTTATATCATTATGCAAAATTTTGTTTCAGATTAGAACATCTATAAAATGGATAGTCTAGTTTGCATTAACATTTTTATTAGTTGTGTAGGTTATCTATAGGCTATGAGTGACCTTTGACAGCCAAGCATTCTTTAGACAGCTGGCAACATCACAAGGCAATATCAACCAATCATAAAGAAAACCTCATGCACTTGATTATTTTTTGTAAGATGAGCTCAATCAATACACCATCACCTTGATGGCTAAGAGAATGTCTTTGTGGGATGTGTAATGGCAGGGCTGCAATCCTACTCACAATTACACACTAGTAAGTCTGAATAAACATGCATAGACTGCAAAACAGATTTTATATCAAATCCCAAAAAGGTGCATAAATGTCTGCACATATAATTGTATCAAACAGTTAAGTGAGTGGCTCATGAAAACTACAAAACCAACAAACCAAGCCACCCATTTATAAGGGAGAGCAGAAAAATATTAATGACAAAGGAAAGAAAGAGACCCACTCAAAATGTCATAAAGAATACTGAACATGTTCCAGGAGGTATGAAATGTTGGAAGCAGTTAAGAGTTAAAGGGGGATATGAAAATCAGTCTGATCAAGCCCTTAAAGCTCTTAGTATCTTGGAATGGGAGGTGTGGATCAAAAGGAAGTTTCTCAACAACAAGCACATTTCTCTCTTGAATTGATGAAGGGGGCAATTTTACTTCCCACCCTCTTGTAGAATGGAAGGCAATGGGATGGGAAGCATAACAGATGTGTCAGACAAAGCAGGTAATGGGTGTGTCCCCTCAAAGGACTTCATTTGAAGCCATTTCATGTGTAGGGATGTATGTTCATTTATTTGGGTCTCCAACTACATCAGGGATATATTTAGGTCTACAAATATTTGGGTCTCCAATATTGGGTCTCCAATATCAGGGATTTTTTAGGATACTGAAAAATGGGTCCCAAAAATCCTGGAAATATTCGGGATTAACTGGGAATATCAGAAGCCAGAATTTGAAGGTTCATAGGACTGTTTTTTCCCCTTTCCACCCTCTTTCCATGTTTCTGTGTCTCCAGGGGCTTGGCATCAGCTTGTGAGTCTTTTAGGCAAGATTTTGTGAGTTTTGAGTGTTTTTGTTGTTTTTTAAAAGTTCATTCTTTGCTGGAGTTCATTTGTGTTGGGTTCACAGGGTTTTTTGTGTGGATCTGCATGTTTTTCATTGAGATTCTCATGTTTAATGTAGGTTAAAATTCTTGTGTTTTATATAGGTTGTGATTCTTATGTTTTACATAGTTTCAGATTCTCCCATTTTACATTTGTTAGGCTTAGCAATAGCTTCCAATAGTGTTCCTATGGGGGAAGATTATCAGGTTTTATATTTTTCATGGGGGGGGGGGGTCTTCCATAGGAAACAAGGGAGGATGCCTTTTTCAAGGCCCTATAGAATTGGATCCCTTGGTTCAATTGATGTGAAATTTGGAGGTTATTTAAAGGACAGGCACCAGCAGCTCCCCTGTAATATTGGTGCCAGTATCTTTAAAAAAAGTGCCCCAACCAGCACCCTGGAAAGGTTCCCCACAAGGTATAGTGAAGCCAAAAAAGATTAAAACTCTACCCAACCCAGATCCGAATCCATACCAGTATTTGGAAACCAGGAAACTGGGAATACCAGTATGTTTTGGATCCAGTATATCCAGATCTGCAAAATATGGATTTTGTAGTGTGTACTGTACTTAGGAATATGTATTTTAGTTTGGATAAAGGATTTGGCTAGATTAGTAGGGATGCCAAAATATTTGCAGCAAAAATCACATTTACTGTATTTGATCATTTCAATCAGACATCAACCTTGCCTGCATCATCAAGCACTGAATAATGCCTACCAAACAGATTTGTGTCTAATTTGTGTGTGTGTGCAAAACTGTGCCATCATGTAAACACTGCTGATCCAAACAGACCAGCAGCCATTAAGATTTCTAAGGACTACTTAGATTAACACTGGATAGTTGGATTTTTAAAAAAATACAGTGTTTATTTGTTTATTCATTAGATTTGTAAATGATTTAACTGTCTTTTAAACAACTGCCAGCAGAGCAATGATGCATCCAAGGGGGGAAATAAAACTCCATCAGGCTGTGTGAGAACACAAAAGCACAAAAAGCCAACTGCACTGCATCATTCTTATAGGAAGGAATATTTGAAGCATTTTGTCAAACAGACACACCCTGGTCAATGAACAGTCTGTCAAAAACTGGGTCTCTGTTCACAACTAGAGAACAGGATGAAAGCTAAACCAGCAGGTGTTCAAGCATCCCGATTCACTAGGCATGCTTGAATATTTGTTGGTTAAGCTTAGTTGCCTACGAATAAAAACTTAGCACCAGTCCACAGATTACAAAAGGCCCACATGCGAGAGACTTTTGCATGGAAACTGGAAAGAGACATTCACAGAAGATTATGCTGTGGCTCATTTTGCCTTGGCCCTGATTAACTTCAAATGAGGCTTGAGGCATGATTGGGTAGCTGAAAATCTGATTAGCCAATCAGGAGTGGGTGGCAGGTGGCTTTATTCAGCTACACCATCTCATTTACAGCATTTTTGCTATGGGCAGCATGGAATTAGCTGGTTGCTATATTTAGGGCCGAGCAGAAATTTTGGGTGTTTTTTGTCAAATTGGCTGAGGGCAAACCCCCTTTTAGCCTGATCCATGCTGTCTCTGTGGGCAGGAGTCCCCCACCCCCCAAATAGGTCTGGATTTAAAATTGGTTAGAACAGGGGTGGGGAACCTTTTTTCCACCAAGGGCCATTTGGATATTTATAACATCATTCACGGGCCATACAAAATTATCAACTTAAAAATTAGCTGACCAAGCCCCAAGCAGGAAGCTGCCCCAGATGACACCCCCCAGCACGGGCAAGCAGGCAGGCATCCAACTGGTGGCGCACTCGTCCACCTGGTGGCACAGGATGGTCTGTTTTACCAGCCGGGCATAGCCATCCAGCCGCATGCCGGAATTGCTCCTGCTCCGCATGGTCAGGGCCTGATTCTACAGCCCGCTCCTGCTACCTCTGCCTGCAGGGATGAAATGAGGACACACTGGCTAAGAACTCCCCCCTGCCCCCTTTAACCCCTCCATTGTCGCCACTTCCGCCCCCAGCCCTCTTGTAGTACAGAGGGAATACGTTTCTCCATGGCCCATGTGGGAAAGGGTTAACACAGTTTCTTGGGCGGTCCTAGCAGCTCCATAGCTAACGACTCTTCTGCAAGGGGGAAAAAGGTTCCTTTTCTGGGCAAAACAAACTCACATCCACCTTGAATATTGGCTATTCCTGTCCATGGGAGGGGGCGGATCACCAGTCTTAGATCCTTCTGAGCTAGAGATCTGCCAGGACCCACGAAGAGCCAGACCAAATGATTTCGTGGGCCTTAAACGGCCCCCAGGCCTGATGTTCCCCACCTCTGGGTTAGAAGAAGAAGAGTTGGTTTTTATATGCCGACATTCTCCACCACTTAAGGAAGACTTAAACCATGTTACAATCACCTTCCCTTTCCCTTCCCACAACAGACACCCTGTGAGGTAGGTGGGGCTGAGAGAGCTCTAAGAGCTGTGACTTGGGTGGCATTGGTGGCAGGAAATTGGCCACAGAAAATGGCAAGGCAGGAAAATTCATTTCACAACACAGGCTCCTGCTTAGGATCCATCATGGTATCATCATGCATTAAAATTAGGGTTGTGCATAATGATAAACCCAAACTGAAAGTGAACCCGAAATTAGTAATTTTGGTAAATTTTGGGTTTAGGGTTTGTGTGTGTTAAGTGCCATCAAGTCGCTTCCGACTCATGGTGACCCTAGGAATCAATATCCTCCAAAATGTCCTATCTTTGACAGCCTTGCTCATGTCCTGCAAATCGAGACCTGAGCAAGGCTGTGAAAGATAAGACATTTTGGAGGACGTTCAGATGTGAAAACCTGGGGATAAATCCGAAGCCGAACAGGCAATTCCCAGAAAAGCCGAAGATATATTTGGCTTTTCAGGTTTGGCTATTTGCCTTTGCTCAGAGCTATGGCTCTGTGCTTTCTCCCCCTTTTCTTTCTTTCTTTGACTGGTTTTGTCAACCAAAGGGGCCCTTTTGAGATGGGGATCATGTAATCAGTCAACTTTGTCTGACCAACTTTCCAGGTATATCATCCAACAGAAGACTTGTCTGCAGGCAGAAGAGTAATTAAAAGACGGGGCTCACCCAGTCCTGTTTGGAGGGATATACCCTCCAAATAAAAAGAGCTAGCTTCAACAGCTGCTGACACCACCAGGCTTCCAAAGGGTGATTTCTTCAACCACGTGGATGAGCAATCTCCTTCAGACAGCCCCTGTGGCTGAGAGTTCGTCTGGCTCCAATCTCCCCTCCCCCTGAAAACCTGCTGTCAAACTGAAGGTCGCTGAGTACAGGCTTCGTTTCCTTGCACGGTGACCATCTCTTGGAATCAGATTTTTCATGACCACAATAAAGAACTGCTCATAGGATGTCATTTGCCACCAAAAGGAATGTTTTCCATGCCTTATTTCGCTTGCATTTAAGTCTTTTTCCTCCGTTTGGAAGCTCATTTGCATGGACATCATGCAAAGCAAATGAAGGCAGAGCCCAGACTTTGAGGTGCCAGCCTGGAACTACCTCTTTCCGCCAGTCCTCAGCAACGCTGAATTTTTGAACCTAATGGACAGCTCGGCTTGTGTAATTTAAATGCCTACAGTGACCTCTTTATGGGCCCATAAAATTGGACCTTCTGTTCCAAAGTGCACCAAATTTTGGTGACCGTCGAAGAAGAGTTCCTTGTAGCCATGCTGCAAATTTGGGGACTCTACCTCCCAAAATGCCCTCCAGGAGCTTTGAAAAAAAAAATCCCAATTGACTATAATGGGCCTGAATTTTTCAATAAACCTGAAAATAAGCCAAATACCCATATTTACCAGTTTACCAAAAAAAAAAAAAAACCCAAACCTGAAATTTACTGAAATTCCCTCCCCCCACAACCCTAGTTACAATCTACATTTATGCTTCATATTAATTCACAACTGGATATGTAAATGTACATAACATGTGAAATGGCCCTCCAAATCAGTTCTTTATTAATTCCTGCTGTACCTGCCTATTTCTGATTGAAACTAATACTAAATTATGATAGATATTTAAGGATGTGGAGGGTATTTTTATTTTCAGCATTTTCACATAAAATTCAACAGTTTCAAGGTGAAAGAAAAGCACAATATTTGTTATGCGGAAATGTGATTTTCAGCTGTAAATCTGGATGATCCTTGTATTTTGTAAAAGAAAACAATTTATTGCCATTCTTTGATAGGCATAAAGAATGCAAAAATGGAATAAAGTGTTCCTTCCAATTAAAGAGAGTTTTACCAAGGACCATTCTTTTGGTTGTCCTTTAAAACGATCTGCCATTGAAGCACAATGCATTTTTGAAAACACAATGCTTTTTCAAATGCTATTCAGCATAGGATGCCTTTTAGTACTGGGATTTAACATTTTAAATGCAGTTTTGGCTGATGTGAGAGAACACTATAGGAGCCAAGTGGCTTCTAATGGATTTAAGAGACAGAGGCCAAAATCCTTCCATGAGTTTCTAGGGCCCTGAAAATCTTTTCATGTAGCAGTCTGGTTCAGCTCTTTCAGACATTTTAACATTGCACATTATTTTTATGTTCAGTGATTTTTGAATACATTTATCATCAGTCTGGGGAAAAAAATTAAAGTGGTGAGATTATTTAGATGAAAATAATAAGGCAGACTTGATTTGCACATCTCGGCTTAATGTCAGGATGAACACAATGGATTCTGTGCACAAAATAAGAAAGGAATTTTTGAAGTGCTTCTTCATGCATATTTTAAATGCTATTTTGTCAATAAACTTTAAAAAGATCAAATAATTCCTTCAGCTGGCAGAAGCAGTGGGTTCTTCATGCAGTGGTAATGTGAATGTGTAAGTTCTCAAAGAAGACAGGGGAAAAGATTCTGTTTCCAAGAATTTAGAAGATGGTCTTTCACATCACCTACTTGCCTAGGATTCTTGAACAACCTTTGAAAAGCTACCACAGGAGACACTTGCCACCCACTGAATGGATCTACACAGAGCCCTCAGTAATGGTGACAACCCCGACATCAATGGAGCAGATCTTTGTAGTATACTTATTTTTAGGTAGATTTATTTCTATTAGCACATATCTTTTTTTGGTCTACATATAAAAGAGAGTTTTTCATTGTGCTGCAGTTAAAAGGATCGAGAAATCAATTTTATCTCCATGAGAAAAATGTACATCTCCTGACATTTAACGTAAGACATAGGCAGTAAGTTCACATTCATGCGACAGCACAGTTCACATTGATGTAAACAATTCATTCCCTATGTCAGTGCAAATTTAATAAAAGTTTGAGTGTAATAAACAAAACAAAAGGAGCAGTGGCAGCTCCGACAATAGTTCTCACTAAATATTGCTTGATGGAAGTCGGTGGGTAAGTCAGGAAATAAATATATATTGCCATGGCAAGTGACACAGGGAGGCAAGCAGGTATACTCGGAAGAAAATCCACCCTTACGGCTATGCAAAGAGTAGATTTTGAGCAATTAGGGCAATTCTGAAAGGCGGGGATGAATCTCCTTAGGAGCCGGCGTGACCCCACGCTGACATAAGTGCCCATTTCATCTGTGATAAGGGACACTTATGCCATCATGGGTGCCATCTGTGCCAGCACTGGGATGCCATGCCACACTGTGGCTCAGGCGCAGGCGCTGCCTCCTGGCAGCATTCCAGTGGTGCAGGTCCTCACACCAGCATCATGGGAGGTATTCTTGGGGCACTCCTGGGAGTGGAGTTGCTTTTGGGCAACTTCCTAACCTCTTTTGCCCTGGGAATGCCCATTCCCACAGCAGCGTAGCTACAACAACTTTTCTGGTGTCATAGCCTCGCTGTTTTAAATGAGGGCATTTTCCTTCTTTTATATTTGAAATTCCTTTTATTTTATTTTTGGTGGCCAGGAAGCATCTGTGGAGGAGGCGTGGCTGCACTGCTCCCATCTGCTGCCTAACTGTCCCCCCACTTCAGGAATGGGCTGCCCATTATAATGGGCCACAGTGTTACATCCCCATTGAAATAAATTAGGTCAATTCCAATTTTCTCTATATTAGTTTTTTTTATAACGCCGGTCAAATGACCGTAATAAATGATTGAAATATATTAGTTTATGAATATCATAAAAATGAATATATGGCATTGGTTTTCTATCAGCAGGTTTAATATTATATGTATATTGCTTTCTATGTATGTTGTATGTATATATTTCTATAAATTTAAAAAAAATATTGTGTAGTGGTAGGCCTCACTCCTGGCAGACAGGCAGCTTCTCTCGGTCAGTGTTGGGGATGGCTGCACCAGCAAGTGCTGCTAAGACTCAGGCTTTTCAGCAGAGTGGGGGAAACTGGGGAGAGCTGGGCCATGACAGGAGTACTTTGTGGCCTTTGGTGAGAAGGAAACATCTCGCAAGAAGCCAGGAAAGTGTGCAGACCTATTTAAACAGCTAGGGAGGAGGACTTTCACCAGCTAGATCTCTACAGTAAGGACCAGGCAGTGAGGAAAGGAGGAGAAGGGTGCTGTATACCCCCTCCCCTACTAGATTGGGGCCTAAGGGACAAGGCAACTGGCTAGGTGGCCTATGAGAGGAGTAGGGTGAGGCATACCCCTTCCCCTCTTAGGACATTCAGGTGTGGGACACTGGCTGCAGTAGGAGAGGAGGCGGTAGGGTTGTCAGCTCCAGGTTGGGCAATACCTGGAGATTTTCAGGGCAGGGCCTGAGAAGGGCAGGGTTTGGGGAGGGGAGGGACTTCAATGGGGTATAATACCATAGAATCCACCTTCCAATGTGGCCATTTTCTCCAGGTGAACTGATTTCTATTGGCTGGAGATCAATTGTAATCCCAGGAGATCTCCGGCTAGTACCTGGAGGTTGGCAACCCAAGGAGGCAGCCTCTGGTCTATATACAACACCGCCCCAACATATATAACAAGAAGTATCGCCCATTTTATTCAACGGGGCTGACTGCCAGGAAAGGTTACTTAGGTTTGCACCCTCAGGGTTTTATTTGTGTTTTGGTTATTAGGGTCATTAGGTTTTCTTTGGTCAACTCTCACAAAAGATGCCCACAGAAGCAAGGAACATAATGGTGCCATGACTGCAGTTGTGAATGTTTAGTGCACAAGAGCACCAAATAAATAAAGCTGTGATAACAAGGTGCGTCTGTAGAACACCATCATCCACTAGTTTTTACAAGGCTGCCTGGAAGAAAAAAATCATCAGAACTTCCTTTCAGCTATCAGGTCCTGTGCAATTTGCAAAGGATGACCGATTAATCCATTCTTGTTAACCTCCACTGGGTGCATACCACTCACTCTTGCCTATCTTCCCTGTAATACTTATCCTTGGGATGACCCCCTAATAAACCAAATCCAGATCACATGGCAGAGGCAATTCATATTCTGTGCACCAAAGAAACATACAGATTAAACAACTGATTAAGAACTGAAGTGCCATGAAGCTGCCTTATACTGAATCAGACACTTGGTCCATCAAAGTCAGCATTGTCTACTCAGGCTGGCAGCGACTCTCTAGGGTCTCAGGCAGAGAGGTCTTTCACATCACCTACTTGCCTAGTCCCTTTAACTGGAGATGCCGGGGATTGAATTTGGGACTTTCTGCATGCCAAGCAGATGCTCTGCCACTGAGCACTAGTCAATACACTAGTCATGCTGCATACCTATTCTCTCTAGTATCAGAGGAGCATGCCTATTATTTTCGGTGTGGTGGAACACAAGCAGGATGGTGCTGCTGCACTCGTCTTGTTAGTGACTTCCTGGTTAGCCACTGTGTGAACAGACTGCTGGACTTGATGGGGCTTGGTCTGATCCAGCAGGGCCTTTCTTATGTTCTTGTGAGCCACAGCCCCATCCCCTAACATCTTACATCACAAGATGCCCTCCTCGGAGTGAAGGGGGCAGTACTCACGGTGGACTGAGAAGCCAAACTCCCCTGGAAAGGATGCTTCTTCCTTCTCTGCCATGCCTCCTCCCCCATGATGGAGAGAGGCCCAGCCTGGGGAACTCATTCATAGTGACCAGCTTCATTGCAACATCGCCCCTGGGCTGGCTGGCCAGAGAAGTGAGGTGGCTTCTTCTCTACTGCAGCACTCGCTTCCCCTACCGATAGCACTTCTGTGTTCATAAGAGCTCCTTGAAAAACATTGATCTTGCACATAAAGAAGTTCTAGTGACAGAGGAAGCAAATGCTGCAGGGGAGAAAAGCCTTGGCAGCATCTGGAAAGAAACACAAGGGGGAACACAGTCATAGGATCCAAGCTAGGGGTTCAGTTTTTCACATAGTTGTCACCAAGAAGCTAAATTGCATGGGTGTCTGGTTGGCTCAGATCCTGTGGGTAGCTTCTGAACCACAAAGGTAGCATTTCATGTAAATCACAGTTTGTTGGTCATAGGAGTTGACTTAATAAATAAGGGATGAGCAATTCCCCCCTCCCCTCCCCCCCACCCCATTCTCATTCAAAATATTTATTTTCATGTTGTTCTTCTGCTTTCGTTGTTACATTGTTCCCATCGCATTGGTTTCAGCAGGGAACACATTTTTAATGGGAAACAGTTTATCTGTAACTTCTTTGTTTTCCATCTAGTTTGGGTGAAATGCTCTGGGAGTGAGTCTTTCACAAGACAGATAGAAGAACAGGTTCTAGTTTAAATAAACCTTATAGATAAAGGCAAAACATGCAGCAAGTCAAATCTACATGGAAATTAATGAAACAAATGGCCTCGATTCATGCACTTTTATTCCCATTCATTTCTGTTACCCTCCCAAATATGTCAAATGATTTTTTTAAACAAATGTTTCATTAGTATGGAAACAAATGCACATCTTGACGCAATACATCAACTTGGATTTAGTGTGTGTGTGTGTGTGTGTGTGTGAACTCTAATTCAAGAGAAAAAAGTTAGTCACTTCAACCTGTGAAAGTATGAAAACTCAAATATGTCATAATATAAGTGAGTGATTTTCAGGGGTCAGTTCAGAGAGCTGCTCATTGCCAGCAGATGGCCCTTTCCATGCATCCTAAGCACCTAAACCTCCAACTGAATTCAATGGTAGCTGTGATTACTTTGAAATTCAGGCCTTACGGAGTAATAGAATGAGCTAAAGTAATATAATGGTTATGAAAAGTATTCTAGATAAAGGGGAATAATTCAGTATGAAGCTCCAAAGAGAGGCTCTCCAGCTAACCAGAGGTTAAGACCAGTCCTTTTTCTATGATAAACATTAATAATAAAATTCTACCTGACGGCCAAATCAATGTTATTATGAAGCTGGAAGATTTGACAGTTCAGAATTGTGCTTAAGGTACAATAATAATCGTCATTTTAATCAACACATTTCCTTTTTAATCAGCGCGACGTATGCTTCACAAACAATTTACAGCACTCGCCATAAACACTGGGCCTTTTCAGATTTATTAAACACAAAAACAAAAATAAAGGAAAAGATATCCTAAAAAAAGAATACCATCACCATGGGTAGAAAACAGGCAGAATACAGTAGGATATGAGACGGCATAATTGCATGCTTTGATATTTATGATGAAAGAACCGAACTGAAAGAAAAATGACAAAAATGCTATCTTAGCCCTTTATGAAACAAAGAAAACCTGAAGGTCGTGCAATAGTAATTTTCATCATTCCTTCCAAAGCCTTGGCAAGCTTTGAAAATTTATACGTAATAGCAGCTGGCTTTTCTAAGTGAAAGTACTTTGAAATCATCTTGGGATAGATGTTTAGAAAGGGAAATTTCATATCTTCAGATATAACAAAAGCAAAATTATCTTGCACAATGCTAAATAGAGTACTTTTAAAAAATATATCATGTTGTCTTGGAGTGCAAAATATATATTTTGTTACACTGGGACATTCCTCTGTTTTATTCTACAAGGGGCTATTAAATGTACCATTTTCATTAGGAAGGAATGCTTATCCAGAGTGCGGTTTGATGATTTTACCAATAGAAAGCATATTAGCTTAGGCGGGCTGCCTAAACTGAGCCCCATTGATGGAATGAGAATTCAGGAACAGACCTCTGATTGCAGGTGGTGCTTCCTAAGACAGGCAAATTAACTGACCCTCTGTCATCGTGAAGAATGCATAAACAAGATACCTGCACTGTACGTAAATTACTAGGCATAGCAACAATTCACCTTTGAACTATTAAGAATTGTGTTTCCAGTTTATACATCTGGTGTACTGCTTTGTGCAGTTCCAATTTTAAATACGGCACAAGAGCATGACTGGTTTGTGATGAATCATTTGCTGCTTTGCGTTGAGTAGCCAATCAGGATGTGTCTAGAGAAGCTCTAACAAAATGGTTCAGGAAGGTATTATTATAAAGAGAGTGGGGATTCAAAAACGGGTCTCCCAAATCTTAGCCCAATAGTCTAACCACTATACTTTCACATAGCTCATATTAACTGATAGATTATAACAGTCCCAATCAGACATTTAACATCTGGGACCCCAGAACTGGGGCTGAAACCTGAGGAACTTTAGTACATTTGTCCACACGCTAACAACTTTTCTAAAAAAAAAAGTTATCTTCAACGCTTTGCCTGCAAAAGGCACAATGGGGAAATGTTTCACCAGGGAGAGACATCAGAAATAAGAGGGACTTTCTCCAGTAAATAGGGAGGGGTGGAGCACATGAATGAGCCACGTTTGTTGGTTTGCGCCATACTTCGTTTTACGGTGGATTTCATTCATCCAGGTTGGCATGAAATCATGAAGCAGGAAACAGAGGTTATACCCATGCCTTATGCTGGCTCGTCTGACACTCTTAAAAACAAAACCCTCCTCAGTGTTTTAAATCCTGTGCCATTCACTGGTACTTCTCACAGTCCTCTCACTCAGCTGAATTTGTGTGTGTATAATGCAGTCAAGTCTTGCTGTCTTACAGCTTCCCCTCCCCATTCTCTCCCAGGCAATTGGAACAGAAAACAACCTGCACCATTCCTCTTGTATCTCTGCAATGAAAAGGACTATAGACTTTTTAAATGAAAGCTGGGAACGCAGAGCAACAAGTAAATTGCAAATATCAGTCATGCAATCTTAAGAAGAGTCTTGCTGGAACCATTTTGATATTCCCTCTAGCCAGTATCCCAACATCTGCTGTTGGAAGTCTTTTATCTGGAGATACCACAGTTTGATGGGACCTCTTGAATGTAAACCCTGCTCTTGACCACAGAGGCACCCCTCCTAAATGCATGATCTACCATGTATCTCATGGCCTACACCATTGATCCCCACTGCCCCTGGCCAGTGTGTACAGTGTGTAATATCTGTGTATTATCCTACTCTCACTGTGTCCTGAATGCCAGCAGACCGGAGGACCAGAAGGGGGTAGCATAGTAAGAATTAATACTGGGCTGTTCTGGATCCAAAGTGTCAGTATCAAAAGGGAAGTCCAAATGCCAAGTCAAAATGTTCAAGGCCGCAAGAATCTCAGGAATGATCAGAGGACTAAGAAAACACGGGGTAGTAGTAACAAGTTGTCAGCCTGGATGCAAGCATCTGCTTAAATAAGCCTAACAGGAACCAGCAACAGTTTGTTCCTCTGACTCATCACTCTCTGCTGGAGGTAGGTCATTATTCTCATTGCTGTCAGCTGGCAGTGCTCTTAGTAGTGCTTGTAACCTAGCACGCCTTCTATGCTTGAGTAGGAATATTCTGCATCTTCAGTGCTGCTGCTCCAGAGCCTGTGGAGGGCTGCTGTTGGACAAAGTGACAGGTGATTTCTCTGCCCTGGATGGTTGTAGGTAGGGCTGTCAAAAAAAAAAAAATTCGGTACAGTTCGGATTCGGCCGAATTTGACCCTTGTGGGTTCGGTACGTGCCGAAGTCCGAACTCCCCCGCTTCGGATCCCCGGTAATTCGGGGGGATCCGGAGTTCGGGGGAAAATTCGGCCCCAGCGCGCCTTCAGAGGGATTCCCTGAAGGCGCACGGGGCCCCTTTAAACTGATCTGAGCCTCCCAGCTGGGAGGCGCAGATCAGTTTAAAGGGCAGCCTGCCCCCCTTCAGCGGGCTCCGCTGGAGAGGCTCGGGCTGCCCTTTAAACTGATCTGAGCCTCCCAGCTGGGAGGCGCAGGTCAGTTTAAAGGGCAGCCCGCGCCTCTCCAGCGGAGCCCGCTGAAGGGGGGCGGGCTGCCCTTTAAACTCATCTGAGCCTCCCGGCCGGGAGGTGCAGATGAGTTTAAATGACAGCCCGCCCCCCTTCAGCGGGCTCCACTGGAGAGGCGTGGGCTGTCATTTAAACTCATCTGCGCCTCCCAGCTAGGAGGCTCAGATGAGTTTAAAGGGCAGCCCGCCCCCCTTCAGCGGGCTCCGCTGAAGGGGGGCGGGCTGCCCTTTAAACTCATATGTGCCTCCCGGCCGGGAGGCGCAGATGAGTTTAAATGACAGCCCGCCCCCCTTCAGCAGGCTCCGCTGGAGAGGCGCGGGCTGTCATTTAAACTCATCTGTGCCTCCCGGCCGGGAGGCTCAGATGAGTTTAAAGGGCAGCCCGCCCCCCTTCAGCGGGCTCCGCTGGAGAGGCTCGGGCTGCCCTTTAAACTGATCTGAGCCTCCCAGCTGGGAGGCGCAGGTCAGTTTAAAGGGCAGCCCGCGCCTTTCAGCGGGCTCCCCTGAAGGGGGGCCGAATTTGCCGAATTTATTCGCGAACTCCCGAACTCGCTAAATTCGGCCCCCCCGGTTGCCCGCCAGTTTTGAGTTCGGATCCGTCCGAACAGAAAATCACCGAATCAGGGGAAATTCGGTTGATTTTCAGTTCGGACCGAACCGAATTGACAGCCCTAGTTGTAGGTATGGGGGACATTCATCTGTCTGGGCCTGCTCAGCTTGCTGCTGTTCCTTTCTTCCACTGCCTGCTGCTTCATGGTCCTTTTCATCTGAGGAAGCCTAAGCAGACTGCCCCATGACACACTGCTTTGTTTTTATACTTATGTACTACCATTGTCTGCATTGTTTAATGTGCCATGTCTAATATTTATGCCTTTTTTCAGATTGCTGTAATCCTAGTCCTGTTGCATTGTTTATGAGATGTCCCATCCTAATTATTACATGGATTTATACTGTGTAATCTGCCTTGAGTCTCAGTGAGAAATGCAGAGTGTAAATAAAGCATGTTTTTAAAAAAGATGTCTGCCTGTTCTCTGCAGCAAGCTTTTGCTTTGGGTTGGCCTATTCAACCTCCCTGTGGATAATGTGGGATTGGCTGGTCACTTTTGGTCTTGAAGGGGGCCGTTTTTTGCCTACTCCACAGTGTCCTGGGGAGTGATGGTCTTCTTTAATAGAGGCCTGGTTAGGACATAACTAGTTTGGGTAAGAACAGTGTGAGTTGCAAAAGAATGGGTAGAATGAATTGGCAAGCACCCCGAGCTATTGAAGGGTGGGGTGGGTATTCCCAAGCTACCCTATCATGGGCTCAAGTGACACGGTGGGTTGGAGAAGGAATGCACTGAGCAACATCAACGGAGCCCTTAGTGGCTGGAGTGGCATGGGTGGGGGTTGGGATGCCAGCCTCCAGGTGTAGAGTTGCCAGGTGGGTGGTTTTGGTGGGCAATTGCCTGCCAATTCACCCAGCCGCTCTGGAGCGGCAATCATTTGCACTCGTTTTTGTGCGCACATGATGACGTCACTTCTGGTTTTACTTCTTGAAGCACCGCATCACCACGGACAATTTAACACTCAAACCAAGGGGTTTGAGTGTTCAATCGGCCACGGTGATGTTGTGTTTCCAGAAGTAAAACCGGAAGTGATGTCATTGCATGTGCACAGCCGCCCCAGCTGTGCCCCCTAAAATCTCCCGCCAATCAACAAGGGGGGGACCTGGCAACCCTATACAGATGGGGCCTGGGGAATACAGCTCATCTCCAGATGATAGAGATCAATTCTCCTGGGGAAAATGGATGCTTTGGAGGGTGGACTCTATGGCAATGTATCCCATTGAGGTTCCTGTCCTCTCCAGGCTCCACCCCCAAATCTCTAGGAGTTTCCCAGTCTGGAGGTAGCAACCCTATCCCCCATCCCCTGCCAGTGGTCAGGGGGGACCTGGCAACCCTAGTGAGGGGGAGAGAGGTGAAGTTTGACATTTTTTGGCACTGTTTTACATGTAGGTCAGGATAAATGATGCCAGCAGTTTGAAGCCTGGGTGGGTTTGTCCCAAACAACTTGCAGTAGTCTGCTTGCTAGCACCAACTCACCCTAGTTCAGTGATGATTAATTGATGTAGATCAGCCATTAATAAACTAGTTTCTCCACACACTGGTGTCTCATACCCTTATTTTGGAGTAGTGATACAATAGATTTAGGATTTAAACTTACCAGGGAATATCTTTCTCTGCACTGTAGCATTTGTACAGACAGTAAGTTTTATGTTTTTATCTTCCATATGAAGACTTTTTCAAAATAATAAAAACTAAAAACACTTTTAACTTGACCTCAGTGCTTTTCTCTTGTAGTCAAGACTGCTTCCTTAGAAGTATAAAGGAAAAAATTACATATATCAAAGAATGTGTAGCAGAGAAGGAGGAGAAAAAAAATAGCAAGCCACATTCCTATAAAAGAGAACACAGTTGGACTTAAAAATGAATCAACGACAACAAAGCCACATATTGTTTCATAGTATTCCATCAACACAAACTCTCCTGCTATATCTTTTGTCCTCTACATAAAAGGAATCCCATAGCTATGCAAAAGACTTAGAAGCTACCAGAAAGGAAAAGGGTAAACTGCAGGCATTGGGGGATGGACTCCACTAAGAACTGACCACTTTAGCAGCATGGGACTTTTTTGGCTTGTAGAAAAGCCCCCATGGCCAACTCTTGCAAAGTCCAGACCTGAAAGCAAAACCCCTTTTTAGGCCTCCCAATTATTATATGAGACACTAACTCTCTGTGTTAAGTGTACTTATTCATACTATTGGTAAGGAAATCACTTAACTGAATGTTCTACCATACTTTTTAAAATTCTGTGCATATAAAACCAGATGTCAGGAAGAAGAGTTCCAGCTTAGCCTTTTCTAGGACAAGCTAGAAAGAAATGTATGCCTGAAGAACATTTAACTATGTGAACCCCCGCCTAGAAGAACACATGAATATAAGAATAGAAATGCAGGATCAGGCCAGTGGTTATCCTGTTTCATATAATAGCCAGATGCTCCTGGAGGGAGCAGGGCTTTGAGGCCAAAATCGCCCCCTGTTATATCTCCAGAACCAGTATTCAGAGGTACTTCATCTGAATATGGAGGCCAGGAGTCACTGAGGGACTTTCTTCATTAGTTACTGGCTACCATTATCTCCTGTGATAGTGAATTCCACAATTTTATTACTCATTAAATGAAGATGGGCAGAGGGAGTTGTCTCTGCTTAGTTAATCATAGCTAAAGCTGGGTGTTTTTAGCATTTTGATGACATCCATACCCAAAGCTGTGGCTGATCTCATTCAGCAGCCTAATATAGTCAGCACAGAGCATTTGAGACAAAACTGAACCTTAGGGAATACCACATGTACGATCTTAGGGATCTGACTCGGCAACTTCCATAGAAACTCTTCCAATCCAATCCAACAACAAAATAACAACAATAATGGAGGACTAGAAATGCTACTAAATGCTCAAGGCAGTCTAATCGGATGTCATGATTGACTGTGTGGAAGGCAGCTCATGCTCAATTATGTTTTTTAAAAGTGGGGGAAATAGAAACTGGATAATAGTTGGCCTATTCCTACTTATCCTGGCAAGGGTCTTTTTAGCAGATACCAAACCACTACACATTTCAGTGCTTGAAGGAATTTCTTCTTTAACGCAGGGAATTAATTATCTTGGTCAATAAGTCTGTCAACTCTTCCTGCCAAGATTTAATCAGTCATAATGGGCAAGGATCTAATTTGCAAGTAGTGTCATCACAACTCCAAGTACGTCCACATAAATCTAGATGAACAATCTGAAATGAACCAAGTCAGTATAACAAACAGATACCTTTGAAATTCCCAGTATAGGTGCAGCATATAATATGGCATTTAAATAATAAATGATAAAAAAAATCAGACTAGGTATAAGAGCACATTTATCAGCAAATCAGAGAGCCAGCATGGTACAGTGGTTAAGAGCGGTGGTTTGGAGTGGTGGATTCTGATCTGGAGAACCGGGTTTGATTCCCCACTCCTCCACATGAGTGGCGGAGGCTAATCTGGTGAACTGTATTTGTTTCCCTACTCCTACACAGGAAGACAGCTGGGTGACCTTGGGAAAGTCACAGCTCTGTTAGAGCTTTCTCAGCTCCACCTACCTCACAGGGTGTCTGTTGTGGGGAGGGGAAGGGAAGGTGATTGTAAGCCGGTTTGACTCTCCCTTAAGTGGTAGAGAAAGTCAACATATACAAACCAACTCTTCTCCTTCTCCTTCTCCTCATCATCATTGGGTAAATCAATTTTAGTGAACTACAAACACTTCTTCTTCTGTGTGTCAGCTTCCTTGGAGAGAAACCAGAGGGAGAGGGGATGGAAAAGGGTAACAGAGAATGATGTGGTGTAGTGGTTAAAATCTGGAAAACTGGTCTTGATTCCCCAATAGCCTGAATAACTCATATAGCAAAAACAAATCAAGGTGGTTTTTTTTTTAAAGGAAATTAACCAAAAAGAGGGGCAAATTGGGTACAGCCAAAACAACAACTAATTTTGGGTCAACCATGTTTGGAAGTGATACAAAATGGGAGAGATGCAAATATTTGAGATAGGATTAAGATTCTAAATCTGATCCTGTGTGTATTGATTTATAAGTCAGCGGGGCTTCAGTGAGACATTTACCTGGTAAATTAACATGGCATGTTGAGTAACTAGTGAGAGGGGCTTAAACATTAAACATTAATTATATTAAGCAATTGTAAATCACTACGGGGTATTCAACTCTATACAATAATTAGCTTGATGTTATTTATAGGGAGTACAATTCTCCAAAATCCACTGCCCTGGAAGAACAAAGGAGTCTTAACAGCAGAGACTGGTGACTGGTTGCTAGTCAGTTTTTATCTCTTCTAAATTTTGTGAAAAGCACAAAGTGTACATAAACATGTTTCCCCACTATGTTTTCTCTAACGACATTCTTCAGGTGTTCTAATGATGATTTTCTGAGGACATTCTTAACAAGATGGGACGCTAGCAAGTACTCCTGAACTGTAGTTATCCGCCCGTTTTCATTTTTTTGCTAGTTCCAAAATTGTGCTTTATTTTATCTCAAAATCTTGGTCCATGTTTACCTAAAGCTGGTTTGCTACCTGGTAGCAAAATCAGGATATATCATGTAACACCTGTATATTCCTGCATTGGATGATATGTTTATTTATTTGTTTAGTACATTTTTATCCCACTCTTCCTCCAAGGAGTTCAGGATGATATACTAGGTTCTACTCTCCTGTATTTTATCCTCAGAACTGAGATGGGTTAGGTTGAGAGTTTGAACTAGGCCCTATATCCCTAATGCCCAACACTATGAATAGCTTCACCACACTAGCTTGCTTGTTCTCATGTTTCATTGGTTCTCATGCTTCAGCTCTTCCATGCACCAACACGTAATGGCTGTGTAATACCACAGGCTGTTATTTATGGAAGTCATTGCCAACCATAGACTTCTTGAAGACAGGAGAAATTTCAGCAGCTCTTCTATTTTAAGCATCTAACAATGTCTATGAAAACAAAGGTTTACAAGATGTACGCTACAATACTAAGTGGAGAAGATCTTTGCCCAAACAGAGCGAACAATATTATCATGAAGACATATAATTAGGGTTGCCAGGTCCCTCTTCACTACTGGTGGGAGGTTTTTGGGGTGGAGCCTGAAGAGGCCGGGGTTTGGGGTGGGGTGGGACTTCAATGCCATAGAGTCCAATGGCCAAAGTGGCCATTTTCTCCAAGTGAACCGATCTCTATTGTCTGGAGATCAGTGGTAATAGCAGGAGGTCTCCAGCTAGTACCTGGAGGTTGGCAACCCTACATATAATGCTGGAGAAGAACTTGACGCATAATAAAAGATAGCAATGCTAAAAAGAAAGAGTACCAACCATGTAAAAGTATCAACCCTAGACATACTTCCAGCTGCCAGAGCCTTCGTTTGTACCATAGTATTCCAGTGGGGAATGGAACCCCCCTAACTCCCATAGGTCGAATCCCATGATGGAGACTGAGGCTCCTGGTGAAGCTGTCACTACAGCACGATAGATGCTAGGATCCTGATCCAAAGCTAGTCTGTGCCCTGGATCAATTAAAAATTATTCCAGTCACAATTATCTTGCCAAAGTGATAATGATTAATAATCACTACCATAGTTTACAGATTCACCAATTTCACAAAAGCCACACAAAGAGTCCTTCGGAATAGAAGAAAGAAGGCTACCACTACTGAGAATTCTTGGCTGTTTACAAACTCAGCATTCAAATGTTTTCATCAAAAACTTGTTCCAGACAGCAAATGAATTAATCTTTGTGGGAAGTAATAGGATTTTATTCTCATGAGATTCCCCCATAGAGAGGTGGTCACTTCTTTAAAGCAGTCAGTCAGGTATGATGATACCTCAAGTCCCAACCGCTTGAAACAAATAAATAATAAACGAAGATGGTATTTGAATCTGAAAGAAAAAATCATCGGAGAGGTCAAGATTCCCGCTTTTTGTGAACTTAGTAAGATGTGTTGTGCGGAAACAAGAGCTAAAGGTTAGGAGCTTGACCACACTCTATAGTTTGGCTTGTAAGCTCAAAAGTGGCTAGTAACCATGAACCAAACAAAGCATTGAAGGAAGTGTGTGTGTGTTTTTTTTAAATAGTGTAAGCTCTGCTTTCACTCCAGGGGTGTAGATATTCAGAAAACGCAGGGAAGAAAAGTTAGCATTCTTTCTTAGCACCAACCTGCTGCTAAGCTGGTATTTTGTATTGATTTTTCCTGAAGCCTGTAATCTTGAAAGCTTGTAACAGAGGATGAGGTAAATATCATTTTATTTGCTCAAATAGGTTTAGATTAGATTGAGATGAAAAACTGGGGACAGACCAAATTAGGAATGAAAGCAGCAATTACAGATTATTGTTTCCAACAGTAAGTAGAATAGGTTATTTCACTGATAAAAAAGAGATTGTTGAAAGAAAGAATCAGTGGTTTTCCTTAGCTTTCAAACAATATCCCCCCACCATGGCAATATACATGAAACTCAGAAGGGATAGACTGTACTAGATGTTGTTTGGGGTTTTGTTAAAGCTGCCATCTATCTATCTTGTGTGTCCCGAATCCATATTTGACTTGTGTTGTCTCCGTTTGAAAATGACTTGCAGAATTCTTGGTAATGCCACATGAATGTTTAGGAAACCAATGAAATGAAACCAATGAAAAAAATACACACAACCTGGTCAAAAAAAGAAGGTATACAAAACCATCCCTAAGCATAGTAATAACATCAGCTCTTTAAAGACATCCTTCGATAAAATGGGGTTTTTTTTGGGAGGGGAAGGAGGGATATATGTACAAAAGCGATGAAATGATGCTGACAATAAGG
This sequence comes from Euleptes europaea, assembly GCF_029931775.1. Taxonomy (NCBI): domain Eukaryota; kingdom Metazoa; phylum Chordata; class Lepidosauria; order Squamata; family Sphaerodactylidae; genus Euleptes; species Euleptes europaea. The sequence goes on from NC_079319.1 coordinate 34,804,853, forward strand.
CATGGAATTTAAAAGGCTTAACCATGTCTTATCTCAAAGTCTGTTTTATTTCTTCATCTTCTGAACACTTCAAACATATGAGCTGTTATTCCATCTTTAGATCAGTAACTTTGAATTGTTCTACCTGTCATTCCACAGTGACTAGCACAGCGAGATGTCATACCGTGATTGTTTGCACTTTCGTTCTTTCACATTAAATGGCAATCATCCGGTCCTTTTGATTTGTTTCTTTTATTTAGCCCTGAAGTTTTTACACTAGAATCTCATTAAACTGAACTAGTGTACTCCTGTCAAAAAACTAATGGGGAAAAAAAGTTTAAAAGATAAATGTTTCACCTGCATTGTCACTTACTGGGAGAGTTGCATTTATCAAGATTTGCAGAGTTTACTATTTTCTTTTACATCCATTTGGCATGCCTTGCTTTTCTCTGCTATTCATTCCCTTGCATAATTCACAAATTCAGGATCATCTGACAGACAAGACTCCATATTAAAAAGCGAACCTTGTACAAAAAAAAACCTCCAGACATACAGTCATGCTTATTTAAATCTTTCAAGTGTTTAAAGCCAGTTAAAAGCATCAATCCAAGAAAAAACCAAACAAAAAACAGCTTTGCTGTTTGTTCAGTTTGTGCTGCAAGTGCAATTAAAAGTTGAACTAACCCCCCCCAAACAAAACAGGGATATGCAATATTATCTGTTCCATTTCATTATCATTGTGGGGGTTGCCTTGACCAAATCATTGCTCTGCCTGTTTTACAGTTTAAACTGGGAGATTTCTAATCCTGACTTCAGAATTGGTACATGTGCACAGTTTGCAAAAACTTACTGATACACACAAGTGCAGATGTGCATTGACTAAAACACCTGCATAGAGGAATTTGGATGTGATCAATCACAGTGCACAGTGATTTAATCAACACGCATAAGAGCATGTGCACATTGATAGGTCACAGCAGGATTCCTTTCTCAATTTTTTTATCATATATGAACACACAGGTAGCTTGTAAATAAAAAATAAATAAAAAGCAAGGGTATTGAAAAGTGTGGCAAACTGCATGTGCAACAGACTGGACAAGGTCTGGAGATCAAAAAAGGAAAGATAACTAAGAAAACGAGGTAGTCTGTGTGTGTATAAAGGGCTATCAATTCACAGCTGACCTATGGCGACCCCAGCAAGGGGCTTTCAAGGCAAGTGAGAAGCAGAGGTGGTTGGCCATTGTCTTTCTCGGCAGAGTCTTCCTTGGTGGGCTCCCTTCCAAGTACTGATCCTGCTTAGCTTCTGAGATCTGATGTGATCGGGATATACCATGCTGCCTTCCTGCTGAAACTCCTCAAATCCAGGGAAGAAACCAGGGGGCAAGAATGTTATATATTAAAAAAATAAATCTTTTAGAAAGGACCAAAGCTGAACAATAAAACATACCGTATATACTCGCGAATAAGCCGAGTTTTTCAGCCCAAAAAAAGGGCTGAAAAAGCCGAACTCGGCTTATACGCGGGTCAATACGGTAGAGGGGGGAGGGAGGAGGGAGGGGGGAACTTACCTCCGCCATCTTTTCCGGGCTGGGAGCGGCCTCCTGTGGCCGCGGGGAGGCCGACCAGCCGCCCCCGTCGCCTTCTCCCGGCCGGGAGCGGCCTCTAGAGGCCCTCTGCGGCCGTGGGGAGGCCGACCAGCCACCCCCGCCGCCTTCTCCCGGCCAGGAGCGGCCTCTAGAGGCCCTCTGCGGCCGTGGGGAGGCTGACCAGCCGCCCCCGCCGCCTTCTCCCGGCCGGGAGCGGCCTCCAGAGGCCCTCTGCGGCCGCGGGGAGGCCGACCAGCCGCCCCCGCCGCCTTCTCCCGGCCGGGAGCGGCCTCCAGAGGCCCTCTGTGGCCGCGGGGAGGCCGACCAGGCGCCCCCGCCGCCTTCTCCCGGCCGGAAGCGGCCTCCAGAGGCCCTCTTCGGCCGCGGGGAGGCCGACCAGCCGCCCCCGCCGCCTTCTCCTGGCTGGGAGCGGCCTCCAGAGGCCCTCTGCGGCTGCAGGGAGGCTGCTACGCCGGCCCCACCGGGCCCGCCGCCAGGAGCCCAGAAGGTACCGGTAAGCCTGCGCGCGCGCGCGGGGGGGGGTGTTATAAGCCGACCCTCGGCTTATACGCGGGTGCCTAATTTTTCCCCATTTTTGGGGAGAAATTAGGCACCTCGGCTTATACGCGGGTCGGCTTATACATGGGTATATACGGTATGCAGAAGTTCATAGATGCTGTCCCAAACCTCTCTGTTATTAAAAGGATGACCCCATGTCAAAAGATCTTAGAATAACATCACCTGGGACCTACTCAGGTTTCCAAAGTATACAGTATAGAGAAGACTCTGCAGAGGAAGGCAATGCCAAACCGCCTCACTTGCCTTGAAAGCCCCTTGCTGGGGTCGCCATAAGTTACCTAGGACTCCACAGCTCTTTATGCACACACAGAGAACAATCTAGTTCTGGACTCGATTGCCAAATTTCCACTTCTACCTTAGAGTTTACAAGAGCCCAGAAAATTCTGTGAGTTATGGTGTCAGTAGCTTCTCCGATGCAGAATCATGCAAATCCTAAACTCTGGGATGGAGTTCCACTGGTATATATGTCAGAATAACTGGTACTGTTTGTTGCAGCACAGATCCCCCTTGGATGGAGCAACAGATTGATCCCTGAACTTCTCATGTGGCAGAACTCAGCAGAATTTCTAGTTCATAAAGACAAATGTGCTGTCCATTTGGGGGATGGGGGACAGTGTGTGATATATGCAGAACTCAAAATTAATTTTCTCCAAATTATGCTAAACTTTTTTAATGCGGAAATTTTATATACTGTGTCAGGGGGGGGGGAAAGTCATATAGGACATGTTTGTTTAATCTGTGGCACCAAGGACAATGAGAAATATATCCATTCAATAAGAATCTCCTTTTATCTTATGCTGCTGCACTGACAGATAAGAGAAATATATCATGTGGATTCTGATCCTGCTATGAGTTCCAGAAAATAAGATAAGGCCCAGCAAAATACTGGCAAATTAATCCCAGAGAAATTACTAACCATTTTGTCTAAAGATCCAATAGTCAGTAGGGATAACTTAGAGGTCACCTTTCCTATTAATGCTCATGGTTTCCTTTCTAGCACGGTAGCACACACCGTACGTCTAAATGCCTTATCTAAAAATAAATTCCCCAGCATTCCTGAATATGCTTCACACACTTAGTCAAAAGATACACAGCTTCTTCAAGCCCCCTCCCCCTTCCAGTGTAAAATTGGATGATTTCAGACCTTATTCTTCCCTTTCACCTCCGTTTATAAATGACCTCTTTCTTAGGAACACAAGTAATGCGCAAGCTTCAAGATGTCAAGGTTAGCCCACAGAGGCTTTCTGTGATTTGGCAATCTACATAGAAAAGAACTCATTCATTAAAGACGTTCAAGATACAGGGTTGCTCTTTCCAAAATATGCATATTTATGAAAGACTGTTCAATACAAAGGATATTTTCAGGCCATTAATGACCAGGTGAAAGGGCCACAAGAAAAGCTCAGAGGCCATAACCCAGGCTGTCATTATCTAACAAAAAATGGTCAACCTTGAGGTTATCATGACTGTTTTGAACACGGAAAGAAAAAGAAATAATTACCTTTCATGTATAGGAAAGTTGAACGGCACGTTGCCATGGATATGATGCATCATATCAGCTTAGTCTATGGAGAGCTCCAGCATTTTCATATCATTTACAAGGAAACACATACTCTAGGATACTTTCCTGATCTTTACATATGTATGCATTTTGAAACCTGAAAGGACCTTCTGATCCTGTTTTTTACTCTACAACTTGCATTCCAATGACAGAAACAAAGTTTCATACATATACCATTTTATATATACCCTGTGGGAGATATTTTCCCCATCCCATGTCACTGGAGATTGTGGCCTGCCAAATGTCCGAATGAGAAGGATGGGGCTGATTATGTGGCATCTCCCTGGGATAGTACTGATTAGAGTGACATAGCTGCAGTCCTAATGACACTTTCCTGGGAGAAAGCCCTATTGAATAACATGAGACTTACTTCTGAGTATGTGTGCTTAGGATTGCTCTCATGATCAGTACTCATATAAGTGACGGTGATATTTTACACACACCCCAGTACTGAGAGATTGTAGGGTAGATTAATTTAGTTTTAGTTTGAACAAGTTGTAGTAATCAATCAGTCTGAACCCTTGGACAGGAGGCTGGCAGGAACAATGTTGATTTCATTTGAAATGTGATGTTGGAGGAGAGTTTTACGGATACCATGGTCTGCCAAAAAGAGAAATAAGTGGGTTCTAGATTAAATCAAGCCTGAACTCTTCCTATAAGCTAAAATTAGGGTTGCCAGCCTCCAGGTACTAGCTGGAGATCTCCTGCTATTTCAATTGATCACCGGTCGATAAAGATCACTTGCCCTGGAGAAAATGGCCGCTTTGGTAATTAGACTCTATGGCATTGAAGTCCCTCCCCATCCCAAACCCTGCCCTCCACAGGCTCCGCCCCAAAAATCTCCAGGTATTTCCCAACCCGGAGCTGGCAACCCTAGCTAAAATGACTAAACTGAGGCTATCGTACTTTGGTCACATTATGAGAAGTCAAGATTTACTGGAATTAGGCTAGGAAAAGTTAAAGCAGCAAAAAAAGAGAAAGAACCAACAGGAGATGGATCAACTCAATCAAGGAAGCCACAGCCCTCACTTTGCAAGACCTGAGCATGGGTGTTAGCGATAGGATGTTTGGGAGGACATTAACAGCCCATTCCTGACTTCTGAGGACAAAAATCCTCAGGAGGCCAGGAAGGGGCTGTGCTAGCATTGTGGCCCTCTGCACTGGCTCCCAGGCTACTTCTGCCAGCAGCACCACCCAGAAACGCCAGCTGGGCCTTCTGCTGGCATCCCACCGGTGCAAATCCCCATGCCGACATCCCAGGGAGTGTTCCCGGGGCATGCTGGGGGTGGAGCTGCCTGTAGGCAGCCTCCTGTCTCCTTTCAGCCCAGGAACGAACTTGCTGTTTTCAGTGGGGTAAAAAGCCCTATTTAAAAAACAAAAAGCCTCTAAAAGGCATTTTTCAACGTTTCAGTGGCCGGGAAATGGCTTTGGTGGTGCCTTGGCCATACTGTCTCTCGCCGCCGAAATCTCAGGAATGGGCTGTAAGTCAGAAGCTGCTTGAAGCACTTAACACACACACACACAAACCCTTGGAGCAGCATTACAGCATTACCACAAGGCATTTACAGAGGAGGCACAGGGAGAAAGGGACCAGGCCACTGCTTTTATCATGACAATCCTAGAATGCCCAATACTGTCAAAGTGAAAATTAAAAATATTTTTGTGTGTGGAATAAGTAGACTGACTCTGAAGGCAAAAACTACATCCTGGAAAATGGGGGGGTGGAAAGGAATCCAAAGGCATCAACATTATCCCAGGGCTTTTTCATTATTTTATAGGCTCATAGTTTCAGAATTATGTTTAGGTATACATATCCTCCATAACAAATCCCTTTTACCACCCTAACTAAAGAACAATTATGTTAAAAAATCCACTCAGATTTTTAATCTCTAATACAAAGAGTAGTCAGATTCATGCAGTAATCCATCATAATGTTTCTTCTTCACAGAGAACAGTTCCTTAAAATAAAGAGCCCTTGAGGTTAGCAAATCTGAATCCTCTCAGGCTGAGGGGTAGAAGATAATGCCTCATCAGCAACTTTCACTCTTATACCAGTGAAATGAAAGCTCAGTATTCATGGTACCACTTTAGTTCAATCTCTCAGTTACTCTGCGTATAACATTGATGCCTTGGATCTGTAATGGCAGTATAAACATTCTAGCATCATATGCATGAGAAGCAAGAACTGGATATATTTGTCTTCTGACAAGGCAAACTCTCCTTCAGTAGGTGAATATTGACCAGCCAGCTGCAGGGATGCTCTGATTTGCCTGCTCCTGATATGATGGAAAAAACAGAGGATACAGGAATAGTTCACAAATGTCCAGCGTTGTCTCCTTTTGTAAAAGTATTCAAGAAGGGCTCTTCATTTTAGATACAGAGCCAACAACAGCAGATCTATGGTTTAGGGAATGTTCTCAGGGGTATTGCCCTTGTACAAATCTATGGTGAGACCACACTTGGAATACTGTGTACAGTTCTGGTTACCACACCTAAAAAATGATATTGCAGAGCTTGAGAAGGTGCAGAAAAGAGCAACCAAAATGATCAGGGGACTAGAGCAACTGCCCTATAAGGAGTGGTTAAAACGCTTAGGGCTGTTTAGCTAAGAAAGAAGGTGGTTAAGAGGAGATAGGATAAGGGTCTATAAAATCATGCATGGCATGGAGAGAGTGGACAGGGAGAAGCTTTTCTCCCTTTCTCATAATACCAGAACATGGGGTCATCTGCTGAAACTGGAGGGTGAGAGATTCAAAACAGATAAAAGGAAGTATTTCTTCATACAACACATAGTTAAATTGTGAAACTCCCTGCCCCAGGATGTGGAGATGGCCACCAACTTGGAAGTCATGACGCATACGTATTCACTACAGTATCAGAGAAGCATGCCTATTAGGTGCTGTGGAACACAGGCAGGAGGATATTAGGTGCTGTAGAACACAGGCAGGATGGTGCTGCTGCAGTCGTCTTGTTTGTGGGCTTCCTAGAGGCACCTGGTTGGCCACTGTGTGAACAGACTGCTGGACTTGATGGGCCTTGGTCTGATCCAGCATAGCTTTTCTTATGTTCTTATGGAACAACAGCACAAACTGTGATGTTATACAAGTGGCAGTCCCTTGATCATCTATTCCTAGCCCCTCTTGATCAGGTTGAACAATGAATTATTAAAAGGTAAAAAGCAACAACTACCGTCTACTATCTGCCTACTTCTACATGCTAAGACATACAGAATGTACCTTCTTCTGTGGTAGTACAACCTTACAACCAGGAAATATCCTCCATCACTAGATGAGTAAGGATTTCCCTTACATTTCTGCAAGTTAATTGAAGCAGGCTTCCACATTCTTTCAGGGGGAAAAATTCAATGCATAGTGAATGGATGTGGTTGAGATTAATATTTTATAATGCATACAATGTGTATAAGGTCAGTAAACAGAAATACTCAGACCTACTGACTTTGAGCAGTAGACTAACAATTTTAAGGTTGATGAACACCTGAAAGTATCTCAGCTTCTTTTCTGATCACTTTGATCTTAAATACTACATGTCTTTCTTTTCTGAAGTTTGTTTAACAATGCCATCAGAAATTAAGGTCAGTGTTCAACAGCAGCATAGATTGTAAGAGTTCAACTCCTGTGCAAGCTTATTAAAACAAGCCTTTCAAAAATGAACTACTAGACTGAAGTAGAGCTCCTTGCTAGGCTTAAAATAAACCTCACTTAGGTTAGAATTTCGACACAGAACAGAATAACGCAAACTTGTGGCATGGTAGCTTTTAAAGGCAGCATCATATTATGGTTTGGTTTTCACTCAATCTCACCCAATTCTCCTCCTTGCTACAGCCCCCTTCCATATGCCTTTCATCCATGCAGGTTCCATGAATTCCAGCATAGCCTTTTGGTTGGTCAAAGGTGACAAACTCCACAGCTACTCTACATTTCAAGCAAATGAAGGAGAGGCAAAGGATGAAAGAAGGGGAGATGCATACAACCCATGATATACTCCCAATCTACCAATGTAGTTAGTAGGAGGAAGAAGAGAAGGAGAAGAGTTGGTTTTTGTACCCCAATTTTCTCTACCTTAAAGTGTCCCAAACCAGCTTACAATCACCCTCCCTTCCCCACCCCACAACAGACACCTTGTGAAGTAGGTGGGGCTGAGAGAGTTCGGAGAGAACTGTGACGTGGGCCGTCACAGTTCTCTCCGAACTCTCTCAGCCCCACCTACTTCACAAGGTGTCTGTTGTGGGGAGGGGAAGGGAAGGTGATTGTAAGCTGGTTTGAGGTCATCCATCAGGTTTCATGTGGAGGAGTGGGGAGTCAATCCCAGTTCTCCAGATTAGAGTCCATCACTCCTAGCCATTACATCATGCTGGAGACTTGGATGACAATAACTGCCCTCAACATTGATGGAAAATGGAAACATTATGAAGCAGTACACTGTTTTCAAAGCATGGTGGAGTATTACAATAATTTACTTACTGGACCAACTGCTTACAGAAATGTTCAACAAATAAGAACTTCTCAACTTCTCAATAAGACTATTCATGCAAAGCCACTTGAATGAAAAAACTATCAAATCTTTGGGAAGCTTTAGAGTCATTCCAATAAAAAAAAATGTAAAAGAAAAGCAAAATCACCTGTTATGCTTCTACTGAATTTTACAGGAAAAGAAAGATTAAATCTGTACTGCAGATCTAAAGACGAAAGAATAAATAACCTGAGGCAAGACCCCTAGAGACCAATTTAGACAGAACCCGAATAGCACAGGATTCCATTGGCCTCCTATACATAAACATATCTTTGGATTTATTATAATTACTTTTAAAGCTAGAGAGGATCCGAAACTGATTTATGAGCAGAGTAATAGCTGAGATTGAAATATCAAGATGGCCTGTAAAAAGAAAACAAAAATCTCTATACTGCTAATTTAAGCTCTCGATTATGAACAGGAACAATGATACAGGAGTTTAGACATTTCTTAAACTTAATAAAGTAGTTGGCAAGCTAATTGTAAAGCCAAAAACAGAAGTAGACATCCCTGTGCTGAGTGCTCTATTAAGTGAAAAAAGGGTTTCGGCTACAGAATAGGTTTTTTTAAAAAGAAGTATTGTCTTTGGGGAACAATAAATAGTTCACACCCATTTCTCCAAAGAGCAGCCTGCTGTAGCCTCCTCTCCGAAATTCAAGCCTGATCTTTTTTTCCTTTTTTTTAAAATCAAATACCATCTTCGTATCAAGGGAGACAGCAAGGACATTATTTTTAACCTTGTCTGACCAGTGCATTAGATTAGCCTCATAAAATCTTGAAATTATCAGACCTTTATGGGACAGCCTGCTTAAAAAACTATCCCTGCAGCTTTTGTCTTAAGGCAAGTTGTGTTTAAATAAACCTATTTACAATGCATTTCCAATTGCCTGTTTTTTACTTCAGAGCCAGTAAAACTGTGATTTAGGGTTCTTTTTGTCACACTGTAAAACTTAAACACACTGACCCTTGTAAAAAAAATTAGAGGTCCCCTAAAAGAATTAGCTCTTCCACAGGTCTTGAACCCTTGATTAATTATCTATAAATGTATATTGTCAATATACAACTCCTATTAATTCCATGTCTCCAAGAAATTCATGTACTTGATCATTGTTCTTTGTCAGCACCCTTGTCTATAGTGAACCATCTATTTTTTACATGGATGTGTTTTCTGGGGAATGCATTTATGGGGAGCATGCCTCATATAGAAGGACCAATAAAATTATTCAAAACAACATAGTTCATTGAGGAGATTTTTCAGAGCTGGTAACTACTTGGCAGCTATTACATCCCTAAATGAAATTAGAAACCCTTTAATGGATCACAACATGGTCTTTCAGCGCCCTAGCATTTTCTTTATAGGTTCCCAGTGAATGCTCTAAACCTCTGACAGTTTTCTAGGTGGAGTTCACATAATTTGGACTGGTTGAGTTCAGCCTAGTACCTTTTATAATGCCCCATTTTTGACATAGCTAACATGTTCAAAATTTGAAGCTATACTACCATTTCCTCTCAGGGGCCAAACTAGCCATAGTGTGAAATCTTATATTTTTGAAAGCTAATTAATAGCCCCAGTCAGCTGTTTTGATGATCAGGTAGGGCAGGCAGTGTTTAACCCTTTCCCCCATGCTTCTTCCATGATTTCAACATCACCTCCTAAACTTCAGTTAGATCTGTACTAAGGGAAAAACAAGTACGCTATATGCACACTGTAGTCCTGTTCACAAGTACCATCAGTGTATAGCATACACTTGATTTTTCTTTATATGTATGTTGAGTAATTCTTATGCTGCATTCAATGCATGTTCAGATGAATGTGTGATTGAAACATTTATTAGCCCTGTTCACAAGTTACACTGAATGCATGTAAGCTTTGTGTACAGTGTACATTTGGTATTTCTTTATATGTGCATTGAGTTACTATCATGTTACAGTTAGCACTTGTACAACTTAATGTGTGATTGAAACTGCACCTTTATCCAGGTAATGGTCCTTGTTTTCTTTGTAAAGTAAACACACGTTGGCTTTTTGTTATAGATGTAGTTTAGAACAGGCGACTGTTTGAAGCTTCAGAGGGTGATTTAAATGATTTAGGGGGAAAACTTCACCCCAGTGGCAAATTTTTTGTCAGAATACTTTCCAAGGTGATTCTACTAGTTTGTTCTTCTAGGACATTTTCACCTGCACTGGTGAGCCATATCCCCAAAGTACAGCCACTTAACAGTTTTTACTCAGTAAATGGAAAGTACTTGGCAATACAACTCCAGAAGTCTACTGATTTTGCCTCTGTAATTTTTTTTTTACCACAGACAATTAACAGGGGGGACCTGGAAGTAGCATCAGTCCACTCCAAGAATCATGGGAAACTCTATGGTTTTACCCACCCCCCAGCAGGAACCCACCTCCAAAGGCTGGTAGCCTTAGATCCAGAGCAGCAGTGAATTATTATAGTTGTCAGTAGGCAGATTCAAACAGTGAATTTTCACTGAAGACCATTTACCCTTCTTCAGACAGATATGTGCTAGAAGTTGGGGGGAAAACATATCTACAGATATATGCTAGGAGAAGAAAAAATTATCAACCAATGCAAACATTGACAAGGATTAGAGATGGCCTATGTTTTCCTTCACAGGTTATGATACATTTAGGAGGTTTTCAAATATCCTGGGCTCAAAGTATCTCAAATGTAAATGAAAAACAACAGCTTTGTAAAGGAACAGAATGTGCATTAATTAATATGCAAAAAGGGGAAGAAAACAGCTACTCAGAAGTAAAGTTCCACCTCATGTGAAAGTACATTTCAAGGATTTGGTTCGGTTATTGTAAAACACTCTGTTTCTGCAGCCACAAGCATAGATTTGCTTAATGACCATTTTCTTCCTGAAGATACATTGGAATGTGGCTAGGTTACACACCAAAGACATTGTGTAAGTTTGTTTTGCACGGTTATCAAAAGGCTTTAATTAAATCATTGAACAGGAATTGGGGGGGGGGCTTCCCTGATCTTCAAAGCCACTGCATGGGCCTGTAATTAGCTTTTTAAAAATCCCACAGGAGATCCTAATCCCAAATTTTTCATGTCTTGTCTACCTTAGCCTTCAGTGATAGCATATTAGGGGCATTGTTCCAAACAAATGTACCCCTTTCCAGAAGAACATGGAGGGAGGAGAAACAGAATGTAATAGAACTGGAGAATGATGGAATATTACTCAAGAATGGGAGAGGTTTTACCTCCCCCCCCACACACACACTCTTGATGTGAGCGTGCCCCCTCACCTTCATTTTCATTTGATGCTGCTGATCATGTGGCTGCACTCACAAAACAATCACCACAAAGCTACAATAGTGTCCCTTTGGGCTACAGTTTGTTTGGCAAACTAGTTATGTGCATCGTCTTCATGATATGGCATCAATGTGCTGATATGCACAAGGTCATCTGCCTCCCGCATCGACTCTTAGGAAAAATGCATCAGGGCTTATTTCGGAAAGTCCCTGGAAAAGTGGGAAGACGACACTTGCCATTTTGCGTCTACCTTTTGGCACTTCTGAATAGTGCCTGAACTTACGGTTGTGCAAAAAAACAAAAAGAAAAAAAGAGAGGTAAATTTTGGGTTTGGGTTTATTGGGCGTGAATTTTTTCAGTAAATACGAAATAAGCTGAATACCCATACCAGTAAATAGGTTTCAGCTTTATTGTCAAGTTTCCTGAAAAAAATTGGGTCCATTATAGTCTATCGGGATTTTATCCCAAAGCTCCTGGTGGAGGGGGAAAGCATTTTTGGAGGTAGTGTCACCAAATTTGCAGCATAGCTGTAAGGGACTCTCCTTAGACGGACACTGAAGTTTGGTGAACTTTGAGACAGGAGGTCCAATTTTATGGTCTCACAAAGGGGTCAACCCCACCCTCCAGGCATTTGCAAGCCGAGTTGTCAATCATTTTTCATGTTCAGAAGTTCAGCGTTGCTGAGGACTGGCAGAAAGAGCCAATTGGCAGGCTGATGCTTCAAAGTATGGGGGCTCTGTCTGTATCTGGGGTGCATGTCCGTGCAAATTAGCTTCCAAACTGAGGGAAATGGCTTAAATTCAAGAAAAATAAGGCATAAAAAGCATTTCTTTTGGTGGCAAATGAGATCCAGTGAACTGTCCTTTATTATAGTAATCAAAAATCTGATATCAAGATATCACAAAATCTGATATCAAAAGATGGTTACGGTGTGGGGAAACGAATCCACTATTTGGGGCAACCTTCAGTTTGAGAGCAGGTTTTCATGGGGGGTGGGGTGCTATTGGAGCCAGCCAAAGTCATGACCAAGGCAGCTCTTGTGGAGGAGATTGCTCATCTGCACGGGTGAGGAATCTTCTTCAGAAGCCTGGTGGTCAGCAGCTGTTGAAGCTGGAGGGTGAGAAATTTAGTTGGAGGGTGAGAAATTTATTTGTATGTGGCCATAGGCCTTCACAAAACATCATCCACAAAGTAATACAATATTTTAAAAAAGGTATGTACAAGAAAATAAAATCTAGTAGGGTTAACATGGATACGAAGCACCAAAAACAACATCATTTGTGGGATTCTGCTCTAGAGCTTATCTTAGCTCTTACTTTCCTTGCTGCCAGAGCAAACAATGATGTTCTATGAGAAATATACTCATTGGAGTCAGACAGCAAGAATATGATTTTCTCCTTTTCTGAGTGGAGGTTTGTACCCACTAGTAGCCCATCCAGAAACTTAGTCCTGGGCTGTGCACAGAGTGGGGAGTTGGAGGGTATATCCCCCCGTAAAGGATTGGGTGAGCCTCGTCTTTTACATGACCCTTCTTCCTCCGGACTATCCAGATCACTCCACTGATTGGTGATGGATCGTTTGGTCAGACCATGTTGGCTCCGATTACACTACCCCTACCTCAAAAGGGCCTCAACTATGGGGCCCTCACAAAACCAGTCAAAGATAGAAAGATGGGAGAAAGCACAGAGCCATGCATCTGAGAAAAAGTGAATAGCCACAACTTGAAAAGCCGAATATCTATTTGGCTTTTCAGGAATTGCCTATTCGGCTTCGGGCAGATTCCCATGTTTTGGTATTCAGTCGAACCAAAACCTGAATATTGCCAAAATGACTAATTTCAGGTTTATTTTCAGTTCAGGTATATCAATATGCACAGCCTTACCTGAACTATTCTGTCTTCTGTGATCATTCATAAACATCCCAATTTTTCTTCATGTTCTTTGTGCCACCCATGTTAAACCTTTTAAATACATCATTTGAGAGAATGTTTGTAACTACATTACTTTTCATTTTGTTTAGCAACGGGCAGGGAGGGAGCTTTACTTGACTACTGTTTATGTCAAAGCATGTTTCTGTCCAAATAGCAGCAAGGGTAGTTTTGCACACATTCCCTTCAGAGAACTGTAGGGATGGAATAACAGGAAGGGTTGCCTCATTTTGTTCAGCAAATGACAGGGCTGAGAAGCTGGGAAGTATTTGATGCTGTTCCCTACTCTGTTGGCTTCCTATTTTGCTGTGGTGCTCCCCACACTTCTCTCCCTGTGGCAACTCTGTGGGATTAGCTGGTTAGTTTGATGCCAGGCAGGAACTTTTGGGTCCCTATCTGATTGGCTTAGATAGGGAATTTTGCTTGCCAGCTTTCACATAGGTTGTCATGAAGTTGGGTTATATGGGGTTGAGGTATACAAACTGGCTTGATCATAATAGGTTGGAGGCCCTAACTGTTGGCAGAGTGCTAAGTACTCAGGAAAGCATCAGACTCACTGATTAAAGATAAGGTTGCTCTCCTGGTATGCTCCCCAGAAAATGCTAAGATCTTCAAACACTAATTTACAGGTGATCCCCAACCAAAGGAGCATCTGGCTGGCCTTGACCAGATCCAGGGCTTTTTCTGCCCTGCCCCCTGCCTGGCAGAAGTGTCTCTCTAATGAGACCAGGGCCCTGCGGTACCTTATGGAGTTCCGCAGGGCCTGCAAATCAGAACTATTCTTCCAGGCTTATGGTTGAGGCCAGCTACGCTTTCTTTATTAATGCTGGCCTCCCTTTCTTAAGCCACCTGGCTTGGAAAGCTTCCATTCCACCTGCGGGCACTGCATTTTATTTGAGCTACCGCAGGCCCTACTGCAGCCTTATATCACAAGCCTAGCACCATTGGAATATCTGATGTTATATTTTATTTTCTTAGAGGGCCATTTTAACTAATTGCTTTTACAGACTTATGACATTTTATTGTATATCTATTATTTTGTGAGCCACCCTGAGCCCGCTGTCTGCTGGGGAAGGTGGGCTATAAGTCCAAGCAAATAAATAAAATGAAATAAATAAATTTCTTGAGGGATCTACATTTTAGAATAGGAAAGTTGAGAGACAGAGCCTCTAGCTGCCTAACTAGCTAAGGAGAGCGAGGGAAGAATGACTTCTGAGAGGAGAAAAATTGTCCCTGAGAGTATCAGTGTGAGGACAGTCAAAAGGTTTGAAAAGGGTAGAAAGGTCTCTAGACCTTTCCACTACCCCCTTTTTTCCACACCTCTACAAGGAAATTGTCCCTGAGAGTATCAGTCTGAGGACAGTCAAGAGGTGTGAAAAGGGTGGAAAGGTCTTTAGCCTTACAGCCCTAACTAGCTGACCACTTACCCACCCCCTGTTGGGTCTTCTCAGTTCCTGGCAGGATTTGTGCAGGTTAGGGGATTCCTGTTCAAGTAGATAGGCAAACACCCAGATGCATACAAGTACAGGGGCAGGTATGCAAACTAACCACTAATGGCTGCACAGTCCCAGAGTACGGAGAAGAGGTAATCCTTCTACTCTGCACGTCAGTGCTTGGCTTGAGGGTGTGTGTGTGTGCTGGGCAACATCTCTCTGCATGGGTTTGGTGCAAACCAGGAAAACCAAAGATGAGGCCTGTGACCACGTCAAGCCTGGAACCAGGGTGGGTTGTCCAAATGCAGGAAAATTCAGTGGGACAGTTGCTTAGGGAATCACACATTAGAAGAGTTTAATTATTTAAACAGTTCAGATTGTAATTAATAAACCCTAGTTTAATCCATGCTTTTTAGTCTTCATTTCAGGGGATGAGGGCAATATGTAAACACTGCACCACATTAGCTCTTTGCTCGAGGGAGCCAGAGTGGTGTAGTGGTTAAGAGCAGTGGTTTGGAGCGATGGAGTCTGATCTGGAGAACCGGGTTTGATTCCCCACTCCTCCACATGAGTGGCGGAGGCTAATCTGGTGAACTGGATTTGTTTCCCCACTCCTACACACGAAGCCATCTGGGTGACCTTGTGCAAGTTACAGCTCTGTTAGAGCTCTCTCAGCCTCACCTACCTCACAGGGTGTCTGTTGTGGGGAGGGGAAGGGAAGGTGATTGTTAAGCCGGTTTGAGTCTCCCTTAAGTGGTAGAGAAAGTCAGCATATAAAAACCAACTCTTCTTGTTCTTGTTCTTCTTCTTCTCGCACATGGCTCTATTGTTTTACTGTGGGACTCTGCATTTGTTTAAATGTTAGAAGCTGGCCCACACATTTCAAGAAATGCATATGAGTTTTGAGCCCTCCATCTACAGAGCTTCCCTTGCTGAATGGTTGATGGGAAATATCTTGGGCATAAGAATGTTCTTCTGTGTTTGTAAAAGAATGGTCCTAAGAGTTCATGAAGCAATCCACATTAGAAGCTTCGGGGTAGTCCTGAGGATTTTATTCTGTGTTTATGTAACAGTGAAAGGAAAGGGATGAGTCTTGTTGAGGATAATTATGAGTTTCAGCAGTTCATATAATTAAAATAACTTTTGTAATCCCCACCCTTGGGTGTTATTTTAAAATCATCTTTTCAAATTTATCATGGGGGCACAGCAATGTTTTGTGTTCTCTGGTAATGTGCTTCAGGTACTCACCAAATTGTAGAGGCACAACCACAGCCATGCAGCATTCACAACTGTAACAGGTATGCAAGTGGGGTTCAAAATATTGCTATTTGAATGCTGGGAAATGACAGTATTATGGCAATAGTTGGGCTCTCCATTGAATCGCAAGAGCTACTAGAAGAGCTTTCTGGATCCTAAGAACAAACTAATAACAGTGTATCTGTTAGATTATAAACCAACCATGTAGAAAGTCATAAGTGACTAACATTAATCATAAAATGAGGCAGAAGACTTTTTTTATTCTCTTTTCTGCTAAGATATTGTCGAAGGCTTTCACGGTCAGAGTTCATTGGTTCTTGTAGGTTATCCGGGCTGTGTAACCGTGGTCTTGGAATTTTCTTTCCTGACGTTTCGCCAGCAACTGTGGCAGGCATCTTCAGAGTAGTAACACTGAAGGACAGTGTCTCTCAGTGTCAAGGGTGTAGAAAGAGTAATATATAGTCAGAAAGGGGGTGGGTTTGAGCTGAGTATTGTCCTGCAAAAGTATTGTCCTGTAAGTATCAAGATAATGTGCTAATGAGGGTATGGTATGTTAATATGGAACCATTGTATCCTGAAGTGATCTGTTAATGTGTGTAATCCAAAACTAATCTGTATGGCTATTGTTGAATGTTGTCTTTGTCTGGAGGTTTTTCAGGGCAGGAAGCCAAGCCTTATTCATTCTTAAACTCTCCTCTTTTCTGTTAAAGTTGTGCTGATGTTTGTGAATTTCAATGGCTTCTCTGTGCAATCTGACAAAATAGTTGGTAGAATTGTCCAGTCTTTCAGTGTCTTGGAATAAGACCCTGTGTCCTGTTTGTGTCAGTCCATGTTCAGCCACTGCTGATTTCTCAGGTTGGCCAAGTCTGCAGTATCTTTCATGTTCTTTTATCCTTGTTTGTATGCTGCGTTTTGTGGTCCCGATGTAAACTTGTCCACAGCTGCAAGGTATACGATATACTCCTGCAGAGGTGAGGGGGTCTCTTTTGTCTTTTGCTGATCGTAGCATTTGTTGTATTTTCTTGGTGGGTTTAAACACTGTTTGTAGGTTATGTTTTTTCAAAAGTTTCTCCATCCTATCAGTGACTCCTTTAATAAATGGCAAGAATACCTTTCCTATGGGAGACTGTTTTTCTTGAGTTTTCTGATTTTTGTTTGGTTTAATGGCCCTTCTGATTTCATTCTTGGAGTAGCCGTTTGCTAGCAGTGCGTGATTTAGATGGTTAGTTTCTTCCTTGAGAAACTGTGGTTCACAGATCCGTCTTGCACGGTCCATTAATGTTTTGATTATTCCTCTTTTCTGTCGGGGGTGGTGGTTGGAGTTTTTGTGTAAGTAGCGATCTGTGTGAGTTGGTTTCCGGTAGACCTTGTGACCTAACTGAAGGTTTGATTTACGGATGACAAGGGTATCAAGAAATGGGAGTTTACCCTCAATTTCCTTTTCCATGGTAAACTGAATGTTTGGATGGATATTATTAAGATGGTTTAGAAAGTCCATTAATTTTTCTTCACCATGGCTCCAAATGGTAAATGTATCATCTACGAACCTGAACCAGACTGTAGGTTTGTAAGGTGCTGATTCTAATGCTGTCTTTTCAAAATATTCCATGTAAAAGTTTGCTATTACTGGACTGAGTGGACTTCCCATAGCTACTCCATCAATCTGTTCATAAAATTCTTGATCCCATAGGAAATAACTTGTTGTCAAACAATGGTGAAATAAGGCTGTTATATCTTCTGGAAAAATCTGGTTAATCAATGAGATTGTGTCTTTAACTGGAACCTTGGTAAAGAGGGATACAACATCAAAACTGATTAATATATCCTTTGGATTGAGTCTTAACGGACTGATTTTGTTGATGAAGTGAGTTGAATCTTTGATGTAAGAAGTGGTTTTTCCAATGTGGTCCTGTAGGAGGGTGGTCAAATATTTAGCTAATTCATATGTTGGGGAACCAATGGCACTCACGATGGGTCGGAGTGGAACGGGATCCTTATGAATTTTAGGTAGTCCATATAATCGTGGTGGTTGTGCTTCAGTCTTGCATAGTTTTCTGTGTGTGTCGGGATGAAGAGTGGAATTCTTGATCAGAATGCTAGTTTTCCTGGTAATTTTGCAAGTTGGATCTCGTTTTAGTTTTTTGTATGTGGCAGGGTCCAGAAGTTCCTCAATCTTCTTTTTGTATTCTTCTGTTTTCATGATCACTGTGGCATTGCCTTTGTCAGCTGGTAGAATAATGATTTCTGGATCTGCATTGAGGGTCTTGATGGCGTTTCTCTCCTTGCGTGTTATATTGCTAGCAGGGGGCTTTGCTTTTCGTAGAATTCTTGCTGTCTCTCCTCTTATTTCCTCAGCATCTTCTTCAGGTAGATTACGAATGGCAGATTCTACATTTGCAATGATGTCTTCCACTGGAATTTGGGTGGGAGTGACTGCAAAGTTTCCTCCCTTAGCTAAGATGGAAGTTTCTTCAGGTGAGAGTTGTCGGTCTGTCAGATTGAAGATAATCCGTTTGTTGTCAAGTTTTGGACTGTTCTGTCTTCTTTCCTGTAATTTGTTAAACTTTTGCTTCTGTCTGGAAGTATGGCTGGTTAACCCCTGTTCCATTTTTCTGTAGGTGAGATTATCAATCTTGTCCCAATCATGGCTTCTCATTTTGTGGCTAGCATTGATATGTAAGGAAAACAACTCCTTGTCTGTGGCAGCAAGTTCTCTGCGGGTAGTGTGAATTCTCTCTCGTAAGAGAGCCCGTTCTAGATGGTCATAAATGCGGTTAGCTCGGGAAGTTTTAAAGATTCTTTTACTTGTGAGAAAAGATGGAATGGTTCCAGTGTCTCTGCATCGCAGTAGAAAAGTTAAAGAACAAAGTAGATGTGCTTTCTTGTTCCGAAGTGTTTCCAATCTCCGGGTCTGTTGAAATATTTCCTCCCCGTAGAGGCGTTCAAAATATTGTCGAAGGCTTTCACGGTCAGAGTTCATTGGTTCTTGTAGGTTATCCGGGCTGTGTAACCGTGGTCTTGGAATTTTCTTTCCTGACGTTTCGCCAGCAACTGTGGCAGGCATCTTCAGAGTAGTAACACTGAAGGACAGTGTCTCTCAGTGTCAAGGGTGTAGAAAGAGTAATATATAGTCAGAAAGGGGGTGGGTTTGAGCTGAGTATTGTCCTGCAAAAGTATTGTCCTGTAAGTATCAAGATAATGTGCTAATGAGGGTATGGTATGTTAATATGGAACCATTGTATCCTGAAGTGATCTGTTAATGTGTGTAATCCAAAACTAATCTGTATGGCTATTGTTGAATGTTGTCTTTGTCTGGAGGTTTTTCTGCTAAGAGTTTGAAGTATGCATTCTCAGCATTGAATAATCAGAAAAGAAATCTTGGTTTAACAGTTTGGAAAATAGAGTTTTGGCAAAAAGTAAATTTCTCAGTCCTGTATCTTGGAAACTTGTTCTGCTGACTGAGATCTATTTGGAACCCAACTTAGATTGTCTGCAGCTGAGTGATGGACAATGTAACAGCAGGGATCAGAGCAGGCCCTTCCATGAAAAAGCGATAGCGAGAGATTTTAAAAGTACTTTGTTTAATTTTTCATTGTGCCTTGTGAAATCAAAGTTGTTCTTGGCTGTTGCAATAAAGTTGTAGTTAAAGAGAAGGTGGGAGACAAAGAAGGTTGTCTTTAGCCTTAGAGGCTGACTAAGCACAGCAGGATGGGAGGATGGAATGAAACTTGTCCACAGCCCAAGATAGTCATTCCTTTTACTTTGAGCAAACTGTCTTTAGCCCAAGGCTGAATCTGAGAGGTTGGGAACTGCAACTAAGAGATCATTTTTGCAATGTTGTATACTTAAACAGATAGCATTCCAGATGTGGAAAAATACATCTATGGGCCTGGGGACTCTTAGGCAGGCAGCTCTAAAGAAAATATTTTGGGGCACTGGGGAAAAGAAGTCTTGGAATGGATGAGTGCTGTCTTGATAGTGTGAACTTTTAGGGAAAGGAAATCTCATTTGCTTTTTCTGTTGCTGGAGTCCCAGCTGTGGAGGCTTGTCAGTGGCACTCTAACAATAAAGGAAGGGCAAGTATGCCCTCACTCCCCTGGAGTGCCACCTAAGCATGGAAAGAGAGGCACTCTTGCTGGGGCTCTACTCATTATTTCACTCTACTTGCTAACAGCAGGAATGTTTGGATTGTAGTCCGCCTATACATAGTAATTTGTTTGTGTCCATATTGTGTAAGAAGACTGAAACAGCTATTCTTGGGGGGGGGGGTAAAATGTGTCACAAACCAGATCTATGGCACTGGAGTATATGTGAATGTGGTGAGTGGGAGATATCTGTGTGAGGTTAATATGTGTATGTAAAAACAGGCTATCACTAAAAATAACCCCAGCTTTGTACCTGAATTAGTGAAATCTACTTTTCATACTTCAATCAACATTTATTAAATGTTAAACTGATGTTGCCTGATCTACTGATAGTAATAAATGTTGATTGACGTGAAATCTGCTTGTGACAGATAGCTGTAGCACGGAGATGAGGAATGCAGTCTTTTATAATGCTACATATGCTGTTACTGTTATCCCTATTTTGCCATAACAATGGAGCAGGCATTGGATAGTATGAAGTTGCACCTCCCTCACTCAAAAATTCCTTTCAGAAGATTCAGTAGCAACTCAAGCTTAATATCTGGTAATATGATGATATTGGAGGCTAGGACTAGGGTTGTGAAAAAAAAATTGGTAAATTTTGGGTTCGGGTTTATTGGGCTCGATATTTTTTGGTAAACCCGGAATAAGCTGAATTCCCATACTGGTAAATATCAGTATTCAGTTTATTACCGGGTTTACAGAAAAATTTGGGTCCATTATATTCTGTGGGGATTTTTTTCAAAGCTCCTGTGGAGGCATTTTTGGAGGTAGAGTCCCCAAAGTTGCAGCGTGTCTGCAAGGGACTCTTCTTAGACAGTTACCAAAGTTTGGTGAACTTTGAGACAGGGGGTCCAATTTTATGGCCCCTCAAAAGGGTCACCCCCATCCTCCAGGCATTTGCGGGCCGAGCTGTCCATTGCTTTTCAGGTTCAGAAGTTCAGCATTGTCACAGATTGGTGGAAAGAGCCAATTGGCAGTCTAGCTCCTTAAAGTCTGGGAGCTGCCTTTGTACCTGGAGTGCATAGCATGATGTCCATGCAAATTAGATTCCAAACTAAGGGAAACACCTTAAATGCAAGAAAAATAAGTCATGGAAAACATTTCTTTTGGTGGCAAATGACATCCTGTGAACAGTCCTTTATTATGGTTATCAAAGATTTGATTTCAAGAGATGGTCACGGTTTGGGGAAATGAAGCCTCTAATCGGGACGACCTTCAGTTTGTCAGCAGGTTTTCGGGGGGGGGGGTGATATCGGAGTCAGCCAAAGCCTCGACCACGGGGCCTATCTGAAGGAGATTGCTCATCCTCGTGGGTGAGGAAGTCTTCTTCGAAAGCCTTGTGGTATGAGCAGCTGTTGAAGCCAGCTCTTTTTAGTTAGCGGGTATATCCCTCTGGACAGGACTGGTAAGTTCCGGCTTTTAAACAACCCTTATGCTTTATCCAAATTAACCCGCTGAATGGTGATGGTTGTGTGGTTGGATGGTTGGTCACACTAAGTTGGCTCCAATTACACGATCCCTACCTCAAAAGGGCCCAACTATGGGCCCAAGCAAAACCATTAAAAAAAAAGATAGAAAAATGGGAGAAAGCACAGAGCCGTGTATCTCAGCAAATGCGAATAGCCAAACCCGAAAAAGCATATTAATAATTATTCAGCTTTTTCAAGAATCGCCTATTCAGCTTTGGGCAGATCTCCAGGTTTTGGTGTTTGGTAAACCCGAAAATTACTGAAATTGCTAATTTCAGTTTATTTTCAGTACAGGTATATCGATATGCGCCCTGACCTGGATGGCCCAGGCTAGCCTGATCTCGTCAGATCTCAGAAGCTAAGCAGGGTCAGCCCTGGTTAGTATTTGGATGGGAGACCACCAAGGAATACCAGGGTTGCTGTGCAGAGGAAGGCACTGGCAAACTACCTTTGTTAGTTTCTTGCCATGAAAACCCCCAAAAGGGGTCGCCATAAGTCGACTGCGACTTGACGGCACTTTACACACACACACATATTGATATGCACAACCCTAGGACTGAATTTACAGCCAAGTCTGATTGTCTAGTAGATTGCTACAAAAATTTCACAGCTCCAGTATTTCAGACTGAAAAACCTGTTTCATTTTTGATTTTCCTTATTTGGATGGAACCTATGGGCCTATGTGCTCCATATGGGTAGAGTTGCCAGCCTCCAGGTGGTGGCTGGAGATCTCCCACTATTACAACTGATCTCCAGGCAACAATCAGTTCCTCTAAAGAAAATGGCCACTTTGGAAGATGGACTCCTGGCATTAAACCCTGTTGAAATCCCTCCTCTCCACTAACCCAGCCCTCCTCAGGATCCACCCCCCAAGTCAACAAGTATTTCCCAACCCAGAGGTAGCAACTCTATCCATGAGTCTTTATTTTCATGTTATTTTATACAGCAGTGTTAGGAAGGGCGAAGGAAACAGATGCAGCTGAGGGAGTCACACACTGAACATTCCTCTATGGGAAAATTGAACAATATACTAACCCCCTTACCTTATGGAAGTTGTCTCCACTATCTGTGGAAATGCCCGTGTAGATACCACCAGTGACAGGCTCTGCAGGGCCTCCAGTACTCCAGAGGACTCCAGAGAACCAGACACAACAAGACCTTAATTATGGAGGTACCTACCTGAAGACTGACCTCAAGAACTGCCTTACCATTGACTATAAAGGCTGCCAGGAGAAAAAGAAGGTTCCTTGAAGGCTCCTCTTCCCCTAAGGATAACATATGCATCCATCACACAGTGTTCTTTTTCACCTAAGCAACTCTTCCTCAGTCCATAAATATATCAGGGTTTTTTGTTGTTGTTGGGGAAGGTGAGGGAAAAGAATTCACTTGTACCACTAAACTCTTTTTAATTCACTATGCTTTCTTTCAGTGAATTCAACAACCAAACTATTTTTTCCCTGCCCCAAATATGCAATAAACGTTGGCAGCTAAAACAAGTAAGACATTTATTTTCATCCCAGATCTCTCAATCCTTAGCTGTAGGGAAGTTATCAAACCGCTTAATTCTAAAAACAGCAGCAGCAACAATACCAAAACACTCATTTCCCCTTACATGCTAAATTACTCTCTGTTGGCATATGTGAATCTATCCTGCTTTCTCCACCTCCCTGGAAAACCATAACAGTATTCTTCATTTTTTCATATCCAGCCTCAAATGCACTTTTTCCACTAAATGTTTTGCCATTGTCAATTTACGCAAATTTCT
Organism: Euleptes europaea; assembly: GCF_029931775.1. Classification (NCBI taxonomy): domain Eukaryota; kingdom Metazoa; phylum Chordata; class Lepidosauria; order Squamata; family Sphaerodactylidae; genus Euleptes; species Euleptes europaea. The sequence goes on from NC_079319.1 coordinate 34,828,367, forward strand.
TTTTTTGTTCTAAAACTTTCTAACCAGTCTAAAATATCAGACATTGAGCTGGACTAACATATTCCAACCCGATTTCAAAAAAATGTTTTTTGCTCTCCCAGCATCATTTCCTTGATAAACAGTATTCCTCTATGCGTGGAGTAGAACTAAGCAGATGTTCTCTACTTGTTTACTTTTTTTATTCATTCATATTTTTCTCAAGTTTCTGTTCTCCTCTTCTAGCTATTCATTTGGTAGATTCATTTGTATTGTTTGCACATGTGTTACAGCCTTTATATACACAATATATTATTTATATGTATAATACATGTACAGTGTATAAAACAGATTTATTGATAAGCATGAATACACTGAAAAATGTGTACATTTTATGAGGAAACTACAGTGTGAAGAAATAGCAAATGACGTGAAAATAAAGAATCATGGATTTGATTTGCAAAACAGAGGCACAAAATAAAAATAGGAGGGTTGGGGTTGGGAATAGTAACAGGAGAGATAAGAAGTTCAAAATTGTCCTAACCTGGAACCTGCATAGCATTCATCCATTCCAGTAACAATTTGTGTTGCTTGGCAATTTTGAGCACTTTTCTGGGATGACAGCTGAAACTGTCTCTCAATGATGTGGTTTCCTTTGTTGCTACTCAGGCATCTTAGAATTCCAAGGCCTTGAACTCTTGAAATCTGCTGCCCCTTCCATAAAAAGGTTCTTGACCTGGTTCTTGGCCTGCTCAAACACTGCAATTCTAATCAGTTACACCCTTCTAATGCAAAGTGTCATAGTCTCAGCTGCTGATCTAATGCCCATGACAAATCTGCATCCAGTGGCATACTCTGTCAGACCAGCCAAAGTGAGCTAGACAAACCAATGGTCAATAATTCTCCTTTCTCTCCATCATCCCAATCATTCGTACCTGAAATGATCCCAAAACAAGCAGTCCATTATACTTCCATAAATCTTGGGCTTCTTTATTTGTTGTGACTCGATCCATTCTACGAAGGCCTTAATGGGATGCACATGGAGTAATGAAACCAATAACTCCCCCCCCATCCAAATCTCAAGGTTGTCACTAGTTGTGTGACACTAGCTGTGTGACTAGTTCTGGGACACTTTCTATTGTTTTACCTGGTGTAGTTCCTTTACCTAGGAGATTTCAAATACTTGGTATGTTTGTCTACCAAGAATTTCAAACATACTAAATAGTTCAAGACTGTCCACCCTATCAACTTTCTCAGCTAGGTTCTCTGAGGGCGAAAACACACGGTCGCTTTAGCCTCCTTTATTCCCTGTTTCAGCCAGGATTTAGCCAGGATCGAACGCATGTTCGGCGAAAATGCATGTGGTCCATCCTGGCTGAATCCTGGCTGAAACAGGGAATAAAGGAGGCTAAAGCGACCATGCGTTTTCGCCCTGAGGCAACTGATCTTCTGGGTCAGCTGTGATCTTTTGTACCTGCAGATCTAATGTGGCTTCCTCATCTCACTACAGCTTCCAGAATCTCTTTCACATCTGAATTTCTTCTACAAACCACTGTTGTATGTTGATTTCAGGAGTGCTCTATTTGTTTGGCTCACAAAACAGCTCAATTTCTCATCAAGGAAATAAAATGTAATGGTGGAAACCAATGTAAAATACTGCACACTTTCCTGAGCAGTAAGACACTGCTCACTAACAGTGCATTCCTGACTTGCACAGTTAGGTGGCCTCCTGAGCCGTTATGGCTTGGGAACACCCCCTTTTTCCCCAGCTGAGATACGCCACCTTCTCCTGTGCAACCCTATGAGGTTGCCTCCTAAGCCCGGCGCAGTCATTCCGCTCAAGAATGCACTGTCAAGACGTTAGCTGACTTTGAGGAATGCCATGAATATTTACAACATTTTTGTAATATTTATAATTGAAAAATAGATGTAAATATTATTTACACATCTATATATATAATTGGTTACTAGCACGTGGACTCCTAGAAACAGGCAGTAAAATTGCTGATCCTGCAGCAGGCTCTCCTAAAAACAATTCACAAGAGACTGTATCATACTGTGATGGGAGTTTTGTGCTTCCTACATGCATGTAGGACCAGTTTTCCTCAGTGGAACAGGCTTCCTCGGGAGGAGGTGGGCTCTCCTTTGGAGGTTTTTAAGCAGAGGCTAGATGGCCATCTGTCAGCAATGCTGATTCTGTGAACTTAGGCAGATCATGAGAGGGAGGGCAGGAAGGGTTGCATCAGTGTTTGGCTTTTGTGGCCCTCTCTTACATGCCCAGGGAAATGCTGATCACCACTTTGGAGTCAGGAAGCAATTTTCCTCCAGGCCAGATTGACCAGAGATCCTGGAAGATTTTTTTTGGGCCATGTTTTGGGCATGGAGTAGGGGTCACTGGGGATGTGGGGGAAAAGTAGTTGTGAATTTCCTGCATCATGGTTGGACTAGATGACCATGGTGGTCCCTTCCAGCTCTACGGTTCTATGTTTCTGACCACGACATCAGTACATGAAGTACGGCTTCAACCTTCCCCTTGTTCCATTTTTTTTTTTTGCATGTTAAAATGGCCGTGAGGAGCTGTTATTTGCTCTGGTGAGAAACATATTCTTTGTTGGCTACATGTACATTTTTCCACCAGAGGAAATGGCAGTTCCCTGAAGCCAGTCCAGGAGGAGATACAGTCCAGGCAGAAAGCTGAAGCCACTTCTATCTGCATGCCACAGCCTTGATCAGAATTGGACCCATGTTGATCTTGGTAGCACAGAGCTACTATCACATCTGCTATGAAGTCCTTGTGGTGGTCTTAGGGTATTTGTATTGTATGAATCAGTCAAGAATGGATTCCTGCATCTCCGTTATGTATTTTCAGGCTGGCTAACTCTAGCTGAAAACTCTTATCTGTCTCTGACTGCAAAGTCAAAAGGCCAGTTGAATTCTTTTCTTCCCTCCCTTACCCTTGAGGGTCCCACCCTTGCAATTATGTTTCCCATTCAGGAAAACATCTCCCAGACTGACAATTAGCAAGCAATCAGTTTAACAAAGGATGGTCCTCCTGCAGCCATAACTATATTTCCCACAGATTCTGATTAAATAATAAATAAATAAGAAGGTCAAAAAATCTTCCTGTTACAATCAAAAACCCGTGCCTCTTTTAAAATATTTAAAAAGGTCATTGTCAACATTTTATCATGTGCCTTCCACAGTAGCATTATGCGGATTCGATTTCTGTGTTCCTTGTGTATAAATCTCCAACACAGATAAAACCAGGATACTGCACCATGAGCAGTCATGAAGCAGTTGCTTCCATAAACACATTTCTGCAGAAATTGTTAAAATATCCCTGCCTGCTGTATAGAAGACAATTCTGTTGTATTTCTTGGTAGAAAATCATTACTCTAAGGCTTTCTTAATCTGGGTTTTCATAAATCAAATGTCTACTTGTCATATATAAAATGACTTATTTTCATTAATGTGTACACCTGTGACCAAACACTGGTTCTCACAAAGTTTGGGCAGGGGGAGTCGAGAGCTGGTGTGATGAACGTACAGTGAGCATGCAACAAATTAACAACTGCCTTGTTAGTTTACCTTTCTGCCACTAACAGCGCTGCTGGGATGTGCACATGCACGGAGTGAAGGAGATAGACATGACCTTTTTTGCCCCCGGCATTTGGAAATCAGAGGTATACTATCTTTGGACATGGAGGTTTCATTTAACACCTTCTGAATGAAAAATCAAGCAGCAGTCAGAGCTCCACGTGCACCAACTGAATGAGGCCATGTACCAGTTCATCTCAAAAGCATGGCAAGGAGTTTCATAAGGGCTAACTGTTCAAAGGTCTTCTCCACTGATGCCCCTGCCCAGAAACAGAAATTCCAGAAGTAGTCCAGCAGGATCTAGCACTTTCAGCAAGAGTAAAATGGTTATCATTGAAAGAGCTTGCTTGTGAATCTTATAGAATTAAAGAGTTTTGCAAAATGGTTTTGCAAAAGTTTTGTTTTGCAAAATTGTTTTGCAAAAGTTTTGCAAAATTGCTCGAGAGCTGAGAACTGAGTTGATTTTCAAGGTCTGACGCAGAGGTTGAGTATGTTTTTATTAACACTTTTATGCTTAATTATTGGCTATGTGTTTTGCAATGCAAATGTCTCTTTATAAGATTTGTAAGCTGCTCTGAAATCATTTAAGGTGCGGTAAAACAAAATACCTTGTAATAAATAAATGAAACAACAATTCCAGGACCTGTTTTGTGGTCTTTTACTTTCTGTACAGTGTAGCTGTATGGTGTGAGTCTCTGGCAATATATTTAGGTAATATTATTGCAAAGGATCAGACAAGACAACAAATATAAAAAAGAGAAGAAAGAAGATAAACCCAACAAAAGCCTATTTGAACCACTCCCCTAAATTGCTATTTTTGTTATTGGCATCCTCCTGAAATTTACTTTGTGTTACTTCCACCCAGGAAGGCATTTCACCAGGAAAAAAAAAAACAAAAAAAAACAAAAAAAACAAGCTCTATTGAATTATCTGTTAAAAATCTCTGCAAGATTACACAGATGTGTAAAGATTTTCTCAAAGACAAAAACTAAGTGCCCCGGTACCAGAAGCTCCCTAAATTGTATCAAAACTCAGTTTATATTCCCACAGATGTCTAACAAGCTGCGTATATGGTCTTGGATTATAGACTGGGAAAAATCAATAGCCGCTGTCTCAAAGGGACCAATATAGATTATGAATCACAGCCAGGAAGTTGTCAGTGATCTCAGCTGCCAACAGAGCCTCAGTAAAGATATTTGCTACTACATATTCTTTTAATGTGGAGCTTTTATATATGAAACGAAACAGGTCAGTTCTGGCCAAAAAAAATAAAAAAAAAATAAGGAGATTTTAAGGAGAGTTCCTAGATAACAAAAAAGTAAGCAATATCCAATTCATTTTTTTAAGCCTTTCTGTCAGCAGAAACCTCATCAGCTTTTCTGTGCTTATTTAGTACACATTACTTATACTTAGCGAGGCTGATCAATGGGAAATTGAGTTATATCACTCCTATGTCAGTAGCAAGAAATCAAAAGGTTATGAGGTGCCAGAAAAGGAAGCAACAACAAGACTTTTTGTGTAGAGGGAAAAATCAGTTATATTTTTGGCAAGGAACCATGAGCTTGGCATGCTTAACACAGCATCAGAGGCATGGGATTTCTTTTTGGCTGGTTGTGACAACTGTACTTGAAAAGGGCACAGTGTTCCAGGAAAAGTTTTCGGCGCCAACTCTGCTGAAATAAATGGAAGCTGAGCAAAAACCTAGATATCTTGACATTTTCTGGAGTTTGTACAGAAAAGATTCCCAGTGGATCGTTCACAGGCTGATGTACAGAAACACGGGTCAGTTATCAGTATGGCTGTATCGAGACTTCACCAACAAACCACGTGAATCTGCAATCCTTTGCATCATGGGCAGCATCACCTGTCCCACTTCCCTTACACACCATGCTGAGATTGGGAACTTCCTGGTTTATGAAGTGTTCAGTCTTACTACAATTTGTTGTGGTATCGATGTTTAAGCACTGTCACAAACTAGGGGTTGTTTTTGGCCCACAAACCAAGATACTAAATCAGGAAGTCGTCAATATTGACATTGTATGCAAGAGAAAGAAACAAGAAGTGGAGAGCACACCAGCCCAAAGATTTCAAGTCTATACATATCATGAAGAAACTGTGGTGAAACAGGGAAGAATGATCTGTAATTTGATCAGTCCATGCAGTAGGAAGAGTAAATAGTCTCATTATTTGGGTTGGTGAAAGTTAACAGTAAGTTCTCTTTGCTAATTTTTCACTTCAAAAGTTAGTGTATTGCCAGTGATATAACAATGTCCTTCCTTTGATGCCTCTTTTGATGCCCCTTTATTTATTTTTTAGACACTCCTCAACATGATTGTCAAGGTAAGAACAGAGTATAATGAAACTTGTGATTTGCAAAAATTATTGGACAAATCCTCCTGTTGATTCTTTTCTCTTTTGCCAGCTAAACAGGTCCAGAAATTAAGATCTTTCCTGAGTTGAGGTTTAGACAGATCCAGAAATAATTGCATACTTGCCTGATGTTTATTGTTCAAATCCTGTATTTCTGAATATGTATATGATTTAACTCAGTCTTGTAAGATGTAAAATGTCATACATTTTAAAGCTATGTTCCATATTTTATACACATTTGTTCATGGTGAATGATGCACTGCATCATGGGAGCCACATTAGTCAGTAGCGGAAGGCCAAAATTCAAGTCCAGTAGCACCTTAAAGACAAACAAAATTTTCTAGGATATAAGGTAGGGCAATTCCTCTTTAAATTATGCTTTGGCACCCTGGTCCTCTTTACTGGGGCAAGTCTTTAATTCTAGGAATACTTGTGTTACCCCTTTTAATCTTTACAGCTATTTCAGTTCTTGCAGCTGATGATAGATTAACATCAAATGTGTGGTTTTATATATTTCCATGGCAAACCCAGGCCTAGATGTGGCTTGCACATCACATATTGCCTTATCCTGGATGAATTGGAGAATAATTTCTTGGGGTGGGGGGAATGGGACGACACAGGCTTGTTGTGATAATATTTTTGGATGTGAGGGCGATCTAGCTGCGACATTTGCCACCCCATTGATTGCCAGGGTTGATTTGGCTGATCTGGCTGGCTAGGTGGATGTCCCCTATCTCCCTCACCGCTCCATGTGCGTCCCTCCCAAAGCTGTGTGCTCAGTGGAAGACGACGACCATCCCAGACAGAAGGAGTGTACGGTTCTCCGATAGTATTTTATGTCACTGTGCAAAATGAGTGGAAAATAAAGTATAAAATGTTCCATTTTACTCATCCAAAATATTAATTAATTATGTAAGAAACAAGACACTAAGAACCCAGAAAAAAACTGAATTTAAAATAGAAAAAACCCTGTAATGATCAAGAAAGAAACTTGACTGAGAAAAGTGGGGTTTTTTTATTCCCCCTTTTTGTAGCCCAGAGTACCTAATAATTATGCCAGTCTTGCCGTCTCGACATGGTAATTATAAGGTACTCCAAATCAGAAATACCACTGGCCCATCAACCTCAGCTATCCTAACTGCAGAGGGGGGGACACTAATACTTATGCAGTTCAGCAGAATTGCTTTCCCAATGAGCTGACAGTCTAGGTGCCTGGAACTTGTCTCCCTTGATTGTCAGTTCACTGCTGAATTACTCTCTAGAGCAAGCAGCGAGCAACAGCAATTCTGCCAAATTTCTATCAGCTAATGCAGAAGAAACTCTGCAGCCTTGAGAAACTGTGAGCAGTTCAGGTGCAGTGTTTGGCTTGGGATGTCTTTGCATGATTAAAAACTTTTCCCTCCCTCTAAATGGGGACCAATTTGCCGGTTCTTGTCCAATCATCTATCCCCATGACATCTATCAGGCTCCCCACCCCTCAGTTTTTTTAGGAATTAGATTGTGCAGGAAATAAAGTTAAAATGTCTGTAAGAGACATTCATGGGCATTTTCATATATGATAGCAAAATGTTCCTGTCATCTGCATGTTGCTTAATTAGGATGAGGAGATGAAAAGAAGTTCAAAGATTCTATGCCATTTCATATGTGAGGCCCCCTACCTTCTGCCATCCTCCCACTGAAGAAGGTATCTGGCCCAGAGACCTCAAAATAAGGAAGGAGACGGGGTTCCTGCACCCAGGTCCTCTTCCTTCCCCAGACTGGCTCTCTCTCTTTCCTGCTTCTTTCCTCTGCTGCCTGTGTCCCTGCCCTGTTCCTTTACCTCGCTACTCAGAGCTGCCTCTTAGATTTCCCCATTCTGGCTTTCTCCAAGTCTGGACTCACACCCCTCCCTGCCTTTGCCTGACTCCCAGTCTTGTTTTCAGCTGTGTTGGAGCAATCTACCTGGATCCTGGCCACTGCCCTCTCCCTAGGGTTGCCAACCTCCAGGTACTGAGTAAATATAAGTTAGCCTGCTATAAAGTTAGTTAGCAAACAAGGCATAGCAGAAAAAATTAAGCAATAATTATCAATGCAATATTAATCTTATTCAATTTTGGCATATATTACCATTCAATTATACAATCATTGTATGTGCAATAGTGTACAAAAAAAATCAAAACATTATATTAAACGCGTTGTTAAGTCACATGCGTTATCTTTAAGCCAAAGAGTCTTGTGCGAATATATCGCCAACTTGCATCAAGGAGACGTTGAGTTGTAATCACGTAAGTGTCAAGTCTTTTGTGATGTAGGTAGCAGTTTCCTTCTCGGGCTGTATAATAACACGATCCTTCGTTATACAGCCCGAGCTGGCAGCTGATGAAGACCTCCTAGTGGTCGAAACAGGGAAACATCCGGCACCCTGTATTCTATACGATAGGTTCCGCCGTTGCCACTCATGTGATTTATGAGTTATTATACTCCAAGTAGCAGCAACAGAAGGAAACTGCTACCTACATCACAAAAGACTTGACGCTTACGTGATTACAACTCAACGTCTCCTTAATGCAAGTTGGCGATATATTCGCACAAGACTCTTTGTTTTGATTTTTTTTGTACACTATTGCACATACAATGATTGTATAATTGAATGGTTATATATGCCAAAATTGAATAAGATTAATATTGCATTGATAATTATTGCTTATTTTTTCTGCTATTCCTTGTTTGCTAACTTCCAGGTACTAGCTGGAGATCTCCAGCTGATAGAGATCAGTTCACCTGGAGAAAATGTCCGCTTTGGCAATTAACCCCTATGGCATTGAAGACCCTACCATCCCCCAAAGCCCACCCTTCTCAGGCCCCAAAAACCTCTAACCAGTGGCAAAGAGGAACCTGGCAACCCTACCTCTCCTGGCCTTCTTCGCATGGGTGATTCAGGCCTCTAGCCATCCTCAGCTCAGGTAACTGGGGTGGGATCGAGTTGGAGCCAGGCGTTGGCTCCTGGTGTCATAGAAATGGAGTGGAGAGAATTTTAGCTGATGTCACATTTCTTCCCTAGTACAACAAACAGAATTGCAGGATTTTCTCTCCTACACTATTATTAAAGGTGAAGCAGTTTCATCATACAACTCCAAACACGAAAAGGCTCCCAGTACATAATCTATCCTGCATCAGTTCTACTTTAAAATCAGAATCTCATACCCAAGTGGTTCTCTCTCATTCTGTTTGGAATTCATTTCTTTAGCTCCAATCTAACTTCAACTCTATAACTTTCTTCACAGGTTCTTCATCTATGTAGACAGAGAATTCCCTAGATGTTTTGCAGATATATTATACATTGCAGCTCCAAAAATTAATGCTTGACGTTTCTTTTATTAATCTTCTTCACTTGGAGGAATTCTCATGGCAGTGTCTTTATTGGGATATAAGCTAAGGCAAAAACCAGAAATCATCCCTAAACAGTTTTAAAAATTAAAAAATACACACACACACACACACACACACACACAAGACGCTCCAAACAAATTAAAAGAGCCACATCTCTGACTGAATTTCCATCTGATTTAAAGTTGGGATGTGTTTATGTGAGCAATAACACACAAACAGAGAAAGAAAAAGACTTGAACAGAAAGTAGAAAATATGGTACTTTAACAAATGTGCTTTGTTTTTAAAATTTCCCACAACTGATGGTTAGAAATGCTAAGACAACATTTCCAACCATTTTAACCATCAAGGAATACCAAAGTTGATTAAGGAAGAATAAGGCACTTGAAGAGAAGTTTTCAGAAGATAATATGTGAAAGAAAAGTTCTTTAAAGTCTATGCAGATGTATAACAGGCTAGTGATAGTGGAATGAAATATATCTGTATTTCTCAAATCAGAGATGGTTAATGTCTACATTTCTTACCCATAGCTATTAGGATTTTTTTCTAATCCTAGTCAAATTCTTTTCACTTCCTTCACAATTTACAAAGATATTCCTGCTGCTCTCAAAATCCACCTGAAATTATCACAATGGTTACAATAGAGAGTGTGTGAAGCAGTCAGGATTGTGTGCACACAGGTTTTTTAAAAAAGAAAAGAGTGACTCCAGTCTATTGATTTCAATGGGTTTAGACAGGAGAAAATTTTCATAGGATTTCATTGTTCTAGTCTCTAACTGGGTCAAGGAGCAAGACTTGCAGAGAAATCCCAAGCAAAATAATTGAAATCAAAGATCTTAGAAGGATGTAACTTTGCTTAGGATTACACTACTAGTGAGAGGGAAATGGTGGCTACTAGGGGTGTACATTCAAGAATGTCCAAGTCAAAAATATACATGAAAACCACTGTTTCGGTTGCTACTGTGACATTCCATAATGGGTACACAAAACTGGAATTCTCAGGCATTATGAAAAATACGTCCCAGAAAAATCCACGTAGCCTTTGGTATTCAGGTGCTTACCATCAGCAGCAGCAGGTGACTTGTTTTAATTTGATTCTCCAAATTTCTCAGACAGTGGCCTGAGGAAGGTGGCTTCTTGCCAGAGCAAGCTACAAGTCTGGTGAAGGGCCTGGCAGAGTGCCCATTCCAGGTCGCTCCTTTTTCCCTCCCTGCTTCATAGGGGTGGAGCCCTTTCCCCCCTGCAGGTTGAATGCCTGGTGGTACCTTGTTCAGAGGCCTGGAGAAATGGTCCAATTCGCTTGAAACTTGGGTGGTTGAGTGAACCAGTAGCACTAGCTCCCGTGAAATCTGACTGAGAAACGGCCACTCTAGCCTTCCCTCCCTCATGCCTCACTTTGTGAAAGGAAACAAATAGACCACAACAGTCAGACAGTCACTGAAAGAGTAGGAAAATGAAATAAATGCAAACACCTTTTTATTTTTAATGCCAGTGGCCGGTGTCTTTTCCCCACAATAGGAATCAGCGGAGAGAGGAGCACTTGCACTGAGAGGCACCTTCTTTGGGGGTCTGTAAAACTGACCCCCCTTGTCCATTCTGCTTGAAACTTAGGGGGTCTTTAGATTAGAGGGAGGACTATGTTGCATGTAAATTTGGTGCTGTTATCCTTAAAAAAGGGCTGCCCCTGACACTCAAATTGGTTCCCCATTGAAAATAATAGCCCTGAAACTCCAGAAGCCAAAACTCCACACAGATTTGTATCATGAACAGGTAATGTCCTACCCCAAATTCAGCAATCTTGGTGGAAATACCTCCCAAATCCTGGATATGGAAATATAATGATTTTTTTTTCTTAGAGCACTCCCCTATTGGCTACTTAGTGTTGCCAACTTTGGGTTGGGAAATTCCTGGAGATTTTGGGGTAGACAGGGGAGAACAGGATATAAGGAAGGGAGGGACCTTGGTGGGGTATAGAGTCCACCATCCAAAGCAGCTATTTACTTTAGTGGAACTGATCGTTGTAGTCTGGAGATGAGTTGCCATTTCTGGAAATCTCCAGCCCCCCCTGGAGGTTGGCAACCCCATGGCTACTTCCAGGACACTAGTGGTAGAGTTACCAGTTCTGGGTTGGGTGATTCCTGGAGATTTGGGGGTGGAGGCTGGGGTGGGCAGGGTTTGGGGAGGGACCTCAGTGGGGTATAATGCCACAGATTCCACCCTCCAATGCAGCCATTTTGTCCAGATGAACTGATCTCTGTAGTCTAGAGATCAGTTGTAATTCTGGGAGAATTCCGGGTTCCACCTGGAGATTGGCAACCCTAATTAGTGAGCATCTGTAGGGAACAACTAGGAACAATGATGTTTTTATTTTACATGAGAAGAAAGAGAGAACAAGATATGCAAACATCCATACTATTGTGAATATCCAGTAATTTTTGTACCTGTTCAACAGTGTTTCCTTAGCAGTGTCAGAGGATGACGGTGTCCCGAGGTGGCAACTAGACCCTGTTTTCTCATTGTCTGCAGCAGATAAAACTGCTGTTTTTTCCTTCGAAAACTGCTAGTTTAAACATAATCAATAAAGGGGGGGGGACTTTCTTATTAACACACCAGCAACTTTCAGGCTTTGTTTCAGAGATGAAAACTGGACAGATGTGCTGAGCATAGATTTCCTTTTTTTGTAGTTTGGATAACCCTGTGCCCCCCCCCCCAATAATCCTAAAAGACTGAAGAACTCGCTGGAACGCAATTAACTTAGATCTGTATACAGTGCCCAATACATGCTGATATTTTAATGATTTCCTCTAAAATATAAATAAGCTGGGCTACCAGGTCTAATCACCATCCACTCTCTTGTATCAGTGGATGCATTTCTAAAATATACATTGCACATATTACCATTTAAAGCAACCCCTTATTCGTTATGTAGTGCACTTGTGGATAGATGGGCTCACTCTTCCATAACTTGAGGACCCATAAAATGTGGAACTCATTAAGGAAACCTTTGAGGAATAAAGAACACTACCTAGGAGGTTAAATTGTGTCATACGCCGACATACTGAAATGCTACCAGCCTGCTGCTCTTGTGCTAGAAAATAAACTGAGAATGGAAGGGGGGGAGGAGGGTGAGCAAAGAATAGATCACTTCCGTTGCAGCTCAACTTGTCTGATTTTACATTTCTATTGTGTTTTTGTCTTTTCAAATGATTTCAGTTTTCATTTCTATTACAGATCCTTTTAATTGAAAACAATCCTTATTTTATCAGCACTGTTTACAAGCTGGTGTTCTGATGCTGCGGTTTGCAGTGCTTGTACGTGAGTGCCTGTGATGGCGAATGTACAAAGAGAAGCACCCCCGGACTGTGGTCATATTATGACCTATTTCTATGTTGTTCTTTATGGCTGTGCAGCGGCTCAGGAGGCACACACCCTTTCCAAAGGAACTGGAAATTCCTGTGTTTAACCAATACAGGTGAATGGTTGTGTTTCGTTTTTGGGCTGAAATCCAAACCCAACCTCAAGCAACATGCTTTTTCAAGTGTTTTATGTTGAAAGGAGTCTATACTTTAAACTATTCAATGAGATTAAATAAGAAATAGGCTACTAAACCTGGCACTAGGACACCTATATTGAAGTTACAATTATGCAACTTTTTAGACAAAGAGACACGTTACAGAGACATTTACATTTTAAATGTGATTGTCACCTGTTAACTGTAACAATGATTTTCTAAACCTAGAATATTGGGACTATCACTTTTAATTGCTTTCCCTCAGGTGGTTGCTAGCATTACGTTTATTTCTTTTTGTACCTTTAGCTGATCAAATATTCTGGATGTTCAAGAGATAGTTGTCAGATGCACACTCATCTTTTGTCTGCATATTGTTGTGCATATAGGTTGCCATTGTTGGTTGCAAATATGGTTAATCAACAGTGGTATTTTAGTGACTAGGTACCTTTGGAATCAGAAAGTCTAGTGTTGCCTCTGATAATCTGAGAACTCTCCTTACTTCATTCTGCAAGAAAACTGTTGTCCCTTCCAAAAGGAAAAGAGGTATTTCCAGATGTGAGAAAAATACTCAGCAGCCTACAAGAAAGGGAAAAAAATGATATTCACAATCCACTTCATATGACTGATGATGCTGGGGATTAAACCTGGGGCCTTCTGCCCGCCAAGCAGATGTTATGCCACTGAGCCTCAACCTCTCCAGTAGGGTTGCCAGGTCTCTCCTGGCAACTGGCAGGAGATCTGGGGGGGGATACAGGGAGCTGAGATTGGGGAACATACACGATGTCACTTCTGGTACGATGTGGAAGCAGCAGCATCGCACAAGGGGGTCCCTTTAGCACTTGCTCCCAAAACTCTATGACCGATAGAGTTTCTCCTCGGAGTGATGCCAGCGCTTCCACATTGCACTGGAAGTGATGTCATTGTGTGAATCAATTGCTTCACCCCTTACAGCTGGCCTGCTTTTGTCTGCCAATCAGGTGAGTGTTGGTGGGCAGTGGCAGGGACTGGTGGGCAACCTGGGAACCCTACTCTCCAGTAATGCTTATGATTATTCTGAAAAAATCTAATCCTAGATCCAAACTTCCAACGTTTGAAACAAAGCAGGCTTAGATATTTTCATTCCTTAGATGCTTTGACTGACTGTTCTCGATAACTTCCCTAGTGAATAATAATCAGTGACATCTTCTCCCTAACTTTCCCCAGAGGTACTAATTCCCCATTTTATGGAATCCTTTGGTCCTGAATTCCCATGCTGATCTGTAAAGTCCCTCCCCAATATTTTCATTTTTTGAAATGAATGAACATTATCAAACACTGATATTTATTGTGATTCATGTTGCAGCCCTCTTTTCTGGTTCTCAGATGCTGCCATGGGAACATACAATAAAAAAGAAGGGGGTTCTTCTTCATGTTGTCCTCTTCCTTTCTCCCAGCTCTCTCCAGTACCGCCTGGGGTTTTTTCCCCTCATTGGCCCTCCTTCTAGGCCTCTGTGAAGACAATGCAGCAAGTAGGGTTACCAGGTCCCCCCTCTCCTCTAGCGGGAGGTTTTGTGGGGCGGAGCTGAGGTGGGGATGGCACATGGCCATGCCGATGCAATTACATCACTTCTGTTTGAGTGGTAAAGCGGCCTATCGCAATGTGTGGTGCTTCCAGGTGTAAACTGGAAGTGACATAATTGCGCTGGTGCGGCCGCTACACACGCAAGATCACCATTCCTGAGCCGGCCGATGGATTGACAGGCAATTGCCTGTCAATCCAAGTGACCTGGCAACCCCAGCAGCAAGCCTCACATGCCACTAATACCTTCCAACCTTTTACAATGGAAAGACCCTTGTGAAAGGTGAAGAACCATCCAGCCGTTGACATGGCCTCGTCCTACCTCTACCTTCCCTAGAGCTGTGCTGCAGTGGTGGGTCTTCAAAAGTGGACTCCCTGGGGTGGTTTAAAAACTGGCATAACCAGCTCCTCCCCACAACCACCTTTTGGCTGTCTCCCAGTAAGTCTGGAGACTGCCCTATATACACATTCATATTTTTCACATTATGGAACCCATTTAACTTGCTAAAGCTGCGAATTTGGTGGAAGAAGAAGAGTTGGTTTCTTTTTGCCGACTTTCTCTACCTCTTAAAACAGACTCAAACCGGCTTACAATCACCTTTCCTTCCCCTCCCCACAACAGACACCCATTGAGGTAGGTGGGGCTGAGAGATCCCTTAATAGAACTGTAACTTGCCCAAGGTCACCCAGCTGGCTTTGTGTGTAGGAGTGGGGAAACAAATCCAGTTCACCAGATCAGACTCTACTGCTAATGTGGAGGAGTGGGGAATCAAACCCAGTTCTCCAGATCAGAGTCCACCGCTCCAAACCACTGCTCTTAACCACTACACCATGCTGGCACAGCTGTAGAGGACACAGTGTATGCATCTATATGTCACAATGTGATATTTATGAAAGATAACACACCACCCAAAAATTCTTGGATGGTATGGTATGGTTTCTTTGGCTAATGTCACACTTCATAGCAAGCATACTTTTTGGAATAAAACAGCTTCCACATGTGAAATATGTGCGTGAAGCCACTCTGAACTCAACAGTTTTCATTCAAACATGGAAAAAATACAGTTAGCACTTGCAATTGAGGCATCTGGCCCACTGCAAAGATGCAAATTGATTCTCTCTTAACTTTATAATGTCACTATTAGTCAGGTAAGTTGATTATTGGATCGCCACTGCTAGTTTCTATCCCTATTACTAAATTCCCTGTGTAATCATAGATAAATACTGGCTTAATAGACCCAAACGAGTCATGCCAATTCAACAGCATAATGCTGCAGCAGCTGCCGTCACACTGTGTCCCACATCTTGTTATCATAAAAATTGTTATTGATTTATTGACCCTTTCCATAGCCAATGGACAGGCTTCTAGACCATTCAAATACAAATTGAATACTTTAGCCACAGTTGTACTAACACAGAGAAGAGCATTAAGATAAAAAATCCACTGATAGAATGGGGCTCTATAAACTTATTCATTGCCTCCCACTCCCTCTGCCAAATTCTATACTGTATAAAACCATATTTTAATATACTTGTGGTAAGGGTATTATATTCCCACTTTCATTAGATTGTAATGACATATTCTTGTACTGATAAAGCTAGTCTACATAAATGTAGTGACCCTCTATAAAAAGGCACTTTTTAAAAAGAGTATTAGCATAATTGACTAATTTAAGATCCAGTGAATTCCAGCCCAGAAAAAGTCAGCCGAACGTAAGTTATGGGCTGCTGAAAATAATGGAACAAGTTAGACCCAAGTTAGCTGCCTTATATTAAACAGGATCCATTCAGCTTAGGAGTGTGTATTCTGACTGGCAGTGACTTTCCAAGAATCTTGGGCAAAAGTCTTTCCTAGCCCTACTACTGGAAATTCGAGCAAAGCCTTCTAAGGGCGCCACCTGCAAATGGGTAAGTTTGGCAGCTGCCTGTCTATGTGCCTGTCCCACCTTGCAGTACGGACTGCCTGAAGAGGTCAGGAATGTCTCTTCACACTTCTATCATTCTGCAGAATGTTGAAAACAGTAATGTTCAAGAGAGCATTTTTAAATAGAGATTAGAACTATAGACGTGTTAGCAATGGACATGCACATTCTGCCTGGTGCCCAATAGTGACCTTGTGGTTGAAGAGAGCCTGCCAACGCTCACCAGAGGCTGTTTGGGGCATGCAGAAAACGTCTGGGGAAAAGGAAAGGCAGACAACATTTATTTCAGTAAAAACATTTATATCCCACCTTTCCACATTGCCCAAGGCATTAAAAATGGTAAACACACAATTATTAAGCGTAGTCTGTTTTCACAAACTTGTGCATGGTAGGATCCAATGAAAGTGGAGACTCAGATTGTGAGGGTGTCAAAGAAAGGGAATTCCATGATAGGGAGCATTATGGGAGGATTAGAAATGGCAAAGAAGACAGAAATAGGCAATGGTAGATGTTTACATTTTATCACTGCACAAAGGTTTACCCATTCTGACAAGGTAATGTCTAACCGCACGTGGCACTGAGCTGAGAAAGATAAAGCACTAACCTTATTGATGGAATCAGCAGAACAGGATGCAAGACTACTTCCAAGGGAGTCAAGCAGGAAGCAGGTTAAGTCAAACAGCAGCAGCAGCATCCTTGATGGCTTCTGCAGAGGAAAGACATCAAGGAAGCAATAATCTGTGGCTAGAAGAAGGACAAGAAGTCAAGTGATTCTCTGTTCAAATCCCCGCAGAGCCAACAGCCATGAAATGATCTTGTGTAAGGAATTTTTTGGTCAATGCAAGCTGAAAACTATGCAGCTTGTTATATCCCATTTAAAAAAAGGTATTGCATCGGGATCTAAAGTTGGAATTCTGTCTTTGGTTTTCTGCATTCAGAATCATACAAGGCAAAATATTTTACAGGATGGACCAGAGGCACAGTTGTTCCTTTCTTTGAAGGAAGGCCCATGAGTAAGCTTGATTCCATTCAAAAAAGTTAAAAGGAAGAAACAACTTCAATTTATTGAAGTGCTTCAGTCAGTATGTCACAGCAAAGGGTAATTACTTCCAGCCCAGAAAGATTTCAATCCAGCTTCCATGAGGAGGAAGGAAGAGAGAAGTTAAATAAGAGAAAATTTGCTTACTACATGGGTTGGCATGTATTAATAAAACAAGGGTGATGAAACTTCTCCCTGAATGATCGCTATAGATAATGAAGGAAGTGTGGGAACAGATTATATAATATAGTTTCCATCCTCCAAAACAGATCTCTACAATGTGTTAAAGTAGTTATAAACATACGCCACATCCTTCAGGCTTGCCATTTTCCCGCTGCTGGATGACAGTGGTTTTACTATGGCATTTCCAGTGATTCCTAGAGATGTGTGATGTCACTTATGGATTTTCCAAGGAAGTGATGTCATGTTGTTGCCCAACATGTGCCCCCCTTGTGTGTGTGTGTGCGTATGATGAAATGCTATAAAATTAATGCTGTAATGCTCTAAAGCAGTCCAATTATGATCAAAACTCATGGAGTATCAAGCATTTCCTGGTGTTTGTAGTGTAAAGAAACCAAGAAAAAAATTGGGAGAAAGTCCTGAAGTGTGACCTTCAGGGTTTGAATTCCACTTAAAACTATTGTTCAGGTGACACTCCTGAGTCTTTTGGTGCTGCGCATGTGCATTAGAGATGCTCGAACAGCTGCCAATTCAGCTTGTGCCCTGTTCACCACTTGCAAACAGAGAGAAGACTTTTCAATGATCAGACCAATAGTTTGTCCATCTGTTTGTGGGTGTTGGACATGATGTTTCACTATATTCCTTGCAAACATTGCAGTACAGCGCATTTGGCTTTCCATGCATGTGGTATCTCATGCAGCCCTATTGAGGTCTACTGTCTCCCCATCGTTGCATGACTGCTCTGATCAGCAGGCATTTTTTTAAAAAAAAGACAATTAGATCACTCACTAATCATATAAGTTAGTCATCAATAAATGCCATGTTTCAATTAAATCCTACACTTCGATGGTTATCTAAGAAGTCCTTTGTGATCTTAATGGATGCCAATCAAGTCCAATCAGCATGTGTGCAGTTTCTCTGCATGTGTGCAGTTTGGGGAAAACCTGATGCATATCAGTTTAGCAAGCATTTGCAGCTGCTTGGCACAAACCAAACAGAGAGAGTGAGCACCTCCCATCTGTTTGCTACCTTGGAACATGGTAAGTTCAACCATCAGATGTGTTTACAGCAAAATTTGCAGCATTCCTCATTTACCCATTTCCAGGCAGACTATGACTTCTTCTCTCCTGTTTCCCTTCATGAGGGTAATCTTTCACATCCTGTTTACTGTTTCTTGGCTTTACATTCCCCATCTTGGATTGGCCTGCCTACCATATCTTAGGTACATTTCCTATGCATATTTAAGTGCCCCTTTACCATAGGTTAGTTACAGTATCCTATCACAGCCTAGGTCCTAAATTTGCATGAATAGGTTCCAGATCCAAAGATGCCCAATCAGAGTATGGCTGAAATTCACCAATGAGCAGGTGGTTAACAAAATTTTGGTCTAATGCCAGTGCAGTTCCTAGTTGTACACCAAAATAGCTCACACTCTTTTGGAATGCCGCTTTTACGAGGAACTTCGATCACATTATATCTCCCCCCTTTTAACATACAAATCTAATGCCTCTGTGTCTGACATAATGCCTTTTTTATTAAGTGACAGGGACCCCAAGGCTACATTGTCAGTGGCAAGATTTGTTTCAGTCCTTATATCCCTCAAACACTAGATATATGCTGCTCAAGATCAATGGATCAAGGAGCTTCTAAGGGATAAAAGAAAGGAATGTGTGCACCAAAATAGCCAATAGCAGCCCTTCTCCATAGGCACCCAGGTAAATTCAAGTGTATAAGAAGGGCATCAAAAGTTCTGTTTTTGTAGATGGTATCCCTCCAAATCATCTTCCTTCACCACGAACACAAAAGCACCGAACCCTTTCTCATCAAGATAGGTAGAGTATGACTTCTTCTCTCCTATTCTGTTTCCCTTCATGAGATTAATCTTTCACATCCTGTTTACCTTTTCTTGGTTTTGCATTCCCCATCCTGGATTGGCCTGCCTGCCATATGCCAGCCCTTCCCTACTGCATCCTGGTAAAAGTCTCCTGGTAAGAGAGCCAGCGTGGTGTTGTGGCTAAGAGCAGTGGACTGTAATCTGAAGAACCAGGTTTGATTCCCCACTCCTCCACATGAGCAGCAAACTTTAATTTGGTGAACAGGGTGTGATGGCTGACTGCCAGCTCCCAGGTTACAGAATCTCTGGAGTACGAGGAGGGACATTTTCAGGGCTTGGAGAGGGCAGTGAAAAGTTAGGAAATTCCAGTCCGAAGGTCCAAATGCCAAAAAATCAGAGTCCGTTAACTTGCCAAATCAAAATTCACACACAAAGTTTACTTATGCCAGTCCAAGGTTTGAAGTCAGAAAGTCATTCAGGGTGAGAGTCAGCAAGTTGCAAGGTATGTACCATGTTACTTCCTAATCGGTTCCCTGCTCAGCCCTCTTTTTTTTCTAGTGTGCCTGCCTGGGCTTGACTTCATCCTGCGACAACTTCCCATTTTGTTGCTCTATCGCATGCCGGTATGCTTCAAGCCTTATGCTGTGCCTTTTAGCAACTAGTGGCTTTCTTTGTTGCTGCCTCCACCTGTCAGCCCTTGACTCTGCCTCTGGTGAGTCAGCAGTTTGAGGGCTCACAGTTGGGCTACTGGGGCTAGGTTCCCTGCAGGGTGGGCGTGATCCTGACCAGACTTCAGACTGTGAGACCTGCGTAGGCTCTGGGGAATTAGCAGCCTGAGAACTGCCAGCTGGGCTACTATGCTCCTTACAAGGCTGGGATGGGTCTGATACTACTTCAGGCTGTGAGGCCTGAAGCAGGTCCAGCGGGGCAGGCAGGCTCCTCCTGGTAGAATTCTTCCTCTGAGGATGACTCATTCCCCTGAGACTGACCCATGACACTGGGTTGGTTTCCCACTCCAACATATGAAGCCACCTGGGTGACCTTGGGCTAGTCATAGTTCTCTCAGAACTCTCTCAGCCCCACCCACTTCACAAGGTTTCTGTTGTGGGGAGGTGAAGGGAAGGAGATTGTAAGCAGGTTTGATTCTTCTTAAAAGGTAGAGAAAATTGGCATATAAAAACTAACTCCTCCTCCCTTTCATTGTGTCCTTATTTCTGTTCCCATTTATCCCACTTTTTGCCCCAAAGTCAGACAATCCCTGATTTATTTTCTTTCTCTGGGTTGGTTTGCTCTGGACTAGCCCAGTGGAACACATTGTGGAGTGTGTTAAAACATAACTTTAACTGGCATCTAGTTTAACATAATGTAACTACCCATTGGGTTTGTACAAAGTAACTGATCCCCCCCACACTATATAATCCTTTCCCTTTCACTTCTTTTCATACTGATATCTCATTTTCTGATATAATTTCTTGGTCATTAAATGCTTGTCTCCCTTTAATCTTTTTTTTTAAATGAGATTTATTGTTTCAAATTGGGAGTCACATTAGGGTAGCCAGGTCCCTTTTCACCACCGGTGGGAGGTTTTTGGAGCAGAGCCTGAGGAAGGTGTGGTTTGCGGAGGAGAGGGACTTCAATGCCATAGAGTCCAATTGCCAAAGCGGCCATTTTCTCCAGGTGAACTGATCTCTATCAGCTGGAGATCTCCAGTTAGTACCTGGAGGTTGGCAACCCTAAATCACATATACAAGTGACTAAAATATTCCTTCCCCACCCCACCCTGGACTTGTGGCTTGGCTATACACACACAGGGATACTCTTGTGTGACAGGCCTAACACAAGGACGGATTTGGGCAACACATTGTGTTCTGTGGCAATGCACAGGATCAGTAGCTGGTATACTCCACTCTTTGCAGCATATGAGTAATAGCTCAATGTCATATACATCTAGGAAGGCCAGGTCTCCTGCTATACTTCCTGGTCTGGGCTCCCATTCCCTACTGTTGCTTGACAGACTGGCAGGGGGGAAAAGGACGGAGACTCTTTGACATCATTCTAACACATGGGGTCACTTCCAGTGCAAAACTGGAAGTAATGTTATAGTGTTGGTTAACTCATAGAGTTTTTGACGAATCCTAGAGTGTCACCATGACACAATGAAGTCACTTCATGTTTCATGCTGAAAGGGATACCATGCATTGGTGTAATACTAAAGACCTTTTCCCAGGCCCCACAATTCTCTCTCTGGATTCCCAGCTATGACTGGCAAACCTACATGCATCCTACAATTCTAGCAGGCACCAGATGAATATTGTAGTGCATTGGTTCTTGTAGAGGAGTGCATATTTACATATTTACATCCAATGTGCATGAAGATCTTATTTGCAGGAAATAGTTGCAGGACAAGAGAAATAGATCTTATTTGCAGGACAAGAGAAATAGTTGACTAATCGAGCTTCTGTCCACAGCAAATGACAGCATTATCCTTGAATTTCACCTTTGAAGGCAATGAATGTGAAGGGAGAATACAACAATCTTTTCCCCTCCCTGTCCCCCCATCAAGATAATCTTCATGCAGAGTGAATATAAACAGACTTCTAGAGCTATGAAAGCTGCAAGTGATTCTGTTTTTGAGATTTATACATGTTGCAGAATATATAAATAATAGAAAAGAGGAGCCTTATCTTTAAGGGGTTTTGAAGCCTTTTTCCCCATGGAGGAGTTCAAAGGGTAATATAAGAAACTGTATTATATCAACTGGTCAGCAGATAAGGTGACATTTTTTTATTTTTATCAGCAAACCCTTACCGCTCATGAAAGGTTATATCTTTCAATAGAGTGCCAAAATCACACTATTGTTCGGGTTACCAAGATGTGTGTATATTCCACATCTGTATGGCCCCTGAGGGCACTCTTCAAAATGAGACATGTTGTTTAAGGCCATAAGGGTTTATCCATGTGTTAAAAAAATAAAATAAATTCAGAACAAACATTGCATTAATATTTTACACATATATTGCTTTAATATTGCATTAGTAACAAATTACAGTCTTAGCCTGGAATTCCATGTTTGGAATATTAACTGGGGATCTTTCCACAGCTGCTTTATGAGGGTTGGTAAGATCTTAATGAACCTTGACAGAATTATGGAGGGTGCTCAGACAACATGCAATATGGCTGCCTGAGACCAGAAAGTCGTGGATAGCAGAGAAGAAAACTATCATTGAATACTGTAAGAGAGATAATGGTTTTAGAAACAAAGCAGACTTGGAACTAGTTCATACACTGCATTGGCAACTTGATTTTACTTGTAACAATT
Source organism: Euleptes europaea (assembly GCF_029931775.1). Lineage (NCBI taxonomy): Eukaryota > Metazoa > Chordata > Lepidosauria > Squamata > Sphaerodactylidae > Euleptes > Euleptes europaea. Next base: position 34,851,040 of record NC_079319.1, read on the forward strand.
CTTTATCTGCATGAGTTAAGAATCTTATGAGTGAAACAATTATGGATCTCACATGGAGTTTATTCTCTGACATTAATTATGGAGCATTTGATGTGAACTAAGATTTGAGAGCAGCTGGCTCATAACATCGCTCTTGCACATGGATGACTCCTGACAGTGAAACTGCCATCCTAAGAATACTGTCTTGGGAGTAAGCCTCATTGAATAGACTAGAGTAAAAGTCTGAGTATACCTGCTTAGGATTGTTCACTTAAGGTAACATGTGAGTCTATAAAAATCATGCAAATACAAAGTCTCCTAGCCCACGTCCCTCTAGTAAGGCAGAAACCCATGTAAATGTATCTCAGTTATCATGTGAATCCTGAAGGAACTCATATTAGCCAGTATTCATTTGGTGGGGATTCATGAGAGGTACTTTTCACCTGCCACCTCCAAGTTGTAGGACTTATGATTGGTGTCATATTTGCAGGTCATCCAGTGTAAGCTGAAGACATTATTAGTGCAAAAGATCCTTCAGTGTAGTTGTTTGCCTGAAGGCTGCAATTTTTCTCATCATGTTGACCATGACTGCTACTTTCCCTCTTCTTATTCACCACTTTCCCCCCCTCTCAATCCTGCTACCCAAAACCTCTCTTTCTAACAATAGGACCTCAGGATAGGATTGGTGAGGAAATTTGTGAGAACCCTCAAACTGATAGGCTTGTTCCAGGTTCAGCAAGCTGCAAGGCTCATTAAACTGTAGGACAGACAGGAACATGAAAGTTATCGTGTTCCCCTCTGGTACCCACTTAAATCCCTTACACCTAAGACCCTGGAGACTTCATTATTTACAATTAAGTTGAACTTGAATCTAGATAAAAGTCATGTGCATTTATGTTCCATTGATTACAAAAGTGTCCAGGTTGTACCCATAACATGTAATTAAAATAAACTTCAAGAGATGCCTACATAGTATTTCTCACCACTAGAAGAGATAAAGAGAAAACATATTTTCAGTTTTGGCACACTTTGTTTAATAGTTACTTAAAACACACACACAATTGTTTGTATTTCTAGTTTTACATGGAAGTGGAACTATTAAAATCTAAATCATACAACATATGGTGATCATAAACAAAATGCATGGCCTTTCAGTTGTATTAAAAAGCCTATCTGGCACTTGAATGCATTTTTGAACATATTTTAAGTGAATGAAAACAGAGGGGGGAAGCCCCGCCATGTAAGATTAAAAATGTGCAAATTATTACTCTTACAGAATGGTATGCGTTTTGAATTGCCAGTTGGGTAGAAACATACAAATGGTCTAGACATTATTTTATCCCCAAACATAAGTATGGATGCTATAATAGTTTTATGATCAAAAGTAAATCCAAAGGGAATGTTTTAAGTGTATAGGCCACAGCCTATCTGAATCCATTAGGAATGCATTAATGATCAAAGAAGTGCAGATGCTCCTGAATAAAGCACTTATATTGCCCTTCAGTTGCCACAGCTCTTGTTTCCTTACTTTAATAGAAGCACACCATCTAAGGAAGCATCTGACACACTCACAAAAATGATATTTTCACTCTACTGTCGGCCCTAAATTACATCCCTGTGAGAGCGGTGTTAGGCATGTCATGCCATTTTGCTAAGACAAGAGCCAGAGAGAAGTACGCTGCCCACGAAAGAGTCACATTTCAAATGTCCTTCTCTGGCCCCTGCTGCATTGACAGGATTTGTGACGAGAAAGCTGAACAGTTTTGTTGTCCTCAGGCTGATAGGCTTATATTTGTAGCAGTCCCATCTTTTGTTGGCTCTACCATAGACAAGGTTGGGGGAGGACGCCATTATTCTCTGGTACTCTTCAGATCATATTACTCAGGTAATCTTCTTGTCTTTCTTCTCCTGTGCTGCTGGGTTTGTTCCAGGAAAAGTAAGAGGTGCTGAATTACTATTTTTGTTATTGTACAGACCTGTAACTCAACTCCAGCCTCCCTTCATTATCTCCTCAAGACTTCAGGGCTAATTGACAGCAAGTCTTTATATCTTGATTTGTTCTCATTAGAAGTCCTTGGGCCCTTGAATAAACAGGTAAGGTAATAACTTTAATTACTTCTGTAATTAGATGTATCTCAAGCACCTGTGCTCTGGCATCAAAAAAATCTAAAACTGAACTTTTGTGTGTGTGCTGGTATGTGTCTTTGTGGCCCCCCCCCCACCTGACCAAGTAGCATCCACACAAGTTGAAAAAAACAATCTCAACCAAGTAGTCATGGCAGTTTACATTTGAAAAAAGGAACAAAGAGACTTTGAATGTAATCTAGTAAAAGTGAATTATAGCTAAGTCCCATTTAAAGAGATAGTATGCTATTTAGGACACAAGTCCGTGCACATTTTTCTGTCACTTCGCCCCACTGAACATAGGCTCAAACTGTATCATACACCAAGGCCATTTTTGCATGGTAATTAGCAGCGCGTTCCAGGCTGAAGTGCCCCACATATTTTTTTGAATTTTGCACGCTGAACGGTCATTCCGGAAGTGACTGCGAAGCCGGCGCATACCTGCTTCGCATTGCAAAAGAGCCCATTTAACGCGACCTTTGGTATTTGCCGCGAAGAATCTCCCTCAAGGAACAATGCAAAACAACAGAGGCGCTTTAGCTATGCATATGCCAATTGCTAGGCAAACAGGAACAAAGGAGCAGACGAGTGGGGGGGGGGAGTGGAACTTCTCCTTTTGCATTGGGGCCATGAAAAGGCATTTTTAAAGTTGCATTTTAAAAAAAGAGCTTTGAGCGAGCATCAAAATTGACCATGCAAAAATGGCCCTATAGAGCAATCCTCAGTAGTGCAATCCTAAACAGAGTCACACCCTTCTAAGCCCATTGATGTTAAGGATATAACTCTGTTTAGGATTACATTGCTAATTAAAAACACACTGATTTCAACTGGTCTGAATACTCACTAAGCATTGCTGGATTATGCCCTCTATTGTTTTGGAGACAAGGACTGTTATACATTCTTACAGTAACCAGCATAAGGAAAAGGGCATGCTATATGGAGGATCATTTTGAAGTGGCCTCAGACATTTGTACCAAACAGCCAATGAAGCAATTTAAACAAATGAAATGGGCTATGGAACCAGGAATGGAGGGAGTTTGTGGAAGAGGTTTTTGGCCACTCCCTCTTCCTACCACAGCCTCTTGTGCCCTCCAATCCATAGCTGCATACTAAGAAACCTTGGGAATTGCCTGAGATGTTGTTGTGTTGTTGAGAGACGATATTCAAAAGGGGAGAAATCAGCAAAAATCCCTTTTCTTGTATGGTCTCAATATGATAATACAGCAAAATGACTTTATACAAGTTTATGTTGACTTGTTATGATTTTCTTTACGTGTTAAGCACATACTAGAAACTTCTCTTCACTGTTTCAGTTTATTGACTTTACCTTCTCTTTCCGTTTCTTTCAGGCTGTGGTACATTTTGTTATCAAGTGAGAGTGGAGCTGTGCTAGATGTACAGCCACAGTGCCCTCAAAAATCATGTCAAAGGTCCCCCAGACACAGTATGAGGAGCGGCAGAGGCAGTGGGAGTGTCTTCCACAAGTGGAAAAGAAGGTTGGAATCCAAGACATTGTTAGCTTAGTGTGCTTAAGCCTACTGCTTTACATGCAGGAAATTATACTGGTATCAAATTGAAGATCTGTTTTGTTAATAGGACTGCTTCAACTTTTTCTTGGCTCTTGTATTTTTAGCAGGCAAGCAGAAATCTAAGGAGTGGAATTGTCCCTCTCTGGACAGCACCATGGTGAGAAAATCTCCACCTGCTGAATTTCAGACAGCCAAACATCCGTTTAAAATGTAGGACCCCTGCAAGAAAGAGACAGCAGCCATAGCATGCTCAGAGTGTGGATATGCACATATTGTTCTATGACTCCCACGTGCTTGCTGTGCGCTGATCATACAAAGATCATATTCTGAGATTCATTCCCACACGTGAGTATTTAAATGAGGCTAACCAAAAGGGACAAATGCTTATGTTATGTTTAGAGTACCTTTGGTCAGAAATCATAGAATCACCTAAGCCACAGCTATAAAATATTCAATAAAGTGTGATTTAGCCATCAAGTCACGGCTGACATGGCGACCCCATAGGGCTTTCAAGGCAAGAGATGTTTGAACATGGTTTGCCATTGCCTGCCTCCACGTGGGCTGAGAGAGTTCGGAGAGAACTGTGAGTGGCCCAGGGTCATCCAGCAGGCTTCATGTGGAGGAAGGGGGAACCGAACCCGGTTCTCCAGATTACAGTCCGCTGCTCTTAACCACTATGCTATGCTGGCTCTCATGGTGAAAAGCTTCTTAATTCAATACTGAACAGAAAAATAAGTCAGCTAAGAATTGATGTTCTTAATTTTGTTCCCTTCTTAAGTCTGAAAATGAGAGTCAGCTGAAGTTTCAGTGCTGCTCTGGCTCTCCCCAACCACTGCCAGGTTCCTGAGTCTTAAAGTCCAAATCAAATCCTTAACACCGGCTGCTTAAACCCAGTGAAGTCAGTGGCAGTTAAAAAGCCTGGCTGCATATAGCATTGCACCACTATAATCACAACAACTGCTGCAGTCACATATACACGAACACTTTTGATTCATGGAATTCTTTGTGGGTGTCTAAGGGGCAAGGATGAGTGCGTATTTGAACCTTGATGAGAAAGAAATTATGTGACAGAAAAAGCAGTGGTGGGATATGTCTGAACGTGCCCTTAGGCGAGCTAGAACAGATGAATTTCTGCAAAGACTAAGGTTCTTTAAAATGCAGATTAGTAGGAACACTGACTACAGGAATAACCAGCCATATTTTCATTCGACATGACTTTTTTAAGGTACATCCACCGAGCTGTGCTTAAAATAGTGGGGTTCTCAATTGTTGGATTGAGGACTGTATCCCAAAATGGTTCTTGGAATGTCAGAACCAACCCGTTCCTGATTCAAACTGGGTGAGACCATTTTTTTGGTAGCACGCTTCTGAAAAAACAAAACGATACAAAAGACTTAACTTTGGCAGTTCTGGCCTTCCTAAAATGCATGTGTGCTCATTAATTAAATGTTATTTAAAATAAAGCGCTTGGAGTGTGATGGTCTATTTTGTAATGTATGGGTAACTCTCCTTGGCATTCCATTTCAGCATGACTCCCGCATTTATTGAGAGGAATGACTCCTAATAGCCTGTGTGTTTTCAGCTGCAAGGAGAATACAGGCTAATTGCAACTAACCACCAACTCAGTTTAGTAAAACTTGAAGCCTCCTGACCAGTCAGACAAATCCATTAGGATTTTATTGGGTCCTAAAAAGAGTTATGTGATTCCCTAGGATCCAATCCTTGTCAATCAGGCATGGTAAATTGGATTCTTGAATAGGGAAATCCCTAAGGGAGAGTAGATGTTATCTAGATCAGATGCAGTGATTTTTTTTTCTGACTCTGTGCTCACTAGGTTCTGTTCTCTCTTTAGTGAACCAATAAAACCATAATAAGTATTGATTAACCCATTACTGAGCATTATCCACTGGCTTTTGCCTGACTGTATTTAAACACAACACACTGTCTTTCATGCTGCCATTACGCAGCTGTTCGCTTTGACTTTGGCAGACTTGCCTAGTTTGTGACAGGTTTCGGCTTTCAGAACGTCTCAAGTCATTCACTGTACATTTCAGATGTGCTATTGTAAAGCTTAGACACTGGACCACATCACAGACATCAATTTAAAAAACACAAGGAAATAAAGTAGTGGAGGGGGGGGAGGGACCTTTCAATTACTTTAGACGATGCCTAATTTTTTTAAAGCTAATATTCAATTCTTAATCTGTGGCACGAATTGAGGAATTTCTGGCCCCTTTACTATCGTTTGATGCTAATGCACCTTCTGACCATTGTGTCATGCTAATGTCATTCTTCAGCCAAAGTCAAAGCACATCGGAGCACTCATGTGGCATTTGAAAGACAGTGAGGCTGCACATTGCCTGAAACCAAGGAGGTTTGTAGTGGTGTGTGTTTGGGGGTGGGGGTGTTCAGATTCCCTGTAAACAGATGGACTGTTCACATGCAAAGCCTCTACCATGTGTCACTGCCAATCTAGCAAGATTGTAGAGCTCTCTGCTAATCATTAGCTTGTTGGTGGCTCTCTGAATTTCATTCTGAGTGCTGCTCAATACTTGGGAATACAGAGATCACCTCAATAAATTAAGTCTGATTATAGGGAACAAGGTCATGAGCTGAATGGTCACAGGTCGAACCTGAGACATCATTGGAAGTATTTTTTTTTTTAAAAAACATAGTGGGGTTTTAGAAACTAGCTTATTTTTTATCTCTTGCTGAATGCTGGCAACATTTGCAGGAAGAAAGGAGAATGTGTTTTGAGAATTGCATTTGTCTCTTTCTATTTTTACATGTTTTCAAGACTTCGTGACCGTCCAGTGTTCATTGTGGAATAGCCATTTGATCAAGTGATTCTTTCCCCCTCTAAATACATTATCAAAATAAATTATATTCACTTCTTTAGATGTAGAGGAAGTATAGCTGAAAACTGGGACAAGTATTAATTTAGGACTGTGAAGAAACTGACACTCCATCTTATGACCCTGAGGCTGTATTATTCAAGATACCCCATGATGGAAGGAAGTCTGTCTCCATAGCAATTACCTAAATCTTTTATCAGTCATTTCTGGAAAGAAAATTAGAGCAATTGTGTCAGGATGGTCATATGGGCAGAAATTGCACACTCATTCAAACCACTTATGTCTCTGACTTTGTCCTGGCTTGATGGCTGCTTTTGTTTACTCCTATGCTTTTGAAAGCTTGATTGGACATGAGCAGATGTGCCATACTGTAACCACAAAAGGTTGGCCTTTGTTTTCCATCTATTTCTTTTATTCTTTTTCTAGGATTGTCACTAAATTACACTGTGTTTCTGTTTATTAAGCAAATTACTCTTCGAAGGCTAAGAGCAGGGGAAGAGGAAAGGGGGAAGGAAGGAGAGAAGGAGAGAGGGCGAGGAAGAGAAGTCAACCAGAGCTACTTAAAAATTAGCAACTGCAAATTTCTCCTTGTCGTGGACTTAATTATAAGAGAACCAGATAATATTTAATAGTACAGGTTAATTTGCTCAGACACTTCATTGGGGAAAAAAATTGCAGTTAAGAACTGCTTCCTATTTCATCACATCATCTCACACTTGTAGAATTTTATTGACTAGATAATTGGCATCACTACAGTATGAGCTGCTTTGGGGGACGGTGGCCTAGTGAGCTTTTACAATTGCCCATTAACTTCAGAAGTATTAAACCTAATTAAAAAGGGAAGTTGGCACTTTGGTGCAAAGAGTGCTTATCTTTTTTTCTTAAAGCTGAATATTTAGATATTTTTTTAAGCACAGCTGGGTTTGGAAATCAGAATATAATGCTTAACTGTTGATCAATATTAAGTGTGGCCTGAACTGAGTTCTATGAACAACAGCATAAGCTTTCCCTTCAAGTTCCTTGTTCGAGAAAATTTACAATTAATAGCTTTCTTACAACAGCAGAGATATCCCCTTCTTCAAGGCTCAGCTAGGGACCTGCCAGACTAATCTATTCCCAGTTTGCTGGCCATGGTCCTTTACTCTATCTGTCTTAGCATATTGATTTCTGAGCTGTCTTATTGGTTCCTAACATAATTATAGCAGGAGTGGGTCTCTTAGTACAGCTAATACATTTACACCATGGCATCTAGGGAAGCTTATTATAACAGCATCCGGTAGCAGTGCTGTAGTTAAGGGTCAGTTGCCATTTCCATTAGAAACCCCATTTTTCAGAGGTTTGTGCCTTAGCTGTTTTAATTTATATCAAACTAAAACTTGGCAGAGTCATTGTCTGCCTGGATTAAATATAACATTTTTATTATTAAAACGTATTTAAATCACTTCGTAAAGAATGCAAAAATGCACATTTGTTAAAGGTCTCTTTTTCCCTTTGAAAGTCTTGGAATCTTTTTTCTTTAAAGGTAGTTTTTTTTGGTAATAGCTTTTAAAAAAAAATAAAACCCTGTCGTTCAGGAAATGACTGCAGTTCTAAAACCACGTTCCAGTTACTGTTTCACAAAGTGCTTCTGCTTAACCAGGAACGATAATTAATTTCGGGTGTAGAACTTCAGTGGAAATCTCCGTGCTAAACTAAAGTTTCTAAACTTCACCAGGTTAAGGATAAAATAATAGTGGATTTGTTATCAAGTTCCAAACATCTGGCTGGCTCAGCTTGAAACAGTAAAGGTGGTCAGCATGGGACAATTGGGAAACACTTGTGTTATGGTACAACCTAAGTAACACTATATTTTACTGTTCCATTTCAGGAAATTCAAATTGAGCCTCTCATTTTCAAGATTTTAATCCACAAACCATTTTATCTGAACAAACCAGGTAGCTCCTTGAACTAGCACAAGAAAAGCAAACAATATTCAAAATGTTTTAGGCCTTCTAAGATGGAGGCAATTTCTGCCCCCAAAACCAAGAGGGGACAACAATGGGAATTCCCATGTAGGTTATCAGCATTTTAAAACAAGCATTTCCAGGTAGATTGTGCATGTATATGCTTAATCTGGTTATTGAAAAATCACTCTAAATGGTTGCTATTGATGCATAGGTGCTGAATTCAGAAACAGATCAAGATGGCAGCTTTATAAGTCAAATGTCTTGTCTACCGCATTTTCCTATGGATCTTCAGATCAAAAAAATGTAACTGTTATCAGCACTTATTAAAGATAACTTCTGCCAATGCAAAAAAAAAAAAGGTTGCTATTGGTGGTAGCAAGAATGAGATCATACCCGTGGAGATCGTTAATGCCCAGTTTACTTTACAATAATTTAAAATTGTGATCAGAAAATCTTCAAGAATGGACAACTAGCAGGTGTTTCTGTCTCTCTCTCTGTGTGTGTGCGCGTGTGGGGAGACATGGCTGGTAGAGATCTGTTGAAATCTTTTGCTTCTGAAAGAGTCATCTATCAAAATAATGTCACACAGATGCCAGAAAACTACAAGCCAAGAAAGACATAGATCAGCTGAAATGGCTAAAATTCAAAGCAGTAGGACAAAATATCAGATTCAAGGAAAGATAAATATGGCTTAAACAAACCTGAGAATAGTATTAGTACATTTTACTTTTGAGTAGGATTTTAAGGAAAATGTCTTGCAATTTGTTGCAATCCCTAAAAAAAAAGATACGAGTTTGGTGTATACATTTTGCATCTTCTGTCAATTTGATGAGATCCAGCATGGTGTAGTGGTTAAGGTGTTGGACTAGGATGTTCAAATCCCCACTTGCACCATGAAAGCTTGCTGGGTGACCTTGGGCCAGTCACAGACTCTCAGTCCTGATCCTGGCTAGAATTTGGATGGGAGACCTCCAAGGAATACCAAGGTCATAACGTGGAGGCGGGCAATGGCAAACCACCTCTGAACGTCTCTTGCCTGGAAAACCCAACGGAGTCACCATAAATCAGCTGTGACTTGATGGCAAAAAAATTAAAAATCAATTGTTAAAATCTTCATGAATTCATAGAATCATAAGAGTTGGAAGAGGCCATACAAGCCACCTAGTCCAACCCCCTGCGCAATGCAGTATCTGCATAGAGCATCCCTGATTAGTGTTTGTCCAGCCTTGGCTTAATGACTGCCAGTGAGGGGGAGCTCACCATCTCCCTAGGTTGCTGATTCCACTGTCGAACAACTCTTACTGTAAAAAACTTTTTCCTCATATCCAATTCAAAATTAGTACAACCTTTTAAAAATAATGAATCTTTTAAAATTATGTTTTACTAGGAGTGCAGAATAGCACTGGGGAGAAGGTTAATATGTTTAGTGAATTTCTCCATAAACACAGGGATGGTGTTTCTATGGTAGTCGTGTTAAAGCTCTACGAATGTGGGCTGAACAGCCTGCCAATTACAGTCAAACTGACCACAATACCTTTTCTAACAAGTTGGGCCTAAGTTGTTTTGTGAAGCATGCCTAATACTACACACTTGCTTGCAAAACCACATGCAGCTCCAACATGGGGCAAATAATTCATCCAGACCTGTTTTGGCTAGGGAAAGTGGCACAATGAGAGAGGCAGGACCATGCCATGCCATCCTGAGCTAACCATGGCCCCATTGGCTTTTAAAATGACACTCCCTGCAGGGGCTGCATAGGTGTGGGAAAAGTAGATCATGTCTGGGTTGGCCAGACCTGACTCATTACAAGACATAGCATGTGGTGTGGACCTTATTCAGCTCCAGTGATCGCAACATGCAATCCTGATATGAGCCAAACTAGCAGATGTTCAAGTATGTCTTCTTAAAAGCAGTTGAAGTTGTTCTGGTGTAAGTCCATTGGAGGAGCCATAGCTTAATAGTAGAATGCATGATTTTCATGTAAGTTATTGGTTATAAGAGCATGGCTACATTGCATGTTTGGATCTGCTCCAATCTGGTTTCAGGTATGATTATGGGACTGAAATGGGTTTGGTCATCCTGGTGAATTACCTGTGCCCAGAGATGGACAGGTGGAGTGCGATCCTGTTCATTCTCCTGGATGTCTTGACAACTTTCAATACCATCCATCACGGTATCCTTCTGGACAGCTTTTCAGGGTTGAGACTGGGAGTCTGTGTTCTGCGGTGGTTTCAGTTCTACCATGAAGGTGGGTTTCAGAGTGTGGTGCTAGGGGACTATTGCTCCACCCCTGAACCTCTGGTATACAGGGTCCCAAAATTCTATCTTGTCTCCTATGCTTTTCAACATCTATGCAAAGATGCTGGAAAAGGTCCTCCGGAGATTTGAGCTGAGGAGCCACCAATATTCAGATAACACTCAGGTCTATCTCTCGCTTCCAACAGGGAGGCTGTAAAAACCATGAACTGCCTAGGGGCAGTTTTGAAATGGATAAGGGATAAAAAATTGAAATTTAATCCCAACCAAATGGACCAGGAAATGGGATATCTCTGGTTCTGGAAAGGTGTGCACTTGCCTTAACGAAGCAGATTCATAGTTAGTGGATGTTGCTGGACCTGGTCTTCTGTTGGATAAACAGGTGGCAGTGGTGGCCAGGGGTGGTTTTTTTTCCAGCTTTTGCTGTTGAGCCACCTGAGGCATTTCCTGGAGAGGAAAAATCTTACCACTTGGCTGCTTGCCCTGGTAACATCTGTATTATATTACTACAATGTGCTGTACATAGAGCTGTCCTTAAAGACTGTCTGGAAGCTACACTCGGTTTAGAAGGCTGCAGCCAGAATATCGACAGGTATGTAAAGTAGGGACCATATCACTACAGCCTTGTTCCATCTACACTGGCTCCCAATTTGCTTCTGAGCTCAATTCAAGGTGCTGGTATTAACCTTTAAAACCCTAGATGCCTTGGGGCTGGCGTATCTTAAGGAACGCCCATATGAGCTTACCTGTCCACTCCAGTGATCTTCAGTGGCCCTGCTTCAGGTGCCCCTGCCTTCTGAGGCTGGACAAGTGGCATCCCAATTAAGAGCCTTCTTGGCTGTGGCACCAAAACTTTGGAACTCCCTCTCTTTTTTGCTTTGTTTGGCATACTCCCAACAACTGTTATTGGCCCTCCTCTCTGGTTGTGCTATTATGTGTTTGTGTGTGTTTATGTATTTTTACTGAATTATCTTATATATACTTTGTGTTAAATGCTGTTTTAATGTTTTGATGGTCACTGCCTTGGGGACCCTGTTTAGGGTGGAAAGGCAGCATAGAAATGTTTTAAATAAAGAAATAAAAAATGCATTGAGCATGTAATCTTTGTGGTGAGTTGCAATAGCGAGGAATGTACCAGGATTATGAAAGATATGATCTGCATAAGCAAAAGCTTTGAATAATGACATTAGGCTCATACTCAAACATGGATAAGTCTAAACAGTCTTAGGAGCTCAGCTCAACACTGAAGACACATAGATAAACACACACAGACACCCCATTCTCTTTTACCGTAGAGCTTAGATGGAGATGCACATGTTTCAGTACTGTTTTGAGAATGTATATTATATTCATGAAATCATCCATGTGTTGCTAAAAATACTTTGTATGCCATGTCAAAACAAGGAAGAATTGCAACTATTTATTTCAGCGTTCCTAATTCTTGTCAGAATGTGACCTGGAACTGTGACACAGAATTTTTCAAAGTCAGCCTGGGAGAAGGGGTGTGCATTTATCAATGTTTTTACCTTAGTCACCTATGCAGCGGCACTTGTGAAGGTCTGTTTTTATTTAATTCTCGAGATTTTGTTGTTAATAGAAAAACTGTCCCATAAATTAGGGAAGTGCTCAATTATGGGCTTGACAAAGATTGATTTCAGTCCTGCTATTGGTCACCACTGGCAAGTGAGGGTCAGCTCGAACAGCTACTGCGAGTGGTAGAAACCGCTTAAAGGTAATAGCAATAAGCATTTTGCAAGCTGGAAGAAAAATGTCTGCACAGCGAGATCATACTGTTTTAATATTTCAAACATGTAACTTGCCCTCAACATTTTGTTCCTGAAAGCAGCTTTCCATACATTTGCAACCAAATTCCATAAACGAGTACTCAGAAGCAAGGGCTAATGCTAAGTCTACATTTTCGCCTTAGGCATGAACAGCTGAGTATAAAATGGATGGGAGTTCTATCACATACCAAAATTGGCATTATGTTTCATTTTAAAACTTGGTGGTAGCTGTGGAGGGGAGAAGGATAGTGCTACCAACTTGCAGCTGTAGGAAACGTCTAATACTACACACACATTATCATCAATTAATCTAATTCTCAACATGGCCAAATCTGTGGATACTTAAATCCAGAGACTGGAGCCTTGAACAGACAAGATAATTTTTTCTACAAAATGAACAAAGCCTCAGGTTTGCAGAAAAATCTGGAATCTTAAAACACACACACACACATTGGAGGATCAAATTCCCCAAAATAATAGAATTGGTGCCTGTAGCTTTAAGAAACAAATGCCCTCTCAGTGACAACTCCCCATTGCATGGGTTCCTAGGCATCCACCACAGTATTCCCAGCATGTATGTAGAAGCCTTGGTTTTTATTAGTGAGAGGCAGGGACATTTCCAGGGCTGGTTTGGCCTTTGAGGAAGGACACTTGGGCCAGGCCTGGCAGCAACCACTTGGTACCATGTGACTTAAATGACTCACACAGGACTGGCTGCTTGCTACCATTCAACAGCAGCAACGGCATGAAAGCCAGTGTGGTGTAGTGGTTATGAGTACTGGACTAGAATCTGGGAGAGCCAAGTACGAATTCTCGCTCCTGCCATGGAAGCTCACTAGATAGGGTTGCCAGGTGGGTAGTTTCGGCGGGCAATTGCCCACTAATCCACCCAGCTGCTCAAGAGCGGGGATCACACACATGTGTGGCTGCATGTGATGCGGTCACGTAACTCATCGGCATGCACTGGTAGTAAATGGAAGGCCGACTGAATGTCACATTTTGCTAGCTTGGCACCCCTCCCGCAAGCCCGCACCAGCTGATGGCATAATTGAATGATGCGTATTTAACCGAGCAGAGTTTCGGGGGGATGGCGTCATTGACTGACACCCCTTTTGGGTATGACAAATGGTGAATTAACCGATATTCCCCCATGGCTTTTTTGGGTACGACGCCCAGAGGGGAAACTCTCAAATTGGCAAGTGGGGGGGAGCTAAACGGCCTGGCCACTCTGCCAGCTGTGCATTCCTTGGCTATTTTCAACGCTACCATGTCTGGGAGCTCACCAGCGGATTTTAAGTTGCTGGAAACCATGGGCACCCATGGTGCAAGATATGGAATCCAGAATCCTTCCATAAAACTTTTCCATAAGTAATTAGCCATGACGTTGTTTGTGTACCGGGCCAACAGGGGGACAAGGGAAGACAATTTTACCAGGGACTTGGATAATTCAGTCAAGGAAGATGAATTACTTGCCCCCCTGTCCACCAAGGGCAGGCCCCCCATCCTTCCGGGTATCGGAAGAAGAGAGCCTGTCCCCCCGAAAGGGCTGCTGGCTAGTGCTGGGCTGGGTGCAAGAAAATCTGGGATGTGTCCCAGAACAGACCTCACAGCTGTGGTCAAATCTACACCTTGTGCGCTGGCACCTGGTTGTAATCCCAGCAAACATGTCGAGGGGGGTCCCTTCTGGGCCAAACCGGACGGCCTGACTTAACACTTTCCGCTTTTGCTTTTACGTGGGGACCTACACTAACCAACCATAATTTGTCATTGATTAGGTCCCACCTGGCGGTCTTACTCTGTGATGCCCTCTTCCAAAATGACTCATCATAATCGAGTGCTGCCGCATCCCCTGCGAGTGACCTCACCCTCAGGACATTGGACATGTGGTTAAGAAGGTGCCAGCCCCTGTCTGGGTATGCAAATGCCACCACCCCCATGAAAATAGTGTAACCAGCCAGCCAGTTGTCAAATGACCTTTCCCCTTGCCCGACTTTTCCCTTTTTCTTATCCCTGTAATTGGAGCGGGACCTCCTTCCTTCATTGTTTTCAGGTTTCAGTAGTGCAAATACATCTACATAGAACCCGTCAAGAATCTCCTCCCTAACTCTGCGTGGGAGGTGAATCCCCGGGGGTTCTTCCCCATCCTGGAATAATGTAAGCTGTGGAGGAGGGTCACCCTGCTCCCCCCACTGGGCTTCCAAAGGGGCAGACCCATCGGCACCTAGGCCTTGGCCTCCCCGTCTGTGCAGTGCCCACGCCGGGAGGCCCAGCACATATGCCGCTGCCCTCCAATATTCCCCTGAGGCATCTGTGGAAGAATCCCCTGACGAATGGTCACCATCTGTGCTGGAACTGCCTGACAGGGCTGATGGTCGCCTCTTGGATCCTTTCCCCTTCTTCTTTCCCCTCGCCATTTTTTTCTTCCAGTGACAATTTTATGCCCTCTCTTCCTCACTGGAAGACCCAGATGAGGACGGCTCCCATCTCCGCCGCCTTCTAGAGTTGGTCCTGGAACCCTCTGCCAGTGGAGTGGAGCAGCTAGGGCCTGCCACTGCTGAGTCCTCCAGCAGTGACCCTGGTTCAGAGTCAGCTGGCGCATGATGCCTGTGCATTGCCTGGGGTGGCCCTGCTCCTCTGCGCTGAGGGCAGCGTGCCTGAAGTGCCCCCGGTTGCTGAGGCGGCTGCCTGATTTTGCGATGTGAGGCTATCTACCTGCTCCACCAGTCGCTCGACTGTCTTAGACAAGCCTTGGAGCACGGCCTTTCCCTGTGCTGGAGTTTCCGACCCACCTACTGCCGCGGGCTGGGCGGCTGGCCCAGCAGTCTGTCCGCCCGCGGCCATCGCTGCCCATGATCTCCTCGGGGGCCCTGCCCTGCACCCCTTGTCTGGGGCGTCTGCTGCCCCCCAGCTTTTTGCGGGGCCGAGTTGCCTTTTTCCTTGGGCGGCATGGTTCCCTTTCGTTGCACGGCAAAAAGGTTTTTAAGCCCCCTATTAGGGATGACCCAGCTCGGTTCGATTAAGTGTGTCAGCAATCGGAAACTCTGCGATCAGGCAGGATCACGGCCCACTGGGAGTTGCTGCCAAATTGCCTCCTTCTGCTACTGCGACTTCCCTACCCCCCCAACACTCCTGGGGGCAGGCGAAGGGTGCCCAGCTGCCACCTGACCCCTGTGCAGTCCATCCCCGCCTGCAGCTGCAAGCCACAAGCTGTCGCCATTGCAGCTTCCAAGTCTCTCTCTCTCTCTCTCTCTCTCTCTTTTAATGGGGTTCTTCCTCTGCACAAAGCCGGCGATGACTGAGCCCAGATCACTGCCAGAGCCCTGGTTTTGTGCAGGGCGGGTGGACCAGACGGAAAACCTCATTTTCTCCGTCCGCCCCAGAGGACTTCGCCCTGCCTCCACCCCCCAGGTTCCTGATAGGTTCATTTGAACCGGCAGCTTCAAATTGAACCTGCTCTCCCGTGGCCGATTGGCTGGGCGACCGATGGGGGACCGCGCTGCTGGAACGGGAGCCTGCTCTACCATTCCAGCACACGGCTGCCGCCGTGCTCTGCTGCCTGCTCTCCCAGCCTGCCGATGCCACGTCCTTGCCCCCCGCCTGGGCAGCAAAGAGGACTCCCGGTAAGTCGAGAATCACCGCTTACTGAGTCACCTTCCTGCTCCAGTCACTCTTGCCTCTAGGGTTGCCAGGTCCCTCTTTGCCACCAGCGGGAGGTTTTGGGGGCAGAGCCTGAGGAGGGTGGGGTTTGGGGAGGGGAGGGACTTCAATGCCATAGAGTCCAATTGCCAAAGCGGCCATTTTCTCCAGGTGAACTGATCTCTATCGGCTGGAGATCAGTTGTAATAGCAGAAGATCTCCAGCTAGTATCTGGAGGTTGGCAACCTTACCTGCCTCCCACTGCCCAGAAAACTGAAACCAGATAGTGAGACCACAGAAAAACCATTTGATCACAAAACCTATACACATCTATACACAAATGTCAACAATAGTTTTGTTTGGATTTGGAATGGATCTGATATTTGCAAATGAGGCATGATTCAGGCTGGATCAGGATCAGGAAAGTACTTATCCCTACTTCGAGGAGGAATATTGTGAGAAATGTATTGGAGCTTTGTAGAAAAATACTGAGGTTCCATTCTAAGTGAATTGCACAGAAACAAAATTTAAAAATGCAGCTACAGTTCCAAAGTTTCATCCATGCATTGAATAAGAGAGATTCAGCAAACAGAAAGATCAGCTGGTTCATTCATGCATATCAGCCATTTCAGGAGGCTTTTCCCTGTAACATACAAGCATAAGTAATCTTTCTTGAGTCACTGACCGAAAATTGTCAGTCCTAAAAATTGCTGTACCTGGTGACCATTTACAGTTAATGCAGGTCATCAGGAAGTGATGTTTTGGGGAGATCATGATAAAATCTCATTTTCATTTTCCGTCGACAAGCTTTTATTTGTCTTTCCTAAATAAGTTTGTTTCCTGCCTTCACAGGGAGATTTTTTGTTTTGTTTTGTTCCACCCTGCTTTCAAAAAGAAGGGAACCAGATGAATAGGCAAACTAGATAGCCTTGTACCTATTCAGACAATCAGGGGAGCTCTTAAACTGGCTATTTAAAGCTAGCACACTTCCATCTGCATGCCTGTTTGTGGGCTGAGCTGCCTCCCCCTCCCTCCCCTTAAGTGCAGCATGGGACTAGATAGTCACTTCAAGATAGGCTTGCCAACCTCCAGGTGGTGGCTGGAGATCTCCTGTGATTGCAATTGAGCCTCAGGCAACAGAGATCAGTTCACAGTAGAAACTGGGGTTTAGATCAGACATGTGTGGCTGCTGTGGATAATGTCCTTGATAGGCACCAAGATTTGATTTGCCCAGGAAGTAGATGTGCAAAGCAAATCTAACTTAAGAACTGTATGTTTCCATATGCTCTATGTTTATCGCAAAGAGTAGTTTAAAATATACAGGAAATACAGAAAGTATCTATTAGCATATTATGGATAAGAAGCCATAACCTGAATGGTAATTTTCCATCAGTGTCTAGTTTTTACAAGTCACAGAAGTTCATAGTTGAATAATTGTGGAGGAAATGTGAATATATTTTTTAAAGCAAGTTTCCAAATTCTGGTCACACAGGAGAGGTTCTGTCCTATCCTTTTTGATAATACATTTTGCGAAATGACTATGGACTGCTTAACACAGTCTTACTAGATGTGTTCATTTGAAATTAGTATGTTGCAACTGAGATTATGAAATCACCAATTCTTGCAACAACTTATGGGGAAAATGTATCAGAAGCTATACTGTTTAAGAAAAATGCACTAGAGTGAAAATCTGTTGCTGACCCCTTATCTTTCTTGGATGACTAACTAAGAATAGCGGGATTCATGTTTTTGCTAGCACGAATCCAACACAAATTCTGCAGCAGCAGGAAGATAGCAAAAGGCTGAAAAAACCCTGTGACTAGTAGTTTGCATAAGACCTGAGCCTGTCTGAATCCAGCCGTCCAGTGACTCTGATTTAAAGCCCCCAAATTCCTTGCAAAACAGAGCCATGTAATCTCCTAGCATAGCAACAAAGATAGGGGATTGATGCAGTCCACATTAAGTATTGTGAAAACTATTTATGTATTTATTTTGCTTCATTTGTACCCCACTTTCCTCCCCAATGGGGACCAAATGTGGCTTAGGTCATTCTCCTCTCCTCTATTTTATCCTCACCACAATTCTGCGAGGTAGGTTAGCCTGAGAGTGTGTGACTGGCCCAAGGTCACCCAGTGAGCTTCCACGGCAGAGCTGGGATGTGAACTCGGATCTCCCAGATCCTGGTCCAACATTACACATTCTAATGAGGAAGATATAGCTATATCTGCAACTACTGCTGCATAGCCAATACCCAGAGTTATATGTAGTGTTGCCAACCTCCAGGTGGTGGCTGGAGATCTCCTGCTATTACAACTGATCTCCAGCTGATAGAGATCAGTTCACCTGGAGAAAATGGCCACTTTGGCAGTTGGATTCTATGGCATTGAAGTCCTTCTCCTCCCCAAGCCCCGCCCTCCTCAGGCTCCACCCCAAAAACCTCCTGCCAATGACAAAGAGGAAGCTGGAAACCCTAGTTATAGGGCTCTGGTTAAGTTCCTGCAGTGCAACGTCAGCACTGTGACCCATCTGCCAGTCCTATGAAGGCAATGGTTTTAGCTGTGGTCCACTGTACTGGGCCACAAAAGTGTCTGAAATTAACAAGTGAAAGATAGATAGATAGATAGATAGATAGATAGATAGATAGATAGATAGATAGATAGATAGATAGATAGATAGATAGTTTATTTATGGCCCTTGGCCAGATAAAACAAAATACATGGATTAAAATAGTCTTACAGAAAGTGAAGAAGTATATCTTGGGTGGTGAAAGTGTGTCTTGCTCACCAAATATGTACCATTGCTTCTTCAAATTCTTTTCTGGGTCAATAAATACATTTAAAAACTGTTTGCAGATTCTGTGTCTTAGACACACTACAGCCCCTCCCACATCCAGTGAAGCCCCAGAAGGTAAAATGGGGAGGGGGAAACTCTATTTCCCATGTCTGTGTCACAGCCAGTCTCCCAAGACATTGCTACTACAGGGTTCAGGGTCGGCATCAGAATACCCTGAGATTAGCCAGCTCCAGGTTGGGAAATTCTTGGAGATTTTGGGGGCGGAGTCTGGGGAGGGAGGGGTTTGGGAGGGGAGGGACTTGAGCTGATATAATGTCATAGATTCTACCTTCCAAAGCAGGCATTTTCTCAGGGGAATTGATCTCTGTTACCAAGAGATCTCCAGCCACCACCTGGAAGTTGGCAACCCTACTTTATGTCAGCTTCCCCCCCCCCCCCAAAAAAAAACCTGGAACTGGTCCTGTCAGGTTTACTAGTTTCAACAGCCTGGCACCACTGTGTCTTTTTCTTTCTTTCTTTCTTTCTTTCTTTCTTTCTTTCTTTCTTTCTTTCTTTCTTTCTTTCTTTCTTTCTTTCTTTCTTTCTTTCTTTCTTTCTTTCTTTCTTTCTTTCTTTCTTTCTTTCTGCAATTTATAGCCTGTCCGCTGTGTCTGAAGCCAGGCTCCGGGCAGGTAACATCATTTAAAATACATCAATATAATCAATGGTAAAATTAATCATACATTCTAAATTTAAAACAATAAAATCCCAATTAAAACTTAAAAACTCCAGACCGCGCCTAAATTCTACTCATGTTGCCGGAGATAGGTTACCTCTCAGTTGGCATAAAATAATATAAAAGGAGGGGGTTAGGGAGGCCAGCAAGATGACATTTGTGGCTGTCCTCAACCATAGGCCTGGTGGAATAGCTCTGTCTTACAGGCTCTGTCTTGCAGGCCCTTTGACGAATAACCCTCTCTCCACTTTTCAGTACCATACTGGGCATTTTGATGGACACTTCTCTAGTTACAGTTATAAAAGCTACAGGTGTGTGCTCCCATTTGGTGATTCTGTACAAGTACGAGAACTCAAATTCTCACACTGGTCACTCATTCTGACATGGTTCCTTTCGGTTCAATGAAAGGGACAGCTTTGCACCATTTTGGCACACTAAGGACAAATAATTCCCCATCCTGGTTTCAAGTAATTAAACTAAAAATCTAATAAGGATTAGGCCCATAGAAATGATATCACAAGCCCTTTATATACTTAAATGACAGTATCAAGAAATCTCACAGTAAACTACAGGCTTAAAACAATCCTGGATTTTGTTATTTGATAAAGATATCCAAATCATCTCTACAACACTATAGAAGCATCTCCCAGTTTTAAAGTGCAGTTTGGTAAACTAACTTTGGTGATGTGATCAAGAATTTTCCTTCTGAACAGTTACAGTTGCCCATGGAACTGCATTTATCACCTGATCAGTATTAGGTTAATAAACCCTCCAGTATGGGAAAATCACCATATAGCCTTCCTCAGATCAAGAATTTTAACTGTGTTCTGGTAACCCACCTAGGTATAATCTTGTTCACAAATATGGCATTATGCCAATTATTGCAGGCATGACTCTGAAGAAAATAATGGCCAGTGCATGGGCTGTAGCAATTACATATGGCTTACAGTGGCCTGTACATAAAATAGATCCATGTGTGCATAGAAGCATATGTGGGGGTCTGGACTGGAGCAATTCTTTATATATGCCTCTTATTTAGCACATTCAGTGAATACAAAAAGAGAAATACCAGCTTAGAGTCAAGACAAAATGGTCCTTCCATTTGCAAATCTATTTTTCACGAAGAAGTATCTAAAACATGTGAAGAAACTGCTCAGGCTTTCAAATACAACATTAAAAAACAAAAGATAAAACTTGAATAAATAGTCAATCATGATCTTTGCTGCTCCTTCCCCTTCTCTTTATCAAATACAGTTTTTACATTTAAACAATAATGCAACTAATTGGTAAATTAAAAAAGGATGTGCCTTGACTATTACATGTGTTCTGTGAAATCATTTGTTCTTTTTTAAAAAAATCAAACTTTTTATGCTTTATTAAACATGTGGTATTGTGGTTTTCTAAGAATGGCTTCTGTAGCTTATAAATAGCATATGTACATAAACAGGCATTATCATGAGTGTTGAGATATATTTGCAAAACCTATCTTCTTGATATTGTAGATAACTAGAACATTTTCAGCTATTGTCAAGGCTATTCATATTCTGCCCCAGCATGGACAAACAGCAGTGTACAGAAACAGGTGTGTAACTACAGATTCCATTTCCTCTCTGAAACAAACTAAGATGAATGCAAATGATATCCTTCTACTTGTGGAACAAACTTCCATGATCTTTCAGGAGCAGTGTGAGGGAGACATTTTGGACTGCAGCAGGAGGGTAGAGGTAAGGAAGTCCTGTTTCCATGGGTGGGGGTTCTTCTATGCATGGACATTTTGGACCTGATCCATCCCTATATTTAATTTTTAAAAATTATTTACATTATTGATAGTCTGCCTTTCTCACTGGGACTCAAGGCGGATTACATAGAGTGGGTCAATACAATCAACAGGATGGGACATTCAGTGAACAATGAAATAGGATTTGGGTTGTAGAAGCAACCAGAGATCTAAACAAAAAACAAACAACACAGAACTGAAGAAAAACAGTTTGTTAACATGACCCTTTGTTAGAAAAACTCTCTGGAGAAACTGACAAAATTAAAATAGACCACCTGTTAGCAGGCAATAATCCCCACATCTCGATCCAGGTCGCTAGATACTGCATGTTAATATGTAGGGCTTGGAAATCACAGCGGTAATTTTTAACTTTAATTAGTTTATTTTAACAACAGTCATATTCTTTTTTTGATAGTATTCCTATGGTTTGTCTTTAAATTTGCCTTGTCTTTATTAGTAAGGCTGAGGATATGCATTTCTGTATTTTTATAATGCTGGTCAAATGACCGTAATAAATTGAACTTGACCCTGCTTAGCTTCCAGGTTTGGACGAGATAGGCTATACCATGCTGCCTTCCATCCCGAGACCTGTTTAGGTTTGCTCTTTTAGTCAATAACCTAAGCTCCCATATCTCAGATGACCATGGGGCTACAACTCTAATTCCCATGCCACGTACATGGAGGTATTGGTGATGTGAACTCTAGAGAAAGGGCACTTTTAGCAGAAAAATAATACTTTGCACAACAGTCAAGGAGGAAAAATATAAAACACTGGTACAAGAAATTGTTAACACTGCTCTGCTCAGCATCCTTATAGGACAGTGATGGCGAACCCTTTAGAGACTGAGTGCCCAAACTGCAACCCAAAACCCACTTATTTATCGCCAAGGGCCAATACGGCAATTTAACCTGAATACTGAGGTTTTAGTTTAGAAAAAACAACTCATACATTCACATATTTTGCGTTAAAAGAAAAACACAATAACAGAGCTTTCAATGATACAAACAACTTTTTATTGAAAGGTAAAAGTTTGCATTTGGCATGCATCTCTCCAGGACTTGTCCTCTGCTCAGCCACTGGACATTATTGTACATAAGTAAACAATTATACTGTGCCTGAACCTCCTCAAGAAGTGCTTGAAACTGTTGACACGAGCCATGATGTAATTCACCATTTTTGTGACATCTTTGAGGACATCGTCAATTTTTTTGAACAATTAATTTTGCTGTTGTGTGCATGCTGATAATTTGTCTACCCTTGGCTCATACTTTGTAAGTTTGAGAGCAACACATGCAGCACTCAGGTCATCTGTTAGCCTGTTTCTGGTGTCAGATTTGATATAATTCAAAGCTGAATACAGCTGCTCACAAGCATAAGATGATCCAAACAAAGTAAGGAAAGCAATCCGAAGTGCTTTCATTGGCTTAAAATTATTTGGCAGAGAATTCCACACTTTAAGGATTTCATTTTCAGAACTAACTGTGCTGTCCTTTGTCATCCCTTCTATCTTCTCAAGTGTTTCACGCAGTTCATAGAATTTATTTTTCCAGATAGAGCTTTCTTGAAATTCTATTAGCTCCATTTCCAGATTTTCTAAATCTAACCAGTGTAGGCAGGAAAGATCAAGTTCTTCAAATTTGGCTTTATCTGGAGAAGTAAGAAAACACAGGGTTGCCTCCATCTTACGGAACTGTAAAAATCTGTTACTAAAATTCACCTTTGCAGCTCCTACAATGCTAGAAAATTCCTTGTAGATTTCCTGTTGGCTTGTAGGATTGTCTGCGAATGTTGTAGAATATTCTAAATGCTTTTTTAGACGGGCGGGGCCCCAGACAAACTGAAGACGGGCGGGCCCCCCACAAACAGCTGGGCTGCCCCGCAACTCAGCTGAAGGGGGTGTGTGGCAAGGTGCTCGTCCACAGCCTCCCAGTCCAAACTGGGGGCGCCCGACAAACAGCTGAGCTGCGGCCGCAGCTCAGCAGAGAGAGAAGGAGGGGCTTGCCCTGGGTGCAAGGAGAGAGAGGATGCCAGCGCAGGCTTGGGGAGCATGGGCTTGGGGAGAAGGAGCACCGCCCTCAGTGCCCTCACCACGGCAACATGGCACAGCCCTAGGCAGACGCTACGGTCCACGCGTGCCCACAGAGAGGATTCAACGTGCCGGCTGCGGCACGCGTGCCATAGGTTCGCCAACACGGTTAAAGGATGACAGAAACACTGACCTGGATCCTCCAACTGGGGATGCAAGGACAGCGCTCCCCATAGAGGAAACAAGATGGGGGGGGTCCCCTTCCTGAAAGTAGAACTGTAGAAACTCCTCTGCCCTACAACCTGTATTACCTCAACGTTCCTTTCTCAACAATTACTAGCAGTATCTTCCACACAGGAGGCAGAGAGTAGGTAGACACAATGTTGAAAAGAGTCCCCCCTTAGAGATATGTTGGAGGTACATCATTATCATGTTGACACAGTGTCATGCTGATGTAGCTCCATATGCATGTGGGAGAAACAGGAAACACAGTCACATTTCTGGGTAACTACAAACCACATCAGTAATTGTTACTTCTGACTAAACACTCATGTCATCATTAGCTTTGTGAGATCCCATGAAGTATCTCAAAAACAAACTGTGGCCTGAGTTCTAATAGGGATGGGTAAATATTGCCCTAATGACTATACTGTCTCCTCAAATGAATGAATTCAAAATTGGTGAGAACCCCCAAGGGGATCAGGTACAAGAACTGAAAGATTGCCATCTTCTCATTCAGCGAAATAAATAAACAATCACAATAATGAAAACATAATCAAATCAACAACCATAAACCACAGTGGGTTGAATCCAAAGATGCCTTCCACTCATGGAAGCTATCATCTCCTTGTAAGGTTCTTTTTGCTCATGGGAGACTACTTTTGAACACAACCCAGTAACAACAATAATAATTTTACAACCCACTGAAAACCTGTTTTCAGTAAATTTAGTTTAAATACATGGATCTTGGAGAGGAACATTTTGGCTCCTAGTCATCCCAAAGGTGTTTTTTCTGGAGGGAGTCCCAGTTCATTGTGCCATAAATTTATTTTCAGCAATCTCTGAAACAGATCCATGTTTTTTCTATGAAAAAAGATTTTGAGGATCATAAACGTTGTGTGTGTGTGTTGTTGTTGCCATTCATGTGGAACTTATTTCTGTTTTGATTGATGCCAAGTGTCTGCCTTCACACAGTCCAATTATTCTCAGACATGTTTAAAATGAATTGGCCTAGGTATTTTACATATGTTAATCAACATATTACAATAGCTAGTAACTAAATGGAATTTGTCTCAAAGGCATGCCAAATTACCCCCCTGTTAGTTCAGTTGTTCTAAAAGGTACCAACTATCTCATTTGCAGGCAGCTTTAGCCTCCTGCGTTGGCTGGGCCCACTAGAAACTTCACTCTGAATTTAAGGAATCATTATTCCAACCAGGAAGCAGTCTATATATTGTACATGACCCTGTAAAGTGGATACTTTGCTCCTGTCAACAAGTAAAAGTGGAGAGATGCTGTTCAACTACCAGCACTCTTCGAGAATATAGCTTAGCTGAGTCCCAATTTAATTCCTAATAATAGGCTTTCAGGTTTAATGCTGAACAAAACAGGAGAGTGGAAATTGCTGAAGGAAGGAGGATGAATACAAATTAACTGGAATGCATTTGATACTCTTCATTAGTACTAAATATTTTGGAATTGTGGTTGGAGTCAGCGCAAAGTTGGAAAAAAAACACTACCGATCCGTCTTTGGATGTCTAAAAGGATATCTAGTTATGCCTTGATGCACTTTTCCCATCCAGCTGATCCTAAATTGGGAGCAGCTTTCTGCTTCAGTATGCTGAGCTGTTTCTAATTAGTTTCTAATCTGCCTTAATTGCACTTAAAAGAGCAAGAAGAGTAAAACAGCTGTTAGATCCCCCCTTTACAATGTAACCAGAACCAACAATTGAAATTGAATTTTTTTCCCCCAGAAAAAAATTGGGATTTTCTGTTTAGCTCCATTCCTGGAAT
This sequence comes from Euleptes europaea, assembly GCF_029931775.1. Classification (NCBI taxonomy): domain Eukaryota; kingdom Metazoa; phylum Chordata; class Lepidosauria; order Squamata; family Sphaerodactylidae; genus Euleptes; species Euleptes europaea. The sequence goes on from NC_079319.1 coordinate 34,876,474, forward strand.
ACAATCCCCTACTTTGCAGTCATAGATCATTGTGTTGCTTGGTGAGGTTTATGCAGTCCACGGATGAATCTCGTAGATATGTGTGGATTCCAGATGCATGATGTATTCAGAAGTGCATCCCAGTCTCAAGCTGTTCCTCCTGTGCAATTCTATGGCATTATATAAAATGCAAGGGGGAAGAAATACTCTGCTAAGTGTTGTGTTAAAGACAATTTAAAGATGAAAACGAAGACGCACACACAAAAGAAGAAGGTAGGTATATAGTTGTGTGTGAGGTTAAGGACATTGAGATCAAGGAGACTTGTGTGCAGGACTGCAGCGGAGGAGGGTGATCTGTTAAATTAATTCTTTAGACCACTGTATTATCAGCCAGGCTTGATCTTCCTCCCCCTGTCGCCTTTACGCCCCATCTTCAGATGTCTTCTGCCACTTGCCAGCGCATCGTGGCTATGTGAACTTGCCTTCAGCTGCCTATCTATCCTGCTGGTTCTTTTTACCACTTCCTTTTTTCCCCACTCAAAAGCCTGTTGTAGTAGCAGCTTAGCAGAGAGAGCAAGCCCTTGAAAGAGACATCTCTCTCTCTCTCTCTGGCTGCATAAGTCTCTCTGAATAAAGTGACTTTAAAAAAAAAAAAACCCTCCCAGTATCTTGCTAGTTAAATACAGAATCTGGCAAAGTTTTCAGCTAATGAGTTTTGTAAGCAAGCAATACCTTTGCTGTTGTTTTCAGAGCTGCTTTGGTTTCCATTTCAAAACAGTTCTTTTTAAAATCTCCTTCCTTGGTCAAAATTAAGTGGCTGCCAAATGCTGTGCCTGGAAGAGGCAGGCAGGCAGGGCCAGGCTTAAGGTGTTCAGGAGAAGAGGGAGATGTCTAAAGGTGAAGGGCTTGGCTGAGGGCAACCTAAAGAATTAGGTTGAAAAGAAGCCCCTGCCTCTGAAACCCTCAAGGAAACACAGCAGCAGTTGGATTCTTTAACAGCTAACATGGAGGGATCAAGTTCACAAAAGCTCTGGAAAGACTCATGGAACAGGAGAAGATAACAAAGGTCTGTGCTAAGATCTGGGCCCTGGTTTGGGTCTTTCCTTTTCTGTCCCAGAAAATAAACTGGCCAAAAAGATCAATGGATCCAACACGAACAAATGAATCGGGGGCCAAACGTGGAGTAAAGCACAAAAACATTATCCTCTGTGAATTTCTTATTGCCATCGCATATTCAGGGTTAGGGCTGTCAAAAAAAAAATTCGGTACAGTTCGGATTCGGCCGAATTTGGCCCTTGTGGGTTCGGTACGTGCCGAAGTCCGAACTCCCCCACTTCGGATCCGTTCAATTCGGCGGGAATTCAAAGTTCGGAAACAAATTCGGCCAAATAAAGCCATTAAAAACACAACCGCGCCTTTCCGCGGCTCTGGGGGGGGCATTTTTGGGCTTAGAGGTCCCAAACGTTTGGCAGAGCTTCAAAGGACGTTTATTGAAAGACTCCCCAAGTTTTGTAAAGATTGGGTCAGGGGGGGCTGAGATATGGGCCCTGAAAGGGGTCCCCCCACCCTTAATGTTGTGCATCTCTCAGCAGAGCTTGCCGCCCACGCACAAAGCTCCCAGCCCGACAACAGCGGAGAAATTAGCAAAACAACTGCAAACACAACCTTGTTAAACAACACCTTTGCAACACACAACTGAAACCTCCCCCCTCAAACCAGGGAGCGAGAGACTCGAGGGGGAACACACACCCCAGGCAGAACCGATGAAAGCCCCCTTTGGCTTCCCCCCCACCCACAGAAACTGCTCCCTCCCCACACACACACAGACTCTGCTTTCCCCCACACACACACACATACACAGGAGAAAAATTATAGATTAAAGCCCCCAAAGGGGTCTTACTGTGGCTGTCTTCTGTTCCAACAGGACGGGCTGTAATCCAAGATGATTCCAATTAGGCACGGAACGTTTTGCTCTGGAGAGATGCACACAGGATCGGCTCGGCTGCCCCATTCATCCCAATAGGGGAAAGGGGAAAGGGGAAAGCCCATATCTCGGGACCCCCTGACCCCATGTTCACAAAACTTGGGGGGTTCCTTAAGAAGCTTAATCTAAAGTTCCAGTGAAAGTTTTGTGTCTGCACCCCCAAAAATGCGCCCCCTGCAGCCATGGAAAGAGAAAAGGGGGAGGCGATATTTCTGCCCCCACTGAACCCATCTTTACAAAACTTGAGTAGTATCTTAAGAATAATTCACTGAAGCTATGCTAAAAGTTTGGGGGCTATATCCCCAAAAAAGCGCCCCCTGCAGCCACATAAATGGAAAAGGGGGGGAGGGAAAAGGGGGAGAGCCCATATCTCGAGACCCCCTGACCCAATGTTTACAAAACTTGGGGGGTATCTTAAGAACACTGGTCTGAAACTCCGCTCAAAGTTTGGGATTTGTACCCCCCAAAATGCGCCCCCTGCAGCCATGGAAAGAAAAAGGGGGGAGCCCATATCTCGGGACCCGCTGACCCAATGTTTACAAAACTTGGGGGGTACCTTAAGAAGCTTCATCTGAAGTTCCAGTGAAAGTTTTGTGTGTGCACCCCCAAAAATGCGCCCCCTGCAGCCACAGAAAGGAGCGAATGTGCACAAGCACCCCACACACACACACGAGGATTTCGCTCTCTCTCTCTCTCTCCCTGGCCGGGCCGCACATCAGCTGATTCCTCCAGTACTCAATCCTGACTGATTGGCCAGAAGAAGACCCAGCTTGCCCACCGATTGGCCGGGGGAGGAGAATGCTGCTTACTGATGGTTATGCTGCTTACTGACGGCCGAATTGGCCGAATTTATTCGCGAACTCCCGAACTCGCTGAATTCGCCCCCCCCCGGTTGCCCGCCAGTTTTGAGTTCGGATCCGTCCGAACAGAAAAGCACCGAATCAGGGGAAATTCGGTTGATTTTCAGTTCGGACCGAACCGAATTGACAGCCCTATTCAGGGTAGCAAGTGCTTTTGCAACATTGCAACAGGATTGTTGTGAGCATATTTTCTGCCCCCATCCTATCTATTCAAACTTGGAAGTAAGCTTGCTTATATTTGTGTAAATCAGAAAACAAAATAATGTAATGGGGGTGGGAGGGGGCGGGAACCTGCATGTATCAATATACAGTAGTTTGCAGGATACTGCTGCAATGTGAAAATGTAAAGTACATTTCTTTCAGTATCCGTAGTGCAAAATCGATACTTTGGGTCCAATTGTTAAAAGAACTATATCAAGAGTCCATGCATCATCCGCGCTCGTTCTCAAACTTCAAATTATTAGGCCAACAGCATTGCACACATCCGCACCCACTGCCCAGACGACTTCCTTCCAGTGCGTTCTGTTGTGCCAACGGTTTCTGCGGTTATAGAACAAGGCGGCACGGCCTTTGCCAGGATGTGCATTTGCAGTCATTTCAGTTTCCACTCCACGCTCTTTTTATCCCAACTGGTTTCATACATCCATGTTCTTGAGCCTGTTGTGACCCTCTTCTTTAATAAAGATGGTTTTCGCACACACACACACACACACACACACACACACACACACACACAAAAGAGTGTTGTGGCTTAGGACGCTGGAGTGAGATCAGAGAGACCTCATTTGGCTATGAAGTCCACTGGGAGACCTTGGGCCAGGAATTCTTTCTCAGCCTAACCTTCCCCACAGTGTTGTTGTGAGCATATTGTGGAGGAAGGGCAAATGATGTATTTGCAGAATGTGTGAATGAGAACATGATAATCCAATAAATAAATGAATAAATCAGTGGTACCTGCATGCTAATTTAGAAGTGCATCATGCTGTTCTCAGGGAGGTTTACTCCCAAGTAAGCATATTTCAAATTAAACCTTGATTTCACAACAATTTCCTGCTAAGGAGGGATATGTAACTTTCCTGAAGCTGTCCTGTGAACCTCACACCTGAGCAGATATTTTAGCCGGGGTCTTTCACTTCCAAATCTACCGTGTTTTCCATTAAGGATGGGCAATCCAGACATAAATAGCCAAAAATGAACTGAAATCCTATGTTCGTTAATATAATAATTAAAAGCAGGGGGACCACAAAAACTTGCAGGGTATCCCCTCAGTATCTTCTGTTTATCTTCCCTGAAAGCCCCATAGCTGCTCCCTCTTTCCTGCTTCTTTCATTCCTTTCCTCCCACCAGCCTACCTACCTTTATCTGCCCCCTGTCTTCATCTTTCTCTCCTTCCCTCCCCTTTGTTTCATCTCCCCAGGAAAACTCTGGCCAAGTTGAGCAGTGCTAGCTAAGCATGCCCCACTTGACTGGTGGGGAACCCACAAGGACTTGCAGGGGTCACCTCACATTTCCCTGTATCTCCTCCACACGCCATTTCCTCTTTCTCTTCTCCTGGCAGACCCGTTAGCCTCACCTTCCTCTTCTTTCTTCTGCCCTTCCTACCCCCTCCCTTACCTCTATCTGCCCTCCCATTTTCAGCTTTATTTATTATTTATTTACTCCTTTTATATCCCATTTTCCACAATGGGAACCCAAAGTAGCTTCTGTCATTTGTCTCTCCTACATTTTATCCTCATAACAACCCTATGAGGTAGAACAGGCTAAGAGATGTGAGCCCAAAGTTACCTAGTGAGCTTCCACAGCAAAGTAGGGATTCAAACCTGGGCCTCCCTAGTCTGAAACTAACCACTACACTGGTTTTCATGCTGCTGTTGAACAGTACCAAGCAGCTGGTCTTGGGTGAGTCACACATAGGGTTGCCACTTGCCAACCTCCAGGTGGAACGCTGCCACACTTTGTATCCCTTGAGGAACCTGTTACAGCCTTTTGTAAGAAGCTGTGTATCTGGTCTGCTTTTAAAATTCCTGAGACTACTGTACTACAGATTTTTATAAAACTTGAATAGGCAAGACCATGTATCCATATGAGGAACTTGTTAATTTTCATTGAAGTGAATGCATACATTTATGGTGAAATATGTGGGACTGAAGAAGACTCCGAAACGATCGTATCCCAGCATTCCACCTTGTTCTTCAGTAACATGAACATCCATTGGACATCTACCTGTGTTTAGGATATGAAAAATGCCTAGATTGCTGTATATGCTTATGGCAATTTATGTACATAGCACTTCACTGATGTGAATTGTCACTTCTGTATATAGCACTTTGCTGTTGTTGTTTGTTTGGTTTTCCAATGCAAACTGTTTTTGCAGATATCCCAGCATATTCTTGTACTAATTTCTTAACCTATGGTAACAGTACAGAGATGTTTATTTTTGTTGGAACCTCCAGGTAGTAGCTGGAGATCTCCTGCTATTACAACTGATCTCCTTTGGCAATTGGACTCTGTGGCATTGAAGTCCCTTCCCCAAACCCTGCCCTCCTCAGTCTCCACTCCAGAAATCGCCAGGTATTTCCCAATCCGGAGCTGGCAAACCTAGTCATACAAGTCTGGCCCTGATGAGTACTTTTTCAAAGGCCACAGCATCCCTAGAATGGCCCTGCCCCTTCTGCTTGCCTTTCCCTGACAGATACCAAGGCTTGAATGCTACAGCCAGTGAGGGCACCTATTTTTTTAAAGCTGTAGATGCTCCTTTTATCATTTAAAAAAACACATGCATTTATTTTTTTTATTTCATATTTTTCTGCAAACCTGGGGCTTTTCCATATTTATTGAAAGATCTGTCTTGTCTGTTCATGGCCCCTGTCTCTGGATTTAAATACCCATAGATGGTGCTACACTGAGAATAAGATATATGCTGGGACCCCGCAAAACTCACAGGGGGTAATCCCATCTCCCTCTCACAGGGGGGAGTCCATCTCCCCCCATCACGGTCCCAAACCTCCTCCCCTCCCCTCCCACCCCGTTCTCTTGCCATTTCACTCAGAACCTCTCTGGGTGAGTGCAGTCTCCCCCTGCCTCCGGCCATGGTCTCTTGCTGGCTCGCCCAGGGTACAGGGAGCCCCCCCCAGTCCTGCTCTATTGCCAGTTCACCTGGAGCCACTTGCCTGTAGCCAGAGGCTCACAAAACTCACATCTCTCCCCTTGCCCCTCGCACCTTCCAGCCAAGCTGCAGCTCGATGGGCTTGCCAGTGGCTCCCTCCCAGTCTCTGCCACCACAGAGGCAGCTGCCAGTGGTAGGTGCATTCTCTGCACATGCACAGAGAATGCTTTTTTTAAAAAAATTGGGGGGATTCAACCCCCCTGTTATTTAATTTCAGATTTTTCTGCAGACCTAGGGGATTCCCCCGAATCTGCAGAAAAACCTGTAGGGGCAAGTGTCCCCCTATCAGTGGATTTAAGTATTCTCAGGCAGGGAGCACAATATTAATGACATGCATGCTTCCCCGACACCCCCCCCCATCCCAATGCTAGCCAGGCCTGATGTTAGATCTGGGCCCAGGACTGAAGCCATTGGCAAACCAAGCTGGAGAGAAAGCTTCCCTGATGAATGCCAAAACCCAATTCCAACCAACTCCAAACACACACACCCTGACAAAGGAACAGCTTACCTTTTCAGACCTCACCCCATGTCTGCTTCAGGGCCTTTAGCCAATTTGGGTGCCAGGTCTTGGGGCTCAAGCCTACCAGACCTGGACCTTCCAATCAATCAACCAATCAACCAACCAACCAACCAATCAATCAATTTATTTATTTAATTCATTTAGACCCCCATCTTTCTCCACAGTAGGGACCAAAGAAGCTTACATCATTTTCCTCCTCACAACAACCTGGTGAAGTAGGTTAGGCTAAGAGAGTATGACTGGTCAAATGCCACCCAGCGAGCTTTCACGGCATAAGTGAGGATCCGAACCTGGGTCTCCCTGATACAAGTCCAGCACTCTTAACCACTAGACCACACTGGTGGTAACACAACAAAGGGCTAGTATGCTTCCCTCTCAGTTGGGAAAGGATGCTCTCTATCTGGCAGAGAACACCTTCCTCCCCTCTTCTCTGCCGCAGAGACGCCAGGGTCCCTTTTCATCCCCACTACTGTCACAGCATCTCTTGCCCCCTTGCCTCTTATTCATCACACAGAGCGTGTAAATCAAGACGTAAACCTGAATTTCTCAACCTGAATATTTATTTGAAGAACTGTGCCTTGGATTGGGCTCATTGGCAGTCTGGTACCAAAGAAATGAAAATGCTTCAAAGGTTTCCCATAATAAACACTGGAAAGGATCATTCACAAATGAACCCGGAACAAAATGAAAGAAAATGTTCCTGTGCTCTGCTTTCTGGCTTGGAGCAATGATAATAAATGCTAGTATGTAGATTGTGAAAGCTTAGTGTACGAGGGTGGAAAAAAGACATTTGAAATAATGCATGAGAATAGATTCCAGGGAAAATGGACTCAAATGTAATTAATTGTATGGTGTTAACCAGATCAGCACAAGTACTAAATGAGCTGACGGGGTCATTCAAAGGTCAGTGGGGGGATAAAACTGCACAATGGATGGGGGCTGCGGAAAACAACATGTGGTTTAAGAGAAAGAGAGGAATCAGCCTGTCGTTTGACTGAGATAGTTCTGTAATTTGTGCACTTTCATTTTAAGTAAATGAGAGGCACAGAGAGCTAGAAGGGACGCCATTAACTGATTTCCATACACGAAAGCCTGTTTTATAACCAAAGAAGCAAAGATCCAGCTCTGCTGAGGCTTCTTGTTAATGTTTGAAATGCAAGGAAAAGGTCTAGGCTTTATACCACAGAACTACCATCCCTGTCTTCCATTGAATGCATGGCACAGATACTTTGAGCCGAGTCCAGTAAGAATGCTAAAAAATATATGGAAGAGTTCAGAATGAGGTGAGAGACTAAAGTGCCTGGTGAGTCCGGAGAAGTCAGCTGTTCAATGGGGATGGGACTGACAGTGAACGCTCTGTGTCCTTCTTGTGACTGCAGTTGGCAAGGATCATGAGTAGGGTTGCCAGCTCAGGGTTGGGAAATTCCTGGAGATTTTGGGGGGTGGAGTCTGATGAGGGCAGGGTTTGGAGAGGGAAGGGAGTTCAATTCCATCCTATCATTTTGTCCAGGGAATATATTAAATATTTTGGCCATTGTACTCTAGCATGGTCCTGCTTAATATTTAACATATTCCCTGGACAAAATGATAGGATGGGAATGTGTACTTATTATGGTTTAAAAGGAGCTACTGTTAAGAGATTATGTAATTGTCTTGCCACCCCTTATTAAATATTGTCTTGGTTTTTAAATAGGATTGTTTCTGGGTAGCGACCATCTCCCAATATGTACTGTTTTGTCCCTTTCCAGTATGATAGTTTTATTAGATAAATATGATTGTACGTTAACTCGAACTTCACAGTCAATTCATCTGCGTAAATTGACAACTGAGACAACGGTAGGAGCAAAGGAGATCCTTGCTACATTACCTGCTCAGAATTTGAGCATTCTATATCTATACATGCTCTCCATTGATGTAGATTCTTATTTAACAGACATAATATTAAAAATCAGATTGCATCACTAAGACTTTGAGTCAGAAACCAGTTAAATGGTAACTTTGAGTTGTCCCTGGTTTGGAATTAATCAAGTCAATGGAATGAATTGGATGAAATCTATACACACCATTTTGTTTTACAAAACAGAATGGAAACATTAGAACTGTCTATGTACTTCCAGAAACAATGGATACAACAGGTAGAAGTTCAGTATTTATAATTCTCATTGATTTCTTTTGGATAGTTCAGTATATGCCTTAGAAGTCCTTAACTTTGGCTCCATCTTTGTTTTTCTTTGTGTGGTTGTAAGGTCTGAGTCCACTTGTCGAATCCCAAACAACAGAACATCCAGAGTCGTCTAAGAAGCAGTTTATTTGGGAAGCATAAGGTGTATAGCAGCAACTTACAGGAAAAGGTACGAGGACTCAAGTGGGGGGAAGCGGGCAGGTTGAAACATATACATCAGAAAGGCACCGTTGGATACCAGGCTGAGCCTGGTTCCCATGATAGATTACAGTTATTGCGCCGGGGCGCAGGCCTTCATAACAAACCTCTGAGCTACTCGACCTTGACTCCAGCTGCACTCTCAGCCTGGAGCTCACAGTGGTTGAAAAACTGCACTTGAATTAGGGTTGGTAGGCCTGCATCTGGCAATCCCAGGAACATTTGGGGACAGGGTATAGGGAGGAGAAGTGTTGCTCAATGCTCTGGATTTTCCCCAATCTCTATAGTAAAGACAATAGAGACTGGGAAATTTCCTAGAGTGTTTCAATCACAGTGCCTGGTTTTCTCCTGCTGCAAGACTGGGCACAAAAGAGAACTGGTGGGGGTGGATGTCTTGGCAAGCCTAACTTGGATACTTCAGAATTAACTACCCACAGTTAATCACTGCTAATCTGCTATAACTGGGAACAATACAGGGCCATTCCTTTGAGGTTGTGCATATGTAGCCTTTCTTTAATTAAAAAAAATTATTACCGAAAATGGAATAAACTGTAGACAAAACCTTGAAAACACACTCTTGACAAAATCATGCCCTAGAAAAGTTGCCAGAAAATCTGTGGAAAGAGGTGAACAATGGACCAAAGTATATACAACAGAGCCAAGGAGATTGAATAAGAGAAACAGGTTAGTTTGGGTTTGGGGCATCAAGACTCTTGGCTACAAAAAGGATGCATTTATCCCATACAGCTATCAAAACCTTTCTTCCAGCTGAAGCAGTCCTGGAGATGGAATTAGGAAGGCAATTGACTGACAAACGTACCAAAAACTTGAGCCAGAGGGAAAAAAAATAGAAATAGGAGGGAACTGCTTTCATGTTGCAACTTCAGTATCCTCTGCTTTTGTATAGAGGTCTGGCCATTCCAACAGAGGTCTTTGAGCAGCATTAAATCATTGTGTTTGGTTAAGATGTTCAATGTCTAGGAGGGTAGAGGTGCCTGAAGGTTCTGCAGGCAAGATCCAGAAAGCAATCCCAAGGCTGTGTAATCAAAACTCTTACCACACTAGGCACTCAAACTGACATACCTTTACCGTAGTGACCTGAGGCTGTTAAACATTTATCCCTCCAATTTCAAAGTGTTGTAACAGATTTTTTTTTGCCACTCAGGAGATGTGCCGGAGAAAACCACACACACCACTTTGAAGATGCTGGATTTTTTGTTGGGAACCACAGTTCTGTTTTAGCCCTATGATTGCCATAATCTATGTTTTTTTTAAAAGAGGGTTACATCCTCATGTGAAGCACTGTTTTCAGAATTCTGTTATGTTCAAGGCGATAAGGTACTATTGGGAAATAGCCATTTAAAAGGCTCTTTAAAAAACGATTCAGTGATTAAAGTGAAATTTCCATACACCTAATGTTGGGCAATTGCAATTAGATTAAATCATAATTTGGTCAATTTTAGTCTATTATAAATTATTTGGAAATTTTAATTAGGAACGTTTTTGGTTGAACTGCTATAATTTTTTACCTTTTGTATAAATGACATGTGTTTTACTGGCTTATGCTGTATTAATAATGAATCTGAATCTAAACTATTAAGTGAATAAAGCCAGATTTTCATACACCTTTATTTCCATGCTGAAATCTGTGTGTTTGACTGGGTTTTTTTTCATTGAGCAAGCATGCTAACAATGAGAAAATAAAATCAATTTTGCTATTTTTCATCGAAGTTGGGCATAGAATCACAAGAAACTATGCAGATAGTCCCAAAAGACTGGGACTATTTCCACACAGTTTATTTGCCCTAGTTCAATGCTGTTGGAAAGTCAGTATTTTTCCTGCTTCCCGAGAGCATCATGGTATATTCTTGCACCTCCTGGGGTTTCCCTTGCTTTCCCCAGTCTTTCACAAAACCTACTGTCCTCTGAGGTTGTGGGGGAAATTGCAGTAAAACCTGGATAGCTACCATGTAGATGGGAGCACTCAGGCTTTCCCAGTTCTGCTGACACAGCACTCACTTTCCCCACAGTGGCCATCATCTGTTTTATCCTCACAACAACTCTGCGAGGTAAGGTTACTCTGAGAATGTGTGATCCAGTGAGATTTCATGTCACAGTGGGAATTTGAACTCGGTCTCCCAGATCTTAGTTCAACACTTTAATGACTGCACCACACTGGTAACAGGTTCTCTAAATTCCAAGCTTTCATTTATGTTTAAAGTTTTATTGTGAAGATAGGGCTGTCGATTTGGTTCGGGACGAACCGAACAACAGCCGAATTTCCCCCAATTTGGTGGTTTTTAGTTTGGGACGAACCGAACTCAAAAAAAGGTGGGAAACGGGGGAGCCAAATTCGCCGACTTCGGGGTGTTCGGCAAATAAATTCGGCAGATTCGGGGTTCACCCCCCCGCGCCTTCATGGGGCTTCTCCATGAAGGCACGCGGGGGGCTCTTTAAACAGATCTGTGCCTCCCAGTTGGGAGGCGCAGATCTGTTTAAAGAGCCCCCGCGCGCCTTCATGGAAGCCCATGAAGGCGCGCGGGGTCGAATTTTCTCCCGAACTCCAGATCTCGCACCGAATTTCGCGGATCCGAAGCGGGGGAGTTCGGACTTCGGCACGTCCTGAATTAAAAAGGGATGAATTTTGCCGAAGCCGAACTTTACCGATTTGTTTTTTCAACAGCCCTATGTGAAGATATAAGGGTAAAGGCATATCACTGCACTTGAATTAGGGGATGGCAACTTGCTCTATTATAAAAAATTTGAAGGCTGTGAATTCAGACAGCATGTTACAAATATTGCTATAATGTTATATCAATTTATCACTATTGAACTGCTGATTAAAAAAACTTTAAAAGCTCTGGTAGTAACAGGCAGCAGAGTGGGGATGGCTGCTGTTGTGGACCAGGGCAGGGAAATTATGGGGAAATCTGCCATGGAAGGCTTTTTGCAGCTGCACTTTATTGGAAGTTGCAGCAGCAATAGGGAAATTGCACATGCATGTGCCCAGAAAACATTTTTTAAAAATAGCTTCAGGTATCTTTACTCAGGCCCCAAACTATCCCACAAGCCTAGCCTCAGGTCAAATCCTAAATTTTAAGAAAAGGAATGGTTTGCTGTCTCTGAGCTTGCCCCTACCAGGACCAAACTGTGGGAACAAAATAGATCAAATACATCTAATCAAAATTAAACAACAAAAGAAAACATTGTGCAAACTTCCAAGCTCTTCAGAACTCTTCATCAGGTTGCATTAAAACAACAACAACAACAACAACAACAATAAGGTGGAGAAAAACACTTTTTTTAGCCATGGCATTAAGGTGTCTTTGTGTAGGTCATGTAGAGATTGCTTAGCTGACTTCTTAGCTCTGGGAAACTCCTTGACTGGTTTAGCAAAAGCACAGCCAGCTTTCCTCTACATGATGTCCTCTCTACTGATCCAATTGACAGCTAAGAGCTGCCCTCAAGAGTGCCATATGGAGTCCTCAACATTTCCAACACATGGCTCTTGTGGTTGCATATTTTTACCAGAAATATATTGGATACTCATTGATTTTGATCCATGGTGTGAAAAACACACACCCACGATTCAAGTGACCAGATATTTTGTGAAGGCTAGTTCAGTATTAGACAAATCTTTGAAGTCAAAGAGTTCACAATATCTTTCATATTACCTCCCTGAAATCATATACATGATTTCTCTACAGTGTCGACAAGAGTTAGTGTGAACTAGGTTGCATATGCGGGAAGAAGGTAGCCATTTCCACAGCTCCCGTTATACTCTCTCCTGCAGCTGTGATAACAGAGGTGCTGCCATTTCCCCACATGGACTGCCCACTTCATGCTATCTGTTCTTTACACTGTTGTTCATGCTCTCTGTTCTTTACACTGTTGTGTACACAAATACACAATGGCCTGGAGAAATCTGGCAGCATAAACTGACCCCAAGTCATTTTTTTAATGCTTCCCCTTCCTTGTCAGAAATTGCATAAGCTCATGCTTGTGCACAGTGAAACACTGGTTTGGCGTTGCACCTTCTTTTCACAATAGATGTATGTATGGTTTGCAGTAGTGCTTTATTACCAGGTGATGAAGTTCTGAGGGCAGAGTTACTCAGGAGCTGAACCAAGACAAACTCACGTGCACTAGAATTCAGGCAAATCCCACGTTTCAAGCTCCAAACAATCAGTTTAAGACTGGAGGTGCTTAATCACCCACTGGTTTGGCTCATGTCTTGCTCATCATTTGCAAGCAGGGAGACAGTTGTACAGCAAACTGGTTGTGTCCAAATAAATTAGGATTGGCCCATCTCTTGTAATCACACTGCTTTTTCAAACATGCTGGAAAGCGTAGTGACAGTTGTCACCTTTCCTCCAAACTGCTTGCTGTGGTCACCATTAAAAAACAAGCAAAACTAAAATTGCTCCATTACACTATTATACTAGTTCTATCATTTGGCAATGTTCCTGGTGCCATGGTTTGATAAAGCTCAAACAGAACAAAAAAAAATGATGGTGCTATACTTCCACTGACACTAGTAAACAGAAAAACAAAGTAAAGTCCATTGGCACCTTAAAGACTAACAAAATGTAATCCAGTATTAGCTTTCTTGAGAGCCAGCATGGTGTAGTGGTTAAGAGCGGTGGACTCTAATCTGGAGAGCTGAATTAAAATCCCCACTTCTCCACATGAAGCCGGCTGGGTGACCTTGGGCCAGTCAAAGTTCTCTCTGAACTCTCTCAGCCCACATGGAGACTGGCAATGGCAAACCACCTCTGAATGTCTCTTGCCATGAAAATCCTATGGGGTTGCCATAAATTAGCTGTGACTTGACAGCATTTTCCACCACCATTAGCTTTCTTGAGTCAGAGCTCACTTCATCACAAATATTTAGTATGGAACTTCCTTAAAATATATGTTTATATCCAGAATTACAGAACTGGGGAGAAAGAAGAGAAGCTGTACAGAGAGAGACCAATTATCAATCATTTAGGTGTGATTCCCCATGTAAGACACTGGAATAGAGGCAGATACTGAATAATAAGAGAGGTCAGAGGATCCAGCCTTTCATGGGGCACAGATTTTTAAAAAGCTCAATAAAGTAGGATAAACAACATCTAATCAAGGAAGATGTAGTATAGCATATGAAAAATTAACATCTTTAAGTGTTACAACATGATAACCTTGTATGAAGAACCAGTTAATATCTCTAAAGAGAGGGGCTTGTTGAGCAATTATCAGTTATAGTGAGTAAAGAAATCCAAGTCTCTATTTAACCCAGGAGGAGAGATAGTATTTAATTTCTTGATGAGTTCTAATTCAACACTTTCATGTTGGAGTCTCCATTTGAAGTTTTAAACAGTCCCTTTCACATCTGCAACAGAGACAGAAGCTCAGGTCACATTACAATACTTTTTTTTGCAGCCACCACCCCTCCTTTGACAAACAAGACTTGTCTTATAATACCTAAATAAGAAATGCTACTAAAAAGGCTTATAGTGCATTCCTGAAAGGAATGCCTGCACCGGTTTTAGGAGGCAACCCAGCGGTGTTGCTTCCTAAAGAGGTTTCGGCGGTGCCGAAACCTCTACCTGGCGCCCAAAACCCATGCAACCCTCATGGGGTTGCACAGGAGATACGCCAGCAAAAAGCTGGCCTACCTTTTAAAAAACAAAATGGCCCGGAAGGCCGACTAATGTTGGCCCCGCCCCCCGCCCGGCGCCGGACAGCCCCGGGAGGCGTTCCTGGGGCGTTCATCCCGGCTTGCAGCCGCAGCCTGTGCCGGCGTCTGGACGCCGGTGGGAGGCTGCTGCGGCATCTGGGTCCAGCATGCGCCTTCCAGGCGCTGGTGGTGTGGGCCCCTGCACCGGGAGAGGCTGGCGGAGGCCTCCTAAGGCCTTTCAGCCCAATTTTCAGGAATGGGCTGTTAGTCTTTAGCTGCAAAGCCTGTGTAGATTTCTCTGGAGGCTTCCTAGACAATCCTAGCAGCCAATCAGGCTAGCTGTTTGGAAAGGAACATATGTGTTGAGACATTTAAACTGGACTAGAAAGAGCCAGCTAAGAGTCTGGACACTTTCCATACCATGCTGGAGCAACTGTCCTTGTTGCTAAGGGATCAGCTGTTTTCCCTTTTTCTCTGTTACTGCTTATAAAGAGATGAAACTAGAGTGCATTGGCAGTGAATGTGCTGCTGATGCCTTCACACAAAAGCAGCTAGAACTGGTGAGTACTCATGAGAATGTCTGTAAGAAATCTGCCCTCCAAAACCCCCATTTGTGAAACAGCTGAAAATGGAGAGTCCGATTTGGCCTTTGAATAAAAAACATAATGCTAAAAGCAGCCCTGCCACAGGGGAAGCCACAAAGCAGCCGTAGCAAAGGCCATCCCCTCTATTTTTACAGCAGCCTTTTATTTCAATGATGCTGATCGCCGAAGTTTAGTTTTCAGTTACTCTTTCCCCTTGTGATTCAGCTGCTTTTAACTTGACCGTTTGTTACCGCCTGAATTGAGGATATTTCATGACTCTGATTTTGGCTGAGACTCAGAAGTCATCTATTCATAGGGGGGGGGGAGTTCTGAAATCACCACTGAAGCACCCCCTCCCTTGTACTATGGGAGCACTACAAAGTGTTGGGGAAATGCCGCTGATGTGAGAAACCTGTCATGATTGCCATAGATTCATATGTCCAAACATTCCTAGCAGGAGTGTGGTTTAAATTGTTTTCTGTGTATATGTGTATATGTGTACAGAGGGCTGTACAGCGCTTTTTCCTATTTGCATTTTCCAGATCAATCCTATGATTGTATATTCTGTTGCATTGTCTATCCAGGTCTATTCTTACGTTATGACCTACTCATCAAAGGCTGCTTGAAAGCATCTGAATCTTCACAAGGGGTGACATGGGGACTGTGACACTTACAACCAGCTTATTATGTGAATTGGCTGGTTTGCCTTCAAGGTGTTCAAACTGGTGGAACTACTCATTTACCAGTTCATGCTTGATGCAGCCTACATAATTAGTTCTGAAAAATAATTCTTATCTTCATTATTCTTACTAATACTTTGATGGTTCAAGTGGTTGCTCTTAAGATGAAGGACAAAACTGAACATGCTCTATTTACAGATGAACTTCAGCAGGTAAGAACAGTCATCAATATTGATACCTGTTGGATTTTGTGATTAAGTAGCTTTCCCCCCTAACCTAACCTCCTATGGTCTTTAGTTTGCAAGATCAGAGCAAGGCTGTTAACAACAGGACATTTTGGAGGTAATTAATTCATAGAGTGGCCATACGTCAGTAACAACTTGATGACTCTTAACACCTCACCAGCTGATGGCACCCTTGCTCTCTGATCATCATTTTTATGTTATGCTGATAAATTATTAGTTAATGGTTAGTTAACAAGAGCAAATAGAAGACAAATATGAGCTCCAAGCTACCCTCCATTGTTACTCAGATGATGTACATGTGTAGAGTCTGGAAAGTTTCCCTTATGTGTCAAGTCTAAATACATGCCCTTATGGGCAAATGTTTCTTAAGGGAACACTGGTGTATACTGGAGCCCCCAATCTGAGTAATGCTTTGTTGTGGGGCATACAGAGATTCCCAGAAATAATCAGGTGGAAAACAGAACAAATACAAATCTTTATTGGGAAAAATATAGATCCAGTAGAAAGACACATGCATGCACACACACACGCACACACAAGCACACAGCAGTGTAAACAATATCCTACCTTGCACCTTACAAGGGAAATACTTTTTTCTTTTTTTGCCATCAAGTCACAGCTGATTTATGGTGACTCTTGGCGGGGTTTTCAAGGCAAGAGACATTTTAATGTGGTTTGCCGTTGCCTGCCTCCATGACATGCCTCTGGCATTCCTTGGAGGTCTCCCATCCAAATACTAGCCAGGGTCAGGGCTGAAAGTGTGTGATTGGCCCTAGGTCACTCAGCAAGCTTCCATGGTGTGAGTGGGGATTCAAACCTGGGTTTTCCATGTCCTTGTCCGACTACACCACACTGGCTCTCAGGGAAATACTAGCAGGCAATAAAAACAGGGGTAAAGAAAACGTACGGGTTTGATACAGTGAGAGTCGTGGTCTGGGAGAGCCTGGGGAAAAGGAGATGAGATAATCCCAGTCAGCAATCAAGGTGCAGAATGAAAAGGGTTGTGTGCAGTGTCACAGGGGAAAGTAGGTGGGTGATCCTGCTAGCAAAGCACCTGGGGAACTGGGTCTACTTTTACTCACTGCAAACCCTGGTATCTGGATGTTCCAGTCTTTCCAGACCAGGATTGGACTAAGGAGGCAAAATTTGAATTTAACTGGGCAATTTGGATTTAACAGCTAGGAAGGAAAATTATGAGCAGCCGAACTGCTCTTGCATCAGAGTGAGCAATTGCCCGTCAATCCAAGCAACCTGGCAACCCTAATCTAAGCTCAGAAGGCAAGAGCACCCAAAGCAAGGCCTCCAAAGAGCACCGAAAGCATGACCGTAATGGTTGGGCAGGTTCATAAAGGATTAGGTGGTCCCTCAATCATGTTGGTCTCAAACTATATAAGGGTTTGAAGGTCAAGACCAGCACCTTGAATTGTGCCTGGAAACAAATTGCAATGATTCCTACTGATTGCAAATTAGGAAAATAGATAAAAACTCAGAGCTACAGGTTTACAAGAAAGTACTTTGCAGTCAGCTTTTAATTTATAACTTCCTTTTCTTTTCCAAGGAGTTAAGAGTTAATTACGCAACAGCCAATGCAACATACACATTAGGATGCATTACAATCAGCTTGAAAAGTGCTAAACACCAAATATGACAGGCATAAAACAATGATAAAACACGTAAAATGGTTATCTAAAATTCAGCAAGACAGTTGAATGTGGAATTTGGGGAAGGTATTAAGGCAGGGTTGAAGAACGTTATTGAAGAACATCATTGAACATTAAACCCCCCTGAAAGAACTCAGTTTGATAGATTTTTGTAAATCCTCACACTTAATTAACTTGTGGAATTGATACAGAGATGTCGCTAACTTAAATGGCTTTAACAGGGAATTAGACAAATTTATGAAGCATATTAATGGAGTAAATTCATGGAGCATGATAGATGGAGCCTCAAATGTTCAGAGGTGGTGTTTCAAGGAATATCAGTTTGTGAGGTACAACAGGGTTTTGGGCCTCCTTATCCTGCTGGGAGGCCTGATTAACCACTGTAGGAAACAGGATGCTGACCTGGTTAGACCTTTAGCCTGATTCAACAAAGCTCTTCTTATGTACTTATGTTTGCAGCATCATGGCAGTCCACATGATAACAAGCTTACAAACAATAGGAGAAGAAGTGTTTTCAGTTTCTCAGTTTCAGGGCTGAGAAAAACCACTTCATCAACCTTTTCCTCCCCTGCGTCTGAAGCGATATAAGAACTCCGGTCTAGAACTGTACTGCTGCTTTCAGGCGAGTGTTTCCATCCGGAGCTTCCTGCTCTTCCCTGTGGTACTATAAGAACCATTGCCTGGAGAAAGATGGCACCAGCCCCACATGGGATTTGGTATATCTGAGAGATTTGTTCGATTGCTACATCTGTAATATTATGCTATTGGGTATGACTTAAATTGTAAACTGCCTTGGATCATGCTTGGCAAGAGAAAGAAGAGCCAGAAATATTTAAACAAATAATAAATAAACAAATAGAGCTTAGAAACTTTTCCAGCAGCTTCCTATAATGGAATGTCTGTGCACTACTGTTATGTCCTTTAAGCAACTGTGCAAGTCCTACTTTTTAAGACAGGCCTTTGGAGAAATGGTTTATGGTTTTGGTGAACCATTATGCTGCTGCTGTTTTCTTTGTTGTTTGAAATTTATTGAGTGAGACTCTTGCCTCTTTGAACAGCCAGGGAAAGGCAAAAATGTCAATATTTTAAATAGTTTAAAATTTGGGTTTTTACTATCAAGATTAAGAACTAGACTAAGCTTACAGCAGCCACCAGCACTCTTGCACTGGTGATGTGCCCTATACCTTTAAGGCCATGTTTCTTGCTACTAGTCCCTATTTGCAGTGAGGTTTTTACCCGTAGAGTTACCTTTTAAATTCCCCCTCCTCAGGCAGGGCTAGGATGGGATCTAGAAGTTTAGGGGAGGATCTAGGCCTGTTTCACCTATCAAGGGTCTAAACATGTACAACTAGGGTTGCCAGCTCTGTCCTGGGAAATACCTGGGGATTTTGGGGGCAGAGCCTGAGGAGGGTGGGGTTTGGGGAGGGGAGGGATGTCAATGCCACAGTCCAATTGCCTATGCAGCCATTTTCTCCAGGTGAACTGATCTCTATTGTCTGGAGATCAGTTGTAATAGTGGGAGATCTCCAGCTACTACCTGGAGGTTGGCAACCCTATGTACAACTGGTGGGGCAAGTGACAGGCCATCAGGCCTAGGGAGGGGGTCAATATCGAATTGCTATTAGGATTGGAGCTGAAGTTCATAGACTTACTTCTTATATTTATACCTTGCTTTTCTTCCAAGGTGGTGAGCATGGGAGACCCAGGATGTGTCCCACTACAGCATGGATCATACCCATGTACTTAACTTCACCAAGGTTGCTGCAACCTGGGATAAGGCCAAAAACTGGTTACCTACCAGAGATAATGGATGACTTGCATTCCTAAGTAGACTCTGTGAAAAGTAGTATAGTATAAACTAGTGATTTTGCAATAAGTGCTGGACATAAATGGCATCCTGTTTAAATTATTCTCAACATAGCCACTATGCTATTGCTTGATTCTATGAACCAGGCCAGGGCTAATAACCTTATGCCAGTGATTCACTAAGCACATTTTAAATTCAAAACACATAAAGAATTAAAAGCTTGGGATATCAAATGAGATCTCCTGTTTAACTGCTTACCTGTGTTATCAGCACTGGACAGTGAAAATTAAATCTCAAGATGGGACATGAGGTTTTTTTAACCTAATGGTGGCATTTTCTTCTCATATCAGCTTATTCATATATGAAACAGCCATGCCACAGTGAGAAAATCCTGCAACCATAACTTGGTTAGACATGAGGATGACACAAGTAAATTTCATTGCTGTCAAGAGGTATCTTGATGGGTATATATTCTGTTATCATGAATTGCCACAGCTGCAAAGGATTATTTCTTCACTAATAATGGCATAACAGAATACTCAAAGATATCTCTAGCTTTTAATTCAGACACAAAATTAACCAATGTTATCATTGAAACAGGACTTTGGCTCATTTTTATACTTTAAAAAATCAGTGGGCTTGATATCTTCTAATTTTTTTATTTTGGCAAACCCTTTGGCAATATATAGATATTAAAATGTCTATGAACAGTCACCTGTTTTGTTTTTGTTTTGTTTTTTGTAAAATGCTATGGACTCTGATATAGTAAAAATTATAACAACGATTAATTACTATTGAAGACTAGCACATTTTTCTTTAAGGATGCGGGTGATCTTCTATGATCTACCTAATTCTGAAGAGCCCTACACAATGCTGATCCTAAGTTTGTACCAAAATATGCCATTGGGTGCGAAGCACAGCTAATTTTTTCTGGTACAAAGATTTACCCTAGTAGGCATGAATTCCAAGTTCCGGACCTACTGATTCACACATACGTGTGCATCTATTAATATTTCAGTGAATTTATTGTGTTGTGTGCCTTAATGCTTAACAAAGAACTATTTACTTCCAAAAATTATTCAGAAGATGCAGGACAAAACATAGTCAGGTGTAACTAACAACAAAACACCAATGTTTGTCTTTAGGCCCTACTTCTTCCTTTGTTCTTTTGTTGAAAACAGCAACAGGTTGCTGCAAAAGGTATAGGACTAACCTGTAGGGCTGCAAAACTGATGTAAAGATGCTACAAAGCTTCTGATGATTAACTGCTGAACATAGGGTTGCCAGATCTCCTGCTGTGGAAGGAGACCACCCACTTTCAACCCTTATTGCCTGCTTTCCCTCCGAGTGGCAGTGGGAGGGAAAAAAAGGCATCACACACAGCACGACTTCCATACTAAAAAAACCACAGATATGGCACCACATCTCTCTAGGAATCACTAGAAACTCTACAGTGGCATCACAGCAGATGTGATGCCGGTGCCCCCATGTACTTGTCCCCCCCCAAGCTCCTGGCATGGCCTGGCAACCCTAGCTTCATCACAATTCACATACACAGCAGCAACATGGTTGCCATGGAGGAAACAAATAACATAGTCATTACCCTATGTAGTAAGATTGCCTATCTCCAGGTGGTGGCTGGTGATCTCCCACCATTACAACTGATCTCCAGGTATGGTTGCCAGGTGGGTGGTTTTGGTGGGAAATTGCCCACCAATTCACCCAGCTGCTCTGGAGTGGTGGCTGTGTATGTGCTTGGGCGCTCACATGTGATGACATTACTTCCGGTTTTACTTCTAGAAGTGCCACCTCGCCATGGCCGATTTAACACTCAAAAACCACAGTTTTGGGATTTGAGTGTTAAATCGGCTGCAGCAATGTGGCGCTTTCGGAAGTAAAACCAGAAGTGATGTCATCGCATGTGCACATCCTCATGCACCCACTCTGTCCCAGCCTTGCCCCCTGAAACTTCCCACCAATTGGGAGGGGGGACCTGGGAACCCTATCTCCAGGTGATAGAAATCAGTTGCCATGGAGAAAACGGCCGCTTTGGAAATTGGACTCTATGGCATTGAAGTCCCTTTCCTCACCAAACCCTGCCCTCCTCTGACTCCAGGTATTTCCCAACCTGGAGCTGGCAACCTTACCTATGTAGTAAGCCATTCATGTGAAGTGCAGCTCATATTGTTTGGTCCAATAAAAAGCATGAGAATTTTGCTGGCATAGATTAAACCAATTTGAACTACATAGGTTCTACTTAGCATTAATTGCTTAGTACATACAGGCCAACTTTGTGAATTTTCTGGCACCTGTGACATTTCCTAGAACCAACCCTAAACATGGCGTCTAGGAACCACCACAACCGAAGAGTCTTGGCTTTAAGTGACATTAGGGGATAAGGAATAGGGAAGTGCCAAGTGTGGTACTTGATCCACGCTGGCTGTTTCACTGACTCAAGTCATCACATCTGTTGCCATTCTCAACCGATGAACTTGTATGTGTAAACCTGCCCTAATTGAGAATGTCACTGTCCCATACTTCTCTTGCTCATATATGAGGACTGTTAGCTTCAGCAGTTGAAGATGTATCAATTTTAGGAGGTTAGCAGGGAGAACGAGGGCATTTCCAAACTTGCTTCAACCCTCAATATAATGATCTCAGACACGGCACTTTCAACTTCTAATGCTCAAAAATCATTTGGAAAGCACTTCATGCTAGTTGAAGGTTAAAGTGAAGCTTCTATTAGTGCACACAGCAGTAATCCAATCTCGAAGTGACAAAGGGATGACTGTGGTGAGGTTTATATCCCAAAGGAAAGGTTGCAGTCTCATTACAAGATCTAGAGGGGGGTAGCTGCTGCTATTTCAACAACTACATCTGGCTTGGGTATTCAAAAAGGACACTTAAAATCATATCCCTTAGTCAAACACCTTGGGCAAATCCTCTGCATAAGGAAGGTATCGACAATTAATCTCTGTGTTCAAGCAACACAATTTTGTTTGCTTCTTCACAAATGTTGTACAAAGCACATTTATTTTCTTTCTCCCACCTTCTTTCCTGGGTTCAAGGCAGGTTACTTAGATGCAAACATTGTTTTACTCTTAACGATCCCAAGCATCAGGTTAGGTAGACAGAGGCAATGAATTGTCCTATAGAGTGTGTTATGGTTTTCAGGGTATTGACCTAGATGTCCTGCAATCAAAACTCAGTTCACTGCACTGTTGATAGCTGCCTCCATCTGATTCAAAGGTCTAAAACGCATGGTCACTTAGCCCAGTTCCAGCCTAGTTCCATCCCCGTTCCACCCAGGTCCAAATGAACCCGCATTACCTAGACTGAGCAGGGACTAAACTGTGTGCAAATGGATCCATGTAAACAGAAAATGCGGGTTCCTGCTGAGTAAGCCCTCCCCCCCAGCTCCTGGTGATTGGTCCTTTCGAATTGACTAATGGAGGCTTCCCCCCCTTGCTTGTAATTTTAAAAGCATTTTAAGAACTAAAAAACAAAAAATGGAGCTACCTGAAAGAAGGGGGGGGGAATCCAAGCCTCGTTTAAAAAAAGACTTTCTTTTTCTCAGAAAAAGCTCCGAAGTAGCAGCAGGCAGGAAACAGTTGAATCCCTGCCGCTTCAAACACTGCTTCGCGATTGGCTGTGAGAGATGCCAATCATCTGTGTTTCCCCCTGTTTCTGTTTCTCCCAGAAGAGGAATGGGAAAAGGCGGGTTCATTTCGCTTCGATACAGGGCTGAAAGAAGAGTAAATAAGGTATCGTCCGTTTGCGAAGATTTGATCCTGGGTGAAACTGGGAGGGAACTGGGCTGGAACAGGGCTGGAACTGGGCTAAGTGACCATGCGTTTTAGACAAAAGTCTCTTTTACAATAGGAAAATCTGATGACTGCATTTGCTGATTAAATGTCATAATACAACTAGGTGAGTTCATCATATTGGGCCTTGTTGGCATGTTGCCAGCAGCTGCCTGGCAACAGTGGCTAGGGTATGGCTGCTTCCATGTCACTGCTAGTATGTTTGAAGGAACCAGATCATGTGGGCATGATCAGAGGCATACTCTCTTTGCTATCATCAGAGGTCCCCAGGATGCTAGGGAAAAAAATCGTGGCACTGACCCCTTCAAGTAGATTCACTTCCTTGAACTTTTTTCAGGAACAGCGTGGAAGAAGCAACCCCCCCCCAGTGGCCCCCATGATGCTGATAACGTGAGTGAGCTCTTTTCCTCACATCTTTCCAGCACTTTAATTTAAAACACTGAAGGGGGAAACAAAATCAGGTTTCTACATACCTGATATGATAAGCACTGCAGGGAGAAAATAATTTCCATGAAATGATACCTTTTGGATCCTTTGAGAGGAAAACAAATATAGCTCCTAAAGTGCCGCTTGTTAATCTTTGCTGAGGTTTCAGCAATGTCAAAGCTGGTAGTGATCAGTCAAGAAAAGTAAAATAAAAGTAAAATATTGAATTGTACCCATAGCTAAACTAACAGGAATCATTGAATAAAATATTTCCAGTTTCCAAAGGTTACTTACCCCAATTGATGAAGCACAGAAAAAAGGTAAAGGTCCCCTGTGCAAGCACTGGGTCATTCCTGACCCATGGGGTGATGTCACATCCTGACATTTCCAAGGCAGACTTTGTTTGCGGAGTGGCTTGCCAGTGCCTTCCCCAGTCATCTTCCCTTTACCCCCAGCAAGCTGGGTACTCATTTTACTGACCTCAAAAAGATGGAAGGCTGAGTCAACCTTGAGCCGGCTACCTGAAACCAACTTCCGTCGGGAACGAACTCAGGTCGTGAGCAGAGCTTTTGACTGCAGTACTGCAGCTTAACACTCCTGAAGCATAGAAGATTCACCTAAATACATATTACTTGTTTAGTAGAGTTCACATTAGCCCCTGTTCACATAATAAAGGGCTAGCACACATATAGATGGTGTGGGAACAAATGTGCTGGCTCTGTTACTTCTTATGAACAAGCATGATGGTCCCACCCACTCCCATTCCGGAGTGGTGTAAAGGCTAGAATGTTGGACAAGGATTGGCAGACCGAGGTTCAAATCCCCACTCTGCCATGAAGCTTGCTGGGTGACCTTTGGCCAGTTACCCTTGTCCAGCCTAACCTACCTCACAGGGTTGTTGTGAGGTGAGCATGGAGGATAGGAAACCAATGTATGCTGCTCTGATCTCCTTGGAGGAACAACGGGAACAAAGTGCACTGAATATAAAATGTACAAAACGAAGACATGTACCAAATAGGATTGTGCAAAGAAAAATCGGTAAATTTCGGGTTTGGGTTTATTGGGCCTGATTTTTTTCAGTAAACCCGAGAAAAGCCAAATACCCATACCGGTAAAGCTTTATTTCTGGGTTTACTGAAAAAAATTGGGCCCATTTTAGTCTATGGGGATTATTTTTGAAGCTCCTGTGGGGGCATTTTTGGGGGTAGAGTTTCCATATTTTCAGGGTAGCTTCAAGGGACTCTCCTTGCATGAACCCTGAAGTCTGGTTAAGATTGGGTCAGGGGGGGGTCAAATTTTATTTGGTCCCAAAGGGGTTGCCCTCCTCCTCCATAGAAAAACATGGCAATTACAAGCATTCATGGGAAACTGAGTTTTCCCATGATTTTTTGGTGAGGAAGTGGCCATTACAGACTAAGAAAAGCAAGTACTTTTAAAATTCTCCCGGGGGGCATTTTTCAAGGTAGAGTCACCAAATTCGCAGTGTAGCTGCAAGAGACTCTCCTTGCATGAGAGGGGTCAAATGTTATGGGGTCCTGAAAGGGTCAACCCCCTCCTCTACAGAAAAGCATGGTGAACTGCTTTTCTATGGAGGGGGTGACCCCTTCAGGACCCCATAAAACTGGACCAGCAGACCCAATCTTCAACAAACTTTGGGGTTCATGCAAGGAGTGTCTCTTGAAGCTACATTGAAAATATGGGGACTCTACCTCCAAAAATGCCTTCATCCGAGCTCATAAGAAAATTCCCATAGGGAAAAGCCTGGAGAAAGCTGAAGCCAAAAAAAGTCGAATACCTATTTGGCTGAATTGGTGATCGACTATCAAGCTTCGGCTTTATTCCCAGTTTTAATATTCAGGTTACAGTAAACCCGAAAGAAGCCGAAAAGGCACTTTTCAGGTTTATTTTCAGTTCGGGTTTATCAATATGAACAACCCTAGTACCAAATGTACTAAATGAACATGTTTCACATAGGCACAGTGCTGACTCATGTAGAAACTAAAAGTTCCAATCGCTATGATTGGGAATTTTGAATGGTAGCACACATAGTCACTGGAAGGCATTCTGCACATTCCTATTCCTGCTGTCCTTCTGCACACATTGCCCCTGTACATGGGCAGGTCAGGTGTAAAGGACTACTAAAAGTAGGCATTTCAAGAAGCATAAGCATATTAATAATTTTGAATTTTTATTGACTTGAATTATGTCCTTGAAATTCATCATTGGCAGGTTTGATATGTAGGTTTGTCTATCTAATAATGCTCAGCTTAGTAAAAAAAATGACTCATAAATGACTCAGAATGTTAAAGGAGAGTCTGTGCATGAATGGTCAAGATTGGGCATACCAAGTGTCCAAAGCTAGCTGCTTTGCAGGAACTAGCTCAGAAGCTTAACCCCTCATTCTCAATTATCATTTATGGGTACGATCAACAGGTTATAGGTGTATGTGTAGGAATCCTTTATTATTTACTCTTGATTAAATTATCATTGCTCATTGGTATCAGATCATGTGGGCTTTTTGTCTGGGAAAGAAGAAGAAGAGTTGGTTTTTATATGCCAACTTTCTGTACCTTTTAATGAGAATCAAATCGGCTTACAATCTCCTTCCCTTCCTCTCCCCCCCAACAGACACCTTGTGAGATAGGTGGGGCTGAGAGAGTTCAGAGACAACTGTTACTAGCTCAGGGTCACCCGGATGGCTTCATGTGTAGGAGTGAGAAAACCAACCCGGTTCACCAGATTAGAGTCCACTGCTCATGTGGAGGAGTGGGGAATCAAACCTGGTTCTCCAGATTAGAGTCCACCATTCCTAACTACTACACCACACTGGAGAACATCTAGAATGATAGAATGATAAAGTTGGAAGGGACCACCAGGGTCATCTAGTCCAATCCCCTGCACAATGCAGGAAATTCACAACTACCTCCCCCTATTACCCCCAGTGACCCCTACTCCATGCCCAGAAGATGGCCAAGATGCCCTCCCTCTCATGATCTGCCTAAGGTAGATCATGAGAGGGACACAGTTAGTTCTTTTGACTTTTTCTTGCAAACATTTTATTTGGCTGATTGTCTTTATCAACACCTACTATCTCAGATCCTCTACCTGGACTGAATCTAGGACCTTATGATAGAAAGTATATGCTCTATAGTTACTGAGTCACAGAAGTTTTCAAGCATTAAGGGCCAGGAAAGAACTCTTTTAAAACAGATGAGTTTTTTTAAAAAAAGAAATCTTTGTAAATATTGATTTTGAATTCAACCAATGGCCATTTACCATCAACTGGTTTCAGTGCTTTTGCCGCAATAGCTAAAGCAGAATTTGCTGTCAAGGGCGAAGAACTGTGGCTGCTACTATTCTGGAATTTCATGTAAGGGATGCTTTGTGACCCTCTCTACCAAATTTTCCTTTTGGAATATATAGAAGTTGAGACACACATTTCAATTCCTTACCTCCTGTCACAGAAGCACTATACATTTCCATACAGTTTTTGGATGCTCAGAAACTGAGTAGCACGGAAAGCGCTTGGAGCTTGTAAATGCTGCACAAACAGTGTTCTGTTAATTTCTCATTGAACATCTGGTATATGTTGTTATTCTTGCATATTACTAACAGGTGGTAGATGCATTACACAACTGGAAAGACCAGGAACCTCTTCTCTCACTTCCAGTTCTCCCTCTTCATCCACTGAGGTTGCAATCCATGTCAAAATAGATATGCTTAGAAGCACGTTCCACTAAGATCAACAGGGCTTAATTTCAAGTAAACAAGTTTATAATCAGGGTAAAAATTTTGGTCCATGAGATGTTATAATACTTCTTTAGGGATCTATGGGTTAAGATGTGATAGTTCCTGAATTATTGTCAAAGGCTTTCACGGTCAGAGTTCATTGGTTCTTGTAGGTTATCTGGGCTGTGTGACCGTGGTGAAAATACCGTGAAAGAAAATACCAAGACCACAGTCACACAGCCCGGATAACCTACAAGAACCAAAGTTCCTGAATTGTCCTTTTAATTTCCTATTGAACTTGGGATTTTTATGCTCTTTTCTTTTCTTGTTTTCTTTTCTGTATGGAGGGGTCAGAAGAAGAGACATGATATTCCCTCATGTTTCTGAATCTGAAGAAGGTAGGAAAGCAAACAAAATAAAACTGCTCCTCCTCTGAAGAGTTTGTCATCTCAGATTTGATGCAAGGTGAGGCAGCTCTGGGAAGGAGGCAGATGGATGAAAGTAACATGAAAAGCATTCGAATTCAGTTCACTTTCATGTAAGGAGTGGGCTACGAAGTTAAGCCAGTGTCTTTACAAAAAAAGGTTGATTTTGAGGGGAGATCTGAAGAAAGAGATTAAGGTGGGAAAATATTTTGATTAATGTGTTTGTGTGTGTGTGTGTGTGGGGGGGAATGGATAATTCCAAATGACCTTGGAGAACATTACTGTGGACAGAGAGAAGAATTTCAGCCAAAGGTAGTCTCTCTAAAATCTGTTCCACATTTTAATCTAATTCTAAGTGATTATTTAGTGACATTTGGGACATAGGAGAGAACTGAAATGAATCCACTGAGTGAAGAATGAAAATCCATTTGACAAAGGAGTTTCTGTGGAACTCACAGAGGCTTGGGCTCATGAAAAGACATAATATTTTGAGACAGCCACTTTGCCCATCATATTATAGTATACTTTTTTAAAAAAAAAACTAACCTCTCTTCAGCTCAAGCTTTGGTGCTTTCAGATCACTTCACTGTTTTTAAAAGCCATTGTAAAAAATGTCACTGCTCACTGAACTCATGACGGTAGTAGTTGCCTTTTACTACTTTTTAATCTTGTATCACACACATTAATTTCAACTATCTTTAATTAGTTCCATTGTTTTCTTTTTTTATAATATCCATCATTGTTTTTAGCTTCACCCCACCCCCCCGCAAATCCTGTAAGTAATGTGATACCTAGCACTAATTGGGAATTCTCAGGATATAGTTTTTAATCCTCTAAACACATTCATTTGTGGCCTGTACGACAAAGGAGAACACATGTAGTCATAATATTATGTATTTATTTGCTTCCTTTATGGTCCATCTTTCTCACTGAAACTCAAGGTGGAATTACATACACACACACACACACACACACACACACACACACACACACACACACACATATATTAAAAAACCATATTTTTTTTACCCAGGCAGCATAAAATCTCCAATAAACAATGCAATAGAACTAGGATTACAAAATTGGAAAACAATGCAAAGCTATTGGAGGCTACCCATAGCCTTTGCACAGGCCTATTGCAAGCATTAATGGGAAATGGAGTTTTCCCATGATTCTTGGGTATGAATTACAGACTATGGAAAGTGAGTATTTTAAAAATTCTTCTGACAAGGCATTTTTTGAGGTAGAGTTGCTGACCCAGGGCTAAGTTGGGTTTCAGCTGCATTACCCTGCCAACCCCCTGCTACACAACCAATAAAACTCAGACACGATATTCTTTTGGATAAATGGCCACAACTTTATTTGGCTAACATCTGTTTGTGCCTTGGCGTGGCATGGGAACTTGAAAAGGTATCAGCTGCCACCTTGCGAGCTGATAATGAATTCCTCCCAACGATCCCGCTGGAAGGGCTGGAAAGGATGGCGGAGCTGGGAAAAACATCTAGGCTTCCGCCACTTGATGGTTCCCCCACCACTCAGGTAGAGGCTCCTACCTGTTGCCCCCGAGCTGGGTGCACGAGCCTCCCCCAAAACCCCTTATTGGGGTCCCCACTTGGCATAGAGGGGCACGCAGGCCACTTGCCCCTCAAACGAATCCAGTCCCATGCCTACACTGCCAAGTTGTGACACTTTAACAAGCAAACTGTACAATAGGGAGGGAGGGAGGGTGGGACAACACTGAAGGTGAACTGCTCCTCCCCTCCTGTCAAGCTCTTTTTATATCCCAGCCCAAGCCTGATTGGCCGGGGGCCCTTGTTACCATGCGGCTGGCATTTTGCCTCTCCAGCCGGCCGCCCTGCCTAGCAACAGCAGCTTTCCCCCTGCCCGGGTCCCCAACCTCGGCGCCAGGTAAGCCTGGGGCCGTGTGTTCACTAAATTCACAGCATAGCTGCAAGGCATTCTCTTTGAATGAACCCCAAAGTTTGGTAAAGTTTGGGACAGGGTTCCAATTTTATGGGCCCCTGAATGGGTCATCCCCTCCTCCATAGAAAAGCCTTGTAAACTTTACAATGCTTTCCTATGGAGAATGGGGGCGACCCCTTCAGGGCCCATAACAATGGACTCCCTCTCCCAAACTTTACCAAACATTGGGGCTCATGCAGCTACCCTGAAAATTTGATGACTCGAACCCCCTCACCCCGATCAAAAAATAATAATCCATATATACTATAATGGACCCAGATTTTTTTTCGGGAAACCCAGAAATGAAGCCAAAATATCCATTTGCCAGTATGGGTGTTCAGCTTATTTTGGATTTCCTCCCAAAAATTGGGTCTAATAAACCCAAACCTGAAATTTACCAGATTTTTTTTTTTTTGCACAGCCCTAAAAATAATAGCTAATCATGAGCTCCACAAAGTGGGGAGAGCTACAAATGAAAAATCACCTGTGAGATGGCCACACTTACATGATACTCAGTATTTACATCTCAACAGCCATCTTATCTGAGGTTGGTGGTGCTGGGTGATAGCACTTGCTCTTTGCCTCCTTTTTCTGCTGCTACATGTAAATTCTTCTTTGTCCGGCCTATGTTGGGGAGTAGAAGGAGTGGGTCCCCCAAATAAGTTAGAATGGCATGACAAAATATAGCTGCACCATATGGTAAACCATGTCACATCAACACCTTCCCATGTGGTACATTTCCATTGCCTTAGCTTTTAAAGAAATGGAGATAGCCTTTTTCGATTATGGGGATTAGCAGTAGCTAACGAAATCTGGTTATTTTCTTGTAGTTCTTCTCCAGATATTGGGAGGAGATGATACAAAGGATTAGTCCAACTAGGAGGGGTATTGACCTGCTGAGCGTGCCTATGGTTTCTATTTTGATTTTTAAAAACTGAAGCAAGGCATCCCAATATAGCTAAATACAGGCAAGAATTAGCAGGCCTAAATATGCATTGTAAAGCACAGGGAGACTGAAATGTGACTATAAATCAAGCTACCTTCATTGGCACCAGTCTATTCAGAAAACTGGTAAATCATGTTTGTTGTCATCTCTGTCACATTGTGGGGAAAGACTAGCCACCGTTCCCCCCACCCCTGCATTTTTGGTCACCTTTTTGGCTGCCACCACTTTGGGTAAAATCCAGCCCACCTCTCTCTAGCATAGTGGTCTGATGCCAACCTTGCAGAGGTATCATTCAGTAGTATGCCAAGGACTTATGCAGACTCTCTCAAGTTAAATTAAACTTTATTTCTACAAGGCACAAACTCAGGGTATTGAAAAAGACAGGATCTAGCGCATTAGGGAAAATGAACAAAAAGACAGGTTCTAACTAAAATACTTACAATCTATGTTTAATCTGATCTGGGTAGTTGCAGGATGCCCCCACCCTGGTGCATCCGCCTCTCTCTGCCTCTGACATCATTCTCTTTTGTCATCCTCTTCATGGCAAAACACATGATCCCCAGAGTTCCCAACCAAGAAGGAGCCAAGAAGAAAGGAACCCCAAACGTAGGAACAGCTCTCCTTTTCAGACCCCACCTCCATGTGTGCTCAGGGGTTTTCTGGGGTGCTAAGACTGGGGGCTGCAGCCTACCGAATCTGCACCCTCCAACCAAGAGGTGTTAACACATCAAAGGTCTGGCATGTTCCCCTCCTGCAGCTGGAAATGATGTCCTATATCCAGAAAAGAGCATCTTTCCCCCTTCTTCCTGGTCAAGAAGATGCCTGGACCGCTTTCCATCATCATAACTGTCAAGGCATCTCCTGTAGGGCTGTTGAATTAAAAAAAATTCGGTATAGTTTGGATTCGGCCGAATTCAGCCCGTTTCGATTTGGAATATGCCGAAGTCCGAACTCCCCCACTTCGGATCCGTTCAATTCGGCGGAAATTCAAAGTTCGGAAAAAAAATTCGGCCGAATAAAGCCATTAAAAACACAATCGCGCCTTTCCGCGGCTCTGGGGGGGCATTTTTGGGTTTAGAGGTCCCAGACTTTCAGCAGAGCTTCAAAGGACGTTTATTGAAAGACTCCCCAAGTTTTGTAAAGATTGGGTCAGGGGGGGCTGAGATATGGGCCCTGAAAGGGGTCCCCCCACCCTTAATGTGCATCTCTCAGCAGAGCTTGCCGCCCACGCACAAAGCTCCCAGCCCCGACAACAGCTGAGACGTTTGCAAAGCAACTGCAAAACAACTGCAAAACAACACAACCTTGTAAAACAACACCTTTGCAACACACAACTGAAACCTCCCCCCTCAAACCAGGGAGCGAGAGACTCGAGGGGTAACATACACCCCAGGCAGAACTGACGAAAGCCCCCTTTGGCTTCCCCCCCACCCACAGAAACTGCTCCCTCCCCACACACACACAGACTCTGCTTTCCCCCCCCCCCACACACACACATACACAGGAGAAAAATTATAGATTAAAGCCCCCAAAGGGGTCTTACTGTGGCTGTCTTCTGTTCCATCAGAAGGGGCTGGGGAGGACTTGTAATCCAAGATGATTCCAATTAGGCACGGGACGTTTTGCTCTGGAGTGGAGATGCACACAGGATCGGCTGATCCATTCATCCCAATAGGGAAAAGGGGAAAGGGGAAAGGGGAAAGCCCATATCTCGGGACCCCCTGACCCAATGTTCACAAAACTTGGGTGGTCTCTTAAGAACACTGGTCTGAAACTCCGCTCAAAGTTTGGGATCTGCACCCCCAAAAATGTGCCCCCTGCAGCCATGGAAAGAGAAAAGGGGGGAGGCGATATTTCGGCCCCCACTGAAGCCATCTTTACAAAACTTGGGTAGTATCTTAAGAATAAGTGTCTGAAGCTATGCTGAAAGTTTGGGGGCTATATCCCCAAAAAAGCACCCCCTGCAGCCACATAAATGGAAAAAGGGGGGAGGGAAAAGGGGGAGAGCCCATATCTCGAGACCCCCTGACCCAATGTTTACAAAACTTGGGGGGTATCTTAAGAAGCTTCATCTGAAGCTCCACTGAAAGTTTGGGGTCTGTACCCCCCAAAATGTGTCCCCTGCAGCCATGGAAAGAAAAAGGGGGGAGCCCATATCTCGGGACCCCCTGACCCAATGTTTACAAAACTTGGGGGGCATCTTAAGAAGCTTCATCTGAAGCTCCACTGAAAGTTTTGTGTCCGTACCCCAAAAAATACGCCCCCTGCAGCCACAGAAAGGAGCGAATGTGCACAAGCACCCCCCCCCACACACACACGAGGATTTCGCTCTTTCTCTCTCTCTCCCTGGCCGGGCTGCACATCAGCTGATTCCTCCAGTACTCTCAATCCTGACTGATTGGCCAGAAGAAGACCCAGCTTGGCCACCGATTGGCCGGGGGAGGAGAATGCTGCTTACTGACGGTTATGCTGCTTACTGACGGCCCCAAATTTGCCGAATTTATTCACGAACTCCCAAACTCGCTGAATTCGGCCCCCCCGGTTGCCCGCCAGTTTTGAGTTCGGTTCCTCCCGAACTAAAAACCACCGAATCAGGGGAAATTCAGCTGATTTTCAGTTCGGGCCAAACCGAATCAACAGTCCTAATCTTCTGTGTGTGTCCCCCCCCCATCTCACTACAGTGTTTAAATCAGCCTTTCTGGCTTTCATACATGTGGACCAATAATGGGCGAAAGGCACATCAGCACATGTGAATTCAAGCCCAGGTTTCCTTCTGTTTTCCTTACCTTTCCCTATATATTTCATATATAAACTGCACACACAGCACTGACAATCAGAGCAGTGCATACATAGGCCTGTTGTCAAAACTGATAGGCTGTGGATCAATTATTCAGGAAAATATGTATGGGGTGTGTGTCTGGATTCAGTTGCTATCCCCCTTCCCAATTCCCCTGTCAAACACTTGATTGTCAAGATTTCAACTTGTAAAAAAATGGCAAGATACACAAGCAGCTCCATGCGCAGTTCGATCAGAGCCTGTATGTATAAAATGATGTCTTCATAGCAATGAAGGTTTTGGCATTTGGTTTGTAGGGATAGGTGGTTTGACCTCCTTTGCTGTAGAGTTTGAGACATTTTAAGGCTTTAATCCTCAAATCAATGGGGGTTTCCCCAGCGCAGGTGGTTTAAAGAGGAGCATGTAAATCTCAACGACATCAAAACAAAATGTCAAAATCACTGACAATATAAAAGCCTTATGACTCGTTTTTATCCTTTAGGGTCTATTTGTATGACAAAAGATGATGGAAGATAGTTGTCTGCTGGGAAAGAAAATGGCAACTCACGAAAATAAGATGATTAAGGAAAAGATATATAGCATAGGATAATAACAAAAACAAAAACAAGAAGAAGATGAAGAAGGATGGTGATGGTGATTCTTGCAACTATTTTTGATACTGAAAAGACCACATTGATTGGCATGCATTGTCATTCACTATAAGACTTATAGAACAAATATAGCTGTAGAAAATGTCTTTCTAAATGGCAGAACAGTGCAATCCTAAAAAGACTTCAAAGGATTTTGAACCTGTAACTCTGTTTAGGATTGCATTGCAAGTGTCTCCGCTTGTAGAAACAAAAGGTTATCAGCATTATTACCCCTCCTGTTCTTCCGGAAGATAGCCTCATTGCTTTTGCTTTGCCAGAAAGGACCTATCAGTTTGGTATGTTCAATTATCTGGTCTTAACAGCAACACATTATTTTAATATAAGGTTTTTACTGCCATCAGCAAATATTGTGTATTTTGTTTAAATTGACATGTCACATCTTATTATAAATATGAAAAAGAAATGGAGGAACCTCTCTGGGTTAGGCTGTTTCATTTTCTGTGGTTTGGCTCACCCATACAGCATATTTTTCTGTCAGCAAGCCTCAACAAGACTATGAGAAAATAGCCACACATAAAATAAATAAAAGGAATCAAAATGTTGAAATATGAGCTAATGAGAAATTGTTTACTTATTTTATGAAATTAAAAACAGAACCTCTGGAATGTTTGCCTCCTCCTGTTAATAGAAAATAGAAATATTTCCCACACAAGACATTTAATAACTAAGATAAACCAGCTTTTAGGTTTTTCGGGCTTCTAGACAAATGGGCTTTCCACTCTGAATGCCACTTTATATGTGTTAGCCAAAATTGGATGTCAGGATTTGTGTTTAAAAACAATAACATCTGAAAATAAAGTGGCAATATTTAAAGGTCCTCATTGATTGTAGTTTATTATGCAATTATCTTAATGCTGAGCTCAAGGGGAAATGGGAGTCACACATCACAATCTTGCTATGAAATCAAGACAGTGAGACTAAACAAGCCAAAAAATCTGCTATTGTATCTGCCTTAGTTACTGATTATACAATAGAATCGACTATTAAATTCCATATGCTATAATAACAGCAAAGGAGCTGTAAAGCTCAGACAGCTTTTAGTGATTTGAATATACTGATGGTACATCTTTTCTTTCTCCGTTATCACATGGGATGACAAAGATTTCTGTGAAAGCAAGTGACAGAAATGTTCCTGAATTATTAATTGATCTGATAAAGAGCATCTGGTAGTTATTTTCCTGCTGAATTTGAGATCTGAGGATGATCTCTTGAAAAGTGTGTGTTCCCTGTATGAGCCAGAAAAAATGATTACTCCCAAATTTCCCAAATAAGAGATTTCCTATGTAGCTCTGTTCAATTGCCAGAGTATTTCAGAATGACACAGAAAGCTCAGAGGGAATGAGAGAAGGGAGAAATAACACCGGGGGGGGGGGAAGGCACTCAAGAAATGTTTACTTTTATGTAAACCAGAGGTTTACTTCTTTAATCTACTGGGATTAGATTAAATTTAATTTGAAAAGCATTAGGCAGTAAACAGAAATGCTTGAAAATAACTATTACAACTCTGATGTACTGAGGGCGGGGAATAGCTTTATTGAGAGTATCGAATAGATAACATCTAGTAAACAGAGAAAGACCGGATTCTATTTCCAGTAAACATGTCTTGATTCCACAATTTACAGTTATGGATGATTTAGAATTTCTCATCCTGTCTCTTTTCACCCCAAATCTCTGTTTTAATTTTGCTTGTCGGCATTTTTTTGCTTCCTCATACCAAATTTCCCCCATAAAATAAACACTTTTGATTGCAATTTGTGCTTCAGTAAATCAACATTATATGTTGAATTTATATTGACATATTAATGTCGTACATTGTAATCATTAAAAAAAAAGCCAGAGAAAAAAACAAAATAAGGAATATTTGCTCATCACTTCCATCAGCACCCCCTTAATGTTACTTGACATCAATGTAAATTAGAGTAGAACTTTTCAATCTCGTTTTCATATATGTGATTGGGGATCCGTGATCACATTCTACAATGTAGAAAAGAGTAAGAGTCCAGTAGCACCTTAAAGACTAACAAAAGTTCTGGCAGGGTATGAGCTTTCCTGAGTCACAGCTCACCTCTTCAGTCACAGCTCACTTCTTTTCTACTGCTACAGACAGGCTAACATGACTACCCATTGTGATCATTCTCCAGTGTGAAATTCAGCCCCAAAAGAAGCTGTAAGGAGGGACCCAAGAGGGAACTGGGATCATGGAGCTGGGGAAGAGGTTTACTTTTCACTTTGTGTGCCATTTCCTCAGTTGAATAGTCCCCAAGCTGCTTTTAGCCCTGGCAGTAAGAAATAAGGGGTGGCAAACATGTTTGATAGGCAAAATTCTGTGTTTGGAAACAATGATCACCCATGAGCTGAATCTCCAATCTGTTTGCCTGTCTGCCATCTGCCTTGAATGGCTGCTGTACAGTTTTGCAGCTGCACAGTAGAAATGGTGGTGGAGTTTTGTTTCTTTATGGAGACAGGGTTTCATTTCTTTGCATTGGAGATAATTTTGCATCTGTTCAGTAGATTATATGATTCCATCTAGGATCCTGGATGGTTACGTTAGGTAGTTAAATAACATGAGGAGGGAACCATACTTACCATAAGGCTGTGCAAAAAATGTGCATGCATAAAATAACATTGATAATGCTGACTTCAAGTTATCCAAATGGTAAGACTTTTAAAAATAATTAGTGTTTCTAATCACAGGCTGGCTGACTGATTTGCTCACTGTTTGTTTAAACAATTGGTTGTTAAGTGGTATGCCACCACCACCGGGCCTTTGTAGGAATTGCCCACTGGGAGGGCCAGGATTCCAAGCTTCTCTTCTGAGTTCTGAGGCCTTGACTCTGTGTCTCCCACTATCCAGCATCTGGTTATCATGGGGATGGTTTAGTGCCTTGTGCCCCACTGGTAGAGTAGCCACTTGCCAACTGATTGCCCTTCCCTTTCCTCCTGGTACTCCATTTTAAATTTTGTTTCCAAGACACTGGAGTTCTATGTGGTACAGAAAACCACTACAGTCTTGGACACACTATTTAAAATGCAGCACCAGAAGAGGAGGGACAGTCCGTTGGAAAGTGGCTACTCCCCCAGTGGCACACAAGACAGTAAGCTGTCCCCATGATAACCAGACCCTAGATAGCAGGAGACACAGAGGCAAGGCCTAAGAACCAGGAAGGGAAGCTGGAAATCTTGGCCCTCCTAGTGGGCAAATCCTACAAAGGCCAGATGGTGGTGAGTCAAAGAGAGAGAGAGAGAAAAGCCCCTCCAGATGTTGGGAGAACCTTGGAGAGGATGATGGAATAGGGCATGCAGGTCAGAGCAGGACTGTTCCGCCACATCTTGGTGGCAGCGGTGGGATAAGAACAGAGAACTTGATTGGTCAGGCAATTTGAATTTGGCATGCACAGAGAGAGAGAGCCAAGGAAGTTTTGGGTTTTTTCCCCCTGGGTCGAATGGAGTAGGGTCAGATCAGGCTAGCTAAGATGGTGTTAACAGAGCAAGTGAGAATACTGAAGCTGACAAAGCAAGAGCTGCAGGAAGAATGCCAGAAGCAGCAGATAGATTGTGAGAACTGGACTGCTGATGAGATGATACAACACCTGGGAGCAAAAAGGAGGCTCTTTTTTGCGCTGATCTCAGCAAGGGATGCAGAACCTGAGGTCTATGGGATGCAGCTGTTGCCGTGTGCTGGCCTGCATGCCTGAAAGAAGCTTCAAGGTAATGGAAACCCTGTAGACATCTGTAACTATCTAAGCAATGGTGCTGCTGCAGTCGTCTTGTTTGTGGCTTCCTAGAGGCACCTGGTTGGTCACTGTTTGAACAGACTGCTGGACTTGATGGGCCTTGGTCTGATCCAGCAGGGCCTTTCTTATGTTCTTAAGCAAAGACTGCCTTATATTTAATATCTGCTAGGGTATGTATAGAGGGAGCGACAGAGGAATTGCGTTTTACCCTTCTCCTTTGAATATCTTGTTCAATCTGGTGCTGTGCTAAAAGTATGCTTGTAAACATTTTGTTTTTAATAAATACTTTTGATACTGGTAGTGGTTCTCTATATACGATAGATCTTCACCATCTTGGATACTCTTTTTTTTTTAAAAAAGAGCACAAGGAGGAAAGGGAGGAGCAGTCAGTTGGCAAGTGGCTACTTCCCTAGTGGTACACAAAGCATTAAGCTGTCCTCATGGGAGACACAGAGGCAAGCCCTTAGAACTGGGAAGGGAAGCTTGGAGTCCTGGTCCTCCCAGTGGGCCATTCCTACAAAGGTCAGGTGGTGGTGACAGTTGAGCAGAGGGAGTAAAATGCCCCTCCAGGTGTTGGGAAAGCCTTGGTGGGCATGGTGGAATAGGGCCTGCAGGTCAGAGCAAGACTGTTATGCCACAAAGGCCACTTACAAAAATAGTTAGAAAACATTTCCAAGCATTCTGTGCCACTATCATCCCTTTTACTATGCTTGTCACAGCTCTCAATTTTCTCCCTCCCTCTTCATGTCTCTCTGTCTAGTCTTGAGGCAGCTCCATACAAATAGCCACGTCCTTTCTTCTGTGGTGTACCTTTCCAGTACTTCTCCCTCTCCCTTTCCTGTTCCCATTCAACATTTCTCCAAATCTCCACTTGGGAAAGACATTTGGCAAAGTTTTGTCTTCAAAACATTCCATTATATCTCCTTTGTTTTCCTTCTGGAAGCCACTGATGTAAGTATTAGATTATTAGTTTTTATGACAGTGAACTGTCTCTTGCTATATTGACACAGTTGAGTATCTCATGCCAAGCCTGTGGGATGTGGTAGTCTAGTGATCTAAATATGTAGATAGATAAAGAAGCATCAAGTTGACAAGATGCCACTGTAAGATACTTCATACAGAAAGAAAGACTGCAGAGAGGTAGACAAGCCAAACAAAATCTAGTTTATTAAAATAATTCCAGCATAAAGAGAAATATAGAATAAAGCCTGTTATGGCTGGCCGGCCAGGTCTAGCCCATAGAGCAGGGGTATCAAACATAAGGCCTGCGGGCTGGATCTGCCCTTTGAGAGCTCTTATCTGGCCTGCAAGCCAGCCAAGGCAGCCACACCCTTCACTCTCAATCTGGGCTGGCAAGGCATGGCTCGCCCCCTCCCCCAGTGACATTTATGTAATATCCGGCCCTCGTAACAAATGAGTTTGACACCCCTGCCATAGAGAAAGAGTGACCAGGAAGTAGTAAATTCTGGATTGGAGCTATTCCAGATTCTGATGTAGCACAGCTGTTACAGGTCAGGATATTTGGTGTGGCTGCATATATAACAGCCAATTACATTGAGAGGTATGTCTTTGTTGTTATATGTCTATAACAAAAACTTAAAATTTCCTCAAAATGTCTTACAGTAGGTGTGGACTGAGACAATGGCAAAGATACAGTGAAGGTTGCCCACTCATACAAAATAGTCTACTTTGCACAGATTTAAGAAACAACAGCAGCATAATTCTGGGAGTTCAGGAAAATATTTTCCTCACTGCCCCAAAAGATGCGGGGAGAAAAAGAAGTTTCAGGGCAATAGACAGAAGTTCTAGCTTGCAGGTGAACCCTTAAATGGAATATTGGCTGTGTTCTAGGGTCTTGAGCAGAGTTTTAAACAGAGTCCTGTCTTTTGAAGTAAATGGGTTTAGAATAGGGTTGCCAGCTCCACTTGGGAAATACCTGGAGATTTTTGTGGTGAACCTGAGGAGGGCGGGGTTTGGGGAGGGGAGGGACTTCAATGCCATAGAGTTCAATTGCCAAAGCAGCCATTTTATCCAGGTGAACTGATCTCTATCTGCTGGAGATCAGTTGTAATAACAGGAGATCTCCAGCTAGTACCTGGAGGTTGGGTATGTATAGAGGGAGTGACAGATGAATTGTGTTTTACCCTTCTCCTTTTAATATCTTGAAAAGCTTAGAAGAATGTAACTCTGCTTAGGCTGGCATTGTTAATTGGACTAGATGGTGTTAGATGCAAAACAGGTTTCAAGATATACCAAAGGCGACTGGAATAAAGAATCCCAAAACAGCAGTTCTCCTTTTACAACATAAAAGCTGACAATTAATCAAATGTTTCCCATGCACCAATTGGAACACATAAGTCCCTTTGCAAGGCAGAAGGCAAATGAATAAGATGGTAGTCCTTATAGTAACAAAAGTGAACATTAATTTTCAATTATTTCCTTCCTTCGATTTCCTTCCTACGGACTAGTGTTTTATGAAGGAAACACTGGATTCAGATCCGGGAGACTGTGCACCCCACTGTCTTGGTCCTCAGTAGTGTGAATGCAGCTCCCTACTAACCCTCAGAATGTCTACATTGAACTCAGTATCGTTAATATACACATTTATGTTGTATCTCTTGGGAATTGATCCATATTACTGGAAAATGTCTGCCCTATTTATGAGTTATTCTTTGGGCATCTTTTGCAAGGAAAGGTTTCTTTTTCTAACCTTAATATGATTCATTGTTATGTGTGTGTGTGTGTTAAGTGCCATCAAGTCGCTTCCGACTCATGGCAACCCTATGAATGAAAGTCCTCCAAAATGTCCTATCTTTGACAGCCTTGCTCAGATCTTGCAAATTGAAGGCTGTGGCTTCCTTTATTGAGTCAATCCATCTCTTGTTGGGTCTTCCTCTTTTCCTGTTGCCCTCAACTTTTCCTAGCATGACTGTCTTTTCCAGTGATTCTTGTCGTCTCATGACGTGACCAAAATACGATAGCCTCAGTTTAGTCATTTTAGCTTCTAGGGTCAGTTCAGGCTTGATTTGATCTATAACCCACTGATTTGTTTTTTTTTGTTTTTTGGCAGTCCACGGAATCCGTAACACTCTTCTCCAACACCACATTTCAAAGGAATCTATTTTCTTCCTATCAGCTTTCTTCACTGTCCAGCTTTCACACCCATACATAGTAATAGGGAATACGATGGCATGAATTAATCTAGTCTTGGTGGCCAGTGACACATCCTTACACTTCAAAATATTTTCTAGCTCCTTCATGGCTGCCCTTCCCAGTCTCAATCTCCTTCATTGTTATAATTCATCATAATTCATTGTTATAACACTTCATATTTGTAAGGTTCCTGTGGTGGTATACAGTTAAAACTATTAGTAAAAATAACCACAACAAGCAAATCAATAAAAACTAATTAAAAAAACAGCAAAAAGAATTAAAACAATAACACAGTATATGGGCGATCTCCTTTGGGTGTCATAGGAATGTTTCCGTTGAAGACATCCTTGTTAAATAAAACTATTATGAAAGTTGTTAACTGAAACCATTATGAAAGAAAATACAGAAACTTGCTGATATGCCACCCAAACAAATACCATTAGCATGATCATTCATTGAAAGGTCAAGTAGACCATGGAGTCTACCACACTTGGAATACTGTGTACAGTTCTGGTCACCACACCTAAAAAAGGATATTACAGAGCTTGAGAAGGTGCAGAAAAAAGCAACCAAAATGATTAGGGGACTAGAGCAACTGTCCTATGGGGAGCGGTTAAGACGCTTTGGGCTGTTTAGCTTGGAAAGAAGGCGGCTAAGGGGAGACATGATAGAGATCTATAAAATTATGCATGGTTTGGAGAGAGTGGACAGGGAGAAGTTTTTCTCCCCCTCCCATAACACTAGAAAGCTGGAGGGTGAGAGATTCAAAACAGATAAAAGGAAGTATTTTTCCACACAACACATAGTTAAATTGTGGAACTCCCTGCCCCAGGATGTGGTGATGGCTGCCAGCTTGGAGGGCTTTAAGAGGGGAGTGGACATATTCATGGAGGAAAGGGGTATTCATGGCTATTAGTTAGAATGGATACTAGTCATTCTGCATACCTATTCTCTCTAGTATCAGAGGAGAATGCCTATTATTTTGGGTGTGGTGGAACACAGGCAGGATGGTGCTGCTGCAGTCGTCTTGTTTGTGGCTTCCTAGAGGCACCTGGTTGGCCACTGTGTGAACAGACTGCTGGACTTGATAGGCCTTGGTCTGATCCAGCAGGGCCTTTCTTATGTTCTTATGTTTTTATGTCTTTGGTTTTTTCTAGAAGATTTTAATCTCAGTGAGATTTCTATTGGGCCCTATGCAATAGTAGCAGCAAAAAAACAAAAAACAAAACAAAAACAAAAACCCTTTCTCACATTATGGATGGTAGAGAACCTTATTGTGGGAATTGGGAGAGAGTACCTTTTTGTCACTTTTAAAATAGATCTCTATGAGTGCTCCCAGGTTTAAATGGTGCAATGCACACTCTCTGTTTTCTTTTGCCTTTCTTGGAGAGCGCAGCTTTACTGTAGCTGTCATCAGATATCAACATTGCATTAATGTGTTTGAATTAGTTTTGTCTGAGGAACAGCATGTTGTATTTGGTGTGGGGGGACAGTGCATCCTTTCCTCTGCCTATTTCTCCCCTTTCTTAGAAAATCGAAGGGTGTGACCTCCATGCATGTTAACAGGATAAATTATCCACTTTAGTTCTGCCAAAGGGAAAAATCTTTGGAGTACAGTTTCTGAGACAATAGTACAATAACCACGAAAAAGAGACAGAATGCAGATTACCCTAAATAAGTATTGACTGTATTTTCCTAGATGAAACCCTGCAGATCATTTTCTCTAAGACTCTGTTGTTCTAGAGTTCCTAGAGTTTTTATACAGCTCTAAATAGGGATTAGATAGGTTCATGGAGGACAGGTCTACCAGTGGCCATGGTGACTAAAGAGAGCCTCCACAGTCAAAGGTAGTAAACCTCTGAACACCAGTGCTAGGAGGCAACATCAGGCAAAAGCCTCCATGCTCTATAGTTGGCCCTCCAGAGTTACTGGTTGATTTCTGTGTGAGACAGGTTACTGGACTAAATGTACCACTGTTCTGATCCAGCGGGGCTTTTCTTAGACTGGATGTTGTACTCCACAAATTGTAAAGGTTGTGCCATCACTGGAAAACTTTTTTTAAAATTTAAACAATTAAATCTACATTTTATTTAAATTAAATCTACATTTACTTTGTAGCTTAACTGCCTTCTTGCCAGCAAGCCTCTAGGAATTCCAGCACTCTGCTACCCTCAAGCAGGGATAATTCCCATGGCTCCTGAATTAGTTCATGCAACTTGCGACGACTCAGCTGTCCTCATACTATTCATTTGTGTCTCAAATCAGTCTCACCCTGCTAATTTTCTTCTCGGTCTTTTCATTCTCCAAATAGGTCTGAAAAATGGTGATGACAAGCTTCTAGTACCACCTTGACCCTCCCTTGGTGGAGGAAGTACAATCGGTGTGACCTTTTCATTTCATTTCTTTTCTTCCATGGTCCATGCTGCAATTAGGGGTCTTCTTGTCTCTCTCAGTATCATTCAGGAGACATTGATTAAAAAGGGAAAGAATTCTCTTGCCTTTTTAATAGTCCAATCTTGTATGCTTAGACTATTTTAAAAATAGCTGCATAAGAGAGATACAGAACAAACAAAATAATTTTTCTAGGGGTTGCAGCTTGATGCGATAACCTATGGACACCAATTAAAACAAAAGAAACATTCTTAAAACATAAAAAAATTGT
This sequence comes from Euleptes europaea, assembly GCF_029931775.1. Lineage (NCBI taxonomy): Eukaryota > Metazoa > Chordata > Lepidosauria > Squamata > Sphaerodactylidae > Euleptes > Euleptes europaea. Next base: position 34,920,310 of record NC_079319.1, read on the forward strand.
GAAAATATTTAGATTCTGAAATATATATATATATCAGATGAAAGCATTTGGTATCTTTGCTAATAATTATGACAGAGCTGCTTTCTTCATCTTCTGGATTCCAAGAAAGAAAAGAGAATTCTACATATCACCTGATGGGGTCCCTAACTGCGGGGGTAATAGGAGAAGCAGAGGCTGGGTTTTCTCCCCCTCCCCCAAGCAGGTAGGCAACACCAGTCAGCCCACCTGCCCCTCAGGGGAAGAGGAATGTTTATCCACTAGCAGGCAGACTGGAGAGATGGAGGAGGGGAGAGACAGATTACGCAAATATATGATATTCCTGACACATGTTGGGTCATGGGTATGTGATTAGACTCTCTGTCAGACATACATATGGGGAACTTTTCTTAAACAGTGCTTGATCACTTGGCACCGGACGGGAGTGTTGTGAGGGGGGAGGAGGAACTTCCTTTTACTCTCCCGCTCCATTTTTGCCAGCGGAAATGACTGTGGCAGGGGATTTTTGGCCCCCTTTCTCTGCGTTTTTATGCCCTTGGATGGAAAATGGCCAGGAGGGAACCTGGAAGCTCCTTCTCCCCCCCCTCACAATGCCCCCTAACAGCACCAAGCAAAACAGCACTGTATAAGGTAAGTTTCCCCAATATGTGCTGTGAGTCCAGTCATTCACGTATGATCCAACACACATCAGGCATACCTAGGGTTGCCAGGTCCCTCTTCACCACCCATGGGAGGTTTCTGGGGCAGAGACTGAGGAGGGTGGCGTTTGGGAAGGGGAGGGACTTCAAAGCCATAGAATCCAATTGCCAAAGTGGACATTTTCTCCAGGGGAACTGATCTCTATTGGCTGGAGATCAGTTGTAACAGCAGCAGATCTCCAGCTAGTACCAGGAATTTGGCAACCCTAGGCCTATCATGTATTTGAGTCCAGAGTCTCCGCAGTGTGCAGTTCCTACAATAGATAGAAAGCATCATAAAGCTCATATGATTTGCAAGGGACAGAAGGAAATGCATTAATCGTATTAGCTGGCAGGAAGGCAGAACTACAAAGGTGAGGAATGTCCAGAATTTGTCTCTCCAGCTAATAGACAGACATTTATTATTTACTTATTTTAAAGTACTTATATATATCAACAAAAATCCCAAAGTGGTAGGAGGCAGAGGCTGTCACTTCACTCTCCCTCCCAGTAAAAATACCCAGATATCAAACCACAGAAGAGATATCAGTGATGAGGAAGGATCAAATAATTTCTCTCTGTGTGAGAACTACTCATGATCTGTGATCTGTCACAATTTAAAGTTTTCCATGAAAAGACTATGCAATTATACCTTAGTCCTGATACTTCCCCCAGCTAGTAATAGCCCCTTCCCTTCACATATTGATGAAGGAGGGTGGAGTTTATTTTTAAACAAAACTGAAGCACTTGGGTCAGGTGATATGAAAGCTACCATATTCTTTCTCTTACTTGAGTGCTCAAAATTATGAATGAAACAGAAGGCAGAGAGTAAGACAAGGGAATCACGGTTTTGCTCCTTGTCACCGACTCACTTCATTTTTTTAAGATTGTTTGAATATTCATGGGAAGAAATGGCAAGCTCAGATAATTTCCAGTTCATGCTTCTCCATACCCATTCATCAAGTGAGCATTTAAATTGCCTATAGGACTCATTCCTACCTGAAATGTGGATGTGAGGATCCCTTGATTGAAAGGTATGATCCCTGAGAATTTATTCAATAAGGCGGTAAAAGGAGAGACTCAGAAATTGAAACCCATGGAAATTACTATACGATTGATTTCCTACTACAACTAGCTCTACTTCTGATATTCAGTAAATAGAGACAAGCTTTTTGACATAAACCTTTTAATTATTTTGGGCATTTTTAACTCGATTTCCTCCAGTCAATGTGGAGTCAAAGCATATCAAAAGCAACAACAGAATATCATCAATAATACAATCTTTAAGCCCAGGTTACTTAACAATCAGGCTACCTGCCATTAGCAGGACAACTGGCCCTTGACAGCAACAGTCTGTCCTCAGGCACACCCCTTTCCCCATGAGACAGCTTCTCTTTAAGCTTCAGGAGCTGTTGAGAAAGGACAGGGTAGTAAACAAACTATCTATCCCTAAACAGGCACTCCTTCCCTTCCAGAAGAAAGCTTCTTTCATGCTTCCAGTTCCATGGGCTAAAAAGGAAGAGCACAACAGTGGTAACAACTCAGCCCCTGATGGCAACAGTCTCTAGGCAGGCAGACAGTTAATTCCTCTTGACATACAAGCAAATATCAGAGAATTGAGGTTTAATAGGAACTGTTCTGCCTCTTTGACTAATTGCAAGGAGCTCCATCTAGCCAATGCTAAGCACGTTGAACTTCCAGCAATTCCATTTCAGCATATACTTAATTATGCCTTAATTTTGTATCCAATTTCTTATAGGGAGAAATAGAATGGATGAAATCAGTGGAAATTAATTTTGGTAGGTTAAATGCTCTAGCTTTTTTAACTGTATTTAAGAACAGAAAGAATATTTTGAAATTCTAGGAGTGGCAAGCCTGGGCATATACCTGGCCATCATTATATACCGTATTGCTTAACTCATCAGGGGGAAAAAATGAATAAATAGATGTGTAAATACAAAATTCTTATTCAAAGAAAATTAAACAAAACATGTGCTTGGACAGATAAATTGATTTCTGACCTTTGGAGTGATCAAATTGTGCCCTGAAGCATGAGATTTGATCATCCTTTTATTTTTTCGCAAGACAATGTGAATTTTATTATTGATAATAAACTCACCTGCCTTCTCTCTCCCTCCCTTAAAAAAATCAGCTCTAGTTTTCTTCCCTATTATTTAGTAGCATACTGAGCCTTAAAAGTAGCAGAAGGACATAACTGATGAGCTGTGCAGGCCAATTTTTCATAGTGCTGTATTTACCATGTGACTTATTTATCATTGTTTTAGGACTGCATAGAATATCAACTATAATCCTTGATCTAATGGTAGCCCTGAGAAATGAGCTTGAGTGTGCTGTGTTTACTCCTCCAAAGTGCAAAGCAATGTGCCTAGCAGGATGCTATTGCGTTGCTAAAATGATATGATGAAACTCCTTGGAAAATTTCACACTATAGTTCCCCCCTCCTCCAATGATATTCTCAGCTTTGTGTGCCATCCTTTCTAGAGCAGGAGGCAATAATCATGGGTCTGAAAGCATCCTCTTCCATTTCAAGAATCTCTGTGTAGGTGAAATTACAAAATGTAGTATCTTAAGCAGATAATTCCAGTACTTCATATGAGATGGCATGATTGATTTCTGTATGCATCAGAACTTTCTCCCACCCATCCAGCATAAAATTCCATGTTGACTCTGTTGAAGAGCAGAAATCAAGGTGTTTCTTTTTCAATTTTTAAACATCCTACACGCATACAAAACATATATTCGACTGAAGCACTTTTCTAAAGCAAGGGTAGGCACTTCAAATTGGCAACTCTGAACAGGCAAGTATGAGTTCCTTGTCCAAACAATATTATTTTGGCACTCCTATCCCCTTCTAGCACTATTCAGAGACAACATCTGGGGAACTCTGGCTTCTTTTTGTGTACAAACCCAGTAATTTAGACTTGATATAATTAGCAGGTAGTGCTTAGTAACTTCATATATAAATTAGGTAATCCCAGCACCTCTTCTTGTTGTTTGTAGGAATCCAGAATAACAATTTAGTGCTCATCCTGTTATGAACTGTAATGGTCCAAACAGCATCTTGCAAGGCAGACACATCTACTATGCTTACCAAAGCTGCATCAGCATGTGCTTTCAAAAAACAAACAATAATAAGCTTCACAATTTTTATGTTCCGTGTTGGTTGACTCATAATGCTGTGCTCGCATAATGGAAGTACTTACTTGTAGCAACAATGCACAGGCCTATAAAAACATAGTGCCAGGTGTGGCAGCCCAACAAAATGAATGGATCTCCTCGATCCTTTGAAATATTCAGTTGGCACTTATTCTTGTGTTCCGCATTCTTCAAAATAAAGAATTTGATGCATGCACACAAATACACAAAGAATGTAACATGTTCTGTTCATTATCTATGACCACAAAACAATATTATTATTAACATTTCTTCTGTTTCATAGGGAGAGAGGTAATTCATACATGCAGACATGTTCCTCTGCAAAGACTCATGCAACTCTGTGACAAATTAGAATTGCTGACTATATGCAGAAAAAAAGTCCTGTCCTTTTACTGGAAACTTAGTCAGATGGTATTTACCAAGTTATGTCCTTTACCTCCCTGCATTAAAAACTTCAGCTGCCTATTTCCACACATTAAGCCTCTATTAAAGGGACAGGACATGTTTCTCCAGACCTGGTGGATAGTTTCTATGACATGAATATTAGGTAGGATGGCGCCCTGACAGGAGAACTTGAGAGGTGCGGACAAGTTCTTTTGCCAATGCATTATGTAACTTGTGACACAAAACTGGAAGTGATGTCATAATGTTGAACTATAGTTGTTAAATCACAGAGTTCTGGGTGAATCCTAGAGCAGTGGTCGGCAAACTCATTAGTCAACAGAGCCAAATATCAACAGTACAATGATTGAGATTTCTTTTGAGAGCCAAATTTGTTAACTTAAACTATATAGGTCGGTACACTGTTTATATGTTCAACATAGAACACTGACCTTTTAGGGGAGGGGCCGTGGCTCAGCAGTAGAGCATCTGCTTGGCATGCAGAAGGTTCCAGGTTCAATCCCTGGCATCCCCAGTTAAAGGAATTAGGCAAGTAGGTGATGCGAAAGACCTCAGCCTGAGATCCTGCCAGTCTGAGAAGACAATACTGACTTCTGATTCAGTAGAAGGCACCTTTATGTGTTCACGGATCATTTCCATTGCCACACCCCGCAACACTTTGACAAGTTTCAGCCCCAAAATTATTCACCGAGTGCACAGGAGGTTTTGCCTTGGCTTTGCCGCTCCGTAGATGCACATCTTCCCCCATGCGTGTCCTCCAAACTCAAAATTAAGCTCCCCTGCAGAGTTTTGAGAATTTGGTTGGGGGAAAATGTGCATCTGTGTGTGTGTGTGTGTGTGTGTTAAGTGCCAGCCCAGCTGCGGCGAGGGAGACTCCGAAGCAGAGGGCGGGGCAGAAGGCAGTGCCCCCGGCCAACTCTTCCCCGCGTCCCCGCCCTGCTCCGCACCTACCTCGGCTGCAGCCCACTCCCCGCGGCTCCTTGCCGTCCGGCTCCAGGGGGCATGCTTCCCCAGTCCTTCCTCCGGCCAGCCGTCCCGGCCTGCCCGGGCCGCGACCCCGCACTTCCACCCCCTGGCGGAGGGCCGCAAGCCAGGGGGGAGCAGAGGCGAGGCGACAGCTGCCCGCCCGCTTGCCGGCCGCTCACCGCCTCCACCTGCAGGGAGGAGCCGCAGCGCACCACCGCCTCCTCCTCCTCGAGAGCCACACTCAACCGGCCAAAGAGCCGCATGCGGCTCGTGAGCCGCATTTTGCCGACCACGGTTCTAGAGCACTGCCCCAATGTGATAATGTCACTTCTGGTTTTGCAGGGTTGGTACTGGACTGTCCAGCTTAGGATTTTTGCCTGACAGTGCATTCCTGAATGCTTTCTCCTCATTGAAATCGGAAGCAGTGTTTCTACCATGAACCCATGATTCCTACCTTTCCTTCCTTGCCTATGTGCAAACGAAATCTGTCACATGACCTATATTCCTTTGTCTTCTCCCACTTGGATAGTGGCATAACCTCCTTTTTATCAGGGAGCCTCTTCTCGGTAACCCATGTAAATATAACAAAACAGACCATCATATACAAATTACATAATACTCCATTTTTTAAACATACAGATTAAGCTCTGTGTAAAGAAAAAGTAGAAGCCCCATGGCACAGAGTGTTAAGCTGCAGTACTGCAGTCAAAAGCTCTGCTCACGAGCTGAGTTCGATCCTGACGGAAGTCAGTTTCAGGTAGCCGGCTAAAGGTTGACTCAGCCTTCCATTCTCCTGAGGTCGGTAAAATGAGTCCCCAGCTTGCTGGGGGTAAAGGGAAGATGACTGGGGAAGGCACTGCAAACCACCCTGCAAAGTCTGCTTTAGAAACGTCGGGATGTGACATCACCCCATGGGTCAGGAATGACCCGGTGCTTGCACAGGGGACCTTTACCTTTACTTAAAGAAAAAGTAAAGGATACGAGTGGTAAGGGACATCTTTGACAAATCACAATGCATTTTTAGACACATTGCCCCATGAAACTACAGCCCTACGTCAATGTTAACAAAACCTTTCAGCTTATGTGCCATAAAAGTAAAACATGAGATGGTGCATTTGTTCTTGTGGGTTATCCGGGCTGTGTAACCGTGGTCTTGGTATTTTCTTTCCTGACGTTTCGCCAGCAGCTGTGGCAGACATCTTCAGAGGAGTATCACTGAAGGACAGTGTCTCTCAGTGTCAAGTGTGTAGGAAGAGTAATATATAGTCAGAAAGGGGTTGGGTTGAGCTGAATCATTGTCCTGCAAAAAGTATCCAAGGTAATGTGCTAATCATCGTCCTGTAAGTATCAAGATAATGTGCTAATGAGGGTGTGGTATGTTAATATGGAACCATTGTATCCTGAAGTGATCTGATAATGTGTGCAATCCAAAGCTAATCTGCATGGCTATTGTTGACTGTAGTCTTTGTTAGTCTGGAGGTTTTCAGGACAGGAAGCCAAGCCTTATTCATTCTTAAACTCTCTTTTTTTCTGTTAAAGTTGTGCTGATGTTTATGAATTTCAATGGCTTCTCTGTGCAATTTGACAAAATAGTTGGTAGAATTGTCCAGTCTTTCAGTGTCTTGGAATAAGACCCTGTGTCCTGTTTGTGTCAGTCCATGTTCAGCCACTGCTGATTTCTCAGGCTGGCCAAGTCTGCAGTATGGTGAGATGGTGCCATTCAAATGCACATTACAAGCATATGCTGTCTCTATCTTCCCCTTGCATTGGGATAGTTAATCAGGCAAAATGTATCTGGGCAGTAGTATGGGCCTGACATATAGCCAGACATATATGCAGCCTCCTTGTAGCTGTGTCTAGGGTTACCAATCTCAAGGTGGTACCTGGACCTCTTCCAGACCTCCAGCAGATCTACACTATAGACGTCAGTTCCACTGGAGGAAATGGCAGCTTCAGTGACAAAATCCTACAGAGATATCACATCTCCAAACTCCTCCCTAGGCACCACCTACAAGTATTCGAGAATTTCACAATGAGGGTTGGCAAATGTAGCTGAGGCACTTATGGCTACCAAGTCATAGCCTGACTACCTCTGTTGCAATAGCATCCTTTTAAATCCTTTATATCAGTTATGCATACATTTGTTTCTAGATCCTTTTACCTGTAAAACAAGATTGATGTTGTCGCAGTCTTTGACATATCATAGTATGAGAACTGTGATATTATGTTGTACATGTGCAGAGACATTCAGTGTAAGCAACAAACTGCACACACTAAACAGCAAACAGCAGAAGTTAAATGCCTTTGTAAAATGAATGGAATAAAAGCCTGTACTTTCATTCAAGAATTAGTGCTGCTAGCAACTCCTAGGGCAGAGTTGACTCACTTCCCCAGCCACGTCAAGAAAGAGGAGCTCTTACTTTCTCATTCTATCAGCTATTAGCAAGGTGTTGCTTAGCTGTCCTTCCTGACCTTCAAAGAGCAGAAAGGTTTTACAATCTTACCTGCCCATTCAAAGTATGCATTGTTATCAAGAATAGGGAATTTCTATCCTCTATTTCAAGGTTACACAATGATGACTAATGATAAAGAGGACTCAACTACCTTATATGAGCTCATAGCTAAGAGTTGCAACTGACTGAAACCTAATGCAATCTAAGCAATATTTGTGTTTTATGATTTAAACATGTTTATGTGAAGCTATTGTTTCATAAATAGATTTAATCAATGCGAATTGTGCTGGAGAGGAGAATGGTATCAAAATTGAGCATACTGAGTGATGACAAGGCTCAAGAATTGATTGTTTATAAATAAGCAAAATAGGCAGGAGGAACAGGATGTCTTTATTTGGTAGTGAGTAGGAGAACCCACTCCCTAAAGAGAGTGGCTACACTACTAATAGAATGTGGCTCCACTACCTAACTTTCTCAAGATTAGCACTTTTGAAAGGTTTGAAACAGTATAAATACAGGCACAGTAAGACTAGCTTTTCAGAACCTCTTTGAGGCTCTCAGAAGAAAGAACCTGGTATGTATGGATTTAAATATAATAGTCTAGATATTGTGAATTAGATACTTTGAACTGAATCAGACTTATTTGACTGTTATATTTTAAGAGTTGGATTTTAAAACTGAATAGTATGTAAGACTTGCTTTTACTGCATACATTGTAACTGCATACATTGTAACTGAGTGTGAAGATACTGTAACTTACATTTACACATATTTTACTGGAAGTATATCAATAAAAAGACTTGCTTTTTAAAAGTAGGTAAAGTCGTTGAATCCTGCTTACTCGGTGACTGGCTGAATAGATAACATATCACTTCTTAGGAAGTGGTCCATTCTAAGAGGCTGGTCACTTGAACAGCACGACCCGCTTCAATGTGTCCAGCTGTGGTCTAAATGACCATGTCCCACTGCCAGCAATAGAATTTATTTATTTATTTAAAACATTTATTATCTGCTTTCTGCGTAACAGAACTCAAAGTGGCTTACAATGTAGATAAAATACATAAAATAGAATACATAAAATTACAAAATTTAAAATCATGATTTAGGTATGCCAGTAAATTAATCAAATGCTGTCCTAAATAAAACTGCCTTCAACTGACTCTTAAAAATTGAAATTGAGGGACCAGATGCACCTCCTTGAGGAGTTTGTTGCATAATTGTGGGGCTGCCACTGAAAAGGCCCTCTCTTGTGTACTCACCAAACAATTAAGAAATGATCCCTTTATTTTTCATTTACCTAAAATTGTGGGAAAACAGAACCCTGAACTACTTCATCCCATACTATTTATGTGAGCCGCCCTAAGCCTGACTCTGGTTGGGCTAAAAATCTAGATAGATAGATAGATAGATAGATAGATAGATAGATAGATAGATAGATAGATAGATAGATACAATCCATCATAACTCATTTTTCTGCAGAGTCCTAAAGGTTTATCCTAATGGCTGTTCTCCTGCTGCCTTTATTATTCAGGCCTTCTGCTAATAATTGCATTTATAGTCAAGGATATGCATTATGTATTGTTTGTTATGGTGATACAAAGGAGTTTCCTTTTTCTCCAGTTTTACTTTACATGTTTCATTTGTTTGCAACTCCAGTGAATTTGTTTAAGGGCACTGGAAAAAACAGGCTCTACTGGGAATTCCTTTCCTGCACACTTTATTGAAATGAATACTGCTGTGGATTTTGCCCTCTACAGCCAGATTTTGAGAACTCTTAAGTAGCTTTATAGAACACCTTTTAAAGTGAACTTCAGAGATCATTATGTAACTGAATACAAGAACCAATAATGTCAGCATGCCATAACAACAAGTCACTGTGGTTCGATTTCAAATACTGCTGTGCATTTAATAGCTTCCTGCATGCTTTGTGCTCTTGCCCTAGCAATAGGGTTGTTCAGGGGGGCACAATTGAGCAGATTAGCATTAAGAGGCTGCATATTCAATACAAATATGCATATCACTCCTGACTTTCAGAGATTTTTTTCAAAAAGATTTCCCTGGAATGTGTAAACCAGCATATGAAGAAGAAGAAAAAACAGCCTAGGGAATAGTTTATGCAGGAGTCCAATTCTGTGGGTTTAATCCATTTTTCCTTTGCTGTTTCCCCAACAGCCCCATATTAAAGCAACAATCTCAGAACCATAAAATTTCAGATTACAGATTTTTACACTGAGGCAGGGGGAAAAAAAACTCCACTGAAGTTTAGAAGGCAGGAATGACAAGTGAGCTTAGTAGACAGCACACTTCTAAAAAAAGAATGTGCTAGTTATTCACAATCTCTCCTTAATGGACACAAACATGAAATGTAGTATCCATTAAGACAAAGATGCAAAACAATTAGGTACTGAGACAATAATCAGAAATCAGATCCATTCTGCAGGCATAATATAAATCATTCTCTCTCTCAAGGTAATTTTCCTCTAAGTGGGGAGAAAGAAAGACTTTGTTAAGCCTTAATGGTATGTGTTACCCAATACCCCAAACCCAATATCCCCGTGTTTCCACTAACAGGGAAACATATGCTATACAATACGGAGAGGTAAATAAATCCCCAATTTCTTATTAAACTCTCAATAGCATTCAATTGCACATATTGAAAAATAATCAACAGGAATGATCCTCGTCTGGCAAGAGAGCAGTCATTGACCATAATCCAGAGCACATGCTTAAATCCCATTGATTTCAGGAGACTTCAGAGTGCACCTCTATGTGCTGGATACCTGCCACTATGGCGTATATCTGTTACACATGTTCTACAAACAACCTATAAAGATTTTGGAAGTGAAATTCTGAAGGGAACAATAAAATGAAGTATTCCCCATATTTCAGTTTCACAACTCGGGTCATAAAATATCCTGGAGATATAAAGAGCTCTTGTTTATTTTGCATTTTCGTTTGCTTCAAAGAAATATACATTAAAACACACACACACCCAAATCTGATCATTTGATTAATTTTGTGCGCAGATAGTATATGTGTGTGTGTGTGTATGTATATATATATATGTATATATTATATATATATAAATCTTTCATTTTCCTTCCTAAGCAATTTTTTGTCTGTATTACACTTCCTAGATTATTTTACCTTCTCTTAGCCATGCAAAAGCTATAGTGTTTCAAAGCTGCAGATTAGTGATGGTGGCAGCTTATTCCTTTTGGTTATCTACAGCACCATCTTAGTGTCTCGAGGCATAAAAGAATATTATCTGTGTGACAGTTATGGCTGGAGCCATCTATACTGTTCATGCTATCAGCACTCAAAAAGAGCTCCAAAAGAGAAATCATTCAGTTTAAGACATTTTTTCCCTCCGTCATTTCATTAAAAGCTTAAAATCGTGGAAGTGCTGCACGTTACGACGAAGGTTATATGAAAATTTCAGTAAATCTATGATGTGGAAAGTATAGATGTGTGTGTGGTGGGGGGTTGCCTAGGATAGAATTGCTAATCTTCCGCAAAGGCAGTTGCCCATAAGCAAGACAACCTATAAATCGGCTTTCCTTCTTTACTTAATTTTCATCACAAATAATGTGCCACTCTGATTGCACGAAATCATCAGGAGTGTCTTCAATTACTGTGTGCGGCCTCTGATCAAAATGACTTCCTTTATTCTGAATCAGGGGTGGGGGTAGGGGAAAGAATGATGTGGTGTGAGGAGGGGAGTGGGGGTGGGGGGCAGGGAGAATGCACAGCTAGTTATGTATTACAAATGTCAGGTTGCTTGGAAAGTGTATATATTCATATTTAATAATTTCTAAGCTGGGGTTGTGATTGTAATAATGGCTCATTCATATCTGCATTTCATTTAAATGCACTGTTTTGACTCGCTGAACATTTGTCAAAGATATTACAGCTAAACTTTTTCACATGACCACTGAGGGAATGACAAGCATTACATTGCCAGTAAAACTGCATGACTTGCTGATACTTCCATTTTCCTTAGCAGCTTATGAAATAATCAAAATGTGTGCATGAAATGGCGGCCTGCTCTGAATTTATTTTAATACAGGCCGGCTTATAGAGAGAAATGAAGAAGAGCGTAGGACCCCAGACACGAGAGACAATGACTTCACACAAAGCTGAATTTTACTAGCAGGAAAGATGGATATATGGGTATTAGACTTTTCATAGCTATAGGAAGGATAATCTTTCAATCAGATTAATGAGAAAATATATTGCATGGGCCCTACAGCACTTTTTTGCTTTCCAGGCTAATACGTGATTTAAATCCCCAAAGTACATTTTCGGCATTACAATATCCTTTGATAATAATGTCGCTTGCACAAAGACAGATAAAAATAAAACAGTCCCCCTTGATTTCCTGTTTTAGATTTGAAGTATATTTTCAGTCCTTGTCTTGCAACGAAGTGAATTCTATTGAGAAGAGTCACATTTAATAAGACAAAGAGAATTTTCTAATTATGCTACCTGTCAAGATTGGAATCTATGGGATTGCAACTGCAATTGAAGAAACAGATGAGGCAATTGCATATAGTCCGGTTTACTTTAGTGTATGATTACTATTTGCACTTAGATATTGCTTAATGTAAATCAAGCAAACACACAGACGTGTGCTTGGATGTAAATGCCAAGAGGCAGCTTTCAAAATGGATTCTACAAAGCCATGTTTCTTTTCTTTTCTTTTTGTAACCAATTTTCTAAGGTTCCCTACGATTCCTACAGAAAGAGTAGAAAATGTGTGAAAATGAAAACTGTTAAATTGCAGGGCAAGGTGCATGACTATATAGTACAAAGTTCAAAGATGTAATTAAGTCACAGAATACTAATAAAATAAATAAATGCATATGCATAAATTTGTGCAGTAAAAGATTTGCTTGTTGGTTAGAGAAAAGGAAGCACTGTAACAAAGAAAGAAAACCACAGCCACAAACGTTAGCGTAATAATGCAATGGGCCTACTGTATTCTGTTTGCTACCATTAGAATGCATCTGGCTCCTGTAACTGTTACCCATGAAAATTACAATACGGTCCTCTTTGGGGTGCTCTACCAAAGCCTTCTCAGAGGTTGTTCTTGGTTATAGCATTGGAAATCCAGGAAACGCCTTCATGTTGTTATTTTCATATTAGAGGTTTACACAAATGTGTGGCCCATCAATGGCATATACCATAGTGATCATAGAAGAGAAAATAAGCCTGCATAGAATTTTATGGAGTGAAATTTTACAGGGTAGCTACAAATTATATTGCAAAAAGGGGAAAAAACTGTGTTTACCACTGCATTCCTAGTTAGCTTAAATTATGTAACAGCAATGGTTTGCACTCTGTTAACTTTTCTGCTGGTGCAAGAAGCAGGATTGCCAACTCTGGGTTGGGGAAACTCTTGGAAATTTGGGGGCAGAGCCTGTGGAGGACAGCGTTTGGGTATGAGAAGAAACTCACTCAGCAGGGATGTGATGTCATACAGTACACCATCCAAAGCTGCTATTTTCTCCAGGGGAACTGACCTTTATAGTCTGGAGAGCAGTTGTAATTCCAGGAAAATGCCAGCACCCACTGGAAATTGGCAACCCTAATGAGATTTATTAATTAATTTAAATATTTATATTTCATCTTATCTCATTAGACAAAGCAACAGCAAGTTGCAGTGACATAAAAACAGCGTAAGAACATAAAAACAATATAGTAATCCATTAACAAGACAAACAGTGCAAAGGTTAAAAACGAGTGACCAGGAGCTCCGGAGCCCACCGCTGCTTGTATAGCAACAGGGGAAGAATGGGGATGGGGTGACAGGCATTCCACTGATGCCACATCACTTCTGACACAAACCTGGAAGTGAGTTCATGATGTTGGTATGATGCCAATATCATACTACAGTGTCATGCTAATCCACAGACATCACTTCTGTGTTCACTCCAAAAGTGACATGAGTTGCTGCAACATCTATTTTGCATGTCCCCACCCCCTACAACTCCTGTTGGTACCCAGCGTTCAGCTGGCAACCCTATTTAAAATACCCAGGTTAAAAATGTAGCCAAAGCTTCCAAAACAATTTACCTTCCACCCAATGCCCTATGAAATAAAAGTTTTTACACTTCTTTCTAATTGCAGAAAGTGAAGGTGCCCTCTGTACCCACTCGGTTAAGCCACCCCCCCCCAGAAAGGCAGCTCCCTATCTCGGTTCGTCCGGTTACGCTGGTGCCGGGAACAGCAGTGCTGCGCCTTCTATTTGCTGTTTTCAGTGGGGCTTCTAGCCCCGTTGAAAATGAAAAAAGCCTTGAAAAGGCTTTTTTTGTTTCTGCGGCATGCACAAATTGGCTTAGGAAGAGGCGCCGCTGCACCTCTTTCCCGCCGACCACCATTTGAGGAATGCACTGCCAGTACATATTCATCTTATCTTTTTTTTTGACATTTGTTTAAAATATAATTTAGTTAAGGTCTTTCATTGGACCAATATTAAAAAATCTTTGACTATATAGAACTATTCATCAGAATCTACCCAGGCAAGAAGAATCATGCATAACTTTATAGTACTTATTGTACTGTGTGTTTTGTGCTGTCAAACTATTTCCAAATTATGGTGTGCCCATGAATTAATGACCTCCCAAACATCTTTTATTGATAGCCTTGCTCAGGTATTGCAAACTGAAGGCCATGGCTTCCTTGATTGAGTCAATCCATCTCATGTTAGGTGTTTGTCCCCTACTTTTTCCAACTTTTCCCAGCATTGTTGTCCATTCCATTGAGTCTGGTCTTCTCATGATGTATTGTACAACACACATAAAAGAAAATCCAGTGACATACAGTCAAGTTTATAGTCTTTACAGTGTTTCTTCTCCTTATCAATAATCCTGCAAGCATGAGATATGGGATATTCTGGAATGTGGGATGCACTGTGTAGTGAGGAACAGGTATAGTGCAGTCCTGTGTTCTTCTAAGCTCAAATTCAATGGACTGACAATGGTGTAACTGATTAGATTTCCACGGCATACATAGAATAACTAACCACAACAACTCACAGCCCTTCCAAGGACTCCCAGGATTAAGCAGATTGCAGATTTGAAAAATTTATTTTACTGGCTGAATTTCAATTGGTTGCCATGTAATTTTTGCAGAGAGGTTAATTGGCATGTTCTTCAGAGAGGGCAGGTTCTAGAATTTTCTTACATTGTCTGCATTCATGGGAAACATTTTTCTTCTCCATGTTCTGCTTTGGAGAACCCACAAACTGCAAAGATGCTAGACTAAGGAGGCATCATCTCCAGAGCCTTAGCTCTAGTGGTTCATAACAGTTTGGAAACTAACTGGCTTTTATTCAGCAGAAGTGGTTTCCCTATAATTGGATATGTGGAGAATGAAACAATATCTTTTCAATCGGAGCTCAGTGTGAGCCACAACTCCACTAGGAAAGCAGAAAGCAAATTGTACAACTCCTTGTTCTTCTTCTTCTGGTGATTTATAGCCTTCCTTATTTCAAGAACTCACAGCAGGTAATAACTTGATACTATTTGAAAAGACACACCTTCCCTGTCCAAAGCTGAGGAAGGCAAAGTAAGGCAAACACAAAGAAAGAGATCACTGTGTGGCGTACGTTTAAATAGAACCCTGCTTATGTATCCAATATTTATATACAAGACTTGAATACACCAGATCTCTATGGATTCAAGAGGTGAAAAAAGTCCCTATCCTTTTTCATGTTTAAGAATGTGAAGTCCTTGAATGTGTATTTCTACATATTGACAATTTCTCAATCTGTTTAGCACATATGACAAGTCTGCTAACCTATAAGGGGACATCTTGACAGCTGCATGTCACCATGTTACCAGGCAGCACAGAGACAAAATGGCCAGTGGCACTAATGTTTCCGTTCAAGCAACGGTTTTGATGACTGCATTTCAGTGACTGATGGAGCAATCCCTATGTACAGTTTATTCTTTTATAGATACAGGAACACTCTTGTCTACTCTCTGTGCCCCTCTTCCTTACTCCTTCTCTCTTACACATACACATATATTTATCGGTTTTCTGGGTTTATATAGCATTTTGGGAATCATTAGGATGAAAGGCACTATAAAAGTAAGATTTTATTAAAAATGAGATAAGTAAATGGAAAGAAAAGGCAGATAAACCTAGGCAGATCCCCCAGCTATTTCCAACCATGCAAAGGAGAAGGCCTTGAGCAGATTATCTCCCCTTAAGCCTGCCTTTCAGGCCTTGTGTCCTGAATTTATTCAGGATTAATCCTCTACTTCAAAAGAGATGTTGGTACTTAAACAGCAATACATTTCCTTCCTGCACTCTATCTATTGCCCTTTTCACCCTGGTGAGTCTCTGTGGGGGGTTACTTGAGTGTTCTTTCTCAGTCCAGAGCCTTACTGTGGAGTAGACAGTCCTCCCCCCCCCATTCCAGAATACTAGGTACTTAGCCAGGTGTCTTTGGTTAAAGTTGATCCTGGTTCCTTGAAGAGTCCATAAGATCCCCACTGATAGAGGTGTATTCCAACCGACCAACACGGGCTTTTTATGGGCTTGTAAAAAGAAACTGCCCCGGGTAGCTCTCTCCTTATTCTTTTCAGAGCTACTATTCTGAACATCTGAATTGGTACTGTTTCAATTGTACTCTGAGCTCTTGAAGGCTACTAAGGTAACTTAAAAAAAGATTATTAAGTCTGTATTTCAATTCTTGCTCTACTGTACTGATTGCTTTTATGAAATAACAGCTGCTCACTCGAAGGTCCTCATCATCTTTCTTTGTCCTTAGTCTAAAGATATTAGTGAATTCTCTTCTAGGCCTTTTCTCTGTTCTATTAAATCATAAAAGCAGCAGGAACCGGTCTTGCAGATGAAACTGTTTTTACCACAGACACTGATATTGGTCTGGATGTTACAAGGGACTGAATGTCCAGGAGGATGTATAATATTCAGGAATAAAATGATACATCACAGCAACTTTTGTGCAAATTATTGTATCCCTTCTTAGTTGCCAAATGGAAAGAAAATGCTTTAAGAATGACACCATGCTGGCAGCATTACATCACTTCCTGCAACAAGGCACTGCTCTAGGATTTGGGCAAAACTATAGTTTTACCACTGAGTCTTGCCAAAATCCTAGATCATCACCTTGTCATCACACCACCACTTCCAAGTATTTGCAAGAAATTCCAGGTATTTGTGGGAAGTGATGTTGTGCTGCCAGTGTGGTGTAATTTTTAAAGCATTTTCTTCCCACCTGCTCTCAGTGGGCCAGCAAGCAACAAGAAGCAGGATCAAGAGGTCTCCCTAATGAATAGAGTAGCATGAGAACAAGTTATCATATCAGATCACTCAGGTCTGTCTTTA
The DNA here is from genome assembly GCF_029931775.1 of Euleptes europaea. Taxonomy (NCBI): domain Eukaryota; kingdom Metazoa; phylum Chordata; class Lepidosauria; order Squamata; family Sphaerodactylidae; genus Euleptes; species Euleptes europaea. Next base: position 34,937,342 of record NC_079319.1, read on the forward strand.
TTTACTATACTATACTATGCCAATAAAGGTATTTGAAATTTGAATTACAAGGCTGTGGACAATGGGCAGTATTGCTCTTAGTATCCAAGAAATATCCTACACAGTGTTCTATGTTTTAAAAGGATGAATTTACAAGACTGTTCCTAAATAAAAATATGCCAGCATTGTGAATTGCTCATCACCAAACCCACAAATTGGAGGACAACTTGTATACATAATTTTTCACATATCAAATGTGGTTTTGCCACCAGTCTGATTGTGGGGATGAAAAAGAGAAGACAAAGGAAAAGGAGAGAGTGAGCAAGGATGGAATACATACGGAGGGACAGAGAAAAGGAAATGGTTGGCCTCCATAGAAACAGATTGGCCACTGTGTGAGATAGGATGTTGGACTATTTGGACCACTGGTCTAACTGAGCTGGGCTCTTCTTATGTTCTTATGAAACAAGCATTTGTTAAAGAATTAAAAGTGGCTCTCATGTTGAAGTCTGGGATTAAAAATGAACTGAAAATTATTGATTTAGATAAATAAAACAAGCATGAAATAAACCAGAAACCAAATAACCAGTACTTAGCATTCATATAGTGCTGCAGAGTGCTCAATTATTTTGCACGCATTATTTCAGTAATCTTCCAATGCCACAATGTGGATCAGCATTATCACTCCAGTATTGGGGGCTGGAGATGACTGGTTTTCTCAAGGTCATTTATTTGGCCCGTTTGTGACTGAAGTATTGAGATTTAAAATAAGGGCCCTCTGGTTCACAGTGCACCACTTTATACAACCATTCATTATGAAGCTATTTCCAAGTGGCAATACCTTACCAAATTAGGTTTGTCATAAAAAGAAGGCCCAGGAAAAAAAGTGCCTTATAAAGGTCTGTGTGTGTGTGTTAAGTGCCATCAAGTCGTTTCCAACTGTGAATCAATGTCCTCCAACACATCCTTTCATTACATTGTATCTCTATGGAGGCAAGGGGCGAACTTTACAAAGATACATTGCGAAGATCACACTAAAGATTCTGAACACAGCCACTTTGCCAATGCATTTCAATGGAGGAGGATGGGGGTGACCCCTTCCATACACCATACCTCTGGACCTCCTGGCCCAATCTTAACCAAACTTGGGGGTTCTTGCAAGGAGAGTCTCTTCCTGCTAGCCTGAAAATTTGGGACCTCTGCCTGCAAAAATGCCCCCCCAGGAGCTTTGCAGAAAAAAATTCCCAATGCTTATCACTGGTGAGAAAGAACTTATTAGCATTTCCTCCTTCTCTTCACACTTAGCCTGAGATCTGGGTCCCTGCAATTAAGCTGACAACTTTTTTTCTCACCAATGATAAGCAATGGAAATTTTGTTTGCAAAGTTCCTGGGGGGGCATTTTTGCAGGTAGAGGTCCCAAATTTTCAGAGTAGCTTGAAGGGACTCTCCTTGCAAGAACCCCCAAGTTTGGTGAAGATTAGGTCAGGGGGTCCACAGTTATTGGATCTGGAAGGGGTCACCCCCTTACTCCATAGGAATGCATTTAAAACCGTTTGTATTGGTGTTAATGGAGGAAGGGGCAAAAACCCTTTCCAGACACCATAACTTCAGACCCCCTGACCCAATCTTCACCAAACTTGGTGGTTCTTGCAAGGAGAGTCCCTTCAAGCTACTCTGAAAATTTGGGACTTCTACCTGCAAAGATGCCTCCCCCCAGGAGCCACGGAAATCAGCAAAATGAGTTTAATGGGTTTAAATGGCCGAATTTTTTAGGAATCCCAAATTTTAAGCCGAATTCCCACCTTTACTGGTGTAGGGGAATTTGGCATTTGGGTTTTCCCAGGGTGGGGGTGGGGAAAGGCCAATTAAACCCGAACCTGAATTTTCCCGAATTTTTTTCCCAACAGCCCTACTAGGGCTGTTGATTCGGTTCATCCCGAACCGAAAAACTGCTGAATTTTCCCCGATTCGGCGGTTTTTAGTTCAGGAGAAACCGAACTCAAAAAAAGGCGCGGGGGTGGAGGGGAACAGATCTCCGCCTAACAGCTGTTAGGCGCAGTACTGTTTAAAGGGCCATCCACGTGCCTTCACGGGGCTTCCCTGAAGACACGTGGGGGGACCTTTAAACAGATCTGTTCCACCCGGGAGTCCCGGGAAGGAGGGCGGGGAGTCTGGAAACCCCTCTGCGCAGCCAACGCTGGCTGGGCAGAGGGGTTTCCAGACCCCTGCCCCTCCTGCCGGGACTCTGGGGAAGGGGGTGGGGTGGTTGTCAAGCCCCTCTGCCCAGCCAATGCTGGCTGGGCAGAGGGGTTTCCAGACCCCCGCCCCTCCTGCCGGGACTCTGGGGAAGGGGGTGGGGTGGTTGTCAAGCCCCTCTGCCCAGCCAGCGTTGGCTGGGCAGAGGGGTTTCCTGACCCCCGCCCCTCCCGCCGGGACTCTGGAGAAGGGGGTGGGGGTTGTCAAGCCCCTCTGCCCAGCCAACGCTGGCTGGGCAGAGGGGTTTCCTGAGCCCCGCCCCTCCCACCAGGACTCTGCGGAAGGGGTGGGGGGGTTGTCAGGCGCAGATCTGTCCCCCCTGCGGGCCTTCATGGGGCTTCCATGAAGGCGCGCGGGGGGCCCTTTAAACAGATCTGCGCCTTCCAGCGGGAAGCCCCGTGAAGGCCCGCAGGGGGCTCTTTACAGACCCCCGCCCCCTTCCCGACTCTCTTTTTGAAGTGGTGGGCGCCGCTGAATTTCCGGCCGAACTCCGGATCTCGCCTGAATTTCAGGGATCTGAAGCGGGGGAATTTGGACTTCGGCTCGTCCCGAATTAAAACAGGCCGAATTTTGCCGAAGCAGAACTTTACTGAATTTCCCCCCCCAACAGCCCTAAGCCCTACTCATCATAGGGTTTTTGAGGTAAGAGCTGGTCAGAAGTGGTTTACCATTGCCTTCTTCTACACAGTACAAACCAGAGTTAGCTGAGGAGGCTCTGCCGTTGTCTATGCAAGATCCTCTGCCAGTGTCACCTTCCACTACTGCTGCTGCGCAGTAGCTACCGTTCAAGGATTCCTCTGCCCTCATCACTATTGAAACTATGTTCTCTTCTGCTGATGTGGCCGTTGATCCATGAAGGGGGTGGATGCATCTTAGTCTGGTGTCTCAGCTGTGACCATTCTGCCTTGAGTGACTCTGCTAGGAGTTTAGCCTCTTGACAGAGTCTAGACCCTTTATGGTATTGCTCCCTGCTTCACTGACACACATAAACCCCCTCAGCATGTTCAGGGTCTATGTATATTTATATATTTCATTTATACCTTGCCTTTTTCAACATGAGGACACATAGTGGTTTATAACATTCTCCCCTTCTCCATATTATTTTCACATCAACCCTGCGAGGAGGTTAGATTGAGAATGTGTGACTTATCCAAGGTTACCCAGTAAACTGCCATAGCAGAGTGGAGATTCAAAAATGGGTCTCCCAGTTTGTAGTCCAGCACTCTAACCTCTGCACCACATTGGCTCCAAAGGTATGCCCAGTATAGTCAGTCAACATTTTTCTTCCACCAAGGCAACCTGCTATTTTTGTGCATGTGTACAAAAAAAAAAATTATAGCAAACATGACTTATGTACTTTATACGGTCATGGGCAACAGACATCTGAAATACAATGAATGCAAGGTTTTCTTACAGGGAACATTAATGCCATTGATTTCATTTTTTTAACAAACAAAAGGGTTAAAGTACATTTTCAAGGTGAAGGGGGGAACCTATTATGCTAACCCTTTGTATACCAATGAAGTCAGAACCAGTTCTTTCTGACAACAAAACTGCTTTTGTGGATAAGCCTATTAATTTGCAATCATAATGAACTGGAAATGCTGACTCCTGAAATACATGAAAATTGCTATACCCCTAACATGCATTTAAAACAGTAAGAAAGAGTCCTCACTGCAGCAGCAAGTAATTGGTTTATTGCCCCGAAGAGCCAGTGACAAGTAAAACAGTTGGTAGTGGAGCTTTCATCACTGGTTATTCTTTAAAAAAGAAAAGAAGAAGAAAAAAAAACAGAACTAATTTAAACCTCCTCTAGCATAGACACAAACTGCTCCACTTGGGAGTACATCTCCTGAGGGTTCATTATGTTACCAGCATTTTAGACATAAGAACCAACAACTAAACACTATTCTCTCTTTTTACAAGCTGAATGCTGTAGTATGCTCAATCTTTGAAAAAAATAGGAGTACACATAATAACTTTGAGAAAAATCCATGAGCTGGAAATAATCTGGAGTACAACCTCAAGTGGAATGGATGCTATTTGAGTCAAGGTATTTTTCTTGAAATTCCATAAATAGGCAATTTTGTGTGTATGTATGCTTTAAATCCCACCTAACAGCACATGGCTTATGAATATGAGACAGCAGCATTGGTGTCAACCTGGCCCTCTTGGAAAGGCCAAAAGCCATTTTGCATATTACTGCAAACATCTGCTAATCTGGCCCCAGAATGCCAGCTAACCATGTGTCCCGCCACGGGGCAGGGTAAGCTTATTGTGAACAAATATCCAATATTTAAGTCCCTCAGTGCCAAAGTTCTCTTGGTGACATCCATGTAATGCACCTATGTGTTTTCTCCTCACAAACAGTTTGTAGGGGCATTTTAAATAAGGTAACATGGCATGGAGAAGCAAGGCTAAATCCCCAGGGCTCTTCCAGAACTGCAGCCTTGATATAAACCACAAGTTCTTTGCCAGTGATCCCATCCTTCATGCTCTTCTCATTTACAAATGAGAATGTTGTATTGCCTTGTCCCTAGATGAATTACTGTGTTAGGAACAGTGCCCTGTTTCCCTTCTCATACTTATTTAGAAAAAATTATTCCACTGTTCTGACAGTGACACAAAAGTGGTACATGCTGAATAATCAAAATAAAATACATTTATATTATATTCTAAAATTATATTCTTCCGCTAATGCTAAATGTAGCAGATCTTCTTTTGAGTAATTGCTCTTTGAAGAGAGTGCTTCAGGTTTCGATGAAACTTGGGGCCAAGCTAGATGTGACAACATCTTCAGGTCTGACAAGGGGATGCTGCCGCCATTTTAAAGCCTAAAATGGGCTGTTCAAAGTGTCACAAAGGCCCAAGGGTGCTGTGACTGACAGGAGGATGTCCTAACCCTGAAGGGAAAAACAACCCCTCAGCTGAGCCTATGGGAGTGCTGCTCCAGCATCCAGTCGCCTTTCAGAAGGGGGATGGAATATTGCAGAGAGGCACAGTAGGAGACAGGTCAATTCAGGTCTGCCTCAGGGAGGGCACAGTCGGGGTCTGCCTCAGTGAAACAGCAGACAGTTTGAAGGGTAGCTCCCCCTGGTAGAGTGGTAATGAGCACACCTTGTACCATTTAGTCTGACTTTTGGGAAAGGGCAGGCTGGTGTGGGTGGAACCCTGTATGTGAGAGAGGATACAACCTAGTGGCTAGTAGTTAAAAGCCTGTTTGTGCCTGAAAGTATTAAAGAAAATTCAAACCACACTCTGAAGCCATAACTAGTTTAAATTTACGTGCCTCAGGTTTCTCCTTTGACTTCCTGGAGACCTGTGCTGCTGATCTGTTCCTTGAAACCCACCTGTAAATAAATATATTTTCTTTGTTATTTACATACAACTCCTGTCTCAGTGACATCTGTGTTCTACTTGCTCACCACAAAGCTTACCTCATGGCAGCAATCCCAAAGCCTTTACACTTGCTACCTTAAGAACATCTGGTAACTGAGGGGAAGGCTCACAGTTTAAAACAAACCTTGTTGCCCAAAATCTTGGGTGGCTGTGTGAGTTTCCTCAGTTGGCAGAAAAGGCACACCACAGAACTCTTGTCGCCCCCCCCCATACCTTTTCAAGTGCCAAATTGCCCATGGAGGGCTAGCCTCTTTGGCACTTGAAAAGGCATGGAGGGAAACAAGAGCACCTCACCTCACCATGCTGTGCCCTCGAAGTGTACCTTTTAAGGCTTTAAAATGGCAGCAGTGGCCCCGTGTCGGACATGAAGATACTGTCACATCTAGTTTGACGCTTGGTGTATGGAGTCTAAAAAATTCAGGGAAATGAAGACTAATAATTTTTATTTCACGTGTTTTTTAAGGACTTCTTCATAAGGTTATTTCAATAGCTAACTACCTGGCCAGGGGGAAAGAAGATCTTTACTACGTAAGGGTAGTTTCTTATCACACAAGATTAAAAAGTCAGTGTGGTATAGTGGCTACAATATTTGAATAAGGCTGGAAAGACCCAGGTTCAAATATCAGATGGCTCTGGATCTCTGCTTGCTGTAAAAACAGGGTTATTATGAGGATATAAAGGAGGTGGGATATCCATGTACACTGCCCGGAGACCCTTGGAGAAGGAGCAGTATAAATATGCACCAAATAAATCATTAAATAAAAGGCTATAAGCTAATTGGGATCCTCCTCATCATTATTCCCCCAGCCTGGGAGAGTTACAGCCCATTCCTGAAAATGCAGTGTGCTGAGTTGGCGGGGAAGAGGCGTGGTGGCGCCTCTTCCTAAGCTGAATCGCGCACGTCGGAAAAAAAAAGCCGTTTTGCTGCTTTTTTTACCATAAGGAACAGCGAGGCTGCATCTGCTAAAAAGCAGGTGGAGAACCATTGTTCCTGGCGCGGCGGTGAAGACCGAAACAGTATAGGAAGCTGCCTACCTGGCGGCTCCTCCCCCTGGAACGCCCCCAGAATGCCCCCCTGTGCCTGCTCGGCTTCTCTACGCTGTGGCCTGCGCCACGGCGCTTTGCCACCAGCGGGACTGACCTCGCTGCCAGCATAAGTGTGTTTGAATGCTCTATTACTCGCACTTACGCTGGCAGTAAGGTCAAGCCTAGGGCTGTTGAAAAAAAAATTCGGTAAAATTCGGATTTGGCAAGATTCGGCTCGTTTTAATTCGGGAAATGCCAGAGTCCGAACTCCCCCAATTCGGATCCGTGGAATTCGGCACCAAGTTCCAAGTTCGGGAAAAAATTCTGCCGAATAAAGACATTAAAAACACATTCGCGCCTTTCCGCAGCTCCGGGGAGGCATTTTTGGGGGTAGAGGTCCCAAACGTTCAGGGTAGCTTGAGGGGACCCTTCTTGCAAGAACCCCCAAGTTTTGTAAAGATTGGATCAGAGGGTCCTGAGATATGGGGCCCAGAAGGGGTCCCCTCACCCATCTGCCAGGCCGGGGGTCTGGCTGCCTCGGCAGTTGGGCCGTACCATTACCCCAGCCCGGGGGAATAAAGCCATTAAAAGGGATGTACTAAAAGGAATGACAAGTCGGCCCATTGGAAACAATAGGAGAGGCTGCCCAGCCCATTGAAGATAATGGGAGAGGGGAATGTCGGTTGACTTACATTGACTCCATTGAAAATACATTACAGGGGATGCACTAAAACGAATGACAGGCTAGCCCATTAGAAACAATAGGAGCGGCTGTACAGCCCATTGGAAACAATAGCAGCCAGCCAGAAAGAGACTCACTGACCCACAGTTAACTCCAGACGAAGTTGGCAACTGATGAAAACAGGAGAAAGCACAGTCCCACACAGAGGCAATCAAACCCACCCCACTTTGGCTTCCCCCCTCACACACATGCACACAGAATCTGCTTCCCCCCCACACACACACAGGAAAAAAGTTATAGATAAAAGCCCCAAAATAGGTCAAACTGTGGATGTCTTCTGTTCCAGCAGAAGCAGGGCAGCAGCAGCTGCTCAGGATCTCTCACGACTCTCTGGCCATTTATGCACAGGAGGTTTTGCCTTGGATTTACCGCTCTGTAGAGATGCACATTCAGGATTGCCTGATCCCATTCATACCAATGGGCAGTTGGGGGGGGGACCCCATATCTTGGGACCCTCTGATCCAATCTTCACAAACCTTGGGGTTCTTGCAAGAAAGGTCCCCTCAAGTACCCTGAAAGTTTGGGATGTCTACGTCCAAAAATGCCCCCCCAGAGCCGCGGAATGCCGCCAATATGCTTTAAGTGGCTTTAATTCAATTGGTGATTTTGGGGGGGCGACCCCTTCCGGGCCCCATATCTTGGGACCCTCTGATCCAATCTTCACAAAACGTGGGGGTTCTTGCAAGAAGGGTCCCCTCAAGCTACCCTGAAAGTGTGGGATGTCTACCTCCAAAAATGCCCCCTCGGAGCCGCGGAAAGCACCCCCCATGGGGATCTCTCTCACACACAAACAGATGCTTTCTCTCCCCGGGCCGCGCAGCAGCTGGGCTCATGCACTCAACCGCGACTGATTGGCCAGAAGAAGATCCAGCTTGGCCACCGATTGGCCGCGGGAGAATGCTGCTAGTTGCTTACTAACTGACGGTTATGCTGCTGATCCGGAGCCCCGAATTTGCCGAATTTATTTGGTGATTGCCCCGAACTTGCTGAATTCGGCTCGTTGTTTTCCCGCCTTTTTTGAGTTCGGTTCTATTTGAACTGAAAACCCCCGAATCGGAGAAAATTCGGCTGTTCTTTCGGTTTGGACGAACTGAATCGACAGCCCTAGTCAAGCTGCCTCGTAAGAAGTTTCAGACCAATTTTCAGGAATGGGTGTGAATTTTTCCCCCACATGCTTATTTAGGATTCAACATGCTTACATGTTCTTGTTCAAAAATAAAACATAACAGGACCCAGTGTACCTTAAAGTAGATGCACTTGAAGAATGCCAGGCACTGAAATTGGCTAGGGTTGCTAGTCCAAGCTGGCATCTTAATGGGAAAATGTAGGGGATGCGGCCATCATCATGTTGGGGCTATGCTCTAGAATTCACCCAAAACTCTGTGGTTTAACAATTGAGTTTGGAGTGAATCCTAGAGTGTCACCCCAACATGACGACTTCATTTCCAGTGTCATGCTGAGAATGATGTCATGAATTGGGGCAATGTCCAATTACTGCCCCCATTTTTCCTCCCTAGCCATGACTCAGTGGTAGAGCATCTGCCTTGTGTGTAAAAGATCCCAGGTTCAACCCCGGGTGGTAGATGGGGTGAAAGGCCACTATCTAAGACTTTGAAGAGCTGCTGCCAGTCAGAGTAGATAATACTAAACCTGATAGATCAGCGGTCTAACTCAATATGAGGCAGTGGTGTAAACTTGGCGGGGGGCAGCAGGGCTCATGCCCCTGCCAGGATTTCCCAGCAGGGGGCAACACACACACACACACTGGGCTGCCAAGCCTTCCAATATTTCCCAGTGAGGCCCCTCCGGCTGCCAAGTAGCATCATGAAGCTGCTCCGGCTGTCAAGTTGTTAAGTTCCATCAGCCCTGTTTGTCTTTAGCAAGTTCATAGGAGAAACAGGCCTGGATTCAAGTGTTTTTGTAAAGATAAGAAGGGGAGGGAACCTTCAGTGGACAATACTGTCTGTGAAGAAGCTCATTTTAGGAACTAGCAATGCTTTCCTTTGGAGAAAGTGAGGTCAAGGCTCTTCTCAGACTATGCTAACAAGTGGCCAAACCCTTGGGCAGGAGACTGATCCACATGCCTACCCATCACTACAGGGGCTTGCATAGCAATGCACCTATGTTATTTCATCAGCAAATGCTAGTCTCCCTGATTCTGAGTGCAAAATCTTATTACTATCAAGCAGCCAGGTGAGCTTGATTACCTTCCACTAACCTTCCCTGAATGTCCCCTAGCCTACCAGCTTGCCTCAGGCATTGGTGAAGCCTCCACCCTGGCTAGGGTTACCAACTTCCAGGTACTAGCTGGAGATCTCCCGCTATTACAACTGATCCCCAGCCGACAGAGATCAGTTCCCCTGGAGAAAATGGCCGCTTTGGCAATAGGACTCTATGGCACTGAGGTCCCTCCCCAAACCCCGCCCTCCTCAGGCTCCACCCCCCAATTTTCCAGGTATCTCCCAACTTGGAGCTGGCAACCCTAACCCTGCCAGCTCTTTTGTCCACCATGTATGAATGCAATCACCTGTGGTTACCTTTCTGGGAAGCCCCCCCCCCCCCAGTCAGAACCAGAAAATCCATAAATTGTCCTGGACTCACCATGAATTCCCTGGACCTTACATTTATTTCTTTGATATTATTTTGTGCTGACTAACATTTGTGGCTTTGCCAGCCCAAACCGAGTAGTCTCATCCTCTCACATGGGCAGAGGCTGGAAACTCCGCTTTCCTTTATCTGGGACTTGGTGACATTTCCTTGCCACAAAGGAGCAATCCTCCTACCTTCTTATTTTTTTCCTTGGGACCTTTGGAAGTCCTCCCTAAAGCCCCTATTCACAGCCTGTGGATCATCAAAACAAACAACTTACTCTACCCAATTCAGTGGACTGAGGTGAGAAACTCCTTCTCTCTGTTCCTTTCTTTTTGCTTAAAAACTCTTTTTTAAATCCCTCTCTCTCCCACTTGTCCTCACGGCTGTTCCCTGGAACAAAATTCTCATTCAGCCACAGGCTTGACTCTCTTTCACTTTCTCTTTCTTTCCTTAGTCTTCAAACGCACATCCTACCGAACATAACAATTTCACTATTCTTATGCTTGAGAACCTTTTTAGATTCTTTATCCATATATTTCCTAAATAAATGCTAACCCTTGTTTTGAAAGGTTGTTTCATAGTTATTGGTAGCCTATCGGAGGCACTTTGAGCTGCACACTATCCAAGTAAAGATCCCCAAACCATACATTCTCTCCCCATCCTAGGATTGCCTGCTCCAAGTTGGGAAATACCTGGAGATTTTGGGGGTGGTGCTTGAGGAGGGAGGGGTTTGGAGAGGGGAGGAACTTTAATGCCAAGGAGTCCAATTGCCAAGCAGCCCCCAAAATCTTGTTGATCTCTAAGGTGCTACTGCACTCGAATCTAGCTGTTCTTCTGCAAACCCACATGGCTGTCCTCTGAAACGTAATTTAATAAATGTTGTCTGTGTGAGATTTTGCCATCACATCACAGCTGACATATGGGGGCTCTTGGTTTGCCATTGCCTGCCTCCGAGTGGGCTGAGAGAGTTCGGAGAGAACTGTGACGGGCCCAAGGTCACCCAGCCGGCTTCATGTGGAGGAGTGGGGAAACAAACCCAGTTCACCAGATTAGAGTCCACCACTCTTAACTATAGGGATGCCAACCTCCAGGTAGTAGCTGGAGATCTCCTGCTATTACAACTAATCTCCAGACGGTAGAGATCAGTTCACCTGGAGAAAATGGCCACTTAGGCAATTGGACTCTATGGCATTGAAGTATCTCCCCTCCCCAAACCCTGCCCTCCTCAGGCTCCACCCCAAAAATCTCCTGGCAGTGGCAAAGAGGGACCTGGCAACCCTACTTAAATACTACACCACATTGGCTCTAATAAGGTTAGTAAACTAGCATAAATAGACAAGGCAAAAAAAAAATCAACCTCTTCAGACTTGATGGGTAGATACAGCTATGATCCTGATCAGGGCAGAAACAATGGTCAAGTACACTGGAGGCTCTGCATACAAAAGAGTGAAAAAATAGTAGCTGCCCTTCCCTAGCTCCTAACCCCCCCTTCTTCAGTCCCCTCACCCTGTCACTTACCATATACTTTTCTCCTGTCATAACTATACAGGCTCCTTTAGAACACCTATGGCCCATTCCTGAGGCGCGCCGGCGGGTGCACCCAAAGCCCTTAGGAGGCAGAAGAAGGCCTCCGCCGGCGGAGGGGCCCACAACGGCGGTGCCCAGAAGGTGCATGCTGGCGTGAGAGGCCATAGCGCCAGTGGGCAGGCCTGGCCGCCAGTCCCTGGCTGCCGCTGCAGCACTGGGACCGGCCACCGCAGCCGCCGCAGCCTCCCTCTGGCCTCCAGCCGCCGGCACAGGCTGTGGCAGCAAGCCGGGAGGCATTCTGGCACCCCAGGAGGTGTTCCCGGGGCGTTCTGGTGCCCCAGGAGGCATTTCCGGGGCATAACGGTGCCCTGGGAGGTGTTCCCGGGGTGTACCGGCGTTGTCCGGGGGCGGGGTCAATGTTAGTAGGCCTCCTAAGCCGTTTTGGCTCAGGAACGCCCCCTTTTTTGTTGAGATACGCCAGCTTTTTGCTTTTTGCTGGCGTATCCCCCATGCAACCCTATGAGGGTTGCACGTTCTTTTTTGCCCCTGGTAGAGGTTTCGGCAGTGCCAACCCAACGCCGCTGGGTTGCTTCCTAAGCCTGGTGCAGGCATTCCTCTCAGGAATGCCCTATTAATGGCCCAGACTCCATTATCAGACCAGATTGTGACCTAGAAGGTCTGGGTAGAAGGTAGAGTTGCAAACCTCCAGGTAGTAGCTGGAGATCTCCTGCTATTGCAACTGATCTCCAGCCGATAGAGATCAGTTCACCTGGAGAAAGTGGCCGCTTTGGCAATTGGGCATTGAAGTCCCTCCCCTTCCCAAATCCCGCCCTCCTCAGGCTACTCCCCAAAAACCTCCCACCGGTGGTGAAGAGGGACCTGGCAACCCTAGCAGAAGGAGGGACAGCAAAGCCTCAGTGGCTGGAGGTCCCACCGAGAGCCCTGAATTATTGTACAGAGCTGCATTCTTTGCACAGCCGTAACATGGCAAAGGGAAGGGTAGTGTGGAGATTTGCTGCAGCCCTGCCTTGTTCCCTCTGCATGCAGCAAACTGGACTATGGTAACTGTAATTAAATCAATGGAACAGTCAGAGACTTTCCAGAACTGGCACCTTTTTCTGTGCCTTGGATACCCACTGTTGCTGGCCTAACTACCTACTGAGGCAGAATTCACAGAGTCCTTGTTTTTCTTTGTTCATCTGGCCCCTAAATATATTATGTGGAAAATATTCTCTTCCTGGATGCAAATTGTTGAACTTGAACTTTTGTCTCTTTATTGTGAAGAGAAAGTTGCTTTAAACCTTTGGTTCCCTTATGAGAGATGGGGTTTCTTTTCTGCTTTGCTGAACCTTTGTTTATAATCTGTCCATTATCTATAATACATCCAATCCTCCCGTTCACACAGTCTCAATTCAATATTGTTCCCCAGCAAAACCTTATGACCCTCTTGAATGCCACTTTGACACAGTATACAGTGTAACAGCACCAATCTCTCATTGTGGTTTATATCTATCTAGCACATTTTTTTATCTTGTCTTTCCTCCAAGAAGCTCAGAGTGGCATACATGGTTCTCTCTTCCCCATTTTTTATTCTCCCAATAACCTGTGAGGTAGGTTGTCCTAAGTGAGACAGGCTTAAGGACATTCAGCAAATGGTGTCGTACTGCGGAGATTTGAACCCAGATCTTCCAGATCCTAGTCTGACCCTATATCCTTATAATGATAGCCTACTGCCCAATATCAGATCAGTTAATTATATTTTATTGTTTGTTTCTGAAGCTTGTTTTTGTGGCTCTTTTATGCTTTTCCTTTTATGAATTTTGTTTGCATTGTTTCTACCTCGGGAGCCACTTAGAATCATAGAGTTGGAAGGGACCACCAGGGTAATCTAGTCCAACCCCCTGCACAATGCAGGAAATTCACAGCTACCTCCCCCACATACACCCAGTGATCTCTACTCCATGCCCAGAAGATGGCCAAGATGCCCTCCCTCTCATGAACTGCCTAAGGTCATAGAATCAGCATTGCTGACAGATAGCCATCTAGCCTCTGCTTAAAACCTCCAGGGAAGGAGCACTTACCACCTCCAGAGGAAGTCTGTTCCACTGAGGAACCGCTCTAACTGTTGGAAAATTCTTCAAGCAGGTCTCTGGAGACCCAGCATATTTGTTTGTTTGTTTAATGATTTCAGTTTCTAGCCCTCCCTCCCTGGCCAAAGCCAATGTAATGTACCTAAGCACTAACAAAAGGAAACTGGCAACTTAAATTTGATCACAACATAAAGAGTAATGGAGGCTTATGGAGTGGAAGGATCTGATTCACACTCTTGGCTGCCTCCAGAGCAACATATAGGCTACCAGCAGGATCATAATCTTATGGTGTTCATGTGGAGGCACTGATTATAAGAGTCTCCATACTTGTATACATTGTGAACTATACATACACCTGAAAATGTATAGAAGCACGATGGCTCAGAAATGGGCAACTGTTATGTCACAGCAGCTGTACAGCCCCTGTGTTGCAAACTGGATCTTAATAATCAACCTTTCCACATGTCCAAACTGAACGGGAAGCCCATTCAGGAATTCCACATGACCCTTGTGGTGGTGGGGAGGCTACTGACTGACTACCCTTTGCAGTGTTACTCCAGTCAAAGCCCATTTATTGCAATGGGCTTAGACTGGAATAACTCTGTGCATTGATGCACAATAAACCAGGCCTAGGCACTTGTGTTTTGGTATTACATTAAGGCTTTTACCCATATGATTGCAACAATCATGTGCCAGGCAGTTGTCCTCTTGGTGCCAGATATATGCTTTCCCATCTGTTGAATGGAAGTTGAGCTGATCTCGTGTGTGAGCCTAGATTCTCTGGATTAAAACATTTGTAGTGAAGATTGGGCTGTTTAAAAATCACACTGACATACTGTGGAACTGAAATACCCTGTACCTTAGTACAATTAAAGTTTTACATGAAATAATACCACCAAGGTACACAAACACCTTTTCTGCAGATAGAAGATGGCTGTATTAAAGAAGCAATTTAAGATGGAACCAGCTATCTTGTTCTCCCCCCAACCCCTTCATAAAAAGTGCACTACTCTGGTTTATGGAACACTTCAAACCAGGAATAAATGAAAATGAATTAAAATGTATATATCATCTGCGGCACTTTCCATCATGTGAGAATTTTCAAGTAGCCAACTGTTTTGAAATAAAATTCCTTGCAGTTGCTATAGTGATGATAATAAAGTTCCTGCCTCAATTTGTGTGATAGAGGTTTCTAGCAGAACACTTGAAAAGGTAAGCTAATCTAAATGAAGGCGCTGTTAGTTCTCCAAGCAAGCCTCCTTGAATTTAGTTCACAATTACAGGTCTCCTCCATTGTCCTCAATTGTATTATATGCACATTAACATAATCTTCTTCAATGTGTCAGTAACAAATTATGTGGCAGGGGCAGCACCGTTCTCTTTACAGGTTAATGCCAGTGGACAAAGAATATGGACATCTGTAGCAATAATCAATGCCTAAATTAAAGATGTTTGTCTATTAGCTATTTCTGGAGGACTCATTACAAATCGGTATATCCCCCCCCCCCTAACAGTGCAACTATGGGTGTTATTTTGTTCCTGTGCTACATCGTGATCTGCTCGCATTTTATTTCTGTATTGATGCAAACAAAATAGCTTTAAAGCAGACAGTTACCTGTCAAAATGGATGACGCACCAAAGCAATGTCAAAAGATAAAACAGTATTGCCTCAGATACACATTCTGCTACAGCAATAAATTTTGTAAAATAACATAATTTACTTTAAACTATTTGTGACGCTCAAGTCACTTCCCTAATAGCTGCTTCAGAAGAAATATATGCAAAACTCCTGACAAAGCCAGAATGTCATTAAATACTTTTCCGATAAATAAAATACAACAGAAATACTGACTGCCACCAAGAGATAAACCCAATAATCATCAAAACAACAATGTTTTTGTGATGAATATCTGGGGGAGGGGGAGGGAGAACAAAACCCTGAAACTTAGCTATTAAACTAACACCACCATTCTGCAGGTATGTGGCTGGCTTTCTTTTAAGGGTGATGCATCGTCTATTCTTGTAACTCACTAATGTGCCTCAGGCCGATCGAGAAGGAATTATTTTATTTGAGAAGGGGACCCGATTTTGTTAGTAAATGTAATTAAACATTACAGTTCAGCAGCAGTTCAGGTTTGCAGTGTAAGGCCACAAACACCATGTTCAGAATATGTCACATAACGAGAGAGATCAAACAAATTAATGAAAGTGTCTGCCAGAGTTAATGGCCATGATGTCGGTAAGCTTTTAATTAATATCTTTCAGGATTTTTTTTAAAGCTCCTTTGTAGCTAGACTCATTAAGGCTTAGTGCTTTGGTAACCAAAAAGCAAAACCAGTTATGTCGATATTACCATAGAGTAGATAACTCTCTCCTTCATTCTTGGTAATAGCATATGTTCTCTGGGCCAATGTGTGAAGCCTTACTCTGACCACTGACATTCAGGTCATGAGTACACATATGGTATGCCATACTAGCTCAATTAACCATCCATCAATTTAATTGCATAATATATCAGTCCATGTATTCCTTTACTACTTACAGCAGCTAAATACAGCATGGAAATATATAAAGAACGGCAACCAG
The DNA here is from genome assembly GCF_029931775.1 of Euleptes europaea. Lineage (NCBI taxonomy): Eukaryota > Metazoa > Chordata > Lepidosauria > Squamata > Sphaerodactylidae > Euleptes > Euleptes europaea. Next base: position 34,953,540 of record NC_079319.1, read on the forward strand.
TTTCTGATGTTTGTTTACGTGAAAAGGGCTATTAAGGAGAAACAATAATATAATTTATAAAGGTTTTTTTCCAACACTCCATAAAAATTTTTGACAGCTGAACTGATCAGGGACTGCTAGTTTTATAAATTATACTTATAATAAGGAAGCGTAGGTGGAAAGCAGGCTTACAAGAAAATTACAGTGCTTCAACTGATTCTAATCACATTAATGTAGGGATAGGGAAAAAAGAAGGTATATTATTTCAACATTATGTAAATCTAAAGAAAGTTAACATGCTGCAAAGTTATAAGTAATGACACTGTGAGATGAGTAACTTGACTTTATGCAGTCACTCTGTACATCAAATCTTTCTGAATGATACTTGACAAAAATACCAACACTGTGACACATACAGGATTTTCCCATTTGAATATGTGTGTGCCACATTATAGTCTATCAACAGCCCAGAGTTCTGTGCATGCTCAGATATGCACGCTGATCTCTTCCATGTGTGGATGTAAGATTCCCTTTTAGTTCAATTGAGGGATGTGGTCAACACAAGCAAACAAAGTTCTCCACTGACATGAATGGAGAAAGTGTTCTGGTCTGGGGAGCTCTGTAGGCCCTTCGGATTTTCCATGCCTGGAAGAGATTGCAGGATTGGAGCCAGCACAGTGTAGTAGTTGGAGACTTGGACTGGGAAAACAAAATCCCAATTCAGACATGAAGTTTAACTGGGTGAGCTTAGGCAGGTCACTATTTCTCTCTGTAATCTACCTTCACAGGTTTGTTGCACAGATAAAATGGAAGGAGTAAAAAGTGTATGCTAGTCAGATATCTGTGAAGAATGGTGAGGAGGAAAAAATGTAATATCTGAATATTTAAATTCAAAACAAGACTTTTGTCAAATATAAACACCAGCAACTAAACACTTCTGGTTTTTCACTCATCCAAGGGTTTTGTTTTTGTTGTTGCAATATTCAAATTTAACTACCAAATTAAAATCTAACTCAAAATTAAGTGCACGTTATCAGCAACATGTGATTGTCTCACTGATTGCAAGTTTGTATTTGTATTTTCTCAATATAAAACTGTAACCCTTTCTAACCATGGCCTTCATTTGCTAATTCTCTAGGTATAACAACCAGTCCACAAAATCACAAACTGTCAGCCAGAGGCCATAACATTATTGCAAGTTCTTTCCCTTACATGAACTAGCTCCATACAGCTGATATCACTCCCTTTCTGCCGCTCCTTTGGGGGTGAAAATCATTCTGGTGTGATTTGTCTTTACTGACCTGCGGTTGCTGCTTAGAATCAGAGCTTCCCTTCATTTTTTTTTTCCACAGAAGGACACCCAGTGCTAGATATATTGCTTCTTAGCACTGCTTATTCAGCCAGACTAAAGCTGTCTTTTCCTACAAAGTAACCGTATTCCAACTGGGAAATGGGTCTTACTTGGTCAGCTAAATCCCTACAACAATATGATTGTTTCTTTTCCATTTTCCAAAATATTGGCATCGATAAAGCATTTAAAATGTGGGATATTTGGGCTGGAAAAGAAGCTATCAAACTACTTTCAAGGGAACAATAAGGAAAGGTGCTTTGGGTATGGCTTTTTTAAATCTCATAAGAAAAATAGTGGTATATTGATGGAGGTCAAACACATGCTGGAATCAAAAAAGCATTGAGAGAGAATGAGATGTCATGACAGATCAGTATCAACCTAACGAGTTTAAAAGTGAACATAACAATACACTTCTCGTATGTTCACACTTGTATTTATTAGGCTTCGATGTTGTGATGCCTTTTATTTTATAACGTTAAACATTACCAACACAAGCCATGACTAACTGAGGAGAGCTATCAGAAGGGTCTCATTGGCATTCAGTAATTGATGGGAGAACCTGAGATAAGCAATAAATATCAAAATATGGTTGGCATGATTTTGAATCAGTTCCTACGCAAGAACCTAAACCCTAACTTTATTTTGGAGAATCAGCAACACAGACAATTTCAGCGCCACAACTTATATAAGTACACTCTATTCCTCCCATCCCCACGCCACATCTGCCATGCTCACTTGGAGTGATGGGAGAAAAAAGAGGGAGGTGACATCACAGCATCAATAACTGGCTATTAGAAAACCCAGAAATAAAGCCGAGATACTCATTTACCAGTATGGGTATTGGGCTTATTTAGGGTTTACAAAAAAAAAAAAAAAAAGTTCCCAATAAACCCAAAATTTACCAAAACATTTTTGCACACTTCTAGTCTGTATCTACATTCTGCCTTGCTGAGTGATCTTGGGCTGGTTACATACTCTCAGCCTAACTTCCTTCACAGGGTTGTTGTGAGGATAAAATGGAGGAGCAGAGAATGATGTAAGCTGCTTTGGGACCCCATTGGGAAGAAAGGTATGGTATGAATGAAGTAAATAATAAATGCTCAATTGGGATATGAGAACTGTATTTGCTATCCAGAAACCAAATCCTGGTAACAAGGCAGCTGACATGAGGCGAGTAAGGGCTTGTGAAGACTTGTGCCCCAAATCTCTTCAGTTTCTCTCAATCAGCTCTCAAGAAGTTGTTCAGGTTGGTCCGATAGGCCTGGAAGGAAGCGGGAAAGATTGTATGAAGAGAGAAATGCCATCACAAGCCTGAAGTTATAGATTTAGCCAATTATACTGATATCTCCCTAAATTGTATAGATTTGTCAAATGAATCAATTGCTAGCTTAAAGAATTTCAAATGCACATACAGAGTGGAGCATCATGGCTTTTGATGAGAATGTTTGGAACAATTTTTTCTATCTTCCCTGGTGGGGATTGACAAAGGATTTGGGTAAAGCAGTTATAATGCTTTGTAATATTTTACCCCTTTTGAGTTTGCATTCTTCTTTGGTCCCTTTATAGTTGAGATAATACTGCATGGAAAAATCCATAAACAGTTTTTAGAACAGGAGAAACCTCAGGTTACTATACATGAGAACTAGTGTACATTCAAGAACCATTGCATAGGAACTGAATTAAAACCTACAATGTAGCCACCATCTGCAATGCAGATCAGAAGATTCTCTACCTCTACCTTTCAATAAAATTAAAAGAGCAAATACTTTCAACCTTTTCTTCCATCCTAATTTTCCTGAGAAGTAAACATTTGTTCATTGAGCAGGCACTAGGAAACAGTATTGTCAGATTTGCAACCTTTATCATTTATAAATGAAAATGAAGGCCCTCCATAGGGCCTTCCTTGTGTGTGTGCGTGTGTGTGTGTGTGTGTGTGTATGTAAAGTGCCGTCAAGTCGCAGCCGACTTATGGCGACCCCTTTTTTGGGAGTTTCATGGCAAGAGACTAACAGAGGTGGTTTGCCAGTTCCTTCCTCTGCACAGCAACCCTGATATTCCTTGGTGGTCTCCCATCCAAATACTATCCAGGGCTGACCCTGCTTAGCTTCTGAGATCTGACGAGATCAGGCTAGCCTGGCCCATCAAGGTCAGGGCAGGGCCTTCCTTAGGACACAAATATACAAGATTTCAATACATAATGATACAAAGTCCCTTAAAAGTATAAAAAACTGCAAAAGAATAGCAAGCAGCTAGGGTTGCCAACAGGTTGGAAAATTCCTGGAGATTTCGGGGGGGGGGCTAGCCTAAGGAGGGCAGGATTTGAGGAGGGGCCTTAGAGGGGTAAAATACCATAGAGTCCACCCTCCAAAGCAGCCATTTTCTCTAGGGGAACTGATCTCAGTAGTCTAGCATTGAAGTCCCTCCCTTCCCCAAACCCCACCCTCCTCAGGCTCCGCCCCAAAAATCTCCCGCCAGTGGCGAGGAGGGACCTGGCAACCCTAGTTTTGGGGGGGAGGTTTTTGCCAGAGAGAAGACGGAGAAGGAGAAACACTGTGCTCCTGTAACGTAGCTTAGTTGTAAGAAACTTCTAAAGTGCACGGGCCTGCCACTGCTGCAGCCCAAAGTGAGAAGGACTAATTATTGAGGAAGGTGGCAGCTTTGTTTCTTCCAGGCACTGTCCTGAGAGTAAGTTGAGGAGGTGAAAAAGGAAGCAATAGTTAGATTTGTCACCTGTCCTTATTTCAGGAAGCAGCTCAATATTTTAGAAACCTCATGGGGAAAAAGAGCTTAACGGTAGTTGTCAACTGCAAGGTGAGGCTTGAAGATCTCCCTGACTACAGGGACCAGTTTCCCAGGAGAAAATGGCAGCTTGGGTGGGCAGAATCTATGGTTTGCAGAGTGGCCTAGAGTTAGGATTGCTAACCTCCAGATAATAGCTGGAGATCTCCTGATATTACAACTGATCTCCAGCCGATAGAGATCACCTGGAGAAAATGGCCAGTTTGGCAATTGGACTTTATGGCATTGAAGTCTCTCCCCTCTCCAAACCTGCCCTTCTCAGGCTCTGCCCCCAAAATCTCCCACCAGTGGTGAAGAGGGACATGGCAACCCTACCTAGAGTGGATCAGAGGGCGGATGCTGTAGGGCTTTGATTTATCCTAGGATATACCATAGATACTCCATAGAGACCATAGAGATTAGGTAGGGTTGCCAAGTCCCTCTTTCTATTGGCAGGAGGTTTTAGGGAATGGGGCTGGGGCAGTCGCACATGTGTGGCCGCACGCAACTCAACTACGTCACTACTGGGTTTACCTAGGCCACTTCACCACTCAAACCCCTTGGGTGCTTCCAGGGGCACACCTAGAAATAATGTAATCACATCATGCACTGCTGCTCGTTTGTGCAATCCCTGCTCCAGAGCAACCAGGTGGATTGGCAGGCAATTGCCCACCGAAACCACCCATGTGGCAACCCTAAGATTAGGAGAAAATAAATATCATCTGGAGAGACACTAAATCCCACTTGGGGATTGACAGAGGAATGTGAGTGCTGTTAGCTAGCATCTAATTGTGGACCTTCAGAGTGGACTTTTCTCCTTAACACGGAAAAAATCTGAATAAGATTTTGTAAGGTTTTTTATGTTGAATGGAACAAATATTTAGGAATAAAGGGATAGTATGACATAGAGAATACATGCATATTGTTTGGCAAATTTACTTTTAAAACTCTTATTTTGGTGGAAAAAGTCTCCTACAAGAAGGGGAGAAGGAGCTGACCTTTGACCTGGATGTGATATCATGGTAGTGACATCACATCCCAGCCGAGCTCCCTCCCACCCACAAACTCTGCCCAGTTAAGGCATAACACCCAAATCTCCAGGAATTTCCCAAACCAGATTTGGCAACCCCAGATGTACCATAACTGCAAAACAAAGCTTTAACCGAATACATTTAAAGGACAGTATAGTTGAATAATGTTCTGATACATGTAAGACATCATTTCCTTATGCTTTTACAATGTGATCCTTATACTAAAGGTATTCCGGTGGCATCTATGATCATGACTGTGGTTTCTTCTCTCCCCATCAACGAATGTTTGAATACAAATTGAGAATTTTGAGGCTCTGTGATGAGGATTCCAAACTGGTACCCCCCTTGCCAAAGTAGCAATAGCAACAAATAAATATATAAAACTGAAACTGGTTGCCTAAAATTAAGCAACACTTAGATCAGCTGTTCCTCCAGAGACTTAGTTTGCCCAAGCCTTGATTCTGATATCGACACCTTCATCTAATTCAGTGTTGGACTTGCTTAAAATATAAAAAACGTAATATGAGTGAATTAAAACAGGAAGGGAAAAGTATGCAATCATTTTGTTTTTACTTTATCAGGTAATCAGTGCAACAGTGCAACAGCCATTATCTACATTATTCAAAGGTGGGCAGAGTTCATAGCTCACTGCAAACACACACTGACCTGAAAATAAATGAGGATTGGTGAATAAAGGTTACATGATAAAAGCATTATGAAAACAAAGCTGAGAACAGCAAACCATGAAATAATTGCCAAAGCAAAACTACATCTGAATCAAGGGCTGCCGGGTCTCCTGGGTTATTGGGAGACTTGTTGCTGGCAGCCCTCTTTCCTCCACCACTGCTTGGTAAACTGGAGGGTGGGAAATGGTTAGACCACAGAATTTGAATACTAGAGTGTTGCCCTTATGTGGTGATGTCATTTCCAGGTCATGCCAGAAGTGATGTCACTTCATCATCAGCAACATCATGTTGCTGGATATGCCCCACCCAAACCAGTAAGTCTCCTGCTGTTTGGCAGCCTCTGAATATCAGATGACCCACACCATATTGGACATTGTGCTGTTGTAATCACTTACCTGCTTTTGTCCAGAAAAGAAAATGCAGGATGTGAATTATTAGAGTAGTACAATATCCAATGACACGCAGATCCCCCACCAGTGAAATTCACATAATTGTTAGGGTTGCCAGCTTCAAGTTGGGAAACACCTGGAGTTTTTGGGGCTGGAGCCTGAGGAGGGCAGGGTTTGTGGAGGGGAGGGACTTCATTGCCACAGAGTCCAATTGCCAAAGCAGCCATTTTCTCCAGGTGAACTGATCTCTATTTGCTGGAGATCAGTTGTAATAACTAGGGTTGCCAACCTCCAGATAGTCTAGAAAGGAATGAAAAGTAACACCAATGCTGCAAAGTGTGTGTCACAACCCAAGAAGCAGCACAAGACCCCAATATTCAAACTCCAAATCAAAATACAATACTTATACCAATGTCACTTAATGACATTTATATCTGGATGAGAGACTTTAGTTGTAAGTGTGGGTTGTAGACAACACCATCTTAGCTGTCAATAACAAGTTGTTTGAATTAGTGGCTTAGTATAGTAACATTCATTGTATTAGACATAGGAATATTTATTGTCATATTGAATTTGTTGAAGTGTATGTATTAATGCTTATATTGTTATTCAACATTACATTTGGAAATTGGTATAAGTATTGAATTTTGATTTGGAGTTTGAATATTGGGATCTTGTGCTGCTTCTTGGGTTGTAACCTCCAGGTGGTGGTTACCTGATATCGATTACCCAATAGAGATCAGTTTCCCTGGAGAAAATGGCCGCTTTGGCAATTGGACTTTATGGCATTGAAGTCCCTCCTCTCCCCAAACCCCACCCTCCTCAGGCTCCACTGCCAAAATCTCCAGGTATTTCCCAACCCGGAGCTGGCAACCCTACTGACAACCCTACACCCACCCCCATGTCCCTGCTCCCAGCCTTCCTGCCAGACTCTGGCAACCCAAAATGAGAGTCTGGCAACCCAAAACAAGACTCAGTCTGGCAACCCAAAACCAGTTCCTGAAAGCTAACCGCACAGAAAACAGCCCAAACAATTTTGCCAAGCAGCAATAGCCACTCTCAGAAGAGCACCTGAAGTGGGCGTCCAACTGAGTGGTAATGTCATGCCAGTGACTGACTTTGGGTCCCTTCTACAAGGTCTTCCCATTCATTTCAAATGAGGGGCTACTCTGTGCACGTATCCCTAGACACACATCTATCTGCGTGTGCATGTTTGCCTGCTGACCCTCAGGTGGTCGGCGGGCAGAGGGGTGAATTACTGGGGGTTTGCCCGCCACCACCGGGCACCTGGCAACCCTACCTGGAGAAAATGGCTTCTTTGGCAATTGGACTCTATGGCATTGAGTCCTCCCCTCCCCTCCCCAAGCCCCACCCTCTTCAGGCTCCAAAACCTCCCACAGGTGGAAAAGAGGGATCTGGCAACCCTATTGGTAAGCCTAGCCATATTTTGAGCACTGTAGCAGCTGCAGTAGTAGCGGTATTAGTAATTTTAATAAGATGGTGATGATGATTAAGATAATAACACTAACAACAACAACAAATGAACCTTGGTCACTGTTTTTTGATTTGCCAGGATAGCAAAGAGATTCTCTTTGTACTATATTTGCTTTGCCTTGTCCAAGTGTGTAATTTTTTGTTTGTTTGATTGAGTGGATTTGGTAGTTTAATTTTAGTTAATATAAATATATTGAAAACCGGAGCAAACGACCATTGAACAGGATAAATATAATTCACTTGGGCCAAGGCTGAGGAAGAAAAAAAAATGGCTGCCAAATGAATTTATTTGCAATTCTTTCATCTTCCCAAGACAGTTGTCCTGTCTCTGAATTGTACAAAACTGGCTTCATATCTTTATATAACTCACCACATGCGTACGCTCAGTGGCTGCTGTCACACTTCTATGATTATGCAGCCCGGGGATGCTTATTGGAGACAAACATCAGTTTGACATGTTACATACATTCAAGGCAGAAACAGAAAAGACATATAGCATTTGTTTATCAGCTCCTCTATAATTTAAAAGATATGAAACCTTGCTTAGCTGGTTGAGAAGGGGAAAAAAACGCGGATAGAATGTAATCATGGTAAATAATAATCACTAGAAAGCCACCTCATTATGACTGTTTGACTATTTGATATGGATTTGACCCTAGGCAAAGCCTAGGGCTTTGTTTATTTAAAAGGGCCCGGAACTAGGCAATCCGTGCTTACATTTAAATTTTTAAAAGTTTTTTTAAAAATGGATTTTCTCTATGTGAAGGACAGAGAGGAGTGGAATATCAAGCATAGTACAAATTTTAAATCTTATATTTGGTTTCATTTCTCCCCCCGACACATAATGAGGCTTACTGAAGGGTTATGGGCATGCTAATAGCCAGTGTATTATGCCAATTTATTATAATCTCACACTTCAGAAAGTCACAGAGATGCAGCCCTTACATCCTTAGCTCTTTTTGATTTCCACACGACAGGTTATCGGCTATTATCTGTTATTTTTTTTTAATTGCGAGGCCTGATAAGTTTAAGTCAACATATTTCCTTATTGCTCCTTCTGCTTGTCAGCTGTAGCTGAATTGATAAAATGCAAATGAACAAATCATTAACGAGTCCTGGTTATGAATCTCTCAGGCAGTTCAAGACCCTATCAAATCCTGCACCTATTACTTTGCGTGATTGATGTACTATTGTAAGTGATTGTTCCTGATCTTATTAAATCTTATTGATTCCCCCCCCCCCCCCGTTTCTGTTTTATGCAGGACCAGGCCTGGACTATTATGAATGTTGCTGAACACTGTTAATCAAGCTTACACAGCTATTTTGATGGCAAACAATTAGAACTCTGCAGCAATACCTTGCAATTAGCTTCAGGGATATGGACCTCAGCACCGTAATAATGAAAGAGACCTTCTCCATCAAGCAAGATAATGAGATTTATAATTATGACCCCAAATAACCTCTAAGAAATAACCAATCTGGAAACTCAGATGTGTTTATCAATAATTTGTGCCCTTTTAAATAAAATGAATTTAATTTGGGCCTGGCACTATTACCATTTTTCCCCTTATGAAAGAGTTCAAAAAAGCTGCGTTACAAAACCAGGAACAAGCCATTCTGTTATTTTTAATGGCTACCCTTTAACATTTATCTAGCACTAACAGTATTCCTACAAATGGCTCGTTTATATAGTATGGCTCATTTCGTATTTTTGGCGTATTTAACAGGCAGAAGAGCCTTGCACATTATATAGAAATTATATAGAAAATATCCATGCATATGCATTTGTATCCATATCCTCCTTTCTACGTGACATGTACAGTAATGTGGGCTGCAGAGCTGATGAAAAGATCATGGACACTACCATCCTAAACACCCTTCTGAATCTATTGAAGTTATGCCCTGAGGAGGGTGGAACTCTGTTTAGGATTGCACTGTGAGGAAAGGAGTGGTACCCATGCCACTGAAAGAATCTGTAGTTCCTAAATAAATCCTTCCTAGGAGATGGATTGACTCAATAAAGGAAGCCATGGCATTCAGTTTGCAAGACCAGAGCAAGGCTGTTAATGATATGATGTTTTGGAGGTCATTAATTCATCAGTTGCCGTAAGTGACTGCACATCACACACACACACACACACACACACACACACACACACACACACACACACGCTTCCTTATCTCTAATCTGAGCAAAAATACAGCACTTTTCAACCTTCTATTCATGGACACAGCGATTAAATAAGTGGTGACTTTACTGCTTCAGAGGGTTTTTTTGTTGTTAAAGCAAATCTTGATCCTTGTTAGTCAGGTTTTTGCCATGAAATCACTTTAGTTACCCACCAATAGCAGGAAACAGTGGGAAATTATGTTCTGTTAGTTCTGTTTAATATCTCAGGATCTTTTGATACCCTCTTGGCTATGTTGTGGTAGTTCTGACCCCTCTTTAAAGTCAGGGTCAGGAGGTGATGTTGTTCTTTGGCCAATGGGATTCTACAAACTTCCATCATGTCTTCTATGGTTATTTGACATCTACATAAAGCTTTTGGGGAAGGCTAGCAGTAGATATTGGTGCTGAGTCATCACTATGAGGATGCTATTCAGCTTTACCTCTGATTTTCATTTGTTCCTAAGAAGCTATGTAGTGCTTGTCTCAACCAGACCTGGAGTTAGTGGTAAACTGGATGATGGTGAACAAACTGAACTTTAATCCCAACAATTTGCAGGTTCTATTGGATGGGGTTTCAATTGACCTGGGGTATGAGGTTATTTGTGGCAGCTTCATTTTTCTCAACAAGATCTATTGTTAGTATCTTCCTTCTCTAAGATAGGTTCGACAGTGGTATAGGTTTGGGCATTTTCATTGGCTGTTCCATGCTGTGGAACAGCCTCCTGGAAGAAGTCAGGAGATCCTAGCCTCCTGGCTTTCCGACAAGGGTATAAGAGAGCTTATTCTATAAAACATTGGGGCATTCAGAGCCTGGACAAAGGGGGAATACCCTGCTGATGGGCACATATATTGCTTTTAGATTGGTTTTTAATGTTTTTATATCTGTTGTTTTAATATGTATTGATTTATCAAATTGTGTTTATTTATTTTTTATTCTGTCACCTACTTTGCATTCTGAGATGCTTGGGAAAAAGGCATGCAAATGTTGCTTCAGGTTGCCCAACAAACATTCATCGACAGGAACATCTGTATAGGTTGGCAGCTGCTACCACTGTAGTTTAGCATTTATTTTGCTCTAACAGGATACTCCGCTGATACTCAATAGTTAAAATGTTCCTGGCCAGAGGATTTAGAATCCACAACAGCAACAGTCTAATCAAGTCATGTATGTTTATCTGTATATATTTTGAAGTATTATGGTTACTAGTCCATCGTGCCAATCTGTTTGGCCCCCAGAGTATCCATGCATGAATAAGTTACTGTCCAGAATAGTTGTATTGAATTAGAACAAATATTAGCTTTTTTCCAAATGAGTGAGAATTTTCATATTCAAAACTTTATTCATCTTTTGGGGTGCAGAATTTGAAATCTGAATTTTTTTTATCATACTGACATCTCTTAACAGTTTCAAATACGATAAATTATATGCTGTCAGCTGACAAATACTACTTGCCATTATATATCTTTCAATGTCAGATTGAAAAGTACCATTACATATCATTTAGTAAATACAACCTAATATTAGGGTTTTTTGTTGTTTTTTTAAATTAAAAACAGTACATGGGCTTTCTATTTTCATCTGGGCACAATCCAAAGCCAGTGTTGTGTAGTGGTAGGTATGTTGGACTAGGATCTGGGTTTGAATTGTCACTCATTGGATGTCCTTGGGCCAGACATACTCTCTCAATGTAGCCTACCTTAAAGGGTTGTTGTGAGGATAAAATGGAAGACAGTAGAATGATGTAAGCTGCTTAAAGGCTATAAATGAAGTTAAATAAAAATAAATAAAAGTGCCGTTACTACCTTTAAAGCACAAACAGTGTGGGAACAGAATACTCAAAGGAAAGCCTGCTTGATAATTTTGTTTAGCTGCCAAGAATGTTCCCTATGAGCCCCCCCTTTTGAGGTTAGGTGGGCAGCTGCTATAGAGAAGATTTTCTGTGGTTGCCAACCTCCAGGTGGGTCCTGGAGTTCTCCCAGAATTACAACTGATATCCATACTACAAAAGATCAGGTGCCCTGGAAAAAATGGATGCTTTGGAGAGTGGACCAGGGGTGTGGCATTATATCATGCTGCACTCCCTCCCTCCACCCTCCACAGGCACCATCCCCAAATCTCCAGGTATTTCCCAACCCTGAGTTGGAAACTCTAGTTCGTAGTTTCTCATTTGTGGTATACCCACTTCTTGGCATGCTACCTGGCACCCAAGCTCGTTCTGGTCCTGGGTTACATTGGTTCTGTTGATATGTTCTGCTTCATTTCTCACCTGTCCCCCTTGTACAATGAATTTAACTCTGCTTTTATTTGGGTGTCTCCAGCCATCCACATACTTTGCAGAGTGGGGCTTTCCTATGTCCCCCTCCTGATGCAGTCCACTGTACTTCCAGAAACTTTTCTTCCTCAATGTTAGCAACTCCTCAGGAACAGCAGAGGGAGGGGAAAATTGATAAAATTGCTATCCTTTTGCAAAGAAAAATGCCATTCAGCCAGAGGAACTGCTGTTATGCTTCTTCACTGATATTTGATTTTAAACTATTATTAAATGTTTGTATTGCTCTATATAATAATGCTAAATTGACCATCAAACAGTGGCCCCTATAGTACGCTGTGTATTTCAAATTGCCATCAGCAAACCTTGGATTCTCAGGATATTTAACAACCCAATCACTTGTACCAATCTTCTTTTCAGTGTGCAGGAACCTGTTGAATCCAAATATCTGTCTATTCAAAGGTTGGCCCTTTAATGGATTATCACCAGTGAAGATATTTTTAAGGCATTGGTACTTAGGGAAGTTGTTAGTAGACTGTCCAACCACGCGCTAAGATTTTATACAATGCTCGGGACTGGAGAGAGAAATTATGGTTTTATATGAGGATGGCCAAACTAACGGAATTCCTACATGGAAAGGTTTTTGAAGAATAAAAAAAAAAATGGGGCAAGGCCGCCACATATTGGGATAAACTGGCAAAAATGGATTTTACTATTTTACTTAGAGAGTTATAGAAACTAGATTTAATATTTTATATTTTATAGTTAATAATATCTTTAAAACTGTTAAGACACTTCTACGGAAGTCGGGTGATGGGTCACTTTTTTAAGGTGGGTGGAGGGTCAAAGGGGTATCTTAGTTTTTCCAATTTTATATACTCTGTAATTGTAAATGTATTGATAAGTTTATATAGATACTCTTTTTTATTTTTATTTTTTAATGTTTTGTATTATTATTGTGTTTGATTGTTTTTATTTTATGTTATAAAAATATATATATATATATATATATATATATATATATATATATATATATATATATATAATTTTTATAACATAAAATAAAAACAAACAATATATATATATAAAGATTTTATACAATGCTCTCTTGTATTCAAGGTGCCCCAAATACAGGCCAGACTTGCATTGTCCGAGATCACCTCTCCTATACGAAAGCATCCAGCTGAAACTCATGTAAATAAACAGCTGTACTCACAGAAGAAATATTGGGAAATATTATAAGTGTGTATGAAATATTTTATGAGATACAGCTTGAATTATGAAGAGGAGAGCGCATGGGATTCTACCTATCTACCTATATCTATTCACATATTTACCTTATTAAATCTACATGTGTACAATCTATTAAAATCTTGTAATTAAAAATTACTTACAGATTGTCATACAACCTTTGCAAACAAAGTTTGGTAGATTAACTTTTTTGTAACAATAGGCAGGCTTGTTATCTTGGAGATCGCTAAATGAATCATTTGATCAATTAAATCTCTGATGATAAAACAAATTCATACAAATTAAAATCTGAACTAGGTACCTCACGTCAGGGAAAAGATACATTTTTTATATTATAATTAAAAAGAATTTTCCAAACATAGCTCTGGGCAAAGTGTTTTATAATAATCTAGCAATTACCTGAGCATGTGAGACAGTACCTGGGTCAGACTTCTCAAAGAAAAGTCTATGCTGTATACCTGTCTATGCTGAAAAGGGCACTTCTTGCCACAGCTAACACATGATCAAGAATAAGGCTGTGTCAGGAGCATCTCAAAACTGTGAAGTTGGGTCTTTGAGCTGGGTGCAAAACAGGTTGAATATCATAATCCCAGTCAACAGATGTCCCGACCAGCATCGTTTCTGTTTTGTCCGGATTAAGTTTCAGTTTGTCCACCCTTAGACTGGTTCAATAAATTTGCTGCCTTTTTATGATATGAGGAAAATGAGATATAGAGACATGATTTCATGTAGATTTAAAATAGTCTAGAGAGAAGAGCAACAACGGTCTCCCAGCATGGGACTCCACAATCTGTGTGTGAGGCTCCCTCACCACCAAGATGGTCTCTCTATTGTCTGCTGTCTCACCACTGTTGTGTCCCAATTATCCGTAGAGTCTAATGAAGACAATAGGGAGGAAGTTGGGTTAAAAGAACAGTTCTTTTATTTGGCCAAGCAATAGAACCAGGTGACAGACCCAACAAACAGAACGGGAAGCTGCCACACCAGACAGAGGAAAAGGAAAGCTTTTATACTTTATTCAAAGAGGCAGATACCTTTTCATATAAGGATGCAAATTCATATATACCATATAAGGCAAAATAGTGAATATACTACCAAAGAATGTGGGGTAAGCAGAGCGCCTTCTTGCAGATGCAGGTGTATGGTTTTTTTTTTTTTTTTTTGCAGATATGCAGGCACACAAAGAATAGGAGCTCTACTCAACTGAGATAACTCTGGATTCAAGGTTAGGGGGAGGCTTTCTCTCTCACACCGAGGGGCCCGCCAGGGGAATGCATGATGGCGGTACAATCAAATAATGTGGATTGTGTTCCAGGGGATATTTACAGGTGCAACACCACCAAAGAGGGCGTCTGACCCACCAGCCTCAGAATTGGGAAGATTAGGGGGTCTGGCACCTGGGCTGTCTTCATTGCCCAGACTCTCTCTCTGTCTCTGTCTCTCTCTCTCTCTCTCACACACACACACTCTCACACACACACACACACACTCACTCACTCACTCACTCACTCACTCACTCACTCACTCTTGGATGGGGGACCCCCCAGAAACAGCATGATACGGGAGTTGGAGGGCTGGTACATGAGTGAGAAATCAGAGAAAAATACCTCCCCCCTCTGCATACGTAGATCTGTTTGATGAGATCCAACCTGATAGCGCCTATTTCCGCAGAAGGGTACCATGGCTGATAGCATCAAAAGCCACTGAGAGGATCAGGAGACTGACAGGGAAATACTACCCATTCCCATCTGGCTGCATCAATTCCCTGCTAAGGAGACCAGGGCAGTTTCAGAACCAGGCTGAAAGCAGAGGTGTGCATTTGAACAGTAACTAATCAAAATCCGATCCAAGCACACTTTGTTCATTAATTTTAGAAGGTTAACTCATCCAAATGATCCCCCCCCCCGGATTTTGTATACAAACCACCTAGATCAAAGCTAGCCAGTTTGTTGGTACTAAAGGTGATGTTTAGCCTGATTTCAGTTTCTATTCATTGCACTGCCTCTAAGTCACTGTTGTCATGAGAGGTTCAGTGAATGACTCAGCATATTGTACCTGACCAGCTCCTCCAACCAGAATACTTAGTCTACTTCACTTAGTAATTCCCCTGCTTCTTCTTCTTCTTTTTTTTTTTTACACAAGGGGCTGTTTGATTCTCTCTTCTTCTACCAGCTTGTGGTTGTGGTGATGTATAGCCAGCCAGGGTGTTGAAGCATCTAGAATGTCGGTTGTCCCAGATCCTAGGTCTCCCACATCCTAGTCCAACATTTTAGACCACCCCCCAAGCCTTCTCTCATGTGGCAGGCTCGCTTTTTGCTGGCCAGCAGTGTGGTCAAGGCGAAACAGCACAGTGGGTTCATACAAGGCTAGCAGCATCAACGGCAGCTGGGGGCGGTCAGGGGTCCCAGATACTTTCCAGCCTAGGGCTCAGGACAGCTGCCCCAGTTGTCCCATGATGACCATCTGATGATGTTGGGCAGTACATGGTAGTGGCCATTCCCATCTGCCCTGGCTGCAACCAGCCCAAAATCGAGCCACCAACAGCCCTTTAAGCTGGCTGAAGACATGGGACAATGGCCATGGATAGCAGCAGGGACAGACACAGCATGTGTGTGCCTAGTGAGGTAAAGAGATAGAAGCTGGAGGGCCCCGTCTGCTGTGTCTGCACAGCCAGACAGTCACCTATCCCTCATTCCAAGCCACACACTCCAAACCAAGGCAGCGTGTGCAGTGCATGCTCAGTGTTCCTCCTTCCCCAGCAGTATCATCATTCTCTTTCTTCAGCACACAAAGTGTAAGCCTCTAAAACTGTGAGAGCCTCAGATGCCTGGGCTCTGGACTTACCCTGTGGCCAGTTTTCTGACCTATGGGGGAGAGGAATGTCGGAAGGAGGCTCCTAGGATCCTAGCTCCAGCCAGGTAATGGCGGTGGTGAGTCAGAGCGGCAGCATCACATTCCTGTCCTTCCTGCAGTAATTTCCTGCCCAGCCAGATCCCTTTAAAATGAGTCAATCAGGCACACCTCAGTGACACCGACCATGGGTCGGGCTCTTCCAGTGGACAACAGCTGTTTCCAGTTAGGTCCACCAGATGCTGTCCTCATTGTGCCAGGCAGTTGCCTTTCTGCTCCAACCCCACCCCATTCACATGGATGACCTGCCAGCCTGCCACTATCTGTTGCCTTGGGGTAGAGATGCAAGAGACAGGATGCTTCCCAGGACAAATTTCCCTAGCAGGGAGAAAATTATCCATTTTGTTTATTATTTGCTTCATTTACCTTTCTCCCTAAGGGGACCCAAAATTACTTACATCAGTCTCCTCTCCTCCATTTTATCCTCACAAAAACCCTAGCTGGTAGGTTAAACTGAAAGGGTGGATGGCCTAAAGGATACACTACAGATTCAAGTCTGGGTATCCCAGGTTCTAGTCCAATGCTCTAACCACTGCACCACACTGGACTGAGCCTGTTGTTTTCTACATGCGAAGCAAAGGATGTCATGCTTGACTCTTGCCCAGGGCAACAGAATAACTGCCACTGGTAGTGATTAGAGTCTTGAACCAGGCTCTGGAAGATCCAGGTTTAAATTATCTCTAGTCACTCTCTCTCTCTCAAACTACTGGATAGGGTTGCTGTTGTGAAGATAAAATGGAAGAGGGAAGAAAAATGTTGAAAGCCACTTTGACAAATCTTCATTTTTCAGTATGTTACCAAATTCACTTCAAACAACCTCCCCCATTTTTTTGGACACTATTAAGAAAGGTACAAAAAATTTTTTGGATGGTGTTAAGAAATGTACAAAAGTACCAGGATGCTGGTATTGAAGACTTTAAGAACTGCACAGGTAAGAAAAGCTCTTAAAGCTTGAGATCAAATGAACAATTTCTGTGCTTATCTGGTAAAGGTCCTTTCCAAAGCCCATTACATATCTCTGTAAACTCCCCCCTCCCACTCCATCTGACTGGTAACAGCTCTTCCTTGGTTCACACTCAATTTTGTCTATGGTTAAAGGGAAAGGCTGTGGCTAAGAGGAAGAGCATCTGCTTTGCATGCAGAAAGTACACGTTTCCATCCCTATCATCTCCAGTTAAAAGGATCAAGTAGTAGGTGATGTACAAGACCTCAACCTGAGACCCTGGACAGCTGCTGCCAGTCCCAGTAGATAATACTGACCTTGATAGACCAACAGACTGACACAGTGTAAGGCAGATTAATGAAGAGACTGTGCCTAAGCTTTGGACCATTGAGGTCCTGGAGGTTCCCCATGTTTGTGAGAAAAGCTCAGGGGCTGCATAGCAGGCTGGCTGAAGGCTTGGGTTTTCCCTCAGTTATAGAGCACATTTCCCTGGAGCCTTCAAAATCAGCCTCCATCAGATCTGTGATTAATATCCAAATCTTGGGCAAAATCAGGGAGTTTGGTTAACTTTTGCAACAACACTTCCTCCCTCTCTAAACTTAAGCATTTCCACTTAAAAACTGGAACTCGTGAAAGTTCTGATTGGGTTTCAGCAGTTGGAGCAATGGTTAATATGCCAGTAAGGTTTACCACAAACATTCCAATTCAACTTAGCAAACTAATAATCATGAAACGGTATTTTAAAAAACACATCAGGGAATAACAAGTCCAATAATCTATTTCAAACACTATATTTGATAATTCACAGTGGGTAGCCGTGTTAGTCTGTCTGCAGTAGTAGAAAAGGGCAAGAGTCCAGTAGCACCTTAAAGACTAACAAAAAGTATTTTCTGGTAGGGTATGAGCTTTCGTGAGCCACAGCTCACTTCACGAAAGTTCATACCCTACCAGAAAATATTTTTGTTAGTCTTTAAGGTGCTACTGGACTCTTGCCCTTTTCTACTACTATATTAGATGTGAACATTTGTAAAAATTAATTTTGTGCTTTGTATACATGAATATGCTTCCTTTCTGCTTTCCCCCCGAGCACCCCTAAAACCCAAGTTTTGCTTATGTGAAAGCACCTCACTAGGGAGGAGCTCCAAGACTTCAGGAAGAGTTATAGTTTGTGCAAGTCATAATGTCACATTAGAGGCGAGAATCATGTTCTGCCACTTATCCATGTAAATTACATCAAAATTGGCCTTACAGCACAAGCCTCTCTAGAATAGGATCCATAGCTGGGACAAATGTAATGAAAGGTTAGGCATTAAGTGAAATAAAAATCACCCAGCTGTAGAAATCTCAATTCACTGCATGAGGATGTTGAGTCTTAGATTTCCCTTAACGAGGCTTGCAAAGACTAGTAATTGAGAACTGTTGTTTCACATGTTCTCTGTTTTTTTTTTTTTTAATGGAGGCTTCTGGAAATACAAACTGCAGAATACGCATGTCCCCTAACAAATGCAAAAATGTTTTTCTTAGGTCAGTTCCATGCTTGGGCAAACCAGCCAATGCTGTTCGTGCATTATGGAAATACTGTAGGTGTATCCTTGCAGCAGTGGCTGTTGCACCAGTGAAATAATTCCCTGCCCAGATTTTCCAGACCTGACGGGATGGTTTGGATCATGACTATTTTCCTCCCGACCATCATCAAAGCTATGCATCATGACTATTTTTTTAAAGGAAGACAATTGGCATTGTTTCTTTGTGATACCATATCAATATTCTCCCATCCCACATGGTTATTAAACAGCACATCAAACAACCCTACATCCAGTTCTTAGGAAACAACTTCTGCAAACCCACCCAAATTTACCATTTTCATTTCTCTTTGGCCATTTATGATTGGTAATTAGCGGCGCGTTCCCGGCTGAAGTGCCCTGCATTTTTTTTTTAATTTCTTCACACTGAGCTGTCATTCCAGACGTCACTGTGAAGCTGGCGCATACCTGCTTCACATTTCTTACGAGCCCCTTTAATGCAACCTTTTGTATTTGCTCCACCCCTGCATCGAAGCATTCATTGAAGGAAGCATGCAGTATCCCAGCCGTGGCTTAGCTATGCAAACGACTATTGCTAATGGCTATGCAAATGAAGGAATGAAGGAGCAGGCGAGTGTGGGGGGTAGAATTTGTTTGACTTTCTCCTCTTGCATCGGGACCGTGAATAGTCATTTTCAAGGTCGGATTTAAAAAATCAGCATTGAGCAAGAAGCAGAATCGACCCTGCATAAATAGCTTTTGATTCTATATGATGTCATTGTGAGTTTTAGTTTCTCCCATTTCAGTTTCTGATATTCCCAGCATTTTTATATCCTATGTCATTTATATACAACTATTGCAAAACCAGGCATTACTTTTAACAGTAAAATGCCATTAATTTTGGGGGTATGATCAGGAGAAAAGAAATCACAATTTTCTTCCAAGTTGGAAGAACCCATGTTTGAAACTGGGATTTTTGAACAGAAACAGTGGGTTATGGATAGTCATGGACTAAGTAGAGCTGACAAAGGTTTGGGTAATAAAAGGGCCACAGTTTTATTAATTCAAAAGGATCTGCAATGGACAGCAACTAATAACTCAAATACGGACCTCCGCTACATAACCATCTTAAGGTGAGTCCACCTTGCTCTGAGACTCTGTTCAGTTTTCTGAACTTTTCAGTCTCCTCTTTACCAAGCATTAATATAAACTTGAGGAGCGCCTGCTAGATTCTTTCTCCCGGCCCACAAGGTCTTCAGTTCCTTGATCATAGTAGCCCTCAAGGGGTATCTTACACATTGAACAAAAAGTCACTAAACCATTGTGATTTAAAAACAAAAAAACAAAACAGAACAGAACATCATAAGCATATTGATGGAAAGAGGGTCCTTTGTCTGGATTCCTGTTACCAATTCTAAATAAACATTAAAAGCATAGGACTTTGAAGCACCATTCCCTGTTTACTCATTTAAATATTATTTATTTTGCCAATAATATTTATGCCCCTCAAACCCCCCCTCCCTTCTAGCTATGGAGTAGGGGTGTGCATTCAAAAAAGCGGAACTGAAAAAAATAGCCAAGAAATACTTACAAGTATTTTTCAGCCAAAAAAATATGGCGGTTTAAACTGTAGCCGGCAATGCCAAACCCGAAAAGTTGAAAAAATTGGCTGTTTACAGGATCATTTTGAGATCACCAGCTACAGCAGTAGAAAGGGAAGAGAACCCTTTAAATAAGGGGGGGGGGACACTTCAGCACTTTTGCTCTGGGTTCCACAGGGCTTTAAACTTTAATCCCCCTCTTTGGTTCCGTAATAGCCTATGGGGATTCTTTCCAGGATTTGGGGAGTGGGGTTGTTTTTAAGGTAGAGGCATCAGATTTTCAGCATTGCTGCTGGTGACTCTTCTTAGAAGAACCCCAAGTTTGATAAAATTGGATCGGGGGCCCAATTTTATGGGTCCCCAAAGGGTGCCCCCATCCATCCTCCATTGTTTTCAATGGAGGAAAAATTAGGCCCCATAAAATTGGATCCCCTGACCCAATATTTACCAAACTTGGGGGTTCTGCTAAGGAGAGTCACCAGCATCCATGTTGCAAATTTGATGCCATTACCTTAAAAACAGCCCCCCCCCCAGAGCCCTGGAAAGATTCTCTATAGGTTATAATGAAGCCATTTTTTTATTGCTGACCGTCCTCCCTAAAAACCCCCACATCGGTATGGGAATTTGGGAATATTTGGTAATCCCCAAAATGTTTGGGTCCAGTATAACCAAATCTGAATTTTTCTGATTTTGCACACCCCTAATATGGAATAGAAAAGCAACCCTAAATAATGACCACTATAAATTTTAAGCATTAAGGGGCAGTTGCAAAATATGGCCAATTCCTTCATTTTAGTAAAGATGAGCAGTGTTTATCAAGGGAAAAGATCAACTACAAAGATCATTAAGGCTTTTGACAGGGTTCCCCATGATGCTCTGATGGGTAAACTAGATGAATGTAAACT
The DNA here is from genome assembly GCF_029931775.1 of Euleptes europaea. NCBI lineage: Eukaryota > Metazoa > Chordata > Lepidosauria > Squamata > Sphaerodactylidae > Euleptes > Euleptes europaea. Next base: position 34,974,821 of record NC_079319.1, read on the forward strand.
GGACTTTAGGATAGTTAGGTGGATAGGGAACTGGTTGGAGAACCATACTCAAAGAGTAGTTGTCAATGGCATTTCATCTGAATGGAGAGAGGTGTCTTGTGGGGTGTCACAGGATTCGGTTCTGGGCCCAGTACTTTTCAATAATTTTATAAATGATCTGGATGAGGGGGTGGAGGGACTACTCATTAAATTTGCAGATCACGCCAAATTGGGAGGAGCAGTGAACACACAAGAAGATATAGAAATCAATGAGATCTGAACACACTGGAAAAGTGGGCGGATGTGAACAAGATGGAATTCAACAAGGATAAGTACAGAGTTCTACATTTGGGTAACAAAACTGAACTACACACATACTGGACAGGGGATACACTTCTGGGTATCACTGTGGACTGTATGGGTGGACTGTAAGTTAAATATGAGCCAGTGTGATGCAGTGACAAAAAAGGCTAATGCAATATTGGGGTGCATCAACAGAGACATAACATCCAAATCGCAAGATGTCATAGTTCCGCTGTACACTGCATTGGTCAGGCCACACCTGGAGTATTGTTCACAGTTATGGAGGCCTCAATTCAAAAAAGATGTGGACAGAATTGAGCGGGTGCAGAAGAGAGCAATGAGGATGATCAGGGGCCTGGAGACCAAGCCGTATGAGGAAAGGCTAAGGGAGTTGGGAATGTTTAGTCTGGAGAAGAGGAGGTTGAGGGGGGACATGATTGCTCTCTTTAAGTATTTGAATGGCTGTCACTTAGAGGAGGGCTGGGAGGTGTTCCTGTCGGCAGCAGAGGATAGGACTCACAATAACGAGTTTAAATTGAGGGCAGAAAGGTACTGGCTGGATATCAGGAATTTTTTTACAGTAAGAGTTGTTCGACAGTGGAATCAGCCACCTAGGGAGGTGGTGAGTTCCCCCTCACAGGCATTCTTTAAGCAGAGGCTGGACAAATACTTGTCAGGGATGCTCTAGGCTGACCCTGCATTGAGCAGGGGGTTGGACTAGATGGCCTGTATGGCACCTTCTAATTGTATGATTCTATGAAAAGTCAAGTTGCTTGGGTTCCTATTAGCCAGACATGCTTTTGATCATTCATAAGGATAAATCTGTTGTAGAATATGCAACAGGGTAGAACAAAATCTAGATCTATCACCAGTCTAATATGTGACATGATGTTACACATTGGTCACAGTAGTAAATATCCCTTGGTAAACCAAGGGATTCTGATATAGGCACTGGCTGAGAAGGTGGGACCTGGAGTTCTCCCAGAACTAGAACCAATCTCTAGGCTACAAAGATCAGTTCTTCTAGAGGAAATGGCAGCTTCATAGAGCACACTTTATGGCATCTCATCCCTGCTGAGCTCCCTCACCTCCCCAAATTCTGCCCTTTCCAGGCTGCACCCCTAAATCTCAAGGAATCTCCAAAGCCAGAGCTGGCATCCCTACAGAAGTCCCGGTACAATCCAAAGTACAATTACATAGGAGTAAATTCTACTGAATATATTAGGTCTTACATCTAGGTAAACATACATAAGATCCCAAGACTGTAAATCTGAATTTCAGATTTCCGGACACAAGGAGATTGAGCCTAAGAGCAGCAAGAAATGGAAAGAATCCACTGGGATAAAGGAACTTTAAACATTGCAAATCCATCACTGTGAGCTGGAAGTCTTAACTGTGATGCACCTGTAAGAGCAGCAACTTTTACAGCCTGAAATGTAAACTGGTATCCTTCCACCTCCTTCGCTGACCTGCTGAAGCTCTCACAAGGAGCTACAACCTGGTACTGGCCTTTTGCCTGGTGAGAATTCCCATCATGGGTTTTGATTTTCAACCTGATCAGCCCTATCGCTAACTGTTCAAACTTGAAGAGAAGCTGCTACCTGGTGCTGTTTTATTAACTATGACTGGCAATTTGACAGTTGTATCAGTTTGATTAGAATGCTTTATTTTGTAACTACCTTATTTTGAACAAAAAGGTGATAGGTTAAATAAATCCATTGAAGCATTATTTTATCCATACTCACTAGTATGACTTGCACCTGTGACTCCTCTTTTTCCCGGTGTGCTTTATTGATGAAAGTGGAAATATTTTTTTCGGACTTGTAGTGATAGAAATGGGAAAAGAATATATTTCTCATTTATGCAAGGAAAAAAATTATAAAACTGTATGAGAATGAGAATATCACTGCCAATAAAATTATACTTTTCGCTACATCCAAATTTTATAATCCCAAATATCAGTTTAATACATACAAACTCTAACATTTTCAGAGGATAATTGAGCCGTGTGTGTATTTTTAGGACAAATATTGGGAAAAGCCCTGTTCAATACCAATGTCTATACCATTTAAACAATGAAGGCTTTGGGTAAGTAACAACATTTGGACAGCAAGTCAATATGACTATGAAAGGCCTCCAATAATGAGCAAAGTCAGACCAATACACTGTTTGAGTATTTGGCCTCCCTACTGACAAAGGTTGCTTTCAATCACGCTGTATCTATTACCATATCAATCATCACTCTAAACGAATACAGCATCATCATTGACGGAGGCGTCACTTACGGCAGAGAAACTAAAGGGTTTATAGAGCAACTAATGAAACGGAGACTGATCACAGCATGAAAATAAGTTCTGTTCCTTGTGCCAAGTCCTCTCCAAAATTGGTATGAGGAATGTCCCCTGCTTCTTGCCAGGGGTTGTGCAATCTGACGTAACTGGTACCACGTTCCTAATTATTAAAGATAATGCAAGCCGATACTTTTGTTTGCTGCACAAATTAAGATATGGAATTGAACTGATGGAAATGATTTACGTGCCGGATTAAAATATTGGCAGCTTTATAGAGTGAAATGTCACTATACTGCTGTACCTTCAAGTTTTACATTTCCTCCTTTGAATCCCTGTCAGCCTTCATGAACACTAGAGACTTTAATCAATGCTCGCAGTAGCTATAACATAACACTGAATATTTTACCTGGGCAATAATCAAACTGCTGTTTAGCTGAAGTCATAAGAAGAAATAACAACCATATATATTCCAATTGGCATATTTACAATATAAATTGTGTCATGTTAAAAAAAAATCTTTCACGTATCAATGGATGCTATCACTTTGCAAAACACAACCAATCTTTCACAATAGTTGAAATGTACCAGCAGGCAATCAGTTGTATTAAGGCAGGGGTGGGGAACCTCAGGCCCGGGGGCCGCATACGGCCCCCGAGGACATTTTTTGTGGCCCTCGGGAGCTCCGGGGCCCTGCTGCAGAGGCGGGGCGCGGGGCGGCCCTCCCAGAGGGTGTTCCTGGTGCCACGGCTTACAGCAGCGCAGCGGCGCCCTTTGGACCTCCTCTCGCCGACTGTCGGCTGTTGAGCAGCGAGAGGGAGGGGGAAAGAGGCTGGCGGCTCCCGGCGGCAGAGTATGCATGCAGGAGCCGATTGGGCTTCGGGGGGGCCCTTTTGTGGACTCTGGGGAGGAGAGGGCATGGAGACTGGGGCCCGGTCGCGCGGGGCTCTGTGCGCCGCCAGGTATGTGTGTGGGCAGGGGAGGCTGGGGCCCGGTCGTGCGGGGCCTGTGTGTGTGTGTGGGGGGAAGGCTTTTCTCTCTTTTCTTCCTTTTTCTGTCACTCTTTCTCCTTTCTCTCCCTCTCTTTCTCCCTCTTTTTCTTTTTCTTTGTCTCCCTCTTTTCTGTCTTTTTCTGTCTTTTTCTCTCCCTTTCTCCCTCCCACCCTTTTCCTCTTTCTCTGTTTTCCTCCCTCCCTTGCCGATTGACTGTGGGCTGCGCCCCCCTGGCACCTTGTTTGCTTGGGCCCACTGCTGGCTGCCCTTCCACCTGGGAGGGGGGAGTGGGGGCACCCTGCAGGCATTCTCTGTGTGGCCTCCCCTGGGGTTGCCAACCTCCAGGTGGTGGCTGGAGACTTGGCAACCCTAGCCTCTCCCCCCCCACCGGGAGATCTACACCTATTCTCTCCAGGATCAGAGGAGCATGCCTATTATCTTAGGTGCTGTGGAACACAGGCAGGATGGTGCTTCTGCAGTCGTCTTGTTTGTGGGCTTCCTAGAGGCACCTGGTTGGCCACTGTGTGAACAGACTGCTGGACTTGATGGGCCTTAGTCTGATCCAGCAGGGCTTTTCTTATGTTCTTATGTACTGCCCATGCTGGCCTCCTCAAATATTTTCTACATATACAAAAACACACACATCTTTTTCTTTCTGCCATTACTATTGGTTTTTATATGCTTTCATGCTTCTGGGTTTTACTGGTTGGTATTAGGGCTGTTGAAAAAAAATTCGGTAAAATTCAGATTCGGCAACATTCAGCCTGTTTTAATTCGGGAAATGCTGAAATCCGAACTCCCCCGATTCGGATCCATGGAATTTGGCGCCAAGTTCCGAGTTCGGGGAACAATTCGGCCAAATAAAGCCATTAAAAACATATTCAAGCCTTCCCGCGGCTCTGGGGGGCATTTTTGGGGGTAGAGGTCCCAAACTTTCAGGGTAGCTTAAGGGGACGCTTCTTGCAAGAACCCCCAAGTTTTGTAAAGATTGGGTCAGGGGGTCCTGTGATATGGGGCCCAGAAGGGGTCACCCCCCAAAAAAAATCGCCCACAGGAATAAAGCCACTTAAAGCACTTAAAGCACATTGGCGCTTTTCCATGGCTCCGGGGAGGCATTTTTGGGGTTAGAGGACTCAAATATTCAGGGTAGCTTGAGGGGACGCTTCTTGCAAGAACCCTCAAGTTTTGTAAAGATTGGGTCAGGGGTCCCGAGATATGGGCTTCGAAAGGGGTCCCCCCTTAATGTGCATTTTTATTCCATTTACAGCACACATTTGAGCCATTCCGTGGCTGCAGGGGGCGCATTTGTGGGGGTACAGCCCCCAAACTTTCAGCGTAGCTTCAGAGGAGTTTTCTTGTAAGAACCCCCAAGTTTTGTAAAGATGGGATCAGGGAGAGCGAAATATGGGGTCCCCCTTTTCCCTATTGGGCTGAATGGTATCAGGCAATCCTATGCATCTAGAGAGCGGCAAATCCAAGGCAAAACCTCCCGTGCTAACTATTGCAATGCAAAGCAACATGCGAGCAAATGTATTGTGAGAGTCAGATTTTGCAAAAACATTTTTGAGCAAGCAGCAAAACAGACTGTGCAAAAAAACCCCAGAGTTTGTATTTTCTGCCCTGCTCCTTCTTCTCATGGTGGAGGGACGCTCCCCCCTTATGCAAATGACCCCACCAAACTCAAGGAAGTCTCACCAGCACTAACCTCACCTCTCCTACCAATACGGCGCCTTGGTGCACCCCCCAAACGGGGGAAAAAATCCAAGATGCAGGGGATCTCAAGCAAGCCGCCCCGTTGCACTCAACCCCAGGCTAGGGGCAAAAATAGGGGAAAACACCAAGGAGGAGGTGCGGCCTGGGTGCCGAGCGGAGAGAGACTCTCTAGCAGTCGCACAGACGCAACTTTAAACTTTAAAACTTTAAAAGCAGTACACACACTCCCGCAGAGGTGAGCGGTCACACACCCCTCGTCATAATGGGTGAAAGCCTCCTTTGGCTCCCCCCCCCCACAGAAACTGCCCCCCACAGACTCTGCTTTCCCCCCCCCCACATACATACGGGAAAAATTATAGATTAAAGCCCCAAAAGGGGCCTTACTGTGGATGTCTTCTGTTCCATCAGGAGGGACTGGGAGGACTGGATAATCCAATACGATTCCATTTAAGCACGGGAGGTTTTGCCTTGGATTTGCCGCTCTCGAGATGCACACAGGATCGGCTGATCCCATTCATCCCAATAGGGAAAAGGGGGGACCCCATATTTCGCCCCCTGATCCCATCTTTACAAAACTTGGGGGTTCTTGCAAGAAAGCTCCTCTGAAGCTACGCTGAAAGTTTGGGGGTTTGAATGTGTGCTTTAAATGGAATAAAATGCACATTAAGGGGGGAACCCCTTTCGGGGCCCATATCTCAGGACCCCCTGACCCAATCTTTACAAAACTTGAGGGTTCTTGCAAGAAGCGTCCCCTCAAGCTACCCTGAATGTTTGAGACTTCTAACCCCAAAAATGCACCCCCTGCAGCCACGGAAAGGAGCAAATGTGCACACGCACCCCCCCCCAAACGGGGATTTCTCTCTCACACAAACAGATACTCTCTCTTTCACTTTCCGGGCCGCACAGCAGCTGGGCTCATATGCTCAATTGCAATTGATTGGCCAGAAGAAGACCCTGCTTGGCCACCGATTGGCCGTGGGAGAATGCTGCTTACTGACGGTTATGCTGCTGCGCCAAACCCTGAATTTGCTGAATTTATTTGCCAAACACCCCGAACTTGCTGAATTCGGCTCCCCGTTTTCCTGCCTTTTTTGAGTTTGGTTCCATCCGAACTAAAAACCGCCGAATCAGGGGAAATTCGGCTGTTTTTCAGTTCGGGACGAACCGAATCGACAGCCCTAGTTGGTATTTAATTGCTGATAATTGTAATGATTTTATATTTTATTATTTTATCTTTTATTTTGTGAGCCATGTAGCTCACAATTAAGTGACTGAATAAATAAATACTACAAATGGACAAACCCTAGAGATTGTCAGAGTCTCTCTCTGTGAATAGAATACTTGGATTATGGTTTAGTTTCCAAAAGTAAAACCACTTGGAAGACCCAGGTTCAAATCTCAGTTGAGCCACGGAACCTGTCAGGTGACCTTGGGCCAGTTTCTCTCTCACACTAATCTATCTCTCAGGATTATTGCAAAGGTATCATGGATAAGGAGGCTGCTATGTAGGTGTGCCCCTTGTGGGAAGGGCTGAATAAAAATATGATAGTTGAAAACCAGAGTATATACAGTGGAACAAAACATAATCAAATATGTTAAATCTATCCTTTTCTTTGTATTATTATGTGTTTTACTCAGTAGTTTCAAGCATAAAAATAAAACACATGAATGGAGCTCTCAATTTATATGAATGGGGAAATACTGCAACCACTGGAGTGTGCAATGTGCATTCTTCCATGGAGTTCAAGGTGGTGCTCCTGGGGGTTATGGTCCCATTTTATCATCACAGCAGTACTGAATGGAAGCCTACATTTAACCTGACAAGACCCAAACTCACCCAGTTTGCCTCAAGGCTTAGCAAAGAATTGAATCCAGGTATCCCTGGTATAGACTACCACTCAGTCCCATAAAACACACATTTCAATAAAACGAGCAGAAGTTCAACACAATTTTAATTTTTTTAAACAAACTCAATAATGTCTTAAAGGGCTAACTTTGATTGCAACGATTTTCAATATCAGAGAGTTTGGTCAAAATACATGATTTTTAATGAAATGATTAGATGCTTTAATACACAAAATAAATTATAATCAGAAAGTTGGAACTGATATGTGAAAACATATACCCAAGAGAAATTAAAGGCTAGAATAGGCCTGCATTACTAGACTCTGGTAAATATGACACCAATCAAAACTGACCCATGTTATCCAGACATCTTGGGTACTGTGACATTTTCCCACAATTTAGGGTTTGTCAAAATGAAGAACATAAACTATATGATATATGAACTAAGTAGAAAGTGACATAAACCACAGCCAGTGTATGAGTTCTGGGCATGGGAGGTCTGAATAAATGAGAGGTTTTTATTAAGATTGCAGCCGACAGATGTGTAGTAATTTAAAAGAGGCAGAGAACCTTTGGTCCATCTAGTCCCTCCTCTCTAGACTGCCGTGCTCAGCAGGAAAACCTGATTTCAAAAGATGTATCCTGAAATATCAAATGCTTAATCCACCTCTGCAAGTGGGTAAATTTCAGAGCATTTATTCATAGAAGTGGTTTGCTTTACTGTCTTCAATTCTACATGTGATCACACACACAGTGGTGGCTCTGTAATATAAAATTTGCAGGACTTCAAAAAGGTTCATTAAGCTAACCTCCACTGCAAATGCAATTTACATTTTCTGGACTCCAGGCCATTGCAGGTGCCACTGGTTTAGGCAAACATGAATCAAAAGTGAGGCTTGTGGGGTTTTTTTTACCCCAATTTGATCTTCATTTTTCTCACAGCCAGCATTCATTAGGGTTACAAGGACAGGAGTTAAAACAGCTCCAGAGCATGCTGTTTCCTGTCTTGGCCAGCAATAAGCAATATAATTCAGTGTCCACGGTCTTGAACACTTCCCCTCCTACCTACACCAAATTTAACACATATACGCATACAGGCACACCCTGAGCAATCACCAGCAGCCTTCAAGTACGTGCAGGCTAGAGTTTGGTTTACAGACGTATTTCTTATAGAGGTACAAGAGCAGTTTTGAACTGTGCTTCCTTTCCCCCTATTTATTCCTTTATTGCTGATGGTCGTGGCCACCTTGCTTTGACTCTTTTGCGCACGATGATTCCATATTTGTGACAAAACGTCTTCCCTGATAGGTTTGCTGCAAGGCAAACCAACAATTTTGAATGGAGTGCTATTGTATTCATGGGCGGGGGGGGGGGCAACTGCAGAATCTGCTCAAAGTGAGCCAAGTTAACTGGACCCATTTCCTACAAGCAGGGAGGCACTGAAGGGAAGACTAGGAAACCAAAATGGCCACCTCTCCTTCATTAGGGTTGCCAAACTCCAGGCGAAGGCTGGAGTTATCTCAGAATTCTAACTAAACTCCACACTACAGAGATCAGTTTCCTTGGAAAAAATGGCTGCTTCAGAGTGTGGACTGTATGGCATCACATCCTTACTGAAATTCCTCCCCTCCAAAAAAATTTAACCTCCACAAGTACTGCTACCAGATCTCCAGGAATTTCCCAGGCCAGAGTTGGCAACCCTATTCTGCCATCATACATCCCTCACTGTCCCACGTAGATGACTATAGGAAAAATTGGAAAAGCTAGCTATAGATCCTAAATTACTTTGGCTGTTTCACCAGTTATATGAATCTATTTCACCCCAGGTGAGACGTACCCAGGAGGGTCACATTTCAAGAGCTTTCCTGATAAGTAAAGGAGTGGATCTGACACCCCATCAAGCCCGTGGTACTCCGGAGTCCAGAGAAGTGGTGCAGACAGGATTGGTGTCAGAGGCAGGTAAATAAGGGGGGAGGAAAGATGGGGGAGGGAGGAGGAAAATGGTGGCAAGGCCAAAGTAGCCTGAATAATGCTGGAAAAAAATCGACAATATTCAGGATCCGCTTTTTTGGCTCCCTTTATTGCCACTAAATTTCATATCAGTAAAAAAAAAAAAAAACTGAAAAATGCCCACCAAGGTGCAGCAGCCAACTACAAAATGCCAAGGAGTTAGGTTTTCATAACTGTGATAGTAGCTCTTCTACATGGCAGAAAAAATGTCTGTTTAATGGGATGCCTTTTTAAAGGAATATACTGTTTTAACATATTTTCTTGCATACACCAAGAATAAGTGTACACATCAAGCTAGCTAAAAGACCCTTATCTGGCAGTATCTCTGTCTTCATTTTGCAGGCATCTAACACACTTAGGCAAAAGAAAAAGGCTGGCTTATTTTGTGAAACTGACGGGTTTTTTAAATGAAAACTAAGCAGAAATGGTTTACAATTTATTTTTTTACGCACGTTCAGGCCATGGCATGCAAAACCCCTGTTATTATAAATACTGCATTATGCTATCATAAATAATTGATTTTTGTCACAAAGCTATTTAGAGGGCATAAAATAGCTCCAAACTTGCAGAAGAATGCAGCATAACTCTTTCCTGCGCTTGTCCTCCAGCAGCCTTACTACTGTGATAACCACCATGTTTGAATACTTATCCAATGGCTTTATTCTGGATGTGATACAAGACAAAAACAACAACTGTGGAGCTGTAATGTCATAGCTAAAAAAGGAGTATGGGAAAACTGAGTTAATTTTCATTGTACTGCCTTGTATTACACAATAAAAATTTTTTTTGGCTAATAATAGAAATCTTAGACAAGAACATAGGAAAAGCCCTGCTGGATCAGAGCAGGGATCCATCTAGTCTGGAATCCTGTCTCAGACAGTAGCCAACCTGCTCCTCTGGAGGTCCAACAACAGGGCATAGTGGCCGAGGCCTTCCCCTGATGTTGACTCCTGGCACTGGGATTCAGAGGTTTATTACTACTAAACATGGAGGTTACTGTTAATCACCATGGCTAGTAGCCACAGATAGAGACCTATTCCCCATGATTCTGTCTAATCCTCTTTCAAACCTGTCTATACCTGTGACCACCACTATATCCTCTGGCAGCAAATTCCGCATTTTAATCACTTGCCATGTAAAGAAGTAGTCCCTTTTGCCAACCTGAATCTACTGCTTATCAGCTTCATTGGATTCGCTCAAGTTCTAATATTTTGGGAGGGGGAGAAAAAATTCTCTTTGTCAACTCTCTCCACCTTGTGCATAATTTTATAAACCTCTATCATGTTTCTGCTTAGTCATCCCTTTTCTAAACTGAAAAGTCCCAGATTATTCAGCCTTTCCTCATAGGGAAGGTGCTCCAACCATCATAGGGAAAGTGCACCAACCCCTTTATAATCTTGGTTGCACTATTCTGTACTTTTTTCAGCTCTCCTTTTTGAGATACAATGACCAGCACTGCACACAGTATTCCAAATGAGGTTGCACCGTAGATCTATACAGGGGCTTTATAATATTGGCCATTTTGTTTTCAATCCCTTTCCTAATAATCCTAACATAGAGTTTGCCTTTTTTCACCACTGCAGCACACTGGGTTGACCCTTTCATTGAGCTATATACTACAACCACAAGATCTTTTACCCTCTCAGTTTTATCAAATTTGGAAACCATTAGCCTATGCTTGAAGTTGGGATTTTTTGTTCCAATGCACATCATTTTACGCTTACCTAAACTGAAATTCATTGGTTTTCACCATCCTGAAATTTTTTGCATCATCTGCAAACTTGGCCAGTAACCTACTCACCCCTATTTCCAGATCATTTCTGAACAAATTAAATAGTACCAGACCTAATACCAATCCTTCTGGGACCCTAATGCTTACTTCCTTCCATTGTGAGAACTCTCCATTTATTGCTACTTTTTGCTTCCTGTCATTTAACCAATTTTTAATCCATGAGAGAACCCGTCCTATTATCCCATGACTGCTAAGTTTACTCAGGAGTCTTTGGTGAGGTACCTTGTCGAAAGCCTTTTGAAAGTCAAAGTATATAACCTCTACCAGGTCACTGCTATCTACATGCTTGTTCACTTTCTCAAAGAACTCCAAAAGGTCCCGCAGCAGGCTTTGTTCCTCTAATAATTCTATCTGATTGCAGTTTCAACTAATTTGTCTGGGACAAACATTAGGCTAACTGGCCTGTAATCTCCTGGTTCCCTTCTGGACCCCCTTTAAAAAAGCAGAGTTACATTTGCTACTGTCCAGACTTCTGGTACAGCAACTGAATTTAGTGATAGGTTATATATATGGGTTACTAGATCAACAGTTTCACATTTGAGTCCCCTAAGAATTCTTGGGTGTAAGCCATCAGGACCTGGAGACTTATTGGTTTTTAATTTCCCCAAATAGGCCTAGAACTTGATCTTTTGTCACCCCAGTTCTTCAGACTCCCTTCCTGAAAAGTGGCTGGGACCATAGAAGCAAAAAATTCATTGAGATTTGCTGCCATCTTTTCATCTTCTTTTAGTAATCTCTTTATTCTTTGGTCATCCAAAGGCCCAACTGCTTCACTGGATGGTTTCCTGTTCTTTGATATAGTTAAAGAAATGCTTACAGTTAAAGACTAGTTAAAGATATAGCTAAAGAAAAGTTTGTCTTGATGCTTTTAGCAACCTGCTCAATTATCTTTCTGCATGCTAATTACTGACATTTCTTTTGCCAAAGGCTGGGGTTCCTCTGTTCAATTTATTGGGGCAGACCTTCTACTTCTTAAAAGAAGCCTTTTTACTTTTTATAGCTTCATTGACTTCTGTTGTTAACCATACAGGATTTCTTTTAAACTTGGCAGTGCCTTGCCTTCCCTTACTTGTAAAATGTATTCTACCTGGGGTTCAATTAGTGTGGTTTAAAATAGATTCCAAGCATCCTCTAGGGACTTGACTCGCTTGTGTTTCCCCTAGGGCTGTTGAAAAAAAATTCGGTAAAATTCAGATTCGGCAAAATTCGGCTTGTTTTAATTCAGGAAATGCCAAAGTCCGAACTCCCCCGTGCAATTCGGCATGAGATTTGGAGTTCAGGAATAAATTTGGGGGGCATTTTTTGGGGTAGAGGTCCCAAATTTTCAGGGTAGCTTGAGGGGACCCTTCTTGCAAGAACCCCCAAGTTTTGTAAAGATTGGGTCAGAGCGTCCCAGGTGTGAGCCCAGCCGCTGCGCGGCCCGGGGAGTGAAAGAAAGAGTGTCTGTGTGTGTGTGAGAGAGATCCCCATGGGGGTGTGTGCACATTTTTTTTGTCGGCTTGCCTTTCCGTCAGAGCCCCTAGGCTGGGGTAATGGTACGGCCCAACTGCCGAGACCCTTCTTGCAAGAACCCCCAAGTTTTGTAAAGATTGGGTCAGGGGGTCCCGAGATATGGGGTCCTCCCATCTGCCCATTGGGATGAATGGTAGCAGGCGATCCTTAATGTGCATCTCTACAGAGCACACACCCCTTTGGCTTCCCCCCACACACAGTAGAAGCCAGTCCATGGCTTCTAAGAGCCCATGTAACTACGCCAAAAGTGGAGGGACTTCCGCTAGAGATGCTGATCTGAGCACCACGTTCCTTGGGAGCTCCCGAGGGACCCAAGAAATGTTCAAATTTGGAGTGCACCCTGCACCCCTACCCAGCTCCTAAACCAGGGGTGGGGAACCTTTTTTCTGCCAAGGGCCGTTTCGATATTTGTAACATCATTCGGGGGCCGCACAAAATTACCAACTTAAAATTAGCCTGCTATAATTAATTAATTAATTAAACATTAATTAACTCACCCCTAACTCATCAAATCTCAAAAGCTAAGCAAGGTCAGCCCTGGTTAGTACTTGGATGGGAGAACACCAAGGAATACCGGAGTCATTATGCAGAGAAAGGCAATGGCAAACTACCTCTGTTCGTTTCTTGCCTGTCCCAGAAATGCCATGGTTTGAACCTGGGACCTTCTGCATGCCAAGCAGATGCTCTACCACTGAGCCACAGCCCAAGCAGATGTTCTACCACTGAACCCGCAGGAGAAGTGGGTGCCACACACAAGGGTCCAGATTGGGGAGGGGCAGTCGTATCCAGCTTCCCTCTGTCCCTCTCCCCGCCAATAAAAGCCCACTCCCCTTCACACCATTCAACAGCACTGGCCTTAAGAACAGAGAGATATCTCATCCAGCAATTCTGACAGCTGCTACTACCCCCAAAAAAATTAAAATAGATTGGAGCTGGTTGATGATTGAGCAGAAAGTGGCGATTTTGTCACTGGAATGTTTTCCCCTTTCTTGACTCACATCCTTGACAGAGAAATCCTTGATTCTTGACAGGGAACTTTACGCCATGGCATGGCTAGCACACGGGGGAGGGAATGGAAGGAGCTTCGCCCCCCCAAGGGAACTTTGCACACAGGGGAGGGAATGGAGGCAGGAGCTTCGCCCCCCCCAGGGAACTTTGCAAACGGGGGAGGGAATGGAGGCAGGAGCCCCCCCCGGGAACTTTATGCCGCGGCGCGGCTAGCACAAGAGGGGGGAGAATGGAGGCAGGAGCTTCCCCCCCCCAGGGAACTTTGCAAACAGGGGAGGGAATGGAGGCAGGAGCTTCGCCCCCCCGGGAACTTTATGCCGTGGCGCGGCTAGCACAAGAGGGGGGAGAATGGAGGCGGGAGCTTTGCCCCCCCCAGGAAACTTTGCACATGGGGGAGGGAATGGAGGCAGGAGCTTCCCCCCCTGGGAACTTTATGCCGCAGCGCAGCTAGCACAAGAGGGGGGAGAATGGATGCAGGAGCTTCGCCCCCCCAGGAAACTTTGCACACGGGGGAGGGAATGGAGGCAGGAGCTTTGCCCCCCAGGGAACTTTGCAAACAGGGGAGGGAATGGTGGCAGGAGCTTCGCCCCCCCAGGGAACTTTGCAAACGGGGGAGGGAATGGAGGCAGGAGCTTCCCCCCCAGGGAACTTTGCAAACGGGGGAGGGAATGGAGGCAGGAGCCTCGCCCCCAGGGAACTTTGCAAACGGGGGAGGGAATGAAGGCAGGAGCTTCCCCTCCCCCCAGGGAACTTTGCAAACGGGGGAGAGAATGGAGGCAGGAGCTTTCCCCCCCAGGGAATTTTGCAAACGGGGGAGGGAATGGAGGCAGGAGCTTCACCCCCCCAGGGAACTTTGCACATGGGGGAGGGAATGGGGGCAGGAGCTTCCCCCCCAGGGAACTTTATGCCGTGGCATGGCTAGCACAAGAGGGGGGGAATGGAGGCTGGAGCTTCGGCCACCCCAGCAGCTTCAGGCCGTGGAATGGGGATGCAGCTGGGGGAGCGCTAGGTGAGGGCCACATAGGGGCCCACCAAGCTGGTAACATATCACCCACTCACCTGGAAAAAGCTGGTAGGTTGAAGGGGAAAGGGCCAGATGCACGTGTTCTCTCTCAATAGAAGCAGAAAACAACCCAGCCAGATGCACGTGTTCTCTCTCACGAGGAACAGAAAACAAGCAACAGAAAGCCGGGAGACTTGGGGGAAACGCCCCCAAAATCATCCAATCAGCCTTCAGTTTTTTTGCGCATGCGCTCCTGCTTCCCAGTGAAGCCTGAAATGCCGAGAGGAGGGCCTGGCTAGCGATAGCTAGCTCCGTGGAGCTCTCGGCCTCAGTGGGTGGGTTGTGGAGTTCCAGGCCCCGACAGGTGGGCCGGGGGCCGGACAAAATGATCTCGCGGGCCGGATCCGGCCTGGGGGCCGGAGGTTCCCCACCCCTGTCCTAAACAGTGGACCGGGAAACAGGAACTCTCCTGCAGCCTTGAAGAGTGGTCTGACCCCCATTTTTCTGAGAGAAGAAGACTCTCGGGGAATTGGGCGCGGTCCCGCCGGCATTGAGGGGAAATACAATGCTGCGAACATTTCTTTGGAATCAGGCTCAGATCTCCTCTACCTATTACCACCTAAGCAACTATATGGAAGCAAGAATACCTGCTCTTCTAAAATCTGAGTAAGTTACAAAAACTCTTTTGTTTTACCTGGATCTGAAGGTTCTGAAGAATTGCCAAATTCATCTATTAAATCCGCGCCTCCCCACCTGATGTATAAATGACTCTTAGAAAACAAAAAAACATCAGATAAATCGGCAGGAATCCCATCAATCTGATCAGTGGGTAGACATAACAAACAGGATCTTTTGAAAGACGTTACAACTACCAATCAGATACTTCAACGCTGAAAGGAGAGGGAGGGAGAACCCCCCCTCCTTAGGTGTCGTCTTTCCGTCTTCAATGCCTAATGCCATCGTGAGAGTATCATATATCGTGAGAGCGGAAGTGTGGCTCCCTTGTGTAACTGGCAAATAATTCCCAAGTTCCTGGACAAGAGGAGGTAAAGGAAGGTCCACAGTCCTGCAACCTTTTGGGTATATCCTGTTCTCTGCAGCAGCTCTTTACTAGAGTGTTTTCAACTTGATGGTATTCTAACATTAAAGTACTACCCACAATACAAGAAGCCTGTTGAATTACCTACTAACTTTTTTATTTTTTTGGTGTATTTGTCTGGACTTTACCAACTAAGTTTCAACAAAACCCTTAAAAGCAGCAAGCATGGACCGTGTGATTAAACAGATGGATCAACTACTTGCCATGTTAAACACCCAATATCAATCTATTAACCAAAAACTGGATACTATTCTGGATGTAATTAAAGACATAAAGGACCAAGCTACTACAACGAAGTCAGACGTGAAAGCAATGGATTCTCCAATTGAGAAGACGGCTGAAGATCAGAAAATCCTCATAAAGGAAGTGGAGAGCCAGGATAAACAACTAGACGCTGCATCCTCTCAACAAGAAACTGGATTAGACCAGCTGCTTACGATGGATATGAACGTGAGAGACTTTGATTTTTGTCTTTACAATTTGCCTGAAGAATTCTTTGATACTAGCTTGGAGGACTTGAAGAATGGAAAGGCTGGAGCTACTGGGATCTCTCTTTATGATTTTGGAATTGAAGAAATTACAATGCAGGTTTACTATGAGAACTCTATGCTTGCAGAGGGAACTTTACCAACAATATCCAAGGATGCTCTTCGGTGTTTGGTGTTAATGAGGAAAAGTGGAAGACACTGGAAATTCCGGACAAAAGGACTGGCTAAAAGAGTCTAGTTTTTTTTAAAAAAATAGACAAGAAACTGGTTAAAAGGTTTGATTTTGGTAATAATGGTATAATTTACTATATTAATACATTAGAAAGACAATTTATAGTGAATAGGTGTTGGGAGACATGGAGGGTTTATGGAGAAATTGTTTTATAAAGTAGTTGATAATTGTTACTTATTGATCTAATCCATTTACTATTAATGAGATTTATTAACTTTTTTCTGTGTTAGTGTTAATTATTTTCTAATGATTATATTCAATGCTATATCTTTAAAACTGTATGAGATTTAGTTTAATGAATGTAATTAAAAATATTAGGATTAGAATTGTTGATACCAAAGAGTATACAGGTTTATTAATGGATGGAGGAAGATGTAGGGGAAGTCCTGTCTTATTGTTTGTTCTTTTTCTTTTTACCTATATGTTAGATATACTTTCAATAACAACATAATTTTAATGGTTTTTAACAAATGTAGAAATGTATATGCTAACTTGTTTCAGAAAAATAATAAAAATTACTTTAAAAAAAGTAACTATGCCAAAAGTGCATCCAACAATGCTCAAAGTGTAAGTAAACAGCGTAATTAGCATGGGTAATGTATCTTTTCATTTCAACACAGCCAAAGTGCATCTCATAAGGCTACTAGCGTAAGTGCAACCCGCGCAAATTGTGTATCTTCAGGATTGATAGATTTCATGCTGCTGGATTCAAATCTTCCACAGCAATAATCACACTCGCAAAGAGGAGATCAAGCCCCCCTGGCACAGGCAACCCCCCCAAATCACACTGGCAAGGAGGAGATCAAACCCCCCCAGCAGAACAGCCCTACCCCCAACCAGAAGATGCAAATTCCAAACAAAGGAGAAGAACAGCCCAGCCAGAGAGAGACTCACTGACATGGGATGCACTAAAACAAATGACAGGCTAGCCCATTAGAAAAAACAGAAGCGGCTGCACAGCCCATTGGAAACAATAGCAGCCAGCCAGAGAGAGACTCACTGACCCACAGTTAACTCCAGACAAAGTTGGCAACCGATGAAAACAGCAGAAAGCACAGTCCCACACAGAGGCAATCAAACCCTCCCCACTTTGGCTTCCCCCCTCTCTCTCACACACAGAATCTGCTCCCCCCCACACACACAGGAAAAAAGTTATAGATAAAAGCCCCTAAATGGGTCAAACTGTGGATGTCTTCTCTTCCAGCAGAAGCAGGGGGTCAGGAGGAGTAATCTGTACTGATTCCAGCAAGCAGCAGCAGCTGCTCAGGATCTCTCATGACTCTCTGGCTATTTATGCATGGGAGGTTTTGCCTTGGATTTGCCGCTCTGTAGAGATGCACATTAAGGATCGCCTGCTCCCATTATCCCAATGGGCAGATGGGGGGGCATATCTTGGGACCCCCTGACCCAATCTTTACAAAACTTGGGGGTTCTTGCAAGAAGGGTCTCGGCAGTTGGGCTGTACCATTACCCCAGCCCAGGGGTCTGGTTGCCTCAGCAGTTGGGCCATACCATTACCCCGGCCCGGGGGTCTGACTGAAAGGCAAGCCGACAAAAAAAAATGTGCACCTCCCCCTCCACGGGGATCTCTCTCTCACACACACATAATATATAGTCAGAAAGGGGTTGGGTTTGAGCTGAATCATTGTCCTGCAAAAAGTAATAAAGGTAATGTGTTAACCATTGTCCTGTAAATATCAAGATAATGTGCTAATGAGGGTGTAGTATGTTAATATGGAACCATTGTATCCTGAAGTGATCTGTTAATGTGTGAAATCCAATATATTACTCTTCCTACACACTTGACACTGAGAGACACTGTCCTTCAGTGTTACTCCTCTGAAGATGCCGGCCACAGCTGCTGGTGAAACGTCAGGAAAGAAAATACCAAGACCACGGTTACACAGCCCGGATAACCTACGAGAACCAATGAACTCTGACCGTGAAAGCCTTCGACAATATTTCCTACTTACTTACGTCAAAATTCTACAGATATTTTGTTCAAGAAGGAACTTTTATATTCCCCTTGAACTTTTCAGTTTCAGAAATGTTCAAGGAGAAGTCAGAAAATTCAGTTAAAAAGTAGGAACACTTTGTATAAATAGCATGACTGCTTGCATGAATGTCATGGCTGAAACACTGTCCAATTTCAAAAGAAATTTGAATTATCTCTAGAATAAGAAAAAAGACATGAACAACTTTCTCACCTTAAGCCCCTCCCTCCATCAAGTTAGCAGGGCATTTACAGTCATCCTAGGAGGGTGAGGACTCTCTGCCATTTGGTGGAAAATACATCTACGTGGACGATTCTTCATTGCTTTCAAATGATGGAGAGAGAAGTGACCTAGACTTTGTTTAACTTGCTCTGAGCCAGCAAATCAGTGCATTAGTAAGTTTAAATTATCTACTGGGAACTAGACAGCCAACACTGTTCTTTAAATAGAAAGCTGCAGTCCTCCAAGCTGTGTAAGAAATCATGATGGTGCATATCTCCAAGCATAAACACACACACACACACACACACACACACATACACACATACACACAACGTTTAGTGTCTAGGCTGAAAGAAACAAGGTGACATGTCATAGAATCATAGAGTTGGAAGAGAAGAGTTGGATGACCTGTTTCACTGAGGAACCACTCTGACTGCTAGAAAATTCTTCCAAATGTCTAAGAATAATTTTGATTTAATTGCAAACCATTGGTTCTGGTCCAACCTTCTGGGGCAACAGAAAACAACTCGGTACCATCCTCTATATGACAGCCCTTCAAGTACTTTAAGATGGTTATCATATCACCTCTCAGCCTTCTCTTTAGGCTAAACATGCCCAGCTCCTTCAGCCTTTCCTCATAGGACTTGGCCTCCAGACCCCTCACCATCTTTGTTGCCCTCCTCTGGACATGTTCCAGCTTGTCTACATCCTTCTTAAATTGTGGTGTCCAAAACTGAACACAACCACTTGTCATTTTCATTGCTTTAGCTTAACTCCCAAACTCATGCACCCTATTCATACCTAAAGAGGTAGGGATCATTTTAAACACTTCCCTGCAAAGGAAGGGAATGCAAGCACAAAGAAAGCAGGCATCCAAAGCTTGGCTCAGGCAGTCCGCCAGCAGCCATTCTTGTGTATCAGCTTTTAACCTGTGACTCACAGCCTGGAACCTTCAATAGTGAGGTTCACAGACTCTGTATTGATGTGCAAGTTGTTTAGGGTTTCAAAGGGGCCTCTAAAGTCCAAAGAATCCCTACATTTCAGCAGTAGAATAATATACTATATACTATACTAATATAATACTGGTAATGTTCTTGACATCGTTTAGGGTCTCTGCACGTTCTAATAATTCCTGGACGAACCAGCCCAAATTTGTTTGTGTTTTCTTTGTCTATTTATTTACATGGCTTTTTTTGGGGGGGGGTAACTAGAACAAATTTTTGTAAGCTGATTTGGATCAAATGGCCCTAAAAGTGCTTAAATAAATTTTAACAATGCCTCCAGCCTTCAGCAGGGCAACTGTCTCTTCTCCATATAGTTACAACAGGATTAGTCATTGAGGGGCCAAAATTGAATTATTTGAAAAGTTCACCTAGATTAGCTCTAGAGCAGCCTATTTTACAGGAAGGTCTAATGGGCCTAGTCGTTCAATTGCATAAAAAGACTCTAAAAAGATAACACAGTTGGTATGGTTAGTGTGGGTTATGGGGGGGAAGCACAAGGGTTTTTGTTAAGTAATGTGAAGCAGTTACCAGGTGAAGAAAGATTTGCCTACATCAACCATGTGTGCCTGCCTGGCAGAAGGGATTTTATGAGGGAACTCTGTTGGGACAGAGCAATATCACTGCACTCTAAGGTTGACTGACTTGGGGCAGAGTACAGCAGGCAGCCAGCTGATGGTCAGGCATCAAGAGGTGAAGTCCTGACCTAGTTTATGCTGAGTCAGGATGGATTTGCCCAGTATTCCAAGCTGCCGGAGATTTGTATCTCTAGGTCAACAGTGTCTATACTGAAAATGGATAAAAATGCTTTAATTGGGTAGGGAGTACTATAGATGAGCTGTTAATAAAGTCAACCATAATTTTAATTCAGCTATCTGTGCCCCGTGTTTTCATTCTGAGGTTTATCAGCAAACAGTGCATAAGGGCTTACAGTACATGTGTATAATGTCCTCTGCTGCCAATATCGACTGGCAAAGTGAATACCTGCTGATTTGGAAGCAGAGATTGTAAAAAAACATATAACAGTTTTGCAGGTTGCAGGAGAGCTCCCATTTGTAGGGACAGCCTCCTATTCTGTTGTTGAACTGCATATTGGCATGCAAACTCAGGGAGGGGGGCTGAACTATTTATACATGGGTTGGCCTTCACTGCTTGAGAGTTTCAACCATGATAGCAGCTAGACATAGAGTGGGCTCCAAGAATGAGATCAAGTCCACTTAAGTCTCAGAAAGCAGCCTTTCCTTTCATCTCTTAACTCCTACTTCTGTTACGTTTCTAAGTGATACAGCGTCTCTCACGATTCACCTTGTGCTATTGTTACTGAATGCAAATGAGTTCATACTAAACCAAAGAAGCACCTCATCATTTTACCAGTATGTCTTGTCAGCAATACCAAACACCTGAATGCAAGATTCTCAAATATCATGTGCATTTTGAATGCAGGTCTGATCCACATTTATGAAATAATCCAAGCAACAACTGCCTGTCAGAAACTTGTTCCCTGGTGTTTGGGGAATTAGCCAAACACCAGCAGGTCTCTCCTGATGTGCTACTTTTCTGCTGTTATTATTATCATTGTTTTAAACCTTATAGGTAAACTGATTTTATGAAAATTTATTGACAATGCAATTTATTGTCAGCCAATGAAGAAAAGGTATATTCAAGGCTTGCATAAAATCTATGATGATAGTTCTATGATTTTAAAAACAGCCATTGATGAGAATTAATATTTCAAATTCAAGTCAGCTATATATATAGTTGACTTGAACTTGAAATGTACATTCTCTCTCTCTCTCTCTCTCTCTCTCTCTCTCTCTCTCTCTCTCTCTCTCTCTCTCTCTCTCTCTCTCTCTCGCATATATATGCCAAAATGTACAATGATAAGAATGTAAAGAGCATTCAGTTACAGAATAACCAGCTGGATTTCACAATTTACATTTTGAACAGTTAAATCGAAAGAAGCAAGTACAAAAGAAACAGTTACTCTCATACTTATTAGATCAGTATTTAAGAATGATAAACTCTACAGATATTATATGCATATGCAGAAGGTTTTTTCCTTGTTGCCTCATCCTTCGCTAAGTTTTAGAAGCCTCCCCCCTTTCAGATGAAGTTAGCCAGTTGTAATTACTCTTATGTTCACTTGAAAGTAAATGGCTGATTGTTTATGGGACTTGTTTTCTGTCCAGCATACTTGGATTGTAACCTCAGGAATAAATCAAAAGAGGAAATAAAAGTAGACACAGTTTATAACTAACTTGTTCCCATTTGTTTCAATAGACATAAGAGACTTCAGTTTGGACCACAACATGTGAAGAGGAAACAAGCAAACCAAGTTATTACTTAGCACAGTTATTATTTCCTTCCTTAGATAACAGTCCCTTTTGATATGAATAGTTCTTAACATATAAGGGTGATTATATATGGCAGTGAGCTGCTCATTCTTGTCATAAAAATTAGTCACCATTAGCACACTTTTCCAGAAGTTAGGCTATGAAGTTGAACAATCAATATGTTTTAAATAAATAAATAATTGAATTCCCATGCAGCACTGCCAAGATTATGTTTGCCATCCATGAAATTTTTACAAAACCTTTTTTCTTCTTCTTGGACTATTTATCATCCTTCTTTTCTAATTATGACATTAAACCTATGAGATCATTACTAATCAATGGCCATTATCATTTCCCCCATAAATTCCTGCTGGTGGTTTGCATTACACAGTAGCGTAAACTTGGCTACAACACACAACCACAATTGTACTTAGCCAAGAAAATCTATTTTAAGAACCCAATTATGGGACAATTCAGCAAGAGATTTCGCACATAAATTCAAGCGGCTGAAGCCATCAACCCCTATATATCTTATACGGTCCACTGGATGATGGTTAAAAAATAAAGTGATGTCAGGGAGGCTATGACACATTGAACTCAAGACTTAAATCACGATGGCTCCCCGGCATCTTTATTGTATGAGCTGAACTTGGCTATAGCAGCCTCTTAAAGATTCACAGTCAATTATTATTGATAACTTTTACAGTTCTGTGATGGTTCTAATCTCAGCTGCAATTATTGAGATGTTAAACAAAGTGATCACAGTTGACTTCTGTGGGTGTTTTGCTCTACAATGATCTTGGCAGTGAACTTGTTAATGATTTGCAAAATTGCTGGAGTGCAGATTAACTTAAAATCAACAAAATGCATATGTGTGTACATACATATATCCTATATATCTCCTAATTATAAATATATATCTCCTAATGATAAATACTTAACTACATTGGGTCATCAGTGTGAAGTGCAAAGGGCTGTGGTGAACCTCTGTTCACAATACCTTGTGTCTTCTCTTATTTTATTAAAATGAAAGAAAAGCATTCATTTCCCAACTACACCTGTAATTCACAGAAATGGAAATCTGTAACTATTAAACTTAATAAACACACACATACATCTGGATTAATCAGCTGGTCTGAACCTTAGAATCCAAAATACCAAGAAAAGTATCATTATACTCAAATACATATTGATGATCCATGATCCGAAAGAGGATAACACCTACTACAGTTTATTAAAAGCAATTAGGCCTGCTCTATAGTTTACACAAGCTAGTTACTCCAGAAACAATACACTGTCATTAAGAGTTTCCATGATTGTGAAATAATGGTATAAACTTAGTCAGAAATTCAGTGGAAACGTTAGCAATGGCTTAACATGCATGAGGACTGTACCGTGGTCAGGTTGATGACAAATGAGTTGTTACTGGCAGTAGAGCAAGAATGGGGGCAATTTATGTTGCCATCCTGTGCACAGCTACATTACTTAACTGCTATGGACTTCAATGAGATTTTCCAGCAGCCTCCTATGTACAGTATTACATCCTAGATCTGCATTTCTGCAGGGATAGGGGTGGTGGTGGTGATTTGCGTGTCATGGCCAATAATACTAACATTGACAATTTTGCTAATCCAGCATAACTTTGATAGAATTGGTCTGGATGAGGTTGTTTCTCTTTCAAAAGGCAAAAACATTCCAAATCATTTTCCAGAGCATTTCATTTGTAATGAAGCTGCTTAAAGCTTTTTTTTTTTGTTTTCTGTTGCCAAATATTAGCTTTCATTACAACATGCTGCGGCCACAACAAAAGGGGAGTTAGTCACAGTGTCCTTGTGCAGCGTTTAATGAGAAGCAGAGTGTTATCAGATTTGAAATATGCATAGAACCTTGAACCTGCTTCATTTTGTGGACTTTTTTGTTTTGTTTCACTTCCTCAAGTTCTCCACTGTTTAATTTAGGAAGAAACTTCAAAGATGCAACTGACATCTTTGAAGCATCGTGAGGAAACTGAATCTGAATAGCCCTTTTTACAAAGGCTCGAATCCTGGATCTAACGAGGCTCAAAAAGCAAACGACCCTGCTACTGCTCCTTCCTCAAAAAGGGTCAGGCACAATTTTGCATGTACAATGCAGTTAACTTTGAAATTGTTCCGTAGGATACGGAATATTCTGTTATAATGAGTGACATGATTGTTAGCCTGCTGTTTAGAATTTAGCAGGAAACTGTGAACATCAGCCAATTTAAAATGCACATCTCATCAAAACCTGAGCCAGCTCATAAAATGGTTGCTTTCCCTCTGTAAAATCATTTGTTTTCTTGCTTTGGAGGGACCTTTCAAATTAGATAAAGGAAAGATCATTTCGAGAAGGCCAAAGGAAGCGGAACCGGCCCCATCAGCCAGAGAAGGAATGTGTTCCTGGGTCCAATATTCACCTCTTGAATAAATTTTGTTGCCACTTGCCTCGACATCAGCGGCCGCATTCCGCTGCTCTTTATTTTTTCGGAATGCTGAAGCTGAGACCACACAGCATTGGTGCTTTTTTTCCCAAGCTAACTGTACTTAAACTTTGTATCTGATCAACTTAAGTGTATTGGATTTGAAAACAGTTAGTCAATTGTTTTCAGTCCCTAGGTGGTGGTTTATGGTAATGTTTGCATCAATACTAACAAAAGCCATACTGCAGTACAAAGTACATCAAGGAAATGAAAGACAAGGCTGCCTGTTGTCAGCTCTGTCTACAATAAAGGCAGGATTCAGAACTAGGGCAGAGATCGTTACAGAACCACAAAAATGAATGAACCACAGAAACCAGAGGGCTGATGCTTCACATCAAAGGTGCAGGGACTGCCTAATGGACAAGGTTGCACGCAGGCCACAAGATGCATAACCTGGACTCATCTGGCTACACAAAATGGAAAAAAAAAAGTCACCAAAGGAGGGGCGATATACATGAAAACAGTCTGGTATAGTCTCGTAGAATAACCATGAGAATTGCAATATGCTGGCTGTTTAAGGGGAAGAGCCCATCCACTTCAGAAAGAGAATATTTGCTTTTGACTGCCTGATGTGAAATATTTTAAATATGTGGCATTTCTTCAGTTTCCAGATGGAATTACTGGTGCTGATACTAGAAATGATCTGAAGCACAAGTAGCACGTAGTTAATTGCAGCATCATGCAGTCCCACATCATCCTCATTTCTCCAAACAATTTATTAATTCCAATTGGCATTACATGTAGGAACATATATATATACACGTACATACACACACCCTAACATGCAAGCAAAGCAATAACAATAATAATAAAAGAGTGGGGTTTGGATATCTTCCCCTCTTCTCACTTGTCTGGGCCTGCGTTATCATATATAATTTAGAAGAAAACAATTAAAGGAACTAAATGCTGCAATAATATGACATTCATACAATGGCATCTATTAATATAAGGAGGTAGTTATCCTTTATTTGAAGCCTAACCTCTGGATACCTGCTGTGCTGCTAGATGCGAGAATGTCAAAGAAAAATAAGTGAAAGCATATCTCGTCATGGGGTAAATTGCCTGTTGAAAAGAATTGTGCTTAGGTTCTCATTTGAATGCCCGCTTTCTGCAAAAAAAAAGGGGGGGGTGTTATCAAGGTACGGACTAATCTTTCCTGGCCAAATGAAAGAGAGAGAGAGAGAGAGAGAGAGAGAGAGAGAGAGAGAGAGAGAGAGAGAGAGAGAGAGAGAGAGAGAGAAATATTCATTTGCACAAAAGCTGCAATCCACAAAGAAGGGAGAAACAACATTTCTGCCCCCTTTTGTGTTTTATCCTTGTTTCAATCTATTTTGTCATCAATGGATGAGTTTTAAGAAGTGTAGCAAAGTTGTACAGAGGGAGGAAACAAAGCATGAAGAATCTAGAAATGCAACATTTTGAAAACTTTTATTTCAACACAGGATGGGCTTGTTTCAAACATGAAATTTACAAACAACATGCTAAAAAAAAATCCGTGTCCCCACTGCTTGAAGTATCTCTGGCAGATGCTGTGTTATTTAATAGTACCTGTCATTGCACTCCCTCTCCTCAAATAGAAAGGGAATAATGATGTTATTAACATTTTTTTAAAGATTCTAGCAATTTTATTTTAAAAGAGATTAATTGTGAGGATGAAGCAAAATGATCTAATATTGTCCAATATTTTATCTAGCATTTCGAACGCTTCTTCCATCATGTGCTAGCCAACAGATGATTTCAGAGCTGAAAGTGCTATCGCAAACAATGGTTCTATTCATATCTGATAGAAAAAGAATCTCAACTTTAAACAGGTTATATCAAAAGAAAGGTCAGTAAGTTAATACTAAAGAATACAAGTCAAAAATAACACAGACCCTGAAATAACCATCTTTACTTGACCTACCTTCTCTGTTGCAAAATGCAAGGTCCCCCGAGAGGCCTTGGACTAATTTTCCTAGTAAAGTCTTCAATGACATATAAACCACCAAGACCTGCATTCACGATTCACTCATTTTACAAAAGCTATCATTTTCTGCCTATAGAAATTATATTAGAATCCCCCAATATACTGAGGAAAGAAGCATTTATACATTCAAACAGGACCATGTGCATTTAATTAACAGCTTAACTACCATATTGTCTAGATATAAACACAGCATTGATAAATTTGTTTTCCAGAGAGTAGTCATTAATCCAAGTTCTTAAATTGCATCAAATGATACCTTTTAAAAGAGTGCAATGCTGCAATTTTTTAACAGAACTCAAAGTAAATATATAGATAAGATTAAGCTTAACAACACAAGATTCTTTTTTAAAAAAAAAACAACAACAAGTTAGTAATGCGGTTTCTAACAACAAGGCATAGTTTGTACCTACGTTGCCAAATTTCATTACAGGAAGGAATTGCTCCAGTTTTATACAAAAATCCCCAACCCATTCAAAATGACAAAATGTGTTTGGATAGAATAAAAAAAAAAATCAAGGACATTTGAACGTTAGCTGTCATTATGGTCCAATACACTATTTATTTCTTTGGTATGCATCTCCTGACCTGTATATAAAATTCATAGTTTCAGAAGTGACATGTGCAAGCCTTGGACAACTGGGGAAAAGGCATATTTCCTGACCCTGTAACCATAGCAACCACTTGCTGATTGGTAGCAGGCAGGCGTTCCATCCTTTACCACTGAAGGCGAGTATGTAAGATTGCAGGCTTTGTTTGTGGGTTCTGGCTTTATTTACATGCAAACATGAATGCTGGGTTTTAAAAACCACCGGTTTTGTAAAATGTGATGTGACTAGAATTGGGAAGAAAGATTGTGTTTGGGTGTCCTGCAATCAAATTAACACTAGCATTTAATGAATGCATTAAAGCCCACTTAAGCAAATGCACACATGCCACCAACTTAGAATGAGCCATAGATTCTTTTTGATTCGCATCTAGCTTTGGGGTGTCACTCTTCACGTTTTAATCCTTTCCAACTGAAATAAGAGCCTGGAAAAATATTAACAAAGGCAAATGCCAGCCTCCTCTACTTCCTTATACTTCATTTTGCAATCTGTTCCATTTTTAAATTTTTTTGGAAGGAATAAATCTACCTATGCAATGCACAGAGCTGGCCTATAGCTATAAAAGTACTTATCCTGGGATAGTGCTGCTGAAGTAAATGGGGCAATTGCGGGGAGGGAGATGGACTGAGGATTCCATTCTTGCACTGCTTTCGGATTAAGATTTTAAACCTTTCCTTCTAAAACTCACAAGCTTAAAGTTCAATAAATCTATATGAAATTAGTTGGGCCTTCTAGTACAATAAAGCCGAATCCTCTGTGGCTAATAGTCCACCATTCCTTCTGCTCACCTCCCCAACCATTCCTCCCACCCCCGCCCCCCTCCGTAGATGCCTTCCCTATAAAAATGAAAATGGAATTCTATATAAATGCAGGGTCTGGATTAATAGTCTAGTCTCAGTAATGACATAAGGCTAAGGAAGTATGGAGATCCATTTGTATTTACTTCTATTCTTTCTATCAAGAATTCCTCTCCAGGTCAGACTAGTCAAAAGGAACAGAATTCTTTGTTCACGTTTCAGTATTTTTTTAAAAAAATCACACACACACACACAACATAGAGGTAACCATTTCCTCCATTCTTTCTTATAAAATATTAATATCTCTTATTGCACTGATTTGGTTTCTCCCTGTTCAAATAAACCCTTTGAAAAGTGCAACAAAATCAGTTTTATTTCCAAATTGCTGTTACTAGTTCATTTACATATATCATTTCAAGCTTACATCTCTATTATTATTATTCTTGTTCAAAGCATCTTTATCAAAAGGAGGCATCCTTTCTTCTATACACCAGTTAAGGATTATATATTTGGAACAAAGATTGAGGTAATATTTCCTTTGCAAAAGAACTGTTAAAATTCTAAAATGCACATATTGCAAATCTGTTGCTACATCTGAAATCTTTACTACCTATAAGTGTAAATCTGTCCAGTACAGTGATCTAAACATACAAACAGCATAATCATTTTGTATTTTCCTATTAAAGTCAGGCTTAAAGACTGAGGGTGAAGCTGAAATTAATGATAAATGAAATAAAATGGTCATCATGTATATGTATTTCCTGTCTGCTACTGCAAGGCATGATGTATACACAGGTGGATGGTAAATAATCCTTTTTTTAATCTAATGCAACCAAAGTCAAATATATGATGTGTAGTAATAAGCATTTTAGAGCATGTTCCTGTTCACTCACACTGCTTAACTGCATTTATAAATTGGACTTCTGATGTCACCTGTGTCTGTTCAGTTCAGGAATGTGGTCCTCTGTTTTAGAAAACTAGTTTCACCCTACCTTTTATATGCTGCAATAAGATCCAACGGTCAATCCATTTTTAAAGAAACCATTTGTCTTTGGCATTTATTTAAAAATCCTGAATGGAAGTCACTTTTGTGCTTTCTGTTGCATGTAAAAGATAGTTGTCCAATGTGTTTATTAGAATCTCTCACAATAGAAATACAATTCAAGGCTGCTTTTGGGCATACCAAATTTTAAAACATTATTTTTTAATACATGTTTAGTGTTGTACATGATGATTTTTTCACACACCTGATTAAAAACCTACTCCCTAAGAGGGCGGGGGGAGGAGCAGAATCCTTTGATGTCTTTAACATATATTTTCTATGCACTAAATGTGGAAATTGCTTCTGTATCACTTGCAGTCTGTTTTTAAATGCGAACGTTTTAAAAGGACGAGAAGCTTGGGGTTAGTGAAAGATTTTTCTTTTTCTTTTTTTTAACATAAGGGTTGTATTCTTGGCTTTTCCTTGAATATTGCAAAGTTCTTTCTCAGCAGTGGTGAACTGCATGAAATGAAATATTTTAAGCATGTTAATGTTAGGTATATATTAGGCTGATATTGTATTATTATTTTTAGCGGTTTATCTTCTGTAGCCAACGACGTTAAAAGCCAGGAAATTCTCAGAAACAGTATCAAGTCGAATACAAATCTAAAACATGTTTCATATATCATTAAAGAAAGTAGAAACGAAGTATTGCATCTCCTAGTGTATCCTGAAAACTGTGCTGATTAATACAAACCTCGACTGTTTTTACACCTTAGAAATGAAACACAGCTACTAATTTTATGGAACCATTTTCTTGTATCCATGTTATTTAGATATGTTGTTGGGTTAAAATACTTTGAGGTTACAAATAATATTCAATGTCCCAGTGTCCTGAATCTGATTTTTTTCCTCCACTCTTTGAATATCTAAGCAAGCATGTCATATTGTATTAATATCATAATTCAAAGGGAAATTTATTAAATCCTCCTCCCAGCGTTCTCATCATAGCTAAAAGTTGCAAATTCTAGGTGGCAGAGCCTAGACAGTAATATCAAATTTTAATAACAATTTCTCTTCTTCAGTCAGTGCTACAGTGAAGAAAAGCATAAATTGCTGTGACTGACCGTTAGTTGTTAGAGAAGCAATCTGACTTCCCCACACCCTTATTTCAGTGTGTCTGTTCTGTCCCTCAGCTGTATTAATGATAGCATGAAAGGTCACATGATAAACGAGTGACAAAAATATCAAAACATATTAGCCTGTAGCTTTGTTATCAGTGTATGGCAGAGATGACAGAAAATTGTATTTTTCCCCTGAATAATTTTCCCTTACATTTTGCTGGCTAGGCAGAGTGAATTAGGGAGAAATTTCTGATTCTGACTGTTTGTCTCCTTTCCTGACATACTTGGAGGAATAATGTACATTAATAATAGGGGTGTGCACAGGGAAAATGTAAGAATTCAAGAGCAGACTGTCTGATTCAATTCTATAAGGTGCTATCTTGTTTTCCCTTGCAAAAACAAATTTTGTTGAAAAATATGCACAACATCCCATGTTGTTAATGCTAGTAATAATGATCCACTCAGTAGCACGGCTGTGGCACAATGAATAGTACACAGAAAACAGAAATGGAAGAATAACTGGCAAGGGAGGAGGCTATATTCTACTATACTACAAATGCATGTGTCCCTTAATTAAATAAAGACAGGCCTATCAGCACTTGATCCATCCTATTCTTACGTGGGCCCAGTGATTACAAATTAGAGGCAGATATTGTCCCTGCTGGTTTACAGCCTGGCCGAAATTGCAGACCCTGGGGAGATGAGGTTAGCAATACTGGAAAGAGAAAATAGAAATTTGCAGGAGCCTATCAGTCTCTGTGTAAGTAGCGAAGTCAGGCCACATCCAAGTTTTTCTTTCCCCTGGCAAGGAGAAGCTCAGTCCTTAAGCTCCTAGAAGATATGAAGGTGTTGAGTAAAGAACATTTCAAAAGACTACTAGCACAGCTCCCAAGTCAGCCATGAAATAGCAATAATGAAAATTTCAATAAACAGAACTACTTAAGCACGCAAAATTCTTTTCTATTAGCAACTCATGGGGACAAAAATTAAGAGAAATTAATGCCAATACACGTATCACATAGCCGCAAACAACAATCTGCCCCCCACCCCAACAAAGATATGGCTTGTGCGATACACTTTTATTTCCTTTTCAAATTATGGCTACTAGCAAAAGTGCTAAAATCTTATGGCAAAATCAACACCAGCACTATTTATGATTGAAAAAGAAGCAGAAAACATCAGATAGTGACTTAGGTCCTAAAGAGAATGGAAAGGATTCCTCTCCATGGAGCCTTATCCCTCCCACTGCAGCACAAAATATTACCCTGAAATGCTGTTCCTGTGGGACAAAGGATCCCCAAGGAACAATGTCAGGGAGAGCTGGAGATCTACAGTGGGATGGAGGAACTGGTGAAAATTATACCCCCTCCATTCCATCAGAAGAAATCCTCCAGCTGAAGTTCTATGTTCAGAGAATAAATATTATAGCACAACATGCATACAATTTTAATACTCTGTCATAAATTTCCCATTCCTCCATATTTTTACAAATTGTCAAAAGAAACTTTTTTTTACCCTCACACAATTTATCTGTTCCATTTTCAATATTCTAATCATGTGATTTCCTAGATATCCTGAGATGTGTCAGCAGGTTGTCAGATAGTCCCCCAAAATATTGACAATCGGAGCTGGTTACTAAAGTATGGCTATTTAAACCCATGTTTAATTTCTTGTTGAGCTTGTAATGCTTACTGTGAGACTGAGGGAATAATGTCAATTGCCCATATTTTAGTAATCAGTACTAAACTACAGGTAAGATAACCCACAAGTCAGTCTGTTTGCTCTGACACAGATAATTCTGGAAAGATGAGGTAAGAGTAGACATGTCATATGGGAATGGCTGAAACTTTCTGCTTATGGTTATGGTTTCATTTCCCCAATTAGCAGAAGGGGTAGTAAATATTGATAGAACATATATGTGTTGGACAGGAACATCATCCAATAAGAGTGGTTTGCTATTATTGCCACCAAACTGAATCATGTGATAGGCAATTCTGAATGCAGTATTTTCACTTTCTGCCAATCATCACATAATTTAAATTAATATAGGAGGGGTTTCTGATTCTATATTCATTTATTTATGTATATGATTTACATACCACTTTCTACAAAAGTACTCAGGTGTCTAAAAACATTGGTCTGTGTTAGGAGGATATTTCAGTCTTGGAGCTGTGCTTGCTAGGCATGAGTAAATGCTTTTGCTGCACACACGGGCAGGCCAGAAAAATTGGAGGAGATAGAAGACACAGCTCTCACTCCAAAAAGACAGTTCAGCTGGGGTGCAATAAATTAAAAACGCCCCTTCTCCCATGATGGCAGATAGTCAGCCTGTCCTGCTAGGGAAAGAGACAAAGTCTTTGCTTATGCACGTGGCAGGCAGACACAGCTTCAGAGTCTGGGAAAATAGAACCAAAAGGTCACGTTTTGCCCCCACTGGTGATAGACAATG
The DNA here is from genome assembly GCF_029931775.1 of Euleptes europaea. NCBI lineage: Eukaryota > Metazoa > Chordata > Lepidosauria > Squamata > Sphaerodactylidae > Euleptes > Euleptes europaea. The sequence goes on from NC_079319.1 coordinate 35,007,056, forward strand.
CACCCACCTGACGCTTAGGTAAGGGGTATAGAGGCAGGGACTTAAGGTTTCTCTTGAAATACTAGATAGAAAACCAATTCAGGATGTCACATACATGGATCCAGACTAAATGAGCAATTTCCACTGATTCGTCCTTATGCTGCAGACCCCCCACCCCTGGGAAATCAGTGGGCTGTAGTGGGAGGGGAACAGAAAAGCTCTGTTCTGCTGATGGACAATCCAGTCTGGATCCATTTTTGAGATTTCTTGTTTGTTTATTTTAAAAAGCTGAGGGGTCAACGAATATTCATGAAATCACCCATTCACATGTAAAGCAGGGAGGGGCTATTTTAAAACCAAACTGGAGCGTGCAGGGCAGGGAAACTACCATTGTTCACTCCTGGTTTGTATTGCTGCACTCCACTATTCAAAACATATTTTCCTCCAGAATGGCTCCAGTACCGACTTCCTTCTAAGTCAGCTGAACTGAGAGAAAAGTGCTACATCAACAAGTACATTAAGGCAACATGGGGAGAGAGCAGGTTTCAGCTGCCCTTTCCTAGGAGTGTGCATTCTGGAAGTCCCGGGCCTGGAGAAGGTGGCACAGACCTGCTGTTCTGGGTTGCGTCTTCTTCTTTTCCTGCTTTGTGGGGGGCAGAGCTCTTTTTTTCCTCTGCAAGTAGAATGCCTTCTTCATCCCTGAAAAAAGTCCCCCATGGGCAATAATAGCAGAACTGCTGTTTTCCTTCCCTTCCTTATTCCTCAGTTTGTGAAAGGAAACAAATAACATATCACAAAAAGGAAGGATGGCAGATTTTTGAGCGGAGAGATTTAAAAAAATCATTATTGCCAGTCAGTCACTGTAAGAGTAGGAAATGAAATGAATGGATAGAGAGGTTTTTTTTTTTAATGCTGGTGGCCGGCACCATTTCCCCCCACCCCAATAGGAATCAGTGGAGAGAAGTGTGCCAGCACTTATTTCAGGGGTCTGTAAAATCAAATTCCTTTGCTCAATGTGCTTGAAATTTATGGGATCTTTAGGTTAGAGGGACTGTATTCTGTGCAAATTTACTGCCATTCTCTTTAAGAACAGCTGCCCCAGACTCTCATTTGTTCCCCATTGAAAATAATGCTCCTGAAAATCCAGACCCTTAAAAAACCACACAAATTTGAATCCTGAACCAATAATGTCCTACCCAAAAACCAGCAATCACGGCAACCCCCCCACTCCAAATCCCAGATCTAAAATTATGACAAGTTTTTTTTTTCTTGGAGCACAACCCAACCCTTCAATTTTTGGTGAAAAACAAACTCCAGCTCCTTCTTGGGAATTTGAGGAAATGAGATACAGCCCCCCATTATCAGTTAATGCTTTTTAGTGTCTGGTGTTATCTTATAATTGCCTATAGAACGGGGATACTATCTCCTATCTGCTTGAAACTAGAGTGGAAGGATCTCTCGGATGAGGATTACAATTCATGTGAATTTCTTCATGGAAATGTGTTTAAGAACATAAGAACTTAAGAGAAGCTAGGTTGGATCAGACCAGTGATCTATCTAGTCCAACATCCTATCTCACACAGTGGCCAACCCAGTTAGAATAGGGGAGACTTGTCTCAGCAGTAGTGTGTACGAAAAGCATCTTGGGGTCTTAGTAGACCAAACACTGAACATGAGTCAGCAGTGTGATGTGGTAGCTGAAAAGGCAAATGCGATCTTGGGCTGTATCAACAGAAGAATAGTGTCCATGTCACCCAAAGTGATGGTATCGCTTTACTCTGCTCTGGTTAGACCTCACCTAAAGTATTGTGTTCAGTTTTGGGCACCACAATTTAAGAAAGATGTACCGTATATACCCATGTATAAGCCGACCCGCATATAAGCCGAGGTGCCTAATTTCTCCCCAAAAATGGGGAAAAATTAGGCACCCGCGTATAAGCCGAGGGTCGGCTTATAACCCCTCCCCACCCGCTCTCCAGCGGCGAGGGTCCGGCGGCGGCGCAGCCCGGGGGGGCCTGGGCAGCCTTCCTGCGGCTGCAGGAGGCTGCCCCAGGCCGCTCCCGGCGGGAGGAAGCGGCGGCGAGGCCCAGGGGGACCCGGAGCAGCCTTCCTGCGGCTGCAGGAGGCTGCCCAAGGCCCCTCCCGCCCGGGAAAAATGGCGGCGGGGGCAGGGGGGCCTTGGGCAGCCATCCTGCGGCTGCAGGAGGCTGCCCAAGGCCCCTCCTACCCGAAAAAAATGGTGGCGGGGGCGGGGGGGCCTTGGGCAGCCTCCTGCAGCTGCAGGATGGCTGCCCAAGGCCCCTCCCGCCCGGGAAAAATGGCGGCGAGGGCGGGAAGGGCCGGGGCAGCCATCCTGCGGCTGCAGGAGGCTGCCCAAGGCCCCTCCCACCCGGGAAAAATGGCGGCGGGGGCGGGGGGGGCCTTGGGCAGCCATCCTGCGGCTGCAGGAGGCTGCCCAAGGCCCCTCCCACCCAAAAAAATGGCGGCGGGGGCCGGGGGGCCTTGGGCAGCCATCCTGCGGCTGCAGGAGGCTGCCCAAGGCCCCTCCCGCCCAAAAAAAATGGCGGCGGGGGCTGGGGGGCCGGGGCAGCCTTCCTGCGGCTGCAGGAGGCTGTCCCAGGCCGCTCCCGGCGGCAGGAAGCGGCATGGGCCCGGCGGCGGCGGTAAGTTTTCCCCCTCCCTCCTCCCTCCTCCCTCCCTCCCCCCGTATTGACCCGCGTATAAGCCGAGGCCGGCTTTTTCAGCCCATTTTTGGGGCTGAAAAACTCGGCTTATACGCGAGTATATACGGTAGACCAGCTGGAAAGTGTTCAGAGGAGGGCAACAAAGATGGTGAGGGGGCTGGAGACCAAGTCCTGTAAGGAAAGGTTGAAGGAGCTGGGTAGGTTTAGCCTGAAGAGAAGAAGACTGAGAGGTGATCTGATAACCATCTTCAAGTACTTGAAGGGCTGTCATATAGAGGATGGTGCCGAGTTGTTTTCTGTTGCTCCAGAAGGTCAGACCAGAACCAACAGGTTGAAATTAAATCAAAAAAGTTTCTGTCTAGACATTAGGAAGAATTTTTTAACAGTTAGAGTGGTTCCTCAGTGGAACAGGCTTCCTTGGGAGGTGGTGAGCTCTCCTTCCCTGGAGGTTTTTAAGCAGAGGCTAGACGGCCATCTGTCAGCAATGCTGATTCTATGACCTTAGGCAGATCATGAGAGGGAGGGCATCTTGGCCATCTTCTGGGCATGGAGTAGGGGTCACTGGGTGTGTGTGGGGGAGGTAATTTGGAATTTCTTGCATTATGCAGGGGTTTGGACTGGATGACCCTGGTGATCACTTCCAACTTTATGATTCTATGATTCTACTTTGGATGGCCAACAACAAGGCATACAAGCTCAGTTCTTCCCCGATATTGCTTCCCAGAACTAGTATTTAGAGGTTTACTGCCTCTGAAAGTGGAGGTTCCTTTTAATTATCATGGCTAGTAGCCTTTGATGAATCTATCCTTCATGAATCTGTCTAATCCCCTTTTAAAGTAGTCTATGCCTGTGGCCATCACTACACTCACTGGCAGCAAATTCCACATTTTAATCACTCATTGCATAATGAAGTATTTCCTTTTGTCCATCCTGAAGCTACTGCCCATGAGCTTCATTGGATGCCTTTGAGTATTTTTGAAGATGGAGAAAAAGTTCTTTCTGTCCACTCTATCTAAACCCGTACATCATTTTATAAACCTCCATCCTGTTCCCCCTTAGTCATTTCTTTTCTAAACTGAAAAGTCCCAGATTCTTTAGTCTTTCCTCATAGGAAAGATGCTCCAACCCCTCAATCATTTTGGTCACCCTCTTCTATACTTTTGTTCAGGTCTGAAATGCCCTTTTTGAGAAATGGTGACCAGAACTGCTCTCAGTATTCCAAATAAGGCAGCACCTTGGATCTATACAGGGGCATTATAATATTGGCGGATTTATTTTCAATCTCTTTCCTAATAATACCCAGCATAAAATTTGTCTTTCTCACTGCTGCAGCATGCTGAGTTGACATTTTTATTAAGCTATCCACCAGGACTTCAAGGTCTCTTTCAGTCTTATCAAGTTCAGACCCTATTAGCATATACTTAAACTTGGGATTTTTTTTTGTTCCAATGAACATTACCTACACTGAACTTTATTAGCCACATTGTTGCCTGCTCACCCAATTTGATTCATCTTCAAACCTGGCCACTACATAGCTCAACCCAAGTTTCAGATCATCACAAATTAAATAGCAGCACTACCCCCGATACCAATCCTTGTGGGACCCCACCCCACTGAGTGAACTATTAGTCCTAGTCTCTGCTTCTTGTTGTTTATCTAGTTTTTAATCCATAAAAGAAACCATCCGCTTATCTCCTGACTAAGTTTACGCAGAAGTCTTTGGTGTGGTACCTTTGTCAAAAGTCCAAGTATATAACGTTTACCACGTCATCGCTATCTACATGCTTGTTCCCTTTCTCAAAGAACTCCAAAAGGTTGGTGAGGCAGGACTTCCCTTTGCAGAAGCCATGCTGATTTTCCCTCAGCAGGCTTTGTTCCTCTATGTGCCTTCGATTACAGTTTCTATTTATTTGTCTGAGACAGACAACAGGATAACTGGCCTGTAATTTCCTAGTTTTTTTTCTTTTTCTGGACCCCACAGAAACAAATGGAAATGACTACCAATTTATTTTCTAATAAAACTAGTCTGAATTCCAATGTTTTTTAAAAATTAAATGAATTTTTTAAAAGGCAAAGAAACTGAATTAGAATCCTACTTCCCCAATGTACTTAATTTTAAATGTAGCTGGCTCATCTGATTTTGATTTACCCAGTTAGAGGATTGTTGCCACTCAGGACTCAAATTCTTACATTAAGGACTTCTTGGATTAGGGTTGTTAAGAGAAATTCTCTTAATCCCCTTTTACCGAAAATGCAGCAATTGTTTTATTTCCCTCCTTTTAGGAATATGGAGTCTGTTTCTAATGAATTCTGGTTCATTGAAAGAGAAATGCAAAGGCAGGAGGGGCAAGAAGGGAGTTTCTGTGAAATTTCCAAATTTCATACCGTAGATACTCTGAGGCTGGCAATGTCTTCCCAAACCTTCATAGCCTCCTGCTAGAGTGCCACCCTGTGGTGTGTAGCATAAAACCACTTCAAGGGCAGAAGTTATAAAAGGGTGCATTGATTTCTCTTCAAAGAAAAATGAAAGAGAAATCCCTCTTATGAAAGAGGAGGGAAAGAGAATAAAAAGAACCAATGGCTGTATCTGAAAAAAAAGAGAATTTTGAAAAAAGAAGTTCCCCTCCCCATAACAATGCAGTCTTAGATTCTGATCCTGAGCTGCATCATATTATGGGGTTTTTTTCTTTCATGCAGGACCAAGAAGCGGGAGTGCTGCCATCTTGCCTTTTTTCATATGAAATGAGAAAGTCCTAAACTACTGCATCACAGCAATTCTTGAATTTGTATCACCAGTAACGCATGATATAACCACAAGGTCCAGGAATTCTCTTGAGTCCTGAGTCAGACTTCTGAGAGTTTGAGGTGCAACTCCCTGAAGAGAAAGAAAAGTCACAAATATCTGAAAGTGCAATTCTGATCTTTTTGAGACAGAACCTAGGAAATTTACTTTTTGGGGGGTCCCCAGGGAAGGAGGCAGAAAGCACATTTGAACATGATTTGATGATGATCAAAATTGAGGCAACTGTGCTTGAAGGAGGGCTTACCATGTTGTGAAAACAGGACAACAAAACACTTTATTTCTTTATAAGCAAGTTTAAATGCCTCTTTGCAAATTCAAGGGGAAATGAGCAAAGAAATTACAAATGCATAGTAAACTGCATCTTGTTTGGTGTACTGGCTCACACCTCAGTCCTTCATTTAGCAAAGTGGTTATGTCTTTGTGCTGTTTTTTGTTTGTTTGATTACTTCATTTACACTCTCTGCCTTTCTCCCCAATGGGGGACCAAAACAGCGTACGTAGGTAGATTAGGCTGAGAGTGTGGGGCTGGCCCAAGGTCTCCCAGCAAGGTTCCATGGCAGATTCAGAATTCAAACCTGGATCTCTCAGATCCCTAGTTTGACACTCTAACCCTGCTCCATGCTGGTTACAGTGAAAGCAGCCCAGCTCTGCTATTCCCAGTGCTGCTGACCACTGCAAAGATGCCACAAAGCATCTGCTGACAGTGCAATAAGACACAACTGGGCAGTAGCCCTTATTGGATGCCGTCGGGGAATATGGACGCTGAAATGAAGCAGACATTGTAATGAGCCTATCTTTACTAACTCTGACGCCAGTTCTACAATGATCTTGGTAATGAACTGCAAAATGGCTGGAGTATGGATTATAAATTATGATCTGCAAAGTATGTATGTGTGTAAGTACACAAACCCTTGCATATTTGTCCGAATTATAAATACTTAACATGACAGTATCTGTTGTAATAGTCTTATTTTGAGTAAGATCATTTGAAGTGCAAATCCCGGTCGCTGCCAAAACTACCTACAGACAGTCAAAGGACCAGGCTTATTTATAGAAAAAGAAGCCATCACCCCATCACGAAGAAGAACAAAAATGGCACCCCATTGGCCAACTAGGGGGAACCCCAAAAATTCCTGCTTGGCCCCACCAGGTCACCAGCTAGTCCCCTGATGTCAAGGGAGAGTGGGCAGGAGCAGCCAGCAGGAAAAAGCCTGCCCCAAAGAGGCACAGCTCAAATGTGTAGCCTCCTTGCCTCCTAATTTGCTGCCAATGCTACCAACAGCCCAATGAGGCTTTGTGCCTCCCTTGAATCCACTGGGCCTGGGCAAACTGTTCCCAGCTATAATGCCGGGAATTCCCTGTTTGGCAATTCTATGTCAGGATCTGTTAGCTAGTGCGGTGTAGTGATTACACTGTTGAACTAGGATATAGGTGACCCAGGTATGAATCCCCACTCATGCCGTGAAAGCTTGTTGGGTGACCTTGGGCCAGTCAAATAGTCTCAGCCTCACCTACCTCACAGGGTTGTCATCAGAATAAAATGGAGGAGAGGAGAATGCTGTAAGCCACTTTGGGTCCCCACTGGGGAGAAAGGCAGAGTATAAATGAAGAAGGTAAATAAATAAATAGACCTTGCACACACACATTGCCATTTACAGTTTTCTTCTGAAAGAAAAAAACGAGCCTAGAACAGAATTAAACGGGGGGAAATCAACTGATTTTCATGACTAGGTTACATAAGAACGTAAGAAAAGCCATGCTGGATCAGACCAAGGCCCATCAAGTCCAGTAGTCTGTTCACAAAGTGGCCAATCAGGTGCTTCTGGGAAGCCCACAAACTAGATGGCTGCAGCAGCATTATCCTGCCTGTGTTTCACAGCACCTAATATAATAGGCATACTCCTCCGATACTAGAGAGAATAAGTATGCATCATGACTGGTATTCATTTTGACTAGTAGCCATGGATAGCCCTCTCCTCCAGAACGTGTCCACTCCCCTCTTAAAGCCTTCCAAGTTGGCAGCCATCACCTCATCCTGGGGCAGGGAGTTCCACAATTGATCTATGTGTTGTGTGTAGTTGGAGTGTAGTAGGATAGTTTCTTTTTAAAAAAATACCAGATATTAGAACCTTCGAAGGTAAAACAACAACAAAAACTTCATGAATTTTTCCACAAAGACTGATCTAGGGAAGCATTTTTAAGTACTCTGGAGAAATACACAGACCTTCCCACATTCCACAGAAAGATGACCTGATAACATTCCACACTATTGGTGTGAGTTATTAAATGTGATTTGGTAATTCCCCCATTGTCATATGGATAATCTAGGACTAGGGACAGTGATTCCAGTCACCTCTTATTTTAGGAATTAAGCATCGGCCCGTAGTTATTTTCATCTAGGAATTACTGCATTTGGATACAGTTTCCAAACTATATTGCTCTCCTTTCAGACTTACTCCACCTCAGATCCAGTCTCTCAAACCTCTCGAATAAAATGCTGAGGAGAGACAAATTCAATGAAAGATGATGTTAAAAAGAGCCAATAAGTTTCTACACCCCACTGTCTGCAAACAGATTTGGCACCAGTTGTAGCCCAATTAACTGCTAGAGTTCATAGGAAGCATTACAGAGATGACCATAAGAGACAATTCTATTTACAGCCCTTTATATATGCTTTTAGAGCTCATTTCATGGATAAGCAAAAGCAAACTGAGCCAGGAAGCAGTTGGGAAGAAAAAAAGTGACAGATGATAAAAGCCCAGTGTTCTGAAAAACTGTACCCTGCACACTCCATAATCCACAGGTGCTTGAAATTATTAGGCTATTCACAATTTACTTAATAAGTTTCACTTTTCAACTTCAAGGTTTTTTTCTTTTTAAGAGTTGACCTGTATTGATTTTTCAAAAAACTTTTGTTCAGCAAGCATATCCATGGCTTATTGTGTATTATGCCAGGGAGAGATGTCACATTGTCTTGTACAAAGATGCAGACCAAGTTGGACAGATACAACTTGACTTGAACATTTCATACACACACATACACACAAAGGTGTTTGAGCACATTTCATTCTTCATAGTCTCCTATCAGTTTGGATTGAATTAGGTCATATAAGTGATTATCCCCATGAAATATCCTTTCTGATCTTGTTCCCATTTGTGTGCCTATTTAGGGCACCACTAGGACATTGTCCCTCACAGATCTCATTTAAATAAATTGGGTACTTAGAAAATCTGGCACTGTCCTGGTCTTTAGAGCTATTCTGTACATTATGAAGAAGAACCAGAACATGGCCCCAAAGCTGCTAGCAAGACTCACCAGGCCCTGGGCTTACCTGACTCTAGAGTTGCCAACCTCCAGGTACTAGCTGGAGATCTCCTGCTATTAAAACTGATCTCCAGCTGACAAAGATCAGTTCACCTGAAGAAAATGGCCATTTTGGCAATTGAAGCCCCTCCACTCCCCAAACTCCACCCTCCTCAGGTTCTGCTCCAAAAACCTCCCACTGGTGGCGAAGAGGGACCTGGCAACACTACCTGACTCACAGTGGATCTTAGGAGATGCCTGCAGGGCCCAAGATCCACTGTGAACCAAGTGAGCCTGGGGCCAGTTTGGAACATTTCTTCCAGAGATCAGGTCTGCTGACTGTCAGCTGATAGTCAATGCCTTGACCCTTCAAATTTTAAAGCACCATTATTTTCTGGGGGGGGGGGGGGCGGTAGATTTGGCCTTCCATAGAAAATGATGGGCCTTAAAAAATTTACAGGCCTGAGGCATGGACTATTAGCTGCTCCCTCCTCCTAGCAGCTTTTGGCCTTCCCAACACTAGTCCTGATTCAAATGTTGTCAGGAAACTCAGGAATGATATATGGGGGAGACAGCCAAGGGCCTTTTATGCAGGGACGTTTCCCCATGATCACTCCCGCCAATTGCTTTGGGGCTTCCTTTTGATTATGCATGCCTTTTCCGCCCATCAGAGGTCAACTCGCCCTCCCCATGCGTTTTGCCCGCATTTTCCAGATTCTGGCTAAAACAGCATCTGGAAAACATGGGCAAAATGTGTGGGGAGAGCGAGGCGAAAAAGGCATGCATAATCAAAAGGAAGCCCCGAAGCACTTGACAGGGGCGAACCTCGGGATAACATTGCTGCAAAAAAGGCCATACTGTCAGATATTGCCAACCTGATCCAATACCCTAAATATTGGGCAAATTATCAGGTCAGCGATGTCTGACTGCACACCCCTGTTACGGAAAGTGGGTTAGAAAAAACAGTAAATAACATAAATAACAGAGTAAATAACATAAATAACAGAGTTTCAGAAAATGTTTGTTCATATTGTTTGGAGGAACAGCAATAGTAGTTTGGGGAAAACCATAATATTTCTCGGGAAAAATGCTCCCTCTCTTCCTCCCTCTTTCTTTCTTTCTTTCCTTCCTTCCTTCCTTCTTTCTTTCCTTCCTTCTTTCTTTCCTTTCTTTCCTTTCTTTCCTTCCTTCCCTTCCTTCCCTTCCTTCCCTTCCTTCCTTTCCGTTTCCTTCCTTTCCTTCCTTTCCCTTCTTCCCTTTCTTTCTTTCTTTCTTTCTTTCTTTCTTTCTTTCTTTCTTTCTTTCTTTCTTTCCTATTTACCCTTTTGCCCTTACTTTTCACAACTCTGCTTTTTGTGTAAAATCTGGTCCAGCAGATCCTTTAGGTGCAGAATTGTGAGATAGTCAAAGAGAAATTCTTTCGTTACATTCACACTTTCCCAGAGTGAATTTGAGGCAAGATTGGAAGGTAGGACACATTCACATCCACACGTCTAGGACATACATTTCTTCTTGTCCACAATGGCTACATACGTCTGTGTTCTTATTCTATTCCTAAACAATCCTCTATCAAGTTGCGCCTCCTAAATACAAAATAACACATCAGGGAAAACATTGTGCTAAATTTCTTTTGCCCATTAGATATTACATTTTTGCATAGTTCTAAAACTATGATCTGCTATTTGAATAACAATAACAGTAACAATAAGTGCTTTCAGTATTCCAAGTTTTTTAATTATCACAGCAGTCTTTACAACAGCCCTTTAATGTAGGACAGGATCATCACCACCACAATAATTGTTTTATTTATTTGCTCCATTTCGTGCCCTTTCTCCATTCATAGTCCTCTCCCCTCCACATTTCATTCTTATAACAACCATGTGAAGTAGATAATAGAAGAGAGAAGGTGATCAGTTCCACATCACCTAGTGACTACGCAATGTGTTGTTTGACATCTGCCTGTTAAGCCCAGAATAAGAGCTGTGAGTTCACAGGGTGTTCATTTTGTGACTCCTCAAATATGACTCTGAGTAGAAAGTGTGAGAGGGTCTGACTATCTGAAGGGTTCCATCTGGGTGCCCTGGATCTTGAACTTTTAATAGCTATTTATGAAAAAGCTTAGCAATACTTAGAACATGGGAACTTCACCTTAACTCTGAGCTATATGGGCGGCATTTGGGAGGCAAAATTGATTTCCAGTTTAGATTGGCCTTAGCTTCCATGTGTTAAATTTTTGTTCTTAATTTCTAGATGTCTGAATTATTTGATTGTCTTGCAGTGCTTAATGGAAGATACTAATCTTTTAGCTGTACATCTTATCTTCTACTGAGTACTGTTCATGTGACCTGAGGAGAAGTTTATGTATTTTCTGTTCATATAATTTCCATTCATGTATTTCATGCTATTATTACATAAATAAATGGTAAAAAAAACAGGGAACCCCAATGTTAAGATGGTTATCTTAACATTGGGGTTCCCTGTTTTATTTTTATTTTTTAAACCATTTATTTGTTTAAAAAAGCATGGAATTTCTTATGTTTTTGTAGTATGCCAATGTGTAGTGCTTCAATAAATTTATTTTTTAAAATCACCCAGTGACCTGTCTGGCAGAGTGGGAATTGTGACTCAAGTTTCCCTGGTTGCAGTCTGACATTCCAGCTACTATTCCACACTGCCCTCCTTTTGCAGATGGCTTACTAAATCCACCTAGAGGGTTTGTTTCTGAGATCTTAACCGGCTGCCTCCTTGTTCTCTTAGGATGAAGTTGTACGTTCCATAGTTCTGTCACTTCAGCCTACCACATCAGTGTCCATAATCTCCAGATCCAACCAATATTAATTTCAAACAGCACATATTTCCACTTCTACGAAGGCAATGTGAGAAGTACTTCTGAGCAAAGAGGGATCAGCCAATGTGATGGTTCTCCACACCAGCGTAGCCTGTGTCATGGTAAGACGAGAAGGGGGCTTGGTCATCACTGGTATTGATGTGGCTGGACCATGAAATACTTAAGTTCACTTTGTCCATCCAAGAATGCAGTGGGTGGCCATGGTCTTCCAGCTTAGAATGGGATCTCACTATCAGGTGAAGCTTTCTACAGAAGAGGTAGATCCATTTTCATGTATCTCATGAATATTCTGTTTAAGGCAAACATACCTGTGCACTTCAGATGGGCTTTTCTCATTTTCCAAATGGAAGAGGAATTCTGACTCCAGCATTTAATAGATAACATTTTTTTTAAAATGCAGCCTTAAAACAAACAAATTTATGGAGGGACGGAAACACCTTCCATGGCTCACTGTTAAGTATAGAAATATCTTATTCTGCCAGTGTGATTTCAGAGCAGGATGAAAAATGTCAAAAAGGAGGATGACAAATCAGTCTAGTGAGGAAACATGACTCTCCGACAAGAGATGTCATTTGTCATGATTGCCATGTGACTGCACTTTCCCCTGTCTTCGTTTTCAGATGAATGTTAGTTTGGCTGTTAATTTTAAATTATCTCAAAGCAACAAGGGGTCAATAGAAGGAAAAGACATGCATTGCCCTGTAAAAGCTATTAGTGCTGGGGGGGGGGGAGTTTGGCCAAAGGAGGCTCCAAGTTTTTACAACCAGAATGAGGAAGTTCCCACATGATGAGGAAAAGGTTGTCATCATTTGTTAACTCATCAAATATGCCAGGGCATCTGTTCAGAAGTGTATCCCTCCCTCCAAAAAAAAAACCATAGGTAAGCATGGGGCTTTTGTTCACAATGGAAGCAGCTGAGCCCAGCTCTCTGAGCCACTGCATAATATGGGTGGTAATTAAGCCACAGCTTCAAGGTTGCGTGGGCACAAGACAATTCAGCCTAATGAAGTATCGATTGGCTCCAGTCGAGGTAAAACAAGTTGACATTCATTTAGAGGTAGCAATGCGAACATACCACATTGCCACCAAAGAAAGAAAAGTGGCAGTGGGTGGAGAGAGGCAACCAGACTGAATTTTAATCTTGTAAACACAATTAAGGATCTTATTTACAACACGTTGCAATCATTTAAACTAATGCTAATTGCATACTTAGAGCCCTGACATGAGATTCTTAAATCAACAGGAGTTATAGATTGTAAAAAAACACCTGAGAGTCTACCTAGAAACAATGCTAATTTTTAAAAACCTACTTAGAACAGCATTTTTAAACATTTTGAGATGGCATGAGGAACCTGTGGGCTGTGCACAGAATTATGATAACTCTGGTGCGGTCCTGCTTCAACATAATCATTTTATTTAGAAACGTTTAGAAATTGCTGACTGTGCAAGAGCTTTATTCTATGCATTGTTCTTTCCTGACTCTTAACTTTTAAAAAAGCTTTGAAATAAAGCTACTGAAACTGATTCACTGTATTCAATAACATAAATACATAGTTCAGTATATGCTATTATGAGTTTGACAGGGTCACTGTAAAGAGAGTTCTACATTCTACATATGATAGCACTGTGAATGTCCCTGTTAGCATGAACATCCTGTCCTGTGGTTTACCTGACAAATTCAATTCATAAAACATTCAAGATTAATTAAATGGACAACTTTACATGCAGAATCAGGTCATTCTAAATGTTATGAGTATCACTAGTTCAGAAATGCTTAATGAGGTGGTGGTAACTAGAGAGGGGTATTTTTTCAGGTATATTCAGCATTCCAAATATATCCAGGAATTTTTTGGGATACCAAAAAATGGTCCCAAAAAATCCCAGAAATATTCAGGATTAACCAGGAAGATCAGGAGCCAGCATTTGCAGGCTCCCGGGACTGTTTTCTCTCTGTCCCTCCCCCCATTTTTCTCTTGTTTTGTTTTGTTTTGATTTGTTTCTGGGCACTTTCACACATGTCAAATAATGCACTTTCAATCCACTTTCAGTACACATTACTGATCATTTGCAAGTGGATTTTGCCAGTTCATACAGTAAAATCCAGCTTCAAAGTGCATTGAAAGTGGACTGAAAGTGCATTATTCAGCATGTGTGAAAGTGCCATCTGTCTCTCCCAGGGTTCTATCAGCTTGTCAGGCTGCTTCCATCTTCTAATCTGTTTGTCAGTTTCAAGAGTATTTTTTCCTTTGCCAGAGTTGGTTTGTGCCCCACCCTCTTGCTTGGATTTATTCTGCTGTGATTCTCCAGTTTGACATTACTTCTGTTGGGCTTGAACTGCCACAGTGGCCCTGGCTTCTGCTGGGTATCTGTACATTGTCATTGGTTCTGTTGGGCTTGCAACCCTCCTACAGTTTCAACTGCAGAGATTCTCTGGTTTGACTTTGGTCCTAATGAGCTTGCACTGCCAGAGTGGCACTGGGCTGTACTGGGGTTCTGCATATTACAATTGGTTCTGCTGGGCTTGCAAAAGGGCCTACCCCTCACACCTTCAGTTTCCACTGCAGAGATTCTCTGGTTTGAAATTGATTCTGTTGGACTTGCATTGCCACAATGGTTTCGGGTTCTGCTGGGCTTCTGCACATTGCTATTGGTTCTATTGGGCTTGCAAAAGTCCCCTCCCCCAGAGTTTCCACTGAGGAGATTCTCTGGTTTGGTTGTGGTTCTGTTTGGCTTGGCACATTGGCTTATGGTTCTGCTGGGATTACCGGGATCTGCAGTAGTTCTGTTGGGATTATTGTGTTGTTTTTCCCATGGGAGATGTTTGACCAGTGATTGTTGCTTGTAGGCATGGCTTTTGCCCTGGAGGTAGCTTAGAGTGTTCCTCCATAGGAAATAATAGAGGATGGCTGGGGCACCCTGTTCAGGGGCCCATAGAATTGGACCCCTTGGTCCAATCTACTTGAAACGTGGGGGTTATTTAAAGGACAAGCACCAGCAGCTCTGTAATTTTACTGTCTGTACCTTTAAAAACGCCCCCCCCTCCAGCCACCCAGATATCTTCCCCATATGGAATAATGGATCTGAAAAATTCAGAAACTCATAAAAAACCAGAATCTGAATACCATACTGGTATTTGGTATTTGGGAATATCAGGAATACTGATATTTTTGGGGTCCAATATACCCGAATCTGGAAAATATCGTTCGTTTGTTTTTTGCACACCCATAGTGGTGACACAATGCCCAATAACGGCATCCTAACTTGTGAGAATATTAAGTCTCAGACTGAACTGTATAAGGCTGTGGGCAGCATTGTACTGCTATACTTAGCTAAAAGTGCCATATGCTGTCAGTGTAAGACATATTCTGTCAATGCAAGGAGCCTTCTATTCACACAAGAAGTTCTTCTTTTGGCAGAACACATCTGATGTCAGTGGATCAGTCTGTTCTTAGCTGAACAGGCTGGTGTTCCTTACTTATTTGCATAACTTATATACCATCTTTCAGCCTTGAAAGGCCCTGAAGTGACCAATCCAAAATCTGTAACAATTACGTGACAATTAAAAATAACAATTTAAAACAACTATAAGTAAATATGCATTAGAAAAGTTTTTGTCTCAGAATTGCTTCTACTTTGCAGCACAAAAGATCTGTTAAACTATCATTTATTCATTATTGTTGTACTCCTTTCTTTCTTTGGTAAATTGGAAGTAGATTTCATTGGACTGACTACATTGAGATACCCTTAGTTATAAAAGCATTGTCTTCTGACAAATCTCAGAATTTGTCAAATCTCAGATTTTTGAAAAAGCATTTTCAAAATATCCTCCCACAACATTTCTCAAAGGTCCAGCTTTCTTGGTTCATATTTACCTTTACAGTAATACAGGGGGTCCACTCGAAAGCTTTAGAACTTTGAATAAGTACAGCATCCAAGTGGAGGTTACATAATGTAAGGAGGTTTTTTGCATATGGCAAAGCATATCAGAAAGTTTTTTACAGCAAAAAAAGTAGTGTTTCTTATGACCATAAAAAATTGAACAACACTACAACAGAAGATCATTGATATTATTGCAACAATAGACTGGTGTAAACTTATCTTTGAAATATTTACTAATTGACAATAAAAATATATGGAAGCCAACAGACTCCTACAGACCAGGCAGCACAACCACTACTCCTGCATCAGATTCCCAGTGACCAACTGTGTTGACTGACAATCTCCACTAGCTGTTTCTTGCCTAGCTAATTTTTTAACTTCAAATTTAACCTCAAAACTTCCAAGCTCTGATGGGTATTAGATCATCAAAACTGGAATGCAATTCCAGATCATAAAGTATTTTTGTTGCAACACTGATGACAGATCAAATGCTATTTTCCTGAGAATTCCTACAGCTACTTGGAATAAATGTGATTCTATACATGCATACCAGGAACTATACATGCACACCAGGAACCCAGAGCCAGCTAGGAGGAGACACATGCACAGCTGTTTGTTAATGCTAACTTCTTGGTTTTAATGAAGGAGGAGGAGGAGGAGGAGGAGGAGACAAAGAAAGCCATTTAATGAGTAGAACCTTTCTTTTGAAGAAAAGATGGTTAGAGCCAAACTGTGTCTTTCTTGTGTATATAGATTGTTTTAATGAGAAATGGTATGGAATAAATATATCTATATCTATCTATCTATCTATCTATCTATCTATCTATCTATCTATCTATCTATCTATCTATCTATATATATGCCATATCTATAATTCCACAGAAAACACTTGGAAAACAGGCGCTTGGGGGGGGGGAGGGACGACTGCTCAGAAAGCTTGTAAACACCAAGCCAATGCTGAATTGAGCTGATGAGCATTTGCCTCCACTGTCAGGAACAATTAATTGCCTCTGCCCTAGCCATTGCCAAGTCTTTGCCCTAGTTACTGCCTTCTGTGCTGGCTGTGAAGGTCAAATACACTGCCACTCTCTGGCCTGCTATTGAGAGAAAGCTAATAGCTGAGAATTGGGAGGGGATTGAGGGGACAACTACAGAAGATCTCCTAGATATCTCCTCACGATACTTTGCACATCATGAGGGTACCCAGGTCCAAACAACGACAGATAGTGGAGGGAATTAGATAATCAGGAATTCATCCCTCTTTCTTTTGTACAATATAGGAGAAGTTGATTCTCGCAGTACAAAGGCTACCACACTGAAATACTGTTCTACCTCTGTGGGATTAATCAACTCCACCACTGATGATACATTCAAACAAAAAATCAGTCAATGCATTGAAGGATCGTGTGTAGAAGGACAATTACAGCATTCCACTTCATTTATCTTTGATGGAGAAAGTCTTCCTTGGAAAAGGGAAAACTTCCTCTTTCTTCATTGGAGGAAGTTTTTCTTTATCTGAAGAAGAATTCATCATAGGGAAGGGAGTTAATGGATATCATACCCTACACATGTATTTCTATTAGTGAGATTTTTGATTTTATAAACACACTTTGTTTTATAAACACACTATGATTATTCATTCTTGCAAGTTCTCTGCCAGTATGCTTTTCTCAGTGAAAGAAAAAAATCAATTTCATATAATTCTCATCTTCCAAAGGTGCTAATATTTTTTGCAGCTTGCATCAATCATATTTTCTTAGGAAAATACTTGCAAACAATCCAGAAATGTGCTAATGTGTCTAATTGCATCTCAGTTCCCTCCGGCAGACAGACAGTCCTTTAAAAGGTAACTCATTAGGACATACTTATTGCCAGATGTTAAGAGCCACATAAATTACACAACTTCTGCATGAAGTGAGGACAGTATTTTCACTGAGTAACACTTGAAGAAGTATTTTAATAATTAGTATACAGCTACACACACAAAAGTAAAGAAGTAATTTCTGGAAATTCCAGCATATTCCCTTTGGAATTTTAAGCAGTGCTGCACATTTACCAGTTTTAAATAATTTTGTGAACGCTGAAGATAATCAATCCAACTTTATTAGGAAGTGCTTTTATTTGAATATATTAATTCCAGAACTATGAAGGCATGCAAGTACAAGGAAACCTATGTAAATATTCCTTACTGAAACTGCCACCAGCCTACCTTTCTATACCATTTACTGCTTATAGCAACTAGATATAAACCACTGGGTGCTTTTATATGAAATCTGTTGAATCAGCTGTACTTCAGCTTTGCACGGAAGTGTCTTCTATGTACACCTGTCTGTTTTCTGCCTTCTGTTCTGTGGTACCTATGGCCCACTGAGCATGGGACTACAAATGACATTATATCAACTGGCTATCCAATTGGTTTAGAAGGTGTTAGGAGAAAAAAACAACATTTTAAGTTCTAGAACTTGGAATGCCCGACAGTTATAGATCAATGGCTCATAGAGGCAAACACATTTTTGTTTGGATAGAAGTTAATAACTGCTTCTACATAGTCTATATAAAATCTGAAATACAAAGCTGATGATGCACAATATACTGAATCAAACACTTATTTCCACATGCTGAATATCATTAGATGTAAAGTCTGATGATATGTAATATTTAACATACATGTTATCTGCATTTTGACACATAGTTCTCATAACTCTTTCAAAAAAACCTGCATGCTATATTGGAAGATTTGTTATCCGTAGTTCAATACAAAGATTCTAAAGGCAGGGCAGAATATGGCGTGTTTATACTTTGGAAAAATCTAAGTAATTTTGGAACAAAAGATACTTTTTGATAATATTTTGATTGCGATGAAGGATAGTTCTGGTTTCCTTCTGTTGAGTGCAGGAAAGGAACACCATCATTTTGCCATGTGAAAATTAATAAGGAAAACATAATGATCACTAATTATCATGGTATTTATTTATACGTCTATATGCTTTATCCTTAGAAACATTTAAAATTGTACACAGAAAGCAAGCTTTGTTCAAAACATTCTGTGAACAATGGACTTAGATAGCTGCTTAGAGAGTGGTTGGCTGGGAGGCAGAGAATGAAGGTCCCTGCGACCATAGTCAATTCACCTGAAAGTGTTTTGGAATTTTTTAAAGCGAAGAGAGATTATACAGACATTATACAGGGCATTTTTTTAAAGAGAGAGAGATTACACAGAATCTTTTTAAAAAAAACTATGGACTGCATGTATGTGAAATATGTGAGAAAATTCACAAGACTTGTTGCTTTTGGTGGACAATTTACATGGACACTTCATCATGCACAAAAGCTGATTATTACTCCAGGTCAAACTACACATGCTGTTGGAGATTGGTAACTGGCTCTCCAATGTATAATTTAGCTGCAAAATGTATGGATGGGGTGGGGTATGGATTGGCCCTGTGGAACTGAGTTACTTTTATCCAATAAGGCAACCAAACAAAACATGCAACTATATTGTAGCTAATTGCTTCTCCAATGGATTAAAGCAGAGTAAAAGAGAGCATTTTTGATAGAAGAAACAGTGCGAAGACCCCTATTTCATAGTGCAATAGATCCAATCAATAGCAGCCCGTTCTTCCTGGGGCTATGTTACCAGTTGGAGGATCCAATTGTGGATCTACAATGCACATGTAGATTACACCTCATTCTGTGGGCGAAAAAGGAACACTTTGAGAGATTGGATAAAAAAACTCTACTGCTCTGTTGAACTCAGTGTCTATAAATCATTGGTCAGATTTGATTGGTACAATAATAAAGTTGTAGATTATGATCTAGAAAAGTATCCATATGTTTCAGGTTTTTTTATCTTTTGGTTTTGGAAACCAGCTGAGCCCACAACTAATTTTTGTGAGCTACTTTATGACAAACTGGAACAAGTCAGGAAATGACAACCTCTGCCGAGTATATTCCTTATGTTATTCAGGCCCCAACCTTTCTTATTTTGAGTGGCCTCTTTCCAAGTTAAGTTAAAAAAATAGCTCAGAATATTTAACAATCTTCTAAATTAAGAAATTTTAGGGTTCTGTTTTTCCACTTGTTGAAAGCCAGCATTCATCATCAGAACAGCGTGAATAACAGTGTGATCTTCACAAAGGAGGATTATTCCCACATCTTCTTTAAATTATAAATTATACTGATGCAATTTACGCAGAACAACTTTGATCAATATTTAGCCTCACGCTCAAACCAATCAACTAGGAAGTTAAATGTGAAAGCAGTAGAATATACTTGGCATGGCTTTAAAAAAATTAAATAATTTCCTTCTACCCTTACATCTATTTTTCTTATTATGTGAATGTATTCCCTAGTTTTTTCTCTTTATATTCATTTACATTTTTTTCAATGGTTTCAGTTCAGTACTCTGCTTTTTACTGTTGGATTTGTAGGCTCATTTACACTGTGTACGGATGTTTTAGATGCTTTATATGGTATTGGCCTCTACAACACGTCATGTATACTTATTTATTCTTTTTTTTATTTATTGAACTTCATTTATATCCCACCTTTCCCCCCAATGTGGACCCAAAGCAGCTCATGTAATTCTTTCCTGCTCTATTTTATCTCTCAACAACACTGTGTGGTAGATGAGGCCAAGTATGTGCCTGGCCCACAGACATCAAGCAAGTTTCCATGGCAAACTCATCCGAATGCCTAAAAACTCTGGTCAATAAGGGCAAAATCAGCCTATTTCTAACATCCTGATAAAATTCACAATACAACAAAATATGAGTAATTATCTCAACATCAGAGTTACAGGGGCACAACCTATACTCCAAAAGTAAATGCTAGAATCTCCCACTGAGAAAAGCCGATGGAAAGGCATTAAAACAAGCTCTTGAAAAAGCCCATCAAAATTTAGTAAAAGTAATGGACGTAAGATAAGGAGCCAAAGAGCATCCCTCCCAAGTCTTTAGAAATCTATATGGTCTTGTTAGAAGGGTCCTCTCATTCTGCAATTTGATGTCTATAAGTCGTTGACTAAGTCGTTGCTCTAAGTCTATAAGTCGTTGCTCTGCTCAGGCCCATTTCTAGTAAATTGTCAGGGGCTAGACCTATTGAGAGAAGTTTATTAATTATCCCTCTGCTCCATGCAGTGTCCGAATTCCAAATGTGCCTGCAGGCTCAAAAAGGTTGGGGACTCCTACCTTAGACAGTATCTTTGTTTCATTGTTTCCTGTTCTGTAATCTTATTTGTACTGCAATCTTATTTGTACTGCATTTTAATTGTATATCTTATGCTACCAGATTGAATTATTTTCTATATTTTGTAACTGCCTAGAGTCCCAGTGAGAAGGGGGGGGGGCTATAAATTAGGTAAATAAAAATAAAGTAAAATATACCTATATAAGGATGAAACTGTGGGCATCCTTTGTTCCCCAAGCACATTAACACAATTGAATAGAAATATTTTCATTAAAATTGACACCTGTTTTCTGGCAACTGCATATAAATAACCTATAATGGTGGCGAAATCATCTATAACGAACACACAGAATTCTTCCACTTTGTAGTAGTAAATACATTTTTTCTCAAAGCTCAGCCTGTGAGTGAAAAATTAGGTTCAGATCAACCTCACTGTTCTAAATAAAATGTTACATGTGTCTTTACTCATAAATGAAAGGGCTCTGTTAGGGCTTACCTGATGGATACAGAAACACAGCAATGCTGATGGTTACTTGGTTCTACAAACTATGTAATTCAACAGGGATCCCAGCAAACCTTAGCACCTTGCTATACCATTCTGTATTAATGCCTCCATTCAAATGCATATTTAATTCAGTTTTGCTGAAGTGTAATGGCTGGCACATGTTCCCTGTGTTCATTGTCTACTCCTGGTGTGTAATTAAACACTAAGCTCTTTGGGACTTCCATTTACATGAAAAGGGCCCTAGAGGAGCACACTGTTGATGTTAATGATCAACTGAAGAAACAGAACATGTGTAAGATGATTCTGCTTTGGAACATCTTTCAGATCAAGTAAAAATGGCTGTTGTCTTTTGTAACCCACGCAGAAATTAACACTAGATTATAAATTCATAAAGGACTGGAGCGTTTAGGTGTAAATGTTTAATGCAAATCCCTGAGTATATATCAGGGATCAAATGTATATTCAGAAGATGTACACTCTGGGACCTGGTTTGGATTTTAATATGGACGGCTTGAATATTGCTGAAGGAGCACTCATTCTGTTAAAAATTAGCCATTGTTCTGTGACGTCTTTGATCATATGCAGATTTCTTGATCAAAACACATCAAAATCTTCATCTAAAACTTGTGCTTATTCTTTGCCATCACATTTAGTGTCCCTTTCTCCATAAGAAATAGTCCTTTTGAAGTGGTTTTGTATCTACTGGCTAAAGAACACTAAAAGGGGCCACCACTGTATATTACAAAAAGGCATTCCACAGAGTGTAAGAAAGTGACAGTTCTAGAGGGAATGCTACTCTGAACCTGCATTATATAATAAGGCAAGATGCTGGAGTAGTGATATTCATTGGAAAGGGATACATTTTAATAAAAAAGGCTCTTGAATTATTTAAGTTAAGGTTCTGCTTCACTAACAAATCCATGTATTATAGATACAAAAATTTAAGGCCAGTCCTTTGGAAAACTAGCACACGGCTGTAACAACTACATGGCCAAGTGACTGAATCAATCCTTTTTAACTTTAAAAAAAGAGAGAGAGAGAGAGAGAGAGAGAGAGAAACGAACAGATAACCTGGACAGATAACCTGGACATTCAATGATTAAAGCTCAGTTAAAGCAACCAGCGGTTTCTGCATTTATCTTTGTTATTTTATCCCCAAATGCAAACTAGTAACTCATTAGCCCTCCATTCCCAATCAAAACCCTTTTGTTCTTGGAATCAGTGCAGAAACATGGGGATATTTGAAATTAGTATTTAAACAATACCGAATGTCAGCTGCATGCTTTGCTGTGTTTGTGACACCTGCAATTATCAGTTTTGTATCCTGCAGATTTGAATTATGTCATTCATACTGTAAAGGTACAGTCAGTACTACATGAAGGTATTATTCCCGTTTCATTAGGGTCCTTCTATTGCAGTTAAATATTTATTTACTGCTGAGCACAGGAGAATGCCAAGGCATAATAAAGCCAAGGTCCGTTCCCAGAGAACCTTGAAATTCACTTCACACAGATGATCAAGAGTAGGAAGAGAAGGGAAATTTCTAGCAAGGGGTAAGGCTGACATCGGGGGAAAATCAGGAGGTAGTGGTGGTAGGGTAGGAACTGTAATTTACTAGATTTAGTTGCAAGTGAACATTGTTAGGCTCAAACTAGTAAGACTAGAGTGGTTAATAAGTGGTTCTGTTAAAGACTGTTATGGCCCTGCAGAAGGATTCAATTTTTAAAAAGGCATTACATATACACATTTGTGATTTGCAATCTGTGGTCTCTGTTCTTCTCTGCATAACATATACAATTAGCTCATCGGCCGTTTAGTTTAAATCTGTAAGTGCAGTCGACATTGTAAGACTTTTTTTCTCCTCGTTTGCTTATTTTTTTAATCAACCACCCTTAAAAATGCTTTTGTTCTTAATGTGTGTTTGTGTCTCTCTCCTCCTGACATCCCTTCTAACTACAAGTTTTCCTTAATTGGCAGGTTTGCATTTGAGCTTCCTAGGTTGCCTGACCCCTTGTTACTCATTCTGCAGTGTCAGGAAACAGAAATGTCATTTTTGATTAGGGGCCTGAACCCTCTGGTCCTCTCTCTCATACAGTAGGCAGTCTTGTTCTGTACATACTTTAGCTGCAGGGTCAGCCTTAGGGGAACTCTAAACAAGTGTCCACATGGGACACCAAATGGAAGGGGCACGGGTAGGGGCAAGCGTTCTTTGAGCTCATTTGTCTCCCACAAAAAGTCACTTCTGTCCCTTTAAATGTAAAATGTCTGCCGGTGTTGCCCGTTCAGACACAGTTTTGTGCCTCTGGCTTGCTGCACATGGCATATCAGTGATGTTAATAACATCACTGCCAAACATTGTGACACAGAGAGGTTCCTCTCCTAACACCTTTTCTCTGAACTGCAGCGTTAAAGCTTCATTTTTGATTCCGAAAATCTCTGCTACACCAACTCTGACCCTGTTTGGTTCACTATTATCTCCACTTGCTTGAGGCATACCGAAACTATAAAGATGGCCCTGCAAAGCTAAGGTAGACCTCTTATACACTGAATGTACAGAGTGTCATAACTCTCACATTTGCGGGGAAACCTAGACTTGCCTTCGCCTGTATTCTCGGTTTAGGCCTAGAAAACAATAAACAAAAGAATCTTTTAATAGCAACATTACTTATGCTATTAATTAGTAATTGTGGCAACTCTATACTGACGGATTCACAGATCTGCAGCTTGAGGACTCTTGGATCCAGCTTGAGAAACAGGTAACAGGTTTAGGCTGGTTTACTAGCCGTGACTGTTCCTGGAAAGGATGAACCTGACCTTAGCTACATGGGCCTTATTAACACTGAGATTAAACTACTGTATCACACTGTATGCGTGGCTGCCTTTGAAAATAGTTCAGTAACTTTAACTGATGCAGAGTGAGGCAGCCAGGTTGATAACTAGGATTCACTGCATAGATTATAACTTTGCTATCTCACACCAACCCCAGCAGAGGGAATAAATTATAGGATTTTGGTTGGTTAATGGAAGGGTGGGAAGGGGGAGAAAAGGGTATCTCCAGCCTACTGGCTTCAACTTTTCCTAACCATGGAGGAATTGCCAGTAAGCAGAAGAATAAAGAAAAAAGATGTTAAAACAAACTCTAGTAAATCTTTATCCATCACAAATTGTACTAAAAATACAACCAAAGCTTATTTAATGAAGAGGCATGAGAACCAAAGTAGGTACAGACTCAGACATACATAGCAAACTGAAGCTAAAACCAGAATCTTCTATTTTTCACTATTAGGCTCTCCACAAGCCCATCACAGTCTTTCGTGCTGGTTGGCTATATTTATCTGATGTTGTTGCTTCAAATCTCTGGAGGTTCAATCTCAACAAGGCTTCCATTTGGTTGGTTTCCCCATATTTCCCCTTTCCTGGCCTCACAATGCTGTGGAAAATTGGAGAAGAGAGGCATTCACGGCTATTGTTGCCATGGATTGACTTGTCCTAGTCCAGATTCAAATAAAGCTTGAGGCTAGATTGGCTGGGGCAGGGAACAGCCAGGCAATAAGGGGGGGGGGGGCAACAGGCAGAGGTTTTTTATTTGCTGCATCACTTGCATCTTCAGCTCCTTATTATTCAATCTTCTCTGAGCTGTCTAAAAGAAATTTAGGACTAGAAGTTCATTATTGGACTGAATAGATATGAAAATATCTTATAACTTTCTTGCTTGTTATCTGGATGCAGTGACATTCTCTTTCCTGAAGAGTCATATCTGGCAGACATGAGCCAATAGTATTAGTTCATTATACTGATGTGGTTCGGGCCTATCAGATGACATGTGTTGCAGGGGACTAGGATTTGGAAGACACAGGTTCAAATCTCTGCTCTGCCATGGAAGCTCCCAGGTTGCCCTTGGGCCAGTCATACTCTCAGCCTAACCTACCCTCCCAGAACTGTTGTGAGAATAAAATGGAGGAGTCTAGAATGATGTAAGCAGTTTTGGGTTCCTACTGGGGAGAAAGGCAGAGTATAAATGAAATAAATGAATGAATAACATAAATACATTCTGAAATAATATGGAATTATTGTATTGTATAAATTGCATGGTAATTATTCAGATTATATTGCTCTGTAACAAAATAGAATATTGAAGAATAAATCCTCCACATATGAAGCTAGATTGCTGTTATAATGAATATAGCAAGATTCTAAAATAAAAGATTAGGAAATTAACAGAAGTAGCGTTTGATTCTCCTTGGAATATATTTTAATGGGTAGAATGGCTGAAAAACTTAATATGACACTTAGTTAGTTGGGTACAAACTGTCTCAATAAAAGTCATCATAACCTTATCCCAGCTGAAAACTCAATGTATCAATCCTCTCCTGGATGAAATATATCACTAAAGACTTCTTGACAAGTTGTCATTAAAGATGGGAAGACACTCTACACAAGAGAAGAGCTATTAGCCCTGGCATTCTGGCTGAATTCTATACTGCTGTTTGATTAGTGTTTAATCTCTAACTAGAAAAGTAATTCTTCCACTTACCATTCATGATGCGCTTCTACAGAATAGGACTTCTTCAGAAGTGATACAGCCAGCTTCATTTCACTGTAGGTTTTTTTTTTTAATCTTCTTGGTGGTAAAAGTGATTCCAAAGCGATATGATCGTTTTCAGAAAGGAGAAATGAAAAGGAAAATAGGCAGAGGTCAAGTAAATGTATACAGCCTCTATATACAATATTTACAGTTGTTTGTAAATTGTTTCTCTTTGCATTAAACCCACCTCAGGCAATCTGGACTTAATGGAAGTCTTAATTAGGGCAATCTGGAATTCACCTTCCATGGCACACATATAGGCTCTGTGCACATTTCAGTTGAATGGAGGAAATTAGGAGATGGAACCATGGTGTGACTTTTATTATCCCTAGGGTTGCCACCGGTGGGAGGTTTTTGGGGTGGAGCCTGAAGAGGGTGGGGTTTGGGGAGGGGAAGGACTTCAATGCCATAGAGTCAAATTGCCAAAGCGGCCATTTTCTCCGGGGAAATGATCTCTATCGGGTGGAGATCAGTTGTAATAGCAGAAGATATCCAGCTAGTACCTGGAGGTTGGCAACCCTAATTATCCCCCTCCTCGTGGGTGAAAACGCATGGTCGCTTTAGCCTCCTTTATTCCCTGTATCAGCCAGGATTCAGCCAGGATCGAACATACGTTCGATCCTGGCTGAATCCTGGCTGAAACAGGGAATAAAGGAGGCTAAAGCGACCGTGTATTTTCACCCAGTGTTTCTTGAGAACTTCAACAGATCTCCTGTTGGCTTTCCACTGGCTGAATTGCCAGTTTGACTCTGCATCAGAACTGGTCCAAGTAGCCCAATACTAATAATCCTTATTGGTAGTGGCTCTCCAGAGCTTCCACCTAGAATATTTGCCAGACCTTTTCACTGGAAAAAAAAATAGAACAGTCCATCATCTGCACGTAAATCTCATGTTCTTCCACTAATCTGTGCCCCTTGCAGGTTGATATTTCTTAAAAAATATTTATTTCATTTTTATTTACAACCTACCTTTATCCCAATGGAAACTCAAAACAGTTTATATCATTCTCCTCTCCTCTTTTATCGATGCAACAACCTTGTGAGATAGTTTAGGCTAAGAATAGGGGTGTGCACCTAAACTGAACATATACCAGCAATCCACCATTTCAGTTTGGCTGGACTATATCTGAATAAAAACAACACTCCTGGAGTTCTGGAAGCAACTAAAAGTTATCTCCCAGAACTCTGAGAGTATTTTTGGTTTTTGTGTTCCCCCTCCCTTGGCCTTTAATTTTTTTTTTTTTAAGAAAAAGGGGAAGGAAGGCATGACTTACCAGCTCTCCATGGCTTCATTACAGCTACTATTCCTGCCTTCTGTGGGAGGCAGAGCTAGCCTGGACTCCGACAACCAGAGAATGGTAGTTGAGTTCCTGGGCCAATGTGTGGTCTCCTGGCTGCAAATTGCATCTGGCCAGGGTTCTTTGAGATATCAGAAGCCTTTATAAGTCTCTGGAAACCTTCACAAGGCTATGGAGACTCACAATGGCTTCCAGAGAGTCATGATGCCCCGTCCATCTGAGATTTGCACCCAGGAGCCCGTACACCAACCCAGCAGCCTGGCAGTCATTTTATGGCTGTTAATCCCATGTGAGCTCTACCTCCCACAGAAGGAAGAGCCAGAAGTTACAATGTGACTTTGGAGAGTTGGAAAGTCATGCCTCAGTTCATTTTTCAGTTTTAAAACTTTAAAGGACCACAGGAGGGAATTTCCTTTCAGATTTCAAGTTAGAGTTTTTCTCCAGGGAATGCTTTTGATGTACTAAAATTTCTGAATCCAAAAATTGTGCCTGAAAAAATTGTTAAAATGAAATCAACTCCTCCTGAAATAGCTCCACATATTCTCTGTAGAGAATATGAAATTGAAATGGAAA
The DNA here is from genome assembly GCF_029931775.1 of Euleptes europaea. NCBI lineage: Eukaryota > Metazoa > Chordata > Lepidosauria > Squamata > Sphaerodactylidae > Euleptes > Euleptes europaea. Next base: position 35,034,700 of record NC_079319.1, read on the forward strand.
ATTTTGCACAACCCTAGCTGGGAGTGTGTAACTGACAAGCTTCCATGGCAGAGTGGGGATATAAACCTGGGTCTCTAACCACTATACCGCATTGGTTCTCAGATGAAAGTACAGAACTCTGCATTCCTCTTACAGCATCAGACCTATAAATCAAATTCATAATTTTTATTGTTCTACCAATTCCTCTTTTCTTCACACTGAATTTTCCCCATAAACTGTCTCTGTGTGTGTCTTAAGTGCCGTCAAGTCGCTTCCGACTCATGGTGACGCTATGAATGAAAGTCCTCCAAAATGTCCTATCTTTGACAGCCTTGCTCAGATCTTGCAAATTGAAGGCTGTGGCTTCCTTTATTGAGTCAATCCATCTCTTGTTGGGTCTTCCTCTTTTCCTGCTGCCCTCAACTTTTCCTAGCATAACTGTCTTTTCCAGTGACTCTTGTAGTCTCATGACGTGACCAAAATACGATAGCCTCAGTTTAAATGCCACAAACTGCCATAAACTGTAGGCATTTTTAAGTGTTATCTGTGTCAATAAATCATAATTACACATGATGTGAATCATAATTTTGCATGTACAATACACTGAATGCATTTAAAAACTTATATTCATGTGCATCCAACTTGCATATGTAATAGAAATTATTATATAAAACCAAAAGCAAAAAGCAGAAGACCAAAACCATTGATTAAAAATATAAGCATAAAAAGAAAGGAAATGGGAAACATTTACTCATCCCTAGCTGCAGATAGTGCATGTAGCTAATTGTTTTCTGCTAAAACAGAGGCCCAAGAAATCGTATGGCAGCAATTATACAGACTAATACCAAAAGCCCAGATCTGAAAGTCATGGAACAATAGAGAAACTCTAATGGAGTGTATAATTCAAATTTGCAATGGGAGTAGATAATGTTTTCCCTCACCCCAAGGTAGAGTCTGTGGCTGTGGCAACCCTGAGTAGTGCCCCTGGCTCCATCACAGTCACCTCAATTCATGCCAGCTGGGGCCTGCTCACATGGCCCGCCTTTTCCACTCCACCCCAACACCAACTTCCATGAAGGAGGGAAGGAGGAAGGAAAAGGAAGTGGCCACCAACTCTACGGTGGGATTCCTAACCCACTTGGCTCACAGGCAGCATCCAGCCCCTCTACCCTTCCAGGTTCATGCATGATGCCTTGGGAGCTTCCAGGTCCTTTTGAACCCAGCCTGGGCATGGCTGGTTAAGGATCAACTGGCTCAGGGCTCATCAGCTCTGTGCACAAAATCAGTTGGGGGACAGCATAAGTTGAAGCATAATATGGACAACATGGGGGACAGAGCCCCTGTCAGCACACATTTGTGTAAAAACAAGGCTAAATAATTCCAACAATGACACCAGCTGAGTTTGAACCCAGGTGGGTTTGCCTGAATTGCGGCAGTCATTTAAAGCTGCCTGCAAGGAAGTAGCCCACACTAAAATGGGAGAGAAATATTTATGGTGATTGCAGATCAACTTGTTTAATAAAACTTGTTCAACCCATATGCTTGTAACTTCATTCTGGGCAGTGGTGGCAAAATCTTTAAGGATTAAAAACTCTAGCTAAAGTAGTTCTCCTTTCTCTAAATGAATTATTATCGCATACCCAGTGCTAATCTTCATTTTCCTCTCCCCTTTTCCATGTGTTCTCATAGTTTGCAAAGTCTCCAGTCCAGCTATTAAGAGTCTAAACCATCCTTTTTTGTGAAAGCAACAAATCACAAAAGGAAATCTCATTGATGGAATTCCACAGCAGCACATGGAGGATACCAGTGATTTGAAGTCAGGGAAGCTAATGATGTTGGAAAGAGAAAAAGATGGGTGAAGGGAGTCACTGGATTGGAAAAATTGAACCTGAAAAGTAAATTTATCTGAGAGAACAAAGCCAGAGAACATAGTGTTGGTGGCTGGGAATAAACAACAGGGAATGGTGTCCTCTGCCTGTGCCCTCTGCTGTTATAGAATTTTGAAGGACTCTGAAGTCACCATTGTCAAAGAGAGGAAGCTGAACTTAATGGACCATCAGTTTCAGCTATTAGAACTGCTCCTATATTTAATTACTACCACTGCTGCTCCTCATCACCCATAGAGTGGCAATATGTGTGTCAGTACACAGATGGAATGAAAATAACAGATTCCATCTGAAGATTCTGTAGAAAAAAAATTAACATCAAGAAACATTTAGCTACTATAAGGATGGAAGTGAAAATCAGTCTCTACCCTTATCAGTTTTTTCTTATGATCAGTTTAACCTTAATTACTGTTTCAAAATCGAACACTGTTATTCAGAAAGCAGCCGTTATCTTGCATAACAACACAACAGCAAAAAAAGTACAGTCTATGTACATTTTATGATGCACGCCATAATCCTAGTTTACAAGACTTCCACAAAATACTGATTCCCTGTAATACAATGGAAATAAACACTTTGCTGCTACGAGATGTGCTTATAGGTTTTCTTCACATGAATGGAACTGTCCCATAATCCACCTTCCATCAAGCCCAGTTTTACCAGCCCATTCTTTCCCATCGACTTTTCTTGCCCTTTAAGCATTTCCTAAAGAATTAGCATTAAAATACCTCAATATCAATTCACAAATAATCTGATATATTAATATAAATGGATGGAAGACCCCCCCCCCAAAATCAACTATTTACAAAGCATTCATTATTGATTCTCTATTAAGACAATGTCCTACATTTTTACTCCCTAAAGAGCTCCATGGTAGCTGACAAGAAAGTACTAACAGAAGTTTGTTTTTGCTGTCAAGTTGCAGCCAATTTATGGCGGACCCACAGGGTTTTGAGGCAAGAGACATTCAGAAATGGTTTGCCATTGCCTCCCTCTGCATTGAGACTTTGGTATTCCTTGGTAGTCTCCCATCCAAATACTGACCAAAGGCCATCCCTTCTTAGCTTGCCAGATCTGATGAGATCAGGCTAGCCTGGCCTGTCCAGGTCAGAGCTAACAGAACCTACTACCACAATAATATCAATAGCACTTAAAGTTTTACAAACAAATAAGCTCTAATAAACAACAAAAACAGAATCAAACACAAAAACACAGCAACAGCAATCTATCGGAAGTAATCAATTAAAAATGGTGAGGACACACAAGAAAAGACACAAAATACAGTAGCGGTAAAAAAAAAACGCAATGAAAAATAATGTCATGTAATTTGAAAGGCCTCCACACCTTAAATTATACTAGATGGCCAAAACAGATGGGAAAGCTGCACTTCTGGCCCTGGAAAGTTACACGGTATGGAACACAGTGAAGATCCACCATTCTCTCTGATAATGCAGCTCTCATAATAAAGTACCATTGGTTCATATGGGTGAATGCAATATGTCAGCTGCTTTGGACCAAAGATAGCAAGGACTATAAAGAACATTTGCCTACCCACAGTGAATTACCAAAGAATTACCAAGGTTTATATAGAACTTGCCTTTTTTGTCTCTCACTCATATGTTGTTGTTTTAGGCATTGTTCTTTTGCTCAGTATCATTGCTGGTATTTCCACTTTTCCACCACTAAAATGCCATTTTCCACAATTTTAAGCCATTTATATCTTTACAAGAGGGGGACCTGTGACGACTCAAAGGGGAAGGGGAAATCCCGTCCTCACTCACTTTGCCCCTCTTTTGTTCTGTCTCCATACCCTCCTTCAGTCTTTTGTCCCTTCCTCTATAACTTTTCTCCTGGCCTTCCTTGTCAGTCTTCTGTCCTGGCTTGTATGCGTACTTGCCCACCTGTCCACTTTCCTGCTCAATTCACTGCTCTTTTCCCATCTGGTCTTTCCTCCCTCCGCATGCTTTCTGCCCACCCACTATCTTCTCTGCTCACTCACCTGTTCAGTCTTCCTTGCCCCCACCCTTCTACCTGTTCAGTTTTTCAGTCACTGCAAAGAAGGGGTGGAGAAGTTCTTGTCACTGGGCAAGAAATGAGTCTGAATCATGGCAAAGTGGAAACCGGAAGGAAACCATCAATGCAAATATAGACAGGCAAATTCAAAAGTTGAGATAAAACCAATAACAGTAAAGCCAATAATTGTAAGTACCTGTCACTCAAGTGTATGAGGAGCTATGCTTTAGTCAAGCAACTTATGCATACATCTTGGAAAGAATACTGGACATGGCTCTTGTATAATTTGTGTTTCCGATCATTCATGTTTTTAAGAATTGGAGCTCAATTTTTATTGATTTCTATCGCACCCTGCTATTTGCTAGTCAGATTCATAGCTGTCTCCCCATCTTCTCTCAGACATGTAAAACATCCTTTCTAATCTTTACTGATAGACCCAATTACAAAGGTAAGATAACTCTATTATTAAGAAGAACTCTAATATAATAAATCAAGCCATAAATAACCTTAAAGGACTCTTCTACACCGAGCTGTACTTAACATATTCTTTATTAAGTAGAGTTTATAAATTATACAGCCTTTCTCTCTGATTCGCAGCATTTCTATTCCACAGTAAGAGCCCTATTTCAGACAATACTATAATGTCAAACCAATCAAAAAACGCTCTTTAAATGGAAGGCATTATATATTTCATAGATATTGCATTCAAATTCCCTTTGCCACTTTAAATTTTAATTGCCTTGAAAATGTTCAATAAGTCATCTAGTCCATGCTATATTTTCAAATTCCACATTATCTCCCCATTAAATACATTAAATAGTAACTAAATATTATTTGTCTTTTCAAAGACCCAATTTATCCTTTAAAAATCTGCCAATTAAGCTTTTGGAAATGAAATGCATCTATGAAAGCTACCTTGTATTTCTTAAAATCTGAAGGGCTGAACATGTGATGGTGTCATTTGGTTCACAATTTTGAAGTGTCCCCCCCCCCTTTACCTGTGAATCATCTTTTGAAATCAAGGAATGATTTCCTTCTCCTTCAGCCCTCGTGATTCTGTAAGAAGACTCATATAAAACATTTGCATTCTCCTTGGGTGTATTTTCCACATATCTGACCCTTTCCTACCTGACATGCAGGAATGCTCATTCAGAAAGTAAGAACCAAAATCCAAACTAAACAAGCTCTCAAAAGGGGAAATAATCCAAACGAAAGTTCTTTTGGCTCTGGGATCCAAACTGATTTGGTGAGAACTCTTATGACCCTTGGCCAACACCAACCTAAAACCTGAGTCTTCCTTGCCTGCCAGAAGTTCCATCGCATCCTGGCATCATGGCATGAGATGATGTTAAGATCAGCATCTTAACACATATCTTTAAAGCCATCAGAAACTGCTGAACTGTCATGGCCCAGGCTTCAACAGGCGAAGCATCATCAGAGGAAGAGCCTGAGCAGGGAGAAATAACGGGCATTGCACCTCAGGCAGCTGAGAATGCAGGGCAGGGCGAAGAGCAACAGGTAGGAGTAAACACCAGCCCTGCTGAGGATTTGGAAGTAAACACAGAATCACCTCCTAGGCACAACCAGATGTAGCTGTAACTCCACAGAAGCAGGACCCACCCAGCTCACCTGAAGACACTCAACAACAGCAAAGGCAAAAAGGAAGAATGCAGTTACAAAGTAAAAGGAGAAGTGCGCGTTTACAGGCACTAAGGAGACGGCTCCAAGACTGTGAGTTGTCTGAGGATGAGACCTAAGGCAAAGGGAAACAGCTTAAAACCAGGCTTGGAACAGACAGACGTTGCGAAAGCAATTGTTGCAAAAGGATCTCTGACTTTTGTTGCTGACGCTCCTAGACTTTGTTAAATGGACTTCTGACCCTTGGACCGGACTTTTGACTTCCCCTCTGCACGCCGACTTTATTTTGGTTTCCAGCTCCTGGCGGGACTCCCCCCGGATTTCTGCATTCCAGAGATAACAGCCTGCTCTCAAGACCAGTAGCCGGCAGTAACCCGAGACGACCTGGCCTAGCACATATTGCTTTCGCCTCCTCCTCCATCATCACCAGGGAGACTAGCCTAGCTTCCCTGGAAGGATGACGGACCCAACTGCAGGTGCTGTCACTGACTTGCAAGCTCAGAATCAAGCCCTACGAGACCAGCTGCAACAATTAACTGGGGCAGTTGCTATGATGCAGCAACAAATGGCAGCTGCTCACGCTCAGCCAGTGGCTGCCGCCTCTGTGAAATGCCCCCTGGCTCCTCCTGATAGGTTTGGGGGCAGAGCAGAAGATTTTCCTCGGTTCCTGGGCCAATGTAAGCTTTACATGAAAGTAAGGGCTAGAGACTTTGTAGATGACCAAACCAAAGTCAGTTTCATGTTAAGCCTCCTGAAAGACCAAGCTGCAAAATGGGCCACACCCTTGCTGGTAAGCGAGTCACCTCTTCTCAGTGATTTTAATGGATTCCTACAGAGTCTCCAGGCGGCCTATGCCGATCCCCAGGCATTAGGGCGGGCCAACAGACGCATCAGACGACTGCGCCAGGGGCAAACATCAGTGGCCGCCTACACCTCGGAATTCAGGGTGATCGCCCAAGACCTGGACTGGAATGAGGGTGCCCTACGAGACCAGTACCTAGAGGGCTTGTCAAAGGAAGTCCTGGATGAGGTGGCAAGGGTGACCCGACCCACTACCCTCGAGGCCCTGATCCAATTATGCCTGCAGATTGATGGCCGGCTCGAAGATAGGAGACGTACCCACTCTGGAGGACGTGGTCGGGTGGTACGGACAGCACTGCCAACCTACCAACCTAGCCCTGGACCCAGCAGGTCAGTGGCCGACCTTGGAGAGCCAATGCAGATTGGGGCTGTTCGGCCCCACCTCTCCCGAGAGGAAAAGGAACAACGGCGCCAGGCCAACCTCTGTTTATATTGTGGCAACCCAGGACACTATGCCCAAGCTTGCCCGGAGAAACGCAAGGCACCGGGAAACTACAAGCCCCAGGGTGTGGTGGGCCTAGCTACCTGGGGAGAGCAACCGAGTGCAATAGGCCTTCCAATGATGGACCCCGACATGTCTTAATCCCTGTTAAGTTGTTCCCACCAGGAGGACCCTGGATCTTGGCTCATGCACTCTTGGACTCTGGGGCCTCACGCTCATATATGGACGTATCCTTTGCTCAACAACACCAAGTTCCCTTACGGAAGAAAGATGTGGCCATCCAGGTGGAGGCCATTGATGGAAGACCCCTGATGTCTGGGCCAGTCAGGCAAGAAACCCAGCCACTAATTATGAGGATACAACGCCACCAGGAACAGCTATGTTTAGATATAGCACACATGCCCCGCTTCCCGCTGGTGCTGGGGATGGATTGGTTGGGCCGACACAATCCTAGTATCGACTGGGAGGAACAGGAACTTCAGTTTAGAGATCCTTGTCCTCACCAAAAGCACCTGCAGACGATTGGGACAGTGGTAGTAACCAACAGTTCTGAACCCCTTCCCGGTCTTCCTGAAGAGTACGCCACCTACCAAGATGTCTTTGAAGAAAAAGGAGCAGATCTCCTCCCTCCGCATCGACCGTATGATTGTGGCATCAATCTGCAACCGGGAGCGCCACTGCCCGCCAGTCACCTGTACTCCTTGTCCGTGCCTGAGAGAGCAGCTCTGCAGGACTTCCTAGAGAAAAATCGTAAACGTGGATTCATACGACCCTCCATGTCCCCGACGTCTGCCCCAGTTCTCTTTGTAAAGAAAAAATGTGGGGAACTTCGACTCTGCAACGATTACCGTGCGCTCAATAAAATAACCATCAAGGACCGGTATCCATTGCCACTAATTTCAGAACTCCTCGAACAGGTAAAGGGGGCTCGAATCTTTTCCAAGTTAGATCTTCGGGGGGCCTACAACCTCATTCGAATGCGATCCGGGGATGAGTGGAAGACGGCCTTCAACACCAGATATGGGCAATTTGAATACCTGGTCATGCCCTTTGGGCTCTGCAATGTTCCTGCAGTCTTCCAGCGCTTCATGCATGATATCTTCCGAGACCTGTTAGACCGCTGGGTACTCGTCTACCTTGACGACATCTTGATTTATTCCCAGATCCCTCCCAACATATCAGGCACGTTCAAACGGTGTTGCAACGTTTGAGAGAGCATAACCTATATGCCAAGCTGGAGAAATGTGACTTCCATCAAACCACCATTGACTTTTTAGGCCACTGGATCTCCCCTGAGAGGATTCAGATGGACCCATCCAAGGTGGAAGCCATACTAAAATGGCAGAGCCCGCGCAACCGTAAAGACCTCCAAAGATTCTTAGGCTTTGCTAACTATTATAGACAATTCATTTCTCGCTATGCAGCCCTTTCCGTTCCCTTAACCCACCTGTTAAGGCCCCGAGAACCATTCAAATGGGACACCGATGCCCATCAGGCCTTTCAGACCTTGAAATCCTGTTTTGCAACCGGTCCCATTCTGAAGCACCCAGACCCAACCCGGCCATTCATCGTAGAGACCGATGCATCCAGCACTGCCATCGGAGCTATCCTCTCACAACAAACCTCGCCAGAAGGGACCCTGCGGCCATGTGCATTCTATTCAAAACAACTCACTCCCCCAGAACGAAATTATACGATATGGGAAAGAGAACTCCTAGCCATTAAGGTGGCGTTTGAGGTATGGCGACACCACTTAGAAGGAGCCTGCAATCCGGTGCAGGTGTGAACTGATCACCGGAACCTAGAACACCTCCAGACTACCCGTCGCCTGAATCAGCGGCAAATCCGATGGTCCCTCTTCTTTTCCCGATTCGACTTCGTTGTGAAGTATGTGCCCAGTGCCCAGAACAAGCGGGCAGATGCCTTATCCAGGAAACCAGACCATGACCTTCCAACCCCATCAGTGACTCCCCCAGCCACGATCTTGCCTCCAGCCGCATTCGCAGCCACAACCGAACAACCATCACTCCAAGAAAGGATTCGAGAACAACAACTCCGGGATCCATGGGCACAAGCACGCCGACAAGAGCTACAGAATAACACACCAACCAGGAAACCAGACCTGACCCTGCATCACGCAGCAATTCTACACCAAGGACGGCTTTATGTGCCACCTGGCCCATTGCGAGGGGAAATTATGCACCTATCCCACGACGTGGCACCTGCAGGACACTTTGGCCGTTACCAGACCCTCCATCTATTGACCAGGGACTTTTGGTGGCCACGGATACAGGCTGATGTAGCTCGGTATGTGAATACCTGTGAGACGTGTCGACGAGCCAAAGACCATCCGGGCAAGCCAGCAGGTCTCTTACAACCATTACCCACACCTCCCCGGCCGTGGCACACCGTGTCAATGGATTTTATTGTAGACCTACCCAAATCTGGGTCATACACCAGCATCTTGGTGGTGGTGGACCTTTTTACTAAGATGAGCCACTTCATTCCCTGCAGCGGGACCCCTTCAGCACGAGAATCGGCTGCTTTGTATTTACAAAACATCTTCTGACTCCATGGGCTCCCGGAGAAGATCATATCGGATCGGGGGACCCAGTTTTCTTCCCGGTTTTGGCGTGCCTTGCATTCTAGCCTTGGCACCCAGGTACACTTATCTTCAGCATATCACCCCCAAACAGATGGACAAACCGAGCGGGTCAATGCCATCCTGGAGCAGTACCTCCGCTGTTACTGCAACAATCAGCAGGATAACTGGGCTGAACTAGTACCACTGGCTGAATTCGCTTACAATAACGCGATCCATGCCTCTACTCGACAGACACCATTCCAGGCTAATTATGGCTATCACCCCCGATTCCTGCCATCGACAGTACTTGGAACTTAGGTGCCCGCCGCTGATGCGTGGGTCCAAGAACTTCGGGCCCAGCATCAGATCCTACAAGAGCAATTGGACAGGCCAAACAAGATTACAAGACCAAAACCGACTGCCATCGGCAAACAGGGGACTTCCTTACCATAGGCGATCAAGTTTGGCTGTCCACTCGACATTTACGAAGCTCCCGGCCCTCCCGAAAACTGGATGCCCGCTACATTGGACTCTTCCCAGTCCTGGAACAGGTGAACCCTGTGGCCTTCCGACTGGCCTTACCCCAGACTCTGCACATCCACCCGGTTTTCCACCGTTCCCTGCTGGTGCGCGCTTCAGCCCCTGACCCTAGCCACCCCAGTCCCAGTCTTCCCCCGCCAGTATGGGTGGATGACCACGAGGAATATGAGGTCGCGGAAATCCTTGACTCCCGGCGCCGGCATGGACGATTACAGTACCTAATCGACTGGAAGGGGTATGGTCCTGAAGATCAGTCCTGGGAGCCCGCCTCCCAAATCCATGCTCCCGAGCTGATTTGGGCCTTCCACTCGACTTACCCTCACAAGCCCGGGCGGACACTTGCGGAGGGGGGCCCTGGAGGGGGGGATGATGTCATGGCCCAGGCTTCAACAGGCGAAGCATCATCAGAGGAAGAGCCTGAGCAGGGAGAAATAACGGGCATTGCACCTCAGGCAGCTGAGAATGCAGGGCAGGGCGAAGGGCAACAGGTAGGAGTAAACACCAGCCCTGCTGAGGATTTGGAAGTAAACACAGAATCACCTCCTTCGGCACAACCAGATGCAGCTGTAACTCCACAGAAGCAGGACCCACCCAGCTCACCTGAAGACACTCAACAACAGCAAAGGCAAAAAGGAAGAATGCAGTTACAAAGTAAAAGGAGAAGTGCGCGTTTACAGGCACTAAGGAGACGGCTCCAAGACTGAGTTGTCTGAGGATGAGACCTAAGGCAAAGGGAAACAGCTTAAAACCAGGCTTGGAACAGACAGACGTTGCGAAAGCAATTGTTGCAAAAGGATCTCTGACTTTTGTTGCTGACACTCCTAGACTTTGTTAAACGGACTTCTGACCCTTGGACCGGACTTTTGACTTCCCCTCTGCACGCCGACTTTATTTTGGTTTCCAGCTCCTGGCGGGACTCCCCCGGATTCCTGCATTCCAGAGATAACAGCCTGCTCTCAAGACCAGTAGCCGGCAGTAACCCGAGACGACCTGGCCTAGCACATGAACATGTTTGACTGGTAAAAACCACTGTGTCACCAGACCTACCTGTCTTCTAAAGCTTACAAATTCCTGCACCTGCCTGACATAAGCTGCACTCACATAGCCAGGGACTCTGTCACTGCTCTTCAGGCCTCAACTGCCTAAGATGCCACAGGTCTTAGGCATTGATGTGGGGATGTTGTCTGTCCCTCTCCATTGAAACTTTCTAAGATGTGCAACCCCACAAAGGCATTTGTCTTCATGTATCCGGTGACCCTGATCTTATGGTGTACTTCCCTGACTGTTTTTGTGGCATCTACTCCACTGCAGCTCCAACTCTACCAGCCTGTGCCCACACTAGACCAGCTTGACCCTATGGTCAACTCCAAGCTGGTAATTCACAGTGGGTAGCCGTGTTAGTCTGTCTGCAGTAGTAGAAAAGAGCAAGAGTCCAGAAGCACCTTAAAGACTAACAAGAATATGAGCTCACGAAAGCTCATACCCTGCCAGAAAATATTCTTGTTAGTCTTTAAGGTGCTACTGGACTCTTGCTCTTTCCAAGCTGGTAAGTCTCTGTGAGGACACTAGAACTCTTTATTTTGTTTATATCACAAACACACCCTGGTCCCAGGCTGGGTGTGTGTTAATTATGCTCTACCAAAGCCACACTCCAAACTCCTATACTATGCAAACACTAACACACAAACAACCACACACTCAAGCACACACCCTTCAAGAATATGCTCGCACAACTATAAGCAAATCGGCTTAAGAGACAAGTCTCACAGACACAGATTTTCCCTCTCAGCCCCAGCGAGAAGGCTGAAGGTGAGAGGGAGCAGCACGGCAAAATGGACAGCTGGTCTCATCTGATTGGCTGCCTTTTCTACCACAGCCAATGGAGCCTCACACTTCATCTGAAGCAAGCTAGGCCCACCCCAAATCAACCCACAGCAAGATCTGCTGTGAATCTTGCTTTTCTTAGGAATATACTTAAAAATCCAAGGAGCAGCAGGGTAAGCATGAAATGAGGGCTTATATTACATACTGATAGGCATCTCCTTATATTTGGTGGATATTATGAAAGGGCTACAATTCAACCAAATGTTCTCCCTTCAGGCAGAATTCTCATATTGGGCTACAGTTCCAAACATGTAGGTGGCTTCACGCTGGGACGGAGTCTTTCAACAGGACTGGAGTTAGAATTTTCTGGACTGAATGCATACTCCCAGGGGCAGTGATCTGCAGAATACACATACTCTGTTTTAATATTGCTTCAGTACTCAGTAAGGCCAGTGGTTCAAAGGTCAGTAACATAAAGGAGCTTAGCTAGACATAATGAATGTGACACTTGCTTAAAATACAGTGAATAGAATACATATAAACCCACTTAGATTCACTACATATCAATTCCTGAGTCCCTTTGTTCTCATGCTGCATAGAGAATTGCAATGAAAAATATTTCAGTATTTTTTCTCCTTCATGCATGTATCTAGGCAAAATAAGAAAAGTGCAATTTGCTTGCTAGAATTTGGTGTAGATGTTAGTCTTTAAAATATAAATAAAACAAAATCCTTTTCTTTTTAGATTTTTTTTAACAAGACTACTCCTCCAAAAGGATTGCTTAAAATAAAAAGAAGAATGTAATTATGTTGCAGTAATAGAGATTTCTATTGTAATTCACAAGTGCCAGGATCTTGAGAAGCCAATTAAACTGCTCTGGATATATTTCAAACAGGAAGGCAAAGTGCTGGTAAAGTGGAAAAACCAGAGTACCAATTCTAAAATTACCATAGCACTGCTGTGATTTATCTAATTCAAAGTACTGTTGAGAATAAACCTCTCAGACATTCTAGTGGCTCAAAATTATACTGTTCGATATTGGATTGTCTGTATGATTACAACTTACAAAGGCAAGGGTAAAAAATGAATAATTTTTAGTCAAAGGCATTTTTCTACTGGTAGAGTCTGCTTAAGTGTGATTTTTTTCTTTTTTCTAGAATGAGCAGCAGCCATAAAAATACATATGATCATACTTTACATTACTGTTACTGACAATGGGCTCCTAGAATCCGTTTTACATTTTATGCCTTAGCAACATCACTGATTTTAAGTGAAGAAACTGTCTTCATTTTCATGGTGAGAAAGAGCTGGTGTGGTATAGTGAATAAAATGGGCCAAGGAGATGGGCCTTAGCTGAGTGTCATAGCCTTACCAGTAAAAGGTCCCAAGTTCAGTCCCTGGTTTTTCCAGTTAAAAGTAGCAGGTATGGAGGAATTTCTTTTTTGACCTGAAACTCTAGAAAGCTGCTGCCAATTGCAGTAAGTAATACTGAGTCAGATATACTTGGTATGAGGCAGGATATATGAGATCCACCTGGGCTGAACTCTCTGATCAACCCCAACATGGTTTGTTTATTTATTTATTATTTCAATTTACTACCCCACTCTCCCCAGCAAAAACCGGGGATGATGTTGTTCCACTCACCTCTTACTACCTAATTGGTATTTCCTTTGGTAATTTTGCCCTGACCTAGATTGCCCCAAGCTAGCCTGATCTTGTCAGATCTCGGAAGCTAAGCAGGGTCACACCCCTGGTTAGTATCTGGATAGGCAACCTCCAAGGAATACTAGGGTCATGACGTGGAGCCAGGCAATGGCAAACATCACTTGCCTTGAAAACCCTACAGGGTTGCCATAAGTTAGCTGTGACTTGACGGCACACACAAAAAAGTAATTGGTGAGTGGCCATCTCACTAAACCTGCTACAAAGCTATCTTCTATGCATTGTTCATATAAGACCTTTTCTGTTGTTTTATAGGAGTGGGGCTTCAGGAATCTATGTACTAATGCCCAAATGGGCAATAAAAAGGAGGAACGAACTTCTAATGCAGACAGAGGAATATGGTTTAGTAAGCATTACAGAGACTTTGTGGGATGATTCCCAAGACTGGAATGTAGTAGTGGATGGATTGAGTTATTCAAGAAAAACTAAAAGAGTTGAAGAGAAGGCAGAAGTGGTGCTGTATGCGAGGAGAGGATTTGCTTGTCAGGAAATACTGGAGGAGGTAGGTGCCAGCCGAGTGAGAAGTATTTTGGTGAGGAAAAGAGAAGGAAGGACTAATAGTATTGTGGATGGAGTCTGCTACCGACCACTTGACCAGGGTGAGGAGGTAGAGGCTGCCCTCTTTGTGCAGCTTGACAGAGTATCAAAGCAACATGACCTTGTAGTTATGGGTGACTTCAATATGCATGATGTGAGCTGGGAGACAAACTCTGCTAAACATCCACAGTCATGCAACTTCCTGACCTGCTTGGCTGACAACTTCCTTTTTCAAATGGTGGAGGAAGCTATGAGGGCTGTGGCCATATTCAACTTAATATTAACCTATAGGCAAGAATTGGTAGATGGGGTGAAGGTGGTGGGGACCCTAGGGGGAAGTGACCACATTTTCCTAGAATTTCTTTTGCAGTGGGGAACCAAGGAAGTTCATAGCCAGACATGTATGTTAGATTTTAGTAGGGCAGACTTTAATGAACTCAGGCATAATGAGAGTCATTCCCTGGGCAAGAATTCTGGAAGGGAAAGGAGCAAGTAAAGGGTGAGCTCCCCTAAAACAAGAGCACTTGCAAGCTCAAGCCATCACTATTCCAACAATCCAAGATCCACGAAGTCAATGTGGATGAACAGAGAATGTCATGGTGAGATAAGGAAGAAAAGGGAAATGTTCAAGAGATGGAGGGAAGGATATGCCTCTAAATAAGAGTATCTGAGGGTTGCTACACACTTCAGGTCAGCCATCAGAAAGGCCAAAGCTCAGAATGAACTGAAGCTGACCAGGGAAGGTTGCTACAACAGATATGTGAGAAGCAAACTCAAGGTAAAAGAAGCATTAGGCCTACCTTGGGTGGAAACAGAAACTCTGATGGACAGAGAGAAAGCAGAAAGGCTCAATGTCTATTTTGCCCCAATTTTTCCCTGAAGAAGAGAATGGCCTCATCTGGAAATGGCAGTAAGAAAGCCACAATATCTGGGCTGCTGTTTGACATGGTCAGAGAGGTTATTAAGAATCACCTGGCAACATCAGATGTGTACGGATCACCCGGGCTGGATGGTATGCACCCAAGAGTGCTCAAAGATCTGCTAGAGTGCTTGCAGAGCTTGTCCATCATCTACAAGACCTCTTGGAGGATGGGAGAGTTGCCACAAGATTGGAGGAAGGCCAATCTTATCCTAATCATCAAAAAAGGGAGGAGGGATGGCTCAGGAAACTACAAGCCATTCAGTCTGACCTCTGTCCCAGGGAAGATATTGGAGCAGATTTTGATGTCAATTTCTGAAGGACAACTTGGTGGTCCAGGGAAGCCAGCATGGATTTGTCCCCAACAAGTCCTGCCAGACCAACCTTGTTTCCTTCTTTGATTGAGTGATGAGCTTACTGTATTGTGGGAACTCTGTCAACATTGCTTATCCTGATTTTAGTAAAGCTTTTGACAAGGTCCCACATGATGTTCTGATAGGTAAGCTGAAGCACTGCAGACTGGACTCTAGGCTTGTGCATATCAATAAACCCAAATGAAAAATAAACCAAAAATTAGCCATTTTGGTAAATTTCCAGTTCAGATTTATCGAATGCACAAACCTGGGGAGAAAGCTAAAGCCGAATAGGTAATTCCGGGAAAAGCCGAATAATTGTTTGGCCTTTTCGGGTCCTGGGAGGGCATTTGTCAAGGTAGAGCCTCCAAATTCACAGCATAGCTTGAAGGGACTTTCCTTGCACGAACCCCAAAGTTTGGTGAAGATTAGGTCAGGGGTCCCATTTTATGGGGTCCAGAATGGGTTGCCCCCCCTCCATAGAGAAACACCATCAAGTGAAAATATTACAGCTATTTGGCAGGACTCCCAAACTGAGTTAGTCCGAACTGGGGGTGGGGAGTGGGGACAAGGTTTGAACAGGAGTTTTTATTTTCCTTTTGGGCTAGTTCACAGAAAAAAGGACAATATCAATTATTTCCCTCTTGACCATGGTTTTAGGTGTTTGTGCATATACCTTATGTACACAGACAGTTTTTATGCTGAGCTCCACTGTAGACCCACTTCAAATCTAGAGATCTTTCCCTGGACCTGTCCCCCAGATATTGTGCTCTACTCCTGAGAAAACCCATGCCATGACCCTTTGGAGCTAAGTGGACTTTGCCCTTGAATCATAGAGCCTTTGTCAAGCTCCAGCCAGGTGTTAGAATTCTTTATTCACAGGCTTGGCAACCCTTCCTGAAAAGAACCCAGACATTAAGCTTGTGACTTTGTGCCTTTGTGTTGTGGTGCTCCGTGTCCATAAGAACTGTGGTAAGTGAACTTGGCCAAAGTGATCAAAGCCTGGCATGGCATAAGTATTTTATATGTGTATGCATATATCTCAATGAGTTCAGTAACCATGCTTTCCTAAAAATAGATGAAGACCATTATTATGCCCCTGTCATAATCATGCACTTGTCATTATACCCTTGTCATTATTATTCCCTGAACTCCAAGAATCAGAAAAAAGGATTGACATTGTGACATTTTATTATTCACAGCACAATTTACTTTCTGGAAGAGATCCACTGGAAAGAATACAACCCATCATTTAGACTCTAACAGATTCATGTTCTTCCCAGTGACAGTAGCCTGGAGGATGAAGAGCCAAAGCAGACTGTGGATTGAATAGGCATAACCCAAGGGACGAAAGAAGAGAAATGATCACAAAATGTTAATAAAAATACTAATATGCTCCTCGTCATCATTCAATATGGAACAACTCCAATATTTAATTTTGAAAATCATATTCAAAGAGGTTTGGCATTATTTAATTGTCTTCCTCAAACCCACTTTTACAGTGGGACAAAACATAGTAATTTTTTCAACAACCATAATATTGTTTTTCTAACCTACCCTTGTTCCAAAGGCTTGGAGTATGAACAGTACTAAACAAAATACCACACAGTCCACTGTATAAATGATGTATTAAAAACACACATTATATACAATTGTCACACACCACTTTCTGTCTGTCCCCCTTTCCATCCTGACCCGCTTTGCTGCATGGTTGGGAGAGATGCTGTTTGAAAGCTGAGAGGGAGGGGAAGGTGATGAATTATGTTTGGAAAGCTACGTTCTTTCATCTGAGAGAACAACACAGTTTTTGGAAACAGCCAAAGACAAACTAAAATGCCAGAGGCTGATTCAATACACCTTAGGAAAAGAAACACAGGAAACCTCCTGCCTTGAAGCAGTAAATCCCATACTTAAAATGTCCCAGTAGATTTCTATCCATAACCAGTACAATCTCCATTGATGGAAGCTTCACAGCCTTCCTAGATGATATCCTCAGTAGCATGATGACTGACACACAGGAGTTCCTCCAACCAAAACTTATGTTGTTCTGCTCCTATGCCATTCTAAAATGCCATTCCTTCTCTGCTTTTAGGAAGATTTTCAGCTAACTGAAAAACTGTACCAAGTCTCACTATTACCCCCCCCCCTTTTTTTCTGGTCTAGACTAAATATAATTATTTCCCCTGGCATTTAACTTTAGAAATCCAAATCTCTATCAGTGCACATATGGTTACTGAATACCTACCAGTCTTGTAAGTATGATGAAAATATCATTGTAATTGACAGCAGACTGGAACCACCTCACTGGAGAATCAATCGATGGATCTTTATTGTTGTTTAGCCATGGGCCATTATCAATTACTTGTGAACACCTAGCCACATACACAACAAAACATACAGTACATGAGCCATAAATATAGAAAAAGGCAAATATGACCAAATGAAGTCCACCACTCTCAAAATATCTAGAGAGATCTCTGTAAAAATATCTGTAGAATATCATAAACATTTCTATTCTTCTGGATCTCCATGTGCTATGCGCTGAAGTGAGCAGAGAATGAAGAAAACAGCGGGGGTGGGGGTATGTAGAGTAACAGCTAGCCATCCAGCCACCAGACTTACTCCAAAGCAATTACTATCATCAATAATTTTATAGTGTCTTCAATTAAACTATATCAAAGTTAATCAAAGCTTTCCTGGTTTTATGGAAGACACATAGCTTGTTCAGCTCTCACGTATAAATTTCCTTGACAGTTGACATCTTTTATTTTCCAAGGCCATTTTCCAAGACCAAAAGGACATCACTATCCAAAGCCACTCTGAGATAAGGAGGCATTAAAAATGGAGTTCTGTGACCTGTAGGTCATTAATTGATTGTTAGGCCAAAAATGAACCCATGAATAACTGCTTTGATTCCTTCTGTCATCACAAAAGCATCCTTCCTATGTAATGAGTATACTGATAGGAAAGTTTTAAAAAGATGTTTTATCGTTCTTTTTACCTCAAGCTGTACAGGGTATGGCGCTAACATGAGATACAGTTCACTAATATACCCTGTATCAATGCACTGACCTTTAACTGTGACTTCCAGCTCCAGAAAGAACTCAGACTGACAATGAGAGTTTGAATTTGAGGGAGGTTATATTCCAGATCTCTCTTGTTGCTGTTTGGAGGTCAATTGGTTGCAGTGGGAAGAGGTAAAGGATATTTCTAATCAGGGTTAGAGGAATGTATCCTGCTAGAGGGCAATTATATTAAGAAGGAAAGAAGAGAAACATATAAAATGTAATGAAAGTTCTTCAGCGTAAAGAATTTAAAATTTTTAACTAAACATACCCTACTTCTTGACCATTGAAGCAGTTTAACAAGCTGTGGGCTGATCTGTGGGAAATGATTTTTTTTCAAAGGGGTTGAGATTGACAGATGGTTGGGAACGGTAACCCTGTTAACCTAAGAAGAATCTGAATTATGAAGTACACAGCAGAGATTCAGACCTCTTCATTTTCTGGGACAGAAGTCAGAAAAAAAGGCAGCTTCTAATTTTTTTTAGCAACCTTGACCATTAACGCAATCTATGAAATTGGTGTATTATTAACATTACTGAAATCTACCCACTAGCATAAAGATCTGCGATAAGGGGAAGGGTAATGGGCTGCTATGAAGACCAGTAATGGAACTTACACAAGGGACACAGATATATGCTAAAGATAGCTCAATCTCCTTTCATAGAGCAGTTCCCTTTAGTAAGATATGAGAAACAATTAGATGGTAATTACAATCAATAGATCTAAGGGATGTGGCCCAGCTTTTCTATATACACAGTTGATTTTAAGCAGATGTATTCAGTATTTAATTTTTTAAAAAATAAATATTTTGAGAAGTAGGAAAAAATGCAAAAGAGAGGGGACTAAGAGGGGACTAAATAAATGGTTTGAAATTGTGAATAGAGATTTCAAGGAAAAGTAGTATGCAGTTATGCAGTCATAAATTCTGAATAACGTTCAAAAGACTACCCTCTACAATACAGTATCCAGTAACAAATCATTCATGAAAAGTAGGCAGTATGATACTTCTTACTGAAACAATATATGTCGATGAAAGACAGGCTAAGCTTTGGGGATTCACAACATTGCGTGGGCTTACTTGAAAAGAGCTAACATCACACGTGTTGCACTATTTGAAATGCAATCATGTGGATGTTAGTTCATGTTGCCCACCATTTGTTGGAACAGCTTTGATTTTCACCATGATATTGTGTGCGCTGAAGATCACTATTACCACATGACTGGCCATTTCATACAGTTTACCACATATAGCAGCCTCCGTGTGGCTGCATTTCAATTGGCTCTTGTATCCAAGAAGGCCTTTTCTCAGAGGGTCTTTCTTTCCTTTGCATCCTTACATGCAACTCATACAATAATAAGATAATAATTTATATGTTTTAAAAGTATACGTTTTCAGCATTTAAGGGGTAATTTTTTAAACACTCATACTCTAGAATCATCACAGTTTTCTTGCAAAGACCATTTAGCTCAGGGGTGTCAAACTCATTTGTTATGAGAGCTGGATAGGACATAAATGTCATTTGGTCGAATCTGGCCATGTGTACCAGCCCAGATCAGGAGTGGGGAGAGGTGGCTTCCTCAGCTGGCAAGCCCAGCACATACATCACCCTCTCCAGAAGCCCCCAACTTCAGGGACAGTGGGAAGGGTGATCTACATGCTTGGCTGGAGCCCCTGCCTTCAAATCTCCACTGCCTGTGGGCTTGGACCTTCGTGTGGCGGTCCAAGCTGGCAACCAGCATACTTTCTGATCCCTGCTGCCTGCAGGCTCAGACCTCCATGTGTGTATCAGAAGGCCCCCACAACCCAGAATCAGAAGGGGGAGCAGGGGGTGTGGCTGCCTTGGCTCACAGGCTGGATAAAAGCACTCAAAGGGCCAGATCTGGCCCATGGTCCTTATCTTTGACACTCTTGATTTAGCTGTTTATAAAAGCATTCTTCAAAGGTAATCCACTATTTTTGGTCTGTCACAGCATTATGATGTTATGTCTGAGATATGTTATATGCTGAGCAATTACATGCCCCATCCCCCTTCCCTGATGTGCCATAAAGCCACTTCCAGGTTTAGAAAGATGTTGCTCTGCACTAAGAGTGCTCCTTACCAAACCCATCCCACCATAAAGCCAATGATGGTCTATTCAGAACAAACCTTCCATCACTCCTGATAGTGCAGGGTGTTTGCCACTAGGGTTGTGCAAAAAACATTTTTGGTAAATTTCGAGTTTGGGTTTATTGGGCCCATTTTTTTTCAGTAAACCCGAAATAAGCCAAATACCCATACCGGCAAATATGGGTATTTGGCTTATTTTGGGGTTTACCGAATAATTCGAGCCCATTATATTCTATGGAGATTTTTTCCAAAGCTCTGGGGGACATTTTTGGAGGTAGATGGTCATCAAAGTTTGGTGAACTTTGGGACAGGGGTTCCAATTTTATGGGCCCACAAAGGGTTTGCCCCCATCCTCCAGGCATTTGTAAGCCAAGCTGTCCATCGGTTTTCAGGTTCAAAAGTTCAGCGTTGCTGCGGACTGATGGAAAGAGCTGATTGCCTGGCTGGCGCCTCAAAGTCTGGGGGCTGCCTTCATTTGTGTGTTGCTTTGCATGATGTCCATGCAAATTAGCTTCCAAGCAGAGGAAAAAGGCTTAAATGCAAGAGAAATAAGGCACAGAAAACATTCCTTTTGGTGGCAAATGACATCCTGTGAACAGTCCTTGATTGTGATCATCAAAAATCTGATTCCAAGAGATGGTCATAGTGGAGGAAACAAAGCCTCTAATCTGGGCGACCTTCAGTTTGAGAGCAGGTTTTCAGGGGGGTGAGATCAGAGCCAGCTGAAGACTCAACCATGGAGGTGTCTGAAGGAGATTGCTCATCCACATGAACCCTGGTGGGGTCAGCAGCTGTTGAAGCTGGCTCTTTTTACTTGGAGGGTATATCCCTCCAGATGGGACTGGGTGAACTCTGTCTTTTAAACTACTCTTCTGCTATGCAGACTAGTCTTCTGTTGGGTGATATACCTGGAAAGTTGGTCAGACCAAGTTGGCTTAGATTACAAGATCCCCAACTCAAAAGGACCCCAACTATGGGGCCTTAACAAAACCAGTCGAAAGAAAGAAAGAGAGAAAGCAAGGGAGAAAGCAAGGGAGAAAGCACAGAGCCATACCTCTGAGCAAAGCTGAATAACCGAACCTGAAAAGCCGAATATTCGATTTTTTAGGAATCGCCTATTCGACTTCGGCGTTATCAGTATTGGGTCGTTCACTAAACCCAAAACCCGAAATTTACTGAAACGGCAAATTTCGGGCTTATTTTCAGTTTGGGTTTATTGATATGCACAACCCTATTTGTCACTCTTCTCTACCTATCAGGAGCAACATGCCCTATCCCTAAACAGTCTTTGACCAAGTCTAATTAATCTGCTTACACGCTCATCTTCCAAACATCACAAAGAAGGAGAAAAAAGGCTCCTCAGCCAATCACATTTTGCTGAAGCCCAAATTCCTTTCCACAGCGTGGTGTAGTGGTTAGGAGCAGAGGACTCTAATCTGGAGAACCGGGTTTGATTCCCCACTCCACCACATGAGCGGTGGACTCTAATCTGGTGAACTGGGTTGGTTTCCCCATTCCTCCACATGAAGCCAACTGGGTGACCTTGGGCAAATCACAGTTCTCTTAGGGCTTTCTCAGCCTCACCTACCTCACAAGGTGTCTGTTGTGAGGAGAGGAAGGGAAGGAGATTGCAATCCCATTTGATTCCCTTTAAAAGGTAGATAAAACCAGTTTATAAAAAAACAACTCTTCTACTTCTATTCATACACATTTCACACATCTTGGAATGAGTTAGAACAATATTTAACATCTGGAATTTAGGATCTTCTTATGAAATGGTAGTTATCTAGTATTTCTTCTTTTCACAGGGAGGAATAACAATGCAATATTCCTATGGCAGATGCTTGGATATAAATGATCTTCTTGAATTTAAGAACTTTTATCTTGACATTTGTGATCCTCAGCATGCACACCAGTGTATCTCTCTAAGATGATAATGAGATGTCCCATCCTTCTCATGAAGTCTTTGCGTCCACAAAAGGTCACACAACAAAAAACCTGCTTATTCTCTGAGGTGTACTCTTTGTTGAAATATTTATATAACATTAATGTAATTTTCCCCCAAAGATGTACTGATTACATGTTAGAACATGACTCTTTATGCGCTAATGAGCAGGCCATCCTATATTGCCCCTAATATTTTTTGTCATGTCTTCCAACAACATTTCCACACATACATCTTTATTTGCCAGGATTTTCCATGGGCATTTTCCCCTCCCTCCCTTCATATAAATGTGCTGAGTTTAATTAATTTGGATATGAAGCATAAAATGAGCTATCATCTCTATTTCACATCCAGCAGGTTGTCAGGAAATGTGCTTGGTGAGAAGCTTGAGATATCAGCTGCCAGAGGGTTTGCAAGGTGTGAACAATCTCTGCAGTTGAATTGATCTTTGAGGGCTATTCTGATGTCCATTATTTATGGAAACTGATAGTTGTGTAGGAAAATGGATTTTAAGGGTGTGAGATGACCTGCAACCAAAAGCTTCCTGAGCCTGAAGGCTTTGCATTAAACCAATGAACTTGAATGAATAAGTATGAAAAGGGAATACTGAGTCAGAAGGAAGGATGCAGGGATGGAAGATTAAATTTTGCTTTCCTATTGGAAACAGAAGTATAAAAAATGTTCAGAGCTACACTATTGAAAAAATGGAGTAGATACCAGTTATGTTTCTAGTTCCATAGCGAAAGTGCGGGTGGGGGAGGATCAAATTGACAAAGTTTCTTGCTTGACAGTTACCATCTGCTGCCATCTTGAAACTTGTTTCTCTCTATGGTTGTTGATCTATTTTTCCAGTTGTAATGATGTAATTCACTGAATGCTTGCACGAATGAGTTTTTCATCTGAACATCATTAGAATTAGAGGTCTTTAATTCAATTAATATTTTCTGTTCTGCAGTTTTTCTTCTTAGGAAACTGTCACAATCAGCTGCAAACTGTTGCAGGAAATTATTTGTTTGTTTATTACAGCAATCGTATACTGCCTTTCATCCTACATAAGACCTTTGCCTGGTTCACAGTAAAGATTAAAAACAATATAACACATTTTAATAGGAAAAATGAAACTAGTGCTAAAAACACTAAAGCCAGCAACCATAGAAGTCAATAAAACAGCAACTAAACAGCCCTTAAACAATACAAACTGTCAGTAGCCAAATTCT
The DNA here is from genome assembly GCF_029931775.1 of Euleptes europaea. Lineage (NCBI taxonomy): Eukaryota > Metazoa > Chordata > Lepidosauria > Squamata > Sphaerodactylidae > Euleptes > Euleptes europaea. Next base: position 35,058,333 of record NC_079319.1, read on the forward strand.
AAAATGCAATCTTCTCACTAGCCAACTTTTAAGAAACTTTCTTTAAACCACTTGCAATGATAATAAATATTTGGCACTTGTTTATGACACTCTAACCCACTCTTCAACAAACAAGTTTTGGGGCAACTTACAAAATAAAAGTGCAACAGTAACACTGTGTTTTTAAAAAGCAAATCAGTCATTAAAAGCAGCCAAAAATCAATACAGCCTTAATAAAAAGCAGCATTAAAAAAGCAACAATATCATATAACAGCCCCATCCCAAGCCTTCAACATCAGTGGAGAAATGATGTTGACATGATGCCTATGTCACCAGTTGCCATTTTTTACCATTCAACAGACCCAGGAGCACCCCAAGGCAAGTTGTGGTCAGCACAGCAATCACTCAAAGTCCATGGTGACCCCACCACCATATACCAACCCAAGAGCATGTCACCAACACCCCACGAATAGAGCATTGGGATGCACCCAATCACTGCCCAATGATATCGGCAAAACCCCTGGTGTCACAGAGCCACTACCCACACTTTTAAATGCCATAGATATGCCAAAGAATAAGATTTTATATGGTAACTAAGCAACAAATTATGCATTGGATGTTTTTAAAGCAGTAAAATAAGTTTCGGTATGGTAAGAAAGTATAATATCAATCTATTTACCTATCTATCGATTCCAAGAGTATGGGTGGGTGAACATGTCAACTGTATGCATCAAAATACTGTGGGGGAAAGATAGAACATGCTTACAAACATCTTCCTCTAGTCCCCTATTTCCAAGACCCAATTCAGCTGAACCAATGGTGCCCCATGTATCATTTGAAATGGAGCAAACATAAGGACATCCCTGGCTTCCTGCTCATCCATTCATAAAGGGGAAAGGAAGGATGGATGCGGAAAGTGTGAAATGAGGGCAAAAAATCAGAATTTACAGCATGCTGACAAATTGTGTTACTGCTGGACATTAATCAATGATATTGTACAAAGTTACAGATTATTCATGAATAAGTTAACATGAAAATTTGGTATGCTTATTAAGCTATTGAAGTGAAAGATATATTTGAACAACCCACAACATGTCCTCCTACTTCAAAAAGAGAATTGATCTGGAAAACAACAATTATGACAACTTTAAAGTGAATGGTAAGTTGTACCAGAGACTATACAAGGAGTAGGTCTGGCCCAGCCTTTTTATGTTCTTAGATATATAAAAATGATATCCTCATTCCTCTCCAGAAACTCAACATAGCCTTGAATTCAGAGGCCTGTCATAAGCCAACTGAATAAAATACATAGGGAAAAAAACTTAAATTTTACTTCCTAACACTTCAGCATGACAGAAAGGCAATTTTCTACTATTACTGCATGAAAATAATAAAAAAGCCCTAACTGTGCTGAGCAAAATAATAAATACCTTGGTGTTCAAAAGGGTCCCTCTACCCTGTTTGCAGACACATATACTATATCGTTGTCTCTCACTTCATGACAGGCTAAACCTTGTAACATCTTTGATATTGCTTTAACTTCATTCTAATTCTGTTTGAAGATAATGCTTACTGTTGCTTGTTTCACAGTTGAATGTTTTTAAAAGATAGGATCCTTTAAAGACTGGAAGAGTCATAGGAAACCATGCAAAGCTACCAGCACCATACAGGGAAAAAATGTCATGGGGAGGGGGGTAGAACTGGGTCCATCTGAAATGCTTTGCTGGAGATTGTAACTGAGATACATTTCTCTCTATATAAGCCATGGCAGATTTCTTTTCCTTCGTTGTTTTGGATATCTGGACTGCAGTGAAATCTACTTTTTCTTAATTCCACGTTTTCTAAAAGTATTTCTAAACAGAAGAATGTGCAAATCTCAGTTCATTCAGTTAATTTGCATCTCCCCTCCCCCTTTCATGTTGTTGATGAACATGTGTACTGTGAGAGGTACCAGAAGGTTGAACGGACCTCTTTTGACCCCAAAAACACTTTGCTGGGAATTGACCCACATACACAAAAAGCCACATAGGATGGGGATAAGGTGAGAAGGATAATTGGGCAAGGTTTCTTTTTTTCCTACTTGCACCACTGGAAAAGTTCATTGAAGTTCATAGAATCAAATTCAGTGGATAACTTCTAATGCATTAGTTTAACTTAATAAACAACTCAAGATAACTTTTTAGAAATACAACATCCAGAGAAAAAGGTAGATGAAGTATATTTTGGAAGCATCCAAGGAGTGGAGTGCCAGTTGGATTTTAGATCCTATGGATGATAGTTTTAATTGTAGAGTTATATTTGTATTTTAATGGACTATTTGTGAATATTCTTGTATTTTAATGGACTATATTGTAATGCTATTGATGTGAGCCACTCTCAGCTGGGCCTTGGTCAGGATAGAATGGGGTATAAATAAAAATAAAATAAATAAAATAAATAATATCACCATATATTTCACTTCAATTGTTCAATCCCCATGTACTCATAGCTCTATGTATAGCAGTCCCCCTAAAAAGACTCAATGAGTCTTATGAAGCCTGTTGGTGAAAATATCCACTATCTTTGATTCATAGATTTTAAAGAAATCTTTTCCCCTGAACTACATTTGTTCCAAGCTCTTTGGGGTTTAAATGTTGTAACCAGAACTTGGAGTCATTCCCAAAAGCAAGCTGATGATTTAGCCACCTGCCCTCAGGCTGTAGAGGAAGACGAGCATCAAAAAAGTGCTCACAGCACAATCACAGTTCTGTGAGTGCTCCTTCATAATAGAACTGTCAAACAAGCATCCCAAGACACATAATGCTGGGTCAAGTCCTTCAAACTTGCCCTCCCACATCTTTTCACACCCTCAGTCATCAACTGCTTCTTTCTCTGCTTCTAGCTAAAATAAATAAATAAATAACAAAGCACCCTATAACCTGACAGAAGAGGTTGCACTGCTTCTGTTTTAGGCATCCATTTTTCAGGTGCCTTCTCGACCTAGCTCATTTAACTAGGACCACCAAGCGGTGAGAGACATGGGGACAAAATGGCAGAGTGGCTGGTCACCCTACAGGCCCATGAAGTGCGCAAATCAAGTGATCTGATTGTGTGTGGCTGGTAGAAGAACCCCTGCATCTAGCCTATAATAGAATGGTGCTTTTCAGCATCTCAATTAATTTGCAGGAACACTATGGATAACTGGTTTTCACCACACATCTTAGAAAAATAGCCAGTTTTTAAAGATTTTCATTTGTGAACAGAATTGGCAGTTTTGAGGTGTTTTGGTGAGGCGGGGTAGGGAACACTGTAACTAAACCACTTTTATATCATCAAGAGGTATTACACAGATTTGGCAAGAAATCTTTGAGTAATGTTGATATTTCTGTGGTAGGAGTACTCCCTGTGGAATGGAGTTGTTGGCAAGGCCTCATTTCCCATTATTTTACAATGCCTTCAAGACAGATGCAGCAAGAACTAGGGCATGCTGGGTAATTTACAGTCTGAAACAATGCCCCATGAGAAAATGCAGCCTTGCTTAAGCCTGATACTATTTGGGAGCTGCAGTATGGATATCACATCTTCTCAGGATGCAGGATACATTAGCGCTGCCCCCAGGCTGTATGATTACTTACTACTCTAAGGACTATTGGCTTGTTGAGTAACACTTCAGTTTAAGCTATTGTATTTCAATAAAAGTGGCAACCTTGGTCTTTAAACCAAATTATTAGTGTGTTCCGTTTTCTTTCTGCATCATCCAGAATGGCATTTTCAAACACATTCTTCTGAGTAGTTATAGAGAGCCTTTCAATTATTTTTCCAAGGCAAAAACTATACAAACAATAGCTAATTAGATGTTCTCTCTCTTAAAGTACAACAAACTAAATTCCACTTTCACATACAGAAGCACAACCCCCATTACAAATTCAATGGGAGCTGAGCCCAGACCTTGTACATAAGGGCAGAATGCGACCTGGGTCCATTAACTGGTTCCATTCTGTGTAGCTCTTTATAAGTTAGTAAAAAAAAGAGAGAGAGATAAATGCAGAGAGGGGAAAAGGTGCCCTAAGGAATTCTGATGAGCAGAGTGACAATGCTACAGCAACTTTTGAAACACTATGAAAATAGATAAGGGGCTATGATCCTGCAGGCAGTTCAGGGGTTTAAATCCAATTTAAATGCAAGGGAATGAAGCAGACTCATTTGGTTGCAGGATTGCAGGATTGTAGTTAGTGGTTATAAAAATGTTTGCAGTGGAATATTTTAGCATCATCCCATTATACATTGTAATATGTTAAATGCAAGGTATACTAGATAGAGGCAGAGATTTAATATATTTTAAACAAAACATGAAATAAGACTTCTTTTATTTACACAAAGTACCTCCCCTTCTATATCAGTCCTCGGTCTTCAGAGATGTATTATTTAAATCCAAAGATTATTTTAATTTCTGTATAACTAGGAAAATTTCACTTGAGCATTCAATGAACTAAATGTTATTACTTAACATTAGATGCCACATTTCAAAACCCATTTACAACTAATCCTATAGAGGTTAGTGATTAAGGATTGAGTTTGTCTAGTAATTCAGTCCCATGCCCCCAATTTCATGATAACATCATAGAGTCGCACGGGTAAAAAAGGTACCTCACCCTGCTCAAATATATTCCAACCCAATTCTAGGTATATTCCCTAAATGTGTTTTTCATTCCCCTTCCTGTTGCAGGGGATGTGTCCAACTGAAATTAACCCAAAGACTTATTGCAGTCATTTTTAGTTTTATAAAGTATTTTTCTTGTTCCCCCAAACAAAGTACTTTGGTTTCTGAAACACAGTAAACAAGAAAGTAAACAAGTAAACAAGAGCCAGTGTGATGTAGTGGTTAAGAGCAGCAGACTCTAATCTGGAGAACTGGGTCTGATTCCGCACTCCTTCACATGAAGCCTGCTGGGTGACCTTGGGGTAGTCACAGTTCTCTCCGAACTCTTTCAGTCCCACCTACCTCACAAGGTGTCTATTGTGTGGCCAAGTATCTCTCCACCATATTTTCACCACATGAGCATCTGCCGCTCATGTGGAGGAGTGGGAAATCAAACCCAGTTCTCCAGATTAGAGTCCACCGCTCTAAACCACTGTTCTTAACCGCTACACCACACTGGCTCTCCCCGCCATGTTACCAATGATAAAACAGAAAGAGAGCTCGAGCGAGTGAGAGCAAGCGAGCGAGAGAATCTTACTGAATGTATATTTGTATCAATGTGATGTATCAATACATAGTATCTTGATGCAATCATACACATAACCACATTCAGTTTATTTTTGTTGTGTTTTATCAATGCAGAGATAAGCAACAGTATTATAGAAGGGAAAATTATATTAATTTAATGTTAGAAATTTTCCTAGTTAATGCCAAGTTGATATGTAGAATTCTGCACCGAGAGAACCCTGGAATGATAATCAAATTGAATGGGGGAATTCCACTCATCTCTGATTTATAGATAGTTTGGACTGGTTTATTCAAGAAAAAGTAACCTGGTAAAATGTGCCATATACTATTAGAGTTTCAATATAATTATTAAGTGCTAAATATTTTAGAGTATCTAAGCAGTTTTATAAAACAAAAAACAATGGGATATGGTTTTTTTGTGAGAAGTCAAACATAATTATTCTCCATATTTGGATACAGAAAGTATAAAAACAGGTATGTGTTCATGTACACAATTTTAGATTTTCAAATGCATACTTCTCCAAAGAAAATAACCTCATACCAGTTTTTTTTATTTCTCACCGCAATTTGTTTTCACACCATATATGTGACTCTTTCCAAGTTAATGGATAAATTCGCTCATCTCTTTCTTTATTATAAGGCAAAGATAAATAAGTCTTTTTCACTCAATCTGCTGAGATAACTTGCGCCCATGCCGAAAGGTGATCTGTTCTAATCAACTTCACGAAGTCTGATGGAATTACACCGAACATATTTCATACCTGACACAACTACAGAATGATACAGTTCAGGACAAACATTGGTGACCTGAATAATACATGACAGACAGATGACCGGGTGAGAAAAGTAATTTTTCACCTACAACACTTGAGTTTCTTTATTAAAGGCTGAGACATATTTGATGGAAAGAAGGTTGGTTTGCCAGCTAAAAGCTGGTGTGTTTTATTAATAGCTCAGTCAGTATTCCCTTGCCATTTTAGTACTTGAAACATATTATTTTGACAATAAAATACTGCATGCATCTAGTTTGCATGAAAAGGAAGCATTTAAATGACCTTCCATAATAACACTCAGTTGCCAGTCATCACACATAATAAATTCATCAGTAATACCACCCTGATGAAAGCAAGAGGATGCAAAGACTGATATAATATCTTATAGGCAGCCTACTGCTAATCGATGCAGATTAGTTAAAATTGGTTTCATGGGTACATTTATTAGGGGAAATGGAGGAACAAGAGATTTCAAGGATATGTGCAGTCAAAAATTGATCAGTCAAGAGCTGACCCAAGCACTGCACATTTATAAATAGTGTAAATGCTCTGAATCCAAATAGAATTCTGTCCAACTTTCCCACAGCCATTAGAAACCTTCCAATCTTACAGTTATTCTGGGGCTTCACTGCCTGCCTGATCTCATTTGCTTGGTGAATGAGAAGCAGAAGAGGACTTAAAGGAAGAGAGAGCCTTAGCATCAGCATATTGTACCTGTGTGACATGGATGTCAGGAACAGGATTCCTCCAAATCATATGTTTGTACTCAATATTCCCGTTTTCCACCAACCATTGCATTGTCTCATGAGCTTTAGGATTGCCTTCTTCTGCATAACCATTATCTTAATTGCTTGAGCAGTTCTGTTATCTGGGATTGCACTCATGCTAGGCTGGCTGAGACAAAGGCTTTTCTTTTATATGTTGCAAGTCAAAGAAGAAGAACAGTTGGTTTTTATATGCCAACTTTCTCTACTATTTAAGGAGAATCAAACTACCGGTAGCTTACAATCGCCTTCCCTTCCTCTCCCCACAACAGACACCTTGGGAAGTAGGTGGGGCTGAGAGAGTTCAGAGATAATTGTGACTAGCCCAAGGTCACCCAGCTGGCTTCATGTGGAGGAGTGGGGAAATCAACCCAGTTCACCAGATTAGAGTCCACCACTCATGTGGAGGAGTGAGGAATCAAACCCGGTTCTCCAGATTAGAGTTCACTGCTCTTAACCATTACACCACACTGGCACAAAGGGGCAGAGACAGTGGCTCCACTTTAGGCTGGAGTGCCCCATACCATGATAGGCTGTTCTCCCACACCGAAGGAAACAAAGCTTTACTTAGATCCACTGAGAGGTAGGCAGGTTGAATGGAGGAAACAAAGAAGTCCCCAGTGCTCTTCTGACAATGTAGAACAATTCTCCAGTAATTCAAGTAATTGCACATAGTATATACACTGGCGACTGTAGTGTAACCTCTGAGGTGCTCACCCTCCTTTTGCCCTGGTAGATTCTACTAATATAAAACATATGACATATTATCACCAACTTTCCCTGCCTCTGCAAGTTAATGAAGTGGATCAAGAGAAGGCAAATTTGTAATGTGCATATGTCCCCTCCCCATGATCAGGGGTGCTGCTTTCTGAATATCACTGATCATGGTAGAGTTCACATGGCCTCTTCCTCTGTGTGGTCACCTCCACAGACAATCTGGCAATTGGGTGGATGTGGGGGATAGGACCCATGCTCTCACACTCTGACTCTCTCCCTATGTGTTCAGGGAATGTGTGGAGCTGTTGTTTGTACTTTTGCATCCTACTTGCGTCTGCACACAAGGACTGTCAATCAGACGTGCCCTGAGGGTTCTCCAGTGAGAAATCAATCCCCACGTGTGTACAGGATTTGGGACTGTGGTGTGCAATGAAATGAGTTAACTGCTTTTTAAGATACGCTTTTGTTCAGATTGTATAGCATTAAAAAATCTGAGGACTTTTAAAAAGCTTTTCCACTGAGAAAAAATGGGAAATTTGGGGGAGTGATGAAGAAACTCCTTATGTGATAAATGTGTGTGTGTGTGTGTGTGTGTGTGTGTATTCTGGAATGAATAAAATGCTTTTTAAGACAAAATGGCAATGTATAGTATTCCTTTTTTCCATCTGAGAAATTGGGAAATTTTGGGAAGCACTGAAAACAATTCCATTGAAATATATTGTTTTATTTTGAGAGGAATGGGATGTACTAAGTGGAAATTGTTTAGGCTTTTTTTCCGGATTGGCAATTGGGGGAGCCTTTTTTGCCTGTTTCATGATGTTTTAGGTAGTGGTGTTAAAACAGCTTTGAATAGGCCTGGTTGTGTACTATTTAGGCCATAACTAGTTTGGCAGGGATAGGGAGGGTTGCTCGTTGATAGGTAGGGATGAGTGGTGAGCACCCTGAGCCATCGAGCATGATGGAGCGCTAGGGTTCCCATTTTCCCAGTATTGGTGGGCCAACCCGCCAATCAACTGGGCTGCCCACTGATCCTCAGCTGGTTGGTGGATGGAAGCAGGCCAACTGAAGGGTGAGAGTGAGCCATGTGCCCAGCATGATGACATCATTTCCAGGCTTACTTGTAAACACCAGCATCACTCAGGAGATGTTCTAGCATTCTCCCCCAAAACTTCTATGAAAACGTGCTAGAGAGTGGTCGAACATCCTGGTGCGATGCCAGCATTTCCAGGTAAACCTGTAAGTGACATTATCATGCAGGGCACGCAAATCGCTGCCCCAGCCCAGCACAATGGCATCACTTCAAGGCATACTTTTAGGCACCAACATCACTCAGGAAATGCTCTAGCATTCTCCCCCAAAACTTCTATGGAAATGTGCTAGAGAGTGTTAGAGCATCCTGGTGTGATGCCAGCATTTCCGGGTAAACCTGGAAGTGACATCATTATACAGGAGACTCATCGCTGCCCCCAGCCCTGCCCCCACAAAGCTCCCACCAGTTGCCAGGATGGCCCTGGCAACCCTATTGAGTACCTTTGGTGCTCTTATGAAGTACCTATGAAGTACTTTTGGTGCTGAGCAACATCTTGCCAAACCTGGTAATACCTTTACAGCATATCAGGAAGGAAGAAGGGGCTGGGCACCTCTCAGCACATTATAGCAGCCACTGGCCATGTTTGGAGCCAGGGTGGATTTGCCAGACAAGGTAGACCTGGTAGACTGCCTATAGAAGCCTGCCCTCAATTAAATATTAGCATAGTTAATTGATGACATAGATGAGATGGTTTAAATAAAGTAGTTAAACCCACACTTTGGTCTCGTGTCTTCATTCCGGGATCTGTGAGCAATAGCAACCACAGAAAGGCTATAGAAACACTAAATTGCATCCAAGACAATACTACTTTGATCTAGCAATAGAGTCTGTGATCATTCATTCCCATCTTGATCACCTGTTCTGGTTGCATTCAGGTCAGAGGTATGTACCTCTCCATCCTGTTGACAACAATGCATGCCTATTAAGGCCGAAATGTCTAACAGCAGTATTATTGTTTTTAATAATTTTAAAACAGAATTTCTCTTTCTACATTGCATTCAAAACAACCAGAAAGTTCATCTTTTGAAACTTCAGTATTAACATACAGAGTTAGTAAACATCAAAGCATCGTAAACACTTTTTTTTTAACCAGACATAGGGAATACATAACATAATCGAGATAAATATGTTGAAAGATTTCTGTCTCTTCGGTGCTACGGTAATGATCATGTTTTTGCTCTATTAGAAAACTTCCCAATTCAATACAAGCATTGAGGTGCAGCTTGAAAGGGATACGACTTAATCAGATTTACAATAAATTATACTCAGCTGTAAATGAAAATTGTTCCAAATCTGCAAATGGCTTTAAAAGCCATGGCTTCACAAACCATTAAAATAAAAATAAATAAATGCGGCAAACACCATTTTTTTTTACTTAGGAAGATTAGCCTTTTAAATCCATAGGTCTTGGCTTTCCAGACGTTTAATCAACAGCGAGTAGAATAGTCACAAAGAAATGGGTTCCTGTTGTATTATAAAGTGTTAATGGAACCTCTCTCAGATCCCAACAACAATAGAGATTATCTCCTATGCAAGGGGAGCTTCCATCTCTCTGATGGAGGATTCAGAATCTCCTAATTTGGATCAGTATGGACATAATAGTTACTCCCACAATCAACAATAGCAATCTCTGTGGAGGAGTATAGATTTGTTTGCATACTTCTACTAGACTTGGCAGGGAGAAAAAAAATGTGTTAATAGGGAACAATTTCCTAAAGATGCAAGACTTTTTATCTTACTTTAAGCAAATTTAATCTTTGGAATAGGGGTTGTATGGATGCAATGCACATGTCACTATGCTGTGCTGATATGAACCCCTCCTGTGCAGGCAGCCAAGGCCATGGGAGATCCAGAAATACCTAGAAACTGAGACATTAAAACCCTGTTCAGAAATTACAGTGAATGTAAGTACAATCCATGTACAGCATACACTTGATTTTTCTTTATATGTAAATTGAGTAATTCTCATGTTACGTGATTGCAACCCCACATGTACTAGTCCCTGGTTTCATCTGTAAAGTAAACACACGCTAGTTCTTTCTTACAAACAGGAGTATATGCATATGTGTATGCATCTTTTATGTGTGTTCACTGTAACATATGAACAGGACTTAAGAGATATATACTAGTATCACCAGAATGAAAAGTTATGTACTTCTGCCCTAAATGCAACCAGGACAGGTAAACAAGATGAGAATGCTGATCACATACTCTATTGATAGATCAAAGAAATATTGGCTTGGATCCATACTGTTTCCATGGCCTAAAAGCCGTGTGTGTGTAGTTTTTTTTTTAAAAAAACTTAGTATATCTTAATTTCTGCCATCTGATAGGTAGGGAAACATAAAAATTAAAGGCAGAATGTCAATTCTATTGTAAAGAAAATAAAGTGTATTATTTGTACACTCTCATATAATTGCACTAGGTAGAACTATCAGCGCATTTGGATATCAAGTTAATTTTTGTAACATTAAAAATTCTGAACTCTAATGCTGTATTATTGTTAAACATATTATAGAATATTGTTGCTAAAATTATTTACATATCAACAAAAAAAATCTTCAAATATGTTCTGCACATCTGTAAATATAAACAGGTGTTATCATTATCCAGTGCCGTAAAAGTCAAGGTGTAAAGGTGTAAGCACCGGGTCATTAGTGACCCATGGGGTGATGTCACATCCCGGCGTTTACTAGGCAGACTATGTTTACAGGGTGGTTTGCTTTCCCCAAGGTTGTCTTAAAACATTTTCATACTGTACATTAAGAACAAAACCTTGCCTCAAAAAAGCATTTAATGCATTCCAAAAGGAAAAAGAAGTCAAGAGATTATTGTGTGTGTGTTCCTCAATATTTTCCAATGTTTGTACAGGAAAAATTGGATACAAGTAGTCAGACTTTTTCATGCTATGCATTTTGAAGGAGAAAAACCTTGTCTTAAGAAGCATTTCACTCATTCCAAAAGAGAAAATGGGTTGGATCCAATCATCATCCACATAGCCTTCCTCCAGCCTAAGGATCCTTCCTCCAATTTAAATAGCTCTTGCTCAAAAAAAAAAAAAAAAAAAAAAGTCACTGAAGGTAGAGAAGTTTCCTTACACTGAAAGAAGGCTTCAAACTTGAGCCAAATTTTGCTCAGTGAAGTGGTATGATTCACCCCAATATTTCATAGTTTTTTTTAGTGCTCCCCTAAATTTCCCTATTTTTCCTTTGGAAAAATGTGGGGGGGACTTCTCAGAACAAAATGGAAAAGAGGAGAGGGTTTTCCCATCACCCCTTTTTTCTTGGCCTTCACATCTCAAGTAGTTGAACATTGTAACAAAAGGAACTGCTGTCATTGCTAAGTATGGGCCAAAGAGGTTCCAGCTCTCACACTCAAATTTCATTCTTCCATGTGCTCTCAATTAAGTAAAATTTTAGAAATCGTAGTTCTCTGTCAGTTTTATTCAGTATTTTTCTTATGTTTGGATACACTGTATCTCTGCATCTATATGGGCTTTGTCCAATATATAAATAATATCAAAGCTGGTTAGGGACAAAGCATTCACCTTCTTTTGTTTCTTGTTTTTTGTGTTTTAATATTTGTTTATATTGTATTTGTGGGTTAAGTGCTCCACTTTGCAATTCTGCTTTTGTAGATTTTATGTAGTATATATAGATAGCAAATCCTAAAATGTGCCCTAGTCAGGTTTCACTTTGGAGTCCCAAAGGCTGTATACTTTCAAGAAACTGACTCCTTTCCACTTAGTTTTCCTTAGTAAATAACAAAAAATATATTTGCAAAAATTCTTTGCAGTAATGGAATACCTGTAAACAGATCTTCTGCAAATCCTAAGAATCTGCAAACTTTTCTTATTGGATAGATAGTGGCCAATGATAATGGCCTCTTTCTATCTTCCTTTGAAGCAATTTGGCCAAGAGATTTCTCTGAAGTCTGAAACAGCTTGCGTTTGGAAAGTGCAAATTTTAACCCCTAATTCTAGAATTCTTTTCAAAATCTTAAAGAGGCACTCCTCATGTTATTCTTGAGAGGCTGAGAAAATGATTAAATCATCCAGAAACACATCTACTTCCGTAAGGTTCATGCCACATATGACATATAGCACCATTCTTTGAAAAGTGGCAGCTACATTTGTCAGACCTCGACTCATCCTCCTAAATTGCCAGCTGCCAAGTGGAGTGGTGATAGCTATTTTTTGACAGTCCGTTGGCCCTGTGCAAACTTGGTAGTATCCACTCTTCAGGACTAGTGCAGAAAACCATTTTAATCCAAACAACAAGGCAGAGGTTTCTTTGATTCTGGCAGAGGGTAAGCATCCTTCCTTGTGACACTGTTCAGTTTCACAAGTATGTGAGTAGGAACTCTTTTATCATTCTAAGGGTAGGAACCTTCTTGTAGACATGCACCAGCATATGGGGCGTTTCTTCAGTTATACTAAGGACTCAAAGATATGAGACACAGGGAGTTCTGAGAACAGAACTCCCAACAGTTTCTTTCTTGTAAAAATCAGGGATCCTGGAGACCCCGAGACCCTGGATCAGGACCTTGGTGCAAGAGGGGAGAAGAATGTACATAATTCCTCTGCTATTTTCCCAATATGAAATAGTCCTGGGAAGCTGTCATTTCTGCAGTTGGGTAAACATATAGTACTTGATATGGGTACCTGCATGTTTCCCCATTGGGGAAATAGTAGCTTCTGGGGTCATCTCAAACCAAGAAAATGGCACAGGTAAAGGCTTAAACTACTCCTCTCCTCGTGTTATGGTTGCAATTCATACTTTCAAAACCAGGAAAATATAATAATGTTTGCTTCTTTAGACATCACTGCTAAAGTTGATGGGTGTTGGTAAGACAGGGAAAGAATTTGGCATGCTTAAAATGCACTCTGTTCTCACAAAAGGAACTTTTACACATACAGAACGGACTGCAGTATATGGATCTTCTAAAATCATGGCAGTCTCCTGGTCTTCTACTGTAAGTTGCAATATTTCAGGTAATTTTCCAGAAAGGGTAATAACATATATCCATCCTCTCAAGATCTTCTCACTTCCATCATCAGCCTCCAATTTTAAATTCTGACTTCTTAAGCTAAAAGCCTTCCTCCTTTCTTTTATTAATGAAATTCTGTCCAGTCCCCTTCAGTCTAGCTAGTTCCTGTTCCCTGGCAATTATTTTGCTTCCCAATTTTCTTTGCTGTCTTCTTCACAAAGTTCCCTTCATTTATTTGTAAGCTGCCACTGCCTAAAGATATTCCTGCTATGTAATTCCTGTCTTAGAGGGTTACTAGGCGAGATATGGAAGATCTGTGATCATATCTCCTGGTGTATTTTTTAAAGTTAAAAAGCAGCAGCAGGAAGAGGCTGATCCAAAGGGAAGGAAGGGTTTAACCTTTTATACCATTAGCTTCCCTAAGCAGCTAGCCTATGTTAAAAAAAAAAAAAGTACAGGAACCCAAATTATATACTTTTTTCCTACCAGGGCTAATAACAGGAAGGGAGGGAGCTGATTTCTGTTAGGAAAATGGTGCAGGGAGGAAATGCTAACCCCACAGCTCTGATCCAAATCTGGAATCCCATGGCTGCTTTTTAACCTTACAAAAAGCGTTCCAGTCACAGAAATCTCACATTTCATCCAGTTATGTCTTCAGCTCTTATCTTTCTTAATCAGAAGTCTATCTTTTTCAGGAGAGGGGGATTTTGAGAACACTTTTACCAAATGTACAAGATCTAGGCTGAGCTTCACTTTCCCTTCCTGTTACTGGTGTTTAAGCCTGGGCATGACCAGAGACTCTTCCAGCAGGGGAAGGGGATCTGAAGAAAATTTCTTCCAGGTGCATAAGGTCTAGGCTGACAGTTCAATCCTAAACAGAGTTACACCTTCTGTACAGTATTACACTGTGAACATCCGTTTCACTTCTTGTTGCAGGTATTTAAACCTGGTGTGGCCAGAGCTTCTTCTAGAAGATGAGGGGAATCTGTTGAACATTTCAGCCATCTGTACAAGAGCTAGACTAAGGGTTGAACTGTACGTTATGATATTTGACATGTAGTGACAGTGTTCCCCTACCTTATTTTGAAGCAATAAGAGACACATCATACTGCTGGGAACTCATTTCCCAAGCACGCAGGTCCCGAATTTGGTCAGGACTACAGGACACAAGAGAAGAAGCTCCAGCCTTTCCCTACACCATTTTTCTGACATGGAACAGCCTTAGGGACCCTAGTTGTCTTATTGGGGATTTTCCCGTGTAGCCCACCAATACACATGCAGACCGCCAACAGAAGAAATAGCACACTCAGGGCTATTACAGGTCAGGAAAACAGCCCTGCACACTTGGGAAATGAGTTCCCAGCCCTGCAACATGTGACTGACTTCTTCAACGTCGGGTCGAGGAACCACAACTCAACACATCAAATAGTATAACATGTAGTTTCTTCTGCTTCCATTTCTGTTTAACTCTAGGTGTGGTGAAAGGGCTCTTGGTCCTTGGCTCTTAGCCTATCGCTTAACTCCTGTGTGCAGCAGATTGAATACTAGTACAGAACATGGACTATTCAATTGTTAATCATCATCATCTTTTATTTTTACCCTGCCCTCTCCCAGCCAGGCCAGGCTCAGGGTGGCCAACAACACAGTTTAATATACAATTAATACAATGGTACATCAAATTACAAAAGTTAAAGCATTCTAAAATGCTGAATTCTAAAATTTCCTTAGTTCTATCTTTGGCGCCAAATGTTTGTGTTGTTCTCTTCTGTTTATTTAAACTTTATTTCTGTATGTTGTAAACCACTTTGCATAGCCACTAGAGAGAAAAGTGGGATAAAAAATTATTGACAATACTAACCCAATGACACAGTTACATATAAGGAATACTTGTTGGCCAACTACCAAGAAGTTCTGGGGGAGCTGGAGAAATCTTTCTTAATTTTATAAGCCATAACAGCATTGTTAATTCAAATCTGTTTTCCATCTTCTGGGATAAGTGGTGGCCGCTCATCTGTGTGGTAGGTCTTCTAAAAGAGCAAATGTGGTCATATGCTATATGTTTCGTGCCAATTTTCCATTCCCCCCATCTCATAAGAGGTGTTTTCTAGCCACATTATAAAACGTGATATTTATCTCCGTTTGCTGTCAATCTCCTCCCTTCTTGTTCTGAAGCCTATTGCCATAAGCAGCTCAGGTAATTTTTTATTATTACAAAAAAAAAGCACATCATAATTCAGGAAGAATGTAAACTTTGAAAGTAAAGTTGTAATTAGGAGGTGAAAATCCTTCAGCCTAAAGAGAGGTCAGCCAACACTCACAACTCTCATTGTACAGTCTACCATCCAACTGCCGTGCGTATACTACCAGGAGGGAGCAGAGCCAGTTTTATGAGGGGCCAAATACAATAATGAACTCTGCAAACCACAAGAATGCTTAGACGGCCACAGCTGAAACGGCTGGGAGGGAGTTGGGTCATTCCCCTTTTCATTTAAATGCAGTTAAAAAAAAACTGCAGGGATCTTTATCAGTTTCACCCTGATCTTGTTGGAACTCCCAGTGTATATTTTCTTTATTTAGAAAGGTCAAGAATGTGAGCCTGTAATCCATGTTAACAACCAGCCGTGTCACCTTCTTTTAAACAAAGTGTTACAGGCTATAGTGTTCTTATATGAAATCCCCTTTTATCATCCAATCTCCTTTAGACTCCTGAGAATACTGGCAAATATCTCTTCAGAAGTTGGAAGGAGGATAAAGCCCCACTGACTCTTTCACAAGGCCCCAAACATCTAAGAGAGACATGCCTCAGTGTGTTCTTATGCTCTGTATAGTTAAGTCAGTGACACTATTATAAGTAACTTCATCTGACGAGGTAAGTGGAGGTGAATTCTCAATGCAGAAAGCATCACTGTACTGCAGTACCAGTGAATTTGGAAGGCAAAATTTCTGACTTGACACTCTAGCCCTACTTATATTGAGACAATGAAACTGTTCACATTTGATTAAAAAGTGTGTAGCATCAAATAACTTTGGCTAAAAAATGCTTAAACATGGGCGTACATGAGATAGTTGACTACTTCATAAATGCTGGAAATGCTATAAGTCATGGATCTTCACAATGTCTCCCACCATGTTGAAGAACCAGAGGCCCTTTCACACATACTGAATAATGCACTTTCAATCCACTTTGCATGCACTAACGATCATTTACAAGTGGATTTTGCCATTTCACACAGTAAAATCCAGCTGCAAAGTGCATTGAAAGTGGATTGAAAATGCATTATTCAGCATGTGTGAAAGGACCCAAAGTTTGAATCAGGCACAGATGCATATATTTCTATGCAAAGTAACCCACACATCTGTGATTGTCCTTCCAAATAAATAAATAAATAAATTGGTTTGTGGATCACAGAAATCAGGGTCCTTGCACCTTGCAGATGAAAGGATGTAACTTAATCCAGATATAATGTTTGAGGGCTGACAGATGGGAGCCCACACCTCACTCTGCATTAGGCTTACCAATTGTCCAGTGGGGGCCAGCAAAATCCCACCAATGCTGAGGGTCGGCAGGTAAAAGAAAGGAGAAGACGCATGATGTGCATATGTGCACTCTGTGCATTACGCCAACATCGTTTTCAGATTTGCTGGAGTGGGAAGCAGCATGGATGCTCTAGCAACCTCTGGCAAAACTGTGTGAAAACCATAGAGTTTTGGTGGAGATTGCTAGAGCGTCCGCATCGCTTCTAGGTAAACTCAGAAGTGACCTCGGAGCATTGTGCGGGTCACGTGCGTGCATTGTGCAGGGTGTGCACAGTTATCACCCGCCCCCCAGTCACGCCCCTGCAAAGCCCCTGCCAGTGGAGCAAAGAGACCTGGGAACCCTACTCTGCATGGATACCTTCTACATTCACAAACGAGTGAATCAGTCCAAAATGCATCTCTGTGAATATATAATAGGTTCTCACAATGCTGATCATTCCTGCAGCCCTTCCAGAAGCAAAACATCTTACTGATTCCAAAGAACAGCAACTAGTGATTAACAGTAAAACTTGCTGCTTTTGTGAGCCTCTTCTGATTTCCAAGAAACAAAGCAGGTATCTTCATTACTTGTTGCTAAGACAACAATAAAAACAACAAAACCAGTTTGGTTTAGTAACGTTCAAGTGTAAAGCATTTATTTTTCCTTGCAGGGAACAAAGACAGGAATAACAACTCACATCATGCAAGCACTTTAAGGGAATTTGAAGGTGGTGAGCTCCCTTAATACATACAGTGTATGTTTCTGCACATAAAGTACATCTCAAATATGGCTTTTCCCTGTGGAAACTAAAACTTGTTAAGATTCATATCCCCCCTCCACCACCACCCAGAAATCCTTCAGATCATGGGAGTCATTTCATGAGTATACCATGAATTTCCCAAGAAAATTAAGCATAATGAGACATTTCTGCTCTACGTTCTCAACTCAGTGTAGGCCTAAGCCTCTGCCAAGATATCTCCACTGAGACCACTGGGCTTAGAAAGTAATTTACGCACACAAAAATCTTTTAGTGGTTTTGAGATCAGACTTCAGCAATGTACAGCAAGGCCAGAGGAGTAATTTTAATAAATCATCTTCACCAAATTTCCGTGAACGTGTCCGGAATGCTTCACTAAATATGTTATACTGTTTCCCTAATTATAAAAAAAGAAGTCTTGTTACTGATATCAATGAGAAGCAGAATTGTTCCACAGATTTAATTGTAAACATGTTGTTGAAAGGCTTGAAAGGTTTGGTTCACCAGTCAGTCTCCAGTCTGTAAAGGGCTGGCTCCTTGAGTGTTGGGTGTTGATTGATCCACTAGCTCTGTAAAATATTCCTGTCATTCTTTGATTTCACCAATGTATTTTTGGGTTGGTCTGAATTAACTGCGGTAGAAAGTTGGTAAGTAGCTAGTTCTACTTAACTTATTTTTATTTATCTAAAACATTTCTATCCAATAGGCTCAGGAGAAAAAACAACAGAAGATTAAAGTCAGTGCAAAGTCTAAACATTACAGAAAATGAAAATAATTGAGTCAAAAAATGCCACCCATTCTAGACCTATTAAATTTCCTACACCTACTTCAAGAGTCTACTCAGTTTATGATTTATGTGTCATTGGTGGGATTGCTAATCTACAGGTAGGGCCCAGAGATGTTGTGACATTAAAACTAAGCTCCAGACTACAGAAATCAGTTGCCATGGAGAAAATGGCAGCCTTGGAAGTTGGACTCTATGACATTATACCCCACTGATGTCCTTCCCCTTCTCAAACTTCACCCCCCCAGGCTATATTCTCAATTCTCCAGGAGTTTCACAACTCAGACTTGGCAACCCTAAATATTGTTTCAATTAATTAGTCCAACTGTATCAATAAAATGGTTTCTAGAACAGCTATGTTTTACAAACTTTTTGCAAAGCTAGGAGAGAAGGGACCTGATGTGTAGCATCAGGGAAGCTATTTCACAGAAATGGAGTGGCCTTTGGAAAGGTCAGGTTTCTGACCAAGGCAATGGTTGAGAGACTGGTGGACTGATCAAAGCATATACACAGATTTATACCAGGATTTTATCATGAGGAAGTCTGCACTAGAGAACTTTTTCAGTGCATGGTTTTATATTTCTGTGAAATGGAAGCAAATGTTGCCCTTTGGACTCATGGTTATGACTTGGGAATGGGCAATACTTAAAAAAATATATCCAGTAAGCACTAGAAGTATTGTGTGTGGAGGACAGGTATTGGGTACCCAAGGTTGGGTGAGAGGAAAATGTATGCAGGTCTATGTAAAAATATTGCAAGTATAATTTATTAGAAGCGCTATACAAAATTTAATATTCTTTAAAAGCATTAAAATAGCACAATGGCAAATCTTGAGGTTGATATCTGTAACCACAAACCAAACGCGTTTCGGCCTCTAGGGCCTTCATCAGTGGTTAGTTAAAACCTTTTCTTAAGTCTGCACACATATACAGAAATACAATGATGTAAACAAATGCAAATACAAACAGTTTAAAACCCAACCAGGCAAGTGAATATGTTGTAAAGTTTATTCTCAATTATTCAAACAACTGGTATATTGGGTTCTTGTTGGAATACTGGTTAGTATAAGTCTCTCGTGTATTTTGTGTGCAGGTATCAGCCTGGTGAAGCTTCATTATACTTGCAATATTTTTACATAGACCTACATAAATTTTCCTCTCACCCAACCTCGGGTACCCAGCTTTTGTTTTTAGGTTGGGTTTCATTCCCCTCTTTTTTCTTCCATCCTGGAGGACAGGTATACCATATCCACCGATATGCAAATAATGTACTGAGTGCAGGAAAAAGTCATCTCTTTTAGATCCATATTCCTCACCAGTGGGTTGCACTAAATGGTGCATATCACAAAGCCAGTCTAGAGTAGATTGGAGTGACCTTGTCTCACCCTTACCCCCTCCACAATACAGGGGAAGATACATAAATTAAACAAAAGCTGCTCTGAAATTATTACATGGCTGATTTAAGAGCAAAGAAAATGACATGCTACCATCATTGTCTACAGGTTGTATGATACTGATAATTTACTCACAGAAAATTGGTGGGAAGGGGAGCCTGAATGATAAACTACACACATGCACATAGTTTTGTATATACACATAAATATAGAATAAAACACACTGATCAGCGCTGTAAAACTCTCATCTAAAACCCTATATAGAACACTTCAAAAAGAGGATCGGAAAGAACTTAAATCAGAACTTTACAATATCCTTTTTGAAGTCTTTATACCACAGCTAAGAAACAGGGAATGAAACAGACTTCAGGAAAGACTGCCTAAGTTTCCATCCAGAGAGAAGACAAAATAGATTGCTGTTTACATGTGGTTTTCAAATCATTAAGTCCAGTGGATGGTTTGAATGCAGATACCTATCAGGCAGGGGCCAAAATCGGGGCTGGAGCTTTCAAGATCCAACCGTGCTTTCTTTAAATGAACCTAGGAGCCCTACTATTTAACATGCATTAAGAGAACCAACAGCCCACCACTTGAGAGCCTGCCAACACAAAGAACACAAGGCCTGCTGGTTGTAATACGATCACAGTGCGGCAAGCCAGCAATCGGACGTGCTGCTGCATTCTGAGCAAGCTCCAAGCACCAGAGAAGCCAAAGTTTAATTTGATTTGAAAACAAACTTCAACTTTAGGTTTGTAAGATTTCACTGTGGCAAAACTCAGTATAAAGGGATTTAGATAATAAGATATAAACATGAACATACTGCTTTAAAGGCTGAATTATCAACCAAGCCTGGATTAACCATTATGTTAAGTATTCTGCACAGGGCAGGGCTGGGCCACAATCAAATGGGATTCCAGATAGGAGGATGTGATTAAGAGCGAGTGTCTCTGCTTATCAGACTCTCGCTTGCTCTCCCTCCTTCCCCGGGTGCTGGGAAATTTACAGCACTCTGCATCAGGTAGATTAAGGGTTGCCAGCTCTGGGTTGGGAATTACCTGGAGATTTTGGAGGTGGAGCCTGAGGAGGGCAGGGTTTGGAGAGGGGAGGGACTTCAATGCCATAGAGTCCAATGGCCAGGGGAACTGATCTCTATCACCAGGCGATCAGTTGTAATAACAGGAGGTCTCCAGCCACCGCTGTGGAATGTGCTCTGTTTGCCCCCAAGTGCTTCCTGTTAAAAATCTCAGCGCGCTTAATATGAATTTTAAATTTGAGTTGCGCCAATTTTCTAATTGCTCTTCCCGCTTTGTAGTTTACTGTATGATGTGCCCATGCCATCTTCTCTATATCGGAAGCACAATCAGACCTGTACGGATACGGATATTGGAACACCACTCTCGTATTAGAGCAGGCATAAAAGAAGCACCACTGACTAATCACTATTTAGAAGAAGGTCATAAGGATTTTGAAATGTCCTTTTTTGTACTTTGGCAGTTCCATCCACACAGGTTCAACAATGTAGACGCACAGAAAATTCTTTACAAAAATGAAAGCAAGATCATTTTCATGTTCAAGACCCTCACCCTGAGGGGTCTGAACACTGAATTAGATTTTTCCTGTTTTCTTTAAATTACAGCTCGATTTTCTAGTCCTGATCATTGGGGTGTGCCAAAGTAAGCATACTTACACTTGCTTGTCCAATTATTATTTTTTCATATATTTTTGTACACAACAGTTAAAAACAATTTATAAAAATATTAACAAGATTTCACGTTTTGATGTATCTTGAATCAACAGCATTGTTTAAAATGTCTAAAAACATCCTTAGTAAGTTTTCAAAAATTTTGAGATTTAAATTTTTAAAAATGTTTTTGTTCTGGCATTTCTTGATAACAGTGAGGGTAGTGGAAAATAAATATTATATTCATTCTTAGTCTGCTCACATTGACTTTTTAGAGATCACAGATCCATGAAAACAACAGCCCCAGCTGTATGCAATTTCAGGCTTATGCCAAACACATGTGCAGGTAAAAATCTTTTAACTAAGGCTTTTGTGAGTAGTTTTCTACCATTAGCCAAGGAACCCACAGTAAGATGCTCCATGCTTTATAGGTAAGATGCTCCATGCTTTATAGTTCTTTAAGAATTTTGTAATTATAACATTAAGATAGATAATGAGGATTTGATAAGCAGTTGTTTATAATGAAGATGGCTTAGTATACTAATACATGTTGAGAAATAATATACAAACAAGTGGTAAAAGGTTTCCAAATGTGTTTGTAAGTGCATTGCACTTTATATTTTTAGTGAGTGAACATACTTGTAATGTTAAATTTGCTGTATTTTTAGGCTGAAGAAGCCTCAGGCTGAAACGTGGATTTAAATACCTGGGATACATGTACCGCTTTATTGTTGTAATATCCTTAAACATAAAGCCAGAGAGATATAAATGAGAACACCTCAAAAGGATCAGCAGATACGCTACAACCGAGACCCAGGTTACGCTAATTGCATTTGCTATGCTATGCTCCGAGAGGCAGAGGATGCACTTTTGAAACAGCTCCATTGAAAAGTCACACAGTTTACGCAGTTCAAATTACTGTTTTGCGGTTTGGAATGATATTACAACCTGACTGCGGAAGCTTTGTCATAGTTAACAGACCGCTCCACAGGAGCACCATTTCTAATATTGGAAGTCAACGGTTGGACTGTTTTTGTATATGTTTTCTTTGACAAGTAGTTGCATGTGTTCTCATAGACCTATTGTTGTACAGCACTGTGTTTTTTGGTTCTTGTAGGTTATCCGGGCTGTGTAACCGTGGTC
Source organism: Euleptes europaea (assembly GCF_029931775.1). NCBI lineage: Eukaryota > Metazoa > Chordata > Lepidosauria > Squamata > Sphaerodactylidae > Euleptes > Euleptes europaea. Next base: position 35,081,126 of record NC_079319.1, read on the forward strand.
TTGGTATTTTCTTTCCTGACGTTTCGCCAGCAGCTGTGGCAGGCATCTTCAGAGTAGTAACACTGAAGGACAGTGTCTCTCAGTGTCAAGGGTGTAGGAAGAGTAATATATAGTCAGAAAGGGGTTGGGTTTGAGCTGAGTATTGTCCTGCAAAAGTAATGTGCTAATCATTGTCCTGTAAGTATCAAGATAATGTGCTAATGAGGATATGGTATGCTAATATGGAACCATTGTATCCTGAAGGGATCTGTTAATGTGTGTAATCCAAAGCTAATCTGCATGGCTATTGTTGAATGTTGTCTTTGTTAGTCTGGAGGTTTTTTAGAACAGGAAGCCAAGCCTTATTCATTCTTAAACTCTCCTCTTTTCTGTTAAAGTTGTGATGATGTTTATGAATTTCAATGGCTTCTCTGTGCAATCTGACAAAATAGTTGGTAGAATTATCCAGTCTTTCAGTGTCTTGGAATAAGACCCTGTGTCCTGTTTGTGTCAGTCCATGTTCAGCCACTGCTGATTTCTCAGGTTGGCCAAGTCTGCAGTATCTTTCATGTTCTTTTATCCTTGTTTGTATGCTGCGTTTTGTGGTCCCGATGTAAACTTCTCCACAGCTGCAAGGTATACGATATACTCCTGCAGAGGTGAGGGGGTCTCTTTTGTCTTTTGCTGATCGTAGCATTTGTTGTATTTTCTTGGTGGGTTTAAACACTATTTGTAGGTTATGTTTTTTCAAAAGTTTCTCCATCCTATCAGTGACTCCTTTAATAAATGGCAAGAATACCTTTCCTATGGGAGACTGTTTTTCCTGAGTTTTCTGATTTTTGTTTGGTTTAATGGCCCTTCTGATTTCATTCTTGGAGTAGCCGTTTGCTAGCAGTGCGTGATTTAGATGATTAGTTTCTTCCTTGAGAAACTGTGGTTCACAGATCCATTTTGCACGGTCCATTAATGTTTTGATTATTCCTCTTTTCTGTCGGGGGTGGTGGTTGGAGTTTTTGTGTAAGTAGCGATCTGTGTGAGTTGGTTTCCGGTAGACCTTGTGACCTAACTGAAAGTTTGTTTTACGGATGACAAGGGTATCAAGAAATGGGAGTTTACCCTCAATTTCCTTTTCCATGGTAAACTGAATGTTTGGATGGATATTATTAAGATGGTTTAGAAAGTCCATTAATTTTTCTTCACCATGGCTCCAAATAGTAAATGTATCATCTACGAACCTGAACCAGGCTGTAGGTTTGTAAGGTGCTGATTCTAATGCTGTTTTTTCAAAATATTCCATGTAAAAGTTTGCTATTACTGGACTGAGTGGACTTCCCATGGAATATTTTGAAAAAACAGCATTAGTTCACCATAAGTAAACATTTCTTGCATTGTGGGTTAAGCATTCTGTGAGCCTTGTGCTGTATTTTTTGTATTAAACCACCTGAAGGTTGGCAGCCCTTGGTAGATTTCCTGTGGAAGATAACATCCTGGTGTCTTTGTTTTAATGATAATGAGAGAAAGGGTGCAAACATACACAAACTAACACAGGCTGAGCTGGATTCAAAAGTGGTGGTGGTGGAAAGTGCCATCAAATCACAGCTGACTTATGGTGACCCTGTAGGCTTTTCAAGGCAAGAGTCATTCAGAGGTCGTTTGCCATTGCCTGCCTCTGCATGGGCTGAGAGAATTCTGAGAGAACTGTGACTGACCCAAGGTCACCCAGCAGGCTTCATGTGGAGGCCTGGAGAATCGAACCTGATCTCCAGAATACAGTTTGCCGCTCTTAACCACTGCACCATGCTGGCTCCACCAATTGTTACAGTAGGAAGGAGGAAATTGTGCCTTTTCTTGCTGGTAAACCCCCTAGACCAAGGGGTCTCTGGAAATTACCCTGGCAATCCACCGCCACCACTCAGGACCTCCTGAGAACCTCTAGACTGACCCGCTGAGGAGGCACTCTTCTAGTACTACAGCAATAACAAAATAACATATAACCAACCTGGTAGCGTCCATGCAATCTAGCACATGGGAATGAGATGAAGAGAAATATCCCAGGGAAGTAGATTGTACTAAGTGAAGCCAAAATAATATCTTTATAAAAAAGTTTATTGTACAAAAGAGAACACAACAGGGAAAGGGTGGTTGGATTCAAGAGGGGGTGCAAAAGAGGCAAAAAAAATACAGGGGAAAGCACAAAGCAACAACACAGATATTCAAATGAAAAGCAATACAGTTGCACTAACTAAGTTAAACACGTTACCTATGCTCTAACTGGTTCCTCAGAGCCTGTGAAAAGTTCCTTGTGTTAACAAGAAGTTGAAGGAGTCCTTAACCCCTACCCAACTTCCTGTGGACCCAGTTTCCATGGAAGACTGAAAACCGAAGACAAGGAAAAATCTCAAATGTACTACCGGTATGCTAAAAGGAGTTGGACCTAAGCCAGCCTCCTTTCTAAGACTGACAGGATTCAACAATAATCTGGTTTTTTTTAGCACCAACTGTGGTTCTAATGAATGATTGCAAACTGTGCTGATCTTTGACAAGAACCAAAAAGACTGAATCGAAGTCCAGGGGGACTATTGAGCTTCAGTTCTAGATGCTTTAATAGTAAGCAGGATTCACTAATGCAAGGAAAGATTTATAAGTGAGGAACTTAATTAATGTGACTCCCTGTTTAGAAACTCGTAGTTTAATCCCTAAATCCATAAAGTTATGGAATGTCAAATGAATGGATTAAAAATACATCTATGCCTTTTTAATCTCCAGCATCAATTATTATGTTTCTGAAAGCAATTCATAATGAAATTATGGCCAGGAAAGTATCAAGCTGCTCACCTCTTGAGGAGGGGAAGAATAGCTAGTCCTTTAATATTTGCACTGTCTGCTAGCAGTGTATAAAATTCATTTTCATATTTGTTTGATATCATGGCCATCCATTTTCATGACGATTGCTGCTTGCAGAGCAGGCCCAGGCAGTATAACAACATTGGGAGGTGAGTTTTTCCTCCTTTCCCAGGCTTCCCAAGTGGCGGGTAGTGGGTCTGTGTCTAAAGAAAAATGAAGCCCATGAATAAACCCTGCCTTCCCTACCTGGCTTTGTTGAGCTGGGGGAAAGCATCAGGCACAGGAGTGAGGCATTGGAAGGGACAAGGGTTTGCCCCGAGTCTGTGTGCTCTACTCTTACTTAAATTGTATTTTTAAAGTGTGCACACGAAATAGAAATTAAACATCTAACCAAGATTAACAGTGCTAAGTTAACTATTACTGCTAACCATGCTATAACTTAAGTCACTTGGTATAGTATATGTTTTAGTGCTCTCTCTCCTGGGATTGTTTAAAATTTTCTAAACCTTAAACATGGCAGCATACTTATTCCCTGACAGAGAGCAGTGTTATGATCCTTGATGCAGCATGTATAATTCGAGACTCAATTTAGGACTAGCCTGCAAAGCATAAGGAGCTATATAATAGCATGATACTACACAGTGGTATAGGTAAGGTTGGCAGGCCAAGTCTAGCAACCAGTGTGTGTGGGGGGGGCATGGTGTGGGGAACATCACACATGCAATAATGTCACTTCTAGGTACAACCCAGAAGTGACAATGGGTAGCTCTAGGAATCATTTATGGTTTTGCTTTCAGGTTGTCCTGGAAGTTATTTCATTGTTCTCATGATGCTGATGAGGTTTTTAATTTCTCCACCTTCACCACTCCATGGCAGTGGGCAGTGGGAACTCATGGTGGGGGATCCCTACCCCAACTGGGGGCTTGGCAGCCCTGGTGATAAGCTTAGTAGGGCAAGAAATAGCTGCAGAGAGAGAGAGGGTGTGAGAGTGTAAATAGGGGAAAGACATGGGATAAGAGTCACCAATGAAGGGACCTCTTATGAGAAGATTCTGCAAGAGGCTCCCATGTTTCATCATTCACCACTACCCATAATAAATGGCATACTGGTTGGCCAAATAAAGGTATTACATGAATTATGTTTTTTTTTTAGGGGGAGGGGTTATTTTAGACCAGGGGTGGGGAACCTTTTTTCTGCCAAGGGCCATTTGGATATTTATGACATCATTCACGGGCCATACAAAATTATCAACTTAAAAATTAGCCTGCTATATTTGGTCAAACATTTAGCCAAGAGGCACGACCAGAGATGGCTCGAAGTGTCTGCCACGTAGAGCGACTTGCTTTTGAGCTCTGCTGTCCCCAGCTGGACCCAAGAGATTCAGGCAGGGCAGCATCCTTCTGAGCTAGAGATAAGCCAGGACCCATGGAGGGCCAGACCAAATGATTTTGCGGGCCTTATACGGCCCCCGGGCCTGACATTCCCCACCCCTGTTTTAGACCAACAGGGCTGTAAACAACTTTCATGTAATAAATAGGGCAGAAATCCTTGGTATGGTTTTGCATGGTTGAAAGCAGTACTGAACACAGTGGGACTTACTCCTGAGTTATCATGTGTAGGATCTGGCTGCACATTGAATGCTACACTCAGTTTGTGAATTGGATTGGCTGTAGTTCAAATAAAATTAAAAGGAAGGTTCTCGGGTGCATCCCATAAAATGAGCAGACCACTTTGGATCAATGGCAATGCAAATGCAAGATCAGAAAGTCAAAAGCATTTTTTAAACAAAGGATTTTGGTTAACAGGGTGACATTTTAGCATCCAAACCATCCAAGAAAGCATGTATGCACGTGTATACACACACCAAAGTACTCTTGTCAATAACAATAACAATATTGTATTAAGGCCTAAAAATTATGAAGTCAAAATAGCTGAAATGATTCTTAATGCCTCTCAGGCACATCTGAATCAAATAAGGTAATTATTCTTTAAAATGCTTACACAAAGTCTGATTTGCATGCTAGTAATTGCTATGCCTTGTGGCATCTAACAATTGACACAGCAATGATTTTAATTATTGTAATTTCATCAGTATAAATACTTCAAAGTTATGCAAATAGTCCCCCTCATAATCCACACAGACAAGTTTGCTGTATTTGATTTACTAGCCTTGTAAGTCTCTTTGTCTAGGCAGTTTACTCTCAGATGTGACTGTGCATTGCAATTGAAGCCTCTCACTCACATCAAAGCCCCAAATCATAACAAGATGAGTTAATTTCACTAAGACTGACACTTCAAACATTAACTTGCAAATATAATTATAAGATTTTATACACACACACACATATGTATCTATTTATCTATATATATAGCTTTGGTATCATCTGGCAATGATACCTGCAGCTAATTGTGTCTAATACTTTCTATGACACTGGCAAGTGATGATAACTCTGGGGCATTTAATCATGCAGTCAAAAATAGAACACCTTTTTCTAAACCCCTGAACTTGTTTTACAGGCAAATTCCTGTTTTACGGGCATCATGTTGGTCAAATACCTATTTTTAAAACAGCAAAACATGAAAATGTCTTCACTTAAGCGTGTTATGCTTAAATGAGGGAGTGTTTTAAAATAGAACATCTTATTTGCCTCCCAAAAAGTTTGTTTTGCAACATTGCTCTTTATAAGTCAATGTTTTGGTCTTGTCTTTGCCCTATTGAGGCATTTGTACTTTGTGATAGGGGTGACAGAGACAGATTTCCTATAGAGCCAGGAGCCATGCACAGTTTCTCCCAAAGACATTCCTTTATTTGGAATTACCCTACCTAAGTTTGATGTATTAGACAGACAGACAGACAGAGAGACAGACAGACAGACAGATAGATAGATTTCAGCAAGGGAAGGGAATTGTGGGAAGATGGTTGTTAGATGTTTAATATTTAGGTTGGGTATTCATTTTTCTCCTATTGTGGGTATCTAAAGTCTGTGGTGTTGTCAGAAATGTGAGCCTTTTGGAAAGAGTTAAAAGGCCCTTGGCGCTTTTAGCCTGTTGCCTTGATGGACAACCCAGAAAATCCCAGGCCAGACCAGGATGTATTCTTTTTGGGGGGGGGGATTTCTTTGAGTCTCCATTGGGGAGAGAAGCAGTCCCAGTTATATATTATCCCACTTTGAAGAAAGGTTAACATGTGGTATTGTAGATCCTCTCTCTGCCCCCAAACAATGCAATTATACAAGTATACAGAGATCAACAAGCAATTTCTAGTACTGGACATGTGTATATAGGTCCAAGTATTCCTCACTGCCAGGATCAAGGCACTGTTTCTTTTTGCAGCCTATGCAATGTGACCAGCATAGGGTTGCTGGGCCTAGCAGGAGACCATCAGGAAACCAGGGAGGGGGAACATGGGGGGACAGATGTCACCAATGACAGACGTCACCAATGACAGATGTCACCCAAAACTGACATCACACATCTCTAGGAATCACCGAAGCTCTATAGTAAGCTCACTGGCCACAGTGATCTATGCTCTGTTCGTATTCAAGTTAGATTTCTGTAATGCATTCTCCATAGGACTTAGGGTTCCCAAGTTGAAGTCAGCAATCCCCAGGAGAAATCTGGGAGGGGGAGGGTCAGGTGACTGGCCTTATACCATTATACTGTGCCATCACTTATAATAGAATCACTTATAATAATTGCCTTCTGACCCCAAAGTGGTGATCAGCATTACCCTGGACATGTAAGAAACAGCCAAGAGAGCCAAGCATTGACACAACCCTTCCAGCCCTCCCTCTCATGAACTGCCTAAGTTCACAGAATCAGCATTACTGTCAGATGGCTATCTAGCCTCTGCTTAAAAACCTCCAAAGAAGGAGAGCCCACCACCTCCTGAGGAAGCCTGTTCCACTGTGCTCTAACTGTCAGAAAGTTCTTCCTAATGTTTCTTTCTCCCTGCTGGCTACTGGAGTGCCAGAGGGCAAGCTCCACGGTGGGTGGGAGACTCAGCCGTGGCATTGCATGTGGCACCTTCGGAGCTGGAATCACAATGGATCCAGTATCAAAGGAATGGAACAAAGGAATTCTACGATTCTGTGATTCTATGAACATTCACTATTTATTAGTTTGCCTCTGGTACTAATACTGCTAGGACCAGACTATAGAAATTAAACTGTTTACTTTTAGGGCACAATCATACCTCTGAGGACTAGATGTGAGAAAGTAGATTATGTCTCTGTGAATGTGAACTGAAAGTGCTTAAACAGGATGTTTGACCTAGATGTATGGGCAGAGAGCTGGGAGCTCTTGAAGCATGCATCTTCCCCCTTAGAAAGTCCAGGTCACCTGGGAGGAAGCTGTGCCATATCTTCATTCCATGCCACCATTCTCCTGGTCCTGAGAGAGGCAGTACTGATTTGGAAAGGATGGTACCAGGTATTGGTTTACCCCTATGATCTTCTGATGTTACTAGCAAAGCATGGTGGCTGCAGTGGTTACTCAACTACTTAGTGAATGTCAGAAAGGGTTCATTGAGTCACTAGATGTAATTAATTTAACTGGGAGATATTAAAATATTGATTCTTAAATGTGCCTACCATTTATCGCATCACACATTGTGTTTTCAGCAGGCATGCCTAGGTCAAAGTTAAAGAGTAAAAATACACCCATTTGTATTATTCAATGTAAATCTACATAGGTCCTTTCAATATGTATGCTAAATTTCCTTTCCCAATTAAATATTTAACACCTATTTTTTTAAAAAAATCATATCGTCCCTGAAATGCTTTTTGTTTTGTTTGTTTAACAACTTCTACAAGTTTAGTACATGAGAAAGTGTTGTGCATTGGAAAAACATTATGCATATCTCTTGAAAAATTAGCATGCAATCTAATTTTGCATTGTATTCCCCAGTCATCTATTTACACATTCACGCTCTCAAACATTGCTCAGATAGATTCAAGAGCAAGTTGTCAAGGAAGGAAGTGGGGGGAGGATGTCAACATCAAGCATTTCAACCAAGTTATAAGTAACCTGCTTAGCTCAAAGAGGGAAGACTTGCAAATCCATCTAATACAAGGAAAGGCAAAGAGTTACTTGAAAGAAAACACAAAACACTGGGAAACAGACAGCAGTAGGAACAGCTACACACATTCCATACAGCTAACAATGAAGTTCAGGGAGATAACATCAGACAGACATGTAGTATAGGAGTACAGTGACAGAAATAGCACCACCGCAGAATCCCATGTAAAAAACTGAAACATCCTAGAAAGGTACAATTTGTTTCATATGACCTAGTACCAAGGTTGTTATCTTTGTAATATTTATTACATTGTAGAAAAGGTTTAAATTTATTGGCCTTATATCCCTGCTATTTGGATCCATTTCTTGTTGACTGAGGATGAAAACAGAGCAGGAAGATAATGTCAGATCAAATTCCATATGTTTCATCTTGACTGATTGTAAATTAGCCTTACAACGGGTTCCTTCTGCAGACGTTCCTTATATAAATGAGACACCTATGCAGTTTCCGATTTTCTGTGGACATTTGTTTGTGGGAAGGGAAACAGAGCTTCCCCATTCATTTTTGTGCATACAAAGATTCTGTGTTCAAAACAAGTTTAATTTTTTTTTACTTAACTTGATTTAGGAACCAATATGTTCAAAAGAAGTTTCCAAACACTGCAGTATTTCTGTGCTCAGTTCCTACATAAAAGAGATGTATGCACCCTGCCCCTTATTTCCGTGGATTGTACCTATTATAATGAGCACAGTAGGTCTGGGTCACTTATCTACAGAGTTGGAGACATGATTTTTTTGAAAACCAATATGCTCATGTTTTGAAAACCAATATGTGCATAATTAACACAGCACAGCTAGCAATAGTGAACTGAATCATTGTTGCACACTAAATGCCCAGCTGGGCATTAATTGCATGGAAGCTTGCCTAAAGATCCTTTCTCGTCACCACCTCCCAAACTGGCAGACTTATTTTGCCAGGATGGTGTAGTGGTTAAGAGTGGCGGACTCTAATCTGGAGAACCGAGTTTGATTCCCCGTTTCTCCACATGAACGGTGGATGCTAATCTGGAGAACCAGGTTTGATTCCCCCTCCCTGCTCCTCCACATGAAGCCTGCTGGGTAACCTTGGGCTAGTCACAGTTCTTTTCAAGTTCTCTCAGCCTCACCTACCTCACAAGGTGTCTGTTGTTCGAGGGGGAGAAGCGATTGTAAGCCACTTTGTGACTCCTTAAGGTAGAGAAAAGCTGGGTATAAAAACCAACTCTTCTTCTATTTACAGTAGTGAATATGTGGTTTCTGCTCTGAATGTTATAATTCATGGATATTCATGGCATCCCGACTAAACGTATAATAATTTTCATAAAGCAAGACAGCTGCCTCCTGTTCATAGTCTTATGCTTTGGCAGGCATCTCCATTAAAGAAGTTCAGTAGCAAGTGATGTAAAAAAAAAATTCTGGAGGGTTACTGCTAGACAAAGTGGACAGTCCTAGGATTTGTGGGCCAATGGCCTGACTCTTTAGGGCAGCTTCATGTGTTCATGTACTGAAATGCACTGCTACAAAAATAGGACAAAGGAAGGCAAGGGTAGAAGGGCCAAGGGACATGTATCCACAAAGGAAAATCTATTTCCACAAGCCTTCATGACTACTCTGTTCTGAAATTACCCATACAGGGGAATAGGAATGATTGCCTTCTTCCTCATGCTTGATCATAATGGTGGTACAGTAGTACAGCATAGAGCTGACATGGAACGAGGGACTCAGGTTTAGATTTGGGTGCAAGTGGATAAGTTGGTGATTCCCTTGGGGTTCAGAGCTATTTGGTGAACCACTATTCACAAACTGCACATTCAACAATATAGGCAATATGCAATACAGAAAGAAGGGGGGAAATTCCAAGCAAAGTGTTTAGTGCAACAAAAATGCACTAAACTCTGTAAGGAAAATTAAAGGTACAACCATGTTTATAATGGTGTCATAAAACTGTGTCTACAAGGGACAAGTTTCCTCTGATTTAGGATTCTACGAGACTAGACCATAAAAAATGGCTTATGTAGAAAACACCTAGTGAGCAAACTATGTCACCAGTAGCTGAATGATAATTGATGCATGTAGGTTGCATGCAGGCTGCATGCAGACTTCCAGCCAGTTCTCCTGACAACAATCCTGTAAGGTAAGGTAGTCTGAAGACAGTTGGACAATATCAAGCATTGAGCCTCATGGCTAATGAGACATTGGAATCTGAGTCTTCCAGGGGCAAGCTTCCAGGGGCATGTACAATGCTTGGCATTCAACCTGACTCACCCTTGTTGTAAGGATGCAGAGTATATCATTGGCAATTAGGTGCAAAGGAAGGGACTGCATTCCAACCCTGCCTTTTATTGTGTTTGTGTTCTTGGAGTCCAAAACCAGTCTTGTCCTTGTTTTTTTCCATACTTGCTCCAGATTTAATCACAACCCCATACTTTTAGTTGGCATCTACAATTAAAAGGACCAGGCAGGAGGTGATTTGAGGGTCCTGAGACCCTGGAGAACTGCTGCCAGTCTGAGTAGACAATACTGACCTTGATGGACTGATGGTCTGATTCAGTATAAGGCAGTTTCGTGTGTGGTTGTGGTGTAGAGCAGTGGTTTGGAGCGGTGGACTCTAATCTATAGAACCGGGTTTGATTCCCCACTCCTCCACATGAGCGGCGGAGGCTAATCTGGTGAACCAGGTTGGTTTCCTTACACATGAAGCCAGCTGGGTGACCTTGGGCTAGACACAGCTCTCTTAGTAGGGTTGCCAGGTCACTTTGATTGGCAGGCAATTGCCCGCCAATCTATTGGCCGGCTCGAAAGTGGGGATTGCGGCTACACTGATGCAATTGCATCGCTTCCAGTTTACATCCAAAAGCACCACATCACAATAGGCCTATTACCACTCATACTCCCAGTTTGAGTGGTAAAAGGCCCATTGCGATGAGGCACTTCTGGGTGTAAACCAGAAGTGACGCGATCGCATTGGCGCAGCTGTGGGCTTGTGATCCTTGCCTCAGCTTCACCCCAAAAACCTCCCACCGGAGGAGGGGGGACCTGGCAACCCTATCTCCCAACCCCACCTACCTCACAGGGTATCGGTTGTGGGGAAGGGAAGGGAAGGTGATTGTTAGCCAGTTTGATTCTTCCTTAAGTGGTAGAGAAAGTCGGCATGTAAAAACCAGTCGTCCTCCTCCTCCTCTTTCTTCTAACAGATAATGTTTTGACCTTTCACACAAGCAGCCTGAATTATATTTTGGTATTTATTTGACTACCACAGGCTACTTCTCTTTGAAAAGCCAGTTTTTGTTCTTGGTTATGATTCAGATATCCCTGGGATGTTTGCTGTATTATGCTACATTGATTTAAAAAAAAAAACCAAGCATTTAGGGTGTTATACAATGTGCAGGAGCACATATACAGATCAACAAAATGGAGCACAAAAAGGATCTTGATGCCATCATGCATACAATCGCATCAAGGTGGTTTTTTTCTTTGTTTAGTTGTGTATCAGCAATGTGCAAATGCACTGCGATAGTGGAGAAGCGGACAGATGCACATGAGCCGAAAGAGCTAAAAACTGCGACAAAAAGAACATGATCCACATTTCTAGAATTAATTTTCTTAGTTGAACTGAAATTAAGGAATGATGAAATGCAACATTGAGACAGATTCCTCAGCAACAAATGAATGGGACAGAAGAAAGACACTCATCCTTAATTATTGACCCTGCTCCAAACATAAGAAGCTTCAAGAGGTATAAATAACAATACAATTCACTATCTGTGACACCTAATAATAGAGAAAAAAGAAAACAAGATGAGCAAGATGCTTCAAATTAAATATGAACTGTCCTAATAAAAGCCACGCTAAGGTTCAGAAGCATCTAAATGCCTCATCTACTTCACCCTGGCAGATTGTACACATATCTTGAAATCCACTGAAAGGTCTCCAGAGGTCAATCGGCCCATACAAGAAATGCTCTTATTAAACTCCTGGGTTCTGGGGTTGATTGGAATGGGAATGCACTATGGGATGTCTTCAATACATACCACCTCATTTCTGTGAAGCTAATGATTTAATATTTATGTCACAATGTGTACATAGTTAACAAAAGATAAAAAGAACAGAGAGGAATGGCTGTTGTTTCTCTCACCTGAAGACCACCAAATGAATGTTTTATTACACAATATATTTTACTACTTCACTGCTCGGCTCTTTAAAGAAAAGAAAAATGCAGACATTAACCATTGGCTACCAAAAAGCAATATCAAATGGCCGTGTGATTCTCTCATTGTACAAGTTCAAGGAAAGTATCTCATAGGATGAGAGAACTCCTTCAGGGGCAGTTGTCATAATACAGGGTATTATACACTCTGCACATGATCAGACACATCTTTATAAACTTTGGACCACCAGGCAGCTTGCTACCTCATGACTTGTATGACTCTCTAGGCCAGGCTACTCAGTATTGTTCAATAGCAGCCACAACACACACGCCAGTGTTGTATATTGGCAAAAGTTTCAGACTAGGATCTGGGGTCCCCATTGTGGAGAATGATAGGGTATAAATTAAGTAAATGCGTAATAAATATAGATGACGATGGGGCAGGCAGATAAATGGGAGAGGGAAAGAGGAAACAGAGGGGGATATAGGGGGAAATGAGGTGTCTTTTGGAAGTCTTTGCAGTTTCTCACTGCACAACTGGATCTGGCTCAGCCTGGCGACTGGCACTATGCAACTTGGCCAAAATGTTCCTGGGCAGAGGCTACCATGGACAGGAAGGAGACAATGTGGCTTGACAGCACTTTACACCACAGGAAAGAGGGGAAAATAGCAAAGGCTGAAATTTCATGAGCCCACTGTTAATCCTGAAGATCCATGATTTGTTTCTGATTTGTTCAAATGGTGTCTTTTGTTTCATGACATTTTCTGTTTCCTCATGCTCATTTTCCAAATTAAACATATTTTCCAACATGTCAGTTTAATGTCAATTCTATATAAATGGCAAATAACATAAAAATGGTGGGAAAGAAACAAACGGAAACACTAGCAATGAGAACTGCATAATTGGTAAGACTCATGATGGTGACATATGAGGTAAGGAACAATGAAAAGGGGCATATTTGTTCATCTTAGGGAAGAGTAGACTAGGGCTGAGGGGAAGGGATAGCCAAACCTAATACGGTCCAACCTAGGAAAGTTTCTGTTGAAGGAGCAGGGATCACCAACTGGTTTGACTCATGTCCTGCTTGCTAGTCATAATCAGGGAACCAGTCATTCATGAGCTGTCAGTTGTGTTCAAGGAATTCATATGTGTTCATTTGTATGATGGGGCTGCTTCCCCATAACTGCTGTCTTCATGAACGTGTCCAAAGGAGGGCAACAAAGATGGTGAGGGGTCTGGAGATCAAGTCCTATGAGGAAAGGTTGAAGGAACTGGGTATATTTAGCCTGAAGAGGAGAAGACTGAGAGGGGATATGATAACCATCTTCAAGTACTTGAGGGGCTGTCATATAGAGGATGGTGCCAAGTTGTTTTCTGTTGCCCAAGAAGGTCGGACCAGAACCAAAGGGGTGAAATTAAATCAAAAAAGTTTCCGTCTAGACATTAGGAAGAATTTTCTAACAGTTAGAGCGGTTCCTCAGTGGAACAGGCTTCCTCGGGAGGTGGTAAGCTCTCCTTCCCTGGAGGTTTTTAAGAAGAGGTTAGATGGCCATCTGTCAGCAATGCTGATTCTGTGACCTTAGACAGATGATGAGAGGGAGGGCATCTTGGCCCTCTTCTGGTCACCTTGTGTGTGTGTGTGTGGGTAGTTGTGAATTTCCTGCATTATGCAGGGGGTTGGACTAGATGACCCTAGTGGTCCCTTCCAACTCTATGATTCGATGATTCTATGACCCATCTCTGGCTACTTCATCCATTGTTAAAAAGAAAAGTTCTGTTTGAGATTTTTGAGTTCACATTTACTAACGACATGCTTCTGTGTGCCATTGGTGTCTTATTAATAAGGCACAACTTGATCCTATATCACAAGCGGCTACTGTGCAGGTGTAAAGCTGCTTGGCATGGTGCTTGAAATAAATTTGAAAAAAAAACCCATCAAGGTGACCTGATCAGGAGCATGATTAGGGTTGCCAACCTCCAGGTACTAGCTGGAAATCTCCAGCTATTACAACTGATCTCCATATGATAGAGACCAATTCATCTGGAGAAAATGGCAATTTTGGCAATTGGACTCTATGGCATTGAAGTCCCTCCCCTCTCCAAACTCCACCCTCCTCAGGCTTCGCCCCAAAATCTCCAACTCGGACCTGGCAACCCTAAGCATGATATGTGAGTAAGGGTTGGAAATTTGATTGAGGTAAGTTCACCTGAGGACCATGTTTTTATGTGAAAGTACTAAGCATGTGCAGGAAGAAGCTGCAAATAAATATGAAATTGTATTTGTTGTTCAGATAGCATAAGTCTATATTTATAGAATATTCATGTTCCAATTAAATAAACACCCTTTTCTTGAGAAATACAGCAGAAAGAAAGAAAGAAAGAAAGAAAGAAAGAAAGAAAGAAAGAAAGAAAGAAAGAAAGAAGAAAGAAAGAAAGAAAGAGAAAGCATATCTTTACCTAAATATGAAGCAGCCTCTTTAGACAACTTTAAGGGAATTTGTGAGGCAAAATGTTGGTCTTTTCGCTGAGACTAGACTTTGGCCTCTTTGTGAAGTAAAAGGAATGAAAATTCATGCTACAAAATAGTTTGTAGTCCACTGTTTGCTTTTATTTGGTACATGGCCATTGTTACCACTTTCGGGTTGCTGCACGGGAACTAAATGGGAGTAGCTTTCTCAGATGTGCTGCAGAATTCAAAGGGTTATGATTATATTGTATGTACATTTCATGTCATAAACATATGAAACATTTAATATCTACTATTAAATATGTAACACCATTTCCTGGCTCAGAAAGAACAAAGGTGTGAGAAAGCAGATTTTAAAAAGGTTTTAAATAATGCTGTTAAGAAATATCCCAATGTTATTAAAAAAATCTGTCTTAAAGCCATTGCCTTCCAGACTATTCTCTTTGTTGTGAATGCAGGCATATGGCTCAGTCAGTAAATGCATGCTGCTTTCCTTTTGCAAGAGGGAGGTGGGAGGGGAGATTTTACCAATAAAAATGTCATTTGTATGAAGAAATTAATGTAGTCATAGGAAATTAAAGAGCCACTAACAAATAAGAGGCTTAAAAAAAACACGCACACAATCAACGAAGACAGATTTTACAAGCGTGCACACTTTTAAGCCATTTTTAATTCATTCCTTTTTTTAAAAAAACCCCACTTAATTCTTTTTTGGCTGCCTCCTTGATTTATGGGCAATGGCTTATTTTCATGTCACACATTCTGAATTGTGACAACATGGCTTTTCTGTGCCATTCTTCCAGATCTACTGTTAATGACAATCTAAAGGTAATTCCACACAGCTCCATTACCATTACATAAGCTTCAAAACTAAAGTCTCATATGCTTAAAACTGTGTATTAAAACTTAACGTTACGAGGCAACCAAACTGCAGCTATACAAATGTATTCATCTCCTGCATAGTGAATTACGTTAATGGCAAGAGAATAAAGGTAGTAGCTGTTTCATCTGTGAGGTTCAAGGGACTGAGGATACAGAAGATCTCCTGGGTCAGGGGATAAAAATGGCAAAGAGGAAGATGGACCTATGATAACTTTATGACCCTAACCTGCTAAACCTCCCTAAGCAGAATATAACCAATCCCACTGGGAGCAGGCCTATTTAATACCATATTTCCCCCAAGGCAATCTGAAGCAAATGAAGAATGATCCATTTGAGAAGGACCCCCAAAATTCCCCCAAATGTCTCAATACAGCAGACTGTTCCCATATTGCCTTGCCCACTGCCATCCTGAAAAGCAGCAGCAGGACGAGGTACATAAATAAATTAATTAAAAAAAACTGATATTAGCTACATCACTACAGCCAAAAATTGATCCTCTGTATTTTCCAGTATGGTACTGTCCATCTAGTTCTCCCTTGTAAGCTAGCAGGGAAACATTGTGCATATTAAAATGACAAAACTGATTGAAAGATTTCTCTCTGAATAATCAGAAGTCAGATTGAATGGAAAATCAGATACAGCTAATTAAATGGGAGACTATCCATCCCATATATTTGGCACTTATCATAGAATCATAGAATAGAATAATAGAATTATAGAGTTGGAAGGGACCACCAGGGTCATCTAGTCCAAACCCTGCATAATGCAGGAAATTCACAACTACCTCCCCCCACACACACCCAGCAACCCCTAACTCCATGCCCAGAAGATGGCCAAGATGCCCTCCCTCTCATGAACTGCCTAAGGTAATAGAATCAGCATTGCTGACAGATGGCCGTCTAGCCTCTGCTTAAAAACCTCCAGGGAAGGAGAGGTTACCACCTCTCAAGAAAGCCTGTTCCACTGAGTAACTGCTCTGTTAGAAAATTCTTCCTAATGTCTAGACAGAAACTCTTTTGATTTAATTTCACCCCTTTGGTTCTGGTCCGACCTTCTGGAGCAACAGAAAACAACTCAGCACCATCTTCTTGAAGATAGTTATCATATTCTCTCTCAGTCTTCTCCTCTTCAGGTTAAACATACTACCCAGCTCCTTCAACCTTTCCTCATAGGACTTGATCTCCAGACCCCTCACCATCTTCATTGCCCTCCTCTGGACACATTCCAGCTTGTCTGCATCTTTCTTAAATTGCAGTGCACAAAACTGAACACAGTACTCTAGGTGAGGTCAAACCAGAGCAGAGTAAAGCGATACCATCGCTTCGCGTATTCTGGACACTAAACTTCTGTTGATACAGCCCAAGATACCATTTGCCTTTTTAGCTACTGTGTCACACTGCTGACTCATGTTTGCTGTTTGGTCTACTAAGACCCCAAGGTCTTTTCACACACACTACTGCTAAAACAATTCTCCCCATTCTATAATTATGCATTTGATTTTTCCTACCTAAATGCAGAACTTTACATTTATCTTTGTTGAAGTGCATTTTATTAGTTTTAGCCCAATTCTCCAGCCTGTCAAGATCATCCTGTATCATGGCTCTGTCTTCTACCATACTTGCTACCCCTCCCAATTTAGTATCATCTGCAAATTTAATAAGCATTCCCTCTATTCCTTCATCCAAATTATTTATAAAGACGTTGAACAACACAGGGCCCAGGACAGATCTCTGAGGCACTCCACTAGTCACTTCTCTCCAAGTGGATGAAGAACCATTAACAAGCACTCTGTCAATCTGAAGAAGTGAACTGTGGCTCACGAAAGCTCATACCCTGCCAGAAAATATTTTTGTTAGTCTTTAAGGTGCTACTGGACTCTTGCTCTTTTCTACTACTGCAGACAAACACGGCTACCCACTGTGAATTATTTGTCAACCAGTTACAGATCCATCTAACAGTAATAAGATCCAAACCACATTTTCCCAATTTGTCAACAAGAATATTATGTGGAACTTTATCAAAAGCCTTACTGAAATCAAGATAAACTATGTCTACAGCATTCCCCTGATCCTGCAAGGTAGTAACTTTCTCAAAAAAGGAGATAAGATTAGTCTGACATGACTTGTTCTTGAGAAACCTGTGCTGGCTTAGTGATCAGATCCATCCTTTCTAAATGTGAAGGACTGACTGTTTGATGATTTGTTCAAAACTTTCCCCAGAAGAGACAGTTCTTGGTTAGCTGGGAGCCTCATTTGCCACCCACGCCGGGGAGAAACAGAAGTTAAAAATGGGTGTCGGCTCACTTAGGCTCAGTGATGTTAAACCACGAGGCTGCCTCATGCTGGGGCCATGTGAGCCAGGAGGCTCCGTTTCAGCCAATGGGCTGCCTCCCTGGAATTTGAAAGGACCAGTGGGGAGGCAGCTTGGGTGAGTGTGGGCGGGGCTTGGGGCGAGGATCAGGAGGCAGAGGTTTTCACTCTGGTCCTCCCTTCCCCTTTATAATCGGGGATGTGGCCTCAGGGAGCTCAGTCCATCTCCTGCTTTGTCCCACCCATCTCACCCTAGGCTTGAAGTTATTGTGGTTTTTATAGTCACAGCTTAGGCAGTCAGGCATGGGAGCTGGAATCAGTCTGCTGGGGAAAGCGGCTTGCATGCCCCTTTCCTCGGGACAGGGGACCCCAATAAGGGGTTTTGGGGTAAGAGGCTAAAGGGGATAGGACCAGATCGATGGTCAGGTAGCCTCTTCTCTAAATGGTGTGGGTAAGACCTAGTGGTGAACGTCCTGGTTCTACCTGAATAGCACCATCCCTTCCCCTTGGTTACCCACAGCGGGATCGCTGTGGGTGGGATAATACATCCTGCTGCATTGGGGTCAGCTGATGTACCTGATTCTGCCCCCATGCTGCGCCAAGGTTATTGTAGCTGTTGCCATTAAGCTGTGGCCACTTAATTTTCCAAATAAAGTTAATAAGTTCTCTTTCCAAAAGTTAGCGTTATCAAGGTTAATATTCGATGTGTTAGTAATATTTGACTGAAGGGTTCTCCAGATTGGTCCTGAGACGGCAATAGAAGTCAAGGTAATGGGTTGGTAGTTACCCGGATCCTCCTTTTTCCCCTTCTTGAAGATGGGGACAACATTTGCCTGTCTCCAATCTTCTGGCACCTCACCTGTTTTCTAAGAATTCTCAAAAATAATGGACAGAGGCTCAGAAATTACATCTGCAAGTTCTCGGAGTACCCTTGGATGCAATTCATCTGGCCCTGAGAACTTTGTTTCATTTAAAGAAACTAGATGTTTGTGTACTACCCTAATGCCAATCCTAGGCTGCAAATCCCTTCCCTCATCATGTGTTCTGTTTAGGATTGGAGTAGATCTGTTCAAAACTGCTGACCGTCACCATAACAAAAAACTGTAATCTTTTATGGGGCTGTGGGTGCTAAGAATCCACAGCACCCATGTCGAGGCTATGAATTTACACCAAGCTACTGAAGGACTGCTACAAACTGGACACAGGTGCTAACACCCCTGCCCTAGAATGTGCCATCAATGTTACATATAACAGCCAAACTCAGACTCAGCTAGAATTCAGCTGCAAATCAGAAGTTCTAATCTGTGCAGGATTTCACTAGAAAAGAAAAAATTTTCTGAGATCGTCAATGCACAAAAGCCCTTTGGCTGCGCAGCTCTGTCCAACAGAGGTAGGGTTGAGAAATAGCTGCCACCTTGTGCATCGGAGTGGCAATCGCACATAAGTGATGTAACCACATCATGCGCGGCCACGCGCATGGGATCACCGCCCCAGCCCCGCCCCAAAAACCTCCTGCTGGTGGAAGGTGAATCTGGCAACCCTAAATGTAGAAAGTCAACTGGAGATCAGAAAGCCAAATCAAGCCCACAAAGGGACCCAATGCAGCCCTTGATCCCAAGCACAGCTAGACATCCTGCCACACCCTTCAGTTTGTCCCCAGTTCAGATATAGCCAATAGCTTTTAAATTCAATCCCCTGCAACATGCTCAGCAAGACAGTCTGTGACAGAGCCCCACCCTTTTTATACAACTCAGCTGCTTATTCCCATGCTCAACCAAGATATTATGTTTAGATTTTGTCAGACTGCCATACTAAAACATTCAGTTAATGTCTTTCTTGCAGAACCATAACCTTGAATTTCAGTTTCAGTACTAAATTGGTAGGCTTTTCTTTTTTCTATGGCATTCATTCTGGTACTAGCAACACTTGGGAAAGCAGAACAACTACAGTCCTGGAGAACTAATATGCCAAATTCCACTAGGAATTGTGGAGCTAGAAAAGACAAGGCAAAAGGTCCACTGGCAGCACGTCCCCTATGGAGGTATTAGGGGCCCCAGAGCAGGATGATTTTGTTGTTTTCTTTCTTTTTCTCCTCTGAGCTTTGCCCTTTGAAGAACAAGCCCAACCTACACGCAATGGTTTTTAGCCTTGTGGTGACTGAACTTGTGGGGGGTGGGGGTGGAATCAAAACAAAATACTAAAATAAAATCTCAAGGAACATACAGGATTTTTAAAAAACCTTTGGGATAAATTATGGATTTGAACAATGACCCCCCACCAACCCAAATATTTTGACAAAACTCCAGAAAATAATTTGCTGGTGGAAATAAAGCTGTAAAAAAAAAAAAAAAAAAAAAAACTTAATTGGTACGTGCCATTTGTAGATTTTTAAATTGCTTGCCAACTTAAGCAGCAGCATAAATAATTAAATGAATCACATTAGCATTAATAGGGTAGACATTATTTTTATGTTGATATTAATTGTATTATTTCCCCACACTTTACCCAGGGCATAGGACTGGTTACAGAATCCCCTGAAGTTTGAAAAGACTACTATCTAATGTCCACTACTTAAAAAACCACCCCTACATAAAAAATGGTGTGGCCAATTATCACACAGTCTCTGCCCTTTCTAGGCAAAGTAATTGAGAGAGCAGTAGAAGACCAACTCCAGGTCTTCTTGGAAAGCTCATCTGCTCCTTTTCAATCTGGTTTCAGACTTGCCAATGGGACAGAGACAGAGAGAGACAGAGAAGTGATGGCATTGCACCGGGGAGATGCTCTATCACTCTCCCCAACACACTATGGAAACCATAGAGTTTGTGGACAAGTGCTAGAGTGGTCCCCTATGGTGCAATGCTGGCACTTCCACGTCACACTGGAAGTGACATTGTGCAGGGAGGCGGATCACCACCTAGGGGTGCCAGGTCCCTCTTCACCACTGGCGGGAGGTTTTTGGGGCAGAGCATAAGGAGGGTGTTCACCCCCAGTTCCAGGTCATTGATGAACAGGTTGAAAAGTACTGGTCCCAACACAGATCCCTGAGGGACCTCCCTGCTCAGATCCCTCCATGAGAACTGACTATTGATTCCTACTCTCTGCTTCCTATTTTTCAGTCAGCTCTCAATCCATACAAGGACTTGTCCTCTTATCCCATGACTATGAAGAGGACTTGTCCTCTTATCCCATGACTATGAAGACAGTTCATATTATGAAAAGCTTGTCAGAAAACAAATATTACTCCCATTCTGCAGTTACTTCATCAGATGCCTATTGATTACTGGGCATAATTCAAGGTATTGGTTATCACATACAGAGTCGTTCGGGCCTTGCTCCCTCATATCTGCAGTACTTCCCCCCCCCCCGCTCTCTGCTCTGCCATGTTAGCTTCGCTCATTGGATCAGTGTCTTCTGCAGTGCCACCCTGCAAATGGGCAAAATTAACCACCTCCTGTAAACATGCACCCTCTGTTGTAGCCCCACCTTATGGAATGGCCTGCCTGATGGAAGGCTCCCACTCTCCTGGCTTTCTGCAAACTATGTGAAACTGAATTATTCAGTTGGGCTTTTTCACACAGGTAATAGAGCCCAGTGGCACACAGTGGTAAACTGCAATACTGCAGTCCAAGCTCTGCTCACGACCTGAGCTCAATTCTGATGGGAGTTGGTTTCGGGTAGCCAGCTCAAGGTTGACTCAGTCTTCCATCCTTCCGAGGTCGGTAAAATGAGTACCCAGCTTGCTGGGGGTAAAGGGAAGATGACTGGGGAAGGCACTGGCAAACTACCTTGTAAACAAAGTCTGCCTAGCAAACATCGGGGTGTGACATCACCCCAAGGGTGAGCTTGCACAAGGGACCTTTACCTTTATAATAGGGCTGTACTTTAGTGAAATGGTTCAGAAAGATGCTTTGATAAAGGGATAGGACCGTGGACTATACTGCTATGTACAGAAGGCACTGCCTCTTTCTTTGAGTATGCTCCTACTATGTAATTTCTGCATCATTTAGCGTGTCATATTTAAATGCCCTTGCTTTACTTTAGGTCTGTTTCTGATTTGTGCTTGTTGTTTTCAGTTTTCTGCAATCCATACCCTATTCCATTGTTTATTGGATTTCCCATCCTGTTGATCGTATGGATTTATACTGTATAATCTGCATTGAATTTCAGTGAGAAAGGCGGAGCATAAATAATGTAAAAAACAAAAAAATAAGTTTCTGGAAATAAGCCCCAATGAATTGATTTAAGTAGAATTCTGCTTAGACCTGCCTAAGATAGTACTATATGCCCTCCAGAATTATACCTTTCAAGCTCATTAACTTTCAGGGGTTTAGAAGGGTATAATTCTGTTTAGGATTGCTGTGTTATTGTTTCTGGAGGAAAGAGGACTCACAATATGAACATCTCTACTTCAGAAGAGACATTGTCTTATAGCCAGGCACTTGGAGGGAACTGAGGTCCCAAAAGCAACAGGTCCAGATGTACAATGAATATAAACCTTTTAAAATGAATATAAATCTTCATTTTGTCACATTAAATGAAAGAAAAATTGATTGTCATTATTAGGAACAATCATGGAAAAGAGATTTAATAGTTCTATTCCTGCCACCATTATAAACAGAGCAGTTTTGAAGCACCGTATATGAGGCTTTAACCTGGCAGCTATGTGTGCATAGAAGTTCTAAGCATGACTGAAAGTAGCTGCAGGGAGATCTCAGTTTGCATTAAGGCCGCAGGGGCATGGAATGATAACTCTGCACCCTTTCCTGTATAGAAATCAGGCTTCCCAAGTTGCAATACATTCTGGTGGGGAACCAAGTGCATTTACTGTCTTTAAAGTATGCCATTCTCTATCAGTTTCAGATGTAGGGTAATGAACATGAAAATATACATTACTCCTTACCACACATTTTCATATACAGCATAAGACAGAAGCAGCAGCTTCCAAAGCACTTGCAAACCTTTGAAGTCGGACAGAGAAGCCTTTCTGACTGAGGACACGAATGGCTGCATAGTCCATTTACCAACTTTTAAACAAAAGACATCTGCTTCTTAAGTCACAGATCGTTGTGGCAGTGTGTCTCTGCTCCCAGTGGTACCCTCTTTATCCTTCACTAAACATGCTCTCTTAATGCACTCTTTCAGTCCCCAAGAAATCGTTCCCTTGAAGGCTGTCTTTCCCTTTCTTTGACTCCCTCAAACAAAACAAAGAAGCCATCTGACTTTCTGCTATTCAGGGGTCACTTGAGATCAATTCTAACAACTCTCATTAAGTGCAGATTAGGTGGTATTGTCTCTTTGATGTTAGCAGATCTGTGGCAAAGAATGAGCAAAGTCAATTCCTGATTTAAATGACACTCAGGCAATCACCTTTGGTAGCCAATTAAAACACCAGAAACGGGAGACATACAAATTTATACTGGTACCAGTGGTACCACTTTTCTTTTTGCAGACCTACAAAACGTTAGCATAATGTTTTTAAAACAAAATGATGATTTCTAAGATTTGTAAATCTATTACAATGGAGATTGCAGTTTCAAGAGATACTGATGGCTAATACATTTGGTGGTTCTTATGTTCTGAGAAGGAATTGATGGTGGCAGCATGAACTACAACCTGAGCTTGTCCATCTTCATTGACCCATGGGGGAAAAAATGGTTACCTCGGACATAGTGATGTGCATTCTAGTTTCATAGACTTATATATGCTGCAAAACATTTAGAAATGAAACCAAGTGAAAAGCGCATTCAGCGTTTCTCCAATGTATGTTTACTTTTCACAGCTGAAAAAAAAATCCAGCTTGTCCCAATGAATGTAGGCTGCTTTCTCCACTGTGACCCTGTGAAAGATTTTCCAGGATAGTAGGGACAACTCTCTTTTTTGCTTTCCCAAAGGCACACTAACAACACTCTTGTCACTTACTGGAAGAGAGAAAGCATATGGATCATGTGATGTTTTACTTTTGAAACTTGAAAGAGCATTTAGTAATTTGAAGGCTAATTACTATATGTACTTTCATCAAATAACATTGCGACCGGCAAATTATAAGGTTAAACCCTATTGCAAAGCTGCAAGTAAAACTGCAGAATAATTCATGATCCTTATGGCAGAACTCTTCAATAAAATTTAGGAAAAAGGAATGATTCGTAACACTAACACGGATCTGGGAAACCCAGGGAAACCCAGGTTTGAATCCCTACTCTGGTATGGAAACTTGCTGTTTGACCTTGGGCCAGTCATACATTCTCAGCCTCGACCCTGGCAAGTATTTGGATGGGAGATCTTCAAGGAATACCAGGGGCATAACGTGGAGGCAGGCAATGGCAAACTACCACTGAATGTCTTTTGCCTTGAAAACCACACAAGGGCTCAACATGTCAGGTGTGACTTGATGGCAAAAAAAGAGATCTGTATACCACTTTAGTTAGGATGCAAAAAAAATTAATTTCCTCTTGGCCTGCAGATTCAGCAAGAAAATGTAATGTATCAGTGTATCAAAAGTGACAGGACCTTGCTGAGAAAATTTACTGAGCAGGAAAGAGAAAATGTGTTTCCTTCTCCATGCTTTTAGTGACATCATAAACTGTTGCCCCCTTTTAAGTCCATTGAACTCTGTTTAGGATGGCATAACTAAATGTCTAGCTATTAAAGGAAAACTGGGGATGACACAGCTTCAGTTACATTGTGATGTTGCACTCATATATGTTCCCATGACTAATGAACATAAGAACATAAGAAAGACCATGCTGGATCAGACCAAGGTCCAGCAAGTCCAGCAGTCCGTTCACATAGTGGCCAACCAGGTACCTCTAGTAAGCCCACAAACAAAACAACTGCAGCAGCATTATCCTGCCTGTGTTCCAAAGAGAAAAACAATAAGGATATATATTTGAATATGTTGTTTTGATGGTGAGGTATGAATAAAAAGTAGTCCATTAAAAATCAATTTCTGTTTAACACAGGTGGCACAACTGGATCTTTCTTAAGTTATTTTTTCTTTTAAAAAACTGGACTCTCAAGGAAGGGATTTTGGAATAAAAGCATTATTAATATAAAAAACGACAGAATAGAAAAAAACAAAATTATCCTACAAACACTATTAAAAATTAATTTATTGGAACCAGTGCTTACAAATACAAAGCTTGGTTCATGATCCCAAAATGATAAACAGCTAGACATCTTACTGAAATGCTGACAGCCAAAACAAGCATACTCCATCTCCTATCTCTATCAAACAATAGGAGGGAAAACAATGGGATAGAAACTCACTTTACATTATAATATGGAACAAAAACCTACACAAGTGAAATATGTGGCCCAGATTATGGTTCACTTTGCTATTCAAATCCTTCTCAGTCAACACAAAAGGAACTATAATCAAAATATATCCTCAATGGCATTTCCTTCTTGACCAACTATATTATATGAGTTAACAGAATGTCAAAAATTGCTGGAGGAAGTGGGGTGAAATAATTCATACATATATCAATGATGGTCTTACATTAAGAGATACTGGGGCACAACTGCTGGTAACATTTTTTAAAATGCCTGCTTACATGTCTCTCATGTCTCTATTGACAAGTATATTAGGATCTAAGGAGAATAATTATCCCTACCATATGTCAGCCCTGACCTGGATAGTCCAGGCAAACTGGATCTCAGATCTTGGAGGCTAAAGAGGGCTAGTATTTGGATGGGAGACCACCAAGGAAGACCAGGGTTGCTATGCAGAGGAAGGCAATGGCAAACCACCTCTGAATATCTCTTGCCTGAGAGGCTGAGAGCGTGTGACTGGCCCAAGGCCACACAACAAGTGTGGCAGAGTCGGGATTCAAACCTGGGTTTCCCAGATCCTAGTTAGGGATCACTGCTACATTCTTCCAAGTGTTTGGAATCATTCCTTCTTGCCAAATTTTCTTGAAGAGTTCTGCCATAAGGATCATGAATTATTCTGCAGTTTTACTTGCAGCTTTGCAGTAGGGTTTAACCTTATCATTTGGGGGTCGCAATGTTATTTGATGAAAGTACATATAATACTTAGCCTTGAAATCACTAGATGCTCTTCCATGTTTCAAAAGTAAAGCATCATATGATCCATATGCTTGCCTTGAAAACCCCCTGGGGTTGTCAAAAGTTGGCTGCAACTTGATAGCATTTTCCATGTCACAATGTGTTCTTTTTTAATAC
Organism: Euleptes europaea; assembly: GCF_029931775.1. Taxonomy (NCBI): domain Eukaryota; kingdom Metazoa; phylum Chordata; class Lepidosauria; order Squamata; family Sphaerodactylidae; genus Euleptes; species Euleptes europaea. The sequence continues at coordinate 35,106,997 of NC_079319.1, forward strand.
GATCTGCTCTGAAAGATTGTGCATACCCCAAAATGAATCACAAAATTATATTCACTAACCTGTGCTATTACAAAATGTCATACAATTTACATAGGACAGCCACAATACAGTACTTCAATATCAAAATATATTCAGCATGTGTATATGCCAAATAACAATACAACACTGGTTATATTGCTGTATTGTTATTTGATATATACACATGCTGAATATATTTTGATATTGAAGTACTGTATTGTGACTGTCCTATGTAAATTGTACCCTAAAATGAATACATGACCCCTGATTATGGTTTAATAATAGGTGATTTGGTTGTTAATCTTAACATTTTAGAGCAGGTTAGACTATAGACAACTCCACTGGCTACCAGTAGTTTAGGCAACAACACCCTGACTCCAGCCTCAGTGGGTACTGCTTCTGGCTTTGTTTATTCTTGCCTGCACAGAAAGTTGAACTGAGAGGTGGCAGTCCTCATCTCCTCTCTCACCCCATGTTGTACAACAAGAGGTTTGTATGATGTTGTTCAGTACCAAGGAGGTCCCTCCTACCCCCCCACCACATGCCAATGATTGGCTGGCTGGGAAAACCTTTCATTTTAAGAGTGATTGCCATTTATCCTTGCCTATATACTATAAGCCCACACTATTCCTGCCAACCTTGTTAGAGCTTAACTAATCAAAGACCAGGCCTATTTAATATTAATATTGCCCACCCCATACTTAAAATGTAAAGCAATTAGCCAATTGGAAGTCAGTACCAAAAAATTCTGGTTCAGCCCCCATCGATGACTGGCTAATTCTACATTATAAGAACAAGTTGGGTCAGCAAGGCAGCTGCACAAGCAATGGCAACCCCGGGAAGAGTTGCTTTAAACAGTTGCTCCATTGCTCTGATCACTGGTTGAACTGCATGTGGTTTTGCTTCCAGCCCTGCCTTCAGTGGTCCATTTTAGACTTGGATGGGGGATAACCATTTCCTGCCCTGCCCTGATTGGCCCAGGCATCTTAGAAGCTAAGCAGGGACGGACTGGTCAGTATTTGGATGGGAGATCACCAAGGAATCCAAGGATCACTGCGGGGAGGCAAGCAATGGAAAACCGCCTCCAAACATCTCCTACGGGGTTGCCATTAGTCAGTTGCAACTTGGCAGCAAAACAAAACAGTTTCCCACAGATTATGCAGAGGGAATAATGACAGAGAAATACAGGAAAGAGATAAAGAAATAGAATAATATTGTGTATCCTTTAGTACTATCCGATGATGAATGGATTGCACTAGTTTGATACTAATATGAGTTCCTGGTATACTGTCAAAAACTCTTATTAATCTTAACTTGTATCAGTCTGTACAGTGAAAACACTATATGAAAAACAACCCTAACTGTAAACATGGTTTAACTCTACCTTGTGCTAACTTGCAAGGAAAAGAAGCTGACATAAAAATTCAAGTTAAAAAAACACACAGAGAGAAGTTAGTTCTCCTAGTTATAATGCTTTCAGTTTCGAAGCCGATTAAGAATGCAGCATCTCTCCATCCACTATCCCTGCACAAGAGTGGCAAATGGAAAAGACTTCTTTTTAAAGGGGCATTTGGAGAGTTCAGAGAGCAGACATTTCTCCCAATAGTATAATGCTGCCATGTGGAAGGAAATGTCCCGTTGACGTATTACCGTTCCTCCAAATATGACCACCGCTCTGCCAATTGCGTTGGTGACCTTCCTCCGAGCCACACCTATGCACTTGAAGTAGCGGACACCTCTCCAAGACCTCCTTTCAAGCAGATCCGACCAGCAGATTACCCTGCCCAGGCATGCCGCCGACAAAGCTGCCAAGTCCTGGCAAGCTTCTTTTACCAGGCCGTTGCCTCATGTGCTGTAAAGGTCGTTCTCCCCCAGTTGGAGAACAAAGTGTGAGGAGCCCATGCTCTTTTACCAGCTGTAGCATCACCAGCTTTAACGAATGCTCCGCATGCCTCGTTGTCCCAACCACTAATTCCACCGGCCGCCGTGGCATACCATCCTTTCCAAAACGATGCTGTGGTCCACGATCCACACCATTCGACAATATCCTGAAACACATAAGCACACTTAACAGAAAACCAGTGCATGCCCCGTTAGCCCAGCCCATATATCCAGATGGCACACTCCATGGCCAAATCCGTGGCAGGAGGAATCGAGCTCTGTATGCCATTCATAATAATGTGTCCCCAAGAGCCCACGACTCCTCCAGGCAGGATAGCAGGGTAGCAGAAGCGAGTCTGCCTCTGGTGCCAGGCGGCAGAATTTTTCCACTGAAAATGAGACAACGCATTGGCTAAGCAGTTGTCTAAGCCAGGTATGTGTGGTGCTATAAAAATGATGTTAAATGACAAACATGTTAAAACCAAGTGCTGCACCAGAGCATTACTCTTTCAGACGCTTTCAGACTCTTTCAGACTCAAACAGATGTTTGTCTGTTAATGAACCTGACCGCAGCCTGGTTGCTACAACAGAACTGGACCCTTTTATTCTGGAAACGTTCCGCCCAAATGGAAATGGCTACCAGTGAGAATAGCTCTAAAAAGTCAAGCGCCAGCTAATGACTGACCCCCGCAAACGGTAGGGCAAACACTGGGTGCACCACTGCCCGTTGAAATAAATTCCGAATCGGATGCTGCCGGCAGCATCGGATTGTACTTGCCTGTCTCTGCCAGCCTGGAAACTGTGCTGCCAAAGGGAGATACCGTTGCATTTCTCAAGGAACTGTAACCAAGTTTTGATGTCTTCCTTGATGCTTTTTGGACCCTCTGATGCTATGTTGTGGTGCTTAACCCCCCAAGTGGCCCTGTTTAACTTGGCATAAAATGCCCTGCCCGGGGCCAAGACCCGGCCGGCGAATTCGAGTGGACAATAACAGACTGCATTTCCCTTAAGGTGCATATTGACCTGTTGGCCACTAAGGTGAATAAAGCTCGCAGCACCAAGAGTTTTTCTACTGGCAAGCTAGATATGCCTGTGATTGTTTCCAACTCAATACCTAAAAAGTCAACATTGGGGTGGGGCCCTCTGTTTTCTCAGCGGCTACTGGCACGCCCGATTCCCTGGCCAGACCCGTGAAGGTGGTTATCAAATTGGCGCATATCAGGCTGTTCTGCGGCCCTACAAACAGAAAATCATCCAGGTAACGAGTGACAGTGGGGACCCCAGTCCGGTGGTGTATTGCTCATTCTAAGAATGTGCTGAATGCCTCAAACACAGCAAGTGCCCCTGTGCATCCCATCGGCATCTCTTTGCCACGTATGAGGACCCTTGAAACTGAAAACCTAACAAGTAAAATTGTCCGGGTGCACGGAAGTAGTTGAAGGCGGGCTTCATATCACATTTCGCCCTCTGGGCCATGTGGCTGCTGACCCGCACTATACACAAAGGGTGGTCAAAGGAAGCATATCTCACGGTAGTGAGCTTGACCGGTGTCCTGCCATTGACGGAAGCCCCCCTTCAGATGGGGCAGGTGCTGTATTGACCTGAATTCCCCAAGAGCCTTCTTTGGTACCACCCCAGCGGGTAAGCTGCCTGCCGCCATGGGGACCCGAGCATTCAAAAAAAAGGGGGGGTGCGGAAACCGGCCATAAAGCCATACATTGGATATGGTGCTTCTGCTTTGTTGTTGGATGCATTAGTGTCGGATGAATGGCCGCTCTCTTTCGCTGTCAGAAGAGCCTGACCTGCCCCCCCCAGGGGAGGGGGCTGACTCTAACAGCCATGTGGGCAAGAAGTGCGTGGATGGGGGATGAAGCAAGACTCACAGCATTGATCAAATCTGCATGCCTTGCGTTGGCATTAGCCAAGGCCGAAATCCCCGCATGTCCCAGCATATACATCGTATGACGTCTCTACGGGGTTTATTGGCCCATGTGGGCCTAACAACCTCTGTCCTCCCTTTTATATGTGGCCCCACCTCAACAAGCCAGAAGTTGTCGTTGATGAGGTCCCAGCGGGAACTCACGTTCTGAGAGGCCCGTTTTCTAAAAGCCCCGTTGTAGTCGATGGCTGCTGAGTCACCAGCCAAAGCTCTGGCTCTTAGAATGTTGCCCAATGGTTGAGAAGGTGCCACCCTCACTCGGGGTGGGCTGAGGCAACCACCCACACCAATATGTTGTAACCGGACATCCCATTTGTCGACTGCCCAGTCAACTGCCCCCGTCTTATCTTTCTTCATATCCCTGGATGAAGTGCTAGACCTACGCCCCTCAAACACCAGGTTTGCTAAGCCCAAGTTTGTCTATACAGTACCCATTGAGGGTTGTATGGGTTCCCGCACGTCCCTGACCACTCCTATCTCACAGATTTTTTGCCAGGTGACGCCTGCGCCTGAGGGCCCAGCTGATAGGCCTGGGGCCGAGGCTGCTGCCAGCCAGTAGTCATCTCCTTGGCCCTGAAAGGAATAGCTAGAGGAAGATGTCTCACCATCAGAGGTCGAAGGAGCAGAATAGGCTGCCATCCTCCCTCTGGCCACCCTTGTTTCGTCCATCACAGTCAGTACTGTTTACTCAAACCAGCGGCGGCACTCAAGGTCTAGGGGTGAACTATAAAGACATGTGAACACATAAAGCTGTTGTAAACTGCATCAGGCCCTTGGTCCATCACAGTCAGTACTGTTTACTCAGACCAGCAGCAGCACTCAAGGTCTAGGGGTGAAATATAAAGACATGTGAACACATAAAGCTGCCTTATACTGAATCAGACCCTTGGTCCATTACAGTCAGTACTATTATACTCAGACCAGCAGCGTCTCTTGAGATCTCAAGCAGAGGTCATTGTGCCAACGTAGGCCAAGGGCTGGGCGGTGCCCGCAGTCCTCAGACGTGCGGGAGGTATCTAGCCCCTTTCAGAGCAGGCAACAAAGATTATGCTATCTACCAAGGTCAGAAGTCAGAGGCGTCGTCAAAGCAGGCAGGAGTCAACGGCCTGAAAGATCAATCATGAGCGGTAGCAGGAACACCGAGAAACTGCACGGTTGCTTCCGCAAAGTGAAAGCATGCCTGCACTGCCTTTATCAGTCAGTGCACTTCCAAGCTAGGCTTCATCCTGAAACGACTCAGCACCAGTTCTCTGTCTGCTTAGCCTCTCCAAGCGAGCACTTCTCCTTCTATCTTGCAGAACCACACGCTGCGAAGTCCTGATACGCCTATCAGGTTCAGGTGAGCTTGGAGGGCTGCCATTCTCAGCTTCCCTTGCAGAGGTTGGGGGAAGAGTAGCTTCTGTCTGCCCTTGTTCCATCTCTATGCCTAGCTGTGATTCCTGCTGAGTTGTTTCAGGCTCCTGTGCTACTGACTGCAATGGAGGTACTAAGGGCCCAGAGGCAACCTGTTCCTCCACTTCAGCTTCAGAGTCCTCCGAGTCCTCAGCTTCGAAGGCAGAGCCCATGACAGTCATTCGCCTCCCTACTTGCCCAGTCCCTTTAAAAGTTCCCATGGGACCTACATAAATTGGCAAGATGCTCGGTAAATGAACTATTCCCAATTGCTTGGTAAAGGATCTAACCCAGCCGTAGCTATTTGGCCCGGGGGCGGTGCGAACGATGACTAATGCCGCCTCCAACAGGAGGAGCAGTCTATCCCGTGTGTGGGGGTGAGGGGGGTGGAATAAAAAAGCTGTGTCAGATGGGATTTTTGCCTGGCGGTAGCGCTAGCTGCGCTTCAAGCCGCCACCGATAAAGCGCCCTTGCGTCTTACCCCCTCCTGCTTTCCCCCCCTCTGTTCCGAACTTCCCTCCCTCACTCTTCTTGCCCTCCGATCTCTTTCTCTCTGTGCTTGTCCGCTCCGCTTTCCGTGTCTCTCTCTCGCTTGTCAGCTCGTGCTCGCTCTCTCTTTCCCTTGTCCATTCTGTCTCTCACTCAGCTCTTATTTTGAATGGAAAAGGAGAGTGAGAGAGAGAGCTGAGTGAGAGACAGAACGGAGTGAGCTGTGGGTGGGACCTCCTCCCTGTTTTATGCTTCCTAGGGGGGGAAAGCCCTGCCCACACAAGCTCCCACCCCTGGCCCCCATTGGCTCAATACCATGGGTCCTGGCCAATGGGAGGGCTGTTGCCGGGCAGACAAAGGCCGGCACGAGCCTCCTGAGCACGTGTTGGCTGGCCGACCATTTTGTCTGCCCGCTCTCCGCACTCCGGCTTCCCTCCCACCCCGGGCAGCAAACGTGGCTCCTGTTGAGGCGGGAACCAGAGCTTACTGGCCACTGTAACCTGGGTTACCTATCTCCCAACTCAAGAAGCAGATTGAGTTCAGCCTCATGTAACAGCGGAATTCCCTAGACTGAAACCTATTTCATTTGCAAATACATTAAGGATGGGTTGTAGTAACACACACACACACACACACAAATATATGAAAAATACAGTTCTATTCATATGAAAGGTTCCTTGGGAAGAACAGCCACCTTATCTTCGATGACATTTTCTATTGACTGGAAAAGTAACTACATGCTGTGGTATCCATCTGATTGCTGACAAGTTTGTGAATCTCTGTAGCCATTAGCAGTACAATCCTAAACAGACTTACACTCTTCTAAACCAGTTGACTTCAATGGGCTTAAAAGGTTGTACCTGTACTTAGGGTGGCACTATTAGGCATGTTGTAAGAGACAGGGTCCTAGTTCTAGGAACCTGAATTCTAAAAGTGAGTAAGATGGGAGAGAAGGAGGAATGTTTATGTGATAAGGGAATCTAAGCAGGAGGAACATATGGCAGGTTTCTTTTGGTGTCTTTAAAGACATACTAATTAATATCTGAGTCAGTTTGCAAGACTTGAACAAGGCTGTTAATGATAGGACATTTTGGAGTTCATTAATTCAGAGGGTCATCATGAGTGGCCTGGATGTGAACAGACTGCTGGACTTGATGGACCTTGGTCTGATCCAGCATGGCCTTTCTTCTGTTCTTATCAGTCAGAAGCAAACTGACAACACACACACACATTTGTTGAGGAAAAACTTCTGCCTGGAACTCTTGGATTATGATACCTTAAATGTAAGATTAAGGACTCACTCATTCTGTCTTCGTTGTCATGATGGGCCAAAAACTGTTTACTGGGCCATGCTGTGAAAAGGGAAGTTGGTTCCATGACCAAAGGTGTGAGAAGGAGGGGGGGAAATTGAATTACAGACTTGCAGCAGCCCAGACTTGTAGGAGCCCCGTGGCGCAGAGTGGTAAAGCTGCAGTACTGCAGTCGAAGCTCTGCTCACGACCTGAGTTCGATCCCAACAGAAGTTGGTTTCAGGTAGCCGGCTCAAGGTTGACTCAGCCTTCCATCCTTCCGAGGTCGGTAAAATGAGTACCCAGCTCACTGGGGGTAAAGGGAAGATGACTGGGGAAGGCACTGGCAAACCACCCCGCAAACAAAGTCTGCCTAGAAAACGTCGGGATGTGACGTCGCCCCATGGGTCAGGAATGACCCAGTGCTTGCACAGGGGACCTTTACCTTTAGCAGCCCAGAGCCTAAACAGGAATGAGAATTCAACGTCAAGTTACCTGACATCCATACTCCACATGATAAATACAAACTAAAACTAAAATAATACAAACTAAAACAGCTTAAGCTCCTGACATACTTTGTTTTCTGATAAACTATAACCAGGCAAATGTCACTTATTGGGGAAGTGCAGGCAGGCAGAAGCCTCAATACTGGAATACCTTTCTCCTCCAGCATCTATGAGTGAGTGCCTGGTGCAGGAATAGAGCCATCCACCAGATTGAATGAAAGATATTGAATGAAATACAGGATGGTTTAATAACCTAGTGTAAATAACCAACCAGAAGCCAGCTGGCCAGCAGTTACTCAGTCCAAATGCCAACTGACAATTTGTCCTCATAACCTAAACTCCCAGGATTTACAGATTATGCTGGATAGTGGCTGAACTGTGTTAAACATTATCAATTAGCAGAAGTATTAGCAGCAAGAGGCTTGTTTCCTGCCCTAGTGTGAATAATCAAGGAAAAGCCAGTTGGCTGTTGGCCATGGAGTGTGGAAGGCCAACTGGCAACTTTCCCCCCCTCTAGATTGATCTTGTGTGTGGCTGGATGGTACAGGGATTTATTTGTACGTACAGCAATGGCATAAAGATCATTCCTGGAAGAGTATTAAAAGGTAGCCATTGTAAAAGTTAAAAAAAATTCATCTGCTATAAAAAAGCATGGCAGTTTATGAAAGAGTTCTTTACAGATGGAAGGTAACCCCTGCAGATCACAATTTTCAGAAGGGCACAGAGAATGAATTATTTGTGTAAGAATGAACTAAAACAGCGAAAACTGTTCTTATTTTCAAATGTCTATTACCCCAAGTAAAATGTAAGCAAGCATCTTTGTAGGGCATAGTTATGCAGCCACTGATGCCTGCTGCAGCCAAAAACAACAACCTCCCCTCAAAACAAAATAAGTCACGTGACACCTCAGAGACAACTGTGGCTTAACTTTCTAGAGTGTTATATATTTGAATGTAACTAATACAGCCCTGACTTGGATGGCCAAGGCTATCCAGATTTCATCAGATCTCAGAAGCTAAGCAGAGTTGGCACTGATTACTACTTGGATGGCAGACCACCAAGGAAGTCCAGAGATGCTACACAGAGGCAGGCAATGGTGAACCACGTCTGTCCATCTCTTGCCTTGAAAAACCCATGAGGTTGCTGTTATGTATGTATATAGTTAGGCGATATGCAGGGGGACACTTAGGAGCTTGAGTCCTGGACGAAGGATCCTAAGCCCTGCATGCACTATTGGTCCAAACCGGCATGGGCCATTGGCCCTAAGCCAGCAAGCGCCATTGGTAACCCGGGGTTGTTTCCCCTATCACGGATCAGGGAGGGGAGTGGCCGCGGGAGGCCAAGGGAGCATATAAGCAGGGCCGTTTGCACCAAGTTCTCCAGTTCAGTTCTGTACTACAATAAAGCGTTGTGTTGGAACTCCGTCTCGACCTCGTGTGTCCTCCCCACGCGGACTTAACAGTTGCTATATATTGGCTGCAACTTGGTGGCACTTTCCACCATCAGTCCTAACAAAGTTTGATCCTTCTATGCCCAGTGCTTTGAATATATTTTGAAGTGTTGTAACTCTGTTTAGGATTGCACCATGAATCTGCAGTTATATTTCTAATGTTTATGCTGAATTTGCTGTTATACAGTGACTTCAGCAACTACTAGTTTTACATAGGGTTGGGTTCAGCCAGCTTTTTCACATAGTTGCATCTAATTCCCTTCCTTACTACAGTCCCCTATTACACACACCTTTTATCCATCCAATGAGCAATTGAGGGGAGAGCTCTGACAAGGACTTTCTTGCTACTCACACAGCAGGATACTTGGCATTAAGAAGCACTTTTCAAGTGTTTCAGCTTGGGAGAAAGCAGCTGAGGTGTGTATTACATGTTTTCACTCTTGTCTGTGGTGGGGTGGGGTTTTTTGGGGGGACTATGCTGGGGAATATAGGAAATGCCTTTGTGGCTTGGGTATGACTTTCTGGCCTCCTCATTGCCTGACTGTACGATAACGGAATCAGCTGTAATTAGGATTAAAATTTATAAGTTTTACTTTCCCCAATCTAGGATCTTATACATTTTTAGTACATTTTTATCCCTTCCCTCCACCGTGAAGCGCTCAGGGCATCATTCATCATTCTCCCTTCCACATTTTTATCCTCACCATGTGAAGTTAAGGATGGAGTATGTTTCTGGCCAAAGCCTACCTTTGGTAGAGTACAGATTTGAACCAAGTTTGCCAGATCCTGGAATACACAATCTAAATACTATACCACACCACCCTATACACCGTTATTCTTGCACCATCTTCAGTACAACAGTGCTGGACTACAGTGAGTGCCACAGTAGCTTTAAAGGAGGCAATTGCTCCTATTGAATTCACCGAAGTGTGCACAGAATAAGAGCACATTCCTGAGCCTGAGAGCCGGTTGGGCTCAGGTGGCAGCGTAACCCCGCCGCCAGCATAAGTGCCTCTTATTCCATGATAAGAGGCACTTAACGCTGGAGGTGAGGGCAGTTCCATCAGTGCCTGGGCTCCACGGAGCTGCACACCACTCCCCCGGCGGCACAGACTTTCTAGGTCCTAAATCCCAGAAGAGGCATGCAGTACTGTCATAGGGGGCATTCCGGGGCATTCCCAGAGGCGGAGCTGACATTAGTCAGTTTTCACAGCCCCTCCAGGAATGCCCCCTCCAGCAACAGCGTTGCTGTGCCAGGTTTTTCCTGGTGCAGCCTCACTGTTCACAATGGGGCGCAATTCACCATTTTTGCTTTTTGAACTTTAAAAGAGCTTTTTTTTTTAGCATTTCGGCAGCTGGGGAATCTCTTTGGAGGCACTGTGGTGGCACCTTGGCTACACCATCCCCAGTCACCGAAAGGCTCAGGAATGAGCTGCCCGCTCTTTCTTTATTGAATTGGCAACCCTCAAGAGGATAAACTCTTGGATCACTATGAATATGTTATTATTTTTTTGATAGGGAACAGTAACTAAGACTTTTACGTTAATAATAGTATTTTTGTAGTACTTTTATGGTGCTTCATGTACCTTACACTAGGCTTTTAAGGTAGGCCAGTTGCAAATGAGAGACTGAGAAAGAGTAATTTGCCTAAGGCCCCCTAGTGAGTGTGTAATCTTCTTGATCACAGTTAGGTTTTTTTTAGCCAACCGCCAAGTTTTATGCCCTACCCCACCGTAAATACAAAATATTCTAGTGCAGCTGAAAACAGTATGAACAAGTGACCTGTGTTAGAGATCCCTGTGTGATCCAGAAAGAAGTTCTGAAACAATGGAGTTATTTTACTGTCATTAGGGCTGTCGATTCAGTTCGTCCCGAACCGAAAAACAACCAAATTTCCCCTGATTCGGCGTTTTTTAGTTCAGGATGAACCGAACTCAAAAAAGGCGGGAAAACAAGGAGCCGAATTCAGCGAGTTCGGGGTGTTCGCGAATAAATTCAGCAAGTTCAGGGTTCAGGGCAGCAGCAGAGGGGCGGGGGTCTTTAAACCCCTCTGTGCTGCCTGCGCAGACAGCGCAGACGAGCTTGACAACCCATAGCCCGCCTTCCCGGGAGTCCCGGGAAGAAGGGCGGGGTCTTTAAACCCCTCTGCCCCCCCCGCACCTTCATGGGGCGGCGCCCAGCACTTCAAAGACCTGGCCGAATTTTCCCCTGAACTCCGGATCTCGTGCCGAATTTCACGGATCCAAAATGGGGGAGTTCGGACTTCGGCACGTCCCGAATTAAAAAGGGGCAAATTTTGCTGAAGCCGAACTGTACCGATTTTTTTTTCAACAGCCCTAACTGTCATCACACTAGTGGGAAGGGTATTCCAAACACACCCAAATAGTTAGAAACCTTCTTCTGATTTTCAACTAAAATTTATTATAACCAGTAATTCTTTATATCTAGAATCTTCTTCAGTCTGAATTACTCAGCCTCTCTGCAGTGTTAACCCTTCTGATGTATTTATAGAGAGCAATTCTCACAGGGGTACAGGTAAAAATGAAAATCTGTTCTATCTTTGAAACACATCATTTTAATAAATTCAAGACATTTTCAACTTGGTTTGCCTCCAAGATTTAGTATCCCTCAAGAGATGAATCTCTGTTTCTCCTCGTACAGGTCCTCATAAGACCCATAAATCCTTTACCTCAATTCTGTATCTCAGTACAGAAAGTCAGATAAACTGAAACCAAAATCGCAAATCAGTGACAACGTCAGAAGAAAAACCTCAGAAGTCCTGCATTCCAATTATTCCCTTTTTTAGCACTAAACTTTAAGCACTTCCAGTGGCCAAAACATTCAGAGATACACAGTCTCCTCCAAATTCATTGACTTTGGACCATTTCATCTGTGCTTACACGTGATACACTGCACCTAGAAGTAACTTTAAGAGAAACTTTTAAGTAAAGCTATTTCCTAACTTAAAAGAAGTATTCTCTTTGTTTCCTGAATCTGACTGCCTGTCATTCTTTTTTCTGTCTAAAAAGTAAAATTGTCTTTACCATTAAGCATTGGGACGGATAGTGACTGGATGAGGATCAGTAGGTAAAGGTCCCCTGTGCAAGCACCGGGTCATTCCTGACCCATGGGGTGATGTCACACCCCAACGTTTACTAGGCAGACTTTGTTTACAAGATGGTTTGCAAGTGCCTTCCCCAGTCATTTCCCCTTTAGCCCCAGCAAGCTGGGTACTCATTTTACCTACCACAGAAGGATGGAAGGGTGAGTCAACCTTGAGCTGGCTACCTGAAACCGACTTCCATCGGGATTGAACTCAGGTCGTGAGCAGAGCTTGGACTGCAGTACTGCAGCTTACCACTCTGCACCATGGGGCTCCCGAGGATCAGTAAACCAGACCTTATTCTGGACAAGATCTCAGTGCTATTGGTCAGAAATACATCCAGCCAGATTCTATATGAAGTTGAGTTCTTCCTAAAGACTTATTCTTGGGAGCCTATCAGGAATTTTCTTTCCAGTCTTACAATATACTGACCATATAATACTGACCATTCGCTGTCAATATTATAAGGTAATAAGTATTACCTTTTGTTACATATAACGTTTGACTATGTCAATCAGATGTGACCTGATCACTGAGTCTGTTTGGTTCTGCTCTGAATGATTCAAATGCCTGTCGGAAAGGTCTCTGTCAGGTGTTGGCAAAACTGCATGAAAACACCGCTGATTTGGACAGATCAACTGCCATTAACACAGCTAAGGACTACTTAGATGAACACTGAACAGTAGGCTTTTTTAAACAGTGTTTGTTTCTGTCCGATTTAAATGATTTATGACTGATTTAACTACCTGTTTAATCAGTTGCCTGCTGTGGAGAAACAACACGGAAAGGAGGGAAAGAAGAATTTGGTCTGTGTAAAAACACTCCTGTGCAAAAAAGTTGATTATGCTACACAGTGAGGAAGGAATAGCTGAAGCAAACCGCCAAACAGCCACAAATGGGTCGACAAATGGTCCATTGAAATATCAGCTTCCTGTTTGTGACTGGCGAACATGATGTGAACCAAACCAGCGGGTGTTTGAGCATTGCTACTTTTGAAGGGCCAGAAGAGCTGACAGCACAGTACTCAAAGGACCACTTGACCCCATATCAACCTGCCCAACAATTCCTATTTTAGAGACCCTGCCCTGTATGCCTCCATCTTTTGAAGTAAGGTAGGGAAGGAGAACAACCAGAGATGTTGCTTTCTTTGTTCACCATCTCATTGGATACAAGACAGTATATTGCATTGTCTGAGTATCTCTGTTAAATATCACATCTGTAGACTGGAGGTTTATATAACATATACTTTATTTGTAAAGTATCATTAATCCAGTAATGGCTTAGTGTTCTGATTGTATACTAATACAGTACTTCATTGTTAGTGCTGCCCTGATTTTATATGGTTTTTGACTAAAAAAATTGTCTACATAATTATGATATAGGTAAACAAAAGATTGTTAAGGAATTAACCTATTTATCACAGTGTAGTATTTGCACAAATCAAAAGTTAACAAAAAATGAGAGACTCCGATTTTTCTGAGATAATATAGAAAGAAATATTGGGACAAAGGCATTTGAGGATGATGATAAACTGAGGAAATACAGATTAGAAACCACAATGGCAGTTTAGTAAAACAAACAGTGCAACTTGAGATGAATGAAATTTTTAAATACACATGGCAGAATTCCTGTACAGCCAAAGTGATTTCCTCCAGTGTCATAAATTCAGTATACAAAAACAATGCATTGCAGACAGATGCCCTTTATAGGTTTTTCCCCTCCTTAAAACAAGGAACTATTATGATTCTCTCATGCAGATAATAAATTCAACTCAGAAATCTACCCACTGTGGATTCTACCAAAATATAGCTCTGCAAATGAGCTGGGAGAGAATGAGAAGTAATATTTACAAGAATGTACAGTATGATTGTATCAGGCAATGTGAACACCACCAAGTCTGCAAAGTAATATGGTCTAGCCAAAAATGGGTTTACTAAAGTTTTTTTTTAAGGTGATTAATATTTTGCAGTTAAAAATTATCAATAATAAAAGGAGCTCTTTTTATGATACATTGTTTTATTTATTACATTTTAATACCACCCATCTTTATCTATTACATTGTTAATACCACCCAAGGAGCTTAGAGTGCTCGTAACTCCCACCTCCAATTTTACCCTCACAGCTCTGTGAAGTAAATTTGGCTGCAAAAGAGCAATTGCCCAAGGAGATTCATGGCAGAGTGCGGCTGAGAACCTGCGTCTCCCAGGACCTGTTTCTTTACTCCAACTGCTATATTTTTTACAGCACCACACATGCTCCAGTTCTGATAAGTGGACAGAAACAATTGGTAAAATAGACATTTCCCCCCAAAATGCCCACAGATAGTGTCAATATTCTCTTTTAAATATTCTAGTGTGAATATTCTCTTTTAAATATTCTAGTATCAGTCTCTTTATTTCCTAGCTACTACTTTTTCCTCCTTCCTGGATTAGCTACATGACTAGGGTTGCCAGGTCCCTCTTCGCCACCAGTGAGAGGTTTTTTGGAGCAGAGCCTGAGGAGGGTTTGGGGAGGGGAGGGACGTCAATGCCATAGAGACCAATGGCCAAAGCAGCCATTTTCTCAGGTGAACTGATCTCTATCGGCTGGAGATCAGTTATAATAGTGGGAGATCTCCAGCTAGTACCTGGAGGTTAGCAACCCTATACGTGACTGGATATGTGTGATTCGGCAATGTCACAAGAACACTACATAGCCCTTTGGATTTGGCTTCATGATGATCTTAGTGAAGGCAATTGTGTGTGAGTTAAGTTCCATCAAACAGCTTCTGACTCATGTGACCAAAGTATGATAGCTTCAGTTTAGTCATTTTAGCTTCTAGGGAGAGTTCTGGCTTGATTGGATCTAGAATCCATTCCAACCTGGATGGACCAGTCTAGACCAGGCTGTGTTCAGTCTATCCCCATGACTGAAACTGTCATGGAAAGTCACTGAGACATTTTCTATGATGTTTTTTGACAAGTCCAGTAACTGTTCCCCTGTATTTCTGGCCATACTCATGACAAAAGGAGGCTATGTTCTTAGGCACTGGGAACACACATGCCAACATCAGTGGGGCCAGCACACTTGGTACTACTTCTCCATATGCAGGTTATCCCTTTAGACCAGTATGTCTCTTATGCAAAGTTTGGTTATATATGTTTGGGGGTGGCGGGTGAACAGCAGGGAAACTAAAATAAAAATATTTTTGACATATTTAACTGAGAGAGGTAACTATTCAGCTCATTTTGCTTTCATGGGAATTAAGAGAAAACAATTGGAGTTTGCAGAGCTAGTGCCTAATTGTGTGGGGCGTTCTGGCGAGACCAGGCCCATTAAGAGTGAGGACCTGTGTATACTCCAGACATATAACCCAATGACGACATACAACAAGTTTGGAGGAATGGCACGACTTTATTGTTTGCAGCAACAAGGCATTGGCATGGCATGGGAGCGTTATCCTACCATCGACCTGCCACCATTGCAGGCCAATACGAAACCCAACCATGCTGGGACACGTTAGAGATGGCAGTTCGTGGGACCCAGCTGTGTGGTCCCCTGCCACTTGGAAGGAGGCCAATTTGACAGCACATGGCAAGGCTTGCCCCGACAGCCCTGCGCCGGGGTTGTTCCAGCAGCCTTCCATCTTGGCATGTTCCCTTCCAGCCTCCCCAAAAATCCCTTTCCCCATGCCAAACCGCCTCAAGTCGTGACGAACAACAATAAATAACAAAACATCAAACAGTGTGATACAGCAGTGGGTGGGAGGGACAATCGGAAAACCTCTGGTCCAGCTGCCAGGCAGCCTGCCCCCCCTTCCAGGGACCCCGAGCCTGATTGCCTCATTTGAACTGCCCCCCCAGCCAATAGAAGGCAGGCACGCGGCTGTGCACGCAGCGTCGAGTCCGACGTTGCATTTCCTTTGCCGCTGGCGCCCAGGAGAGCCACGGAGGAGCCCAGTTCCAGCCAGAAGCCCCGGGTTCTTTGCATTTTGTGGCTGCCTGCCCTCCCCCGAAGCAGGGGGGTCTGGCTCGCCCCACGCCCGCCACAGCCCAGCCCAGCAACCTTGGGCTCTTCGGTGGGGTAAGTCGGTGCCCCATTTTTAAGGAGATTATTAAACAGGATAATGAACTCCTAGTCAATATCCATTTTTGAGGAGGAAGAAGAAGAGTTGGTTTTTATATGCCGACTTTCTCTACCACTTAAGAAAGAATCAAACCAGCTTGCAATCACCTTCCCTTCTCCTCCCCACAATAGACAACCTTTGAGGTAGGTGGGGCTGAGAGAGCTGTGACTAGCCTAAGGTCACCCAGCTGGCTTCAGGAGTGGTGAAACCAACCCAGTTCACCAGATTAGTGTCCGCCACTCATGTAGAGGAGTAGGGAATCAAATCCGGTTCTCCAGTCCACCTCTCCAAAGCACCGTTCTTAACCACTACACCATGCTGGCAAACAGAACTTCTAAAACATGGAGCACTTCTGATAATTTTTAATAGCTCTGTGATGTGTAAGCAAAGAACCTCAATTACCAGCACACAGGAACTCTTTAGCTGTCTGATAACTTACACACTCTTATATGCTGCGCCATTCTAAGGCAGCCATTTCCAAACTAAAGTGATTTTAAAAACACGTGAAGTGATCCACAAGTCTTATATTATTCTGTGCAAAGCAATCTTAGCATTCTGATCACCTCTAAACTTAAGGATGAGAACAGTTGAAGTAGTCTAATGTATTTAAGCACTTGTGTATTGTGATTCATTCCATTTTATGAAGGGTTTCTGTCTGAGACAAACTCTGGTGTAGCTGTGGAGTGGTGAAGCAAGCCGTTGCAGTAGCTCACTCTGTCTTTTTCTTTTGAAGACGGAAGACGGACAAGCAAGAGAGAGGGAACACGAACGGACAAGCAAGAGAGAGAGATAAGAAAGGAGCGGACAAGCGCAGAGAGAAAGAGAGCTTGGAGAGCAAGAGAGCGGGGGGGGCGTAGATCGCTGGTCGCAGGGCTGAACGGCTGGGCAGCTTTGGCAGCTGCGGTTTTAGGTGCTGCTAACTCCATCGGTCGGCCGACTGCCCTTTGGGGCGGAGCAGTTCCACTTCACCCCCCATACAACACATTTTTTTCCCACACAAGGGGCATACCGCTCCTCCTATTGGAGGCGGCATTTCTTCGCTCCTCCTGTGGGAGGCAACAATAGTGCACCCTCCAGGCTATGCAGGGCCAGCTGCAATACGCTTTTAACCTGGCAGCTTCCTGGCCCTTGGGGCGGAGCAGTCCACTTCACCCCCCCATACCTCATAATTTTTACCGCGCAAGAGGCATACCGCTCCTCCTATTGGAGGCGACATTTCTGCATTGCTCCTCCTGTTGGAGGCGACAATAGTGGGCCCTTCCAGGCTAAGCGGGGCCGGCTACAATAGACTTTTAACAAAGCAGCCTCCAATCACCACGGGTTTTACCCTGTCTCGGAATACATACTGAGTTAAAGGCAAGAAGGGCTTAGCGGGACAGCAGATAGGGTCCCGAACACATACTGAGTACAGGCAAGCTGAGTTTAGAGTGTATGCAGACAGGGTACAGCCATGCCTCCAAAAATCAAAACCACCCATAATGGGAACAGACTTCGTGCGGGGAGGGGCCGTGGCTCAGTGGTAGAGCCTCTGCTTGGCGTGGCTGCGGCTCACTGGTAGAGCCTCAGCTCTGTGAGCAGAAGGTCCCTGATTCAATCCCCGGCATCCACAGTTAAGGGACCAAGCAGTGGAGTGATTGTGACAGACCTCAGCCTGAGATCCGGAGTTCTGCTGCCGGGCTGAGTAGACAATACTGCCTTTAATAGACCAAGGGTTGGATTCAGTATAAGGTCACGTCATGTGGTCACTTCCTAAAGTGGGGGATGCCCCCGGCCCTTGTGGCCTGGGAACATCTAGAGGCAAAACGGTCAACTCCCAGTTGGAGAAAGAAGGGACCTTCTTCTCCAGCCAATCAGATCCCAGCGTGGAACCGAGATGGGCTATGCACATGGGCTACCCTGCCAAAAAGAGGGACTGGAAAGCGGTGGCTAGTAGGGCTGTTGAATTTAAATTTTTTTGGTATAGTTGGGATTCGGCTGATTTCGGCCCGTTTAGATTCAGGATATGCTGAAGTCCGAACTCCCCCACTTCAGGTCCATGCAATTCGGCGAAATTCAAAGTTCGGGGAAAAAATTCGGCCGAATAAAGCCATTAAAAACACAATTGTGCCTTTCCGCGGCTCTGGGGAGGCATTTTGGGGGGTAGAGGTCCCAAACTTTCAGCGGAGCTTCAAAGGACCCTTCTTGCCAGACCCCCCAGGTTTTGTAAAGATTGGGTCAGGGGGGCTGAGATATGGGCCCCGAAAGGGGTCCCCCCCACCCTTAATGTGCATCTCTGAGCAGAGCTTACCGCCCACGCACAAAGCTCCCAGCCCCGACAAACAGCTGAGAAGTTTGCAAAGCAACACAACTGCAAAGCAACACAACCCTGCAAAGCAACACCTTTGCAACTGTGCAAAGCATGGAAAGGGACAGAAGCAGCTAGCTATGCATAAGGAGCAGGAGGGGGTGGAATTTCCCCTTTTGCATTGGACTTGGGACCAGGAAAATGCATTCTTTAAGTCACCATTTGAAAACCAGTTTTGAGCAAGCATCAAAATAGACCTAACCGTCGTATGAATGAGGGAAAACCTGAGGACACACTGAAGCCCCCCCTCAAACCAGGGAGAGAGAGACTTAAGGGGGAACACCCCCCCAGGCAGATCGGGCAAAAGCCCCCTTTGGCTTCCCCCCCCGCCCACAGAAACTGCTCCCTCTCCCCCCCCACACACACACACAGGAGAAAAAGTATAGATTAAAGCCCCCAAAGGGGCCTTACTGTGGCTGTCTTCTGTTCCATCAGGAGGGGCTGGGAGGAGGACTGGGTAATCCAAGACGATTCCATTTAAGCATGGGACGTTTTGCTCTGGAGATGCATACAGGTTCGGGTGATCCATTCATCCCAATAGGGAAAAGGGGAAAGCCCATATCTCGGGGGGCCCTGACCCAATGTTTACAAAACTTGGGGGGTCTCTTAAGAAGGCTTGTCTGAAGCTCCGCTGAAAGTTTGGGGTCTGTACCACCAAAAATATACCCCCTGCAGCCATGGAAAGAAAAAGGGGGGAGCCCATATCTCGGGACCCCCTGACCCAATGTTTACAAAACTTGGGGGGTCTCTTAAGAAGGCTTGTCTGAATCTCCGCTGAAAGTTTGGGGTCTGTACCCCCAAAAATGCGCCCCCTGCAGCCACGGAAAGAGAAAAGGGGGGAGCCGATATTTCTGCCCCCACTGAACCCATCTTTACAAAACTTGGGGGGTCTCTTAAGAAGGCTTGTCTGAAGATATCCTGAAGGTTTGGGGGCTGCACCCCCAAAAAAGCACCCCTTGCAGCCACGGAAATGGAAAAGGGGGAGGGAAAAGGGGTGGAGCCCATATCTTGGGACCCCGTGACCCAAAGTCTACAAAACTTGGGGGGTCTCTTAACAAGGCTCTTCTAAAGCTCCGCTGAAAGTTTGGGGTCTGCACCCCCCAAAATGCGCCCCCTGCAGCCATGGAAAGAGAAAAGGGGGAGAGCCCATATCTCGGGACCCCCTGACCCAATGTTTACAAAACTTGGGGGGTCTCTTAAGAAGGCTTGTCTGAAGCTCCACTGAAAGTTTGGGGTCTGTACCCCAAAAAATGTGCCCCCTGCAGCCACATAAAGGAGCGAATGTGCACAAGCACCCCCCCCACACACACACGAGGATTTCTCTCATTCTCTCTCTCTCCCCGGCCCGGCCGCCCATCAGCTGATTCCTCCAATCCTGACTGATTGGCCAGAAGAAGACCCAGCTTGGCCACCGATTGGCCGGGGGAGGAGAATGCTGCTTACTGACGGCCCCGAATTTCCCGGATTTATTCGTGAACTCCCAAACTCGCTGAATTCGGCTCCCCCGGTTTCCCGCCATTTTTGAGTTCGGTTCATCCCGAACTAAAAACCGCAGAATCAGGGGAAATTCGGCTGTTTTTCAGTTTGGGCCGAACCGAATCGACAGCCCTAGTGGCTAGATTGATTAGGGCCACTGATTACGACTCTTCAACCTCTAATGGTGAGGCGTCTTACTCTAGCTATTCTTCTCATAGCAACGGGGACGACTATCAGCTGGCAGCAGCTTCAGTTCCCGGTTCACCTGCTCAGTCCCTCAGGTGTGGGCGCCGACAGGCAAACTGGCATGTGGAGGGGGAGGCCAGAGATACGAGTGAATTCGCACAACTTGGCAAGGGCTTCTTCCTCCCTCCTACATTCCTCCTGGGATACACCTCCTTAGAAGGCCAAAAGGGATATCCTCAATGGGTACTATATATATATATACTTGGCCTTAGCAAACCCAAAGTATAAGAGGGACATAGATCTAGGTTTTCATCCAGGGTCAAAAAGGAAGGACATGCCGGGGGTTTTCTCAGACAGGTCATTCGACAAATGGTTGGCTGGTTACAGCATATTTGTGGGGACGTTGCCTCGGCCTACATTATACGAGGGTGGCATGTGGCATCTTCTCAACCATTTAGGCAATGTTTTTTACGAGCCACAGCTGTAGCAGGCGTCTCTGCCGCCATCGAATACGATGAGGCCTTTAGAAATGGGCCTCTCAGAATGAGAACACCCGCTGGTACCTCATCAATGATAAACTCTGGCTCGTGATAGCGGGTCCACATATTAAAGGGAGAACGGAGGGTAGTAAGCCCTCCTGGTCCAATACACCCCACAAGGACATCATCCGGCGTATATGCGGGGTCTCGGCCAAGAAAAATGACAGCTTAAGGCAGGCAGATTTGTTCACTGCTGTGAGTCCAGTTTGGCCCTTGAGTCAGCCTCACTTTATGGGGGGCAGGTCTGGCTCTTCCAACAGCAAAAAGAGAGCGCCCCTTCAACTAACACTAATACATCCCACAAATGAGGAGCCGGTGTTGGAGGGGCCCGGCCTGCGTACCTATTATGAAGGTTGCCTTAGGACCACTAGTGATCAAATATTACGGCCGGTTGCCATAATATTTCCCTTGTTCCCTTGTTTCAAGGCCCGTTTCCCCAAAGAAGCAAATAACCTCTAATCGGCAAAAGAATTGCCGAAGGGGTTCCCCAAAAAAATTAGGAAGTAGTTGGAGTTGGGCAGAACGGCGGGCCCTTTCTCCTCAACACCTATTCCAACTGGAGGTTTTCCCCATTGGGGTGGCAACAAAGAAGGCCCCAGGGGAATTCAAGTTAATACTTCACTTGTCCTATCCAAAGGGGGGCTTCTGTCAATGTCGGGATTACAAAGGGGCTTCTGTCAATGACGGAATTCTGTCAGTGCTCACCACTGTAAGATACGCTTCCTTTGACCACGCGTTAAGTTTGGTTCATGCCAGCGGCCATGGGGCCCAGCTGGCAAATATGTGATATACAATCTGCCTTCAGATTATTTCCCGTGCACCTGGATGATTTCTGTCCACTATGTAGTCTGTCCAAGGGTCCTCATATGTGGGCAAAGCGATACCGATGGGATGCTAGGTGTGAGTGAGACACAGTTGCTGGCACTTTTAGGCTTTCGGCGAAAAAACTCCTGGTGCTGCGGGCATCACTCAATTGGTGGGCCAACAGGACAAAGGGAAATTCAGTCCGTTATGGGACATTTGAATGTCGCCAGCCGGGTTGCGGCCCCGGACAGAGCATTTTGCGCCCGGCCTAATAGGGACACTCGTGGGGTCAATGCTCCACGCCATCGCATCAGAGTGTCCAAAGCATCAAAGAAGGGATTAATATGTGGTTGTAGTTCCTCGGAATTCAAGGGCACCTTTCTTCAGCAGCACTGTTTCGAAGCTGGCCGAGACTTCCAGGTCCAATCCGGTGCAGCGGGTAGCTTCAGATGTGGCATTTAATTTAACGGGCAGTGGTGCGCCCAGCGTTGGCCAGATCGGCGGGGGGGGGGGGCTGCCAATTGCCGAATTTGCCCCCTTTTGGAACTATTCCTAATTGTGTAGCCGTTTCAATTCGGACGGAGCTTTTCTAGAATAAGAGGGTCAGGTCCTGGTGCGACAAGCAGGCCTTGGTGAGGGTTGTAAAAAGACAAACATCCAGGTCCGACAGAGTCATGTGACTAGTCCGGCACTTGGTTTTAATGTGTCTGGGCAAATAGCATCACCTTTATAGCTCAGCACACACCAGGTTTAGATAACTGCTTAGGTTATGCGTGGTCTCCTTTTCAGCCAAGACAATTCCGTCATTTAGCACCAGTGGCAGACCCGCTTCCGCTACCCTGTATGGCGGGGTTATGGGATCTAGAGACACATGATAGTGGATGGCATATGAAACTCAATGTCCCCTGCCACAGCCCGGGCATATGGCAGAGCAGCAGCACACTTCTAGTGTTTTTTACAACGTGCAGAGGCCCCCAGCACATGGCACTTCTGTAATTAGCCCACCTAAAAGACTCAGGGTACGCCGTAAGAACCATTGGGGTTTACATGGCAGCCCATGGGTTTTTCCTGAAACAACGGGCGAGTCATTCCTTGAAGCGGGCCGTGGGGGGCTGGCAGTGAAACGCACCAGCCACCTAAGATGACAGGAGGCTTGTCACTTCATCCATGCTGGCTGAGTGGAATTCTTTTTGAAGCAGCATTGTCCATCGCCTTCTTTGTGGCTCTCAGGGTCAGAGAACTTTAGCCCAATTTAACGCTGTTGATAAGAAGGTCCAAAAACAGACTAGTGCGTTTCGAGGGCATCGCTTCAGCTACACGCCACGGGTAAAAGGGGCCGTGCCCAGGCAGGGCATCGTGGCAGTGTAAAGGTGAGCCCAGGATGCAAGGGCTATTTGTTTATCCATGCAGATTGCACAACATGGATGAGATACTAGTTTGGCAGTGGGTTACGAACCACAATCAGCAGGTTGGGGTTCCCAGCATCAAAAATGGGGGACACGCCTTCTGCATAGCGGCGGCCACGATGGCAGCCAGGGCCAGCCATGCAATAGAGCAGATACAAGTCAGTAGTTGGTGGCATTTCAATGGCATTAAAAAAAATTAAGTCCGGCATGACCGGGTTTTTTCCTTTATTGTGCTTATGAGTTTCAGGTCACTATCGGACGGTGTGGATCATGGGCCACAGCATCGTTCTTTGCAACAGTCAGTATGCCACGGGGGCTGGACGGGGACAAATTGTGTCCAGCCTGACTGGGAAAGGGTCTCCCTTTAATTGTGTTTATGAGTTTCAGGACACTGCCGGTTGGTGTGGATCGTGGGACACAGCACCGTTCTTGGGAATGGATGGTATGCTGGATGGGGACAAAATTATATATGGCATGACCAGATTTCCCTTTAATTGAGCGTATGAGTTTCAGGACACTGTGGGTCAGTGTGTTTCGTGGGCCACAACATCGTTTCTGGAACAGACGGTATGCCATGGCGGCGGGATGGGGACAGCATTTGGCCGGAAGCGGGCAGGCTGTCCTATTTACTGGCTGGGCCAATGGGGCATGCAAAGGCTTTGGGGCATGCGAAGGCATTCAGTAATGCTGGTGAGGTTACAGTTGGAAAAGGAGCATGGGCTCCACACACTTTGGTTCTCCAATTGGGGGAGAAGGACCTTGGCAGTACATGGGACAAAGACCTGGCAAAGGAAGCTGACCGGGACTTGGCAGCTTTGTCGGCGGCATGCCTGGGCATGGTAATCTGCTGGTCGGATTTGCTCGACAGGAGGTCTGGGAGAGGTGCCCGCAATGTCAAGCGCATAGATGTGGCAAGGCGACCCTATGAATAAAAATCCTCCAAAATGTCCTATCTTTGACAGCCTTGCTCAGATCTTGCAAATTGAAGGCTGTGGCTTCCTTTATTGAGTCAATCCATCTCTTGTTGGGTCTTCCTCTTTTCCTGCTGCCCTCAACTTTTCCTAGCATGACTGTTTACAGTCATGTAACAAAAAGATGTTTACAGATGGATAATTTGACATTTCATTGTCATTATGTAAGTTAGTCTGGGAGCACCACACAGGAATAATCAGCTGTGCAAGTACCAGTTTCCTCACTGGTAAATGTTAACAGTTCTGCAGTAAAGGGAACTAGGTTTCATGGTGTACAGTCAGAAGAACTCTGTTTTGTATAAAACACTGAATAAAAACCCAAGACACAACTTATAGGACAAGGCATGCCATCAATTCCCACCCTTCAACCAGTGACAGGACCTTTTGCCCCATGAGTTTATCTACTTTAAGTTTGATTCAATAAAGCTGCGGCCTTTAGGTCACTTTCTATATAAATTTGTGCCAGGGTCCTCATTGGTTTCTGTCCACAGGAACATTCCATTTAATCCTTTGACTCACAAATTAGTAGTACTCCAGTTTAATGGCTGTAGATTTAAAGACAGAAGGCATCTTAATCTGAGATGAATTCTTGTGGTTTTGGGTCCACAGCAACAACAATAAAAAAAACAGCTTGTTCACGAAGCAGACATTTTTTAATGCTATGCTGTAAATATTCAAGCTGAAGGAAACATAACATACTGTTTCTACTTAGGCTTAGGTCTTCTAGAGAGGAAAAGTTTAACCTCTTTGTGATATGCATGAGTATTAAATATCTGAAAGGTTAGGTTTACAGCAGTTGTGAAGGTGGGAGGAACTTGGAGTTGCAGCACAAATGTTCCAACAAGTTAGCAAATATTCTGTTGGGTTACATTTTATTTTTCGCTTATATTTTAAAAGGTTTTTGTTTCCTGCTTTTCATGGTTGATTTTGTATTGCATATGAGTGCTGTCATTTACTATGGTATTTATACATACAGTGTATTCTGTACTAGAATATAATATCATTATACATAATTCTGAACATGGCCCTAGAATTGATAGAAAAATCCACAAAATAAGACCATGTATAGAGAAGAGGGGTTTTTCGACAACACAGGGAAACCCCATGTTTGCAGTAAAATCTAATTTCTTTTTTAAAGGGGGATATAAATGTTTAAAAGGCAATCCCATAACATAATGTCACAAGATTTCAGCCAGTATTACATGAATTGCCTAGGAAAAAGCCTAAGAAGAGGCTGCAGTGGGACAAGAAAGGACACCCACCCACCCATCCACCCAGAGAGAGAGAGAGGGAGGGAGGGGGAGAGAGAGAGAGAGAGAGAGAAATACTCTGCTGACAATACAGAAGGGGGCATGGTGAGTAAGGGCATGATGAGAGAGAGAGAGAGAGAGACTGACTTTGGGTGAGGTGGCAGGTGGATTTGGGAGGAACAAGGTTCTCCGTCCCCATCCCACTGTTGCTTTTTCTTTTCTTTCTGTTCCTCCCCATCTCCAAGTCTCTTGAAGACATGGAACTGCCTTATACTGAATCAGACCATTGGTCCATCAAGGTGGCTACCATCTACTCAGTCTGGCAACAGATCTCCAGGGTCTTGGGTGGAAGTCTTTTACATCACCCACTGTGTGATCCTTTTAACTGGAGATGTCGGGGACTGAATCTGGGACCTTCTGCATGCAAAGCAGATGCTCTACCACTGAGCCACAGCCCCTCCCCCTCTTGCTGACCTATCAAGTTGTTTGGGTTCTTGGTCTGAGGGCTTCCCCCTCTAACCTAGCCCCAAGAACTGACCCACAGCAACAGTAGTGGCAGCTTGGAGCACAGAGTATGCAGGGCATACTTTTCTCTCTGCATCTTGTACACTGTCTGTCCCAAGCCTTTGACCACTGAAAAAGCCAAACAGGGAAGGTGGGAGTGAGCAAGAGAGGAGTAAACAAAGGTTCGGAAATGGGATGCTCCCTCCCCTGCAAGTTCTCTTGTAATGTATAATGCTGATTTGTTGATACAGAAAGTAGTTGAAAGATGCATACGTTTTACAGAAAAAATGGTATAAGAAAACAGACACTGGCTCAGATTATGGATTCAAGGTCCACAAGGGAGAAGTGAAAATTAAAGGGGTATTTTAGTCTCCAAGCATAGGGCTGAGAAACCATCCCTAAGTATTCTGCATTCTCTTTTTAACATTACAGTTGTTTTTGTTCTAGTAGTATTGAGAGAGTGTGGTGTAATGGTTAAGATGCTGGACTAGGATCTGAAAGACCTGGGTTCAGATCCCCCTTCTGCCATGAAACTCTCTTGGAAACTCACTGTCACCCCAATCTACCTCACAGGGTTGTTGTGAAGATAAAATTGTTCTCTGCATTCCTTGAAGAAGGGGTGTGATGACAAAACAAGGACAAAGAACCACTGTGGGTCAGTGGTAGAGCCCTACCAGTGGTAGAGCCCTACTGTGGCCCAATCCCTAGCATCTCCTGTTAAAAGGATCAGGCAGTAGGAGATGTGAAAGACCTCTCTCTGCCGGAGACCCTGGAGAGCTGCTGCCAGACTGAGTAGACAATACTGAACTTGATGGGCTGATTCGGCAGAAGGCAGCTTCATGTGCATTCTCTTTTTAACATTACAGTTGTTTTTGTTCTAGTAGTATTGAGAGAGTGTGGTGTAATGGTTAAGATGCTGGACTAGGATCTGAAAGACCTGGGTTCAGATCCCCCTTCTGCCATGAAACTCTCTTGGAAACTCACTGTCACCCCAATCTACCTCACAGGGTTGTTGTGAGGATAAAATTGTTCTCTGCATTCCTTGAAGAAGGGGTGTGATGACAAAGCACTAGATAGATAATCTTTTTGCTCCTTCCAATAGCCAGCTCTTCCAAAGGAATCAGCTGCCTATGGGAAAAGTTGTGTAGCTGCCTTGGGGGAGGGGGTAAAATATATAATCACAAAAAGGTCAGAATTTTTCAATGTTATTAAAATTCTCCCTTTTTAATCACTACAGCTATATTTTAATCAGTATTTATATAAAACAAAGGTTTAAGTTTCTGATTTGTAAATATAATATTCATTTTCTATCTATTTTTCTTCTTTTGTTACAGAGCACCCGATTTGATAGTTCTGCATCAGTGTTGCCTTGTTAGCCCTTCTTTATTGCTTTGTTCATTTTAAATTAATGCCAACAACTCCACCCAACAAATTGCGACTAGAATGAGGACTGAGGTACAAAGCCACTGTTTCACATAGAAAGGGTAAGCAGCATTATTTCAGACATATGCACAACCACTAAAAAACATTATAAGTTAAGAAACCCTGCTTTTAATATATATATATATATACCAGCAATCACATTTTAAGGCAACCTGGAATATGAAGTTGGAATATGCCAGTTTTGACATGTCATCAGAATGACTTGCCTTGCTCAGATACAGCCGCACATCATGATTCATTAATGTTGCATAATGTGATATGTTGACATAACCAGATGTATTATCAAAATGAGATGTCAAATCTGGAAAACTCAAAGGAAGCAAAGTTTATAGGAAAACTATCTTTAGATGTGACACTTAGGACATCTGGTTATGTTATACATCTAACATTTGTACACATATATGTGTGCTTACCTTTTTTTAACACGTGGGTTCAAATATGTGCATTCTCTGGATTTATCTGCAATAAACAGTTGTACTTTGCATCTAGAATTCCTTAATGATAGTTTCATAATATGTAAGGTTTACACAAATGTCCAGATGATGATTATTACTCTGTGTGACAGCTGCCATCTTGACTACCACTAGTGAAGAACTGAACCAAGAATGCTGTTGAAATGAACTCTTCTATGCTGAGGAAGACATGGAAGGTTTATATCTGGGCTGCGTAAGTATGCATTAAAACTCTGTAAATTGCAGGAAGCTTTTCTATTCAAAGAATTAGAATCAAAATGAACTAACAGTCTAATCCTATGTAGAGTTCAGTGGGTTTAGGTTGGTAAGTAGATCTGAATAGGATGGGGCTTGACATCTGCTTGTTGAGGGGGTAAGTATGTCTGTTCTGGTTCTGTCACTCATCACTCAGCAATATTTAAACCTTAAGATCTGAAAACGGCAGAAACTATGTAGTCACCAATAATGCTTACAAAACCATTTAGCATCACCAGCACATTTGTTATGGGCTCTGGTTCTTACCAGTTAACACCGTCCGGAAGGAGTTTTGTCCAGGAAGCAATTATGTGTGCTTTGGGATTGCTATTTTTAAATCTTCCTTATGGGCATTTTTGTATGGATTTTTCTTATAGCACTGACTGTCATTGTAAGTTAAAATTTGCAGCCTGAAAGGAGAATCCTTTATAATCAGAAAAGAGGACAGTTCTCGAAAACCCAGAACAAACTTTCTTAATAAGAAGCTGGGAAAACACCAAAGAACAACCAGAATTTTTTCAGATGACAGAAACTGGGGCCGTTACCGCATGGGTAGGCTCCCATTTGTTTGTTCCATCTCACACTTTGTAACCCTGCATTCAAAAAATTGAACGCTTGGGACTAGAGTCAAACAAAAACTTGAAGAGGGGCACCTTCCCCGCCAGGAGAAGCCACTGCCTGGTCCCGGCTGTGGCAGCAGCTGCAGCAGGTCCTTCCCCCTACCCCGCACCTCTCTCGCCCTCTCCCACCCACTCCTGTGCCCTCCTCTGCCTCCCCCCAGCACCAGCCAGTGGTTTCAGCCTATCTTCCATTAGCCTGTAGCCCCACCGTCAGAGGCAGAGGTGTGGCAGCAGCTTCTTCCGGTAACAACGAAGCACACTTCCAGCTGCCGCCTCCACCTGGCAGTTGTAAGTCAAAGGTGATGGGTGGAGGTGGAGACTGGAAGTGTGCATCGTTGGTGCCGGAAGAAGCCACCATCGCACCTCCACCTCTGACAGTGGGGCTCCGGGATACAGGGTTATGGAAGATGGGCTGAAACCACCGGCTGATGCTGGAGGGAGGCAGAGGAGGGCGCAGGAGTGGGGAGAAAGGGAGAGAGAAACAGGGGTCCAGGGGGAAAGATGCCGCAGCTGCTCCTGTTGCAGCTGCTGCGGGAAGCCGACTCGAGTGCTGAAACGCACCAGGAAAGAACCGTGGCTGGTGCGAGTCTTCTTTTAAAATTGGGATTTTTCTGGACTTGCATGGGCAGATTCGCCATATTCGCGGGAGAACCGGGGGACAATACTGTCATGCGTTTTCAGCCTGGGAATATTTAAATGGCCTGGGCTTTGGAGTGAGATTTCCTTTGTCACAAGCTAGCAATACCAAGCAAAACTATCCAGGAGTGAATCTCACCGATACCAGTGGCATTTACTACTGAATGTATATGTTAATATTGGCCTGCAAGCAAGGACTAAATTAGATACTATAGTAAATATGCAACTGCCATTGAATCAGCTACACATCAGTTTCTCCATTCCCTTCATAGGGCCTATCAAAATTTACCTCATGATTTTATCCAAATGCTGTACTTTCATTGCAGTCCTAGGCAGAATTGCACCCTTCTAAATCAATTGAAATAGGCGATCTTATAAAGGTATAACTATGTTTGGGATTGCATTGATGGTTCCCTTCCTCATTCCATGAACTATAGAATGTCATATCATGACATGAAGTAAGTTCTACTAAGCGTTACAGAGAACTCGATGCTTATCATTCAATTTCTTCAGCACCCACATGTTCGCCATAATGGCCAAACCTGAGATACAAAATAAATGTGTGTTTAGGTTACTCATACACTTTGTGTAAGAAATGCATCTGGGTCTGGATTAAAATTTCTCATTTCTCTTGCCAAAAATGTCCAAACTCTCTTAAATGAAATCATTCCCCACTGATCACTAATACATTTGATTGTGTTTCATAGCAGCTTTTGCATTTTTTCTAATATTTCTTTGCAGTCAGGAAATCATAGATGTATTTACTCAGAGGGAAGTCACTGAGTTCAGTAGAAGTTATTCCCAAATCTGTGTGAAACTCAAGTCTTCCACATGTGTACATTTTTTAAAGAATTAATTATAAATGCAGTTATAATTTAAAGTTATAGAATTGGAGAAATTTAGAAATACAATCTTCATAGAGCAAAAGGTGTCCATAGGAAGACAAAAAGTATTTAACAGAACACAATTTTGACATGTTCACACTTAACAAATTGATTGGGGGAACATTTTTAATGCTCCTTTTGGAACCATTAACCCAATTTTGATTAAATAAAATCCTACACTAATATGTGACTAGTTAATTTAAATCCTACCTGAATGTCACCAAATGATAATAATGATGACAACATCTAGACTAATAATTCTAAAATCAATAGAAAGCACTGAAGTGCTATCTGAGGCAAATCTAGAATGTCTTTTGGATTATTATTAATTAAATTGACACCTGCCAAATTAAAGACAGCCAATCTTTACTTTATGCAGAATATTAAAGTCTTTTCTTCTCTTGTAAATGCTTTATAAAAGTAAATGTATAGTAATATCAGTAGAAAAGCCTCCAATGACTTTTATTTTAAAGCTAGAGGCTTGACATATTTCACAAAAAGGAAAAAACTGACTATATAAATTCCATAAATGCAGCTTTTGCAAATGATCTTTTAACTCTTATTGATCATGACCTAGGCATTCAAAGTCTAATTATACTAAAAACTGCCCTGTGTCTCTAGTGTACTAGAAAATCATTACCTGAAATTAATCAGTACTCAAAATACACCATCCTTAATTACATTTATGTTTGAAGGATCTTCTCTTCTTCTTTTTTGCGTAGAAAGCACTACAATAAAGCGCATAATAAAAAAATAATCACTGCTCATCTGAAATTTCTCATTCTCTTCCAACGCAAATATCTCGGTATAATGAGCGCCATGTGAGCTCTTTTACATTCTTTTGCCAAATGAAGCAGGGACTTTTACCACTTTCTCCAGCGCAGTCCATGACTTCTGCATGCACCTGACATGTCACCATGATTTTAAAAAAATCTAAACAGATATTCTCATACTGGTTTTCCTTGCACTAGATATGAGAAACTGTTTCCTACTTTCAATGCAATCCTATGAAGAGTTTCTCCAGTCTAAAATTATGGAAATCAATGTGGTTAGGTCAGAATAACTCTGTGCTGGATTGCAATATTTCTTTTCATCTTTATTAATTATAAATGTTTTTAATCCGTGAGTTCTGGTCTTAATTTTGCACTGGTTTTTTTTTTTTTTTTTTTTTGGTATGCTTGTTTGAATTGTGCACACTGCTACAGTTTGGATATGTAGTTTATGTGGCATTTATGCATAAAATGTAGTTTATGTGGCATTTATGCATAAAATGTATGTCATTTTTACATGTTCATATGTTCAGTGGAAAATATCTTCCAATGGAGGGCACAGGGAGATTTTTGCCAATGGACTCTGACTCCTACTTCTTCTTGTTCCAGGTTGGGGTGGGGGTCCCTTGTTACTTGGGTGCAGCATTTCAGTGGATATTTTGAACCACAACAAGAAGAGAGGAAGTTATGCCCCACTGACCAAAATGCCACCAGTAGGTGTAGAGTTCCCATGGAATCATAGCCCAAATATACATATAATGTTTATTGGAATATGCATACCTTTTATGGGGAATGTTGGTGCAAGGAAAAAGATCGCGGTAAAAATTTTAAAAAATCTTGGGCTTCAATTTGCACAAGGGAGATGTGAGTGAAATCATGGTGGGGGTATTCACTTTGAAACCAGAAGAATGAGGCATATTGGGCACTTTCACATATGCAGAATAATACACTTTAAATCCACTTTCAAAGCACTTTGAAGCTGGATTTTACCGTGTGAAATGGCAAAATCCAATTGCAAACAATCGTTAGCATGCATTGAAAGTGCATTATTTGGCATGTGTGAAAGTGCCCTTAAAATCATTCCTAGCTTGCACATCAACACAAAAACTCGGATATCTAAATATAAACAACTTGAAATATAAACAACTTGAAAGCTTTTGGTTTATACATTTTGTATTGAATTGGGTGGATATTTGCCAGCCAAGACCATTGTACTGTAATGTTTGAAGGATTTTTGACATTTGCAGTTAAAGAGGCCAGTGCAAATTCAATCTCATTTCTAGATACTGACAATGCACCATCATCAACACAGTCCAAGTGTGCCAAGATTTCCCTCTCTTTCCTTGATTATGCTTTGCTCCTAGAAAGCTTGAACAAGTATTACATAATCTATTATATACTTCAGAAGTGGGAAAAACACAATCTTTATCTCACTATTGATCTAAAAAGCGATCCTCTGGCCATTGCAGGCAAGCAGTTTTCACAGTCTTTAAACAGTAATTTGAACAGCACTAGTATCTTCCTCAGAAGTCCACTTCTAACAAGTGTAGTCCATTTTAATTTACAATTGATTGAAGAGAAAGAAACTACATATTGGCTTTTCTGAGATTCTCGGGTATTATTTGGATACCTTGATGCCTTACGTATAACCAAAGCACCAGTTGTAGTCGATTTAGAAATACATACACAGCCTTAGAGCCATTCTGAATTTCACATAGAATGATGTGGCAGAATAAGATGGTATAATTCTGAACTGTACCATGTCAGGCTTCAGGTAGAAGGTCACACCTGGAATGTTTGTCCCATGAGATACAGCCTCCCTACATGTAGAAAATTATTTGGAAGACACATTTCATTTTTGCACTGATACAGGGATCTTGAGCAAGGCTGTCAAAGATCAGACATTTGGAGGACATTGATTCATAGGGTCACCATGAGTCGGAAGTGACTCGACAGCACTTAACACACACACATAGGGATAGCTCAGGCAGAAGATGTTGTAGACCCTTATCACAGTTCTCTTCCTCATCTCCTTTCTTCTTCCTACCACTACTGTGACTGCTCCAAAGAGAATGGAGCAGAATCCTTCCTATACTCCTCTTAGCTCCTCCAGCACAATGGATCTGAAATGAACACCAAAGAGCTGTACTCTTGCCAAACTCATCCCATCAGGAAATGGGAGATGATTTCCCAGGTCTCTGTGATGCTGCAGGAGCTTCTGGGATGATCTTTCATTTGCCTCAGGGACCCATTTAAAGAGGGCATGAGACCAGAGCTTAGGTTTAACTGGTTTATTGAAATTAATTACAAAGGGATGGGGACTGTGCTAATGCATGGTCCGTGACTGCCTTTTCTGGCAGACCCACCCTGACTCCAAACACAGTCAACATCTTCTGCCAGCTCTGTTTAAAATCACCTGCGCGCAATGTCCCAAGAGGTGCTGAGCACCAGCCCCCTCACCTGATGTGCCACACAGCCACTACCAAGTTTGAAAAGATGTTGCTCAGCACCAAGGGCCACTCCTTCCCAGCCATACCTTGCAGTCAGTGATGCTCTGTTCCAGGCATGCCCTTCACCACTTTGGATGACCCAGGGTGCTTGCCAATCATCCTACCTATTGTGATCAGCCCACCCAAACCCTGCCATACAAGGGGGTTGGCCTAACTTAACACCCCTTTGCCTCACTTGCTGACCATAATGTCCTGCAGGCATTGATGCAGATCATTTAAATAAACATAGCACCCTTTGGCAGATAGATGCACACCATCAGCCCTATACAGGTGCTTGATGGAGTCATGTGGTAGACATACTGACCTCTATCCAGCACTGCAGTGTCAATTGTTTTATTCACAATTGACCCTAGTACTCTTAATGCAGGCTGGCTTCTGAGCTCTTCTCCAGACTCTTCTCCATAAGAAATCTGACCATACAATGGTGGTTCCAGTGATGGAAAAGATCTTTTAACCTTCTTAAAACCCTGAGGTTTTAAGGCCATTCCTTTCATTCACACCAGGTTAAGGCCATTCCTTTCATCCACACTAGGTTGTTCATTCCAGGTGCAGGACCAGAACATTGAGAAGAACATCTCTCAAAACCTGGTGGAGAGAGGGCAGGAGCTGGTTCCACAACATTCCCCTCAGTCCCCACCACTGCATGCAGGCCCAGGAATAAAGTCCCAACTGTGTCCCAGATTGAGGTAGCTGCTCTCTTTCTTGCCCAGAAGACTATGGAATGGCCCATCACCAGCACCTTCATCGGTCCCATTGATACGCCAGCACAAGCAAAGAACACAACATATCAGTCATCAAATATAAGACTTAAATGCCTTTGATCACCACCTGCCAGTTCACTGGATTGTTCCTTGTGGCATACCCAACCTTGCTGCCCCAATTCTGAAGGAATGGGTTCTGAACTCACACACTGGCACCCTTCACTGCTAATTTTCTGCACGCCACGGCCCAAAGGTGGCCCACCTCTATGTTTGAACAGACAACCCCTGACATTGCTGCATGTTGTAATGAACACTCTAAGTGCTGACACTGTGCAAAGTGGGGGATCCCGAGCAGTCCCCAGGACCACCTGATGACCCATACCTCTTTGGTCCATCTTGGACCTCCGGATCTTTAAAATTACCTTATCTTATTCACTGGCAGAAGGTGGTCTCCTAGGGGTAATGATTGCTTTCCATAAGAACAATGCTTTAAAGGGACAGAGTGATGTCCTAAACTTGCCAGTAAGCTTGCTAAGAGTCCTTGAGCTCCTAATGGAGTGGGATTTGATACCAAGCTCTGCAGCAGCCTACCCAAAACATCTCCACTAGTGCTGTCTACCAAAACTGGTTGATAATAAGACCAGGGGTTCTGGCCCCAGGTCATGTAGGGCTCATAGCCACCTCAAGGTCCAGCCACCCACTCAGCCCTGGCTGCAGCCTGACCTTTGTCAGCGTCATAGGAATGTGTGTCAGCTGTGTTCTCACCTGATGCCTGCTCTGCTTGAACCTGAAGCTCTCACTCCCTCACTACATTATCCAACTACTGCAGCTGTACCCTTGCTGATGTGCCGCATTGCCATCGAGTAGAGACAGCCCTGCCAACTCAAGGGCCTCACTTTGGTGGTCATCAGCCCAGTTCCTAATGCCATCACCCTAGGAAACAACTGAGAAGAAACTAAATCAGTTGCATGCTTAGACATCTTGCATGGCCTCAGGGCCATACCCAGAGCCTGGTCAACTGAGAATCTGGGCTGCTGAGTAACTCTCTCCAAAGCCTCAACCCTTTCGATCAGCCCAGTGACACTGGGCTCATTATCCTTGTCTGATGACACCTGCACAGGAGGCTGTTTGGGTGGCGGGCATTTTGCCAGACCACCCTTCTTTTGCTGGGCCTTTTTTGGTGCTATAACTCTGAAAAGGACTCAAGCACACACAGAAAATGTATCTAAAAAGGAGGGCACAAACATGGTCTCCCATTCTAGTGTAATACACCAATCACCCATGCAGCCCAGTTAAAATCCCAGAACAGCCTATATCTCACAAGAACACATGAATCTGCCTTATACTGAATCAGACTCTTGGCCCATCAATGTCAGTATTGTCTACTCTGACCGGCAGTGGCTCTCTAGGCTCTCAGGCAGAGGTCTTTTACATCACCTACTTGACTACTCCCTTTAACTGGAGATGCCAGGGATTGAACCTGGGACCTTCTGCATGCCAAGCAGATGCTCTACAAACTGAGCCACAGGTTCTCCCAGGTGTTACTTCTCACAGTGCGGTCAAACCAACACCTTAATTACTAACCAGACACCAAGCCCAAAATTGCCAACCATAATCCTACCCCTTCCTCTAATACTATCTGCCTATCTAATTACCTATTTGAAAAAAAAGTAAACTTTTATTTATTTTATTTTAATCTACATGTAACATTCTCTTAGCCCGCCTTTATATATATGGACACATACCTCCAACTGTGCTCTGAGCAGTAGGCAATGTCCTTGCTAACAGGCTCCAAAAGCAGGTTCTAAGGACCACCCACTCTCCTCAGCAGCGAAAAGCCTGCTCTGGGGAGGCATGGCCAAAATTTAAGGGAACTAAGCTGCTATTCCACTTATATGGCATTTACCACCTGGTAAGAGTGTAACAGATTGCAGGCTATAGGGTTGTCAACCTCCAGGTTGACAGAGCCTGGAGATCTCCTGGAAAGACAACTATCTCCAGACTACAGATTCAGTCACCCAGATGAAAAGTGGCTGCTTTAGAGGGTGGACTCTGTAGTATTATACCCCACTGAGGTCCCTCCCCTCCCCAAATTCTGCTCTACTCAGGCAGTACCCCAAATCTCCAGTAATTTCCCAGCCCAGAGCTGGCAACCCTACAAGTTGTTATAAAACATGGTGTACTTGGTTTAGACGTTCTCCTTCTGTATGCCCCCCCCCCCGGTCCCTCTCCCCACTTACGTTGTGAATGGTCTATTAGTCTGGGAAGTCAACTCTACCAGAAGTTTACAGTGCCATTTTATTATTATTTATTATTTTATAGAGTTAATCTGTTTTAACTGTTCTTGGTTTTGAATGTATATATGACTTACTACCCCTGCTGTAGTGGGGTGGGGGTATAAGTCTGGATATAAATACATAAATAAATACAACTCTGACATGAACTCAGGATGCCTACGTTCAGCAGAGCAAAGGGGGAAACTAAACTTCAGAATACAGGAGTGAGTTTCCATTTTTGAGTTGCCATCCCTCACTGAAGAAGACTTCCAGCAGAAACTAGCACATTAGTGAGAAAAGTTGTAGTACAGCTTGTGTTCTGCTATGCTAGTTTTCTTCGGGCATTTTTTTCAATGTAAAGGATCATTTAAAAAGTTTAATTCCCCACCTGCAATCTGAGGTGGTACCATCCATTGTTCCATTTCATTTTGCTGCATATGGTAGACCAGCCCCACTTTTCATTCTCAGTCTGCCACCTGCAATATGTGGCCAGTAATAGTACTGCCTTAAACAGTTGTCATGATTACTAGAATAATGCATTGCACGTAAAGTACTTTGAACACACTAAAACCCTTTCTAAATAATAATATTCTCTTGACCACAAAATAATTTAAAAAGTTCGGCACAGTGATTTGATGCAGCTTTTTGTTGTCAAATAATCCATGTTAATTTTCTCCATATCCTTTTTAGCTTGAGAAAATGCATCTGAAAGTACACCTAAAGTGCAGTTTACAGAAACCCTGTAGCTCAGATACCCTTTACAATTCATTTGTGCTTTGTATTAAATATGTTTAACTACTTCAAAGCTATGCATGCCGTACTGTCTACTTCAAGATCACAATGATATACACATATCAAATAACATTAACTTTATTTTTTTAAAAGAAAATGGACTACAGTACTTGCATTTGAAATACTTGTAGGGAGACTGAAGCCAGATTTTCATTTATTAAGGCAACCACTTGAAATCGTGACCTGCAATTGTTTCCAAAGAAACTTACATGAGCATTGGTTGAAACTGCAGTTCTTTAAACCCTGGCTTCCAAGGGCTGCTTGATCATTTCTGTACGCTTAATTCCATTGTGCTTCAACTTTCTCATTTAAATATCCCTCCCCATCAATCATTAGTGCTTTCCTTCCTGGGTCATTGAGAGCACAATACTTCATTGTGTCAGCTGAAGGTGTGCTGACCTACTTTTCCTGGTTAATTTCAAGGGTAGGATCAGATGTTCCATTGCTTTTAGTAATTGATCTGACGATACATCTTTTACTGGAGCACCCATGACATGGTCTGGGGGCATTCCAGGCATCACTGGCTTCAAGGTCATTATTGAAATGAAAAATTCTCAAATCAATTAGGTAACATGACTGTAGAGGCTGTGCTTGAAGATGGCCCTCTCCATTTACCAAATAAAAGCCGGATGCCTCCGAGTTAGAAAAAGCAACCCATTACTTCAAGTTGTATGTTACTTTCTGAAGTGTAAACAATCATCTCTGTTGGTTTGAGACTGAGAATTGCTTGTGCATCACCAATCATATATATATATATATGTATAAACTCATTAGAACTAATGCACCATTAAAACCTATCTGTGGTCTTCTGCATGCAAAATTAAAAGTCTGCGAGCTTGTTCGTTGCAAATAACAGTCTGCTGTAAAAGGGTCAAAGGAGGACCTTTAAAAAATGAGAAGCTGTGGCAAGATGAAGAAAGAGGACATATTTTCTTTGCAAGTTACTATTTTGTTTTTGCACAACTTTATACATCTTCAGTAATCAATTCAACTTGATGCTTGAAAATTGTTGGAAAGCAATGCTACCGTAAAACCTAAAGGATATATGTGTGAGGGGAACATTTCTGTCAGAATATTTTTTTTTTAGGTAAACTTGTTGGATAAAGAAATTCATGTTCTCCCAAACAATGTTTATCTAAAAAAAAAAAAACTGAAAATTTAATAACATACATCTTGGTAATGATTTACTGAAATCACGCAACAATGTCAAATAAGTATCTTTTCATTTCATCAGAGCTGTACAATTTGATGGAAGCTGGAAAGAAGGTTTGCATCAATTTAAGCCATGTTAAAATAAAAAAAAATAAGTTGCCAAGAAAGGGAAAAGGTTAGTCAAATTAGAACTCTGGTTTGCATGTCACGAATTTCATGGTGAATACTTCTGACAGTCAACTTTACCTGCTTTATCAACTGTGATCAAAATGAGCTGATCTCCAAATTGGTTTGGCAACAGTTTTCTCAAGCAATTTGTGAACAGGTTTGTGTCTGCATACTAGTTATGTTTGTTAGTATACAGTGATGCCAGCCAATCAGAGCAGGTCTTTGCTTATAATTCAATTGGTTGACCAGAAGAAAGTGCAAGGAAGGGCTTTTCTGGATCAGGCTGTCCTCCATTGCTTGAATCGCATGGCATTTTTTCTGCCTGACTTTTCAGTGCTGCACAATTTTATTTTTAAACTTTTTACTTAGCTTTTTTAAGATGTGAGAAAACAGACATTGAGATGGAAACAACAACTCCCATGGAACTTAACATATCACACAAACATGAAAATTGTCGTGATACAAACAGATCAGCGGCCATAACCATCACCAAGGAATACTTAAACAAACAGCAAATGATAGGATTAAAAATAACAAGAGTGTGTTGATTTTCCAGCAGTTTATCTGCTTGATGGTTGATTTAACTCTGTATTTTGGCTGTGAAGTGAAGCGGTATGGATTGGTGAGTCAGGGGGCATGAAGAGAGCTCCATCTGGCTGTGTGCCTGCACATGAGTGAAAGCCAATCATGCTCTGCTGCCCTGGGAAGCAGTTGAGCAACCCTTCAAACATCTGTGGATGAGTCACAAGGACTCAAACCGATTACTGAGAAATCATTTGCCTGATCACAACTGGCGATCAAAACATGATCAGAAACAGCTGGTGTCTGAAAATATTTATTCTAGCTTGAAAATGTGTTGACACCAAGCTTCCATATCTCTCCACAACCACCATCCCTAGACTGAGGTGGGTTTAACCAGTGCTCCTCTTTCACATACAGACAGTAAATCTGGGTTTCTGGCCACTATGTAGGCAAAAGAGTGAGCAGGACCGCATGTAACTCAATCACATGAACTGGAGTTGAATAGGCTGTCAGAGAGAAGTTCTCATGCCCACTTTGTGGCTATTAGATTGGTAATCAAGGCCTCTTAGTAATTAGTCAGTTAGTTGGATCCAGCTACTGTCAGTGGCAGGTGCTGAAGGTCATGAATGTTACCCACTTTCCCTTCCTTCTGGCAGCCCCATGAAAGTACCCCAGATAGTTGCTAGATTCTGTGTGGCTGACAGAGTCTACTGAGGCACAGT
Organism: Euleptes europaea; assembly: GCF_029931775.1. Taxonomy (NCBI): domain Eukaryota; kingdom Metazoa; phylum Chordata; class Lepidosauria; order Squamata; family Sphaerodactylidae; genus Euleptes; species Euleptes europaea. The sequence continues at coordinate 35,146,552 of NC_079319.1, forward strand.
GCTGATTTAGTGATACATATTCACTGTTTTTATGTTTCTAAATATAACTATTCTATTAATATATGTTTTATTCTGCTGGTCTATGATCATAAATGATTGATTGAACCCCATGAAAGTTGATTTCCAGGGTTTCAGGCCCATGTGGAGCAACAGCTACATGGGTCAGTGGGCTGTAAAGAAGAGAGGGGAGGAGGCAAAATAGCTCCTTCCTGCCTCTTCTGTCTGCAGAGGGGCAGCACACCTCCAGAGAACATATAGAAAATGCTGTGTATACTCCCTAAAAAGGAAGGCAGGGTGGGAAATAGAAACAGAGGCTATCTTTCTTCTTTGGTATGAAAAGCATCCCACCAGTACAGTACAAGGACAAATGTTTTGTCCCAGGATTCCCCAAATGAAAACATGAGACAATCAAACTTAGGTTAAACTAGTTCTTCTGGACATGGAGTAGGAGTCACTGGGTGTGTGTGGGGGAAAGCAGTTGTGAATTCTCTGCATTGTGCAGGGAGTTGGACTAGATGGCATATGTGAGTCGGTCACTTTACATTTTCTCCTGGCCCGGGGTATGAAAGGCTTACAGACAATGGGAATGACTAAGCTCCCCATCACATATTAAATTCAGCCCTACTGCCAGCCACCTGGGCAACATTAATCTAGAGAATTATAACAAATATTAGTCAACAGCCAACCATGAACAAGATATGATGCAGGACATTAAAAAATTGCGTTTTGCAACATAAAGCTTTAGCTAAACACAGCGTAAGGATTTGTGTAAGTTCAATATTAACAATAACTTCAAATGATAAAAGTGAGTTGAAGGATGCCATTTGCTATCCATGATCAAATTACAGTGGAGAAAGAAGAGAATTTTCTCATCATAACTAATTATTACCTCCTCCATCCTTTTCAGCTTTCAGATGGTACCTCTCTTGCCTGTGCCAGTGAAGAAGATCAGAAGTGGGAGCTATGGATACATAAGCAACACAAAATCATCAAGAACAGTAGCTTGACCTAACCCCTTCGAATGTTTTGAAACATCAAATTCACACTGGTTATGACAGCACGCCTCCCAGTGACATCAGCAAGAGTCGAAATATATTTTCATATGAATTATTTGAGGCTTATATCTGCATTTCCAGGTCTGAAGTTCCTCCAGTCTTCTAAAATAATGCATTAAGCATGAAAACAATGTAACACCTCAGTAGGTTTTGGAAATGCTTTTCAAAGTTGCCTAAATCAATTATAAAGCATTTCAGGGCTGCCTCTAATTTCTGCTCTGAATAACTCATGCATGGAATCAGCATATAACATAACTCACTCTAGGACGATTATGTTCTTGTGGATTCAGTCAGATGGGGCTTTGAGTTGGCAACTTTGACAATGCTCATGCCTGTAAGAATCCTGCACTTGATGATCTTGGCAACTGCGGCGCTGAGCTTTTCTTGTTCTCTTATCATTTACCTAGAGAAGAGAGTTTTCACCTTTTTCTTATGCATCAACACCTTCCCAGGACATCTCTGGTATTTCACTTAAATCTTGACAGCTTCCAAATGTGATGAATAAATTTCAGTAATGAACAGTAATTTTTTTCCCCTGTGGGTTCCAAAATCTTAGAAGCTGTATCTAGTCTCATTGAAGAATGGTGCTTCCCAGCCTATTTTGTACAAGGGACAGGTTAGCTTCCTGTGCACTGGCAGTCTTCAAGCAGTGGTTGGATGAACACTTGTCAGGCATGCTTTAGGCTGATCCTGCATTGAGCAGGGTGGTTGGACTAGATGGCCTGTATGGACCAACTATGATTCTATGATTCTCTTCTTCCTCCTCCTTCTCTTCCTCCTCCTGTTCCTTTTTCTCTTTGAGGGATGAGGGTGATACAAAGGTGAGATATCAGAATAAGCTTCTGGGCAGGGATGGCCACGCATAAGGTAACTACACCTCCTTCTGGCTGTAGTGATGACACTAGGATCACTGCTAAGAATGTAAACTGGATAGTCAGAAGACCAGCAGATAGAAGTCAAATGTGTTCAGGAGTCACATACAGTTCAGAGTTAGAGTGTATGGCAACTGGAATTTGAGACAGAAATAGTCTGGGTTCTTCAGGCTTGTTTTCATTACACATTAGTCCTTGTTGGAGGCTTTGTCTCAGTTTGGCTGGTAGGTGAGCTGTGTTGCATCCTACAGGTATGGTATCTAGGAACTTCAGTCCCCACTCAGAAGAGGAGCAGCTACAAGGCTTGTGACCATGGAAATACATCAGTTAACCCTTGAGGATGGTTTTTTATTCATTGGGTCCCAGATAGGAAATTTAATGCCTTACTGTATTTCAGTGATACTGTGAGAGTGGTGTATGATGGACAACTGCATAATGATGAGTTGTCCAGGTTATGGAACCCTGAGTGACAGGCGGTTAGAAAAGAAAGAAAAAAACCTAAGAATTCTACAGTTGTCAGTGGAGAGAGACAGTTAAGGCTTACAGCTGGTGTGAGAGAAACACAGTTGTTTAGAATCAAGAAGGATCCTGTGTGTGAAGGATGTGATCTGAGTGTCCTTCCCTAAGGGAAATAGCTCCTAAGTGAAGGGGGTGATCCCTAACCAGTTTTAAGGAGGAAAATTAAAAAATGTGTGTTTGTTCCTGACTCCAACAGTTGAAATACAGTTTCAAGAAGCTTAAGTCTGATCGACTAAGCAGTGACTGCCAAGAGTTCTATAGCCAAGAGTTCTATCTCAGTCTATAGCCAAAGTATCAACACCTGTCTATGAATTATATCAGATACATCCTGATTACCAAATATATGTTGTTTATAAATATCCTGTTTCCTCATTCCTTTTGCAAGTGTGGTGCAGTGGTTAAGAGTGGTGGTTAGGAGCAGTGGACTCTAATATGGAGAATTGGGTTTGATTTCCCGCTCCTCCACATGAGCGGCGGAGGCTAATCTGGTGAACCGGGTTGGTCTCCCCACTCGTACACATGAAGCCAGTTTGGTGACCTTGGGGTAGTCACAGTGCTCTTAGAGCTCTCTCAGTCCCACCAACCTCACAAGGTGTCTGTTGTGGGGAGGGGAAAGGAAGGAAAGGTAGAGAAAGTTGGCATATAAAAACCAACTCTTCTTCTTCTTCTTCTTCCTGTCCAATTTATTTCCGGAAACCTCCCTGAAAACCTGACTTTACCTTTTCCCCAAATGAGACAAATAAAACAGTTTTGAGTTATTATTTCATTAAGCCTCAGTTGTGCCATAGTCTAAATTATATAGAGAGTTATTTTTTTGGCAGACTCTGCAACCATCTTAAGTGTGGGACAGAAAAACAACAAATCGTAAGTCTCTGAAGTGATATTGGTGGTTGGTGAGGAAACGAAATAAAATTAAAGGAGTTCCATCAGATGGTGTTATTCCACTGGTTGTTGCTTGAGTAGTTACGTGCTTTAAGATTTATGATTATGACTGGGGTAGGGAAACAGGTGATGATACACTTGGTCCCCATTGTGGGCAATCTAAAATGAATAATATCTGTTTAACCTGATTGGTGTAGGCATGTAGAGAATCTCCAAATGGTTGCAGTCTTGCAAAAGGTCAATGATCTTCTGGGCATTTAGGAGTATGCAGCATTGTACATCTCTGAGCTGAGTACTGGACAATTTGCCAATGTGGAGAGATTGTAGCAGAATCATCCTGCTGCCTTTTTTCTTCTTCATTGTCCAGAGTCTAGCTCACCTTGCACCCATAATTTCTGATGATCATTATAGAGAAAACAGCTTGTAATGAACTGTCAAGAAAAAAAGGCATTTAGACCTGATGAGGGCAAAAAGTGTACAGGAACAGCACAGGGTGGTTTGAGCTCTGTAATGCTAAGTTCAGGATTCCAGTCAACTCCTAAAAGATTGCAGGGGGTAGTGATCAACTTGATGTGGAAGGATCAACTGGATGTGCAGGAGGTACCTCTTTTCGGGGGACCTAGTGCATGAGAGTGGTGATTTACTCGGCTCAGGGCCTGAGTGACATTGTAGTCTGTAAGTGAGGTGGGGATACTAATCAAGGTTAGTATTTCTGAAATGGCCAATTTGGTGAAGGCCAGAGAAGAAATATAAATTGGTTACCATCCCCAGATAACAGAACGGTGAAAAGGAGGCATCTTACCTAAACCAGCCTCATCATTCATGGGACATGAAACAGGGAGCCATCTCTTCTCCTTGGAAAGATTAATTGACCCTTATGCTCCATAAAGGTAAAGGTAGCCCCCAGTGCAAGCACCGGGGTAATTACTGACCCATGGGGTGACGTTACATCCCGATGTTTACTAAGCAGACTACATTTATGGGGTGGTTTGCCATTGTCTTCCCCAGTCATGTATTAGTCCACCTTCAATACAGGCCATGAAAATGTGTTGGTTGTGAAGTCAAGGAACAAGAATATTACTGTTCTAAGCTGGAGTGGAGTTCCCTGCACAAAGTGGTCAGCTGAAGACCTGATGTCTCTCACTTACTACAAAGCATTTTAGAGGGGTAGTTGTATTAGTCTACTGCAGCAAAATAAAACAGGAGTCCAGTAACACCTTCAAGACTAGTCACATTTATTCCAACATCAGCTTCCATGAGTCAGAACTCATTTCTTCAGATGCGACATAGACCCATTTTCAAATTTTTAAAGAAAAACTACAGGAGTTGCCTCTGAGTCCCCCCTCTCCTTCTGTAATTTTCCTTATAAAATTGTGGGAAATGATTTCCTCTTCAAAGCATCTCGAGAAATGAGCTGACTCACAAAAGCTCATACTGGAATAAATGTGGCTAGTCTTTAAGATACCACTGGACTTCTGTTTGATAAAGCATTTTGCCAGTGAGGTCTTGCTTAAAATATCTAGGTGTGTTGCAGAACATACACATAATTAATAATATTGTGGCTTTTGCCATTTAATGCACCTTTTGCCAAGTCTGAGTAAGGTAAGAATTCCAGAGTACAAAATATTTACTACATAGTGCTTTCTTGAAATGTATCCTCATTTGTGTGATTTACACAAAATGGGTATCTTTCATAAATGATATTGTGCATGCATATTTTCCATTCAGGGTAACTTTCAAAGCACTCCTGAACTACATACACAAAACAACTTGTTCAGTGGGTATCTTGCCAGGCATGACAATTCAGTTAATCTCTTAATGGAAGAATTCAACAAATCCCTAGATTAGTATTTCCCAAACTTCTGATTCTGCCACACATCTCTTCTAAACTAAAACTGGAGTCACACTTCATTCTCTCACTTTAAAAGGCTTACTTGCCATCAGACAAAACAGGCATGCATCTCTGCATGAGTCCTCCTGTTCCGATTAGAAGGAGGCGTGTTCTGAGTGGGGAACTCATGCAGACACACAATGGGTAGCCATCCATAAGAGTAGGTAATTCTGCTGTGTTTCTAGGAGTGACTGAAAGATCAGTAGAACCTTATGCAGAGACATGGCAGAATTACTCTCTGACTCTAGTAGATTGGCAAGCCAGGGCAGCATCTCATGCAGAGAGAGAATACACAGTCTTCTAGATAGATATCTGGGGCTCACAGGAGTTTGTGCATATTTTATTTCTTGTAGCACACATGTGAATTACAAATTACAATCTCATTTCAGAAGAGCATTGATGCTGTAATGATGATGATGATGATGCAATAATGATGTAAACATGTCCAGACATGTTGAGAGAAGCAGCCACATCCAATGGTTCATGCCACTGAGCTGGTACAGTGTAACTGAAAAGAGAATGAGATTTGGAAGGCCCCCAGTTCAAACAGTGTCGCTGTCACAAACTCATTAAGTGGCCTTGGTCAAGTCTGTTTTTCTCTGCTTCACACACACACACATTCAGTAATATGGAGATAATAAAGCTGGCCTGTAGGCTATTGTAAGGATTAGAGAACAGTGCATGTGAAGCATGTTGAACACTACAAGTGCCATAGACATGTTAATTATGATGATGGTTATCGTAATATTTCAGCGCAATCAGGGCTAGAAATTTATTGTTCAACTGAAGTTCCTGTCTAGTTCTCCAGAATGACTGCTATTTTGATTCTACCTCTTATAGTCTTTGGGACAAGAATGTCCATTAATTTTTAAACAGACCCAAATTAAACTTACTTACTTAGAAAAAGGGAATGTGTTGTTAAAGATTATCTCTAGTAGAAAGACAACCAGAAAATGAGGAAGAAAAAAAATCAGATAAAATCTTTGCACCATTGACCTATTTTAATAGAAAGTAAAATAAGTAATATGCATTGATAGGATCTCTTAAAAGCTGTTGTCTGGATTAACAATGTAGTATTGTCTTTATTGCAAGCTGGGCCAATTACATTGTCACCGAGTTCCATGGAGTTGATAGAGAAAGATATAAACGGCTTCATATTAGGAATTAATGTCCCTTTCAGAAAGAAACACAGCTGCTCAACATTCATATAGATGCCTGTCCCTATATTCCACTGCTGTTTTAACAGTCAAACATTGACTTTATATGCTCTTTTCTGTTTATTTCAGTGTGGAACCTCACTCCCTCCCCCCAATATATATATATGATGACATTGTTGAAGATATGATTCAATAAAAGGTATATCCAGACTTTGATGCCCTAGATGCTCAAACAAGGCTGCAAAATCGGTAGAAGTAGGACATATTTTCTATTAAATTGGGCAGAGTGAATGCTCGTAAGTTTTTTGTATTGATTTTTGTACACTGGCAGCTGTGGAAGATACAGCCCATATTAGCCATTACCACTGCAGGCATGTAGCTTCACTTTCAGCATACAACAGGGCATGTAAATAAATCAAAGAACAACATACTAAGAAAAAGAACCCGGGATTCCCCTCCCCAAATATGCTGCACAATCAAAAATCACTAAGACGTTTCTGCAAGACACACAAAAACTTGCTGTCTTTTCAACATTCATATATTTTATATTCGTTATTTTTAATTATACATCAGCATGGTAAACTTGCCTTCTATTACTAGGTTAAGCACTTCTGCAACTGTACAAAAAATCAAGCCAGATATTCTACTCAAAGAAGATACTTTATTCAAGAGCATAATTCTTCTGGCTAAGAGAAATGGGCAGCACCTCAGCAGTCAGAGAGAGAGAGAGAGAGAGAATAAGAATGAAAAACAAAAACTCAGGAAGTATATGAGGGCCAGTGTGGTGTAGACAGAGTAATAGATTAGAACAAGGAGATCTGGTCTCCCCTTAATTATTTGATTTATTTTTTTAAATTTCTAGCCCACCCTCCCCAGCCAAGCTCACAGGATAAATTTAGGCCAATCATTTCCTCAGCCTTCTCTACCTCACAGGGTTATTCAGGGTATGCTACCCTGAACTCCATAGAGAAATGGTAGGTTATCAATGGGAGGAGTGAGTAAGCAGCATGCAAGGAGTCCAATAGACCTCTCCTTAGCTCCAGATAGAGATGTGAAGAGCAGGGGTACAACAACTCTCCAAACATTCATTTTTTGGGGTGGGGGAGTTTATGACCAGGACTTCTATATGAAGCAAATAATGGAATATGCGATGGTTACAGCTAAGATCTTCAAAATCAACCAAATGATTATTAAAAAGGTAAAGGTAAAGGTCCCCTGTGCAAGCACTGGGTCATTCCTGACCCATGGGGTGACGTCACATCCCGACGTTTCCAAGGCAGACTTTGTGTTGCGGGATGGTTTGCTAGTGCCTTCCCCAGTCATCTTCCCTTTACCCCCAGCAAGCTGGGTACTCATTTCACCGACCTTGGAAAGATGGAAGGCTGAGTCAACCTTGAGCCGGCTACCTGAAACCGACTTCCGTCAGGATCGAATTCAGGTCGTGAGCAGAGCTTTTGACTGCAGTACTGCAGCTTAACACTCTGCACCACGGGGCTCCTTCAAACGATTATTACAAATGGTTATTTGATCTTACTGCCTCCCCCTGGTGTATGATGTCCTTTCTTTCAGACAGGTGACAGAAACAAGGTGTGATTTTATGTATGTAATCCCTCCTAGCCATGTTCTCATCCTCCATGATACTGAATTAGTATCTGCCAGGCGATCATGTAGAAACTGCAAGAAATAAAACAGTATGTTTTTGCTTCCGGAAACCCTTGTAGACGATATTATGAAATAGTCAGATTCTGAAGAAATCCAATAGGATTTTCAAAGGTCATTCCAAAAACCTACTGCTCTTGATAGCAGACCTTTTGTCCTATTCATTTTTAACAAGGACATAATTTTCTATTAGGTTCTTCAAGAAGTTCCAAAGATCTATAAAGGAAAAAGATAATACTTCTGCATTAAAATATATTAAAGGATTCATATCCTTGACTTCCACCAATGTTTGTAAAATGCTTCTTTTGAATTATTATGATGCTTTTTTTATCCTTTCCCCATACCCCCTCACTGATTAAATAAAGTATCCATTATTGAAGAAAATAATACCTATAGACCTGGAAATGGTAGATAGGAACATGGGATCCTATCAGCACCCATTAGTATGGATGCTTGAACAGCTACCAATTCAGCTCATTTCCTTTTCAATAGTGTTGATTTGACAGCCAATTACCTTATGGGCTGTACTGCTGCTTGTAATCAATGTGGTGTAATGATTAGATTGTCAGACTAGGATCTAGGAGACCTAAGTTTGAATCCCTACTCTGAAGTGAAGCTTGCTAGGTAGCCTTGGGCCAGTCACACACTATCAGACTAGCCTACCTCACAGAGGTGTTGTGAGGATAAAATGGAGAAGAGAGAATATTGTAAGACACTCTTGGTCCCCATTGAGGAGAAAACTGTGGTGTAAATGAAGTGAAATAAATAGATATTCACAGGAACAGGCTAATTGCAGCCATTAACAGTGGACTTCCAACAAGCAAGCATTCAGCTAAGAATCAGTTTCTGATCTCCTGATGGAGAAATTTTGCACTGTACCCAGAAAGGTTTTGGGAAAGACAGGAATCAGTAGTACACTGTTAGCTCTAAGTCAGGTCCCTTCCAAACACATCCCTGATCAGCTTGCAGTCTGATGGTGAGCAGAATTGTGCAAAAAAAACCCCAAAAACGCTAAATTTTGGATTTTGGGTTTATTGGACCTGATTTTTTTTCAGTAAACCCTGGTATATCCCTCCAGACGGGACTGGGTGAGCCCCATTTTTTAAATGACTATTCTGCTATGCAGACTAGTCTTCTGTTGGAAAGTTGGTCAGACCAAGTTGGCTCTGATTACAGGACCCCAACCTCAAAAGGGCCCCAACTGTGGGGCCCTAATAAATCCAGTCAGAAAAAGATAGAAAAAAGGGCAAAAGCACAGAGCCGTGCATCTGAGCAAAGGCGAATAGCTGAACCCAAAAAAGCTGAATATTTGGCTTTTTCAGGAATCACCTATTCGGCTTTGGCCAGATGCCCAGGTTTTGGCGTTCAGTAAAACTGAAGCCTGGATATTAGGGTTTTCAAGGCAAGAGACATTCAGTTGTCTTTAGGAAATCTAGAGATTATGCTGACCTGTATTTTATCTTTTATTTGTGCACCAGACATTCAACTCAAGAGTGTATTCTTAAACATAAATACTCAACATGAAATTCTAATTACTTTCATTACATTATAGACTTCAATCATACCTTTAAAACACTCTGAACTTTTATAATATCACTCGTTGCTCCAAACAAACAAAGCAAATAACATGTGCAAGTTGAAAAAGCTCTTGTGTTAATACAATTCCTGAAAAATCTATTGCCCTTATGTTGTTCTATAATGATATAAGCAAATATTCTCACATCTAAAGCTACTTATGAAGTGCCACCGAAATGTACTCTACATCACTGTAGATTAGGATATTTGAATAAATCTGTATTAAAGTCAACTGAACTAAATTTTGCCCAACCATGAAGAAAATGGAGTATCAGTGCAGGTGATTTCAGTGCTTATCAGTGCTTTAATCAGCATCTATATATTAAGTATTTATGATTTTAGCCTTCTAACATCAATAATGCGCTTTGTTCCATACTGTCAGCAGTACATAACTATCCAGTGTGCAGAAGAACTTATTAAACTAATATGGTTGCAAATGTATCTTATAAGGCTGAGACTCACAGAACACTCTGCATTTTTATCCTGCAAAGAGTATTACAATTTAACATGCAACAGAAGACTCCGAAACATTTTCAAGAAGATCTGTTTCCCACAAATACTGCAGATGCAATATATAGCAGACATTAGAAGCCGTCTCTTGGACTTGCATCGGTTTTGGTCAGTTCTGAGCCACTCTCAGTCTCTTCCAGGAGGATTGATGGCCTTGGGGAGAGGAGGGGTATCTACCCTCGACCAGAACAAGTCCCAAGAGGCAGCTACTACAACTTCTAACACTTTATTATTGGTTAATTTGGGGGCTTCTTTCACTCAGATGACACAGCGAGAAGGATGTCACTGCACAAATCAATACCTACTGCCTGGCTATTGATGTGTCTTCTACCTTAAACAACAACAGCTGTGTCAACAATCATCTTGGAGTTGTTCAGGATACTAATTATTGAAAGCACACACCACTCTTACAGCAGACCATCCAGGAAAATTGTGCCCTCCTAACGCAAACTCAAAGAGCACGCTGCACTTTCTACAGCCGCCTTTGTCACTTGGGGTTCTTGACAGGCAAAGCCGCCTTGGCTGACAGTGTCATGCAAATGGCTTATTTTATCCTGGAATTAAAATTTCCACCCATTTCTGCCAGAACAGGGATTTATGAAAACCTACATGATTACACTCCATTTGTGCTGCCATGGGTGGACTAAATAATTACATGTATTGTTTAGACTAGTACTGTTTTTCTTGTCTTTTTTTTTTAGAAGACATGAAATTACAGCCTCCATACTATAAGGCCAATGCAGAGCTCTGGGCACATTCCTGCTATTGGACTAATTACAACTAGAACTAAAATCAAAGATTTAAAAAGAACAAGGTTCAGTATTTTGAAGTTGTATAAACTGTCTTTCAGCTCGGTGTTGTTACTTTCACTGGTAATTCCACAAGAGGGACAAGGTGATGTCATTGTGTGTGTGCACCTGCGTGCACCCGCAATTGCCGCTCCGGATCAGCTGGGAGAATTGGCAGGCAATTGCCCACCAAAACCACTCACCTGGCAACCCTAGTTTGATTACTCATTGTAAACTAGACCCAGTTTATAACACCTGCCTGCCACTGGCCAGCCTGCCTGAGACTGGCATGTGGGTCTAGGGCTGTTGAAAAAAAAAATCAGGAAAGTTCGGCTTCAGCAAAATTCGGCCCTTTTAAATTCGGGCCGTGCCGAAGTCCAAACTCCCCCACTTCGGATCCCTGAAATTTGGGCAAGATCCGGAGTTTGGGGGAAAATTCGGGGGGCCCCGCGGGCCTTCACGGGGCTTCCAGGAAGGCTCGCGGGGGGCTCTTTAAACAGATCTGCGCCTTCCAGCTGGAAGGCGCAGATCTGTTTAAAGGGCCCCCCGCGTGCCTTCCTGGAAGCCCCGTGAAGGCACAGGGGGCAGAGGGGTTTAAAGACCCCCCTCCTCTTCCCAGGAGTCCCGGGAAGGCGGGCGGTGGGTTGTCAAGCCCCTCTGCGCTGTCTGCGCAGGCAGCGCAGAGGGGTTTAAAGACCCCCTCCTCTTCCCGGGAGTCCTGGGAAGGCGGGCGGTGGGTTGACAAGCCCCTCTGCGCTGTCTGCGCAGGCAGCGCAGAGGGGTTTAAAGACCCCCCTCCTCTTCCTGGGAGTCCCGGGAAGGCGGGTGGTGGGTAGTCAAGCCCCTCTGCGCTGTCTGCGCAGGCAGCGCAAAGGGGTTTAAAGACCCCCAGCCCCTCTTCCTGGGAGTCCCGGGAAGGCGGGCAATGGGTTGTCAAGCCCCTTTGCGCTGTCTGCGCAGGCAGCACAGAGGGGTTTAAAGACCCCCTCCTCTTCCTGGGAGTCCCGGGAAGGCGGGCGGTGGGTTGTCAAGCCCCTCTGCACTGTCTGCGCAGGCAGCGCAGAGGGGTTTAAAGTCCCCTCCTCTTCCCGGGAGTCCTGGGAAGGCGGGCGGTGGGTTGTCAAGCCCCTCTGCGCTGTCTGCGCAGGCAGCGCAGAGGGGTTTAAAGACCCCCCTCCTCTTCCCGGGAGTCCTGGGAAGGCAGGTGGTGGGTAGTCAAGCCCCTCTGCGCTGTCTGCGCAGGCAGCACAAAGGGGTTTAAAGACCCCCAGCCCCTCTTCCTGGGAGTCCCGGGAAAGCGGGAAATGGGTTGTCAAGCCCCTTTGCGCTGTCTGCTCAGGCAGCGCAGAGGGGTTTAAAGACCCCCCTCCTCTTCCCGGGAGCCCCCTGAAGGCACGCGGGGTGGCGTGGAAGAGATTTTCACCTCCCGGCTGGGAGGCGCAAATCTATTTAAAGGGCCCCCGCACGTGCCTTCAGGGGAGCCCCCTGAAGGCGCGCGGGGGGTGGAAGAGATATGTGCCTCCCGGCCGTGAAGTGCCGTGAAGGTGCGGGGGGGAAACCCCGAATCTGCCGAATTTATTCACCAAACCCCCGAAGTCGGCTAATTCGGCTCCACAGTTTCCCGGCTTTTTTGAGTTTGGTGCGTCCCGAACTGAAAAACAACCGAATCGGGGAAAATTCGGCTGTGTTTTTGGTTTGGGACAAACCGAATCAACAGCCCTATGTGGGTCTATCACACATTTCATGAGTCACACTGTGTATGCATATAATGATGCCCTACTGCCCACCAAGTCACTGAGGAGAAGGAAGGAGAACACCAGAGAGCCAGTGTAGTATAATGGTGAAAAGTGGTGAACTCTAATATGGAGAACCAGGTTTGATTCCCCACTCTTCCACATGAGCAGCAGACTCTAATCTGGTGAACTGGGTTGGTTTCCCCACTCCTATACATGAAGCCAGCTGGGTGACCTTGGGCTAGTCACAGCTCTCTTAGCTCTCTTGGGCTAGTCACTCACTCTCTATCTCAGCCCCACCTACCTCACAGGATGTCTGTTGTAGGGAGAGGACGGCAAGGCAATTGTAAGCCACTTTGAGACTCCTTAAAGGTAAAGAAAATCAGGGTATAAAAACCAACTCTTTTTCTTCTACTACTACTGCTTCTTCTTCTTCCATGAGTGCAGAGTTGTTGACCTATAACTACAACTTCTAAAAAATAAGGCTTTACATTATCCCATGTATATACTATTGTCATTCGAGCAGTGTATTTCCTAGTGTCCAATCTTCAAAAAACCAAGAAGCTAGATGAATCTATGAAAATAAATATTGTTGTCATTCTCATTTATTCTATTATATTCCTTTACTATCCATCAGATCAGCAGCATAACTTAACTTTGAGGGGGGGACCAAATTGAAAAATATGCTAGGAATCTCCTGATACTGAAGTCATTAACTCCACCTGATACTGAAGTCATTAACTCCATTTCGGTATGCTGGGTATCTCAGTGTGTAATGTACATACTGTATACCCAACTATGTGTATATACTCTATTGGGTTATTAACTCCAGTCTAGGGAGGAGGAGTTTAGAGAGGCGACGGACTTCAGTTGGGATGAGATGCCATACAGCCCAATCTCTGCACCTGCCATTTTTCTTCAGGGGAACTGACGTGGAGGTTGGTAACCTTATGCCTCTACCATGGACGTGAACATGTACACAGAACTCTGAACTAAAGCTTCAAAAGTACACACCATAAGTAAGAAATAAAGATGCGTTTCTACTGCTTTAATTCTTTGTGCCACAAATGTTCCTATACTTTTTTCCTCCAAGCATTCCAGTTCTGAGAATGGTGCTGCAGTTGGCATTCCAAACAGCACTTATGACCCTGGCGGTGTTAAAGGAAAAAATGTTAAATACTAGAAATACTTCCTAAAAATAACAACGAATTTAGAAGTTAGTTTCCTGTAGATTTCCATATCAGAATAAATACCATCTGATACTCCAAGGGTTTTTTTTTTTTTTAAAAAGGTGGCTCCATATATACACATTCAAATTATGCCAAGAAAAACCTACAAGATCTTTAAGCAGCAATTTAGCCTCCATGTCTGCGGAAGAAAAATAGCAGTGAACAGGAGCATTCAAAAATAGTCCCTTCAAAAATCCCCTTGGTTTAAAGGTTAACATCCAAATGTGAAACTTGCATAATATAGTTACAGGAGACCTGCAGAATTAAAGTTTCCAGTTTCTGAGCAGCTGCAGAGCTCAGAAGATGGAAACTGCTTCTTCCTGGCTGATAGCCTGTTCTTATTTTCATTAGCTGTGCAGGAGTGAGATTACTGTTTGGGGAGAGTTAAATCTCTTTCAAGCATGAGAATCATTTGTCCCTTGAGGTATTGAACTTCGATTAATACCGTTTGGTTTCTTCTTTTTCATCCTAACTCCTCAACTTGTGCTGGCTGGCACTATAGTCTCCATTTTGTTCCTTTCCTCGTTTCCAAATTCAGTGTTTTTTCTATCCTACCTTTCCCTCTTTTCTATCAGCCATAGCTGACCTGCTTCCTTTCTGTGTCAGCGTGATTTCAATCCTAAACATCTGCAGCTGTTAGGATTTTACAGAGCAACACACTATGGAAAACAATGTGTAAATGTTTCCCTATCCATAGTCATTGTAAGCTAGTACTTCCCACTCACGCCAAAAGTCTATTAATCACATGGTTATCCAATGCTTCCCCCAAGGAGCTTGGGGTGGCATACATGGTTCTTCAACTTTATCTTCACACAACAACCCTGTGAGGAAGATAAGGCTGAGAGACATGTCACTTCCTGACAGAGTGGTGATTTGAACTCAGATCTTCCCCACCCTAACCTGTCACTCCAACCAATATATCACACCAGCCCTCTACAAATAACATTATTTGTGTTGAAATCAATGCACGAGCGCATTGGCCCCCACATCCTGTTTTTTCAAACACTATCAATAACTGGAAGGCAAGCCTACAAGTGTATACTTCCTTCCCAAGCAGACTCTGTATCCATGAGCTGGCAATCATGCATAGGTGGGCTTGCCAGCTCCGGGCTGGAAAATACCTGGATATTTTGGGGCAGAGCCTGAAGAGGGAGGGGTTTGGGGAGGGGAGGGACTTCAATGCCATAGAGTCCAATTGCCAATGTGGCCATTTTCTCCAGGTGAACTGATCTCTTTTGGCTGGAGATCAGTTGTAATAGCAGGAGATCTCCAGCTAACACCTGAAGGCTTGCAACCCTTTCAATAGGCAAGCACAGGGTCAGCATGAGCATGCCCACTGCCCCCCCGACACACATTTATTTTATCATGCATAGTGTCACATACAGAGGATGAAAGAGTAATTCCATTCGCCTCTGCTCTTGCTGGCCATACTTTTATCATCACATTTCTGCATGAATCCTCACAGTGAGTCATCTACTTGGGCTTCAAGCTTGAACGAATTTGTGCAACTAAGCTACTAAAGGTTTAAACTCAGCTTAAAGTGCCCCCTAAGTAATTGGCAAATTACTCTTTTAACCAGCACTTCTTAATACTTCCTAGTTTATATGAGGAAATTTTATGAAAAAGAAACGAAGAAAGACTACTTTATTGTGACTAATAGCCCTATTCCACTGGGTTTTAATACTTGTGATTCCATAACAACAATGGGTCAAAATAGAATCCACGGAAAATTGTTAAAAGTGGCAATCATTCTGTCAAATCAGCAGAAGCATTGTTTATATTAATTTGTAAATTCTCTAATTTATCTTATCTGCTCTTATTTTTCCGTAAGGAATCTCAAAGACATGCAATGACTTTTTTACAATATGCAACTTGTTTTAGAGCAATTATCTCTGAAGTAGTTCTGATTCAGCAAGTAACTTAATTATTTCACTCTGATTGGTTTTAGTATTTGATGTTTTTGATGTCATGCGACCATAATGAAATCAAATATTTTGTCCTGCTGGAACATTTAGGTCATTTGCAAAGTGTGGCATCATCTGCTAGCATTTGTGACCTGTTGCAGATCAACTTCTTGGCCATTATAAGTGATCTGCTAACTACTAGCAGGATGAATAGGGTTGCCAGCTCTTGCTTGGGAAAACCTGGAGATTTTGGTGGTGGAGCCTGAGAAGGGTGGAGTTTGGGGAGGGGAAAGACTTCAGTGGAGTATAATGTCATAAAGTCCACATTCCAAGACAGCCATTTTCTCCAGGTGAACTGATCTCTATCACCCGGAGATCAGTTGTAATCCCAGATATTCAGCTACCACCTGGAGATTGGCAGCCCAAAGGATGAAGGAAGCAATGACTGAGGTCCAGCAGGAGGTAGCTGAAGGAAGTACCTACTGTGGGTGAACTGAAAGATATGTTCCCTTATATTACCTCAGGCAACTTACCGTAGATCAGCACACTACCTCTTGAACTCCCAAGATAACACTTCACAGCTCCTGCTATAGCTCCTTTCTTGGAACTTATTTGTTTAGATAATTTAGTATCCAGATTTTCTCCATGATAGCTGACCCAAAGTGGCTCACCATGAAATAAATGACAACTGAAACTAGCAAAATACAATTGATAAACCAAAAAATAACAGAAACACAAACTCAGCACAGGTTCTAAATTAGTAATCCGCTTACTCAGTGGTCACAAGCTGATGTCACGGACTAAGAGCCTAGGGCCAAGAGTTCTTTGGCTCTTGCCTCTGGCCAGGCCTGGGCTTTATAGCTTCAGACAGGAAGAAGACAGGCACACAGCTGAGAGATAGATCAGGAAGGGAAGCTGTGGATTTTGCCATAAACGCTGTCAAACTGTCCAGCTCACCATTTTAGAAGATGATGACCAGATGTGAGCAGATCACTCAGTATGTTTGGTTTGTGCTAAGTCACTTGAATGCCTGCTGAACCGATTGGTAGTTGGGTCTTCCCAAAACTACACATGTACAAAGGCGCTGCTGATTCAACGTAACAGGCAGCCATTAGCATCACTACTTCGATAAACACTGAAGGACAGGATTTTAATTAAACAGCATTTACTGATGACTGATTTATATGATTTGTGATTGATCTAATTGTCTATTTAAGGGATCCCCAATACAGTGTCTATGGGTACCATGCACCCATTGATACTTTCCTGGTGCCCACCAAGTGTTTTTAGAAGTGGACGGGGTCCAGTGGTACTCTTGCCCATCAGGGGTTCTTTTTTGCCTTGGGAGATTTGATTGGGTGTGCAGATTAAAAAAAAACATTGTTTTGGCAATGGCTGTTACCACAGCACAAGCATCTTCACTGTGTGACTGAAGGTAAGCTGCAGCAGCCATTTTGTGTCTTGCTCTGCCTCTCCCAGCAGCCATTTTGTGGCTGCACCCACCACACTGAGGAGTATCCAGCTCTGGAACATTGTCAAGGACCAGTAACAGAACATAAGATGAATGTAAGCTGTGAGCTACAAGATGTTATTGAGTACATATATGTTATGAGGCATAAGAAACTGATGAAGTCACATGACTTCTTTTAGAAGACCGTCTTTTCATCTTTGCTGGGTCTTCACAAGATGTATTTATTATAAGAAGATTTGACATCATTTATGTTATTACTTTACTCACAGCTCTTTGTGATTGTTGAATCTTGACTTTGTGTTCTTACCTATGAGTTCTTATTTAAGAACACTTACCTGAGAATTTGAGATGTTCCGTGTGCACATATAATTGATGTTATCACACATCATAAGTTTACCATATATTGTGGTCAGTCTATGTTATTTGTTTTCCTGCCATTACAGTTAAACATAGAGGTGCTTCTTTTTACTACTACCTAGAGGTTGGCATCCCTACCTGAACTGGTGGGTGCTCAAGCATCCCTAGCAAAGATGTTCCCAAACAATTCACCTCCCTGTGCTCTCAATGGCCTGAGCTTTAGGGTAAACCCCCTCATAAAGTTCCACAAATGAAAGCCAACATTTAAACTTAAGAGGAAGCTGTAATCTACCATCATTCAAAATATGGGCTCGATTTAGAATAAACTCCAATGAGGCCATTTACTCATCCAAATATGGAGAAGAACCAACAGTTTTGCTAAAAATAACTCTTAAATAAAGAAAATTGTGTGCAGTGCTGAGTGTTTCATATAGTCAATCGAGCTGGTTCTTGGTTGGTGGGAGGGCTACAGAATATGAATGGGGAAATCTTTATTAGAACCTGCTTTTTTTTTGGCATGGGTCCTATACTACAGGGAAGGGAGAAGAAGAAAAACTCCATCCAAGCAGGCAGGCAAAAAACAACCCTCAAAAGCAGCTCTCCAGGTGGTTTGAAGTGCATCTTTAGGTTACAGATTATTTGTAGTATTACAGTTGTGTACTGAAGGCATCAGAAGCTGTTTTAAGAGTACAAAATTTAACCTCAAACTGCAAGGCCTCATGTATCTTGTATTTATACCATTTGAAAGCCTTCAATTCACCGATGATCTGGAAAAGCACTTAGGGCTAAAATCTATTCAAAGAAAGATGCTCTGCATGTGAATCAGACAGAGGTGGGCAATTTGGACTTTTCTTCCCAGATGGATGCTTGATATGGCGGCTCGGCTGTATGACTTTGCAATCAGACCAATTATCTGCTGCTGAGTGCCATCTCGTCTCTTCTCCCAGTACCCTGAAACTACCATCCTGACACTGACATATAGGTAAAGCCAAAGGCCTCTGGCCACAGCTTTATTCGGAACCAGATTAAAACAAAAGTCATTAATTCAAACTGATTAACCTTGTTACTTGTCTAATCTGAGCCTGTGCTTTTACTTCTGGAGATTTAAATGGTCCACAAACACAGCAATATTCAATTCTTGGGAAGCACATGTATTGGTCCACAAACACAGCAATATTCAATTCTTGGGAAGCACATGTATTGCCATAGGCCTTACGACAAGAAATCAAGGGCTTCATGTGTACATCGGAACAGCAAGAAATTTAATCCCTCAGTGTTAACTTTAGGCAATTGCCAGTGGTCACATAATGTAATACACATAGAACAACAGTTCTTTTCAATCAATACATTTTACCTGCATGTATGGGAAGAACATGGTTCCCAGGATCACCTGATATTTGTGGTTGCCATTTTGTCTGATAATGGCATACACTTTGGTATGCATATAATAAATGTATTGACCCTTTAAGACAAAATAATGATCTGATATGTGTGATCCCATGTAGTGATCTCCCCATCTGTCTGGCAGAGCAATCTTGAAGGGGGGAAGGGGATAGGAGAAACACCCTTTGGCCCCAGGAATGCCCCATTTTGACAGTGTGAACTTGCAAAAGGGACCTGCAAAAAGGGAGGCATAGGCCCATGGAACTATATGAAGCAGTTCCTCTGGGTTTTCTCTAAACTAACATTTTCAGCTTGAATTTAAGAATGAATTGAAATTGCTAAGATTCTTACTAGACTTGCCTGCTGAAGAGGGAGATCTCCTGTCCCCAACTCCTATTGCATGCCAACAGCCCGACAACTGGCAGGAGGGAGAAAAAACCACCATCAGGCAATTGTGTTACATCACTTGAAAGGAAAACCAGGAAGTGATGTATCTCCTCTCTAGGAATCACTGGAACCATGGAGTTCCTGTTGATTCCTAAATAGGTGACATGATGCTGTCACCTGACGGCTGCCCTATGTCCTCATCACCACCTCCCAGACTCCTGCTCGTTGCCAGTTCTTACCTAGAGCTATTTGCAGAAAAATAAAGAAAGCAGTTTCACTGCATTCCATGTGCTTACATAGGCAAAGATTACTACATTGTCTGATTTTTTAACCAGCTAAAGTATAACATTTTTCTGAGCATGCAACGATAGTTTCCAACTAAATACATGTAGCTAATTTTGTACTGTTCTTCCTGGGATTTTTCTGGACATAACTCATTTCAACAGTGAACAATACATCTGGTTCATTCTCACAGGCTCATTATCTTGTTCAAGTTTAAGTGCTAAACACTGAAACTATGAGAACATATGTGTGCTTATGATTTTTCACCGGAAGGCTCATAAGCAATTCTAAGAACCAAAGTATGTTCAGACCTACTAGTATTAATAGAAGCCAACTTAGAGAAATGCATATGTGAATTACACAGAAAACATGACTGACATTAAATTCTGATACAAAACAATTAAAAAGTGTGCCCATAAAAATATCAATAAAATGATCTAAGTTGGTAAAACAGCCAATAAAGACAATTCAGGACAAAACAGCACATAAAACAGAACAATGTAAAATGATATTGATAAATATTTTTTAAATAGTACAGTATAAATCAGAGGTGTCGAACTCAATTGTTATGAGGGTTGGATATGACATAAATGTCACTTGGTCAGGTTGGGCCACACCTCGCAAGCCCAGATCAAGTGTGGGTGGGGGCTGCCTCGGCTGGCTCGCGGGCTGGATAAGAGCTCTCAAGGAGCCGGAGCTGGCCCGTGGGCCTTATGTTTGACATCCCTGGTATAAATGGTGTTTATTCATTTAGCCCATTTTTATTCCGACCTTTCTCCAAGGAGCTCAGGGCTGCATACATCATTCTCCTCCCCTCACAACAACCCTGTGAGAATGTTAAGGTCTGAGAGAAAGTGACTGGCCCAAGGTCATACAGGAAGCACCCTGGCTGAGGACTTGAACCTAGATCTCACAGATTCTTTTCTGACATTCAAATATCTATACCATATTTTATATACATGAACCTGGCATAAAAGAAAAAATCAGATTGGGAACATCACCAGTATAAATGGGAAGAATGAAAGGGTTCACACTGAGAATATATGAAAAAACCGCATAACTATACATTCATGCAAATATTGTTCAGCTGCCAATTCCAGTCGACATTTATGAATGTGTCTATGCACATGTGTTCTAATTCTATTCAGCTCTTCAGCAAAATCCCAGGTATGATCATTTTGCTAGAGCTGATGCTGACATTAGCTCATTCCCAATGATATGTGAAGGCACCTCATTACCTGTCCTAGCATTCCTGGTATGTAAGATTGAAGGTATGAAGCTGCTTGCAAAAGATGCTGATAAGTAGAATTGCATAAAGTCCAAGGGGAAATTATTACAATTTTTTTTTCACTGTAATGTGCTAGGTTAAATAAATATAACTTATTAAGAGGAAGGCCCAAAAGAAAGGATTTTTTTAAAGTTGATGAGGTGAACTAATGTATGTCCAGGGTTTATGTGAGCTACCAATAAATATATGAATAGGGTTGTTGTTGTTTTTTAAGTCAATGAGGATCAGCAGGAAGGCCAGTGAGCAATCAAGGGAACAGAGAAGAAAATACATGGCATAAAACATCAGCTACAGGAGCAAATGGAGAAGATTACAGAAAGAAGTTAAGAGAGAGTGCAAAAAAATGATAAGAAAATTAAGGGTAGAAAATGAAAAGCAGATTGCCCAAGATAAATCGGAATATTTCAAGTGCAAGTAGAAGAACAGGTCAGCAAAGAGGAATGGAGAGTATGACCTCTAAGAAATGGAAAGTGTAATTTATTCAGAGAAGAGATAGTCATTTTGATCAGTTTAAATAAATCTTCATATCACTGCGCAGAAAAAAAGGATATGGAAAGAATACTAGAAAACAGATGTATGTTTGCGCTTCATAGGGTAGAAAGAAAATATACTTAAACAAGCGGGGGGACTGCAAGGATTCCCATGCTATTTCCCTTTCCTGAAAGCCTCCATATCTTCGACCCTGCTCCCTTGCCTCCTTCCTTCCCACCCACCAACCAACCTACCTTTATCTGTCTCCCTCCTTCACTTCCCCTGGCAGCCTTTCCCCAGGACAACTCTGCCTGAGTTGCACAAGCCAGACACAGTTGCAGTAGGGAACCTGAAACGACTTATGAGGGGCATCTCACTTTCCTCTGTGTCTCCCTCCCCACACTATTGCCTCTTTTCTTTCTCCTGGCCACCCTCATATACTCTACCCTTTCCCTGTTTGTTTGTTTCTTTGCCTTCCACTCACTGATCCACCCTGCTCCCTTTTATATACTCCCCATCTTCAGCTATGATTATTATTTATTTACTTCATTCATATCCCTCTTTTCTTTACATTGGGGATCCAGAGCAGCTTACATTATTCTGCTCTCCTCCATTTTATCCTCACAACAACACTCTGTAGTAAATTAGGCTGACAGTGTGTGACTGGCCCAAAGTCACCCAGTGTGCTGCCATGGAAGAGTGGGGATGTGAACCTGAGTCTCCCAGATCCTAATTTAAAACTCTAAACACTATACCACTTATGTATTGTGGGGTGGGCTGTTGTTGAACAATAGCAATCAGCAGGACCTGGGTGAGTCATGCAAGTCATGTGGTAGTAAATCACCTAATTGTTACTGCCCAGCCTGGCCCCGATGTGTCTCCCTCAAAGGTTAAAATACCTCTGGTGAGGGCCCTGACCCCTCTCCCTGCCTTTTACTGACAGAAACTAAGACTTGAAGGATGGCACTAGTGTTGTGTTTGCCTGACAGCCTCCACAAAAGCTACTGAGGGGGCATTTGTTAAAGCAACCGTCTCTACTTCTATTACTTTTGAGGGTTTTGTTGTTGTTTGTTTGTTTGTTTAGATTTCAGATTTTTCTGCCACCCAGGGGCTTTTCTCAGGTAGTAGGAAAATCTGTCTTGTCTGTTCATGGCCCCAATCTTCAGATTTAAGTATTCACAAATTAGACGTTGTTGAGAATTAGATATATTGCTAAACCTATATAATTGCTAAAGCTGACCCAAAGAGTGTCCAGCTGTGATCTAGATCCTATTACTATTAGGTGGATCTGTAACTGGTTGACAGATCACACCCAGGGAGTGCTTATTAATGGTTCTTCATCCACTTGGAGAGGAGTGACTAGTGGAGTCCTCAGGGATCTGTCCTGGGCCCAGTGTTGTTCAACATCATTATACTATACTTCAGTTGATGCAGCCCAAGATCCCATTTGACTTTTTAGCTACCGCATCACACTGCTGACTCATGTCTTCTACCATATTTGCTACCCCTCCCAATTTAGTATTGTCTGCAAATTTAATAAGAGTCCCCTCTATTCCTCCATCCAAATCATTTATAATGATGTTGAAAAACACTGGGATTTGCCAGCCAAGTGGAGTCACATCATCAAGCCTTGTGTTAGCCAAATTGCTCCTTTAAATGGGGAAATTAGCTGAGCAATCGGTAACTATGTATTTATAAAGCAGGGTCGCACTCAACTATACCAGAATCAGTTTAATGAGACCTTGAATAAAGACAGACAATGGATTCCAAATTAAATAATGTTTATGTCTTTTTCATTCAATTCAGTGATGCACACAAACATACAGAGAATCTAGGAATATCAAGAGAGGAATACAAGCACAGATGCCAACGTGGCAGGAGGTCATTGGTGGGGTATATTTACCATATCTAGATGAGGTGTTGTCCAAGTTCACGTAGACTAAGACAGATTGAAAAGTAAAAGCCGAGATGGGGGCAGGGGTTCCCGTAGACTTGACCAGCAAGACGGGAGGGAGCGTGGTTAGGCTGCGCAAAACCAAACCAACAGAGTAACGGCAAAGGTGCCAGGAAAGACCTAAGGTGAGAGAGAGCTAATGGGCTGGGGGCACCCCAGATATACAGTTTTCCTGGGGGCAGGGAGAGGGGTTTCATCCCTCCTAGGTTCCCAGGTGACAAAAAGCTGACAAAGGACTATGCTGTGGCTACTGGGGTGGGGTAGTGAGAATTTGGAAATCTATTCTGATTCCGATGGCTTTTGCAACCCGGGAGAGACTGGAAATTCTCTGCTGACGAGATTAACATACTGGAACAATGGGTGCGATCTGTGCAAACGTCCTGGGGTCGCTGCTGCTGAGCTGGAGGAACGACTCTATCTTGATATCTTGATTGCTGTTGATGGCCCATTAAGCGGTGGATGTTGCAAGAGGGGGGTGTTTGGCACTGACTATATGACAGTCTGCTTCTCATGACATGGCTGCGGCTGGAACAGAGTCTGTACAGGAACATGGCTTCTCTCAGGTTCACCGGAGGCTGCCCCTGCATCTGCTTCCTAGCTGCTAGCTGCATGGCGCTCGCAGGAGCGGCCGAGTCCGTTACAAAGGAGCGCGCAGCGACCGTCCCGTATCGTTTGGGGTGGGCGCGCAGCCAGCACAGTAGTCAAGTGCCTGCATAGCGGGTTGCCAGGTCCCATCCGGGAGGTCTGGGCAGGCCCGTATGCTATCACCTGCCTGGGTAAGAGAGCAACCCAGGAGGCAGCTGCAGCTGAGATAGGGCCTCAGGACACTTTGGTTTGGTGAAAGAGTAGAGTGAAGGAGCAAGCCATGGAAGGAGGATGAAAGGGTGGCCTATGTAAGGACAATCTGGGAGGATGCAGTATCTCTGCCCAGGCAGAGGGTATGGAAAGGAGAAGGAATTAGGTGGTGCAACCCCCCCTTTCCAATTTGAGGCCTTGCAGGTCCTCCACTGCAGGGAAGGTCATGTCAGAACAAGGGCAACAAAGCCTTGACAAGGGGAAATGTCACACAATAATAATAAAAAGTTATTTTAATTATTATAAAGGATTTGATTGCTCTAGATGTGTTCATTTGACCAACAAATAAACAAATCAGGAAATTTGAAATATATGGGTGCTGAATCCAAAGAGATTGGCTAGAGATAATGCCTTATGGCTAAATTCCTGGAAAATACTGACATTTTAACCTAGGTTTCAATGTAACCTACATTTTTTAAAAAGAGGTTTGTGACAGTTTTCTGCTCAGTGTTCTCAGTCGTCAGTGCAGATATTAAAGAGGAGAGAAACAAATAGAAGGCCAAGGAGAAAAGGTACAGAACAGATCGGATGCGAATGAATTTGGCGAGGAAAAGGATAACTGACTCAGCTCCAAACTTCTTAGAGCTTCCCCTCCTACATAACCTGGATCTCCCATATCTGAGGGAGCATCTCTCTCTATATTGATATGTGGCAATTGTACTCCTTCATTAGCTTTTACTTGTTGTCCTACCCTAGGAGTGTAACATCCAGGAGGGCCAGGTCTCCTGCTATAGATGGAGACCTCCCAGTATCGGCCCCTCTTCCCCAATACCACTTCACAGGCTATCAGGGAGAAGGGGGGGCTCGCCAATATCACACAGACATGCAACATCACTTCCTGATGTGATGATGTCAGTTCCAGTTTTACACAGGAAGTAATGTTGTGGGTCAGCATGACATCAGTGCAACTGTCCTCTCCTTCAGCATTTCCTGATGGATTGCCACCTGCACCTGGTAACCTTAGTAACATCCTAATTGACCAATTCTGAGAGAGGCTAGTAATATATTTGTTAGTGTCATAGAATTATTCCTTGCTATCTGCTAATTAATTATTTATAAGCCTTGGACCCTTTTTCAAGAAATATGGGATCAAAATAACAAATGGTTGAATAAGCAGCTTCTACCACAAGTCTTTAGAATAAGGTTGCCAGGTCCCTCTTCACTACAGGTGGAATGTTTTTGGGTGGAGCCTGAAGAGGGCAGGGGTTGGGGAAGGGAGGGACTTCAGTGCCATATAGAATCCAGTTGCCAAAGAGGCAATTTTCTCCAGGTGAACTGATCTCTATCAGCTGGAGATCAGTTGTAATAGCAGGAGACCTTCTGCTACTACCTGGAGGTTGGCAATGGCAACCCTACTCTAGAATAAATTAGATGTAAACATTCAGTGGCAATATATTGCATACTTCTATTCAAAGAACAATTCATCGATTGATTAAGTCAAATGGCTGTGAAAAGTGCAACACCTGGAATTCTATTTGAAGTATCACTAGTTCTAAGACAGCAGAACACCCCCCACACACACACACACACACACACACAAATACAATAAAGAAGTACACAGTTTAAGAGAAGGCTATGGCCCAAGAACAAGACACATGATCAGATTCTTGACACATTGGGCAATCTTCGGTTCAAATCGCTCCTGTAGGGCAGCCTCTAAACAACTGCAAAGAAGGTACTTGTAAAAACTAAGGGGAAAACTGCTGGAACAAATCTAAAAAAACAATTATTGCTAAGACATTCAGAGTACCATGCTAGTGTCACTAGAGATGCAGGCACAATTCAGTAGTGCTAGAGAAAACTGAGATGAAGTGTTAGGGAGAACAAATAGAAAAACAAAAAGCAAAACAAATTGCAGAAGCAATATGCACCTTTAATTTGAGGAATGTGACTTGAGGTCTGAAAACTCTGTATTTCAGACCCTTCTTTGCATCTTGTTGGGTTGTGTAATGGGAAGGCTCCAGCACTAAATATGTAGAATTTGATTGAAATGAGACAAATATGTCAGAGGAAGGAAAGGAGGAAGAAACGTGAAATGACAAATAAAAGTGCATTTCACAGTGCACAGACATTTTGTTATATATTTATCTCTTAGATAACACATCCCTCTTCTAGTTTATGTGAACACTGAATTCTTAAAAGCCAGCCAAAATAAGCAGCTCTAAATAATCCAGTGCTCTATATCTCTGTTGGTATTTGATATAAATAAGTGTTATGTTTGATTTTTGCCCCAAATCAAGCCAAGCGATGAAAACGTTCTGCGTCTTGAAGGAGCCACATACAGAATTATATATAATTATTTATTGGCTTGTATCCACCAGACTATTACCATGGAAGAAAGTATTTCCATCCATGGAGTACAACTTTCTTATCTCCTCCCCATAAAGCCCAAAATACCCTTCAAAATGCTGCTTCTGATGGTTTCTTGTCACCCAGGAGCAGCATTTGGAGCTGCATGGAATGTGAGAAATTTGTTCACTGATGGGTCCAAGCCATTATTTGTTATATTTTTATCCCGGTGTTCAGCCAAAAAAGCAGTTCATCGGAATAAAACAATAAAAGTGATATTAGAATCCAAAGATCCAAAGACGAAAGGCTTTTCAGCAGATCTGGATGAAGAATAATAGAGGAGAACCTGGCTGGTTTCTGCCAATCTCTTGAAGGTCTCAACAATAATGATTAGATCCAAGCATGATATACAAGGGGTATAGCTTCTTCCTGCCCTCTCTAACATGCGGGAAGAGTATCATTCATCTTTCCTAGTTGTTTGAAAACATATTTAGCTGGTCAGCTTATATGACCATCGTTCTGGCTTATTATGTTTACCCAAGGCTCCAGACTAAAGAGATCAGTTCCCTTAGAGGAAATGACATCAAACTGTATGGATTCACATCCACACTGAGCTCCCTCCTCTCCCCAAACGCTGCCTTCCCCAGGCACTGCCCCCCCCCCAATCGCCAGGAATTTCCTCACAGCACGCTTGGCAACCCTACACGAGGAGGCAGTTCTACAATTTAGGCTCTATTCCTCCCATAAGTCAGTGCATGAACATGCTAATGCCAAATATCATAGGTGAAAGTTGGTGTAGGTGGTATAGGTGGTATAGCTGGTATGGACAAAAGCTGGTACAATGCTGTGGAACGTTCATTCTGATCTCCATCATTATGCGAGAGATATTTACAGGAGGGAATTCTGAATGTGATATTACTTAGAATTGTGAGGGTGGTGGTTTAATTAAAAGAGAGTCGTTATCAAGGATAGCAAAGATTATGGCATTAACTCCAAAACTCTCATTTTGTCATCAAATCAAAAAATTAACAGAATGAAGCAGGATGATAATTTATTTTCTAATCAGCCTGGAAAAGTGGGGAAAGAGGGGTAAATGCTGATGGGACTTTGCTTTCTGTTCATTTTTTCCATGCTGATTACAACGCAATTTCTCTAAAAACCAAAACTAATCTAATAAGAAAAAAGACAGTTTTCATTTGTGCATTTCTGTCAGTTCTTGAGTGACAGGACATTTTGGTGAACACACATATTCGCTAAAAATAATGTTTATTATTTGAGTTTTCAGCTTTACATTAACTTTCCTTTTGGTGGAGTTGTTAGACACAGTGTTTCAATGGCATCAAATCAATCACTGAGTGTTCCAAGTTAAAATAGACTCAACTTGATGAAGTATGTAATTTGAAATTCTTAAGTTTGTAATTTGAATGATTACTTTGTCTCGCTGTAAGCTGCTTAGGATTTTGCATCTATAAAGCTAAAACATTTGGCTACACACAAATATGGAATCAACATAACTTGTTATACAATCCTTTGTTTTTTAATCATCTTCTCCTGATAATCTAAATGATGATTAGTCTTGTCTCAGTGATTTCTTTGCTCTTCTAATACACATTTGTATTAATCCCCACTACATATTTTGATTTTTTTAAAGAACAAGGCCATATTAAAATCCTTTCTAAAAACCAAAAATGATTAGGAAAATAACATTTTATATGTATGTAGCATTGTGAAAAAGATTTTGAGAAATGCCAGATGTCCCACTTAATACAGAAATGCAAATCTAAAAATAAAATGTGACTTAATGCCATTAACTGGAATGGGAGAAATTAAATAAAATCTTTGAAAGCTAAAGGAAGGAACTCAGAGCAGTGTCCTAAGCAGACTTATATCCTTCCAAGCCCTTTGACTCTGCTTAGGATCTCTGTATCATAAATATACCTACCATGGGAAAGAAATAAAGAGATGGACTCTAGTAAGTGGTATTTTGACAGAGCATCACTTTAGTGAAGGAATCTAGAATATACACATATGCTGGGACAGTGTGGAAGAGATAGTTCTAACCTTTCTTATCAAAAAATCCAGGGTGAATGACATGAACTGCTGACTGAACAATCACCCTGACAACACTCAGTTCACCCCTGAAATATATCTAATAAATTGTAATCCATTATCCTTTTTGGGAAAGGCAGGTAGTCGCCTGCAACTCTCTTAAATATACCATACCTTCACTGATTCTAATGAAGTGAATGTAGGGTTGCCAACCTCCAGGTACTAGCTGGAGATCTCCTGCTGTAAAAACTGATCTCCAGTCAATAGAGATCAGTTCACCTTGAGAAAATGGCCACTTTGGCAATTGGACTCTATGGCATTGAAGTCCCTCCCCTCCCCAAACCCTGCCTGCCTCAGGCTCTGCCCCAAAAATCTCCAGGTATTTCCCAACCCAAAGCTGGCAACCCTAAGTTTGCATTCCTGAGGGGAATACCTGCACCTGGCTTAGAATGCAATGCAGTGGTGCTGCCTCCTACAGAGGTTTCGGCCCTGCCGAAACCTCTGCCCAGTGCCAAAAATCCATGCAACCTGCATAGGGTTGCATGGGAGATACGCCACCTAAAAGGTGGCATATCTCAACAAAAAAGGGGGTATTCCCAAGACATAATGACTTAAGAACGGTGGCCCTGCCCCCAGGCCAGCACCGTGATACCCTGGGAACACCTCCCCGGATGCCAGGACGCCCCGGGAATGCCCCCTGGGATGCTGCTGTGGCCTTTGCCGGCGTCTGGATGCTGGCGGAAGGCTCCGTCGGCATCCTACCCTGGTGCTGCCACAGCCGGCAACCGGCCTCCAGGCCTTCACACCTTGGCGTTGGGGCCAAAAACGCTGGTGTACACTGCCTGGTCACTGGCACTGTGGGCCCTTGCACCAGCGCAGGCCTTCGCCGGCCTCCAGAGGCCTTTGATCCTGGCCGCCAGAATGGCTCAGGAATGTGCGGTAAGTGAATGATTTGCTATTCCACATCTCAACCAATCATGTTGGCCTATTAGGCAACCCCTCATTCTGTTCCTAGTAGTAATATTTCCACACACCCTCACTAGACGGTCAGCCAAAGCTGAGACAAGAAAAAACAATCAGTAAGCCATTAGCCACATTATTAACAGTATACAAAATCATATTAACAGTATACAAAATCCTTACCTCAAAGAAGGAATATTATAGGGAAGGGGGAGGGATTGTCAATCCAACAGCCAGTCAGGACTGAAATTAAGAATGCCTTTTCTAACTGCCACCCAATCACATAAGAGGCGACTAGCTAAAGCCCAGCTTGTCCTGCCACCCATATTAGTAGGTTGAACAGCCTTCCTCTCCTAACTGATAACAGATTGGTAAACAACAGTGGCCTTTACAGGGTCCATTCCCATTTCTTGACTAAACTCCCAAAAGAGCACAAGCCAAATTCCAGCTTCTGCAAGAGTTTGGGCAATTTTAGCCCAAATTTTTAATCTCCCCCCCCCCGGGTTGCCAGGTCCCTCTTCACAACTGGCAGGAGGATTTTGGGGCGGAGCCTGAAAAGGGCAAGGTTTGGGGAGGGGAAGGACTTCAATGCCATAGAATGCCTACTCCCCCCCCCAACCCCTGCATAATTCTCTCAAGCAGGCAGGACCCCCTCTAGAGCATGAATACACAAATCAGAGCAAAGAAAGAGGGGGGAGGGTAGAAAGCCTACTCGTGTTATTTAGTAAAGCTCATGCAGGTTTGGTGAGACATTCTCTTTTTTTTCTGCATAGAGAGGATCCTTGTCCCCTTTTTGGTTTCTTCTCTATATCCTGAAGATGTGCACGTCCATGGCTAAGAAAGCCTTGGTCAGTTTCTTTTCAGGCCCTATCGCTCTCCAATCAAATGTAGCTCCAGAGCTTCAGAAGCTGAAATGAAATTGACAGAAATGGCCATTTTCTCCAGGTGAACTGATCTCTATTGGCTGGATTCAGTTGTAATAGCAGGAGATTTCCAGCTACTACCTTGAGGTTGGCCAAAGGGCTGTGCAAAAAAAAAAAAAAAAACAACAACAACAACCTGGTAAATTTTGGATTCGGGTTTATTGGACCCAATTTCTTTACTGGTAAATATGGGAATTTGGCTTTTTTCTGGGTTTCCTGAAAAAATCAGGTCCAATAAAGGCTATGGGGCTTTCTGCAGCTCCTGAAGGCATTTTGCAGATAGAGCCCCCACATTTTCAGCGTGGCTCCAAGGGTCCCTCCTTGCAAGAACCCCCAGGTTTGGTGAAGATTGGGTCAGGGGGTCTAGAGTTATAGGGTATGGGAGGGGTCACCCCCATCCTCTTCCATAGAAAAAGTAGTGAAGTGGCTGTGTTCAGATTCTTTAGCTATGTATCTCTATGGAGGAGCCAAGTTTTAAATAGAGATACATAGCGAAGTTCCCACTAAAGAATCTGAATACAGCCACTTAGCTATTTCTTTTCTATGGAGGAGGTTGGGGTGACCCCTTCCAGACCCCATAACTCCAGACTCCCTGACCCAGTCTTCACCAAACTTGGGGGTTCTTGCAAGAAGAGTCCTTTGGAGCCATGCTGAAAATTTGGAGGCTCTACCTGCAAAAATGTTCCCCAGGAGCCATGGAAATCCGATCCTGAAAAAGCCAGATATTTGGATTTTTGGGGGTTTGCAAATTCGGCTTTGCCATCCTCCCCAGTTTTAGGGACTCAGTAAACCCAAACCCAAAATTCACCAAAATGGCTTTTTCTGGTATTTTTTGGTTCAGGTTAATCAATATGCACAGCCCTAGTTGGCAACCCTAAGTTTAGCAGGGATAGGGATTTGCTTAGGTTAAACAGGAATAAGCGGTGAGCACCATGAGACATCAGGGATCATGGAGTACATGTCCAGATCAGGCCATCACTAGTTTTCTGGCAGGATGGGGGCTTGTGAAGGAGGGGCCCGTGGTGCTGAACAACATCTGTTCAAACCTGATAGCAGCTTTCTGGCGCATCAGGGTAGGGAGATGATGCTGGGTGCTTCTTAGGATGTTAGGTGAGGGCTAGGATAAATGGAGCTGGCGGTCTCCGTTGACCAAGTTTGGAGCCAGGGTGGATTTGTCAGAAAAAGGCAGCCATTGGATAGGCTACCTAGCACAGCCCTCCCTCAATTAAAGTATTTGCATAATTTAATTTAAAAACATTATTATTAATTGACGATGTAGATCAGCTGAGTTAAATAAACTAGTTAAACCCATGAATTTGTCTCAAGTTTTTATTTGAGGTACTGGAGCAATAGTGAATTGTCTTTCTGATTTCAAATGTTTCTGCCAAAATTTATCCAAATTCTGAATAAATTTGAGCTATTATAAATACATATATTAAAGAAGAAATAAATACAGTTCTTCCAAGCCTCAGAAAACAAAGTACTCAGAACAGGAAAATGTCAGCTTTACAATAAATTAATATCACTGTATCGTTTAAATTATTATTCAAAAGGCAGCGAGGCAGATAAATAAATATCATAAATTCATATATATATATATATATATATATATATATATATATATATATATATATATATATATATATATATATATATATATATATATTATTCTAAAAAGCTAAATTCAAAGTCTTGAAGTCCCATCTCAAATGTTACTGTTTTAATGGAAATTAAAAGTTAATAGCTGCTATAGCTGCAGAGAAAGGTTTCTGTCATTTATTGAAGTGGAACAATCAATATAAAAGCCAGTGACTGAAGTAATAACAAAGACCACAGTATGGTGCTACTAAGGAAGATGACATCTTGAATTTTCACAGGAAAGGGGGGGAAATGAAGGATTCTTATAATAGAACATGATCCTTTGAACAGCCTGGAATCCATTACACCTCTTGGATAATGGGACCTAATTGGACACACACAAAAAACCTTATAAGCGTTTTAGAAATTATTCTATATTTGACATTTTAATATAGTCTTTGATGGGATCTACATACCATACTGAAATATAATAAAAATTAGAACCCTTCAAAATGCAACATAGGCATTGGAAAGAGAAGCTTGTTGGATTTATAAGAATAAGTGTGCAGAGAAGGCCAAATTTTTGAAATTGATGTCAGACATCTTTTTTAAAAGACAAAACTTCTTCAATGTTCTCTAGGGGATAAGTAAACAGTATCCCTTAATTTAAGCAACTGTGTCTTGAAGTATGTTTCTTTAAAAGTAGTATACTAGTTTGCACATATAATGGTGACTCATCAGCATCCATAGCTTTGATTATTATTTATATATATTTTCATTTATAGTCTGCCTTTCTCATAGAGACTAATAGCAGATTATAGAAATAGAAGACAATGCAATAATTTTTATAATACATAGAACAAAAAGCGCAAACAAAAAAATAGCAAACAATGCAATAAAACAGCACAATGCATGCAATAAAAATGTAATAGAAGAAAGCAGCTTAAATTTTTCATAGCCATTAATGTTACAATGCTGTTCACTTTACTGAAATGTCCTCTTGACCAATTCCATTTTCCTACAGCTTTCTTCCCTTTATAAAGATGCAATGCTGACCAATTCTGTTTTGCTACAAGCCTATTCCCTCATTAAAAATGCCCTCCTCAACAATCCTGTTTTACACATTCTGTGGAACAACAGAAACATGGAAGCCTCCTTGACTTCCATTAGGCAAGGCATTCCACCAAGTGGGAGCCACGACAGAGAATGATCAGGTGTGGGCAGTTGATCTTACCCCATTGGCAAGATGGCACTTCCATAAGGCTTTATGTATTAAGCTGAATTGGTCAATTTAGCTGAACATACTCTGGCTGGAAGCAACTCTGTCGCTCCCTCAGCAAAAAAAAAAAAAAAAATCTTTCCCAATATTTGTTATGCACACTTCTTTCACTATTAATATAAGAGATTCAACCTGGGTTCTTATGTACGTGTTCTACTACTAAGTATTAGCATATTCCAAAAGGATATAATTTGGATCTATTTATCAATGAACCTGCTACCACACCCCACAAACACATGAACATGTGTTCAGACTGCAAGGCGGAATTAGTGTGTGTGTTTGTGCCTAAATTGGTGGCTAACAGTGCATTTCTAAGGAGAGTTACTCCAGTCTAAGCCCATTCATTTCAATGGGCTTAGACTGGAGTAACTCTCCTTAGGAATGCACTGTGAGAGTAGCAAGCTTTCGGCAGGAAAAGGATGACAGAGTCCTGATTTAAAGATTTTAAAAGAATATGGAGTTTACTGAGGAATTGATACAACAGTTGGGAGGGGAGAATTATCCTAAGCAAATACTTGAAAATGCCAAATCAAAGAACAGAAAAATATTACATTCCTTATCCTAACTAACAGCAACAACCAAAAATCAATCAGAGATTCTCAGCAGGTGTTACTTTTTAAGCTAAAGGTATAAATGTGGGGAAGTGGGGAATAGGACAGATGACAAGTGGAATCTATTGGAACAGAGGTGCCCTGTTATCCAGATGTGAAGCCTAAATAGGAGGGAGGAGCAAAATGCCCACTCTCTCTAATGTAGTGCAGTGTGGGTTTGGACAATAAAGGGAGATAGATCAAGATGGGAAGCAAAGATACAGCTGTCCTAGTCTGCGAAGAATTCAGATGAAAGAAGGAGGGATCCAGTATGTTGGGAGCCTGTCTTGCAGTCGAGTTTGTAGCCCAGGTCAGACTCAGTGATTTCAGCAAGGATGTATACCAGCCATGAGGCTGGGGTAACAGGTAGGATCCTTAAACCAGCTACAAACATTTTGAAGCTGAGAGGTGGCTTTTATGCATCTTTAGTCATATTGAGAAGGGGACAGTGTCTCTGCTGAAACTTTGAATTCTATTGGAAGGATTGAATTTTAGGGGAGTGGAAGTAGGGTTGCCAGGTCCCTCTTCACTACCAGTGGGAGGTTTATGGGGCGGAGCCTGAGTAGGGCAGGGTTTGGGGAGGGACTTCAGTGCCATAGAATAATTGCCAAAGCAGCCATTTTCTCCAGAGGAATTGATCTTTATCGTCTGGAGATCAGTTGTAATAGCAGGAGATCTCCAGCTAGTACCTGGAGGTTGGCAACCCTAAATGGAAGGAAGAACACAATCCAAATATGGGCATGATTAACCAGGATTAAGGGCAACTCGGAGTGGAATCTAAGTGTTGGGAAGCATTTCAATCATCTGAATATACTAGCTTCTGTCTGAAAATATAAAAGAATTAATAATCAAGTCTGTACTTGTAGTACAGTTCTAACAGGTGCATGCCAACAGGATTAGTGTCAACCTGAAGCATTGAATGACAAGAACACAAATTTCAACACAAAATAAGTGAAGCGCTGAAGTGTGCCGACATTAATGTACTCAATATTAGTGTTACTAAACACATTTGTTCAACATGCGCTTATTTAGTTTCTGCTTAAATTGTATTGATCACAACAAATATAACATTGGCCAATTTTGTATTTCTCACAGTCACTAAATAATGGGGAAACCACTATGTGGTAGAGGCACTGATCTCTTAAAAACCTGTGCCATTTTCATTTCCACGGCAAATGTGGTGAGGATAATTTTGGCAGCTCCAAAACTATTTGGTAAAATGCATTTCTACAAACACATGTTTAAAATCTAGCCAAGGTGGTTAAAAATGTTCCACCTTGGTTTAAACTTTGGTAAAAGAAAACAATTTTCCAGAGACAATATACCATGTCTTGCAAGCATGTGAAAAAGTAAGCTTTTAAAATCTAGCAACTGCTAATGTGACATGTTGAAACATTAATCACCCCCTAAGGCCAACATAATTGTAGCTCCATGTTAATTACCTAACAATTAACAGCGGTATTTCCAAGGGGCAATCAATGAATTAGCTAGTGATTTTCCCACAGACTTCAGTCTCACACTGCCAATCTGAATGCATTTCAAACTCTACACTCTGCCTCATCAATGACACTTCTGGTGTATGAAATAAAAATTCATTTGCACCCTCCCTAATTAGGCTCGATTATATCCCTGTGTGTATTACAAACTCTATTCATTTGCACAAAATCTCTGCCACAGGCATTTCTCTCCATTTAAAAATTCATTTTCTATTAAATTATAAGGTCACCTAGAAGGAAAATGTACTAATCAAGATTTTGTCACTTATGAATTAAAGGGTTTTAATAAGCAAGCTTAATTAAGTTATCCTAATAAGGGATAACGGCTATCTACAATCTATCAGTATTCAGGCATGGGTGTGGTGTGTGAAATAGTTTATTTAGCAACATATAGATCCATAACGTATATCTGAACACTGTAGTAAGCATCTGGCCTCTTCTGAAATTTCTTTCCCCGTTTCTAATTTTCTGTGTCCTCCATCTCATTTCTTTTCTCTGAGCTTACCTAAGCTACATTTTCCAACTCTGTCGGGGCAGTCCTAAGGAGTGGAGCAAATCGGCTCAGGGACCTGACTGACACTTATGCCAGGGTATCTCTACGCTGCTCTCAGGTGCAGGCAAAACTCAGGCACAGGCTCTCTGCCGGCATCTTCATAGGCAGATCGTGGGATGTGGGTCTAAGTCTGCACCGCAAAGGGGAGGAAGGAGGAACTTCAATGAGGTATAATGCCATAGAGTCCACCTTCCAAAGTGGCCATTTTTTCCAGGTGACCTGATCTCTCTCACCTAGAGATCAATTGTAACAGCGGGAGATCTCCAGCCACCACCTGGAGCAACCCTATATGTGAGCCAGTTCTGTAGGCTGTCTTTGCAGTGTCTTTAAACTTCTCCCAAACTTCTTGCTGATCACTTAAAATTCCAACAGAGATTCCAATTACATCTCTAATTTTAAAACATCAGAATTTCAATGACAACTCAACTTTTTATACAGCTCATAGTCATATTATTCCAGCTGGCAAAGAAAGAGTTCCAAAGACATTTAAATATTTCACATTGGAGTCATGTTGTTCTGCTAAAATGACAACTGAAATAAGAGAAATGAATCTACTCACGTACTTCAGATGCTACTGTGAAGTTCTCAAGAGGTGCTTTGGTGATGATTAGTAGGAATACAGTGAAAATAACTCCTAGATATCTGTTACAAGAAGAAAAGTTAATAGGAACCCTTAATAAAAGAGGCACACTGAGCGAAAGGTTAGAATATGCTGTATGTACTTCTTAGGACACCCTCAAACCTCTATAAACCTAAATTTCAATTACACCACAACAAAACGAGAAATGAAGTAGACCTGGAAATAGAACTGGGTGACAGGTACACAAACATGAACTCGAGTGACTGGTAGTTGTTGTCACAGGGGGTGCTGCAACAACAAAGCCCTCTGCTGAACACACACACACCCACACACCCACACACCCACTCCCTCAGTTGCAGGCCCCATCTTTATTGAGATGCATCTTGTTCCTTTTCTGATCTGTTTACCATTTAGACAAGATTTTTTTGGCTATGACAGCATCAGTAATAATTGACTAACATCCCAGTAAGTCTGTTTGGGAGGCAAGGGATTTTGCTTGAGTGTTAAATACTTCAGGATTTCATAGCACTCCATAGATTCTTAATAAAGGTATGTGTCCTACCCTTCATGCTTTACCTGTACCCCAAATATCTTTATGAAAACGTGAAAAATCAGCATCTAGTTTAAACTAGGTTTATTGAAAGTGTTGCCAAGCCACAGGCGGCAACCCCAGAATAAACTGGGGATGGTGCCTACTGCAAAGGTATGCCAACATCGCTTCCAGTTTACACATAGAGCATTTTGCAAAAGCTCTATGCTTTTACCATAGGGTTTTTGTAGAATGCTGGAGTGTACTGTGTCACCTCCAATTTAAACTGGAAGTGATGTTTGTGCGCTGGCATGATGCCACCATGCCAGGTCTTTCCTCCCCTTTAATTCCTCCTGCCAGTGCCTGAGGCACCAGCAAGCATCAAAGGGAATTGCCAGGAGGCATCCCTATTTATTAATAGTTGATCAGTATAATTATTAACACTTCCCTCCCTTTTGGCAAGCCATGATGGTGGCCAGCATTGTGGGTAGCCCTATCCTGGATCCAATTCCAACTGGTATCACTGCCAGCCTTGTTTATGCTAATCTATGCAGAAAAAAAGGTGCAAAGTTTCATCCCTCTCCCCCGTGGCCATACAGTAATTAGTATACAGCTGATGCTGTACAGAAACAGGGCAGTCCTCTCTAACCACCCAACTGCACAGCCAGAATGAGTTCACTTCATCTTTCAGGGTCGCAGCCTACCTGTGACAGAAAACCATATTCTTGGTGCCTACCTTCATTAGGGCCTAACCAATCCCTCAGGGCCAAGCTTAATTATATTGAAGCCTTATCACAACAAACAATATGAAATAGCCCCCAAAAGACTTCCTTCAAGCCAACCTGAAGGTAACTCCCAAAATTCCTGTTCAGTCTTGATGGTGATTAGCTACTCCCACATTGGTCACAGGACATGTGTGTAGGGTTACCAGGTTCCTCTTCACCACCGGTGGGCGGTTTTTGGGGTGGAGCCTGAGGAGGGTGGGGTTTGGGGAGGGGAGGGATTTCAATGCCATAGAGTCCAATTGCCAAAGCAGCCATTTTCTCCAGGTGAACTGATCTCTATTGTCTGGAGATCAGTTATAATAGCAGGAGATCTCCAGCTAGAACCCGGAGGTTGGCAACCCTACATGTGTGGCAGCTGCCAGCCTTCACCAAACCCTGAAATCAAGTAATGGAATTGACATTCCCCACTTCAGTTGTGGAGCCTCATGAAGCCTTAGGCCCAGGTCCAGCCCCTAAGTCTTGTACTTCATTCCACTAGGAGAAAGGGCAAAAATATCCCAGTATATATTTTATCTTGAAATGGTCATATTCATATTTCTACTTCACAGTACCTGAGCCATATGACCCTCAGGTTCTTCTTCCATTGTACTGATGGCCTTGAGTTTTATCATCTGCAGTAGTTTCCCTGATAAAGTTATTTTGAAATATATACCCTGCCTTTTTGTCTTTATCAGGGCCACCAAGGCTGCTAACAATTTTAAAAAATGCAAAATAAAAACACCTCTTAACAACCAAAGCACATCACTAAAAATTAAAACCAGCTAAAATATACATAAAGAGCAGAAAAGCAATAATTAAAACTTAGGATAGAAAGGAGGGATCATTGAGGGAATTCCAGAGAAAACAAAGTCTTCACTTACTGGAGGAAGACAGCAACAGAAGGGGACAGGCAAGTCTCTTTGGGGAGAAAGTTCCAGAGCATTGGCATGGAGCTTGATGGCTCCACCTTTCAATATTTTCCTTTCTACCATCTACTAGCCTGCAGTTGGGCTCCTGAACAGGGACATAGAGATGTCACAATAATTGAAATATTGGGGTGAATTCTGGGGTGGAGGGTATTTCTGCACTGATATCCTTAATGTCTGGTCTGTATTCTGATTTGGCAAAATATTTTAGTTACCCATAACAATCCCATTTTACGGGGGCTAGGGAGGTGGTTACCAAAGGCTTCACAATGGAAAAAAGGCCACATGGACACTGACAGCAATAAATTAATGTTACAGCCAAGTTTCTTTTCTACAGAATATAGCTGAACTTACTTCTCCAGTAACTGGGATGTCATTATTCATCAAGTTTGAATTTGATATTTATTCTTGATGAGGACTTAGAAGGAACATTGTACTTCTGCAAGTCAATCAACAGTATTGCTAGTTCTTCAGTTTTTGAAATGTGGAATCTTAACATCCGTGTTAAATTTTAATGTCAACTATAGATGGCCTTCAGGGGGAAAATACGCACATCTTTTCTGGCTGAGAAAAAAAATTAGGTTCACACAGGATACAGAGGCATGTTAATTTTAATGGAACACTGAATTCCAGGGCTTCTTTAAGTCATCCACGGGTCCTGCCCCATTAAGTAAACTCAGACCGCCTTTCATTTTGGTTCCATTTTGAGGGTTCTGATTGAGAAAATAAAAGATAATAATAGGTAATTGCTTACAACTAATTATAGTCTTTAATACATGATTGAGTGATAAATACATTGCAAACTTCGCAATGATTCTCTATGGAGGAGGGGTGACACCTTCTGGACCCCATAAAATCGGACCCCCTGACCCAATCTTCACCAAACTTTGGGGTTCGTGCAAGAAGAGTTCCTTCAAGCCACGCTGCGAATTTGGGAGCTCTACCTCAAATAATGACACCCCCCTCAAGCTGAATTTTTTGGGAAACCGAAAAATAAGCCGAATTCCCATATTTACCGGTATGGGTATTTGGCTTATTTCCGGTTTACCGGAAAAAATCAGGCCCAATAATCCTGAACCCGAATTTTACTGCATTGTTTTTTTTGTTTGGTTTTTTCTGCACACCCCTAAGCCTGGTTGCCTTCTTCTGTATTTTTTCCAGCTCTACACAAATCTTTAAGTGTGGGTGTGCGTGGGGCGATGAGGAAATTTATGCAAATGTGCCTATCTTGACCCAAAGTGGAACAATTTTCAGAAATATTGTCGAAGGCTTTCACGGTCAGAGTTCATTGGTTCTTGTAGGTTATCCGGGCTGTGTAACCGTGGTCTTGGAATTTTCTTTCCTGACGTTTCGCCAGCAACTGTGGCAGGCATCTTCAGAGTAGTAACACTGAAGGACAGTGTCTCTCAGTGTCAAGGGTGTAGGAAGAGTAATATATAGTCAGAAAGGGGTTGGGTTTGAGCTGAGTATTGTCCTGCAAAAGTATTGTCCTGTAAGTATCAAGATAATGTGCTAATGAGGGTATGGTATGTTAATATGGAACCATTGTATCCTGAAGTGATCTGTTAATGTGTGTAATCCAAAGCTAATCTGTATGGCTATTGTTGAATGTTGTCTTTGTCTGGAGGTTTTTCAGGGCAGGAAGCCAAGCCTTATTCATTCTTAAACTCTCCTCTTTTCTGTTAAAGTTGTGCTGATGTTTATGAATTTCAATGGCTTCTCTGTGCAATCTGACAAAATAGTTGGTAGAATTGTCCAGTCTTTCAGTGTCTTGGAATAAGACCCTGTGTCCTGTTTGTGTCAGTCCATGTTCAGCCACTGCTGATTTCTCAGGTTGGCCAAGTCAGCACAACTTTAACAGAAAAGAGGAGAGTTTAAGAATGAATAAGGCTTGGCTTCCTGCCCTGAAAAACCTCCAGACAAAGACAACATTCAACAATAGCCATACAGATTAGTTTTGGATTACACACATTAACAGATCACTTCAGGATACAATGGTTCCATATTAACATACCATACCCTCATTAGCACATTATCTTGATACTTACAGGACAATACTTTTGCAGGACAATACTCAGCTCAAACCCAACCCCTTTCTGACTATATATTACTCTTCCTACACCCTTGACACTGAGAGACACTGTCCTTCAGTGTTACTACTCTGAAGATGCCTGCCACAGTTGCTGGCGAAACGTCAGGAAAGAAAATTCCAAGACCACGGTTACACAGCCCGGATAACCTACAAGAACCAATTTTCAGAAAGTTTGTTATTGTTTTGTTTTTATTTTTTGTGCTGATACTTGTTGGTTTCTGTGATCCCACTGATGCAGGAAGGTTCAGCTGGTTCCAGTAGATTCTCACCTTGTTATCACTTCAGTTGTCACTGTAGATCCATTGTGTATGGGTGGGATGGGAGTTTAAATGCAAACAATAGTATGAAAGAAAGAAAGAAATCACATTTTTACAATCTAGTATGTCTGGTGTGTTTGCTGTAAAATCTAGCAGTGATTCATCTGTATACTTCTAATGACCAGTATGTTCAAGGTGGCTAATATACTACAGTAAAACAGCAACCATTTTAATTCGTATTTAGGAATGATAAAGGGGAAAGAAAGATTAAAAAAAAATTTCTATTACAAGTGATCTTAACCTCTCTAATTCACATCAAATAGAATCCTGTATAATTGTAAATTAATTTTCTTTTCAGTCAAGAAGTTGGGCTTGTCCTATTGCAATAAAATAATTTGTTTCATATATGGAAACAGAAGCCCATAATCTGATGATTTCTGATGTTAGCTTTTGTTATATGGATTTTTACATAATCATTACTCATAAAGTACTGACAGATAATACTGTTACCAGACTTACCCTCTTTGCTGTTATTACAAAATCTCCTGGCTTTGTGGAAATGTTAATTTATTAAAATGCAATAAGAACCTCCGGTGCTGAACCCTAAACTGCGAATATTTTATAGGTATGTTCAATGTTCCTGTCATCTTTGTTTCAAATGTTTTCACATTTGAAAGGTGAAATCACACTAAGTCATAAAAAAAAATCTTGTAGCATGCTAGCTGTCACTATCTTCCCCAAGATGTATATTTTTGCTTTAAAGAGACAGGTGTATGTAATTTTAATGTCAGCACCAGCATCACCAAAAAGTACCCCGGCAATCAGTGGAAAGGTTTAATAGGTTTCCTGTCTTGTTCTTAATTTGCTGAAATTACAAAATCAATACTTTCAGTTGTAGCTGCTGCTACCCGTTTTACTGCTTTAAGATAAAGTCTACAAAGAAAGTAACCTTCACTTTCAATTTGTAGCACTGAACATCAGGGTGTTCTTAGCCACTAACTAACTAGTCTGTTTTCTCTTCTCCAGTAGGAGACATTCTGGATATGCTGTTTTCCTTTAAGGGACATATATATCCTGAAGGGAGCAGTGATTAATAGCCAGCATGTTATGATGCATTTCTTTGTTTCTAAAGCTCTCTCACTCATCTTTTCTAAAGTCTTGAGTAATACAGAGTGTTCCTTATATTTATATTGGTTTATATTTCCAGTTAGGTGTATTTGCTGGGGGGAAATAGCCTAATCTTGAAAAGATCTCATTCAGT
Organism: Euleptes europaea; assembly: GCF_029931775.1. NCBI lineage: Eukaryota > Metazoa > Chordata > Lepidosauria > Squamata > Sphaerodactylidae > Euleptes > Euleptes europaea. The sequence continues at coordinate 35,188,900 of NC_079319.1, forward strand.
ATTAGCATGGATGCAATGTCTTGTTCAGGAACAAATGAGGTGAATATTTCCCCTACTGACTTACACTGTTTATAGCAACCATGGCTAAAGACAGAAAATGAGGCCAGAGTGGGAAGAGGGTCTTCATCCAAATAGAGTATTTGAGCAACAGAGGCAACTGGTAATGCACACGTGTGTACATTTCATACAGACTAAACATGTACTCTGTACTGCACTAGTACAATATTTGGTATTGGATACACTTATTTTAATTTTTAAGTACATCTAGCCCTCAAGAAGGTAGGTACAGCACACCTTCCTTGACTATAAGGAAAGACCATGGCTTGGTGGTTGAGTGTTTGCTTTGCATGTCAAAGGTCCCAAATTCAATCCCCAGCATCTGCAGTTGAAAGGAGAGGCTAGTAGGTGATGTGAAAGACCTCCACCTGAGGCACTGGAGAGCTACAGCCAGTCTGATTGTCTGACTCAGTAGCCCTGTTCACAAGTTACAGTGAACGCATATACAATTCATATACAGCATACTCTTGAGTTTTCTTTATACATGTGCTGCCTAATTCTCATGCTATGTTCAATGCAGGTACAGCTGGATGTGGGACTTAAATTCCACATTTATCCAGCTACTGGTCCCCAGTTTCATTTATAAACTGAACGAATATTGAATATTTCTTGTAAACAGATGTACAAATGTACAGGCAGGATGTATGTGTGTTCACTGTAACATGTGAACAGGGGTAATCTATAGCAGTGTCATAAACACAGTTATTGATAGTACTCTTCACTCCTAATTAAGGTTTGCAAACTAGCTTTATACTTTACTTTGGTTCCTATACCTTATATTCATTTGTGGAAGCAGTTGACAATCACTGGAGTGTGTTCCTCAGGTGCTTGGCACTTCAACACATGCAAAGCCAATGTCTTTCAAGGATCCAAAAGGCACCTGGTGCTACAGACATGTGGTCTACAATGGAAGACTGCCTCAAAAATGTTTAAAGAGGAGTGCAGGTGAAAACAAGGAATAGCATCCAAGAAATAACCAAGGTCAAAGTTGGGGATATTTTCATATTTTTCTACTGTGAACCTTACTGTCGTGTCAATCTTTATTGACAGCAGTCCCAATTTGTTTCTTTTACATAAATTAATGCCATTTTACACCATTATATATACCTCAATTATACCACAAAGATAACAATGAAAAATATGTTAATTTTAAAAGGAAAAGGGTGACATGTGGAAACAGAATATGACATCAAAATAAAGACATAAGTTCAAGTTGACCCAGAGGAGAAACAAAATTAAAACCGTTTTTTGAGTCAAAATGGTAAGCCTGTGAAGGCTTTAATTCTGCCAAATTGATGCTGATACAATTCAGGAGAGGGGTAAAAAGGAGGGAAACTTCAATTTATTCCCAATCTAGTTCCACTCCCATGACTGGAGAACAGAAATATTACACTATCCCCGTTGTAATCAGTTAGTTTAACTGGTATTAGTTTGCTGGTTACAATTCAAATAATTATGAATAGCTCACTATGTCCCAATGGGCTTTTTCAACTGTTTAACTGAAAATCAAGTCCTTTCTTAAATGAATATAAATTTATAGTACTTTTCACAGATGAAACAATGGATGTAGAGTTGTGAATTGTGAAAGCTATCAACATTGATGAACCACTTATAAAAAGCAAGTATTCACATGGACTGGCACAGCATTTAAGAGATGTTATAGCTTCACTACCAATGTTACATGCAGAAATTCCATTTTTAAAATATACTCAATGAGGCCATGTTGTGAGAAACTCTTTAAATTAACTTAGATGTTTAATAGTTGCTTGTTACTTCCACCAGATTATGTACAATTCTGAGCATGAAAACAATGTCAGTCTAAATGAACAGCCAATACCTATGTCATTGCCAAATGAAGAGTAGATAGGGATCATTTGGGTCAGTCACTTTGTTTGGAATGGTCCTACAATCTTTACTGCATCCAACTCAGCAGGGTCTGAACCCCAAATCTATATTTATTTAGAACATCACACCATTAGTCAGAAATCTTTCAACATCCTTGATACGATCTGAGGAATAAGGGCAAGGGGACTGGTTTACAAGGAGCACCTTTTATGTGCTTGAAGGAATCACAGAGCAAATTCAAGAAATTTTGTTAACAAAATAAAATCCAACAAAAAAAAAACCCCAGGAGGATCTTACATCTTCAAAAGAGGGAAGTAAATCATAGGCCACTGCTTGTTGAGACTTTGTTTATCTTATGAATTTATCCCTGAAGACAGAAAACTTACACTCTTCAAAACAGGTCATAAAGAGCTGGAGCTTTTCTGTTTATGAAAAAAGAAGAGTCATATGAGCCAAAACTTTTAAGAATAACATCTTCTGAACTGATCTCATTAAATTAAACAAAACAGCATCTTCCCATTACTTATTCTACAATATTTCCAGTGAGTCTCATTTCAGAATACTATGGTTAAATCACAGTGTGAAGTATCTCAGTGATTGGACTACGTAAGAGATAGAATTCTAAACTGATATTGGGATTAAAAAAAACAGATGGGTGGTGGAGATGCTTTTTGGCTTCCCCATATAAAGACAGGTAAGCATGGGGGGAATTTACATCAACCCTCCCCAAGAGCCAGCTGCAGCCTGCCCGGAAATGCTACTCTTCCCTCCCAGAAGCCTTGTTTGTGTCAATGAAATCCCCTGCTCTTTCTTTTCACCCCTAAGTGTGCATTCATTATTAATCTTTTTCTAAATTCAGCCATGATATCAATATATCGATATAAGCATGCACAAAAAATATAATGGGTTGGGTGTTGTGAAGCCAGTGATGATACCACCAATGATGACAAAACCCCTGAAAATCTTGATCATCTAGGGCATGTGGGTAGGGTTGCCAACGTCCAAGTAGTAGCTGGAGATTTCCTGCTATTACATCAGATCTCCAGCACATAGAGATCAGTTCACCTGAAGAAAAAGGCCCCTTTGGCAATTGGACTCTATTGCATTGAAGTCCCTTCCCTTACCAAACCCCACCCTCCTCAGGCTCCACCCCAAAAACCTCCTGCTGGTCGTGAAGAGGGACCTGGTAACCCTACATGTGGGGAAGAAAATAAACTGACTCCACGATTGTGAAAATGCAGACATGCTGAAGAACCATGCCCAAACTGATTCCAGTGCTTGTGGATCAACTGCCAAGAAAATCAGGAGTAAGTTGAATATGCAGAAAAGCCGTCCATCTCACCTCTGTTTTCCTTTTTACATAAAAGAAGTAGAATCACCTTTTATATATGAATGGGACAGGCACAGGAATTCTGCAGCTTCCTACTTCAAGTCTACTTCGATATTGTGGTACTCTTCACACCTCTTTAAGGAAGAAGTCAATAAGCAAGCTGATATTTTTATGTTATTTAGGATTTTATAGGACTGTTTTAATTGTGTTTTAAATGTTTTATTCTAATATATGTTGGAATATTATGTGAGCCACTCTGAGCCCAACCTTTGGCTGGGGAGGACAGGGTACAAATTAAATTAAATTAAATAATTAATAAATACAATGAAAGTTGAACCAACTGCTCCTCAGTTGAGTTGAATCACTATTATCATTGTTATTATCAGTCAATCTTTGATTTGAAATTATCTCCTGTTCTCCTGTTGATAATCAGTCATATATGAAAACCAGGTTCAAAAGAATTGTGAAACTGGTTCCCTATATCTAAGGGACTTGCATTTCCTCAATGGCAATATCATGCCATATAGAAAACTCCTTTCAAAAGCAGTTTATGATATGCCATGGGGGGCAGTGGTAGGAATAGGCTGATATTCAAATAAAACAAATCATAACTCACTGGACATGCCCAGTTAAATTCTTTGAATCCCAGACAATCTCTTTGATGGTATTATTTGCCTGTGCTATTATTGAGGGGGGGGGGAAAACATTATATCCCCCTCAACAGAACTTACCATGAAAACATAGGAATTTATAAAATATTTCCATATTCAAATTTTATGGTGTAATTTAAAATTCTAGATGAACATAAAACAAAGGAGCATTGTCGTGTTTCTAAGGTGAAAGTTGCTCCTCGACTAGTATTACAGAATCAAGCTAAAATACCACATGTCCCAATGAGAAATTTAAAACAACCTGTAGACCAAGGCTGTCATCATACAACTGAAAGCAAGCATTGTGTAGTGGTTGGACTGGGATGTAGGAGAATGGGGTTCAAATCCCCTTGGGCCTGTCACACTCTCTCAGCCTAGCAAACCTCATAGGACTGTTGTTGCAAGGATAAAGTAAAGGAGGGGAGAATAGTATGATAAGTCATTTTGGTTCCCACTGAGGAGAACAGTGGGGGATAAGTAAAAAATAAGAATAGACCCCTTTATATTCCTTAGCCTTGAATTCCATTAATTCAAATGAGATTTTAGCAGCCAGGCTATGAGCAGGAACACAGCACCCCAAGAGATCTAGAATAAAAATGTTCTAGATTTTCAATATATTTTTATGCAATTTGATAGTGTATTTGCAATGTGATTATTTAAAGGTACATTCCACTTTTGAAATTAATACTAAGCGACATATCACTCAGTGAAATTTCCCCTAGAGCATTAAAATGTGCCCAGAAAAATGTGCCAGAAAAATCAGCTCAGAAGAGATGAGGGTTTTAAATTACTGATTCATTCAAATCTGTTAGATAAGCTTTGAGGGCACTAATTGATACCAGACAACATCTCTGAGGCTACTCTGATAGTACCATTGGATTCATAATGTCACAATTATCGTGAAATGTTATTAAGTAAAACATAGTCTTTAATGTTCAGCATAGATTTCAGACTAAAGTGAATTAATAAGATATTTTAGAAAGTCTCCAACTTAAAAAATACTGTACATGATCATTTTTAAAGTTGAATGTTCTTCATTGCATGTTGTGATTACCATTATAACTACATGCTATTATCCTTTGTTACCTTTCAGGTATCTGTATTATTCTATCCTTACTATGCCTACACAGTTTTTAAATATTTACATAAAGAAATGAAAAAATACAAGTTCATAAAATAGTGCGAGGGTGTCTTGCAGTCTGTAAACATCAATTTGGACTGCTCACTTATAAGAAATAAGAAACAGCTCCGTGAAGTAAACCTCTGTGAAGTAAATTTTATTTTTGCAGCATACTCCAAAAAAATTCCCCTTTACCAGCTCTGTGTACAGGCTTGAGAGGAATTATGACTCAATTTTACTCTTTGTTTTAAGAACTGCATTATAAATTTTGGTATATTAACTACTGCTGATATTCTGAGCCCCCATAGGAGAGGGTATACCTACACTCTGAGTACAACATTTGTGCAGCACTGCTGGAAAACTAGATTTTAAGACACCGAATAGATGTAACCATCCTGAAGCACTGTTATTCCTACTTGTACAGCCACTTGAAATTAGCCTGCTATAGCTATGCCATATTTTTCACTTGTACCTGAAAGTTTTCAAAATGTTCTTCTGAATGTATTACAGGCAGGGATAATATGCTGGCAATTGCAGTAACATTCAGACTGCAATCTTGTGACCTCCTTGTTCTAAGAAGTTGCAATAAACAAAAACTTGTCTATTAGTGGAAGGAGAAATACAATTTTAACAATACATTTGCCTTTAATGTGTTGCTACTTTGATCAGCTCTGTGCTGTCCAATTTTTATGGGATGCTCACCAACAACCTTTTACCATTAACATCTGAACGTGGACCATGTTTCTTTGGTATTATTCCTGTAATCCACACTACACAGAATTATTCAGGATGACATCCCTGTTTAGAAAGCCACTCATATATTTAAGCAAAATAAATTAGATGTAATAAAGCAGGGTGGTTTGTTTAAAACAGAAACACATACACACATTCAGACATTGACATATTGGTATACTCAATAAGAAGTTCTATACAGTTCCCTTGCAGGCTCATTGCAAACACATTTGCTAAGTGCACAGCTACAACAGAGAATAAAAGAATGCAAATGGAATAAATTGTTCATGTCCATGAGAGAAGAGTTATTGCTGCTTGGACTGGGGAAAAAAAGTTAATATAGTATAGTGGGAGAAACAACCCAAACCTGCTTTGTTTTCCTATTTGACTGCAGATGGCAAACTCAGTGAAATGCCACTGAAATCTTATCAGGGCCAAGGAAAGCATCACTCCATTGTTTTTGCATATTGCTATCAGTCAGCTGTTACTTTAGAGGAAGTCAACCGATTCATTTATGCAAAAGTGTTTGGGGTGAAGTGGAAGTTAAGGGGATGCTTGAAGCATAGTACCACTTCTCTTTCCAGCTGGCATGAAAATCCCAGCCGCTCTTTGCATGTAGGTATACATGTAAATATCTTTTGGAACACAGTAGATTTGGTTTTTAGAGAGAAAACAAAAGTTGTAGCCTTCATTATACAGCTGTTGTGATCTCGCCAAAGCATTGATCTTATACATAGCTTTTATTAAGCAGAAAATACTGAGACATCCGTGAAATGAAAACACTTGGATTTTAGGTGGTTTACAGTGCAATCCTATCCAGAGTTAGTCCTGTCTAAACCCAATGAAATCAATGAGTTTAAACTGGAGTAACTCTGGAAAGGATTACATGGTAAGGCAGCAAATTTGCTGACACAAACATGGATCCACATCACACTGAGAGAGGGGAAGACTTTCTACTGAGGAAACATGCACAGGCTGAAGCTGATAGTGTATGGCTAAACTAAAAATATTTAAAACAGAGTTTCATTATTTGGCAATAGACAATCAATGGTGTTTAAGTTTTGTACAGAAATACAGCCCATTTACATTTTAGCTGTTTCTCCTTCTTGCTTTTTAAAGTGTAGCCTGTCCTATACAGGGAAGTCCCACTGAAATCATATTGGATAATTTTACCAACATTCATTTGTGCTTAGTAAAGACTGTACAAAATAAAATTTTGCTCCCCTGCAAATGCAGAGATTTGTGATAAGCATGCTGTGCAAAGTACATATAACATTTTAAAGGTTTCATTGTATGTAATTTGATTACATTTTCAGCTATCAGTAAATTTCTAATTTGTGAAGACCATTCTTTTGTACCACCCTTCTGAGTGACTAGAATAGGTGTCATCCTTTGATTTATAGATGTCTTTGTTAATATTCCCCCTGTGCAGCCCACACCTTCTCCTCTCTGTGCTCTCTATTCCCTTATTCCTTCTTGTCAGTCTTCTGTTTTTAATGTATGTGGCTAATAAAATCAGTTTTATTAGTCACATATTCTACATGCATTCCATTCTAGGAAATAGTATTGTGTGTAGGGGGGGATTAGTATTATCACAAAGCTACATTGTTTTTGAAAACTATAACAAGGTACTGCTGCTTAAAGCATTATGACATATTAGCACCTAAGCAGAAATTAGATAAAGGTTTAATTAATAAGACAAACATGGGCAATCATTCTACAAATGTGTCACAACACTGTGATTTCCAAACAGTGGGGCACACAGAAAGCTAAGTCCGGAAACTTTCTTTCTTTCCTGAATAGCATCACTTAGTAGGTAAATATTTGGCTTTGGTCCATATTTTTTAAAAAAACCACAAGATTTTTGATGCTGTAATTTTCCATTGTATCCAGGTGGCAAATGTTAAGTTTTTATGGTTTAATAGGAGTTTCCCAGGTTTAGGAAAACAGTTTGGTTTCTATGCAGATTTTCTGTATAGATGCAGATAGGCATCTACAGAGCCTTAGTTTATTGCAAAACTCGACAAGCAAAAATGTGACACTATGGAGACAACGGATTCTGGATTCTATAGGAAAGTTACCATCAAATTTACATTTTCCATAAAATATAAGTAGCCACCATTTTCTGTAATCCCATAACAGCAACGAAATGGTGGTATGGGGGGGGGGGAAGCTACCCTATCAGACACATTTCATCATTGCTTCTATCCATCGCTATCTTCTTTCCCCAGCACGATTATCCTATATCTTTTCTCTTCCTCCCCCCCCCCCCCATCATGGACTAGCAATATGGTAATTTTTAGATTAAAAAAAATAAACTGGTTATCGAGATAAAAATTGTTAGCTCCGAATAGGCCACAAAGGTATCTTTCGGCAAATATTTTGTGATTTAAAGAACAGGCTACTGAAAGTACAGCCTGGTGCTTTCTAGCACACACTGATGTATTTCTTGGAGTAAGCACATTAGAAAACCTGTACCCTAGAAGTAGAAGACCTAAACATGGAGCAGGAAAGCAGCAGTGGTCAGTATGGCATTTTTATTTTACACTAAAAGAGATCTGTAGATGCACATTCATGTCATCGAAACCATTTAAGCTAATTACAACCATTTCCCATTTGTTCTATGTATTTTGCCATTTTTTACCTCTTTTTTTTAAACACCAGGCAAAGAGGCATATTGGATTTATAAATGCATTACCCTTTTAAATAATGCTACTTCACATTTTTGTTGAGAACATTACTTTCTAGAAGATATTGAATGGAAATGTGGAGTAAATATAGGCATTAACTGGTATGCATATTACAAGTTAACCATGTAATAAGCATTGTATGTTTTCTAGTTGTATTACTTTCTTCCCATGGCTTTAAAGTGATCCTAATTTTATGAATGGTTAATTTCCTGAAAATTATCATCCACACTTGTCTGGAATGTGTATGTGTTGGGGGAGAATATTGTAGCTATTGTTTTCTTTTGATATTGCCTATTACTTGTAACTGATGTTTTCCCCAAATTATTAAAACATATCTTACAAGTTGCTGTCTCAATACATAGTTTATAGAACCAGCTATTCATTAAGTAACTATTAAGCCTGCATAATGCTTAATTAATAATATTTAATGGGTAAAAATAAAAAAGCTGTCAAAATGTTGTTTCAAGGAAAAAAACTTTGCTTGCAAAAGTTTTCTAATGCATCTCCAACTAGATTAAATTTGCTTATACCTGCAATTATGTACAAGTAAAACAATACAATGTCCTTTTTAAGTGCTTCCATCCTTTATGAATCCAAAGAAAAGTGTATCTAGGTAATACTGCCACCTATTGTCTAAACATGATAGCAACAATTTGTTGCAGTTCATGTAAATCCTCTTTGGGGGCCAAGCAGAGCCTTTTAAAATGTCTTATTGCCTTTGCTTACTTTAAAAATCTAGATGTTTTAGGAGAATTAGAAGTTAATTTCTACCACAATTTAGCTTAGATTAGCACATTGTGAACCATTGTTTCTGGCAGTGATAACTGGAGGTATGGAATCTTAGCAGAGGAACAAAGCCTTAAATGCAATCCTATTCAAAAGCAGAATTCGATGTATTTTTACTATGTATATATGTGTGTGTGTTTGTGTCACTATCAACATTCACTTAAAAACAAAGGCAACAAAATTGCTTCCTGAACTCTCTTCTGCAGAGAAAATCTATTCCAGTTTTGTAGTTAAAGATTAATCAGAAACAAATGTAATCATGAACTTCCACCTCCAATCCTAGCCAGGTGTAAACATTTCCAACAAATTCAAAAGCTTTGAAGTCAGACAAGATAATATTTGAGCCTGTGACTTTAGGAAACAAGTGCCTTAGCACAAACTGAAAGCCAACAAATTGCACATGGCAAAAGATGCAGAACACAATATTTCTATTAGTGAAAAGAAAGTTAAAGAAAAAAAATACGTAATTTCAGTGTCACACATCTGTATAATAGAACACACGTGCTGAAACATTACTGGATTTTTTTTAAAAGCAAACAGCACAGTCATGTGTATTTATGTAAACTACTATCAAAACTAAGTGCAAGAAAATTAAAGACTTGTTTGAAGTTTTTTTTAAAGGTATATTGAAATTGTTCCATGATGTTTTGATGTGTGTTTCATAACTGTTAAGGAAAGATATGTTTCATCATCCCTGCATCAAATTCTTTAAAAAAAAATGTTATTCATAAGCTACAGTGGCAAAAGAGTTCTAGGATTGCTTTAGATAGATCAATAAGGAGAGGATATTAAATTATACTTTTCTAAACGTGTTCAGTGTAGCTGAATCTCAAAGATTATAAACCAGATTATTAAAAAAAATGAACAGATTTTGAAAAGGGATCTATACTTTAGAGTGAAATAGCAAGATCCCGTTTGTAACAATGTGCCAACAGTTAAAAAACTCTTACCAATTGAATAGTTTTGTATAATATTACTGGGTGTGAAATCAGACACATTTTTAGCATTTATTAAATAACCCAGAATGCGTTGACCCAGTATCTGCTTTAATTTGTATGTAGTCATTCAGCAGCATTTTTAAAAATTATTTTGTAGCTACAGAAAGTTACCTGTTAAGTAATCCTTTCAGAAGAAGTCAGGCAACCAAGTACTTACTGTACACTTTCAATACAACAAACAAGTTAGCGGTGAACTTTGAACCTGTTGGTATTATAAAAGCAATCAAGCTATAGCATTTCCTTATCACTACAGAATCATTTTCTCTGTACTGTATTTCCTAGGTTTACATTGCACTGATGCTGACGCTGAAGAGGAAGCAAAAACGGAAACATACAAAGCCCCAACACACACACACACACACACACACACACACACACACACACACACACACAGCCCTATCCACAAAACAAGTTGCATCCCTTAGTCAATTTCTGGGGCTAAGATTCTGCATCACTTTCGAATCAAAACTAACCTGTCCCAGTCATTTTGATGAAACTTTATTCTGTTTTCAAGGCTGCAATTGAAAATTGTCTTAAATATTTGAGCAAGTAACAGTTTTATCAAGTAATTACAAAAAAGCCTTGTGTTTCAGATTATCATTCAATTTTAAAATATTTTTACGGTAACAATTTGACATTGACAGATGCAACGGCTTCAGTTAGCTCGTTCCCAAGGGATGGATTTTTAAGTACTAATTGGCAATAACTAGTTTATAAAAAAATATCAAAGGCTCTGAAACCTAAATTTAGTTGAGTTGTGACGATGATGATGATGGTGATGCATACCACTTGTTGGATTTTTAAAAGTAGCCATGAAATATTATTTGCTAGATGAACCCCGCAATGAAGTTCTAATAATTAACTTTCTGCTGCACATTCTGTTTCTTGCAAGTGACTCAAATCGTAACACACACAAAACCCATACAGCACATTCCAATGTTTTGCTATTTTTGAAAATGCAAGAGCCACTGTAAAGGACTGTGTAGTTAAAAAGCAAATAATTTGAAGAATATAAAACTCTGAAGGGGCAGTGGAATGCAGTGCGTGAGTGAGTCACAATATATGAGCAATTTCCTAATTTTTCCTCTCTTCTGAAAATATCATATACCTGTAAATTTGGAAGCATGAGTACGTTAAGATTTTGGTCGTAATAGTAACTGATCTCACTAACTCTCATCTTGGCTTTCAAGAGAATGTGGGCAAAGTATATGGATACATATTTACATACACTTGTTCATGGGGTTTGTATGTTAGCAAAGGTACAATTAAAAAAAGAGCCAAAGAGTAAATTCAAAATAACGTATTTTTCTCCCACGCGTACTGTCCTTGGCTGCAGATCCTACATCCAAATGTGTTTTAAAACGCAAAGGAAATACGGTTCTACTTCAATAGCTAACATCATCATTACTTTTATATCTTAGCTTTACTAGATCATTGCTTTAAATGAGCATCACGAAACCAATGGAGCTTCTGTCTCCACATTACATTTTCTTGATAATCATTTTCAATTCCCCCCCCTTCATGTCATCGTTTTAATGTAAATCTTTTTCTTTTCAATAAAATGAAATGATTAAGTAATCCTGCTTTTTTGCATGATTAAAGATGACAGATAGGCTTGGGTGGATACAAATCAAGGCTCCTCACAGAATCTGTGCACCTCACGTGTCAGAATCTTTCCAGTTTGCTTAGTGCTAATGATGGAGGGGGACACATAGCATGTCTAAAAATTGCCTAGAAAGAATAACAAGCTACTGAAAACCTACCTTATATTATTGGCAGCTTCAGCTAAATAGGCCCTTTAAATCACATTTTCTGTAATTAACCAGGAACAAATTGTTTTGACAGAACATTAAAAGATCAGGAACTATTGCTGTGCTGTATTAGACAGGGAAAGAAGCGATAGATTAGAACCATCAGAGAGCACAGAAGAGGTTAAATTGATTGTGTGTGTGTGTGTGTTTTTTTCCCCTTCAAAAAATTCATAGTACTAAATTAGATTCAATTTGAAACTAGGGGGAAAATATCTATCAATATTTACTAGTGTTCCTTTCTTTCAGCAGCCCTATGCAATAAGCTTCATCCTTTTTGTTTTTGACTCAAACGAGGAAGCCAGGAAAGGAATACTACTGTACAGCACATACATACATACTGCTATCGCCTCTAGACATATGACCCAAAATGATGCTAAGGAGTCTCTTTCTGACCTCCTGCTAACCAGCCTCTTGTGATTAATTCCGCATGTCCTTGGATCTATCTGCTAGAGATCCTTGTTTCTCTCTTTCTTTCTTTCTTTTTTAATTTAAGAGTTCCTGAAGCCCACCTATAGTTTCACTAGGGGATTTTTTTTATCAGAGGAAAACCATTAATCTGCTGCCTCAGACCTTAGTCTGTAGAAAAGCACCACCTGTGTTTGCATTGGCCAAATAAGACCATAAATACCACAACATTCCCTGACCTAAGTTTTGTGGACATCTGTATCATGGTAGCTCTGCATTTCCCTTCTTTGACAGATGAAATTACTATTCTTTGATTCCCCCCCCTTTACTGCCCCCATTCTCTTTCCCCCCCTTTTTTCTGATTATGTTCTGGATGGCAAAATTTGGGCCACAAAATGCTAATTTCTAACCTAACACCATGACAGCAATCACAGCCATCACAAGGATGGAATAAAGAGAGCAATCTAACATCCAGGGATATGAATTTCTGATCAGTGGCTGGCAGACTGCCGTGAAAGCTTACAGTAATCCCATTGGACAGCTCGGGTTGATGAAGCCTGGGAACTGGCAGCCACAATGTAGGTAGTTCACAATTGCAAGCATTTGTCCATAATTTAAAGCTATATGAGAAGTGGAGAGTATTCATCTGAACAACAAGCTGTAATTTAACTAGAGTAACATTTACATAGTTTTTAACCCATTATTTCCTTCTATCAAATAGAGAATTCCTTCTTTTAAATCTTTTTTTTTTCTTTTAAAAAATCCTATATATTTAATCCATACACCTGAGAAACAGTTAGAAAGCTCAGTTATCATTTAGGGATAATCAATTTTTGTGTGATTTCTCAAAAAATCAGTGTTTTGTTTTAAGGTACAAAGAGCCTGAATGATGAAATATTTTACTTGCATTAAACAATGCAGTGAAGTCATTGGGTTTTCCTGCATATACAAATATTTCGTTGGAGTCAATTCTGACACCTTTCCTCTCAATGAATAGTATTTTATTATAGCCTATGTACTAGTAATGTACTTACAGAAATTAAATCCTGGTTCCCACACCCCCAATTCTAGTGAATGCTATTTTACCAGATACATTGGTACTAATTCATTTTGACTGCTACAAAGAGGTAGACAGTATAAGAAGTAGCATTAGGCATTGATATCTGTGGCAAATGGGTCCCACATTTCATCTGATGTAAGTAGGTAGCTGACCATCCAAGGAATGAAGATATGAAGTTATCATGTACCAAGTAAAACCACTTGTCTATCTATTCCAGTACTATTTATTGGAGCCTTGGGTGACTCTCCAAGGCCTCGGACAGATACCCCAAGCCATGGAGATGTCTTGGGTTCAAGGATTCAAACACAGTTATCTTTCACATGAAACATGTACTTCTTGGTGGAGTCAGAGACCCATGTCTTCTTGAAAGGGATTGGTAGGACTGAGTTGATAGAGAATGCCATTTGCTGGCGCAGGGCTATTTTGGGAGGGTCGGCTAATGATAACGATAATGATAATGATAAGCAAATGCAATGGCATTTCAGCTCCCTTGGTCCCCTGATGGACCAGGTCCGTGCAGGACAAAAGCTAGCAACGGACTGGAGCCTTCCCCTGCCAGCTCCTCTTAAAATGTCAAACAGACGGACCAGAGTGAAAACTCTCCCCGGTCCATTTTCCTCAAGTCCCCCCACCCATCCCAACAGCCATCAGCCCTCCTCAGCCCCTTTAAACTTGGGAAGAGAGAGCTGATTGGCTGCCGGGTGACAGCCCACTGAGCCACCCGCCCGGCATGAATGTTGACCCAGCTGTGTGGCGGCAAGCCCCGCAACCACCCCACCGCATGCACCCCGCTCCTCAAGCTTCCCTCCTGCCCTGCTCCAGCAAAGTAGGCTCCAGTTGAGCCTGGAACCCTTAACTTCTGTAACAGAAACAGTCACACAATGCAATGTCCTTTTGTGGACTACACACAGATTGTGCCCATTGACCTCACTGGAGAAGGCTGCACTGAGGACGAACAATGAAAGTGGCAAACAACAGGTAGTCCATGTACGCTTTTCATGGCACACTGGGCCGCTAGATCAAAATGATTAATGATTGTTTAACCAAAATAGAAACCAGAAAAACAGTGACAAAACAGGAGCATTCCTCTAGTGCTAGTCATAAGATTAAAAATTCATCCTGAATTTAGAAGATTTGCCAAAAATGTTTTCTTAGGACTAAATTAAATGCCAGCTCAAGATGAGAGAATAGTGTGGAACCTGAAGACAGTGAGAAAAAATGGTTCTGATTACTTTTACAAAAAAGGAGGGGCTGTGGCTCAGTGGTAAAGCATCTGCTTGACATGCAGAAGGTCCTAGGTTCAGTCCCTGGCATCTCCAGTTAAAGTGACTAGGCAAGAAGGTGATGTAAAAGACCTCTGTCTGAGACCCTGGAGAGCCGCTGCTGGTCTGAGTAGATAATACTGACTTTGATGGACCAGGAGTCTGATTCAGTATAAGGCAGCTTCATGTGCTCATTAAAAATTTATCCTGAATTTATAAACTGAGAGAATAGATGGAACCTAAAAGTGAGAAAAAATGAGAGCCAGCATGGTATAGCGGTTAAGAGCAGTGGTTTGGAGCAGTGGACTCTAATCTGGAGAAATAGGTTTGATTCCCCACTCCTCCTCATGAGCGGTGGACGCTAATCTGGTGAACCAGGTTGGTTTCTCCACTCCTACACATAAGGCCAGCTGGGTGACCTTGGGCTAGTCTTAGCTCTCGTAGAGCTCTCTCAGCCCCACCTACCTCACAGGGTATCTGTTGTGGGGAGGGGAACGGAAGTTGATTGTAAGCCGGTTTGATTCTCCTTTAAGTGGTAGAGAAAGTTGGCATATAAAAACCAACTCTTCCTCTTCTTTTATTCTGAAGATAATAGCAAAGGAAGCAACTGACATAAAAGTAAAGAACAGCCATTAGAATTTACCTATAAATCCTCTGTCATAGTATGTGGTTTGTTAAATGTCTAATAAATTACGTACTCCAAAAATGATACCTGACCAAAATCCTTTCAGTGACCTTCCAACAGAGAAATGTGTGTGGGCAGCACTGGTTGTTTAAAAGGTAGCTTCTATGAAGATTTAAAAAAAATATTCAAATTAAACAGAAATCTCTGTTTTACCCTTTACATTTTTACCATGTAATCCTGAAGGGGGGTGGAGCCACTTAGGAGCCAGCGTGACCTCACCGCCAGCATCTGTGCCACTTGTGCCATGCAAAATAGCATGGAAGCTGGCACAGGATGACCTACGCCAGCTCCGGGGAGCGACGCAGCAGCGCGAGTCTCATGCTTTGGTGCTGCCTCACTTGTGTTGTTTTTCTAGCACAAATGCTCATGCCAGTGTCCAGGGGGGCATTCCCGGGGCAGAGCTGCCTTTGGGCAGTTTCCAAAGCCCTTTCACCCTGGGAACACGCCATTTTGCAGGCATGGAGTTACTCCTGCAAAATAGCTGGTGTAGCCCCACGAAACTCAGTGAGTAGGGTTGCCAGGTCCCTCTTTACCACTGGTGGGAAGATTTTGGGGTGGAACCATTTTTTATTATTTTTTTCCCACCAGGGAACCTCTCAGGAGGTAGCACAGCTGCATTATCCCCGGCTGTCAACTAACTACCCCCCTTCAGAAATGGGCTATCCATTTTGCTCAATTTCAATAGCTCTGATCCTGGATGCATGACACTTCCTCATATGGATTCATGCAGTTGGTACATCTAGCACAATATCTCTACTCTGACTGGCAGCATCTCTCACTGGTCTTTGAATACCTGAGATCCTTTAATATCCTTCCATATGTCCCTGTGCTCCAACTATGGTCTTCAAGTAGCCATCTGTTGGCGATCCCACCATTTAGGGTGACATTGATCAGGATTCAGGCCTTTTCCATCATTGTTCCTGCTGTGTGGAATGGCTTCCCTGTGGCTCTATCTTCAGGAGCTGCTGCAAGTTTTACTTGTTTGCCACGGCTTTTCGCTGGTTTAAATGGCCAACATATATTAAGGGAGGAGGGAAAGGTTTGGGGTTTGTTACTTTATTTTGGTTTTAGTTGGAAATATTTTTAAACTGTGATTGTAAGGTGCCTTGAACCACAAGGAAAGATGAGGTCAAAATATTTAAATAAATAAATAGATAAATAAATAACTGGAGATACTAGGAATTTAGCTGTATGCAAACAGCTTCCTATGGGGCCTCCATTGTAAAACAGCTCTTCCTGTCTATCCTTCATATCATCACTGCCTCCTTAAATCCAACATCTGGAAATGTTTTTCCCATGCTACCACCAAAAAGGAGCCTCCTTATTTTTTTTTATTTTGCACAGAAAGTTAGGTTTCTTAAAATGGATCAGACACCTGCCTCCAGGATTGGTCAAAACAGCTAAGCATAACCTCCATATTTTTAAATGAGTGAAATGTTCTTTAAGTGACAACGTTTTATTCACTCAAAATCTATAACATGAACAATTTCCCCAGTTTTTTTCCATTGGAAATATAAGAAAATTTGGGGGAGCACTAAAAAGAACTCCTATGAAATAGAGTTGTTTTCTTTTCGAATGAGTGGAATGTAGTAAGATAATATAGGGTGCAGCAATTTCCATCTCTATCATTTTAGTGTTTGTAAGTTTGCTTCTAGAAAACCAGGCATTTATCATTTTAAATTGTATAAAAATGCCAATTAACGCAAATGTATATTTTGCATTATAAATGATGCATTATATGTTGTTAAATCAACACAATAAGTCAAGGTTTCCCAGGAAAGTTTCAATTTCCCCCTAAATTTAATTTTTTTTCTTGAAATATACTGGAAGAAAACTTTTTACTTCCAAGGCTTCACAGTTTCAGTGTAAGCAGTAGCCTGTCATTGGGTTGAATTTAACAAACTGTTAGCACCTTTGTCCTTGCAGAAGTGGGTCTTCCCCCACCTTCTTGTACCCACCGCAGCTCCTGTGACCCTTGAAAAAGAAATGCTGGTGGGCATCCATAGACAAAATGCCACGTGGCATTAGAAGCTGAACTGAGGAGGGAGGATCATACAAAACTGATCTTCCTTCCATCAACTGAGCTTCCTACACAAGTGGAATTCTCATACGTAGAAGAGGACAGAGGGTGATTTTTGCTTGATTCTTTTTCCTCATTGCAACATCCAGGCTACATGGATTTTGCCCCAACCTCTGACAATGATTTCCTTAGAGATCATGGGGGATCGCTGTGGGAAAGAGGAAATGTACTTTCATAAACATCTTGCACTAGTGGTTTGCAGGACCCAAACCATTCTTTTTATGTTACCTACCAGTGCACTTTCTGCGCTCCTCAAGCCCCACCTACTAACTATAAAGGAGCCTCATGCTTGTAGAACCTGTACTTGCTATGTGGGAGGTGGCTTAGTGTTGATTATTTTTCCTCCCTCATGATTCAGGAAAATGATGTTTTGTCATGGAATTCTTCAGAATGTCAAGTTTTTAGAGGTTTCAGAAGCCGGTTCTTTATAGACAAACCGTGACCTGGAGGTTGATCATAGATTCCTAAGGTCTCAGTCAGTCCTTATAAAAGAAACACAATTAAGTCATATCTTTCTTGTGTAATCTGTCTTTCTTTCTTTCTTATGTAAAGTGAAATAGATCATCCCTATGCTAGCTTATACGAATGAAGCAAGAGACCTGGCAACTAGGTAGAGTCTGAAATCGGCAATGCAGATGAAGAGTGCTGGATATGCAGATCCATCCAGTAGGAGATGCTCTTTGATCTGCTGGTGGCAGCGCTTACTATCCAGTTTGGATTTTGGTATCAGGAATCAGGGGAAAGGGTAGCATCAACTGAGCAGAGACTCATGACAGCTGTGGGTCTTTCTGCCTTCTCAGGATCCCCAAGGAACAGAGATTGTGAGTCCATTCCTTCAAACATATATTTTTATGAAATCTTCTATTGCACATAAAGTCCTATTGCACATATACATAGATTTCACACTTCTCTCTGAATTGAATGCTTTTTGTGAGGAATAGTCTTCAGTTCAAATAGTGACTGCCTACCTTTTTGAAGCACAGAAATAAGGGAATAGAGCAACCAGTTTCCAATGTAACATTTTGCTCATGGGTACAATGTCAAAACCAACTCCATTAGGATATTACACAGAAATATTATCACCTTCCTTACAACCTTTCCCCAGCTGAATAGGGGATTTAGGTGCTTTTGCATATGAATCTCCTAGGAAATGTTAGCTGTGTTTTCACATGGATGTGCCTAGGTAGTTAGTAAGGATATTACCACTTTTCATGAAGACACTGATTCAAAAATCCTGTTTCCGACATGTGTTCTTCATACTCCCAAGGCAAAAATGCAGTCATTATTTTTCCTTGCTATACTGAATTCTATTTATTATCTTTAAAACTGATGTATTGGTTCACATTGATTATGTACAAATAACAAGATTTTAAAAATGTTTTGGGGACATCAGCAATGAAAACAGTGAGCCAAAAAGGCTTACAATGGCAACATACGGAAACATGTAACATATGGAAACTTGTGTTTCCCTTAATTTGTTGCCATCATTTACCATAGAAAGATATTTACCATATCACAGGTTTAAATGACCAAAACAAAACTGTAGGATGACAGTATTTTCCAACATGCTTCTTTAAAATGTTAAACTTTTCCAGTAAGTGTTAACACTCACCAATTTCCTGACACTTTGCTGTAATATATAATTTGACTCCCTAACTTACTGGTGCTTCAAAACATGGAAAGCATACCCAGTCTGAAACCATTCCCTAATGCCAAGTCTTCTGTCTCAAAATTCACGCAGTAACTACGTGTACAACCTGAAACTTCTAAATAACATGTGTGTCCCTTTGTACAACACTGAACACATCATTAATTGATGATCTCAAATTATTTATAAACAATTAAGCATCACAAAGTTTACATGAAATATAATCTCCCTAAAATTGGTGGGGAAACAAAACCTTTAGAAGCCATTTGCAAAATTTCACATTGCCTTCCCTAAGGAAGTCATGCCAGTTGATGGCGAGGACAACACAATAACTGAAGGAAGCAATAAATTGTTTAATGGTAGGTAATTACGCTCTCCTATCAAGCCATATTTGTGTTCAGGGACCAGGCTTATGGAACCCTTATTAGGTGCATATGTTATAATTATTATAATTGTTTATAATGTCATAATTACAAGCTGGGGCCACAAGGAATCACAGAGAGGGATTCAATTTTTGAAATTTCTCCTCCCCAAATATCAGGTCCAGGATTCACTAATCTATCAAGGAATGAGCACATTGATTTATCTCCATTTCCCCCATTTTCTTGACATTAGTTACTCTCACCCTGACCTGGATGTCCTAGGCTAACCTGAACCCATCAGATCTTGAAATCTAAGCAGGGTCGACCCTGATTAGTACTTGGATAGGAGACCACCAAGGAAGTCCAAGGTTGCTACACAGAGGCAGGCAATATCAAACCACCTCTGAACGTCCCTTTCCTTGAAAACCCTATGGGGTCACCATAAGTTGGCTGCGACCTGATGGCACTTTCCACCACATCCAGTTACTCTCAACATTCTATCTTTTCTGAAGCATATTTAGTCCTCATCAAGCCAGGATTTGTTTGGGGTCAGTTAATTTACAAAGGCATATTTTTCTGAATACTTCAGGAGTCCCCCTAAATCGGTAACGTTGTTGTGTGGTATTCACCTTCTACAAAGGGGCAAGCCATTTCATTACTTGGCATAACAGTTACTAATACCTATTGTCCAATGATTTGGAGGAGTACTGCACAGTCATTTATTTTTCAAGCACAAGCTTTTAAGGAACAATCCTAAGACGTTCTGCTCAGAAGTCACATTTTATTCAATGGAAACTGTTTTTAGGATTACATCCTTAAACTATTTAAAATAAAAGGAATCTGTGAATGATTTGAAATGAGTATAACAAAAAAAAAAAAAAATCAAGGAGTATAAAAATCAGTATCAAAACAGCCAAAGCCCAGTTTGTTATCAAAAGCTCAGGAAAACAGATAGCCTGGTATGTGAAAGACAGTCATAAAGGTGTGCAGCCTCTCCACAGAAAAGGACCTTTCAGTGGTATACACCTGTTAACCTCCATAGGCAGGGGAGCCTTTCAACTGACAGCAATCACAATAGATAGGCAGATTCATATGGGAGAAAATGAGCCTTAAGATATCCTGGTATCCAGTTGCTTGGGATTCAGAGGTTAAAAACCAATATTGGATTATGCTCAGAAACAACCTTGGAACAAAGATCTTTAAAGTCCATGGCATGTGATCCCATGGCTATTCACTTGGGAAGTGATTTGCCTGTTGTATTGTGGACCTACTTAAGTTTTTTAATTCTTTGATAGAGAGTCCTACATAAGCATATAATTGAAGCATTCACATCTGGGTGTTACTTAAAAATATCTAATGCATGGCAAGATTTACTTGAGCATAAGTAAACGGCAAGACTAATCGCTAATATCCAGTGAAATGGAATATGGCATACAAAACACCTGTCATAGCTCTACTGTGTACATTTGGTCTTTAATGCATACAGCCTCTACATAGTGTCCCTGTGTTAAACAACTGAGGTTTTACGTGATGGAGAGATACAAATGAAACATTTTAGGACAAATGTATGCAAGTTTTGCCAAAAAAAAATTTTTTTTTACATGAATTTCAGCAGCAGGAAACTGCAAATCAATAAAGCTGGGGGGAGGGGATTAACTCTTCCTTCTCCAGCTGTTTCCCCATTCAAAATTATCTTCCCAGGATTCTTTTTCATCTGTGGAAAAATGATATGAACACCCATTTTTCCCTTGTGGGTAGAAAAGCAACTTGTGTGGCTTCAGAGGGGGGGGAAATCCAAAGGGGGAAAGCAGCCTTTCCCCTTGCTAGCACGCCGTTAAAAGTCTGAAACCACCTATGGTTACTTTTCATTAAAGAAACACCCATTGGGAGACTGCTACACACATCTGTCAAGTAGTGTTTATATTGGCCCACAGTTTCTCTCTCAGGGATGGCTGCTATTCACCCCAGGGGAGTGGCAAATTACATGCTTGAACTAATCTCCCAGCTATTTTCAACCCCCTGTTTGTTATTCAAAAATGTAAAATGATTTCAATTATTTTCTATAAGAAAGAGATCTTCTTATCACTAAAATTCTTGTGTTTTCTCTGCATTATTCCTAGAAGCAAATTGTTTGAGGCTTTATTGCCCATTCACTTGGGAAACATAAGCAGGAGAAGGCATAATGTTGCCAGGTCTCTGGCAAGCACTAGTCATCTGGGGAATGAGAAGAAAGGGACTTCATAGCCAAATTGGTGAGACTACTATAGACATGCATTTAATTTAATCTAACAGGGCTCTTCTTACAACCATTGCCTCTTCAGAACATGGGCACGGAGCCATGGAATCAGAAAAGGAAATCAGGAGATAATTTTTTTTTGTCCCAGAATTATAACACAAGAAGTTGGGTCCACAGGGGCCCAATGATATTGATTGGCTGAAGATTCAGGATAGAAAAAGAAAATACTTCTGAATTCAACATATAATTAAAGTCCAGAATGGGTAACACCATTTACTTGGATGGCAGTTAGGCACATTCATGGAGGACAGGTCTTTCAGTGGATATTAGCCTTAATAGTTAAATGAAGCTTCTGTTCAAAGCAAACAACTGAGGTGGGATAATGTGGGTCTAAACCATTCATCAACCATTCAGGACACAACTGTAATGTTATAAGCCACAAATGCCTTTCGTGTCATACTGGCAGTTAAGAAGAGTCCATTCTTTAAGGGGCAGTTAAGCTTGGCCCAATATTGGCTTCACATACAAGGACCAGGACCAAGTACAATTGTTGCATGTATTTTGTGTATGCAGAGATGCCGTCTAGGCTGCAGAAAATATTGGATAAAGAAACTACAGGAGGATGTTGAACACATTTGGAAGCACATCATATTTTCCTGTGCAAACTAGCAAAGTGTATTCTTTCAAAACAAACATTTGCTACCTTCCAACAGTCATAAATAATATAATTCAAAAAATCAATATCAATGCCATTTTTAATGAGCTGAGATAGTACTAATTAGTTTCCACCATTGCACTACTTCCGGCAAACGGCAAAGGCCTAAAAAATGTTTGGTGTGCATGTGTAAAGTGCCATGTGTAAAGTGCCAACTTATGGCAACCCAATAGGGTCTTCAAGGGAAGAGACTAACAGAGATGGTTTGTCATGGCCTTCCTCTGCACAGCAACCTTTGTATTCCTTGGTGGTCCCCCATCCAAGTACTCACCAGGGGCAACCCTGCTTAGCTTGTGAGATCTGACAAGATTAGGGTAGCCTGGGACATTCAGGTCAGGGCACAAAATATATTATGAAACAGCAATGCCAAGAAGGCATTTACTGAAAAGTGAAACGCACCTATCATCTTAAACAATTTTTAGAAAACAAAGGTCTGAGAGCACTTGTATAATTGTCCTGTTGTTGTCTACAGCTATGACCTGCAAGCTGGTTACTGGTGTAACTGAGCACAATTTATTGGAAAGGATCTGTGTCACAACAATCCTCTGAGGATCACTCGATATGCCAAGGAAGTCATTTCAGTCTTTTTAAAGAGGATGGCTCGCTGAAAGTTTCTCTTTCTGGCAAATGGACATGAGCAGAATACGCTTTTCTTCCTGTTGCAGTGCTTTCAAAAATTTACTACTTTTAGCCTGCAAGAGTTATATTTCAAACTCCTTGGTGCCTCTCTGGATGCGTCATCAAATAGCAAAACTGTGAGTGGTGAGTTTCTAGGATTTCAACACTAGTAAAGGGAGCTGCTGTCCTCTTGGTGGGTTCAAATGGCTTTTCAACACTTGGCTGGCATAAAGTAATGGCCTATATTGGAAGCTGGCCATAAAAGAGCTTTCCCACCCCCTGCACTGTCACTGTGGAATCATATTGTGAAGCACTCCATATACAATGAAGCCAGAGAGTAAAACCATGATATAAAATGTAAATAAACAGTATTAAGACATATTCCATCTACCATCCTTGTACCTGAATACTAAAACAGGAAAACTCATGTATCGCCAGCTCCATTTAAATAAGCACCACGCGGATCTTTTTTTTTCCCAAACAATTTTTTTCAATATTGTCAAATGTTTAATGCACATTACTATAAACAAAATACAAGAAGGTCACAGATGACTACGTTCCTGTCAGTTATAAACTTTGTTGTGTATTTTTTTTTTATTTTTACACACATTTTATACAGATTTCTGGCTTTTCTATATGGAGAGTGTTTCCTTTAAAGAAAAATGGTTTATACAGTTCACTTCCTGCCATAATCAAGGCCTTTCTAACCTGATATCTGAAGGTTATGCTTCAGTGAATAATTCAGGAGGTTAGTGAAACTGTGGCAGCAAAGAAAGTGCTAATCTTAGATGGAAGCTGTGAGGGATATTAAGAAACAATTGCAAAAAGTGACATATTTAATAGAGAAAGATTACTCTGTGCTACATCTATTTAATTTGAAATGAATAAATTTTGCCAGTATTTTATGAGATGCAGTCTGCAAATTATGTGAAACTTCATAGTGTCACTGAAGTCTAAGGGAAAGAATAAAAAGGTTTCTCCTCCCCCTCCCCCCACGTTACCATTTTATGGGCATTGTGATATTTGAGGACTTTTCAGTCTTTTAAAAAGAATTTTCAATAGAAGAAGAAGGACCATTCTCTGTGGGACTTTATTAATTTGAATTAAGAAGAAGAAGGGGTAGGAAAAGGTGATAGCACAAAAAGATAAATAACAAGAAGCAATAAAAGGATCTCATGTAATGAGTCTTTTTGAAATAACTGAATTCCTTCTGGACTGTGACTGAGTGGGGCTGAACAGGTTCTCAATCTTTCATGGGAAATTTAGCTGATCTAGTAGAGGTAAGTCAGAAAGTGTGAGTGAACACAAGTGTGAAAAATGATAAGGGGCAGTTTGGGGCTTTAATCACTATGGAGATTCTTAAACCAACCTAGTTCTGATGGCAATAATTTATTTTACTGCTCTCAAATAAGCGGTGGGGGACACACGAATGATACTTGTACTAAAGATCCCCACCTCAATATATATATAGGGATAGAATTAATGATTGCTAAAAGAAGGCACTGAACCTTCAAAATCAAAACAGTTCTTCCCCCCCATAAGTGATCAGCAGCATTTCAGTCCTCTAGATAAGGTTAGAAACAGTCACTCAAACATATGCAGAAGGCATTTATGCTTGCACAAAGGGGATTTGCAATTTCTGTGGATTTCGACATTGAGCTGCAGCTCCTGCACTATCCAAACAGGTTAGTTTCTTTAGTTATAATATTTAGTTAGAAGATGTATTTGCCAGTTTCCCCCCTAATGGCACCCAAAGTAAAAGACAATCGCATACAAAAATAAAATTTTAATACAAAAGGAAAAGAAATTAAAAAACCTGTATCCTGGGGCCGGTCCATAATCCAACAGACCAGTTGTCCAGGCCAGAAGACATAAGCCACAAGTCAAGGGGCCGGAGCCCATTGGCTCTTGTCCTTCAACCAGCACCCAAGGGCTCTTGCCCTTGGGCTAGGGTTGCCAGCTCCAGGTTAGGAAATACCTGGAGATTTGGGGCGGGAGCATGAGCAGAGCAGGGTTTGGAGAGGGGAGGGACTTCGATGCCATAGAGTCCAATTACCAAAGCAGCCATTTTCTCCAGGTGAACTGATCTCTATTGGCTGGAGATCAGTTGTAATAGCAGGAGATCTCCAGCTAGTACCTGGAGGTTGGCAACCCTACATAGCCCTCCGAGGGGCTTTGGGGGCTCAGAAGCTTCAGCAAGAAGGGAGAGACAAGAACTCTGTTCTGCAACTTCTTAAGATCCACCCCATAATTAATAAAAAATAAAATTATTATAAAATGTAAAGTGGTTTCATTGCTTTGCAGTGAAGTCATCATTAAATCAGACAGGGATTATTAAATGTAATTTTAAAATGTTCAGTAGACATTCACCTTTATTATTGCAGTAGCTTTTCTGGTGTCCAAAAGGCATTGTCATTTTTATTGCATCTGTCCTTCTGAAACTCTACAAGGTAGGTTAGGCTGAGAAATTGCACTTTCCCCAAGGCTACTTGGAAAGCTTCATGACTGAAAAAAAAATTGTACCTGTTGTGCCTTTCACACTTAACCCTCCAGTTGTCTGCAAAGTCCTCACAAGCAACTATTTGTCAATCTCTCATATCAGGGGCTTTCTAAACGGAAATATTTAAGGATCCCCATCCCCATAGCTGCTTTGAGAGACAGTAGGTTTAAAAACTATTTTCTTTAATGATGTGCAGACTGCAGCAGTTTCCAGTAAACAGATCCATATGAAATTGTGGGAATTACCACGGGGAAAACTTTATCGCCTCAGAAACGAACACAGAGAAGCTGATGCTAAGTCAGCAAGGGTTGTCCAATTTTTCCTGTCCAACTTGAGGTAAGTAGGAATATTTCATGGGGAGCAACCTCAAGTAATATGTGTATTAGATATGTCATCCACAAAAAATTTTAAGCTTATTTCAGCATTTCAGCTAAGGTGAGGCTAACTTCCCAACATACATTTATGATCATCCTTGCTTTAGGGTCTATTCACACAACCTTTTTGATATGTCAAGAATCAACAGGATCTGATGGCGCCCCTACGAGAAGAGAGACAGGAAAACTAATTTGCTGTGTTTGGACTAGTCACACACTCTCAGGCTAACCCACTTCATAGGGTTGTTGTGAGGATAAAAGGGAGAAGGGAAGAATGGAAGAATGGAAGCCACTTTGGCTCTCTATTGGGGATAATAGTGGGGGAGGGACCTTTTCTAGGGCTTTTTTGGCCTCCTGGCCCATTCCTAAGCACGTCTACTCAGATGTAAGTCCCCTTGTATTCAATGAATTTACCTCATTCTTTATCTGATCCTTGTTTTATGGAAAACTACAGGCATGGGCTCAGGACCTGGCCTCAGCCATGGCATCTATGGCGAGGCTGGACACTTCCTGGATTCTGCAGGAAAAAACCCTCACCAACCATTTCCCCACCTTGCTACCACTGATTTGTGCCCTCTTCCAATGGCATCTGCTGAGCTAAATGATCTTGCTGGGCTTCTGCTCATGAAATACTTGCAGGGGTTGCTATGGTTTTAGGGTGGGGATTAGATTGGTTTTATGTATTTGTATTATTTTATATGGTTCTATATTATTGGATATCTATATATCTATTTCCCAAATTTCACCCTGTCTGCAAATATCTAAATCCACTTATTGGGGCCACACCCCAAACAGATACTTCGTCAAACATGGGGGACTCCCCAAGTTTGCAGAAAAATCTGAAAATGTTAAAAAAATACATTAGGGGTTTAAATCCCCCCTCAAAACAAAATTCCCCTCTCAAAACACATTCCTCCTATTCCAGGCATCATCATCAGCAACAATAGTGTGTGTGTATGGGGGGGGAGGAGTGCAGTGAGGAGGCAGCCAAGACAATATAAGCCATGCTGCAGCCAGAGGGAGAAAGGGAGGAAGAGCCGGGGGGCTTAGGCATGGCTGCATTCCCAGTGGGCAAGGAAGGAGGAGTGGGAACTGCTGCCCCATCCCCCCACTGAGCTGTTTGTATGTATGTTTGTGTCTGTGAGTCCAGAGGGACACAAAAAGAAAGATAAATTAACAATGGAGTATGTGTGTGATATGGGGGGGAGCACTGGCAGATGAGAGAGTGAGTGTGTGTGTGTTGGGAATGCAGAAAGAAAAAGTGACAGCACAGGTTAGGGTCATTTTTGAAGGACAAAAGGATGCTACCATATATTATATATATATTCTTTAAAAATACATATATAATCAATGCATATAATATACATATCGTATTTTTCGCTCCATAACACGCACTTTTTTCCTCCTCAAAAGTGAGGGGAAATGTCTGTGCGTGTTATGGAGCGAATGTGCGCACAGAACCGGCTGGGCGCGCTGGAACGACGCAAGCCAGCTCTGGGGCGCACAGAGCCGGCTGGGCGCGCTGGAACGACGCAAGCCGGCTTTCCCCACCTGCCTCCCAGCTGGGAGGTGGGCGGGACGCATAGCCCGCTGGGCGTGCTGGAACAGCTGGGAGGCGGGTGGGGCGCACAAAGCCGGCTCGTGTTGTTCCAGCGCGCCCAGCCGGCTCTCTTATCTAACTGCTGAAAGTTAAAAGAGAAAGTGCCAAAGCAGGACTACAGCTGAACATCAAGAAAACAAAAGTAATGACTACAGGAGAATTACACAACTTTAAGGTTGACAATGAGGAAATTGAAATTGTTCAAGACTTTCTATTCCTTGGCTCCACCATCAACCAAAAGGGAGACTGCAGCCAAGAAATCAGAAGGAGATTGAGACTGGGAAGGGCGGCCATGAAGGAGCTAGAAAAGATTTTGAAGTGTAAGGATGTGTCACTGGGCACCAAGACTAGATTAATTCATGCCATCGTATTCCCTATTACTGTGTATGGGTGTGAAAGCTGGACAGTGAAGAAAGCTGATAGGAAGAAAATAGATTCTTTGAAATGTGGTGTTGGAGAAGAGTGTTACGGATACCGTGGACTGCCAAAAAAAAAAAATCAGTGGGTTATAGATCAAATCAAGCCTGAACTGACCCTAGAAGCTAAAATGACTAAACTGAGGCTGTCGTATTTTGGTCACATCATGAGACGACAAGAGTCACTGGAAAAGACAGTAATGCTAGGAAAAGTTGAGGGCAGCAGGAAAAGAGGAAGACCCAACAAGAGATGGATTGACTCAATAAAGGAAGCCACAGCCTTCAATTTGCAAGATCTGAGCAAGGCTGTCAAAGATAGGACATTTTGGAGGACTTTCATTCATAGGGTCGCCATGAGTCGGAAGCGATTTGACAGCACTTAACACACACACATCTATTATCTATGAATTCCTTTTGTTGTGGGAGCTGAGGGAGTTCATAGCCAGACATGTATGTTAGATGTTAGGAAGACAGACTTTAATGAATTCAGAGGCATGATGAGTCATTCCATGGCAAGAATGCAGGAAGGGGGAGGAGCAAGTGAAGGGCGGGCTCTCCTGAAACAAGAGCTCTTGCTAGCTCAAGCTTGATGTATCTGTTTTAATTGTTCACTGTTGTAAACCTCTTCGAGCTCTTAGCCAAAGAGAAGCAGTATAAAAATGATATATGGGTACAGATATATGCACACACACACACACATTTTCTGGTTTTCCACTTGGTTATGCTTTCTACTTAACCCCACAAGTTCACAGAATCATAGAATCGTAGAGTTGGAAGGGACCATACAGGCCATCTAGTCCAACCCCCTGCTCAATGCACGATCAGCCTAAAGCTTCCCTGTCAAGTGTTCATCCAACCACTGCTTGAAGACTGCCAGTGAGGGGGAGCTCACCACCTCCATAGGCAGGAAGTTGATCTTTACTGTCAAATACAAGTCACTGCCCAATGTAGGAAATAACCAATTTAGAAACAGAACATCTATTGTCTTAAGTACAAACAGAAAATAAAACTAAACGGGCCCAGCCACACCGTCAGAGCACCATCATAACAAAATAGCTAAACTTCAGCTCAGAGCTCTAGGTCTTTCATAAGTAGGGGTTATGCAGTTCATCTCTGAAAGACCTTGGCATGTAGGAAACACCCTCTTATTCATTCTTAAGAAGGATTGGGTCTGCCTACAGTTGGGGTATGTATGGGCCAAGTTAGATGAGAGGCAAATGGTTAGGGTCATAGGTAATTGGGTCTTTTTTGCATAGAGAGGTCTGTTCTTAGGGTTGCCAGGTCCTTTTTTGCTACCAGCGGGAGGTTTTTGGGTTAGAGCCTGAGGAGGGAGGGGTTTGGGGAGGGGAGGGGCTTCAATGCCATAGAGTCTAATTGCCAAAGCGGCCATTTTCTCCAGGTGAATTGATCTCTATTGGCTGGAGATCAGTTGTAATTGCAGGAGATCTCCAGCTAGTTCCTGGAAGTTGGCAACACTATCTGTTCTGGTCAAGGATCTCTTGTATCTATCTCACCTGGCCCTTTCTGTGTATTTTTTAAATGATTGGCAGGTGTAAACCTCATCCTCTAATGCAGCAAAGAAGGCAGGAAGCCTATCACAAGTGTGTATGGAAGGGGGAGATGCAGCGGCATGAACCTCTGGCTTTTGAGTGTCCACCCAGTAGCATGGAGTCCTTCCTCATCTTGCAGAGTATATAACTCTTTGTCCTAAGGTACCAAAGGTTATTCCAGGAGGAGGAAATTGACCAGCCCAACAATTTTGCTCTCACCCCTTGCCTTTTGCTAGCAGATTCAGGCAAACCTTTACCAGTTCCCACAATCAGGCTCATGCAAGAGAGCTGGAATTGCTTAGGCAAGAATATAAAATGAAAGCTCACTCCAAGCAATGCGACTAGTGGAAATTGCTGGGCAACTAACCAGAGAAATTGCTGGGCAAGTAATCAGGGACAAAGTATTTTGGTTAGGTGCCTGAAACACCTCATTGGCCCTCATTTATCCCCCATCACCCATCAGAAATGAAGTGTGTGGCTGCTGATATCTGGGCATTGCCAGAAAATGGTTGTGTCTTGGTCCAGCCAGAGGAAAGTTTATTTGTTCCCAAGGTTAATTAACAGGGGCCATTCAGTTCAGTGAGATTCACTGCATTCCAACTATATATCCTCAGAAGATAGATGTAACAACATCTGTTAGTCATAATACCTCAGTTGACCACCATGCATTCAGACAATAGAATAGCAAATGTTGAGGACAAGATTATCACCTTCTTGTCCAGTGAGTAACATGGTCACTACAGAAATCAGAAGTCTGGATCTTGCTCCAAACCCGTAAAGCAATCTGTATCATCATAACAATGGCCCCTTCCACAGCAAGGTTGAAACCTGTTGTCAATAGATACTCCTGCTCCTGTCTGTGTCCCAGATTTAAGCCTTTCCTGGAAAAAGGCACACAATTCAGAGCGTGATAGTGCTATTCCAAGTGATCCCTGAGGAATCAGAAAAACCATCCGATGGAAAAAAGATTTCAAACTTGCATTGCAATTGTAAGCCGTTTTACAGTTTTTTAAGTGGAAAGGGGGACTAAGAATGCCCTAAATAAATAATAAATAAGAAGACTGGAGTGTGGAGGGGTGTGGGCCAGGGTTTAGTTTACTTATGGGTGCCACAAAATGTATCATTTCTCATGTGTATGTTTCTGCAGCAACAACCACCCCGCTGTTTATCCTGAACGTAGCTCATCATTCTTGTTGTGCCACCCAGTACCACATCTTATTGTTAACTTTCTCCTTTTTATTATGTTTTACATTCAGATGCACATGCACTTGAATCTCTCTAAAGCTAATAGTAAAAATCTATGTGCACCTTGGGATGAATATATTATGTATAGAGTACCCATGACAATCACATTTTAAGCTGCTTGTATGGCCTACACTAGGCTTATTGGTAAGGCACTTAGTTACAGCATGCAATTCTCAGGTTCACAAACAGATTGCTGTTTCTCTGACTTGTCATTCTGTGTGGGACTTAGGTGAGCCTTGAGAGATTTTACACCTATTTCAAATGCACTCTCTGCTTGGAGTATATCAGCAACAGCTTGGAAAATGTCCATTGCCTTCTTCAAGTGTAAATGAAGCTGAATCCAAAGCAAAACAGAGGCAAGAGGTTCTAAATTTTAAAATCTTCTTCTGGAAACCATCATAACTTGATAATGATGTTGTATGGCTTAATGTAGGCCTACAGGAGTTATGACCCAATGTCAGGAGCAGGCCATGGGGATGGTTTGCGGTAGTCTGATTGTGCTGCTTCCAGGTGCTGTTGTGCTTCTGTCCAAGGCCAGTCTATGCCCCGTATTTAGTCTTCATAGATTCCCGAATCTATGAAGACTAAACACGGGGCATAGACTGGCCTTGGACAGAATAGCACAACAGCACCTGGAAGCAGCACAATCAGACTACCGCATACCATCCCCCTGGCCTGCTCCTGACACAGGGCATAGACTGGCCTTGGACAGAATAGCACAACAGCACCTGGAAGCAGCACAATCAGGCTACCGCATACCATCCCCATGGCCTGCTCCTGACGTTCTGCCCCCCTAAAGACCCCCCTCACCCTCCCACCGTGGGTTTGTGAGGGTAGGCGTCATGGAATTCTTGTACTAAGCGGGGGGCGGAGACATCACAGGCGCACACCCATTCATCCTGGGCGGGACCAAAATGTTTCCAGCGAACCAGGTACTGAAGGGTACCATAGCGAATGTGAGAATCCAGTATTTTAGCCACTTCAAAATGCCCTCCCCCCCCCCACCATTTCAGGCACTTCAGGTTGTGGTTAGGATGCCATTTTTGGGAAGAAACATACGGTTTTAAAAGACTGACATGGAACACAGGATGAATTCTGCGTAAGGACTTGGACAAGGAGAGTTCCACAGCCACTGGATTAATAATCTGGGAAATGGGGAACAGACCCACATACTTGGCACTGAGTTTATCACACGGGCGGGTGGACCGTAGGTTCTTGGTGGACAGACAGACAAGATCCCCCACTTTGCATTCCATACTGTGGGAGCGATGTTTGTCAGCCTGAGCCTTGTAACGCCGTTTGGCCCGCTCTAGATTTTTAACCAGCCATGGCCAGGATGTTTGAATTGAACGTACCCATCTGGCCACATCAGCTCCCCCCTCCTCCTCAGAAACATCAATATGACCAGCGGGGCCAAACTCTTTACCATGGACAACCTGGAAAGGGCTGAACCCCGTGGATTGGTGAACCGCATTATTATAAGCATACTCAGCAAAAGGCAACAGGTCTATCCAATCATCCTGATGGTAATTAACGTAACAGCGTAAATAGCATTCCAACACCGCATTCACCCATTCAGTTTGACCGTCTGTTTGGGGATGGAAGGCACTAGACAGTCCTTGTTCTACTCCAACCAATTTGAGAAAAGCCTTCCAGAATTTGGCCACGAAAGTTAACCCCCTGTCCATCACTATCTTGCGCGGAAAGGAATGTAGACGGAAGACATGTGACACAAAGAGGCGGGCCAATTTCGGGGTGGAAGGGATACCTGTGCAGGGTACAAGATGCACCTGTTTCGAAAATAGATCAGTAATCACCCAAAGAACTGTCTTTCCCCCACTAGGGGGTAGGTCCGTCATGAAGTCCATTGCAGTAACTTCCCATGGTTTGGAGAGAGTCTCTAACGGTTGTAACAGTCCGGGCGGTTTGCCCTGAGATCGTTCGGCCGCTGCACATATGGAGCAGCTGCGGATGAAGGAGTCCACATCTGACCACATGCTCGTCCACCAAAACTGTCTCCGTAGCAAATGCAATGTCTTGAGAAATCCAAAATGTCTCTTGGCGCCATGAACCAAACCCAAAACCTCCCCCCCGCAATTCTTTCGGAACATACAATTTAGAATCTTTGTACCAAAACTCCCCGTGTTTAATTAGAGTAGCTGGATGGATCTGCGAGGACAGTTCCGTTTGATAACTGCGAAGGAGAGTCTCCTTAAAGGAATCAGACAGTCCTTCCACCCCCTCCAGAGAGGAGTCGGCGGGCAGATTGACCGGGGACGGAGCCGACACAGGTGCAGGAAGCAACTGAACAGGGCGCTCGGGCCCCCGCACCTTGGGAACCATGGCTGTCAGTCGCTCAGGGGGAGGGGGAAGCGAGGTGGGCAGTGCTGCTGGCTCAGCCGGGCATGGGGCTTCCCCCCCATCGAAAGCGGCGGCGGTGGGGATCGGGTCCGAGAATGGGTTTATACAGCCAAAGTGGGCAACAGACCTCATTGGGCAGGGGTGAAGAGCGATTCTGTGGGCCGATCAACCTTGGTGGGATATTGGGGAAGTCTGGACAAAGCGTCAGCCAGGAGGTTTTGCTTCCCTGGTACATATTTTAGGACGAATCGAAATTGGGCAAAGAAGTCCGCCCAGCGTACATGCTTCGTGGACAGCTTGCACGCCCCAGTTAGGGCCTCTAGGTTTTTGTGATCGGACTATACTTCAAAGGGCACCTTGGAGCCTTCTAAAAACTGCCTCCACACTGTCAGGGCATGCTTTACCACAGCGACTTCCTTTTCCCAAACGTCCCAATTGAGTTCGGATTGAGTGAACTTTTTAGAAAAATAAGCGCACGGATGCAGGTGCCCATCCTCCCCCCGCTACAGGAGCGCACCCTCCCATCGCTACGTCGGAAGCATCTACATGCACAACGAATGGTTGATTGCAGTCCGGGTGCTGCAAAACAGGCTCGGAGGTAAAAAGCTGTTTAAGACTATCAAAGGTGGCTTGGCACTGGGGGGTCCACTCCACCCGGGCGTTGGGTAAGGTGGCTGTATTCCCCTTTCCCTTAGTCTTAAGGAGGTTCGTGATGGGTAATGCAATCTGAGTGAAATGTGGGAGGAACGCCCTGTAAAAATTTGTGAACCCGAGAAATCTTTGGACTTGTTTACGAGTAGAGGGTGGTTCCCAATCGAGCACCACTTGCACCTTTTCAGGATCCATAGTCAGTCCCTGGTGTGAGATAATATATCCTAGGAAAGTCAATTGCCACATCCATCTCTCATCTGATACAATTACTAATGCTGCTCTTTTTTTCTTCTTTTTAGGCATGCTTTACATGTGTTTGTTGCTTCCTATGTCTGCAGTTCCCTTCCTTCACACTGGTCGCCCCAATAGTTCATTGGCACAGACCATTATCGAGCTAACCCTAGTTAACTCTTCTCTGTGTTTACTGTTCACTGGGTGCCTGCCCACTCTGCTCACCAGCCATGCAACTCACTGCACTTGTGATATTTAACGGAAGTTTGAATGTTGAAACTAGAACTGTTCTGACTAGGGGTGCCAGGTCCCGGGAGGCTTT
The DNA here is from genome assembly GCF_029931775.1 of Euleptes europaea. Classification (NCBI taxonomy): domain Eukaryota; kingdom Metazoa; phylum Chordata; class Lepidosauria; order Squamata; family Sphaerodactylidae; genus Euleptes; species Euleptes europaea. The sequence continues at coordinate 35,223,240 of NC_079319.1, forward strand.
TGTGTTTAAGTGTGTGTGTGCAAGCGCGCCGATGGACACATGGCAATTCCGGTTTAGAACCGGAAGTGCCACCTCGCAAAGGGCCTTTACCTCTTAGTTTGAATGGTAAAGCGGCCCTTTACCGCTCAAACTAAGAGGTAAAGGCCCCTCGTGAGGCGGAACCTCTGGTTCTAAACCGGAAGTGCCCCGCGCATGTGCACGTTTGCCCGCCGACCCTCAGGTGGTCGGCAGGCAGATGGGGCAATTGCCGGGGGTTTGCCCGCCACCAGTGGGCACCTGGCAACCCTAGTTCTGACACCTTTCAAGAGTAGCAGCAATACCAGATGAAGCAACAGCAACAGAGATAATCCCTTTTTGTGAACTGTTGTCAAAATTATATTTATAATAAATGTCCTTACCTTTCTCCCCAATGAGGGCCCCAAGCAGCTTACCTTGTTCTCCTCTCCTCTGTTTCACCCTCACAAAAGCGCTGTGGGGTAGGTTAGGCTGAGAATGTGTCACTGGCCCAAGGTCACCCAGCAAGGTTCAGGGGCAGAGGAGGCCCTGGGTCTCCGAGATCCTAGTCCAACAATCTAACCATCACACCACACTGGCTCTAACAGCTCAGGGAAGTTCTTAAATATATGCCCTTTCTTTTTAAAAGGAGGGCATATTTCCCACCCTTCCTGACTGTGATGCCTTTTTCTCTCCAATGCGGACACAAAGTGGCTCCCATTGTTCTCCTGTCCTCCATTTCATCCTCAAAACAACAGCCCTGTGAGGTACACTAGGCTGTGAAGGTATGACTGGACCAAGGTCACCCAGCAAGCTCCTGTGGCAGACTGGGGATTCAAACCTTGTTTTCCCATATCCTAGTCAGATACTGTAACCACTGCAACATGCAGGTTCTGCTAAGTCAGGGAAGTTGTTAAATCCTCTTTATTTTGTATTTGACATTCTCCCTGTGTTACTGCATGTGTCCCCCTTCACATGTATCCTCACATACGTGTGGACTCTCCAAATTGGGTTTGGGACACTTACTCAGAACTGTGGCCAATTTGGGAGAATTAAGCACAGAGTCAAGGGTAACCCTATCCCTGTGTCCTCTGTCTGGCAAACTTGGAAAACTGACACACTTGCCAATTAGGGGGCGAGCAGAACGTGTGTTTTAAGGATCTTTATCTGGATAGCGTTCAAGCAAGCTCAAAATGCCTCTAATAGGCTACCATTTAGAATTTATTGAGGGGAAGGGGTACAGGAATTGAAAAGGAACTCAGGCATATGAACAGTGAGGTTGCATTGGGAAGGGTGTGCCTATGAAGAGTTACATGAGAAGGGAGAAAGAGAAAATAAAAGAGAGCCAAACCTTTGGCAGAGTGGGAATTCTACACCAGAGAATGGCCACAAGAAAGAGTGGAGGGGGGTGGTTGAAAGAAGGGGAAAGAGGTTTTTGAGAGAAAAGGAATGGACAGAGAAGGAGTGTTCCTAACCTTGGTTTGCTGAGCTGGGTAGCATATATTTTCTGTTTCAATGATCCAGAGACTGACAATACAGGACTTAAGGTAGAGCTGTCAAAGACCCGTAGGAAATAATGAGAAAGTAAGGCAGCAGAGGGACACATCTGTGTGGCAAGGAAATGTCCCAAAATTTCAGAGAAAAAGTGGCCTCTGTGTCCGTAGAGGGAATGAGACTCCAAAATTGTGGCTGGTAGAGCAGCAATAGTTATAGGAGCCAGCACAAAAGAATATCAATGAAATAATTGTAAAGTACAGGAACTCATGGTGAGCCCTGGACAGGAATCTATGAATTTCCTGAGTTGGGTGTCCCCACAAGGAAACAAAAGGTGATGCATTCAGGCAAGGTGGACAGGGTTTATGTATGGCTGAAGCAGGCTTGTAGGCCAGGAAACATTCAGGTAAGGTCAGTAAAAGGTAATCAAGACCACCTGGCTGCTTGATCGTAATTGGATTTTTTACTCAAGGAAGACTTGTGTTTGCTGGAGAAATTACACTGATAGATCGAGGTAGGTGCCCGGTTTTGCAAGCTCCTGTGCCAATGGGGTAGGCATGCGTATGTCCCATCAGTGAACCAGTCTCCTGCCCAAGGTTTTGGCCACTTGTTAGCATAGCCAAAGCAGAGCCTTGACCTCACCTTCTCTAAAGTCTGGTGTTGTTAGTTCCTAAAATTTCTGCCAAGACAAATTTAGCCAAGATAGAGTCAGAGCAGAAAGCACATACCTAGGAAGGGGGTCCTTGGTTACAACTGTCTGAGCTGCCTGCACCTGGCTGACCTCTCATTAACTAAACCCTTGCTTCTAACAGCAAACAGCAGAGGATTGTTCTGGAGCTAATCTGTGTCAAGGTATGTTGATTCCCCTTGCATATTTCGCACTGCTGGTCTCATCATCGCCTTGCAGCTAGTGGCCAGTTTTGAGGAGTTCAGTTTCATTTCCTGTAGAGTTATGCCCACCACAAACAAAGATCCTGCGCTTTCATTGCAAATAGCATGAGGGGAGGGGATTTCTCAACACAACGTATGACAGGATGTTCTGATGCCCTTTGGATCCAGCACTGCAACTCTCACAATCATCCTGAAGCTGGTGGCCAATTTTGAGGCATTTGGCTTTATTTTCTGGTGAGTTATTCCTAGCACCAGCAGGAGGTTTTGGGGTGGAGCCTGAGGAGGGCAGGGTTTGGTGAGGGGAGGGACTTCAATGCCATAGAGTCCAATTGCCAAAGCGGCTATTTTCTCCAGGTGAACTGATCTCTATCGGCTGGAGATCAGTTGTAATAGCAGGAGGTCTCCAGCTAGTACCTGGAAGTTAGCAACCCTATTTCAGCCACTACCACTACTTAGCAACTTTAAACCCAATCACTCTTGAAAACGTGCTGCTGTGATGAGAAACAAAGCTGATGCATATCTGAGCTTCACAACACAAAACCAAGAGATAGCTTTGTAATTTTTTCCATTTGGGTGCAAACTTTTGTTGGTTTTTCTAACATGTTGTTTGTTTTTGAATTCATTTCATTTTCATTTAGTTTGAATGGAAAACACATTTCTGGCTGTGACTTCAGCGTTTCCCATCCAATTTTGATAAACTTCTCAGGGATTATACAGCCTGACTGAAACATGCTGCCTGCCAAATTTCAGATGCAGCGAAGAAAAGATACCAGTTTTATAGGCAATTTAAAGCAAAATATTTTCCTGAAATAAGAGATCTGTTTTGACAATGTACTGATTGATTGCTTCCTATATATCAGTTTCCTATCTCTTGATCTCTTGTGGCTCTCTCTCTTTGACCTCCATCTGACCATATACATCAAAAATTAAAAAAATTGTTTTTCTTTGGTGATTACTTCTTTTTTCCTGTTTGCTTTGATGACTAATGGGTTGTTCCTTGAATGCCCATAGGGCAATAACGACCATCACAGGGCAATATAGGGGCTACTTTTAACAAAGTATTCGTCATTATCATCATCATCTGTCAAGTTGTAACCAAGTTATGGAGACAGCATGAAGGTACTCCATGGGATTTTCAAGACAAGAGATGAGCAGAGAATTGCCTACGACTGAAACTATTAATAGTAAATTATTATTAATAATATTACTCATACAACCCCCCCTTAAATGTATTTGACTTTTCTACTGTACAAGAATGCTCCTCTCTGTTTTGGGGCACATAGTTTCATGGAGAAATATTTTGCAAAGAGTCAACAGCCTTTCCTGAATGTGGCCAAGCCTCCTTGGTTTCCTGTAGCTACCTGTGTATTAGAAGGTCATTCTTAACATTCTCCATGCAATCATGGGAATATAGAAGGGTCAGGACTATTCTTGTATTTGGGAAAGTTCATGTGTGTTTTGTATAATCTTTTTGAGTCTTTTTTATTTTGATAGCACCGCTCATTTGAACACCTTGAGCTTCCCCAAGCTAAGGTTTAACAAACAGCCAGTGCAGAAATCATTCTTCATATTGCCAGTTCTCTCAGCGATATTAAATAGTATAAATATACCCCAAAGGGGCTCTGTTCCGTTAAATGACCACAGAGCCAATAGCAGTGGATCCTCTAGGTGGATGTACACATTATGTTTTTTTGTTTGTTTGTTTTTTGCATAGGGGATCAGATTAAAAAACTTCCAGCCACATATATCTGCTCCTTAGATTGCCTTCCAATTTCCAACTGAAATACAACGGACTTCTCACTGAGAAAGAAATCTCACAGTCAAAGGATTCAAGATATTGAAAAGATTTATATGTGAAATTAAAGTCTTCACTTGAATCAAGATCTGTATTTGAAACAAATGGCATTTTAAAGCATTGGTACAAAGGTCTTTTGCAGCAAGCAAACATGAGTAGCAACTTCAAGATGTACAAGGTAGTAATGAGTGGTCTTTAATGTTACCCAAGAGCCTCACATTTAGTAACTCATTCATTGAGGCCAAGTTGCACCTGGAAGGAAAATACTGGAGTACAGTGTCTCTACTGCCTCAGATGCACATATAGAATCCTCCATATTCAGAACTGACCATGTCACCTCCAGTTGTATGAGCATGGAAACATTCTACAGGCATCCGTGTGCACTATTCCCATTGAGAAATAGTAGATCTCTCCAGAGGCGCCTGCAAAATCACAGACCGTTTCCCATTTTCTGATGGGAGGGGTCTGATGGGTCACAACTCTTCTCATGTGTAGGGTTGCCAACCTCCAAGTGATAGTTGGAGATCGCCCACTATTAGAACTGATCTCCAGGCAACAGAGAAAATGGCTGCTTTGGGAGGTGGACTCTATGGCATTATACCTGAAACGAACCTGAAACAAGCATAAGCATTTCAAACATGACACGTTAGATGGTGTAAAAGCCACAACACTGGAGCATACTTATAGTGATAGGCAGCAAAACAGTAGTATAGGCCACATAGGGTTGCCAACTTCCAGGTACTATCTGGAGATCTCCTTCTATTACAACTGATCTCCAGATGATAGAGATCAGTTCCCCTGGAGAAAATGGCCACTTTGGCAATTGGACTCTATGGCATTGAAGCCCCTCCCCTCCCCAAACCCCGCCCTCCTCAGGCTCCACCCCAAAAACCTCCCACTGGTGACAGAGGGACCTGGCAACCCTAAGGCCACAGCCCTTATCCTTTTACCAATGCAACTTTCTTAACCATTTCTTGACAGTACAGTTCTATTTCCCTGTGCAAAAAAGCATTCTGGAAGAATCCTGTTTTCCATAGTTTGCAGAAAGCCAGGAGAATTGGAGCCTTCCTAACCTCATCCGGCAAGCCACTCCACAAGGTGAGAGCCACAACAGAGCACCCATGGGTACTTTCAGTTTTTTTTAGTGGAGCTAATGAAGCGAGAAGACACAGAAGCAGGGTTGCCAGCTCCAGATCTCTGTCGCCTGGAGATCAGTTGTGATAGCAGGAGATCTCCAGCCACTAACTGGAGGATGGCAACACTAATGAAAGGAGTTTTTTTTTTCTCCACTTGCTTTATGAGTAGGAGAGGAGTGATAAGCAGTCCTGGTCTTCGGACTGGTTAGGGTGTATAGGCTGGCAGGAATAGTATGGGCTACTAGCATAATGGCAATCACCCTTGAGATGAAAGGTGTTTTCCAAGTAGGGATGCCAGGTCCCTCTTCACCACCGGTGGGAGATTTTGGGGGTGGAGCCTGAGGAGGGCTTGGTTTGGGGAGGGGAGGGACTTCAATGCCATATTGCCAAAGCGGCCATTTTCTCAAGGGGAACTGACCTCTATCAGCTGGAGATCAGTTGTAACAGCAGGAGATCTCCAGCTATTACCTGGAGGTTGGCAACCCTAGTTCCAAGCCAGTTGATCATTGGCACGATGGCTGAGATGGGTGGGGGTGAGAAGGGGACCCCTTGTGCTGAAACGTATCAATCAAACCCTTAGGTGCTTTACAGCATGGGGGGATGGGGGAGAGGTAGCTTGGTGCACAGTAAAAAAAATTGATTAATAATGTATAAATTCATCTTTCCTTGAATAAACTTCATTTAAGCCAAACTTTGTGTCTTGTGTCTTCATTTTGGGGCGCAGGGAACAATTTCCCCAACGGCAGTCTGGTGATATAGTCTAGGTTCGGTTCACAGTGTGCTGACCTGTTTGTGTAAATTGCCTTGTAAAGGCTGATAAGGCTCCCGGTGGGTTGGGGCATTTCAGGCCTACTGTGCTTGCTTCAGATACCCTCCTCCAGCCTGCTACTCTTATGACACACATGAAACAATTTATTTTCAGTCAGGCAGCCTCACTTGAAGTCACTGGTGCAGTGAACCTCCCAGAGGCACAAACCTGATTCTATATATCAAACAAAATTATAATTAAGGGAACATAATCATCAGAGGCAAAACATAAATTAACCTACCTTTGTTTCATAGCAGACATCGCCGGATTTGGGTAAGCCAAATCAGGTACACAGAGCTGTCATGAATATCTTTAGAAGTCCCTTTAGATTTCTGTCTTACGTTTCATTTCATCCTGAAAAGCGATCTTAACACTTAGTATTTGCTGCATTGCTTTCTCCCCACAAAGTGTGTTTTGTTTGCCTGAAAATGTTTGTGTCAAAACTAGCAGATGAACCCTTTGCCTCCCCTCAATCTTTGAAAACCATGGCTTGGATACAAATGGCATCAAAAACCACGAGCAGAACAAAAAAATTGTCACTAGCCCTATTCCCCTATATGCCTGGGCAAGAATTCTAGATCAATTATCACACTTGAGGTCACACAAGGAAAAGAACATTTTTCTTTTTTTTTCTTTTTTGGATCTGGTTTCATTTTTGTCACCAAGGCCGCAATGCAAAGTGTTAGACAGCAGTTTTGTGAGCAGAAGATTGCTTTCACATAAGAAAGGGCATTTTTAGATCTAAGGCTATGTCTGGATATTGATGTTCAGAGCCACACTTTCTACTAATTACCTATGGGTAATTAGTCAAGAACAATCTTGATTGCCCTGGCTGATGGAAGTAGTAGTAGTAGTAGTAGAAGTAGTAGTAGAAGAAGAAGAAGAAGAAGAAGAGTTGGTTTTTATATGCCGACTTTCTCTACCACTTAAGGCAGAATCAAACCAGTTTGCAATCACCTTCCCTTCCCCCCCCACAACAGAAACCTTGTGAGGTAGGTGGGGCTGAGAGAGAGTGACTTGCCCAAGGTCACCCAGCTGGCTTTGTATGTAGGAGTGGGGAAACAAATCCAGTTCACCAGATTAGCCTCTGCCGCTCATGTGGAGGAGCGGGGAATCAAACCCGGTTCTCCAGATCAGAGTCCAACGCTCCAAACCACTGCTCTTAACCACTACACCGTGCTGGATACACCATATTCGCTAGAGCTGGTCAAATGCAGTGTGTGCCACAGCAGCTACTTGAGCTTTCTGAATAACTGGATCCAGAAGAACCTCCAAGGTATGAACCTGATCGTTTTAGGGAAGTGCTACCCCTCAACAAACTGGTCCACTGAGTGAATCCCCTAGCATAACCTCTTTTTCTCTCACTTCATCTACTCTCCTGTACCAGTAGAGATTTGCCTAAAATGTAATGGATTTAGTTTTAGTGCGTCAGGTGGTGTACCTTTTTAGTGGGGGCAATTGTTCCCAGATTATATTACTTATTATTTATGCTGCTCACTTGGTTCTATTTATATGAAAGTTGTTTTAGCTGCAATCTGATTGTAATGACTGTTAATGATTACAGTTTTAATGAGGGTGGGTATAAGAGTTGTGGGGTCCAAACCTGGATAGTCCCAGGCTAGCCTGATCTCATCACGTCTCAAAAACTAAGCATGCATGGCCCTGGTTAGTACTTGAATGGGTGACCTCCAAGGAATACCAGGAGCATGACGCAGAGGCAGGCAATGGCAAACCACCTCTGAATGTCTCTTGCCTTGAAATCCCTACAGTCACCATAAATCAGCTGTGACTTGACAGCACACACAAAAAAATGAGTTGTGGGGAAGAAATTGCTGAATAAAATTAATAAATAAATGAAAGAACCTTCCTGATATATGTTACTCTCACGTAAATGAATATGTCTCTTGAAATCTATTTTTAAAAAATCAGAACTAAGAGCTTTAATAAATCAGGGGAGGCATAAGAACAATGTGAAAATCTTGCCCCACTCCAAATCACCCTTTTCAGGATTTCTTGAATACTTGAGAAAGCTCATTTCCTCTCCCCTCTCTTTTTAAACATGCAACTGATATTCAAGAAAGCCAGCGTGATGTAATGCTTAGTGTCAGACTAGGATCTGGGAGATCCAGGTTTGAATCACCACTCTGCCATGGAAACTTGTTGGTGTGGTGTAGTGGTTAAGAGTGGTGGTTTGGAGCGGCAGACTCTAATCTGGGGAACCAGGTTGGATTCCCCACTCCTCCACATGAAGCCAGCTGGGTGACCTTGGGCCAGTCACAGTTCTCTTAGAGCTCTCTCAGCCCCACCTACCTCACGGAGTGTCTGTCGTGGGGAGAGGAAGAGAAGGTGATTGTAAACTGGTTTGATTCTTTCTTAAATGGTAAGGAAAGTCGGCATATAAAAACCAACTCTCCTCCTCCTCCTTCTTTGTAACCTTGGTCCAGTCACACACTCTCAGCCTCAACCCTGGCGAGTATTTGGATAGGAGACCTCCAAGAAATACCAGGTCATGATGTGGAGGCAGGCAATGGCAAACCACCTCTAAATGTCTCTTGCCTTGAAAACTCTACCATACATGAGCTGTGATTTGATGGTATACACACACACAAAAAAAAAAAAAAAACCTGCCCTACCCTGGATAGCCCAGGCTAGCCAGATCTTATCAGATCTTGGAAACTAAGTAGGGTCAGCCCTGATCAGTATGCGGAAGGGAGAACAACAAGAAATACCAGGGTCATGCGGTGGAGGCAGGCAATGGCAAATCATCTCTTGCCTTGAAACCCCTACCAGGTCACCATAAATGAACTGTGACTGGACGGCAAAAAAAAAAACCCAAAAAACCAGGACACTCAGCTGCTCTCAACATTTGGAGCCTGACGAGGCAAATTCAATCCTTATCAGGGAGTGCCATTTCTTTTCATTAATCTGCAAAGTCATCATTTTCTGCATAGCTGCAGAGTCCTCACTTTACTTGAGATTCTGCATTCGGCCTTTTTCGTTGTTATGCTTTACAGTGCTACACACATGCTACACACAATCATCCCAAATACATGCAGTCATCGTTTTGTCTAAAAGCTGCACTGCAACACAGACCCCGTTCCTGGTTTGCATGTACTGACGGGGAAAACACACACATTGCCACTTTCAGAAAAACCATGGTGGTTGTGTGTATCGGGAAGAATGTGTACAGCACTCTCTCCCCACTCATGTGGCAAAACACGACAACTGAAAAGGGCTATAGTAGGAATTACATTCTGACTTCCACAAGAGTTAAGTGGTTCACCCAACAAAACGTGCAACTGAAATTCATACCATAAAATAATAAATATTTTGGGGACAATGAGTTCCGTAATGCAAATTAACAGACAGGTCTAATGAAGAGCCACTACCATGTAATGTTTCCCATATTAATACACACTTTGCCCGCCATCTGAAGGCCAACAGAGATGGGGTAAATAGCAAACTTTCCTTGGAAAGGAGTTTTGTATCTTTTGTACCAGGGAGGAGAAAGCCCCGTTCACTGCGAAGTGAAAACTACAAGGCACTGATGAGTAGGGTTGCCAACTGCCAGGCAGTAGCTGGAGATCTCCTGCTATTACAACTGATCTCCAGCCGATACAGCTCAGGAGAAAAATGGCCGTTTTGGCAATTGAACTCTGGCATTGAAGTCCCTCCTCAAACCCCACCCTCCTCAGGCTCCGCCCAAAAAATCTCCCGCCGGTGGCGAAGAGGGACCTGGCAACCCTACTGATAAGGATGTCACTACCAGACTTTGTGTAAAGAAAGCCCTTGAATTCCTCAGTATTGGGATCAGCCAGGCTGGATCAGATCAAAGCCCCATCTAGTCCCTTATTCTATTCCCAACATTGTCCAGCGTCTAGGAAGCTCACACAACCAGTGCACAATGTTTTTCACATTTGAGTTTACACCCTCAGTTCTGTGAGGTAAATTATATTAAAAGACAAGAAATCGTTTACATTGACCAACAGACCTCATGGCTGAACAGAGATGTGGCATCTAGTTCATTCACAGCACACTGGCCCTTTAAGAACAAAAATATACTCAAAGGACAAAAGTGTTCCTAAAGGGCAGCTACGGCTCCTATCTCTGTCTTTTGGATACTGAATAGCACACCTGCTGGGTTTTTACGCAGGAAGCCAATCGAGCCCTCCATTTTGGCATATTTCTAAACAATGCCTGACATTGCGGACGCTCTGTGCTCAGCATTGCATTTTCATCATGTTCTGATCCGTGCCCACGAATTACACCAAAGGTCATATTTAGTGTATGCGAGAGAATATATTTTATATCTAAGAGCACACGTATGTACATATTTCATGCAAATGCCATACAATCACCCTTTTAAAACGTCACTCTAAAATACACAATCAAATGGCCGATTGGGAAGCAAATTTAAAACTCTGGTTAACAAGACATTCGGTGAAGCCTGCTGAACCTTTATAAAATACAAATTAACAGAAGTGTATTTGAATTGTTAAAATGAACATTGCCTTTCAAATTGGTTCCTGACTATTTTCTTATTATCATAAATATAAGAAAGCTATTGTTACAGCGCCACCTAGTGGACAGACAGACAGATAGCAAGAGAAAATGAAAGCCTTTGTAAAATTCAATGAGACGTAACTCTCCAACAAAGTAAGATGCGTAGGATTGTAGCCTAACGGTGGGAGCCCATGTACACTTGCTGAGTCCCACTAAGCTCTATGGGGATTGCTCCCAAGTAAGTATGCATAGGACTTCATCCTAAATATGGCTAGATGCTGAACTGCTAGGGAAAGCTGCAGTACAATGCAATATTTATTTGTATTCTCTCCTACCCTTTTTTTCTTTGTACAGAACATTCAGTCTAAGCAAGAGTTCTAGAGAGCTCAAAAGTTTCCATATTGGTTTGTGGTACACACTGTTTTGTGATCTTTCCACCAGTCCCAATAAAAGGTATTACACGACTTCTGGTTTTAGAATTTTTCTGAGGACAAATCTTTGTGAACCTTCATGTTCCCGCTAATATCCATGAAGCAGGACCCAAGCATTTCTGATGAACAACAAAAATATGTAATAAAACCTCCTCCTTTCATCTCCATTGAAAGAGAATGACAGGCTTTAACCATTACCTTCATGTCTGAATGTTACTCCCCTTTTTTTTCACCTATATGAATTACACATTTGTCTTTTTGAACTCATATGTAGGAAATTTTGGAGCAGAAGGGTGGGAAGGCACATTAATAATATTGCCTAAAACAGAGAGAAAAATACTTCCAGTACTATCATCAAAACTCTAGCAAAGTATAACAGGATGTTGTATAATAGAAACTCCTTCTATGATATGGTAAACCCATTATAATGGAAAATTAGATAAAATCAAAGTCCTCCGTATCCTCAACTAATGATTAAGAAAGTTTCAGCAAAACATGTCCTTTCCCCATCCCCACCTTCCTCAGCCATTGTTTCAGGAGAAAAGATTTAAAATCCTATTTTTAATAATACTTTTTCCAAAGCATAGCCACACATTTTCTTTTTGCTAGAAAAATTACACATTCTTGTGGTATCTTCAAGATTAAAATTTACATGGCAGGACTTTCCATATGCAAAAGCCTACTCCATCATACACAACTTTTTTCAAATGTACCTTAAACAGGCAGACTGCCATAAGGTGTGCATGCATACATCCCAGGTATCTGAAAGGGGAAAAGGTTTTGCCTCAGTTACTGAAGCATCCTTTATGAGGGGTTTTCTGTATTCACGAAAATGAAGTTTCATCCCATTTTGGAAGGGCAAAAGTTTCAAAATTTACGTTTAACTATCTAGGAGATGTTGACAAGTAAAATACAGCCCCTAGCTTGAATTTTAATGGCAGCCTCAAACACTTTGGTATCATGAGAGCAGCATATCTGACTGTCAGACATTCATTACATTTTTGGAAATTATTCTATCTTAATGCTCCTGTCAGTGCTTAGGACGAGCACTCAAGTTCAAATTTCAACTCAAATGGGGTTATGCGCTCTTCACTATTCAGAATTTGGAGGTGGTTCATAAGAAAAAAACTTCCAACCACAGATTGGGGCAACATATGTACAGCCAAGAATTAGGCTCACGTAAAAAAATTTCGCTGACGGGCAGAATAACCATGAATGCTACAGAGAAGAGTTCCAACTAAGCAGGAGCTTCTAGAGGAGCATCACCTTCTCGTATCTTCCCACTTTGAGCACCTTGCCCATCCTGCTGGGGACACAGGAGGAGGAGGAGTTGGTTTTTATATGCCGACTTTCTCTACCATTTAAGGGAGACTCAAACCGGTTTACAATCACCTTCCCTTCCCCTCCCCACAACAGACACCCTGTGAGGTGGGTAGGGCTGAGAGAGTGTGCCTGGCCCAAGGTCACCCAGCTGACCGTGTGTAGGAGTGGGGAACAAATCCAGTTCACCAGATTAGCCTCCACCACTCATGTGGAGGAGTGGGGAATCAAACCCAGTTCTCCAGATCAGAATCCACCGCTCCAGACCACCGCTCTTAACCACGACACCACACTGGCTCTCAGAAGAAGATCTCACAACAAATTTTATGACACTCCCTTTAGTTCAATAGTATATTGTTTTCCACACATTATGCCCTCCCCTTGGTCTTCCCAAACCTTGATTCAGTTCCAGGGTATCCTCTCTTATGAGGTTGCTATAAGGGATTATGAGGGAGGGGGGGACGTGGCCAATGCAAAATTTGATAAACAAAAGCCAGACTTTTTTGCTATCTTACTTACCATTTCACCCTCCTCCTCCTCCTCCACAGCTCAACACATGCTCCAATTGTCCTTATTTGCCTGGGAAAGTTTCCTGGTACTTCGAACAGCAACGACCTTAACTCAAATTAGCAACAAAGCCTAACAGAGACTCAATGCTTTCCAATGTTCCCCAGAGATATCAGCCTCTGCCTGGCCAACAGAGATGGGTCAGTGCTTTCTTCTGAACCCACAAGCCTCCCTGTTCTCTCTCTCTCTCTCTCTCTCTCTCTCTCTCTCTCAATCTCTCTCTCTCTCTAACTTCCAAAGTTTCTGCTTGCCCAGATAGCAAATAAGATTGAATATGTTTGTATGATGGATCGTATTAGAAAATACTTAAACTGAAAGAGGACTAAAAAGCAGGTTGTAAAGTTAAGCATAAATAAAAGTAAATGGCAACATATCACTGTTACAGACAGTTCACTAACATATTGACTTCAGGAGTGGAGGATTTTTATTTTTAATCACAGCATTATTACACCAGATAAACCATAGATTGGTTTGAGGAGGATGCTTATAGAAAAAAATTGTTAAGGCTCAAAAAAGATGGGTAGATTCTTGTAGGTTATCCGGGCTGTGTGACCGTGGTCTTGGTATTTTCTTTCCTGGTGTTTCGCCAGCAGCTGTGGCAGGCATCTTCAGGGGAGTAACACTGAAGGACAGTGTCTCATTTTATTGAAAGCCTTCGACAATAAAATGGGTAGACCTCAGCTTGCAAATAATCATCTCTATATTTAATAGTGAAATCTGGCCCCCATCTGTGGATACCTAAATCCAAGGCCACACCAATGTTTAACATATTTTTCTGCAAACTTGGGAAACCGCCTAGGATGCACAAATTCTGGAATCTTAACAAAAATTTATTGGAGGGTTTAAATCCCCCCCCCCCAATATGAAAAAGTGTTGTCTGCAGACAAAGCACTTATCCTTGCGAGCTGCAGTGGAAACTGGCGGTGGTGGCTGCAATAGAGCCTAGTGGCTGGGAGCTGTGTGGAGCTTGCTGCCACCATTGCTGATGGGTAGGGTTGCCAGATCCCTCTTCACCACTGGGAGGTTTTTGGGGTGGAGCCTGAGGAGGGCAGGGTTTGGGGAGGGACTTAGAGTCCAATTGCCCAAATGCCATAGAGTCCAATTGCCCAAACTGCCATTTTCTCCAGGTGAACTGATCTCTATCGGCTGGCGATCAGTTGTAATAGCAGGAGATCTCCAGCTAGTACCTGGAGGCTGGCAACCCTACTGATGGGGGGACGAAGCCTTGGCAGACCCAGTGGCTGAGAGCCATGCAGGGCTCACCATCAATGTGGGGGGAGAAGGCTCAGAGGGCCTGGTGGCTGGGAGTCTCATGGGGCTCACTGCCACCGCCATCTTCAACAGTGTGGGGGGAAAGCCATGATGGGCTCACTGAGGAGCTACATGGGGGAGCTACTTTGGACTCACCACCATTGATGGTGGGAGGGATAAGCCTTAGCAGGCTTCATGTCCAGGAGCTGCACAGGGCTTGCCACTGCCATCGCTGATGGCCCAGCAGCTGGGAGCTGCATAGTGCTCACCACTGGTGGGGTGATGGTGGGGGGAGAAGCCTTGTCAGGCCTGGTGGCTGGAACAACACATGGCTTTCTGTTGCTGTTTTTGTCAACAATAGTGGGGGAGGGAGAATCTTTGGTGGGTTCAATGGGTGGGAACCATGCAGGGATCACCACCGTTGACTGGGGGAGGGAGCCTCAGTGAGTTTGGTGGCTGAGAGTTGCGCAGGACTTGCCAGTGTGGTTATTGATGGGAAGGAGAAGCCTTGGTGATGGGGCTTGCTGGTGTCGGGGGAGGGGGGAGAAGCTGGGCCTGGCGGCAACAACTGGGGGGAATAGAGCTAGGAGGTTAATGGATTCAGTGAGGGTTGCGGCAATGGGTGGGAAAAGAGGCATGGCAACCCCAGTGTCGGCTGCGAAGGGGGGGACTTCAACAGGCTGAAGCCTGATGGCGGGCAGGAGCTGCGCTGGCAGTGAAATTGTGGATTATCAAGTGCCAGAACAATCAGTGCTACTTTAAAAAAATATTCACTTGTCTGTGGTGTAAGACATCTGTTTGTAGTAAAAGCTGTCCTTAGCAAAGGTGTGCTGAAGGAAATGGAAGTATAAACCAAAAACATTTAAGGGAGTTTGACTCAATGTTACCAACTGTGCAGATAACCAACATCCAACCTTGCAAAGCCAATATCATTGGTTTCGCATTTGTAGGGATGAGCAAATGGTTTCTTTTTTGTCAGGTGTTTTGATTGGATAGCCTGTTGGGTATGTGCTGGAGAAACATGATATTAATCTTGCTCTGTGTGGAAGCTCACTTAGTGGCCCTCAGCAAGTCACCTTTTTAACCTAGCCTACCTTGCAGGGATGTTGTACGCTGTACTGAGCACTCTTAATGTCCTTCAATCTGAATGAGGTGGATTAAGGTATATGTTTAGCTCTCCCATGAAAACTCATGAATAGAAAAGTGCTTAGTTTTGGATTGATTATACAACATAAACCTTCTAAAACAGTAACAGCCTTTCGTAATGGACACCCTAATAATTTAGTTCTATTGCCATTAATGTGGAACGATATATTATTCCACATGCCCACAAACGCACAGAGGCAAGCTGTCAAAGGTATTTCTAGAAATCAGCAAAAGCTACAGTTTTGAAAACTGCCATTTTTCCTTTGCCTGTCTCATCTCTCTCTGGTGGGGGGGGGGGAACCTCCTCAACATAAATAGAGCATTTGCTGTTGTCTTTCTACTAAAGCTTTCAAATTTAAGAAATAGTAGATGCCTGTCTAGAGAACCCTAAAATTGTTTTAGTTACTGATGTATGGATGACTGATAAATGTCATCTTTTCTGCCTACAGTGCATTTGGCATCCCGTCTACCGACATTTGTCTATAGCTGACCTGATTCTGCATTTTTCGTTTGCATGAAGCTTTTAGAATTTTAGCACTCCAAAACTCGAGATTCCATGGCACAAAAAATAAACGCTTTCTATCCTTTCTGCGTTAGGCTAGGAGGGAAGATTTGTACTAAGGCTCAAAATAACCAGATGCATTGCATAACTTTCCAGTTGAAATCACAATTATTTCCTTTGTTTTATGTTCTCGCGTCCTCTCACAGATCAAAGGAAATGGGAAAAGAGGGAAATAATTAACTAATTTCACCCAAATATATTTGTTTCTGAAAACAGTGCAACTGTGTTCATTGTTTACTGCTTATGACCAAACTTGTATTAAAGGCTATAAAATAAGTCATGTTTTTATCAAGAGCTTTGAAACTGCAACTAAGGAGCAAAATATGGTTGTTATCCAGAAACTTGTGGGGTGGGGGGAGTTTTGGCTGCTGCTGGGCTTCTGCTGTAGAAAGAGGAAATCAATTAAACTGCTTCCCTTCTTCAGCTGGTGGAACTAAGTTATGCCAATGGAAAACTATCTTTGGATTCAATCCCACGTAAACACCAGAGATTAAAATAAATCTGTGGGTAATGAGACCAGAGAGAGCCAATGTGGTGTAGTGATTAAGAGCAGTGTACTCTAATCTGGAGAACCGGGTTCAATTCCCCATTCCTCCACACGAAGCCTGCCGGGTGACCTTGGGCCAGTCACAGTTCTCTCAGAACTCTCTCAGCCTACCCAAAGGCAGGCAATGGCAAACCACCTCCAAACACACATGAACACATGAAGCTGCCTTATACTGAATCAGACCCTTGGTCCATCAAAGTTAGTATTGTCTACCCAGACCGGCAGCAGATCTCCAGAGTCTCAGGTAAAGGTCTTTCACATCACCTGCTTGCCTAGTCCCTTTAAGTGGAGATGCCTGTTATTGAACCTGGGACCTTCTACATACCAAGCAGATGCTCTACCTCTGAGCCACAATCCCTCCCCATTCTCACTTGCCTTGAAAATCCTACAGGGTTGTCAAGTGACTTGACAGCACTTTCCACCACCAGTGAGAACAGAATAACTAATTTAGGTGTGGCAAAGAAAAGAAAATTGGTCTTGTGCCTCATTGCAGTTACAGCTCAGGTGAAAAATCAAAGGGATGGAAAGCCAGTGTAGTGTAGGGGTTAGAGCATCAGCCTAGAATCTGGGAGAACTGGGTTCAAAAATCCCCACTTGACCGTGAAGCTCAACAGGGGACCTTTAGCTTGTTACTCTCTGTCAGCATCCTGTACCTCACAGGGCTGTTGTGAAGGCAAAATAAGAACCAGGCACTGAGCTCTTTGGAGGAAGATTGCATAAAACACACACATACACAGGGGTGGGGAAAGAGAATCATAGGTAACCTCCAAATTTTGCAAAAGAAACAGTAACCAGTTGTGTCAAGAACCTTTTTCTGTATTGGGACTACTATGAATTACTGCCAAGCAGAAATGACATTTCCCTTTTTAAGTATATAAAGATACTGACTGGTAAAGATTCTGCTTCTGAATTGCTACTCATACTCTGGCTTTTTTAAAATTTGATTTTTTATTTTAAATTTTCAGAAAGAACAAACAAACAAACAAACAAACATGACAATCTCAATCATTCACATATATACAGTGTAAGCAATCATACTCTGGCTTTTTAAAATGTAGGAGCTCTCCTAGCAGAAAAAAAACTCCTGTAGCCACTCTAAATAAGTATGAAAATCCAGGCATAACCCTACTGTATATTAGCTGATCAGATGTACAGCAGCATTAATGTAGTCCACTTTATTCATATTAGTGTTGGGACCACAGGTCTCAGCTCAATCATCAGCTTGGGATGTTAGATGAAATTGTTCACTTACAAAATAAACAAGCTTTCTTGACAAGTGATTTTCTAAAAGTTAATTCCTAGTTCATAATGATGGCAAATATGCGCCAGTGATGCTGAGGATTTGTACGTAGTCTTATTCGGAATTATAGTTTGACCTGGTACCATGTACGTGATTGAAGTTGCTACAAACATGGATGTGGCCATGATAATTTACATAATGAACCAAGTAGTTATGAAAGAGCAAGGGTCCAGTAGCACCTTAAAGACTAACAAAATTTCTGGCAGGGTATGAGCTTTTAACTCCCTTCTTCAGGTAGTTATGAATTCTGGGCCCAGTCACTGCTTCAGCAATGACAGTCCTGTGAGGTATATCGGTATTATGGTTCCGGATAAGAAGAGAATATTGGAGGGAAGAAGGGAATACAGTTCAATCCTGCAAAAAAGGAAAAAAAAACCCCAGCGAAAGTCAGTACAGACTCTCAGTATTATATACACAAGTCCCAGTAATGAAAACAGTGCAAAAAGTCGGTATATGAGTGTACAGCATCCTGGTCTCCAGCTCTCATTATTCACAGAGCAGGGTTGCTATTTTGAGAATGACATCCAAAGTTATGACTGGAACAAGCTCAGACATGAGCCAAATGAAGTCCTGGAAATGACATCAAGAAAGGCTTGAAAATAGCTGTAATAATACAATGCAGCGAGGGAAAGAAAAAGTGACAAAAATGCCCCTCCCCCACTGTCTTTGACATATAGGATTGAAAGCAAAGTGGGATAAGACACTTGAGAGCCAGTGTGGTGTAGTGGTTAGAGTGTTGGCCTAGGATCTGGGAAACCCAGGTTCAAATCCCCATTCTGCCGTGGAAGATTGCTGGGTGACCTTGGGCCAGTCCCGCACTCTCAGTTTAACCTACCTCACAGGGTTGTTGAGAGGATTAAATGAAGGACAGAACAATGTAAGCCTCTTTGGGTCCCTGTTGGGGGGAATGAATGAATGAATGAATGAATGAATAAATGAGGGTGGAAATTCATTACCATAATAAAGAAATAGAAATGAAAAATCACATCATCCCTGCAAGGACAGTAATGGCATTTGCATTCAATGTCAAATACTTTATTTTTTTAAGCTACAAAGGGAGAAAAACAGGTATTATTTTCATCATCATCCACAGTTAGGTCCCATTGCAATGGATGCCCCTCCTTTGTCCAGTTCATGTTGTAAATATTCAGCATTGGACATCGTCACTCTCACAACAGCAGCAAGAAATCATTTGCACATAAATAGATTTGTCCTCAAAAATGCAAAGTCTTCCATCACCCCAGAGGCAAGACAGCCCTTTACAGCTGTGAAATGCTTTTTCATAACATCCAGTTCCTGCTAAGCGAAATCTCTTACTTATAACTGATGGCATTGATAGCAATGCCAACTGCCCAGACTGTATGGGAATTGAAGATTTACACCTGGCCTGGAAGGCTGAAAATCTGAGAAAGGCTTGGGATTTTCCCTTCTCCTTGGTATTCCTTGATTCACCCTCCAGCAGGGCTCATACTTGGGCTGCTGACCTCAGTTCAGGAGCCTGGTGGAGGACAGAAAGGAGAAGGAAGTCGATGGGGTAGCTTTTGCTTCTCTGCTGCTATTTCCACTGTTGTCATGATTGACCCAGGAGGGATGAGTCAACAGAGAGCCCACTGCATAGGGAGAACATAAGCCAAACCCATACATGTCTGTCTCTTCTTTAGGATTGCCCGCAGGTTACATTCACATGAACATATGAAGCTGGCCACTAGGGCTGTCGATTCGGTTCATCCGAACCGAAAATGAGCTGAATTTTCCCTGATTCGGGGGTTTTCAGTTCGGATGGAACCAAATTCAAAAAAGGTAGGAAAACGACAAGCCAAATTCGGCGATTTCGGGGCAATCACCGAATAAATTCATCAAATTTGGGGACTCCGAATCAGCAGCATAACCGTCAGTTAGTAAGCAACTAGCAGCATTCTCCCGCGGCCAATCAGTGGCCAAGCTGGGTCTTCTTCTGGCCAATCAGTCGTGGTTCAGTGCGTGAGCCCAGCTGCTACGCGGCCCGGGGAGAGAAAGAGAGAGCATCTGTTTGTGTGTGAGAGAGATCCCCGTGGGGGTGCGTGTGCACATTCACTCTTCTCTGCACCCGCTCCATTTCCACATCCTTTTTGAAGTGAGGCCTCCAGAACTGCACACAATACTCCAGGCTCTCTCTCTCTCTGTCTCCCTCTCTCTCTGCTGTACCCCACCATCACTCACCCCAACACTCACATTCATACAAATTCCTATGTTAATGACCTCCATGCCCATTGATTAATCTGGATGTTTTACCCCACTTTTCTCCTCTGAATTTGGACTCAAAGTAGCTTACAATATACAGAAAGAAACAGGCCATAAAATGCAACAAATCTGTATGTCAGCAACAAAATAATCCACAGGGGAGGGAAAGGGACAAGACCAGGTGATAAAAGTTCTGCCCTGATGGCAACAGTCTCCCCAGGGCTGGCCTTAAGCAGGTTGGCAGAAAACATTTCCTGCAGAGCTCAGCCCTTCCCTTCCCTGCACTTCCCCTCCACCCTAACACAACTTCCAGTCCTCCATACCCTATACTGTGCTGAGATAGCGTGTGTGGAGTCTGGATTATGTCTTCAGCTTTTTAAAAGCCTGATAGCCAATAAGACTAACAGCCAAAGGTGGGCCCTTACCATGAACTGCAATACAAACTCCAAAGCTGATTTTCTTCTGCACGTGGGCTAAATAATGAGGATTTTCAAGGTAGGGTGCTGTCATCATCAGTGTCATTATTGGTGGCATCACAGCAATCCCGTGTTTTTTTAAAGGCCCTAAAATATCGCTATAATGCTGTAGTGTTGTAATGATAGTTTAATGGGGTTGCCAACGTCCAGGTGGTGGCAGGAGATCTCCTGCTATTACAACTGATCTCCAGCTGATAGAGATCAGTTCACCTGGAGAAAATGGCCGCTTTGGCAATTGGACTCTATGGCATTGATGTCCCTCCCCTCCCCAAACCCCGCCTTCCTCAGGCTCCACCCCAAAAACCTCCCACCGGTGGCAAAGAGGGGCCTGGCAACCCTACAGTTTATAGAGGAAGTCTGAATACCCAGCTTCCTCTTTTTTTTTAAGTAACTCTCTAACTCGTCCCCTTGTGCAGATATGCTAGAGGCTTACTTTTTTAAAAAAATGAAAGCTGGGAATTCAGAGAACCTGCTTAAACTATCAAAAGACTTAAGTGAAAACTAAAAGCACAAAAAATGTATGAGGAAATCAGGAGATAAACCGAATTAGTATTGGGACAGAAGTGATGGGAAAAAAACATGCGGGGAAACCCAGTGACCTCCTAGGTCACATCTTGTTCTCTTAGTCATTATGCCACATCAGTTCCCTGTGAGGAAGGAATCCAGTTATTTACGTGAAGGACTAGGTGTTCTGTCATCCCGGTGAGGGGGAAAAGAGACCCAATGTGAACAAAGAATTCTGCACTTCATAAGGTAACCTTATTGTCTGTAGACAAAATAAATAAGAAAACACCTCCACTACTCAACAAATCTAAGGCATTATACTTTCATTTGGCATGTTTTATTCCTATTGTTTGGTTTATACCATGTATACACTGGGAGTACACTAATCATTCCCCACCTGGATTTTCCTGTGTGGACAGGAATGATGCCATATTTAGTAATGTGTGGATCCTACCATCGGGGCAACCCATTCCTAAAGGGGGGGTTAGATCTGTGGCGGCCAGGAGTGGCGCAGCCACGCCGCTTCCTCAGAGACTTCATGGCCGCTGAAAATAAATATCAAACAGTTTAAAAGAAAACAAAAATAAAACGCCCCCATTGCAGTCAACAGGGCTGCGGCGCCTAAAAAGGCGGTGCAGCCATGCTGCAGCACGAGGGGGCATTCCTGGGGCAAAAGGGGTTAAGAAGCTGCCTAAAGGCAGTTCAGCCCCCTGGAATGCCTCAGGAATGCCCCCCATGCCGGCGCAGTCTTTCCCGTTCGGGAATTCCTGCTGGTGTGGCTGTATTGGTGGTGGGGCTGGTGCAGCTCTGCAGCTCCCTAGCACCAGCGTGTTTGCCCCGGAACACCATAAGTGCCCGTTAACCTGGTTTAAATGGGCACTTACATCAGCACAGGCTCACGCCGGCTCCTAAGGAACTTCACTCCTCCCTTCAGGATTGCAGCCTTAAGCACACATGCAGTTCAGCCTTGAGCATATTTATTTGCAAATAATTTCGGTTGGGTTGAATATGATCTACTCCCAGTTGCATGCATTAAAGCCATTGATTTAAATAGCCTTGAGTATGCTAAATCAGTTAGAATGTGGCCATTTAATAAAATTCCACCAATTTAGATAGAATTGCTCTGGTTCAACGAATCTGAGGACTGTATACAGCTTTTAGACACCTTACCATTACAATTAAGGCTAAATAAAAATTATTTGATTGAATCGGAAAAGAAGCCTACAGCAACTCAGAACTGAATCTGAATTTGCTAGCATCTCTTCACAGAAGCAGAGGTAAACTGTGATCATTCAGATTACAAAATCTGTGATGGATTAATTTGTGGCGGAAGAAAAGGAATGAAGGTTGTGACAAGGATATTAGTTAACAAGGTACAGAAAGAATTCCAGAAGAGCTGTTCTTGCTTTACAAACACACCAGACTTTTTGAAGCTCACTCTGGCATGACAGATAAAGGGAGTGTTCGGTGCATTATATATTTAAATTTTCCAAAGGCATTTGACAAAGATAGGACACTAGCAGCTTGTTTTGAAAATAAAGACTCACGTGACTGTGGGGAAGCAACAAAGTGAATTAAAAAGAGGTAAGGCAATGGTGGGAAAGAAGGAATAATGAATATAATGTATTCATGTACTGATGGGGTCGATTCTCTCGAGAAGCCTGACAACCATCAAAGATAACCCTGCTGCACTGAACCGGTGCAACAGAACCTTTGAAATGTAATCTCATAAATACCTTCTTGTTTGGCAGCAAGAGCAAAAATGTTTATCTCCAATGCAAAATTTCTTTGTCATGTTTTGAATTAAGCTCCCTTCTCAATGCCAAAGATGGACAGGTATTAATAGTAATATTTCAGAATAACTGAAAATATTTGTTGCTTGCTACTTTCAACACATCGTTAGGCAGTTGTTCGGCATCTTGCCGGAAATAGGTACATTATCCCCTTTTAAATGTATATTTATCAGACTGGGCAAGAATCATTACCATGCAGAAAAATCAACTTTCAGGACAGACAAAGTGCTTCTGTACTCAGTGAGTGATTAAAATGTGGAATTTACTGATGGAGGATGTAGTGATGGCCACAAGCATAGACAGCTTTAAAAGGAGATTAGACAAATTCATGGAGGATAGAAGCATCAGTGGCTATTGGCCATGATGATGAAAGGAAACTTCTGTATTCATAGACAGTAAACCTCTGAATATCAGTGTCAGGAGGCAACATTAGGGGAAGGGTTTGGCCTCCATGCCCTGCTGCTGGCCCTACAGAGTAACAAGTTGGTTACTAGAACAAGATTTGAGTCCAGTAGCACCTTAAACACTGCAAGATTTCCAGGGCATATGCGTTTGAGAGTCAAAACTCCCTTTATCGGATAATTGGTACTGTATGAAACAGGATGCTGCTAGACTAGATGATCCACTTTGTCTGATCCAGCAGGGCTCTTCTTATAGTCTTACTCTCAGATTTCCCCTCTCAGAGCCATTGTGTAAAAAGTGACAACTTGTTCCAGGAGTCTTTTGTTTGTCGCTAACTGCTGTTCTTGAAAAGCTCTGTCCAAATTTTAAAGCTAGCTTTCCTGATGTTGTGATTCTGACTGCAGTTTTCATATTAAAGGTAATTCTGAATTTCTGATTCTTGCTGTTTCAACCTGAAAAATCCCAGTTTAGATTTTGCTTCTCTCCTCTGTGAGCTAAACCAACAATTATTTATTTTCTTATCATTTTTGGTTTCCTCACAATAAATTTTCCTATAAATGTACACATTTTTCAGCATATGTGCAATAATAAATCAACATTATTTGAATATGTGTAAATGTCATACATTATACATATAACATTACCATATAAAGGATATATAAAACAGAACACGCACTCAAAACATAAAGCCATCAGCAAAATATGGACAACCAAAACCACTGACAAAAAGATAAACATAAAAAGAAATCAAATAGGAAACTTTCACTCATCCCTATGATATACGTTAGTGGCCAATTGGGAGGGCCAGGTGTTTTTTCAGCTTCTCACCCACCCCGTCGGGATATTATCCTCAATCCATTCACAAGCCCCTAACCTACTATTTTCCTAAAGTAACACAGGATATCTACTATATTCCTGCCCCGAGCCCTATGTATTTACACTATAGATATCTGAGTTCTTTTTCTTCACTGGGTGAAACCTAACTACTTAACTATTCTCCTGGGAGTTTTCCTTGTTTCTCTGTCACTTTCCCAGTCCCTGTTGGAAGGATGACAGACCTGCATATGGATGTGATTACAACACCACAAAATGATGTGTCTCAATACTAGGGCTGTGCACCTGTTCTTGGTATTTTTTGGATTCAGGTTTAATAAACCCGAAAATTTTCAAAAAATCAAAAAGCCAAATATAAGAGATTCAGCTTTTCTGGAAAAAAAATTAGAAATTTTCTGGGTTTATTAAGCCCAAATCCAAAAACTATGTGGCGCAGATCTGAACACTGGGCTCCATGGCCAGATTCTGTCTGTAAATAAGCAAGATAGTGCATTGTGGTTTGTGACCAGTTTTGCACCTATGCAATTGGCAAAGATAATCTCAGTCACATATTCTTCAGGATCATGGTCCCTGAGGTTGAGGTTTTCCTAAACAACATTGTAAACTCTGTGAAAAAATGGAATATAAATGGTAATTATTTTAAAAGTTCTCCAGGATCTGTGGGCTGTGAATGAACAATGATTAACAGTCCAGTCCTAAACAGAGTTACACCTTTATATACATCAATTCAATGGGTTTAGAAGGATATAACTCTGATTAGGATTGCACTGTAAACATTTGAATGGCAATGTTTAGATTTTATCCATCTGTTTTTTAAAAACAGGCCATAATCCAGCCAAGGTTAATCCCATTCAAATCCCATTGATTTCAGTGACAGTGTTCACATATTTAAATGAAGAAGAGAATGGTGTAAACTGCTTTGGGTCCCCATTAGGGGGAAAGATGGGGTATAAATGAATTAAATCAGTCAATCAACCTTTCCCATCAAATGCTGTACAACTTAAAAGTGCTTAATAGTGGCTATTAATATTTAGAGAGTTTTCCTGAATATATCTGGAGCAGTGCCCTGATCTGGATGGCCCAGGCTGGCCTGATCTCGTCAGATCTTGGAAACTAAGCAGGGTGGGCCCTGGTTAGTATTTGGATGGGAGACCACCAAGGAAGTCAATGGTTGCTACTCAGAGACAGGCAATGGCAAACCACATCTGAATGTCTCTTACCTTTAAAACCCTACTGAGTCTCCATAAGTTATCTACGACTTGATGGCACTTTCCACCACCATCCAGAGCAGCTCCATCTCTTTCTTACAGTCCTGCCATCCAGATAACTAACTAGAGATCTCTACCTTGAAATAAGGCACCATGAAACAAACAGTACTACTGGTCAGAGACTAAACGATCATTAGATATTTCTTCCTCCCAAAAAACATTCTGTTTGCTATCTCTCATGGCTAACAACACGAAGGTAGGTAACTGAACACGTCCACATAATAGTCTTACCCCCTGTGTCTATAACCTGTGCTTTGACAATATCGAATTCTTTCACATTTCGGTGTCCTTCCAGTTAGTAAAAGTGACATCCAGAAAGAAAGACTACCAAATAAAATAGCCTATATGTTGAAAAAGAAAAGATAATTATTGACCTAATATGTCTCAAAAACAAAGCTCATTCAGTTGTTCTACCACTTTATAGGTCTGGACCAGCCAAGATACTTTTTAAATATTTGAACATTGAAGGAAACTCCTGGGTGAGTATAGCAGTTCTACAGTATAGAAGAAAGACATTTGGCCAGCTCTACATGTACCACCAGCATTACATACCAGGACTCCAGGACTTCTAGATTCCACTAGATCTACTCTCTAAGGCAGGGGTGGGGAAGCTCAGGCCCAGGGGCTGTATGCGGCCCCCGAGGACATTTTTTGTGGCCCTCCGGAGCTCTGCTACAGAGGCGGGGCGCAGGGCGGCCCTCCCAGAGGGTGTTCCTGGCTTACAGCGGCGCTGCGGCGCCCTTTGGACCTCCTCTCGCCGACTGTCGGCTGTTGAGCAGCGAGAGGAAGGGGGAAAGAGGCTGGCGGCTCCCGGCAGCAGAGCATGCATGCAAGAGCCGATCGGGCTTCGGGGGGGGGGGCCTTTTGTGGACTCTGGGGAGGAGAGGGCATGGAGACTGGGGCCCGGTTGCACGGGGCCAGCATGCGCGGGTGTGTGTGTGGGGGGGGGGAGGCTTTTCTCTCTTTTCTTCCTCTCTTTCTGTCACTTTCTCCTTTCTCTCCCTCTCTTTCTCCCTCTTTTTCTGTCTCTTGTATCCCTCCATCCTTTTCTTTGTCTCCCTCCGTCCGTTTCTTTGTCTCCCTCTGTCCTTTTCTTTGTCTCCCTTCGTCCTTTTCTTTCTTTCTCCCTCTCTCTCCATTTCTTTCTCCCTTTCTCCCTCCCTCCCTTTTCCTCTTTCTCTGTTTTCCTCCCTCCCTTGCCGATTGACTGTGGGCTGCGCCCCCCTGGCACCTCGTTTGCTCGGGCCCACTGCTGGCTGCCCTTCCGCCTGGGAGGGGGGAGTGGGGGCACCTTGCAGGCCTTCTCTGTGTGGCCTCCCCTGGGGTTGCCAACCTCCAGGTGGTGGCTGGAGACCTGGCAACCCTAGCCTCTTCCCCCCCACCGGAAGATCTACACCTGGTATGGCCCCTGAATGATGTCATAAATGTGCAAATGGCCCTTGGCAGGAAAAAGGTTCCCCACCCCTGCTCTAAGGGGTGTACAGATTGCAAGTTACCTGTGTGACATAGGCACAGCACCACACCTGGGCCTTCAAAGGTACATTCCTTCAATGGATTTAGAAGAGTGTAACTCCATTTAGAATTGCACTGAAAATGCTCTAATCACATGACTATTGACAAATCTCCTTTTTACCTTTCTCTAAAGTCCTATATTTGACTCTGACAGGCCTCTCCATTTGGTGAGAATAAAAACATGAACCTGAAGTTGAAAGATGAGGGAAGATTAAATGGAGAAGGCAAACTTGATTCTAGCTCTGTTAAAAATCTATACATACTGAATTTATTTTGGTTAGTGCACAGAAACTTTTACAATCTATGTCACTTGTCTTACAAAAGTAATTTTTTCAGCTCTGCTTGTACAACATCAAAGTTACTTTCGAATCCCTGGAGATCTGGAATCTGCTTGTCTCCTTCTCTCTGTACTTAGAATATGTAGATTTCTTCCCAAAACTTAGAAGTTCAAACTGTGGCCACTGGCTATGCAGCTGAGTGATTCAAAAAAAGCAATTATCCAGGCTACTGTATGGCTACTATTTTAATATTCCTTGTAATCTTATTTCTATTCAGGTGCATAAGTGGAGTGTAATATGGATAGTTAGATATCCACAGATAATGTGACCATTCTAATTAAACTATACAAGGTCAAATAAATGTTAGAGGCTCTTTCCCCCTTTTTAATATATACTTCTTATAATAAAAGATTGTCCTTTTATATCAGTGTGAAGTTAACTTTATTATACAAATAAGGAGAACTTTTTTTTTGTTTCCCTGATGGCTTGAAAGACTTTAGAATACTAAACAAAAATGGTAACTGAGTATGAAGAAATGTGTCTATTGCTGTGGATGCCCTCCTCTACCCTCAACTATTGCAGAGGATGTTGGACGATCTTGAAAATAATTGCCCCAAATAGCAGAGGTGAGAAGGTCCACTCTTGGTCAGATACCACCTTCAAGTCTTAAATGCTTCTATACCAACAGCAGCAGACCATACATCATACAAACAGGTCGAGAACCTAAGCCCTAGAGCCAACGCCCAGTTCCAGCTCCAGTAATGCCTTCTAACATTGTCATTCCTGGTTGGGCAGAATAGCCATAGTCAAAATGAACATATTGCCAAGATTCAACTTCTTATTTCAAACAATTCCCATCAAAATCCCAGACAAGACTTTAAAATCCTGGCAACAAAAAATCAACGGTTTTGTATGGGATAAAAAACGTCCCCGAATAAAATTTAAAATTATGACTGATGAAAAGAAAAGAGGGGGCATGTCACTCCCAAATTTAACAATATACCATCAAGCGGCAACCTTGGTTTGGATTAAAGATTGGATTATGCAGACCAACGACAGGACTACTAAACTAGAGCTGGCAGGCTTACAAGGTGGAGCGCATTACTTATTGTGGGGGAAAAATTGGAGGAAGAGTCTAGAAGAAATGGGAGGCCATCCAACTGTAGAAAATATGGTGGCAATATGGCGGAAACTGAAATCAAGGTTAAGTTCTGATGGATCATTACTGACGGCGCCCTTTAATGTTTATGGTTCTGTAACGGACAGGAAAAAATATGGGACAATACAATATCAGGACCTGGTAAAAACAGATGGCACTCTCAAGACACTATCAGAGATACAAGTTAAATATCCACAGATGCCCTGGCTAACATACCATCAACTAATCTCAAGATTTAAAGAGGACTGCTGGATTAGGGGAGTACTAAAAGGAAAAACAGAATTCGAACAGATGATAAGCAAGCCAACAGAACATCTACTAGGTAAAATATATAAGCTACTACTGACACACGATACAGAAGACGAACAAGTAAAGTCATGTCAAATCAAATGGATGGAAAATTATAACAACAGACGAATGGGAACAGCTATTTCGTAGAAATCTCAAATTCACCCTCTGCCAAGGGATTCAAGAGAATTGGTTGAAAATGTTACATAGGTGGTACATAACGCCAAGCGACATCCAGAATATGAACAGTTAGACATCTGGTTTGTGTTTGAAGTGTCGTAAAGCTAGAGGCACCTTTTATCACTGTTGGTGGACATGTACATTAGTCCAAACATTTTGGGGAAAAATACATAAGAATATAGAACTTATCATCAGTTGACCTATAATATATGATCCTAAACTATTCCTCCTGAATAAAACACCAGACGAAAGCGGTAAAGACCAACAGATCATATTAAAATACTTAATTACAGCAGCAAGAATAGTGTTAGCATCACTGTGGAAAACAGATAAAATACCAAAAATCGAAACTTGGATTGATAAAGCTTATGAATATATAACCATGGCACACCTAACAGAAATATTACAAAAAGACACTCAAAGAGCAAATAAAGACAAATGGAATTCCTTCTATGAATATATTAAAACTAAAAAATAACAATAAAATTTAATGAGTCATAAGAAAGTTAAGTTGACGATCAAATCTTTTTCGTTAATGAATGACTGTAATATTGAACTTTATAAGGGGGTAGAATTATGCATTTTTTTAATGTTAAATATTGTTTAACCGATGGTTTTCCCTTTCCCTTTTCTTTTTCCCTGTATCCTTACTTAACACTGAAAACTAATAAAAAAATTTATATACAAAAAAAATTGTCATTCCACCCAGGTTGACGTGTCGCCTTTGTCTATTTTTGTTGGGAACTTTTTTTGTGTGTGTGAGCTTCTTTGGGTCCTTCTGGGGAGAAAATGCTTACAATTACTTAAATAAATAAGGGTCAGTACCTCCACACATCCATTCATGTCATACATGCAAGTCACCTGCCAACAACTTTGCAATTTTCCAATGACTGTAGAACGGTCCTACATAATGAATATACATATGCCGTATATTTAAGCCAAGAACATACAAAAACAGTGGGAAAATATTTCTAACTCCCCAAACATTTCTAGTTCTCTTTTAAACTGAAACAGCATAATTAAGATGAATCTATTGCAAAAATTAAAGCTAATAATAATGCCACTTACACAGATTAGAATTCCAACAAGACATTTTATGACACGTGAGAGATATGCAGAAGTGCGTTTTATATTTTCAACATAGCAGAGATGCAGCCTTTATTTTCTGGGACCAACACAGCTAAAGCAGTGTCTTGCTTCCGTGTTCTGAACTCCAAGCACAAAATATGGCTCCTCAAAATATAATTCAGAATTCATTCTTGTGGCCAAGAGTCACATTTTTAAAGTATCGAAATCAATTATTTGAAATTCACAAGAAGAACATTTTAAAAATTTTAATTTTCCCACCCACAGATACATTCAGTGTCAGGAAAGCATTAAGTATAGCCTTCATCATGAGCAAGGAAAGAAAGGCCAAGAGAAAGGCTAGCCCCCCACCCCCCCGTGCCTTAAAATAGTCTTGGCTATATCTTTTAAAATTACTTCCCTGTTGCCTGATTACCTCATCTTGAAAGCATTCTTTGCTTTAGCAACTCATTGTGTGCACTATTCCTTACTCCTTTTCCATTACAAATTAGGGTGTTTGAACAAGTAATCCACTAGGGAATGTGGCTTCCAGAGTAGACTGTGCACAGGCCTACCATCTGCTGATCTACATTGATGCCCTACACAGCATTCCTCCATCCTGTCACAGTGCAAACCTATATTTACCTGCTCTTTTGAGCATAGCAAATTCAATCAGCTGAACCCATTGCGAAACCTTTACACTCTTTGGAAGTGCAGCGATCAATGTCTCTCATGAGGTTGCCAGCCTCCAGGTACTAGCTGGAGATCTCCTGCTATAGAGACCCAGCATGTGTCAGAGTAGCAAGTTGACCATAATAATCTGACAGAGACAGCTGACAGGTAGCTGTCAGATCAGAGGCATCTGGGATGATGCAAGAGGCAGCAATAGCCTTGCAGGTTCTAGGGTGAACTGCAACTAATCGGTTTGAAGCAGTAAGGATGATGTAATACTGTGGCCAGGTCTGCAGGTGGCCTTATTGGTTTCAGGTGGTGTTTTGTATATAAGCCTATGTAACTGTAACTCTGTGTTGGGAAGTTTGGTGGAGAGAAGTGTACGTGACTGTTTGTCTTTTGTATCTGTGCACTTTAAATTAAACAACACTGTTTTCTATAAATCAAGGAGTTCTGGTGGTGTGTCCTGGATAACTGCTAATCTGCCTGCTTCCACATCAGCATGGTATAGTGGTTAAGAGCAGTGGACTCTAATCTGGAGAACTGGGTTCAGTTCCCCACTCCTCCACATGAGTGGTGGACGGTAATCTGGTGAATGGGGTTGGTTTCCCCACTCCTACACATAAAAGCCAGCTGGGTGACCTTGGGCTAGTCAGTTTTCTTAGAGCTCTCTCAGCTCCACCTACTTCACAGGGTGTCTGCTGTGGGGAGGGGAAGGTGATTGTAAGCCGGTTTGATTCTTCCTTAAGTGGTAGAGAAAGTCAGCATATAAAAACTAACTCTTCTTCTTCTTCTATTACAACTGATATCCAGCCGATAGAGATCAGTTCACCTGGAGAAAATGGCCACTTTGGCAATTGGACTCTATGGCATTGAAGTCCCTCCCCAAACCCCACCCTCCTCAGGCTCCACCCCCAAAACCTCCTGCCAGTGGCAAAGAGGGACCTGGCAACCCTATTCATGACTGGATCAGTGCCGGGGTAGGTTTTTGTCTGTCCCCTAATGACAACTTTAAATTCTGTAGCCATTTGTAAATGAAAGTAGCAGATGAAAACTTATCAGGGAATGAACTGCACTAAAATTTCTGTACTGCTGTTAGGATTTTTTTTTTTTTAACTAGCAGGGATTTGTTTTCACTGCGGGAAACACTGAAAAATAGCATCCTTCACATTTAGGCTGAAATGGTCCCATCCACATAACCACCTCAGAGAGAATTCTACAGTTGTATTCTGTTGCATCTGTAGATCAGGTCTCTGTCTGAGGAGCTCACACAGTCTCTCCCTGCCTCCATCCCTTCTTGTCTTGCCTGTTTCTTCACTGTCCCCTAGTCCTACAAGCCTTTCCCTGGTTCCTTGATTTCCTCCAGTCCTACAAGCTGCTTCTCTCCTTGGACTCTCTCTTTTCAGATTTAACCTTTCCTTTCAATCAGATGCTTTGACAAGTCTACCTCTCTGGAAAAGGCATGGGTTATGATACTCCTCGGCACACATTGGAAACAACCCTTCTGTGGAATACTAACTCTCCTTACAGAAACCTGGTTCTGTTCCCAGGTGCTGGTCTACTGAATGTGAAATAAAGCCCCTCTCCTCTGCAACATTATCTTGTCCATTTCCTTGTCCACTGAAAGATTAAAATTGGAACTGCTTACTGAAGTCTGCAGAGCTAAGGATCATGCCCACTAAAAATTGGAAATATCCTTGAAACCAATGGCCTTGGTACAACATAGCATGCTAGCAGAAAATACATTCTTAATAATGCATCATCAAATGGCAACTAAATTTTTTTCTTAGTTAGGCCCTACCAGCTTTTCTATTGGTACAAGAGAGGCCAGGGGCTTCTTTTGACCCACCAAAAGGCCAGGGATTGTGACTGCCCTAAAGGAGATGGGGGCTATGGAGAGGAAGAAAGCTGGCAAGATGGCCCTCTTGTGCCAGAAGATAAGCTGGCAGGAGCCAAACCCTATAGATTTAAAACACAGCCTTCAGTACAGAAGAGGTCACCTTTTATTCCTGAATAAAGAAGGAACTAAATAAAAACATTCTTTTCTGATCCGAGACCTCGAAAAAGAAATCTGCTTTCTTGTAATTTAATAGCTATAGCCTTCAAATCACTCTCACTTCATAGAAATTCTAGGGAGTGCAGTGAACAATTGTAGGGTAAAGGATAGGAGGAATTTAGCCTAATTAAAGCTCCCACTGATGTAGGAAGAACTGTGATGTGGTTCTCATCTGATTTCAATATAGTTTAACTTTCTCCTGCTTAGGTCTATGACAGCCAATTTAAAAAACAACATCCCTGCTTACATTATGTAAAGAACAAAAAAAAAGTTACTTCAAGGCCCATTTAACATTCATATGTTTTCAATATCTGTTTATTGAGCATTGATGAAAAGCAGTCAATCTGAAAACATTTGCAGTAACCATTTCATGGCAACTCAGTCTACATCCATACATGACATCAGAGGTCAAACAGCTCAGCGTAATCAACCGCTTTCACAAAGCCAGTCACTTTGATTTTGCGCATTAGGCTTACAAAAATAATTTTACACTCCCCCCAAAAAATCTGATTTTCAATAAATTACAATATTATTTAACAATGATGTGTACCATATAAAATAGATAATATTCAGAATTCGGGGGGGAAATAAGGCTTTTCACTCCAGAGGCTGTAATCCTTTGTGTGCATGTACAAATCACATTGAACTCAGTGGAATTATTTCTGAGTAGGCAACATAGGATGGTAGGATGGTACAATCTAGTACAGTCCCAGCATATCCTAAACAGAGTTATATCCTTCTGAGTGCACTGACTTAAACAGACTTAGAAGGGTGTAACTCTGTTTAGGACTGCACGGTCTCTGAAACCATTTGATTGTATGTTTTTGAATTGCATACAATCTTAAGCATCAAAACATCAGCCCTTCTGCCTCCTTGCAGAGCTTGCTGTGCTAGCATCAGATTTATCAGATAACAGAGGAGAAAACCATACTGAGGCATCAAAGAAGATTAGAAATGTAAAATTTCTGGAAATTCTGAAGCTGGGGTTCTGAAAAAAACTTTTGGGGATAATTCAAAGGTATGCAGTACTTACTTTCTTATCAAGTCTGAACTTAATTTGAGAATGCAAACATTGAATGTATAACTTAACACATAAAACATTGTTTGATATGAAAAATTTAAATATACACAATTTTATTTTATTAAAACAATAATTGCAACTAGACTGAACATTAGAGATGGCGTTCCAAACGCTTGCTCACAAACAGTGCAATCCTCTGCAAAGTAATCAGTGGACTTAGACCGAAGAAAAACTGAATAGGATTGCACTGTAAGGTTCTGCCCTAAGTTCTGGAACTTGGGGAAACAAACATAAAAGTTGAAACAGAAGCTATTAACATAGCAGTAAACAAATGAGGAATTGCTATCTGGGCTTGAAAACAGTATGAAAACCTCAGCAGCATGCTGCAGTATGTTTCAGAGAAAAATATTTTTAAAAACGCTTCTTTACAGTATAATTAATGAGAAGCAATAGACTGTTAAATCTGACAGCATGATCTAATTTTTAATAGTACACAAACATCATATGACAGTAAAGTGTAATCCTATGAATATTTAGCTGGGATTAAGTTTCGCCCAGAATCAGTGGAACTTCCTTCTCAGTAAACACACATAGGGTTGTGCTACAAGCATCACAAGACTCCCCTTCTTGAGTTCATCATCAATATGTCTAATTGTCAGCATGGCCAGATTTGTGGATATTTACATCCAGAGATTGGAGGTTGGCTAGTATGTGGGAAGAAGAGAAGAAAGCAGGAAGAGGGGAGAGGCTATAGTAGCTTTCTGGGGAATAATTAGTGGATGTAGATTTAAGGTATACCTTGAATTTTGCCATTTGGGAAAAAAAGTTAAAAATTAGATGTTCCCCATAAGTCCTTGTGGGTTCCCCACTTCTTTTGTCTGAATCCCATCCCATGACTCTAAAGACTAGCATAACTTATTTATATAAGTGACAATAATTCTAATATCCTGCTGGTACCTTTCTACCCAAAATATAAACCCATTATTGAGTCCTATCCACTGCTAAACAAGAATAGCTAAGTGACAGCCCTTCAAATACTTAAAGAGAGCAGTCATGTCCCCCCTCAACCCCCTCTTCTCATAAGAACATAAGAAAAGCCATGCTGGATCAGACCAAGGCCCATCAAGTCCAGCAGTCTGTTCACACAGTGGCCAACCAGGTGCCTCTATGAAGCCCACAAACAAGGCAACTGCAACAGCACCATCCTGCCTGTGTTCCACAGCACCTAATATATTCAACATGTTCCTCTGATCATGGAGACTAAATATTCAGACTAAATATTCCCAAGTCCCTCAGCCTTTCCTCATAGGGTTTGGTCTCCAGGCCCCTGATCATCCTCATCACTCTCCTCTGCACCTGGTCCATTCTGTACACATCCTTTTTGAAGTGAGGCCTCCAGAACTGCACACAATCCTCCAGGTATGGCCTGACCGATTTGGATGTTGTCTCTCTGTCTCTCTGTCTCTCTCTCTCTGTCTCTCTCTGTGTGTGTCTCTCTCTCTCTCTCTCTCTCTCTGTCTCTCTCTGTCTCTGTCTCTCTCTCTCTCTCTGCCTAAATGACTTATTATTTAATTGTAAATTTGTCTATCGGGCCCATAACCATACAGGCTGAGACTTATCAAATTCATACGCTTGTTTGTGAAGATACAGTAGAAAGCTGAAGATGTGTGTATGGGCCCCCGACTACATTGCAGGAAAGGTCAGGTAAAACAGTGATTTTAAAGCACTTCTTAAAAATAATTAAATCTGACTGAAAAGACAGTCCACAATAACATTTTTTTCATATTTTCCGATTTCCAATTTCAGGCTTCTGAAATAAGGAATTCCCTAAATTTTCAGGCCTTTGACTCACTAGAAGGGGCTCTTTAAGAAGTCAATGCAGTGGCCCACATACATGTGTTCAGACTTAATGTATTAGATGAGCACATGTGTCATACCAGATGCTGGCAGGAAGTATTTTGGCTTCCAACCTCTACTGTATATTCAAGAAAATGAGACACTTGCTTTGATTAACTGTTAAAACTGCTGGCTTCTGCTGTTTCATTATTTCTAAATTTCAGTCTGCAATTTTATTAAAATCAGGCTTCACATTCTGCTAGGAATACATATTTCAAAACTTTGGAAGATGACATGTGTATAAAAGGACAATAAATTAAACCTCTTCAATTATGATTCAAAGGCATTGCAAACAATGAACAGATTTGTTTTTTTCCAGTCACCTTCTAGCGTCCACAAATTACATCTGAATTCAAGCTTTTTTGAGAGAGAGAGAAAAAGCCAGCAAAGATGATGAAAAACCCGTCTCCAAATGGAACAGTATTTGTCTCTTTAATAGCAGGTCTAAATTATCTATCCTGAGTTTTCAGTATCCAGTGTCACGATGTTTTAATACAGTGCTTGTGCCACCAAAAGTAGTATTGATCGATATCACAATGTCTTTTGTTTTGGAAGAGATTGCTGAGAAATAACCGTAACTTGGTTTGAAGGCATCTTGTATTCCTGGCCGGAGCCTTGTGGAGGGGAAGGTAGTGGAGTTTCAGGTGTCGCTGGGAGAGAGAAAAATGAAGAAATTATCAATTGCATTATAGTATGAACAGCAGGCATGGCAGATCCTGTGTTCACATCACGCTTACAGATATACTTGTCATTTTTGCCCCTCTGGTTGGAATGATTATAGCTCTGACCCCTGCATTCTCTTTACAATTAACTGCTTCGTTAACAGAATGTACCAGTTTTGCTCACAAGGTGCACTTCCAAGAAAACATTGCAGCCACCCATTTTTTCCAACTCAGCCAACGGGGGAAAAAATATCATTGCCTACTCCCAGCTCAGCACTAGAGAAGTCTCGGCCTCTGCTGCTTATTTGTAGAAATGTTAAAGATGCTCAAACATTTTGAGGCAACAGTACATGTTTTGTCTTGCCCTCATACACAGCTGAAAGCCAAATCCAATCCTGACTCTCTAATCTCTATTTACATCTATCAGACATGCTGCTCAAACCCGAAGACTTTCCCCTCCACAACCCACCCCTGAGCCAGCGTGGCGTAGCAGTTAAAAGCGGCAGACTCTAATCTGGAGAACCGGGTTTGTTTCCCCACTCCTCCACATGAAGCCTGCAGGCCGACCTTGGGCTAGTCACAGTTCTCTCAGAATTCTCTCAGTCCTGCCTACCTCACAAGGTGCCTGTTGTGGGGAGCGGAAGGGAAGGTGATTGTAAACTGCTTTGAGACTCCTTAAGATAGAGAAAAGCAGGGTATAAAAACCAACTCTTTTTTTCTGCTGCTCCAGAGATCAATGGCCTGTGTTAGGAATGGCCCTTCATTCTTAGACACCCCACGTAGTGTTCTAGTAGCCTGTTCCTACTGTGGGCCTAACTGGTCAGAGACTAGGCCTGCTTACCAACTAACTGCATTGCAAGGACAGAATGAAGCAAGCACACACACACAAAAGCCTCTCCAACCACAGCCCATTTGAGGAGATCCAAGGTTCCTCTGAGCTTTCCAAATGTTGACAGGCAACAACAACTCTAATCCTTCAGAAAAAAATGTTTGGGTTGAATACCAAATTCTGTGCATGTAGAGAATCATAGACCACCAGGGTCATCTAGTCCAACTCCTTGCACAATACAGGAAATTCAGAACTACCTCCCCCACATACACCACCAGTGACCCCTACTCCATGCCCAGAAGATGGCCAAGATGCCCCTTCCTCTCATCATCTGCTTAAGGTCATAGAATCAGCACTGCTGACAGATGGCCATCTAGCCTCTGCTTAAAAACCTCCAGGGAAGAAGTTAAATACTTGGGAATCTGGATCTCAGCGAAGAACAAAGAATTGTTAATTAACAACTACTTTAAACTATGGGGTAAAATAAAAACTGATATGATCATTTGGTCAAATAAAAAGTTGTCACTACTGGGACGTATTTCAATAATTCAAATGCATGTGCTACCAAGGATGCTCTTCTTATTCCAAAACTTGCCTATAATATCACATGTTAAATACTTTGATATTTGGAGGAAGGACATTTTAAACTTCATCTGGCAAGGGAAAAAACCTAGGATTGCTTATAAATATTTGGTGGACCTTAAAGTCAGAGGAGGTTTAGCATTACCAAATTTTCAACTTTACGCTGAAGCGGTAGCCTTAACATGGCTAAAAGACTGGATAACCTTATCAAATACACGTTTACTGGAGCTTGAAGGCTTCAATAATATTAGTGGATGGCATGGCTATTTATGGTATGATAAAATTAAGATACAAGCATCATTTAGGAATCATATAATCAGGTCCTCTTTATTGCGTATTTGGATGAAATATAAACATATTTTGGAACCAGCAACACCGATGTGTATTTCACCGCAAGAAATGTTAACGCTACGTCCACTTAGACCGGACAAATTTATAATTTACCAGGAATTAATTAAATGGGAGGGGAAAAAATGTTCATTAAAGGAATTTCAATTTTTTAAAGAGGATCTACAATGGTTGCAATACTGTCAGATTAAATCAGTTTTTGTACAAGATATGAAAAATGGATTTTCTAAAGAAAAGTCCCCTTTCCACAAGATGTTATTAGATAATAATTTGAAACTGATCTCGAAAATGTATAATCTACTTTTAACAATATATTGTGAGCAGGAGATGATTAAACCAACTATGATCGACTGGGCTCAAAACATGGGACATGATATTGCTTTAAATAAATGGGAAAGACTATGGTCAAAAGATTTGAAAGGAATAAATGCGCAATCAATTCGAGAAAACATTTATAAAATGATGTATAGATGGCATTTAACACCTAAGAAGATTGCAAAGATATATAAAGTGACATCCCCTAAATGTTGGAAATGTAATAAGGAAATTGGTTCCTTTTATCATATGTGGTGGACTTGTGATAAAGCTAAAGATTTTTGGGATATGATCTACAATGAATTGAGATTAATAGTACAAAAAAATATACCCAAAACACCAGAATGATGCTATTAAGTATGATACCTGATGATTTGCTAATACAAAGAACTTTTTTGATCTATGCTACAACAGCTGCGAGACTGCTTTATGCAGCAAAATGGAAAGGGGCAGAAATTCCCGAGAAAAAAGACTGGATTGGGAAAATGTTTGAATTGGTGGAAATGGCAAAACTTACAGCCATTTTAAATGAAAAAGACAATGTTCGATTTTTAGGGGAATGGGAGGATTGGATGAAATATTGTGAATATGAATTAAAACTGGAGAAAATGGAAGAATACTTATTAATCTGATCTAGAGGACACAATTAATATTAAGAGTTATAATCATTTATATTAATAGAAGATGTTTTATGAAAGTTAGATGAATTTATGATAGTTAAGATCAGACCAATTACGATGGGATGAATACTTTATTAAGAGGCGGAGAGAGGCGATGGGGAAGTCATAAATTTTCCTTTAATTGTTTTTTTTTGTTTGTTATGAATTTAAGAAACTATAACAACATAGAGTTAGAATTTTGAATTTCATATTGCCTTTATTGTTGTTTACTATCATGGAAAATTTGTATTATAAAAACCAATAAAATTATTATTAAAAAAAAAAAACCCTCCAGGGAAGGAGCACTTACCACCTCCCGAGGAAGCCTGTTCCACTGAGGAACCGCTCTAACTGTTAGAAAATTCTTCCTAATGTCTAGATGGAAACTCTTTTGATTTTATTTCAACCTGCTGGTTCTGGTCCGACCTTCTGGGGCAACAGAACAACTCGGCACCATCATTCATGGCCTTGATATGTTAAAAATCAACCTGGTCTACCTAGGCTGCAATCCTAAACATGCTTACTTGGGAGAAAGCCCCTCTGAACACAGTGAGTAGGCACACTTGTGCAGCATCTTGGATAATTTAACATTACACACAAACGTTATGATTAAAACAATGAATTTGTTACAACTTACATATCTGTTCCATATGTACGGGAGCAGACACTGAACTTATAAGCAGAGTTTGTCCAGTGAGTGGATCTTGGGCTAGATGAGGATGAACTGGATGAAGATTTGTAGCATCGTTGGATGTGCCTGTAAGGATGCATCAGTTCAAATAAGCTCTGGCTACTGCAACAATTGCATTTTTCTAACTAAAGTTGCGGAAGCTCTTCTCAGTGACTTAACTGTGCTGCTTGCTGGTGCAGCAAGGATACAAACGGAAGGATTGCTACCCAGTGGGTTTGGGTCCAGACTAACTTTTCCAACAGTGGAATGGAACATTCCTGCCTTCCCACTCCCACTGCAGCTTACTGGTCTCCTCAAAACGTTGCTCCTGGTCGAAAAGGGCAGGAATTGGTGCATCTTTCCCATTAAGACGGGATTCCTTTTGATTTCTGGGTTGAACAGGCTATGGGGAATTTTCATCATACAAAAAGTGCATCTCCTAAAGTTAGCACAAGGATCAGAACTATTTATGCTAAATTACATTCTTTCACTTTGTTCTTGGAAATTGGTTCTCAGCAGGTACAACTGGCATCTAACTATGGACCTACATGATTTCATTAAATGATTGTTTTAGTTGAAAATACGTACCACAGATTTTTTTCCTACATTGTTTGGACTGTTTCAAGTCTTACAATTTAATGAAAAAATGATATGTTTTAATAAAATAAAGTTTTTAAAGCCAAAAATTCTAACAAAGATCTTGATTGGCAATTAAAGAAATTGTCCTTTGGATATTTATTAGGCAAATGCAGTATTTTGTTTTCATTGCTTATTTTCAATTGCTTTCAGATTTTGTGACACATTTGCAAAATATTCAATTTGCTATTGTAAGGAAGGTACAGAATCTCATCTATGAAAAATTAGGCCAAGTCAGTTAAGAAAACAGAACACTACAGTCTGATCAGCAAACTGGGAAAGGAGGATACTGTGACTGACACAGACTTCATAGTATGAAATGGGATTAAATTCAAGTAGTCTGGATGTACTGGTTTGCTGAGATTGATACTATTGGTTAATCATGAACACAGTGGTCCCTGTGCTTTTTCACTGCATTATATTAATCACTGATGATTAACAACAGTTATATACATAACATCTTTTGCACATTGGTAACAGAAAAAGTGAATACAACAGCCTGGGAAATTCTGTGAAATATTTTAATACTGAGCAATGCTGCCCAGCTTTCAGGGGAAAGGAGTCTTGACTCTGAGGATCAGGACCTAAAGAACTTTCTCCCAGTCGTACTACTGCACTTCCAACTGGAACCAAAGGTTCCAAATTCATCACTTATGATGCATTTGAAACTTTTAAAAACTGAATCAGACCAGTGGTCCACTAGGTCACTACTATCTACTCCAATTGGCAGGAGAGGTCCAATATCACAGGCCAGTGGAGGAAGAAAGTAAGCATTTCTCAGTTGACAAACAAGTGATTTCTTTCTCCCCCATCTCAACTCATTCAAACGGAGTAAATCCAAGAAAGTTTCTTAAAACTTATTGACACACCTACCTCCTAGTAACATTTCCTGAAGCAAACTGTCAATTTTAACCATTCCAAACAGCTTCACAAACTGTATTTGCTCAATCATTTGCCAGGTGATGCTCTGGAGAGTAGGCAGAAGTAGCAGCAGCTCCCCGAACCGTCCCCTGGAGTCATACTGGCGGTCATTGATGTAATCCTCCAAACTGATCTGGACTTGAAATCTCATGTTCCTGATCTTCACTGGGTTGCTCAGTCCTTTTGCATCTTGAAACAGAGGAAATGTTATGTAAGAATATAGAAGAAGAAGAGTTGGTTTTTTATATGCCGACTTTCTCTGCCACTTAAGGGAGAATCAAACCGGCTTACAATCACCTTGCCTTCCCCTCCCTCACAACAGGTAGGTGAGGCTGAGAGAGAATGACTTGCCCAAGGTCACCCAGCTGGCTTCGTGTGTAGGAGTGGGGAAACAAATCCAGTTCACCAGATTAGCATCCGCCACTCACGTGGAGGAGTGGGGAATCAAACCCGGTTCTCCAGATCAGACTCCACCGCTCCAAACCACCGTTCTTAACCACGCTGGCTCTATATTTTGCATCTCTAATATATTGGGGGGGGGACAAAATTAGTTGGGTGCGCCTTCAAAAATGACACCGAGAAACAATTTTTCTATGCAGCTATCCATGAGAGGCTTTGGGAAGGATGAGGCCTACCATCTAAAGAGATAGATGACAGGGATGAGATCTGTGTTACAGCTCTGCCTGTGCCCTAAAGGACATGGTTGGGTAGACTGGCCCTTTAATTTACCACCATCTTGTTGAGCTTCAGGCAGCCAGGAGAAAGCCAACCAATTCACAGTGCTGCTGGCAATACCACAGCCAGCAGTGGTGCAGGAGGAGATGACAAGGGAACCCATGCTCGTCATAATCATCAAGCCTGATCACATCCAGGCCATGAAGACTCTATGGTACTCTGAGCACCGCAGGAGCCCCTTCTCTTGGATTGCTCCTGAAGGAATTTTAATGCCCAATATGCTCCTACCCAATGTTCCTGTGAATCTGCATTTGGATAGTCTCAGAAGACAAACTGGGCTGGCTCCCATGAAGCCTGAGTGCTAAATCAGATTGTTTCCAGCTTTCCTATTTGCCCAATACCCCCATGTGACCCACAAAAGCTGGCGCTGGGGTTTGGGGAGCTGTATGGGCAAACTGCCACAGGGAATGGAAGGCCAGAGTGAGAAGGAAGCTATCGGGCAAAATCGTTCCACCTTCCTTGCCAGCTGATAGAGAGTGCAGCCGAACAACCTTTCCATTCATAAAAGGGGAAGGAAGGTTGATTTCACCACATTCCCTGGCCTTACCCAACTCCCTGAATCACACCATCTATGTTGCATCTCTTGACATAGACATTTGTCTAGGTTGCTCCCTCTGACATCTCCTTTTTAGAGGTCTTACTAGGCTGCTGGAGGAAGGGGAAGATGTGGAATATTCTGCCTTAAGCCCTTCTATTGTACATATGTGGCTGGTGAGAAAACCCTGTAAGACCCAGGCAGCAGCTGGGTGCCTCGGCCAGCCCAATCAGAGGAAACAACAGTCAGGCTGGAAGTGGCATGCCACTGCTCCCAGGTGGGCAGAAACCAGCTGACCAGCCAGGAAGCATAAAGGCTGGCAGCCAGGAAGCAGGGAGGGGGGAGGCTTCTAGAGCAGTGGGAACAAG
The DNA here is from genome assembly GCF_029931775.1 of Euleptes europaea. NCBI lineage: Eukaryota > Metazoa > Chordata > Lepidosauria > Squamata > Sphaerodactylidae > Euleptes > Euleptes europaea. Next base: position 35,265,869 of record NC_079319.1, read on the forward strand.
CATGGCTGAAGAGGCGGAGGAGGTGGAGGTGGTGGGATACAGCGATGCCGTAGGACGACACGGTGGTGGATGGCATTGCTGGAGCAAAGCTGAAGGCCAGGTAGGATCCCCAGGAGGCGAGTTGGCCACTGGAAGACTGAAGCTGCCTGAGGCAGAGAGTCAGGCCCACGAGAACTGGGGGCTAAGGCAATCCTTATGAGGACTAGGGGGTGGGGGAGCACAGCTTGAGAAGGTGCAGAAAAGAGGAACCAAAATGATCAGGGGACTACAGCAACTGTCCTATGAGGAGTGGTTAAAAAGCTTAGGGCTGTTTAGCTTGGAAAGAAGGCAGTTAAGGTGAGACATGATAGAGGTCTATAAAATTATGCATGGTATAATTTGTTTTCTCCCTCTCTCATAATACTAGAATGCGGGGTCATCTCCTGAAACTGGAAGGCAAGAGATTCAAAACAGATAAATGGAAGTATTTCTTCATTCAATGCATAAATTGTGGAACTTTCTGCCCCAGGATGTGGTGATGACTGCCAACTTGGAAGGCTTTAAGAGGGGAGTGGACATGTTCATGGAGGAGAGGGCTATTCATGGCTACTAGTAAAAATGGAGGCAAGTCATCATGCATACCTATTGTCTCCAGGATCAGAGGAGCATGCCTATTATATTAGGTGCTTTGGAACACAAGCAGGACATTGCTGCTTCAGTTGTCTTGTTTGTGGGCTTCCTGGAGGCACCTGGTTGGCCACTGTGAGAACAGACTGCTGGACTTGATGGGCCTTGGTCGGACCCAGCATGACCTTTCTTATGTTCACTAAACTAAGGAACTCCGCTCCAGGGACAAGAGCAGCGCAGGAGGGGTGGACTTGGGGAGGCACTGGCAGTAGAAACGCTCAGGCACCTTTACTAAGGGAGGGAACGGAGGTCTAGGAGAGTTACTGTAAACAGCTGTGAGATTAGGTTTGCTATGCACTACTGTAACTGAGTGGCCGATGAAGAACCTGAGAGGGTTACCCTGCATGGCCCGTCAAGGACCCCATTCTGAGGCCATGTCAGGAGCGACAAAAAAGTATCCAATCCAGTAGCGTGTGTAAGACAGCATAACCACCAAGCCTTCTTTTTGACAAAATACCTACAAATTATGGTATTGCTAAATTTCCTGAAAAGTTAAATTCTTCCCATGGCTGTCAGGGTCAAAGCAGTATAAAGACTTAGAAGGACTCCCTGATTGGATGATACATTACAATTCGGGGGGGGGGGGTGAAACACACCTGGATCAAAGAAGACTATGGCTTTTAGGCAGGCGTATTCATTGTCATCAATCTGAATTTCTTGAAATGGTCGTATTATCTCATCCAGAATCCGGTTTGCTACTCGGCTGATCTCCATTTCAGAACTGTTGCGATGGATGACAAAATTGTTGCCTTCAGAAATAAAATGCAATCAGTATTATTAACAATATCAGTAGCCCCCAAATTCAGCAGACTTTACGGCGCATTTCTGCAGAGGAATATGTTCTGAATATACACCAACGTTTCTTGCCAAGTACAATGTGCCAATGCACAATTGCCCTCCTGTATCAGCATATCATTGCAAACAGCATTATTTCAGTTCATAAATTTATGCAGGGCTGAACCCCTCATTTTCATGAAAACAAATATATCGAGGATATATTATAATAAACTGGGTATACTGTGCACAGCTATGCACGGAATTCAAATAGAGTGGATTACAGAAGACAAGAAAATCTAAGATCGACTCCCCCCCTTCCCCCCGGTTTGTACACAGTATCGTAACTTGAGATGCACATTCTTCTCCCTCCCAGTCTTGAAAGGTAAGACCTCTGCATTTCTGAGCATATGCCAGAAACATACTTTACCCGATCCACGGAGGAGGAGATTCCAGTCCCTGGCCTACTGTACAACTTCATTGCCATGATAAAAATTCAGGGCACTATACCCACATTCTCTTCCCCATCTCACATACAGAGACCAGACTTCATGCCTTTGGTATGTACGTACCTGCTTCTCTGCTGCACCCAGAGACTAACACAATGCTGTCTTGTGATTAATTAGAAGACGGCCAGAGCATCATGCATTTTCTAAGGCAGAATCAAATATCCTTACCTAAAAGAATAAGGTCCTTGTAAACCATAGAGCGCTTTGCTGCTCCCAGCAACAGGTGTTCTCCGGCATGTGCTCTCAGCAGAGCAACCTTCAAAAAGAGTGGGCATATAATGAACAGAGGTGAAATCGAAAAGATGCAAGTGGATGCAGATAAATCATCTACACCAGCTCTTGCTACTATTTCAAGCTACAACTCAATTAGTAAGTTATCATTTTGAAAGCAGGGCTCTCTACTTTCGAGAAACAATGGGGACTTATTCTTTTGCTACAGGTTCACTCTGTTTTCCCTGTGTGTGTGTGTTTTTGTGTGTGCACACATACTAATTTGTGATTGTATGTGTGTGTCACTTGAAGTCCTCATGAAAAGGAGCATTCTTTCCCCGAGTTCTGCTTTTTGCATATGGTAATAACTGTTCTGACCTCAATGGCTCCGGTCTCCCTCCAGCCCTTTAAAAATGAAGGAGGAAGCAGGTGCTGGCATTTCCCTTATGGAAGACCTTGACTGTGCCTCAGGGAAATGAGATTCTTCTTAAATCTAGTTTTCTTTTTTCTCTTTCTTTTGTAGTTCCTCTTGGCTTTCAATCCTCCACAGATGTTTTCCTTTTCTGGCTTACTGACTCTGTTGAGCGATATTCGGGAACTTGATCCTGCTCTGCCTTGTATTGGCCCCAATCCCAAGTTTCTCTCCCTACCTTCAAATGGCCAGTCCAGCCACATGGATCCATGCCACAGTGACCTCAAGGCTAGATTATTGTAATGCACTCTACATGGGTCTGCCCTTGAAACTGACATGGAAACTCCAGTTGGTTCAGAATACTACAGCTCAGTTACTATCATTCCACGAGCTTCCTATCATTTTCCAGGTTCAATCCAAGGGACTGGTGATCACATACAAAGCCCTCCTTGGCCTTTTACCTTCATATCTGCAGGACTGCCACCTCTCCTGCTATGTTGTGCCATGACAGCTTCCCTCATCTGTACAAAGCCTTCTGCGGGTGTCACGCTTTACATGAGCAAGATCGACAGCTGCCTGAACATGTGCATTCACTGTCGTGGCCCCCACCTTGTGGAATGGCCTGCCTAAGGATGTCAGGAAGTCTCTAAGACTCCTGCTAGTCCATGAACTGAGCAAAATTGCTCATTGGGTCATTTTTATAAAGGGAATAGAGCTGTAGCATAATGGATTGATTCAGCAGGGCGCTTTTATAAAGATAACTTTACTGTAGTCTGTTCCGTTTATTGTCTGTATTATCACATTCTTAGAATCTTTTTTCTACTTTCATTATTCTATTTTTGTATTGTTTACCATGTCCAATTTTATTTGCATTACCCCTAGTGTTTGTAATCCTAGTCCTATTGGATATCTCATGCTATTTGACTGCATTGTTTTACACTGTAGTCTGCCTTTAGTCTCAGTAAGAAAGATGGGCTATAAATAAACAATATTAGAAATGTTTGCAATACATTATACACAGAGAAATAGTACTATATGTACTGTATACATTATATATGGAAACATACAGCAGTGGTACACAGTACAAATTCACAGACATCAAAAAAGTAGAAAACCCTAACTATTGATAAAAATATAGATGATCACTTTAAAATGAAATATGAAGCACTGGCTCATCTCTAGATAGTTCCCCCACGGCCTCAATGTGTTGGTCTTGGTTTTGGTTTAACAGTATAGACTTTTTTTAAAGGCAAACTACAATAAAGTGTCACACAGCAGAGGTTATGCAACCCCCATACTAACATAATTAAAACTTCCCAATGCATTAGGTCATACCTGATCATCCAGTCGTAATTCGCAGAAAGCTGGAATATATTTTGCCCACTCCACAAGAACCAAGAGTTGTTGCTTCATTGATTCACAGACATCACTAATACTGGCGATTTTCTTAGCATGGATATCATCACCAGCACTGGGGCTTGAAACAGGGATCTGTTCATCACGGAGGAAAAACAAGATTAAGACCTTCAATTATTACAACTGGGTATGTGCAGTTTAAAAGAAATGTATTAATTTAGTATCCAGATGGGCACTGGCTCCATTATCCTGAATTTGGGGGTGGGGGTGGATTCCTTACTAGTTCAGGATTCTATTTTGTTGTGTTCGTTTTTTTATTCCAGAATTTGGGACCCATTTTTTTCACACATACCCTTTTCCCTCCTCAGAGGCAGCAGGAACAGGGAAGGATGTGGGGGTGGGGAAGAATCCGGAGGCAAGGTTTTGCCATAGAAAACTGTGTCTCCTGGATTAACCCCATTCATTTATTTATTTAAAAACACAGACATGCACAGTAAACTAAGGCAACTTACAAGCATCTTGAACAACACAAAAATATCAAGACAACAGAAGTGATAAAGATGAAAACAAATCAAATCCACAAAGTAAACACCAAATGCAAAGTACAACAAGCAGATGTCAGTTGCCACAAGCTCTCTGGAGTATATGACTCTCTTTGCTTGTAATGGAAAAAAACAACACAGAACAATAACTTCCCTGTGGACGCTGCCCACCTCCCCATCTCTGAATGCTCTTTGACAATAATAGCAGCAGCCGCCAAGCCTAAAGTTATAAAATCAGCTATAGAATCACCACAGAGCACAGACGCATTTAGGCAATCATAGAGACTTTCCTTATCCCAACAATCAGTTGTCTAGCTGGACAATAAGGCAAGGGACTATAGAAAGAGAAGGATTGGGGCATCCAAATGTAAGGGGTCAATGAATACCAGAAAAGGGAAACAGGAATGGTCAGACAAGGTCTGGAAAGGATATTGCAAAGTGGAGAAATCTAAAACTTTAAGGAGCCTTATGAAACATCTGACAGGGGTAACGGCCTTTTCCAAATCAACAGTTAAGTATTAAAGGGCATAAGGCATTACTGCGAAAGCCGCTGAAAAAGAATAGTTCTCCTGAACAAAAATTCTTTTCTTATTTCAGTAGTGCAAATTGAAAAGGGTAGTTTCATTTATAAATAATCAACACAGAAAGTATTCAAAAGGTCAAGTTAGCCCATTAGGCCTTTATGCTGTACCTGACGAGAAAGCACTTCAGCCTGGGACAACGTGTTAATAGAAGGACTGTTACTGCTGTCGGATGTGCTCCGTCTTGTACTTATCCTGTCCCGTTCATTTTGCACAGCTGGAAAAGAAGAACTTTGTAATTAATTTGCAGTTAAATTAGGCTTTCAAAAGAGTTACTAAGCAGTTGTATGGACAGTAGATTGTGAGCATCACAGCTGAATGATGTACATTTAGACAGTTGAAAGCCACTTTGCTAGAGTAAGATGGGGGGCCTGAGTTCAAATCCCCACTCAGCCATGAAGCTCACTGGGTGACTTCTGGCTCATAGCCAGATAAAATAGAGGAGAATAAAATAGAGGAGGGACCAACCATGAACACTGCCTTGAACTCCTTGGAGGAAGAAGAAGAAGAGTTGGTTTTTATATGCCGACTTTCTCTACCACTTAAGGAAGAATCAAACCGGCTTACAATCACCTTCCCTTCCCCTTCCCACAACAGACACCCTGTGAGGTAGGTAGGGTTGAGAGAGTGTGACGAACCCAAGGTCACCCAGCTGGCTTCATGCGGAAGAGTGGGGAAACAAATGCAGTTCACCAGATTAGCCTCTGCCGCTCATGTGGAGGAGTGGGGAATCAAACCTGGTTCTCTAGATCAGAGAAGGGAGGGATAAATATGGGCTCATTCAGAGAAAGTAAACTTATAAGAATAAATGTCCCTAGAATAAATTCCAGTGAGAGTAAATACTACTGGGACTACTTCCCATGCTATACTTGGTGTGAAAAGAGCATCTCTGGGGTGAGTTTTTAATCACCCTTTGCTGTAATGCCAGATTCACTCATCACAGAAGGTATCATGGCCACACAGTCAGTCTCCACCCCTCTGTGTTCCTGACAGCTTATGGGGGAATCATACAGACTTATAACATGTGAAAATTTCAACATGTTAACAGGTGAGTGCACTATCTGCCATGGAGATGAAAAAGAAGAAGAGTTGGTTTTTATATGCAGACTTTCTCTACCTTTTAAGGAGAATCAAACCGGCTTACAATCTCCCTCCCTTCCTCTCCCCACAACAGACATCTTGTGAGGTAGTTGGGGCTGAGAGAGCTCGAAGAGAACTTTGACTAGCGCAAGGTCACCCAGCAGGCTTGAAGTGTAGGAGTGGGAAAACCAACCCGGTTCTCCAGATTAGAGTCCACCGCTCATGTGGAGGAGTGGGGATTCAAACTCGGATCTCCAGATTAGAGTCCACCGCTCCTAACCACTACACCACGCTGGCCCTATGATGTTTTGGGTGAAATCGACTTACTTAAATATATATATATATTATTTGGGAGGAGGAGGAGGTTTGGCACCTCTTGGCACGTAGTGCATGTTCAGGTGAGGATTAACAAGGCTAGCAGAAGCAGGGGCCAAGTTGGGAGCCAGGGTGGACCTGCCCATAAAAGGCAGCCATTGGTAGGCTTCCTTGCGCAGACCGCCCTTGAACAGGTTGGCATATTTTAATAAGCAGTGATCAGCAATTTGAATAAATAAACTAGTTGAACCCATAGAGTGGTCTTGTGTCCTCATTTGGGGGATGCCAGGCAATGTCTATGAAACAGAATCTATGCTTTCACGGCTCACTCTGGCTGATAAGTGATGCCGTTCCTGCACTACAATGGGTATCACTTCTGTATTTCCACAATAGCTTGGATCCTTTGTGCTCACAGAGGCAAGTCTCCTCTGCTGTTCCTTTCCCCAAGCACCCCCCCATGACTCCCCAAAAGGTGAGGGGTTCCTCACGGACAAAATGCACCACAGCACAGGGGGCTGCAGTAAGGAGGAAGAATCTGACACAGGGAATAGTTTTTGCTCCATTTCCTCTCCTTACTGTAGCCATAGCATAGTGAATTGTCTCTATGAGGGTCTTCAGATCCAAGGCATCTTCTTTTTCATGATCATAGGTGCCTGCTGGGGGAAAAGGAAAGCAAAGAAGATCCACCCTGGACTTGTCATTCTAAGGGTCCAACCTAATAGGTTTGGTTTTTTAGAAAGCTGACGGAGCTGTGGAAAGGTGATTGCTACTTGTGGCAACTACATCCCCTTGAAATTGTTTCCAAAATGCGCCTCATCAACCATGACGACAGCACAAAAACTGCATAATGCACATATACCATCAGGTGTGAGATCTCTCTCAAATCACTTTGCACTTTCCATAGGGGAGGGGCTGTGGATCAGTGGTAGAGCATCTGCTTGGCATGCAGAAGGTCCCAGGTTCAATCCCCGGCATCTCCAATTAAAGGGAACTAGGCAGGTAGGTAATGTGAAAGAACCCTGCCTGAGACCCTGGAGAGCTGCTGCTGGTCTGAGGAGACAATACTGATTTCGATGGGCCAAGGGTCTGATTCAGTATAAGGCAGCTCCATGTGTTCATGTGTGTTCATGTGTTCACTCTCCTAAAAAGCAACTGCTGCCTGATAACTTTTAAGATAACTTTAAGAATGTAGAGCTGACATTTCTTAGATCGATATTAGCAGGTAGAGGATAGAAGAGAAATAGCAGAGCAACAGAATGGCAGAGTGGAACGCAAGAGCAATAAGGTGTGTGTTTTAATACAAAAATGAAAGAGATAAATAAAGGTATCTATCAGACTTCCTGAACTGTTTTATGTCCAAGGTCACATGAAGGAGAGAAAGCCCAGTTCTGATCAACATATTTCTATACTCCACACTGAACCTTATAACCTTTTATAAAAGCAGCTGTTGTATTTCCAATGATCCGTTTGTTATTTTTAAGGAAGCAATCTGCATTGGAGAAGTTGAGAGGTAGCTCCAATGCTTCAGTAAAAACGTGTTCTGTGTACTGTATAGTGTTCTGCAGTTTATATGAAGAATGAACACACTTTATAGTGAAGGCGCACTAGATTCTTAGCCAAGGACATTCACTGATGGGCCTTTTATTAAGGTCATAATAAGAAATGTCGTACAGTGATAAACACTAAGTGATAAATGGTCATGAAGACGTGAATCAAGAATGATGCTCCAGTCTCTTTAACTGGAGCAATGCCATCTATTCATTCCTTAACCTAGCAGCTAAACAACACAGTGTAGTTATGCTTTAAATATAAAATTATACCAGAGGGGTAAGCGCCTAACTGCTTTGATCGTCTAGCATAAATGGTGTGGCTGCATTTACAGATGCATAACAATCCTTTTTTTATTTAATGTGACAAATTTCCTTAAAAATAAATGTGCTGCCTGCATAAAATTCATGTTAAAAGTTTACTGAACTTCTAGTCAGTTTCAATAGTTTTTAAGATGTGAAGAGACTATGCTGAAAATATGATTAAACGGCATTCTTTAGCTTGGAGTTGATAGAACAGGAAACATGAAGAATATGAGACCAGAATAGAGGTACGTCGGTCTGACATGGCATCCATAGGAAGCTCATCCTCCCCACCACCACCAAAAAACTATTATAAATTGCTTCCAGCTATGACCGTATCTTAGCTTATGCTAGACGGACAGTTAAAAGAGTAGGAGGATCCACAAGAAGATATCGATGTTCCAATTGACTTGTGTGTGTGTTAAGTGCCGTCAAGTCACTTCTGACTCATGGTGACCCTATGAATGAAAGTCCTCCAAAATGTCCTGTCTTTGACAGCCTTGCTCAGATCTTGCAAATTGAAGGCTGTGGCTTCCTTTATTGAGTCAATCCACCTCTTGTTGGGTCTTCCTCTTTTCCTGCTGCCCTCAACTTTTCCTAGCATGACTGTCTTTTCCAATGACTCTTGTCGTCTCATGACGTGACCAAAATACGATAGCCTCAGTTTAGTCATTTTAGCTTCTAGGGTCAGTTCAGGCTTGATTTGATCTATAACCCACTGATTTGTTTTTTTGGCAGTCCACGGAATACGTAACACTCTCCTCCAACACCACATTTCAAACACCAATCGACTTACTTAAACTAATTATAGCATCTTTTTTTTTCTTCTGTACTAGAGAATCTCCTGTTCTTGGTGGCAAATTAACATATAGGCTGGGAATGTGACAAGTATGATGGATCCAGAAAGACTCTGATGAACTTTAAGTCCATGACAGCTGATGGATAAAAATGTACCTTCAAACAAAATGTTGTATAACTAAGAACGCTCTGTTTGCCATACAAAGCAAAGGCATATTTGAGGAAGTACACATGAAGCAGTTCCTCACTCATTCATTCCCACACACAGAGAGCAAATAGAAGTAGATGTAATTGAGTATCGATAGCCCTGAGTTCAGTTGACAATGTTTCTATTTAGAGTCCTTCAAAAGCAAATCAACCTTGAGAATCGTCTTCCGTAGTCTATTACTAGGCTGGGCGTTACTACCTCATTTATCTGTGACAATCAGGCACCAGGAAAGATTTCAAATGGAATCCTGGGAACATGGGATAAGTTTTTGTTTTTAAGATACCTTAATTTATGCAAAAATGGCTAGATCAAACATATAACAGGGACTCTATGTTTCCCTTTTATACAAAGAACAGTTGATTTCCTTATGATCAGCCTTCCTTTAACTATATCACAAATAGTAAGCTTTTTTTGGAGTATTTTGTGTTATTTAGTGGCAACTACTGAGTGCCAAACCAAACCGTATCAGCTACTGAGAGCCAAACCTGCACATGATCTACCCTGGATATGCTTCAATGTGATACAGTCCATAGAATAGTTTTATTTACACAAAAACAAAGTGGTTACACCAATTACTCTTTGCATCCCACAAAAATCCAATGACAACTTATTAATATTCCCATTTTACAGAAAAAAACACACATGTGAGATTAACTCATGCAAGGGTACCTGGACATTTCATACCTATGCAGGTATGGATCTATGAGCTTGGATCTCATTTATTTATTTTATTTTAATTTTATTAATCTTATATCCTGCCCTCCCCAGCAAAGCCAGGCTCAGGACAGCTCACACATCATACCAGACAAATTCCATAAATTCCAATAAAATCATTTAAAAACAGCACTTATAAAAGAACAGCCCCATAAACATAATCAATAAAACATCCACAATAAATATGAGATGGCGCTCCACAATGGCATAAAAGCTACAGCAGGGCCTGTGGGCAGTCAGGACCCCCCACTCAGTTCTTCATGAATCCAGAGGAAAGTTAAAAGGGGGGAGAATAGGGAGGCCAGCATTGATGGAAAAACCGTAGCCGGTCTCAACCACAGGCCTGGTGGAATAGCTCTGTCTTGCAGGCCTTGCGGAACTCCCTAAGGTCCAGCAGGGCCCTGTTCTCATTAGAGAGACTATTCCACTAGATAGGAGCCAGGGCAGAGAAAGCTGGACACTCTTTGGGCCAGAGATCACCAGAAGATGACTAGCAGATGATGAACGTAATGTTCTCTGGGAGGCATACCAGGAGAGGCAGTCCTGCCTCCTATTGGGTCTTCATTGCCTTGAAATTACTCATTTTTACTCAACTTATTTAAAATAACAAAAGGGCACACAATAATACAAGCAGAAGACACCATTTCTCCAATCGTAGCATTAATCACACAAAAATTACATAGCGTGCCAACTTATTATTAGAGACATATTTCTACTGTTGCAAAAAAGTCGCTTTTCTTCATAGGCACCAGAGATATATATGCATTAGTTATTTGCTTATAGATTTTATTTCGTGCTAATTGATATAAAGTGTTTTTCTCTGAATGGGAGGTTTAAAAAAAAAGTTACCTTCCTTCTTCATCCCAGCACGGAAACACTTTTTTAAACGACAGTATCTGCATTGATTTCTCTTGTCCTTATCAACAATACATTGCCGGCTAAATCTGTCGGACAAAATAGAGGGTAAATATATTAGAGCGCAAAAATACAGAGGGATCCTTATTAGCACGACTGAAACAATTAATGGGCACTGTCAAAACAATGTCTTCAGCTATCACCCTTCGCTGGTATTTTTTTCTTTAATCAGCCTTGAAACATTTTTCTTTGCCATTCTTCTAAAAGGAATAATTCCTTGTGATGGGCAAGTAAAATCCCATTAGGTTATTCATCATTTTGCAAAAGCAGAGCATATAAATTGTGCTCCTGATTTAATGAATGTTTAGGATGAGTCTTTTATAGCTTCATCCTATCCTGCCAGATCAGAAATTTAAAAAAAAACACACACACACATAAAAAGAGACCTGTTGGATCCGAGTAAAGGCCTGACTGTTTTACAACATCTTATTTCCTACATTCAACCAAATGCTATTAGAATACAAGAATCCTCTCCAAGGGCCAAACTACAAGGAGTGGTTCCTTTCCGTGGCCGCTGACACCATTTTACAAGTGTTGGTAGTTCTCTCAACATTGCTGCAGGGCCTCGATCCAGATCAGGTGAGCAGTAGCCCCAGGGGCTCTTGTTCCTCCTGTGCCTTTTTGAGTGCCAAAACAGGGCTGTTTCTGCACCTGAAAAGGCATGGGGGGGGGGGAGCTCCTGGAGTCACCGAGCCATACACCCAATCCGGATGAGGGCCTTGTGGCAATTTTTAAAGAACCACAAATGCTTCTAAAATAGCGTTGGTGGCCACGGGATGGACCCGCAGCTGCCGTCACTTGTAGTTTGGCCCCTAGTGGTCGCCTTCTGTGTCTGCCATTCAGAGGTACACTGCCTTTGCTTACAGAGATTCCATCTTGCCTTGATTGGCCTGTTGCCTGTAAACCTGTCCAATCCTCTTTAAAGCATCCTCAGCAATCATTATATTTATCTCCCTTCCTTCTTCCATTATGGAACTCAAGTTGGAATCCACGGGGATGTCAAAAAATATTCCATCCAAACACCGACCAGAGCCAGATCAGCCTAGCATCAGCAAGGTTAGCATACCATGTGCTCTCCAACCAGTGCTTTTCTTGTAAAAATAAATAAATAAAGGTGCCAGGACATATATAAGGTTATGCCAATTTCCACCAATCCCCTCCACCCTCTGCAAATCTCCACAAGGCTGTTTCTGAGGGTCCCCCCTCTCTTTCTCTGGCTGAGTGGGGTGGGCCAGCACACGAGGATCAGAACAGCCCTGAAAAAAGGTACCATTACTCAGTACCAGCGAGTACCATCACACACAAAAAAGCTCTGTTTCCAACTTTGTAGCAGTCAATTTATTTACTACACACAGATCCTGACCTAACAATCCTCGGGCTTTCCAATCTAGAAAAACAATAAAAATCATTATAACAGTGCAAAATTAGATATGCCTAAATTTAAAACAGCAGTTTTCCAAACAGATAAGTACTTGTTATTTATGTGACAGGTGAAGAAGTACTTGCCCTTGTGTGCCACACCATTCATATTTATAAACTCTCATAATTTCTCCATGATTCTGGGGTAAGGACAAAAATTAGGCCCTTCTGTGAGGAAAATTTCTTTACCCCAAGGAACAGATGCATCAGGGAATGCGTTCGGATCCTGTACCAGGTTTGTCACACTGGGGTCTTCAACCTAAGGATCTAGCCAAACGTGACTCAATAGGAACCCAGATATGGTTGTTTAAAAAGAAAATGAAGTCTTTAAGTTAAGGTATTTTGGACAAATAGGTAGAATGTTTAGATAACAAGCGTGTAAAAGGAATGGCAGGCAAAGGTATTATAGGACTTCAGGGTTTCTTAGAGATGCTTTGCAGAAACAGTTGCCAATAATCCATTGCCAGTAATCCAAATGCAAATCATATACAGATTTATGTCAGTGCAATAAAATGATCATAAAGGCTTGTCCTGAGTATATTTATTAAATATTGTGGGATCTTGTGTGTGCCACTTCCTAATAAAGAACTCACATCAACCTGTATTTAGGCTGTTGGAATTTATGGATTATTAATCAACTTGTCAATTATCAATAAATAATGGAACCTACCCATTCTCTCCGGTCATCCTCACCGGCCATCTGAGGCTAGATGGGTGGCCTCTTGAGAAAGAGCTTTCTTGGTTGTGGCACCAAAACTTTCGAACTCCCTCCCCAGATTCATCTGTCTTCCACCAGAGTCTTCTTTTATTTTGTTTGGCATGTTCCCCAATAACTGTTATTAGCCTTCCTCCCTGATTCTGGTATTGTTTGTGTTTTTATTGAATTATTTTCTAATTTTAAATGTTTTTTTCCAATTGTTCAAACATTTTAATGTTTTCATGTGCACCACCAAATAAATCAATATAAATAAATAAATGTTAAGTTCCTCGGGAGGTGGTAAGCTCTCCTTCCCTGGAGGTTTTTAAAAAGAGGGTAGATGGCCATTTGTCAGCAATGCAGATTCTATGTCCTTAAGCAGATGACGAGAGGGAGAGCATCTTGGCCATCTTCTGAGCATGGAGTGTGTGGGGGGGAGGTAGTTGTGAATGTCCTGTATTGTGTAGGGGGTTGGACTAGATGACCCTGGTAGCCCCTTCCAACTCTATGATTCTATGATTCTAAATTGTATATTTTCAGCTATTCACATGGCCTTTCTTATACCGGCTCTTTGTTGATGTCTTGCTCTGCAATTTGACATAGCTCAGGTCTTCAACTGAAGATATTTGTTGACCCCTTTGCCACACAGTAGCCCTGTACTAACGACAGCTGCCAATCTGGCTCATAAAGAGTAAGAAACAATAACATAAATATTCCAAATAAGGAAGGAAACAGTTCTGGGTGTGGCCACTCAGGAAAGGTCCTTTCTCAGCTCACCAAGGTGAAATTGTCACTTAAGATTTTGTGCTGCAGCAACCTGAGCTGCTGCCGTTAGCAGATTGATCAGATTGGACTATTAAATTGCTTTAGATTAAAAATCTCCCACGGCCATAGTGCCTGAGCGCACAGTGATGCACGCTACAGTTGCAGTGATTTCAATATTAACAGATACTGAGATAAATTTGGGGCAGAAAGTCTCAAGATAACAAAAGATCTTGAAAGCGAGACCCGAGTCAAGTGATAGTAATAGCAGGAGAGAGTACCTTTTAACCTCGGCAGCAGTCCTAGGCAACCTTCTTGAAAAATGAGAAAGAGATAAAAGAAAGTGCCAGAGGGCACCTTGTAGCAACAGATCGAGTAATACTTTGGAAGGAAAAAAATAACAGAGATATGGGGACGAAGAATAAAAAACGGGACAGTAAGGCAACGAGGAGCCTCAAAGTGGATGTTGGTAGCAGTGCAACAGCCAAAGATCAAAATCTACATTTGCTGTCATTTGCAAAAGAAATCACTTGGCCCAAGATTATAAATGACTACTGGAAAGAGCAGCTCAATGTTTAATGCACCAACTACCATTCAGTAAGGAAGCTTTGCTGCATTATACAGTAGAATGTTGAACAGATAAAGGTATATGAGACATGAGCAAAGGGACCATTTCCTTCACGATGGAAGTTCCTGGGTGGGATTTTCTGCATCCCGTGTCTAAATATTAAACTTCAGGTGATACAAAATATCTGTAATCTCTTGTGGGTGAGTGTGTACGTGTGCGTGTGTGTGTCAAAAATATATAATTAGCACTAGCACACCTAGGAGGCTGCTATGAGGTGCTTTGATCAAGAGAAGTAGCAGGAAGAGCATTTAACAGTTTCTTCCTGTGCTTCTTCCATAGTTTAGGTAGCCTCTTACAGGACCAAAGTACACATTACATTTTTTAACAAGTCAGAGAATCCAGACCTACCTTGCTTTCCCCACAGAAGCTGCAGGGAACTTCTTTTTAAAGCACTGCAAGGGGGGGGGTGCTGATTCAGCTCAGCCTCATGATGTGGGGAGAGGAGGGACTTCTACCTCCACCCCACATGCCATTTTCCTAGACCGAACTTACCCCAGGAGGAACTTAGCCAAATACAAGCGAAGTTCTAGGGGTAATGGACAAATCAAAAAGCTAGCCAGTCACTGGATCTGGGCAGCATATACCTGAGGGTTCTGGAGGACCTTCCAATGCAAAACTGTTCATTTCTTAAAACAAATCTGTATGCTGTCATTGAAATTGGCTCGTCTGCTGGAGGATTGGAAGGTAATGCAAATAATGCCAATTTTAATAAGGGAATCTGAGGAGAGTCCAAAAGTTACAAGTCAGTTAACCTAATTTCTCTTCTGAGAAAATGGTGGGAGCTCTAATTAAAAATAGAATTATTATTGAGCAGATAAAGGAACAAGCTCTGTTGACGAAGAATCAGCATGGCTTCTGTAAAGGGCAGTCTTTCCCCTCCCCATCCATTTTGGAATTCTTTCAGTACATTCCTGAAGGGGGGGTAAATGCTCTTAGGAGCCGGTGTGACCCCTATGCCTTCATCCGTGCCACTTGTGCTGTGCAAACTGGCACGGACGCCAGAGTAGTGCCACTTATGCCAGCCCCTGTGGACCACGGCAGTCATGTGGGGCTTGGGCGCTGGCGGGATCTCCCGGCAGTGTTCTCCCGGCGCACGCCCCCATGCCGGCATCCCAGGAGGTGTTCCTGGGGTGTTCTGGGGATGGAGTTGCTGTTAGGCAGCTTCCAGACCCCTTTCGCCCTGGGAACGCCTACCGGGATGGCGACGGTCCTGCGCCACCTTAGTTTGTGGGGCAGTCCCGCTTTCCCCGTGGGGTAAAAAAAGGCTTTTTTCCTTGTCTTATTTTGGAAAAAAGACTTTTTTCCCCTCCGCGGCAGCTGGGAAGCTTCTGAGGAGGCTTCTCAGCTGTGCCGTCCTAGCTGCCGCGATTCACCCCCCACTTTCAGGAATGCACTGAAAGAGAGGATTAACAGACATGTAGACAACGTGGTCATCCAATTGCCTTTATACACTAATGCAAAGTCCCTTTTCACCAGTAGTTTCCTGGAACACTGAAAGCTGCTTTCTTTCCCAAGGAAGAGGGTTATAAAATGCACCAAGAGGTCAGCAAGGCCAAAGATGCTTTTCCGCAAAGAGATAACCATTTGCCTTGCCTGCCAGGAGCTTTGAGAGGGGAGAGACCCACACTCTCCTCCCCTCCCACAATTCCATATTGCCCCCCCCCCCAAGAACCTAATAACTAAACATTATATTTAATAAACCTGACGTGCCTCATACCTGCAGGTATAAACGTGATTCTTGCGTATGCTGCGTCGGAAGAACCCCTTGCACCCATCACAACTGGAAGCGCCATAATGCTTGCCTGTCGCTCTGTCTCCACATATTGCACAAAGGCCACCAACTCCATTGTCTGCAGTGTTCATATTGAGAGCTTCTGTTGAACAACTATCTGATGAAGAAGAAGAAGACGAAGAAGAGTTGGTTTTTATATGCCGACTTTCTTTACCATTTAAGGGAGAATCAAACCAGCTAACAATCGCCTTCCCTTCCCCTCCCCACAACAGACACCCTGTAAGGTAGGTGAGGCTGAGAGAGCCCGAAGAGCTATGACTAGCCCAAAGTCACCCAGCTGGCTTCGTGTGTAGGAGTGGGGAAACAAATCCAGTTTGCCAGATTAGCCTCCGCCCCTCATGTGGAGGAGTGGAGAATCGAACCCGGTTCTCCAGATCAGAGTCCACCGCTCTTAACCACTACACCAGGCTGAGTAAGAACAAGGTGCATAATTATGAGTAAAGCCTGGTTGGGGGCTAAACTACAGTGTCTCAAAGGTTTTATGAGCCTTCTCTTTTAATTAGCACTTACCATTAAAGACTGCAGGAACACAGCATGCCTAATTACCCCCAATTGTTATTCTAATGAGCGCTTTCAAACCTAGCCTGCCCAGTTGTCAGAATTTATGATGCTCATAACAATGAATGCTTTTAAAACAAAAAACAAAAAAATGAAACTCAAGTCTGGGAACAGGAGTTCCAGCACTGACATAATACTCCAGTTTGTCTTTTCAGTGAGTTGCTGAACTGTTCCTTTAAAATATTTATATCCTGCCTTTCCAAAGTTCCCAAAATGGCTTCCAAGATATAAACATTAAAAAATTAAAAACAGAAACACATGAACCCAAATACATCAAGTTAAAATGACAACTGAGATGTTCATTAGTAATTTCCCCTAAAGGCACGTCAAAATATTTCTGCTTTGCACCTTTTATGGAAGGGGGGGGTAGGAGCTTTCTGTGCTATTGAAAACAAGCATACACCCACTGGCCGTAGCCAGTGGACCTCCTGAATAGAGAAGACTGTTAGAAGTGAGATGCCTCAGGACCTTAGTTGGCATATGGGAACATATGAGGAAAAGTAGTCTGTTAAAAATGCAGGTCCCAGGCCATGAAAGGCTTTAAAGGTAACAACCAGTATCTCAACTCGTGCCTGGAAACAAACGGGTAACCAAAGAAGTTGACAAAGTATACGTGTTATATGATCATACCTCTTTGTATTATACTATGTATTATGCTTCCCATCCCCCCTCATCTTCCCCTCCCTTCCTTTCTTCCTCCCTTGGTCCAAGACTGCGGTCATAGACCTAATAATAAATTATTATATATGATCATACCGGCACAAACCTGTTAGTCATCCAGTAGGAACAGTCTTTACTAGCTAAAGTTTCCGAACACTTTTCAGGGGAAGCCCTATGTACAATGCCCCATTCACTCCAGTGATTTTAGAAGGCCATAACTCTACTTAGGATTGCACTGTAAATATCTTTACTTTAAAACTGATTAAATCAGCAATCGTCCTTGCATGTGTCTTCTCTGTTGTGGTTCCCACCTTATGGAATGGCCTGCTGGAGTTGGTCGGAAGGGCTCCCACTTTCCTGGGTTTCCACAAACTATGTAAAACTGAATTATTCAAGAGAGCTTTTTTGCACATGTAAAAGGGTTGCACTGCATAAAACGTTTACAAATTTACTCGGACAAATGATTACAGACTGTGGTCCTACTGTAAGTATTATGTAATTTTCGCACTGCTTAATGAATCATGGCCTTATGCTATGCTTCAGTTCTTTTCGGTTTCTGTTTTCAGTTATTTCTGATTTCTAGTTGGTTCTAGACTTCTACAACCCTAATGCATTCTTTATTGAATGTCCCATTTTGTTGACTGTACTGACTTACTATGTGTAATCCAACTTGTGAGAAAGGCAGACTAAAAATAAATGACATAAATAAATGAAATAAATAATGGAGACATACTGTCATAAGTCAACCTGCACCAGGAAGCTGGTCAAATACCTAGGTATTCATTCTCAAAATGCCTTGACAGCAGCTGGCGAACGCTGTTCAATAAAGAAGCTATAAATCGGGAGCTTCACTCAACACATCTTCACACTAGCAAGGATCTACCTGCAAAAAAGGGTCTGCCATGGACATCTGAATTAGAGTTCCTCAAGCAGCTGATCGGCTGTGCCTCAACTGACAGAACATACCATCTGTTTGGTGGATGTTTGCATGCATAATTCAGCAAAAGAGATACATGCAACAGTTGGGTCTGGGCCCTTGAATCTGGAAGGGGGGCTACTGTATGCCACAAATTGATAACATCTGGTTGGCAGATTTGTGAAATGAATATATAAAAAAGGAAGAGAATCATTATGTAAATATCAATATGTTCCAATCGCAGAATTAAGTTTTTCTAGTTGCTGAATTTTGGTTACACAACTAAAACCTTCATCATAGAACACACTGCATAGTATCTAAAACCAACAGCCACAAAAACCAAATGGTGATTTCAATATGTTGACATGATTTATGCTGGATTTCTTTTTAACAGCTGGAATTTTATGCCATTTTTGTCATCATGAAGAAGTATATAGAAGTCACGGAGACAGGAGGGAAAGACCAGGTCTGGAAATTGTATGTACCATCTTTCTATAAGTGGGGAAGTATCATTACTTACTAAGCATTTCTGAGATTTCTTCAACTACCATGAAGGCTAAAGAGACGTTTCCCCCCCATATCCTGCTTTTTTAAGGACAACAATTTACACTTATTGGTATGCTTGCGTCCTGCAGATTGCTAAACTACTCGGCTAAAGTTCATTGTTGTTACACTGTGAACAGAAAGATGGCATTTAATGAAGGAAATAGTGTTTTGACATACGATGGATTCACGTATAAATAAGTAAAGCTGCAATCCTAAAAACACTTTCCTGGCGTAGGCACCACTAAATAAAATGGGACTTCTGAGTAGAGTGACATTTAAATTTTATTTACTATATTTATAATCTGCCTTTCTCGCCAAGACTCAAGGCAGATTACAGAGTATAAACAATGCAATCAAACAACATAAGATAACCAATGAACAATGCAATAGGAACAGGATTACAGAATTAGAGAACAATGGAAACAACAAACTATCTAAGGCAAAGTATACTATAAACAATACAGAAAGGGAATTACAAGGTGAAGACAGTGCAGTTAAAACAGGCGACGCCTGCAATGATAACTGCAATGGGCTACAGTCCTGTTCCATCATAAAAGTGTCCTTAAGGGACTGATCTCTAAATATATGATTTTACCATTCATTTTGAATGAATGCAGCTGGACTGAAAGTCCTAGCTCTGAGACATTCAAAAGAGGTTTTGCTTTTTCATCTGATCTTCCAAATGGGGTAAAACCCAGAGAACTGCACAGAGTTCTGCTTACTGGGAAGAGTTTCCCTGTCTCCCCTCCTTGCTGCAGCCACCGTGCTCCCCAAAAAGCACTTCTGAGGGAGCCTTCATGGATGATATGTTTGTGGGGAGCTTCAACAGAGGGAAATCCATGGGAATCACGAAATCTAATGCATGAGTGGGAGACGAATGAGTGAATGCAAGCCATTGACATTAATGGCTGTAAGCTTTGCAATATTCCATCTCACTTTTAATGCACACACAATTGGTATATATACAGAAAGTTTATAAACTATCAGCCCATGATCTCATTCAGAATAAATTAGTATTGCTTTCTGCTTTCAGCACTACTTCTTTTATGATCTGCTCTTTGGCCTCTCCTAAACTCACTGGAACAGCAGTTACCAAAAAAGCCAAATTAAATGCACACTTTAAATGAAAACATCTGAATGTTTCAAATAAAGCAACATACACAAACAAGTTCTCAGTCGGGGGCGAAGAGATTTGCTCTTATTAAATGCTTTTGTCCCCCTGACCTTGATCATCAGCAATCAATATCAACAAATCAAACATACATTTTATATGTAGTAGCATGGTTGCAGAACAACCCTTGATGGTTTAAAAAAATCCTAGAAAATATGCCCAAATACCACTGAATTTTTAGGGATTTTTGATGTCAGATATGAAGAACAAATTTTTTTTTCTCTGCAGAGAAAATAACCCCTGAAGTTCCAACCATTCCCTGTGAAGCATTTGTTCTGTTTGTTGCCTTCCTCCTTCTCAAACAAAGCAATCTGTTATAACTTGCTTCATATCTGAGTCACTAGACTAGATTGCATTGGGACAATACTCTTTGCAAAACAATTCCAACACAACTGAAGTTAAAATATTACTCTAATCAAATACCAAGAGATCTTCTCAGCTAAACATTAGCTTGTAGAGCTGTTACGATTAACTCATCCCATTTTGTATGTCAATATTCTGGACATATTGCTGTATATTCAGCATATCGACTGCAAATTTCAAGATAATTTTATGTGTTGTCTGGGTATTTGTATCATAACTGTCCTTTTAAAATAGCTATTGAATACAAAAAGACACCTTTGCTCCAAATCTGTCAATGTCAACTCAGTCTTTGAACTGGAGAAACTTTTTCTACTTCTGTCCGGAAGTTATTGTGTAGAATTAGAATTTTATTTTAGGTAATGCTGTAATGCCAGCTGTCACCTTTAATTATTATAGAGACATGTTTACCCTTCAAAACAAACCTTAGCTGTGCTCTCAATAGTGAAACATGAGCTAATTTGTTCACTTCTTTTGCAATCTTGCCCTTTCAAATTTAGTTTTTCACCAGCTGAAAAAAAATCCACACTCACCACTGCCATTATACAAGACCTGCATTGTTTCAAACTCCAAACTTGTGTAACTTGGGTCTAAGACTTCACTATAATTTGCCATCTCCATGTCCAGGACTGATGCAGAGATCCTCATCATTGAACAAACGCAAGAAATGACTGTTCTTCCAGTAGGGTGCAACCCAATCTGTTTGGCTGGTAATCAGTGATTGATAATTCAAGTGGTAACTGTAACTGTGTCACTTACATGTTGCAATGGGAGGAGCTATAAAAGTGCTTCAGCATGCCATATTCTGCCTGTATCTCTCCCCCTCCCACCATGCCCATTTTATGATTCACCAAAGCAATTCCTTGTGAAAACTGGGGAGTGTCTCATGGAAGGTTTTAGGGAGAGTTCTTTTTTTTATATAAATTTTTGTTTTTTATAAATTTTTATGAGGAAGAGTTCTGATTGGCTTCAAGCCTGTGCTGTATGGAAGCAACATCCGTTAGATGTCTGTTGTTTTTCATAAAAATACCAAAACTATGTCCAACATCCCATCAACTCTTAAAATACACATAATTAGACCAAATCCGAATGTTCCTATCAAGCAGGAAGAACTTTTGCAGCTATGAGTATGGTGCTTACTTCCCTCCCTGTGTATCATGTAGGCAGGGAAGTGATTTGTGGATATTGGCTTGAAAGCTAGACTTTCCTTCTACTACTCTGTTTTGAAGTATGTTCCTTCAGCTCTAGACATTTTCTACCCATATAAGATGCAAACGGAAGGTAAGTTTTGCATCAAAAACACAGTGTGGTAAACTAAGCCTCTGTGATAGAAATACAAATACAAAGAGCAAGAGGGTCATGTCTTCAGGCTAGGGTTTACTATTTGAGCAGAAATGATCATAATGCATATAGACAATGCATGCACATTCTAACCTTCCACATTTTTTATCACACAGAGAGAGATGCATCTAAATTGTTCAGTGTTAAAATTGTCTACAGGCTTCTGGACATCTCTTCTCTGTAGAAAAAGATATAAGAATCTTCAGTTGGTGTATACTTATTTCATATCTATATTCCAGCAAGGAAGGGGCAGGAGAAGATGAGTGTGAGCTCAAGACTTGCTGTTGTGACTCACAGTACATATATACTGGAGTGTAGCGACAGCTAGATGCAAAGAGATGTAAAGACATTCTTACACCTCTTATGAAACAGTGGCTCTTTATGGTTGTCACAAGGGTACCCATTCCACAGAAATATTTTCATAAGAAAGGATCATTTTGCTTAGATCCTCTTCTCAGACCTTGCTCCGCTTCAGGTGCTATAAACTTTTACTGTCAAGCTACCACATAATATGATAATCCAAGTAATTCATTACTCGGCAATGTACTATTTGTATAATACATACAATAGGCTCCCCTTAAAGATAACATCAAGAGCGCTGTAAAGCTATGATTTGTTGCACCTCATTAATAGTTAACGTGGTGCTCTGAACCTTGTTCAAACGAGAGAAAGATATTTGAAATAGTTTTATCTAGCATGGAGTGACCACACAACGAACTCTCAAAGCTAGATTCATAACAGCGAGAAGAAACATCACCTCACCAGTCAAATATCAGCAAGAGTATGCATGACTGGAGTGGTTAATGTTCTTGATAATACTCTTAACAATACAGTCAACATGCTTCCATCTTCCAGCAGGCTTATTCAGGATTCGGTTTACGGCAACTTATTTATCACAGCTTTGAGCTAAACCAATTAGCTGGGTCCAGATAAAACAAGTTTAACTCCTCATTTCTCACCCAACAATCTCAGAGCAAGCAACTTCCCTTTTGACCACTTTTAAGTTAGTGAAAGGGTTCTTTCTCAAAAGCGTTGAAGGAAGCAAGCATGTCAAATTCACCAGTATGACTTAATAGTAGCAATTCTGTAGGTTTTGAGTACTGTAGAAAATCTATACTGGCCATTCCGCCAGAATCAGGGGAAGAGATTTTGTTGAAATCTTCTCATAAAAATATTTGCGCTAATAATAAAAAGTGGCATTGACTTCAGTCCATTGCTGGTGTTTAACATTGATCAAGTTGTGTTGTTTGTACAACAATTCATCTGCTGGATGGAGAGAATGTGCTGTATGAAGCATACTGTAGTGAGTGATGTTTCTGTTCCATTGTGGATTTCCATATTTCAAGAAATCTCCAGCTGTTTGATGGGACACAAGGTTGTCGATAACTTCCAGGGCCTTTCCCAAAAGGATTTAATGATTTTGCTTGTTAGCACAGCAAGGATAAAAACAGTCACACATGGGAAAGACAGTCACACTCTGTCTTTGATATCTTGATACCATAGACTATGGATATTTTCATTATGGAAAGGATAATGCATCAGATAAACTTGACATGAGGATGAGAGACATCAGGATTGCTTTACATTAAATGTTATTGTTTTATGCCATTTGAGGAAAACAGTCCCCTGCAGGGCCAGCCAAAATCATAATATGGATCTAGTTGGTTTTATGGTTTTTTATTTTTAGACTGCTTTAGTTGTGCACATGCATTATAGGCGATGGCGACAGTTTCTCACTGTGCATTGAAATTTTGGGTTTATTTTATTTAATCAGGTTTTTTTTTATAAAGCTAAGGAAACAGAGAACAGATTCATAACAAAATTCATGGAAACACCTTTTTTCTTAGATGTGTACCTATGTTCAGACATCCCTCTTTGCATTCGTACATTCCAGATTATCATTGTCTTTGTTATGTAATTTTCAACCATTGACTCATGTGCACCTGTATGTTCAGGCAGTAAGACTAGGACGGAGGATAAATTGATTCAAAACCCCTGCTGTGAAGCTCACTGGGTGACCTGTGGACCAGTCTTCATTTTTCTGCCTTAACTATCTTACCAGACCCTTGACAGGAACAAAGTAGGGAGGGGAACGAAGTACGCAGCCCAGAGCTCCTGGGATGTAAATCTAATGTAGTAGTAATGATAATTTATGATAAAATTGAAGGTGTTTTGGAGCTTGTTCTAAAGCCGATGGAATTGTGACTGCAAATACATAATTTTATCTATTTATTTCCAGACCAAGAGGCCACTAGCATTGGGGGGGGGGGGAATTACGTGCAAATTAAATTTTAAAATTCCAAGCAAGTTTAGGATGAGTTCAAATTTGAAATGTGATATCATGTGACACAAAAGTGAGAGCCAGTGTGGTATAGTGGATAAGAGCGGTGGTTTGGAGCGGTGAAGTCTGATCAGGAGAACCGGATTTGATTCCTCACTCCTCCACATGAGCGGCAGAGGCTAATCTGGCGAACTGGATTTGTTTCCCCACTCCTACACACAAAGCCAGCTGGGTGACCTTGGGCAAGTCACATTCTCTCAGCCTTGCCTACCTCACAGGATGTCTGTTATGAATAGGGGAAGGGAAGGTGATTGTAAGCCAGTCTGAGTCTCCCTTAAGTGGTAGAGAAAGTCGGCATATAAAAACCAACTATTCTTCTTCTGAGTGGGAACAGTGGATGTCAAGTGGAGGTACTGAGAACTTCGTGGTGAACATGTTCAACAAATATGCCATTTGACATTTGCAATCAGACATTAATTTATCCTTGGATCTCCTGGCCTTGCCGCTGTATGACTTAAGCAGCTATCAAGCAGCTGTACAGCTTGCACAGTAGCAGAGACCACATACTGCCTTCCATGTTGCATGACCCAAACCAATACCACATAATACAACCAATCACAGAAGCCCTTGCGCATGATACAACTGGTTGCCTAGGAGGTGCAAGAGATTTCCTGGATTGAAAGAAGTCCTCCATAAATCTTGACTCTTGCAGCAGATTCCCCCTTCCCCCATTCGGGGTAGTAGTTTTAAAGATAACATGTTCCTTGTTTGGGTGCTTCTGGTCACGCAATCAATCTTTAGTTTTCAGATAGCTAGCAGCTCAAAACTTTTTAATTGTGTGTGTCGGAGGCTAAAAACTATAACTCGCACGAGGCTCTGAAAAATGCACATGCATTGACAAGGGAAAGAGGGAAGGACTTTGACAAACACCAAATGATAAATTGAAAAACAACAACCGTGTAACTGGTTTATATGATAGTAGTACCTGCTTTGCTCACTTGTTATTGAAACAATTGGCTGTGGAGTGGCACAGCACCAATGTGGAATTGAAAGGAACCACAATAGGATGGTTGCATTGTACCATTCAATAGTTGGATGTCACTGAAGCACTAGTACCTCTTCATACTGTCACAGCTCCGCATGCTGTGTGTATCCATATATACTGTAGATTCCTTGACTTTACAACAGTTTCGTGGTTTAGTGGGTCACAAATTTCAGATTTAGTTTAACTTACAGAGGTTTTTTTTTAATCTAGTGCTGAAAGTAGAGCTGCTTTTTCAGAAAGTTTCCTTATAAACCTCTCTGCTTTTAGCTGCAGTTGCCTATGACTGACTTCTAAAGAATCACCAAGAGTTACAAGACTGACCTCTTACAAGTGAAACAGCACAAAAAGCTATTAAAAAGGCTCCCGGTGGCTCTTGCTTTGTAGACTTCTCAGCATTTCGGTCCAAACCTATTCAAGTAGGAAGTAGCTTGTTGCACGTGTCATGACTGGGTCACACAAGTGAAAGAAAACAGTCGACCAAGGTCCAATATAAAACCCACTAAAGCATCCATATAAAGGCTAGATTTGGGTTTCCAAAAGCACCAGCATTTATTTCTCAATAAAATACTTTATTCAGATGTGAAAACCACATATCAAAAAGTAGATTATGCCATACCTCCCCCCTGCCTCACCTTGTAGACATTCATCAGAGATCAATCTACCTTTAACTATCCCTGGCACACCATGAAAAACGAGAGAAGCAATGACTAGGATTCCTCAGAATTTTACCAAGCTGTTGGGGTTATGATCTCAAGCATTAAAATGTTTCATGTCAAGAAGTGTCAGGAATAAGAATGTTGGTCTATACTTTTGTTGTTGTTGTTTATCTATTCTCAAACTTTATTAACTTTTTCAAACAGCATTTTAAAGATTTTTCGTGCAATGAAGACAGAAAGCAAATCTTCGCATGAAAGACTTCAGCTTCTTAGCAAAACCTTCTGAGGTGCTTGTCAAATGGACTGACATCCCTTAGGATTCCAGTATAAAAGTTGCATGCAGTCCCCCCCTTTAGAATGCAGGTGGAAAAGGACAGCTACAACAAGCTGTCCGAAAATTCAATTAATTTATTACTACCATTTTTAAAATCTCAACAGTAATTTAAAATATCCACTCAGGGATTCAGGACTAAAAATCTTGTCACCTTAACACCCATGTATGTGGTTTTGTTGCAAAACTAATTAATTCTGTGGAGACAGTTGGCCTAGATCAGGGGTCCTCAGCTTTTGTAAAGCCTGCGAGCACCTTTCGAATTCTGACACAGGGTGGTGGCTCAGCCTCAAAATGGCAACTGCAGCAGGCTGAGCAAGCCAACTCCAAAATGGCTGCCACAGGAGGCGGAGCCAACCACGAAATATCAGGGAGTGAGATCATGCGTAACTCTTCAACATTTCAGGCAAATGTTTAACAGCCACAGTGATCCATGCCTTAGCGATATGCTTTAGTTACATTTAGACTGGACTATTGCAATGAGCTCTTCTTGGGCCTACCTTACCCTTGAATAGTGTTTGGAAGCTGCAGCTACTGCAGAATGCTGTGGCTAGACTGATGATCGGGCCAACCACCGGGAACATGTGACCCTGATATTACAGCAATTCCACTGGCTACTGATCTGCTTCCAGGACCAGGATATCTGAAGGACCATCTTCTCCCATATATTCCTGCAGTGAAGATCCTTGTGCTGTGGTGATAGCTGCTGCCAAAACAACATTTTTAAAGATCTGTGCAGCCAATCAGAGCTTCAATGAGCCAATGGCCAGTCAGCAGCCTTGCTGGGCAAAAGCCACATCTGGCCCTGGTTACTTTCTAAAAAACTTGGTGGGCTCCAGGAAAGGGGTTGGTGCACCCCATGTAGGGTTGCCTGCTCTGGGTTGGGAAATACCTGAAGATTTTGGGGGGTGGAGCCTGAGAAGGGTGGGGTTTGGAGAAGGGAGGGACATCAATGGGGTGATAGCAGATCTCCAACCACCACCAGAAGGTTGGCAATCCTACACCTATGGGCAACATGTTGGGGACCCCTGGCCAAGACTGTCACTCATTATGGAGGCTTTCTTAGTACTGATGTAGCAGCAGCAGCAACATTTGCTTGGAAAGGTATCGTTTTTATGCATACCGAAAGAGGAAAATGAAAACCCAAATGATTGAAAACAAAAATGCCCAGAGGTCCAATACAGAAATGCAGAGCAATAATGTCACTACGGGCACTTTCACACAGCCCAAATAAGGCACTTTCAATCCACTTTCAGTGTACCTTAATGATTGTTTGCAAGTGGATTTCGCCAGTTTACCCGGTAAAATCCACCTTCAAAACGCATTGAAAGTGGATTGAAAGTTCAATATTTGGGCTGTGTGAAAGTGTTAAGACATGTAGAAGTCATGACCATTGCACAATGACAGAGCACATGGTTTGAAGGCAGAATACCCCCGGTTCAGCCTTTGGCACCTTCACTTATAGGATCTCAGGTAACAGATGCTGACAGCAATCCGGGAAAGCCGCTGCTAGTCACAGTATACATCACTGAGCTAGATGAACCCAAGGTCTGATTTGCCGCTCATCACATTGCAGAGAGGAACCAAAGAGCACGTGACAGGGTTGTCATGTCCAGCAGCCGCGGAAGGGCCAGCAACACATTTTTATGGGCTGTTGTGGGCATAGCAAGCCTGTGCCAGTGCTCTCTTCTCACATAGCTCCTTACTGGATTAGAACAACTTTAATATGAAAAGCAATGTGATGTTCAACAATCTCTGTTGTAGAACAAACCAAGGTCATGCAACCTTCTGGAAGATCCATGAATTACCTGCTGCCCAGTAAAATATAAGGAAACGTCTCTACACTGAAAATCCCGTCCTTACAACAATGTTTCAGGAGCCTCTGAGGCAATTTAAAGAGGTACCTGGAGAAGACGGCAGAGTGTGGGAATTACGGGTTCCACAGATATCCAACCATACCAACCCCTGACAACGGTCCTGGGTGGAGGTTCTGTGATGTGTATTACGTAGTGCTAGCTACAGAGGAAGGAAAAGTTATGCAAGTCACAGTGTTTTCTTCTTAAAGATTCTGATTTTATTACCAATGGATAAGAACGCTATCAGAAAGCATTCCTATGTTATCTGTAAGACTCTTTAGTGTGCTAATTGTCCTGTTTCACATTCAATTAAACCACTAGGATACAAAACAGAACATAAGCTAAAAAAATCAAGGTTATTTCTATAAACAGCTTCCTGAAAAGCTGAACAAAACAGGCACTGAGAATTCTGAGGTTGGGCATGTCATTACTTGTACTGGAGTAGAAGCCGGCTCTTCCTTAAACACCTTCTCATTATACATTTCTTCCACAAACCTTTTCCTGACTGACTAGAGTCTCACCAATGCTTATTTTCCCCTCCCGGTTAACTTTTACATCACAAAGTGTCTGTGCTACTTAGAGGGCCACATCACATATCGGGACACAACAGCTGGGTATACAGGGATCATGTGGGGGGGGGGTTCATTTTGTACAACTGGCCCCACTTCCCCAGTTGTCTAGACTTTACCCCCAGCAAGCTGGGTACTCATTTTACTGACCTCGGAAGGATGGAAAGCTGAGTCAACCTTGAGCCGGCTACCTGAAACCGACTTCCATTGAGATTGAACTCAGATCATGAGCAGAGCTTTTGGCCAAAAATGCATGGTCCCTTAACCCACTTTAAGCCAGGATCAAATTTACCTGGGCTGGGGGGAAAACTGTACGCATTAACTTGAAGAGCAGGGACGAAACTTTGCAAATCGATCCATGTAAACAGAAAATGCGGGAGACGTGAAGTTCCTGTTTAGTTTGGCATGCCCCCCATGCCCCCGGTGATTGGTCATTTCAAACTGAATGAGGGCCTTCCCAACCAGGGAAATGACCAATCACCGGGGGCGGGGGTGTTGCAAGCTAAACAGGAACTCCATGTCTTCCGCATTTTCTGTTTACATGGATGGATTTGCACACAGTTTCGTTCCTGCTCGTTCAAGGTAATGTGTACAGTTTTCCCCCAGCCAGGGTAAATTTGATCCTAGCTGAAACGGGGAATAAAGCGGGTTAAGGGACCATGCGCTTTTGGCCTTTGAGTGCAGTACTGCAGCTTACGACTCTGTGCCACGGGGCTCTAAAACTGGAATATTAGCCGTTATATATTAGGGCTGCTCAAACACCAGCTGGCTCTGCTCATGTCCTGTTTGACATTTGCAAACATGGAGTTAATTTTTCAGTGGACTGTTTGTTGACCCATTTGAAGCTTTCCAGCATGTTGCTTCACTGTATTCCTTCCTAACAGTGCAGTACAGTGTGATTGTCTTTTTTACATTTTGTGCATTCTCATATAGCCTGAGACCCTTATTATAGGAAACAAAGCAAAACCATGGAACACAAAATACATATCCAACCACAACCTAAATAGCAATGAAAAAAATAGGAAAGCCAGAATTCCAGAGTGCTAATGGAAATACGTGTCTAATACCTTGAAGAACATTCTTTTGAATTTGTCACTACCTAACCATGGTAGCAAATGCAAAATGTTATTTTCATTGTAAAAGAATAACAAACATAATATCTGGCCATACCCTAAATTGTAATGAGGGAAAAACAAAGAGTGTTCATTCTTATCTCCATCTAGCCAGTGTGGTTGTAGTGGTTAAGAGCAGTGGTTTGGAGGGGTGGAGTCTGATCTGGAGAACCGGGTTTGATTCCCCACTCCTACACATGAGCAGCAGATGCTAATCTGGAGAACTGGATTTGTTTCCCCACTCCTACACATGAAGCCAGCTGGGTGACCTTGGGCTAGCCACAGCTCTTAGAGCTCTCTCAGCCCCGCCTACATCACAGGGTGTCTGTTGTGGGGAGGGGGAGGGAAGGCGATTGTAAGCCAGTTTTGATTCTTCCTTAAGTGGCAGAGAAAGTTGGCTTATAAAAACCAACTCTTCTTCTTCTTCTAAACATTGCCTGTGTCATACAGATCTACAATGTAAATTAAGATGTCAGGAGAAGGGAAGTAAAAATTATTTTAAAATATAAAATTTACCCTATTAACTACCTGGACTGGCAATCAACCTTAGATACGTATTGTTCCCTTTGGAGGAGTGGGCACTTTTTTGGCCCCATCAAGATATATGCTGGCTAGGCCAGAACTGGCATCTCCTTGCTTGGGTAAGTATGTCACCTAAGAAACATATCTGAAGCAGGGAGCTGTGACCCACATTGAAATACATGTTAGTTTATAAGGTGTCACTGGACTTTTGTTTCATTTTACCTAAAAAGCAGTCATTGCTGCTACACAATGGCTTGAGGCCAGTTTAATTCCATGCAGGACTCAGTAACAGATAGATCACAAAACTCACTTTCAGTTCCCACTGTTCTAAAGAGGTCATAGCTACCTAGTAAGTGCCCATGCTTCTGTTTGGGCTCTGCAATGCCCAGCTAGAAGGATAGGAAGCATCCTTGGAAAAGGCAGGTAGATTTTCTTTCATGATCTCCTAAGAGAAAGAAGACGGCTAGACAATCTGTTCACAGTATGCCAACGACACCTGTTGATGGAGACCTGCATGGTTTACAGTCTGCATTTGCCTGGTCTACGAAGATATGATTTCCTGACAACAGCATCCCTCACTGAAAATATCATAATGTGGATGTGCCTTTACTGGCCTAATCATTATATTGATCAATTGCACCATCCAGGCCCTGCAGCTTTCCTGCTAGTGATTCCACAGGAAACGTGATGTGTGAATTAGGGTTGCAAAACCTAATCTATTTCAGCAGTTGTTCCATCAGCTAAAACTATAGCTGATTAATAGGTAGGAGCCAGTTTTAATCAGGGAGGACAAATCTGAAGACCTGAGAGCACACTTTTTAATTGACTTAGGCTATTTTGGTTCTGGCATGATGGGTGAACAGTGAGCAAATGCTTTCATTAGATTGCCTCACACAAGTTGTATCACACTTCTTTCATTATCTCAAAATGCACCAATTCCGGAGACTTCGGTAATAAGCAAATGTCCTTAGATGTAATTCCATCATTGATTAATGGGACAACAATCTGACATTAAATCAAATTACACTGTTTTAAAAATTGATTCACTGCCCTAGCCTGAATGTACTCCATTTGTGAACCAGTTCCCTAACTACCTGTAAATTGTATTAGTTTGATCTGTCGCAATGTATGGATTGGACAAGAAGCAATTCACATGTCTAACATTTTAACAGGAATTATCTAACATGCAGAAGTTTTGTGAACATGGTTTATAATGGACCTGTACAACAACTTAGGAACTGCCAAGTTGAACACAGGTCTCCAGTGGCCTGATCAACCCTCCCATTCTTGCTATGGACCTAGGATTGCCACTACAGGAGCAATGTTAAGCCCCTGTCAACCACAATACATGATTGGTGAGCTGTAGTTGACGTACAGCCCATTCCTAAGCCTAAAGGACAAAAGTCCTTTGGAGGCCAGGAAGGGGCTGCACCGGTGTTCAGGGCCCCTGTGCCGGCATCGGCATTACTTATGCCACTCAGGATGGGCTGGACGCTGGCAGGGAGCCCCGGACACTGGTCTCCCAGTGCTGTCATGGCAGCGCCATCCAGGGATGCCAGCTGGGCCTTCTGCTGCCGTCCCATCAGTACAAAGGCCAATGCCAGCATCCCGGGGGGGGCATTCCCAGGGTGTGCCAGGGGGGGCAGAGCTGCCAGTAGGCAGCTTCCTGTCCCCTTTTGGCCTGGCACGCTGGTGGGGAGATTGGAGTCGCTGCGCCTGCTTTTTTGGTGCCATTTCCAACAGAAGTGAGATTTAATTTTTAAAAAAATGTCCTGTAACTCCTATTCCTTTTAATGTAAACTGGATGGCTATAACATTTTCATTTTATAGAAAGCAGGGAAGTACACAGGATAGCAAATCTCCATTTGATCGCTGAGAATCTGTGAGTTTTAGTTCAATAGCATGTGACTGGGGCAGTTAGTTAAACATTATTTAAATAAGGTAACTTATTCTTTCCCTTTCAAAAATACTTCATGGAGGGTAGAATAGAAAAGGGGGAGAAAAGAGGAGAGAGTTCAAGAGTTAGATAAATACCATGACGTGGTTGGTTTTTATAAGATAAAAAACCCTCCTTGTTGAAGAACAGCTAGGTAATTAGTAGTTTGTTAATAATCTTTGGAAAACTTTGGCTCGTGGTTGGCCATAAACAACATTTTATATAGATGATTAGATAAGTTTTACACACACCTTATTCTCATTTACCTTGACAAACACACTTTTATAATGTTGTCTTACAAACAGAGAGTTATGGCTCTTTTTCCCCCATGAAGAATTACCATTCACTTTTACCGTGAAAACAGGGCTAAAAAGTAAAGACTTGGGGAGGGAGAAGATAAGAGCCTCAGAAACTTTTTTAAAAATTGATTTCTAGTTTTCCTGCTGCTTTATTTTTAGTTAACCAGGCCCCTTTGACCAAAGTTTGGCTATTGTAATCTTGCCGCATGACCACTTTTTGCCAAAAAAAAGAAGACATTTAATTTTCATTTGCTGCACAGAATCTGCAAGCATTGTTATAGGGGTACCTTTTCCTCAAGCAGCCAAAATGCAATAGACACTGAGTCTCTGTGAAAAAGCAGACTCTTAAATGACATAGATAGGGTAAAAGGGGTGTTCTCATTCTTAGCCTTTTGTAAATGCATTGTCAACTAATGGCTGGTTCATGTGGATGGATTGTTTTTTCCGAGCGGCCTCTATAAATCCAGCAGTTCAGGGTACTTCCAATTGATCTTGTGGGGGCAACTTTCATATACGAAGTGGCTATAGACAAAGACGGTAGGAATATCATGGGAATCTATTAGACAGAATCAGCTACTGTTTCTGATCAACTGCCCTTGCCTAATCAGATTGTATTGATTGCCATGACATTTTGTGAACATGTTACCAAATTGTATGCTACAATCTCCACTTAGGCTACAAACACTGGGATAGGGTATGTGAATCGCTTTTAACATTGTACACTGTCTGAATGCTACATTAATATTATGAGTTGGGTGTAGTAGAGAAAGATATGTTGTCTTCATAGCAAGGCACTGGAGTACGTTTCCTGAAGTATGGAGAGCACATTTGAAAGTACGGCAGAGTATGTGTCCCACTAAAAACAATGGACCCACAGAGTATTTGGATAAGCAGTCCTACAAAATCCTACACAGGCCATGAATAATTTTTGTGAGTCTACCTTGTTCATTCCAGTTATACATGGTCAAGATTCCACAACTCAGTGCTGAAATATCATGCATGCAGTTATTGCAGGATAAATAAAATGTGGTTAGGACTGATGTGTAGAATACTTATGTAGATATTTATACCCTGCTTTTCCCCCCAGTAGGACCCCAAGTGACTTACAATACACAACAACCCTGTGAGGTAGGTTAGGCTGAGAGAGAGACTGGCCCAAGGTCACCCAGCAAGCTTCTATGGCAGAGAGGGTAAACAAACCAGTCTCTCAGATACTAGTCTGACACACTAACCACGACACTATACCAGTTGGCTTAGATTCCTAATCAGGCAGGTATTCTTGCAACAAGGACAACTGAACATTATCATGCTTACTCTGTGGAGATGATGGAAGTGAAATATTGTTTCTCCACCACTCTTGCATTCACACATAGCTGTCCAGCGCGGTTGTATCATGTTGTGAGAGGGTTATTGTATGTAAGCCTAGTGACATTTCCTGGGCTAGCGCAAAAACTCCCTCTGACAAAACAGCTTGCATCCATTTTGACACTGAAATTATTATATATGAGTGGGCGATGCACGAGACCGGAGATGGAGTTCCAACACAACCGCTTTATTAACAACTATAAGTGATTTCAACTGTTACTGTGGAACTCTAACTAAACCCTGACAACACCCTGGCTTACTGTATATGCTCACCCAACCACCCGGAGCCACGCCCCCCAAGTCCGCAATTGGCCGGAAGTAGTCCCTTGTCCAATGAGAGCTCAGGAGCAAGCCAAGTCTGTGATTGGGCAGCTATACACCACTGTCCAACAGGAATGCATAGGCAAGGAGCCTAGGAGCTCAACATGAGCCTTGCTCTCTGCTACATACATAACCAAAATCACTACACAGTTTGAGACAAGGGAACATAAAGGACCACCTCCTGTCATATTGCCCTCCCCAGACACTGAGATCATCATGGCAGGCTCTCTTCAGACAAAGTACGTAAACAGGAGATCCAAACACTTCAGATCCAAACACTTCAACACAGTATTTTTTACTGGAGGCAGCAGGGTAATTATTTAGGCAAATGGAACGATGTTCCTATTCTGACCACACAAGCTTATTCTCAGAAGTACCTCATACTTCTAGACAACTCACAGGTTCTATACAATGCAATCTAAAGAATGCCTTCATGAGAGTATGTCCCATTAAACAGGCTTGAGTAGAATTCTAAGCAGATCTGCTGAGAATTGCTCTCTAGATGGCTATTGCATGCAATCAAAAATATTTTGGTTTTCAACAGAGGCTTCTATTGCATTGGATTTTAAAAAGAAAGTGAAATCACCACAATAAATATTATTAACAATCAATTAACAACAATGGATGAAGATTGGTTGAAATATTATTAAAATGTGTGGTACTGTCCCCATAATTAATCTTATGTAGGTCCAAGATAAGGTCATATAACACAATATTCCCAAATCCAAAATGGTGCCCAAGGCAATTCACACATTTAGTGCACATTCACTAGGTTTTGGTCTATACTGTCAGCGGAACAAGTTGGGAATGAAGTGGCAAAAAACCTGAGATGGCAGAACCAGACTGTACCTCTTTGTGGGGAAGAATATGTTTGAAAAGTACCCCAGGTTAAAAAAAAACACCCCAGCAAACAGGATTTGCAATTCAAGGAGAAAGTTTTTAGTCTTCTCCTCTGTGCATTGGTTTTCTATCTGCTAGGAGTTCTGAAATATAGCATTCAAAAATATTACCCCCAGTGTTTCGTTCTCCAGCATTCTACAACCTTTTCCTGCATTGCTTAGCACCAGCTGATCTAAACATGTGCCTGCATGTTTAAATCACACCTTAAAATCTGTTTTTCCTTTGTCTCATCAAGTTATACCAATTCTATCATTCCATGCTTTCCAAGGAGTACTCAGTTTCGCTGTCACAAACCCAGTGTAAAACTCATCAGTGCTAGTAACTATGTAACTCTGGATTTTACAGTACAATCTTCATTAATCATCAGATGGTGACCAGGACCCGCTGTTTTAGTTACTTTACTCGGAAAAGTTTTAAATTTTAACCAAAGTCAAACTGACTCATCAAATTCTTGCGTACAGTAGGCGCCACAGACTGTCTTATAAAGAAAAGGAAAAAAAGAGTAGAATCACAATTTCAGTGTTTGTGTTTAGCTGTGTAATTCTACTCTGTTTATTATTGAGGAAGTAAGTAACAAGAAGCTTTTGAATTGAGTACAACTATAATGAAATATAGTATCTACATTATCAGGAAGGAAAAACTTAATTTCTAACAACTAGGATCACCTATGACTAGAAATAGGTTTAGCGTTTATTGCATTTTCCCTTTCAAGAGGAAAGGTGGGGTATAAATAGTGTAAATAAATAAATGTAAGTAAGCAGCTGCCATCCAAGCCTTTGGTGAATTTAAAAACTGCATCTAGGGATCCTCTTGCAATGGGGCAGACCACTGCATATTCCAGCCTGCAGTGACGTGCACACTATTGATTATACAACGTGTCTCTGTAAACATGGCATATAAACACCGCAGGGATCCCTGCAACTTTTTGGTCCCTTGCTGCTTGCGTCAACTTCAAGATACTTTAAAGTTCCACACATAGTACTCCCCGACTCACTGTTGGTTTTTTGTTTTTTTTTAATGAACCAT
Organism: Euleptes europaea; assembly: GCF_029931775.1. Lineage (NCBI taxonomy): Eukaryota > Metazoa > Chordata > Lepidosauria > Squamata > Sphaerodactylidae > Euleptes > Euleptes europaea. Next base: position 35,301,868 of record NC_079319.1, read on the forward strand.
TTGCTTACATGTTATGCAGATGGTATACCTTGTGGGTTCTGATGGTACCTGCAACACACCTATTACACTTGAGAAAGAGAGAGACGTATCCTTTTATACATATACATATTATATATGTTGCAAATACTTATGTAAAAGGGCAAGTCTCCTGCAGCCAAAGCAATATGTACAGTCTCCCATTTTATGAAGTATATTGTGTAGACATGATTTCATAATGTTTAAAATTATTCTCATTTACTAGGCTCTGTGCAAACATCTTTCTTATTATAGTTGAGAGCAGACTAGAAGGATCCATCACAAGACCTCTCAGGAATTGCTCTGCCCATATTTGCAAGGAAGAACGACAAAGAAGAGATAAAATCCCAAGTAAAGCAATAGTCATGGCTTCAATCTGGGATGTGAACCAAAACAGCAGCGAAAATACTCCCAAAGCCAAGCATGATTGTCCGATTCCTTTCAATAGGGATTGTCACTTCGCCCAGAATAAGTATTTCCAGGCAGGGTCCAAGATCATCTATCCCTTCAACTGTCTGCAGACAGATCCCACAGGTACACCCCCAAAGTTTTGCCCTTTGTAGCCAACGGACTGTATTTCTCCCTCAGGATCTGTTTAGTTTTTTAGAGTCTCTTGGCTCAGGTCCTAGAAATGGAGTACAAGTTAGTCAAGCCTTACCAGGCCTTGGGTACCATTTCTTGTTCCTACTTCCAACCAGCCTCTACAGGCAGCCCCATGCGATTCTTGGGTTTCCAAAGGCCAGACCTTCCTACCAGCCCCACCACTTCTCTTACTGCTGGCAGCCTGCATTTGTTTACTTTTCCTATTCCTATCTCTAGTTCTGATATGATGTGTCCCTTAAACAAACTTGCCATCCATGTCAGTCAAGCCAATCCTTTCTCTTCATTTAAATTCCTCCTTAACTCCGTTTGTCCTGAAAAACTTTTCCTAGATAAACCAAATCTTCTATATTCAGTCTACGGCTTACCCAAGTTTCCCTCCTTAACCCTGCTAACCTTCTATCACATCCTTCACCATTCTGTTGGTGCCGGCCCATATGAACCCTATTTCCTATTGCTGCCCATGCCACGAAGTGTATTTCACATTAAATGTTAAGGATGGGGAAAGCCAGTTAACTGGAAGGGTTGCTGGAGAAGTTGCTAAGGAAATTTTATTTATTTCTATCCTGCTTTTCTCCCCCTTGGGGTCTCAAAGCAGCTTATAGAGAAACACTAAAATATAACTGTGGTTTTGGGGTTCCTTTCTTCTCTCCCTGTGTCCCACTGATTCAGACATCTACCAGGATGGCATCCACCCGCCCCTGCTCTCAGGTTCAGGAAGTGGGGGGCTCCTGCTACCACAATAATTTAGACAGATAAACAAGCACAAAAATATATATAGACAGTACAATGCAAGTATGGGCTGGTCCTTCATCCACTGAACTGGTGCACTCAGGGCCAAAGACTGCAAGCCACGGGTTCAGAGTCAAGAGCCCAGGTCCCTTTGGTCCGTATCTCTGGCCATTTCCAGGCTTAAATACCTGTAATATGGAGGGAAACACACGCTCATCCCAGATCTCATGCAGCTAGAAGAAACATTCCCAAGATTCCTCTCCCCTGCAGTTATGGAATAATGATCAACAACTATTTTTAGGACATGCTGGGCAAGCATCTGTTAGAAATGGATTGGCTGTACATGATCCTCAGAACAAATCGTTGGAATTTATGGCCCTTAAGGTCCCTTCCATCCTTAGGCTCCTGTGATTCCACTACCATGTATGCTTTTTTTACACTTTGATACTTACCTTTGAAAATGTAGGAGCTTCTACCAAAGGGGTAACTCAAGATTCAGCAGAAGTTAAGAACTTCTTAGGTTCAAAGAAAATCCATCAGATATTTCTAGCAAAAAGATGAACTCTTTGTACATTGAAAATGAAAAGACGCTCTTTGAAAATGTATTTGTAGTTTGTTGTGAGACTACCCCTTGGTGGCAATTCCTTTAAGTATTTATAGGAAGGAGGGCTTCTCTAATAACTTATTTCTTCTTTGACATGCCCATAATTCAAAGAAACAGTTTGCATTCACTTTTTAATCAGAAGAAAGAGCACCCCGTTGAGAAATTTGTGCCATATTAAAATACTCAATGACAAAACTTGTCCAAAAAGTTTAAAGAAATCATTAATTTAAAATACTACACAGTAAGGGGGGAAATATTAGAATAATTCTAATATGAGTCCCAATTGAGTCACCTTAAATTTGTCCTGAACTATAACCTTTGCCATCACAGTCTGCTCATACACACACCACAATAAAAGCAGATCCATTCTCAAGTGTGTGTGGCTCTTACAGGATTATTAGGCAAGCATTCTCATCTTGTTTATGCAACATTTCCTTGGCAGTTTTGTTCCTCCCCTTCATGACAAGTTATAGCCAGACGTCGTGCTTGCTTGTTTTACAGCATGCTGGCACAATTTATGACACACACAACTGACCACAGCCCATCATTCATGTATTGTAATCTTCCAGCTGCACAACAACTGGTTTTATAACACCTTATGGCCAAAATCTAAAGGAAAGGCAGTCCAAAAATTAATACTGTCAGATTTCCTTACACCGGGGGAGGGGGGGAGGGAGCTTTGTGCCTTGAAATATAATATGTAAAGAAAGAAGAAACAAGTTTCCTCCAAATGACCCTGCCACAGAATATTATGAAACAAATCCATGTTTTTCTAAAGGACTGCAAGCAAAGGCACCAGGTATTTAATTTGACTACCTCAGACCCCAGCTGCTGCAGCACACTTGATATACTAAAGAGGTAGGGTCTTGCCTGGCGGTTCTCACCATGCTGCATCTAAGAAGGCTGCAGAGGTTATTGAAATAATTCATTGGGAGCAACTGGTAACTGGTTAGACAATATCATTATCATGCACATATATGCTGAATTACTTTCCCCCTTGCTCCTTCTCCCCACTGAGTTCGATCTAGTGAAAGAATCATGGATCTTCTCACTTTTCTCCTCCCCACAGGAGTCCTTCGCAACCACTGGTTAGTTTATTCCTGGAGTTGCACAATGCAAGTGAAGTAATAGCCACACGGGGCAGGAGGCTGCAGCGAAGAGGGGGAAGGGGGCATAATCATCTTGGTCTGTCTCCTCCGTGAGTACAGCCAGGTTGACAGAAGAGGAAGAAGGGAGTAACTCTTCCCCCTCACCAGTGGAGCCTTCCAATTCTTGCAGCTATTATGCCATGTTTTGTTTTGTTTTCCCATCAAGTCACAGCTGACTTACGGCAACCCCGTAGGGTTTTCAAGGCAACAGACGTTCAGAGGTGGTTTGCTATTGCCTGCCTCCACATAGCAACCTTGATATTCCTTGGAGGTCTCCCATCCAAATACTGCCCAAGGTCAAGGCTGAGAATGTGTGACAGGCCCAAGGTCACCCAGCAAGTTTCCATGGCAGAGTGGGGATTTGATCCTGGGTTTCCCAGGTCCTAGTCCAACACCTTAACCACTACACCACACCGGCTCTCTTATGCCACGTAGGTCCAACAAAACTGCAAAACTTGCAAATGGACTGCAGGGAAGAAGGGAAAGCCAGGAAGATCAGTTGCCATCAAAGGGGAAGTTAATGGTAGGTTGGAAGGAGAAAACAGAAGAACTGCATTACCACGGACCCTTCCCCCCCATCCCAGATGTGTGCTGTCTGCTCCTTCTTGGCTAAATTTGCTTCGGTAGCCATTTTAGGAGCTAGCAATGTCATGCTTTGGAGAAAGTGAGGTCAAGGTGCTCCTCAGGCTATGCTAATGAGTGGCCAAAACTTTGAGCGGGAGACTGATTCATTGATGGGACATCTGCATGCGTACCCATTGCCACAGTGGCTTCCAAAGCCAGGCACCCACCTAGATCTATCAATGTAATTCCATCAGCAAAGGCAAGTCTTCTTGAGTACAAGATCTGATTACTATCAAGCAAGCAGGTGGGCTTCATTACTTTAACTGACCTTGTCTGAATGTCTCCTCCCAACCTAACTCAGACATGGGTGAAGCCTCCACCCTGCCAGACCTTTTTGCCCAATGTGCCTAGATGCAATCACCTTTTCTTACCTTTCCAGGAAGCCCCCCTTCCTAACATAATCAAAGTCAGAAAACCCACAGATTCTCATCCTGGACCCACCCCTAATTCCTGGACTTTACAATTATTTCTTTTATATTCTATTGTGTGGGCTCCTATAACTATCACTGTTCTGCCAGCCAACACTGTGTAGTCTGTTGGCTCAGAGGTTGCCCACTCCATTCTTCAGGGACCAGCAAACCTTCTTACTAGTTCCTTGGGACCAACTGGAAGCTCTGTCTAAAGTCCCCTGCTCTGAACCTCTGGATCATCTAAGACAAAATACACTGCAGACTGAGGATAGGTAAACTCATTCTCTGTTCACTCCTTTTCCCTTAAAAACTTTCCCCTTCTTTAAAACCCTCTCTCTCACTTCTCCTTATGGTCATTCCCTGGTGCAGAATCCCTACTCAACCAGAGACTTGTCTCTCTTTTACTATCTCTTTTCCTCTTTTCATGGAACTCTTCATATGAACATCCCTCTAAACAAAACAATTACACTGTTCTTATGCTTGAGTGCCTTTTCAATTCCAGTACCGGTATATTTCCCTCAATAAATTCTAAACCTTTCTTTGGAAAAGATCTTTTTGTAGTCCAGTAGCACCTTAAAGACTAAGATACAGCTAGCAGTATCTGAAGAAGTGAAATGTGGCTCACAAAAGCTCATACCCTGCCAGAAATTTTCTCAGTCTTTAAGGTGCTACTGGGCTCTTGCTTTTTTCTGCTGCTAGTGACAGACTAACAAGGTTACCCATCGTGATCTACCTTATATCTGCCTCCCATCTTCAGCTATATGTATTTACTTCATTTATACCCTACCTTTCTCCAACGCAGGGGCCAAAGCAGCTGCATCATTCCCCTCTCCACCTTTTTATCCTCACAATTACCCTGTGAGGTATGTTAGGCTGAAAGTATGTCACTGTCCTCAATTACCCAGGGAGCTTCCACATCAATATTGCATTTGAACCTGGGTCTCCTGCAGCTTATCCCCACCCCACCCCCAAATCCATTGCCAACTCTGGGGCTGCCATGGCTCCCTTACCACCCATGGCTGCAACTCTCACTGGGCTCTGAGCCCCTTCCAGCCTCCACTACCAAGCTTGCTGTCATCCCCTGGGCCACCATGGCTCCCCCACACTGCCAACAACTCCAGCGGCTGCAGCATACCTCCTGGCCTCACCCCACCTCAGTTTCTCTCTCCCATCACTGCTCCTCCATCAAAGCTCATAGACTCTGCTGCCAGGCCAGTGCGGCTTCCTCTTCCTCACCCAACCATGGCAGCTACTGCTGCCACCAGGCCCGCCGCAGCATTCCCCCCATCAGCGTCAGAAAAATCTGTTTAGGATCGATGTGGTCCCCATATGCGGATTTAGGTATCCGCAGATGGTGACCAAATGTCATTATCTGATATACAGATGATGTACAGTTTTGTTGTGGAAATAACTGAATTCTCCATTGGCATGGCAGATAAAATAATGGTCACAGCCATTTGTGCTCTACTACAGTATTAGGAAGGAATGCAGTGAGGCAACCTGCTGAACAACCATGAATGGGCAGTCAAAAATAATCATCAAAAAACAGCTCCCTGTTGAAGACTGGTGAACAGGATATGAGACAAACGTCAACGTATTTGAATATCCCTACTCAGGCCTATGAATTTTTTCCCATCTAAGCAGATCTTCCGTTATCTTTTTTTGGTGAACTATAATGAATGCAAAAGAGGAATGTGAAAAAATATTAGGCCATCATTGTTCCATTTCCTCGGGAGCATTGCTGCTAATTCAGCACTCTGGATTTATTTTAGAAATATCAAAGATGAAAGGGTTTTATATAAAAATTAAAATAAAAGGTAATTCAATAGTGAATACTTTTCACAACACATGGATCAGAAATTTTGTAAGTTTTTTAAAAAAACTTTGACTGTAATAGCCTCTCTCCCAATGGGGCCACTAAAAGGTTGCATACAAATCATTGCTGCACAAGACTGAACATAATAAAACCAGGGAATGAACCTGTTTTAAACCCATCTCCTACAGAGTCACTTATATATGCAAGGTAAATTAGTCTCTCCATCATCCACGGTTAAGAAAAGCTAGACTCTCTGTGGGAAACATTTACTTTCTTGTACGCTTCCTTCAACGTGTATATTTTCAAAGCTCTTGCACACCTAATCCAATAGCCATTAGTAGGGTAATAAAAAGACATAAATTGAAGGAAGGGCACTAAAATGATCATATCCAACTTGTTTATTTAGCTGTGCTTTTCAGTGATGGAGACCTTTGTACCAGGCAGAACCTTTGGCTCAGAAGCACCTCAACCAGTTTCCCCATGGCCATCTTATCCCAGAAATTCGATAGGCTTTTGTGCTCACAAAGTCATCGTAATTATACCTATAAATACCATCTTTAGGTTGTCAAGTACAGAATCGGTTCCTCCTAGTTGGATCGGGCCCGTGCTTCAGACAGCATCTCTCTGTCACAAGACGGAGCAATGCTACAGTGGCTCCCTCACTGAAGGGAACATGAATTAGCCTGGGGCAGATAGGTCAGATAGTAGTAGCCACCGCTAAAAAATGCATTATTGAGGTACCAGTGGGGCATCCCTGCAGGATACAGAAATGTATGTGAAGTACCTGTTCAACCATGCTGGCAACAATGAACTCATTTAGAACATCTATAAAATGATCTATAGATGGTATTTGACACCAAAGAAATTAGCCAAAATGTATGGATCAATGTCACCAAAATGTTGGAAATGTCAAGAAGAAGTTGGTTCCTTTCATCATGTTTGGTGGCTTTGTGAAAAGGCAAAAAACTTTTGGGATATGATTTATAATGAACTAAGGTTGATAATACAACAGAATATACCTAAAACACCGGAAATGATGTTGTTAAGTATAATACCAGATTCTATAGTGACTCAGAGGTCATTCTTGATACATGCCAGCGCCACCACTGCTGCAAGACTGGTCTATGCAATGAAATGGAAAATATCCGAGATACCAGACAAGACCGCTTGGATAGACAAAATGATGGAATTGGCTGAAATGGCAAAATTAACTGCATTAATAAATCAAAAAGAAAATACTGAATTTTTGGAGAATGGGAGGCATGGACAACATACTGTGTAAATGAATTTAAATTGGGAAATATTAAGGGATACGGTTTGATCTAATTTAAATTGTTTGAAGTAATTAACGTTATCAAAGTTAAAAAATGTATTTTAAGATATTGACAGATATGGTTTATTATAATGAATTAGAACTAAATACAAAGAGAGAAATATGGATATTAAATGGACTGAGGAGGGGAGAGGGGAAGTTAATTATATACACTTGTTTAGAGATAAGATAGAAATCATTTATATTATGTATTATGTGAATTGAATGATACTTAAGATAGTAAACTAATTTGAAAAATAAAAAAAACAAAAAAAACAATGAACTCATTTATACTGGCACATTGTACATCTGGTACTGACACATGGCACAATGAGAGCAACCTCCCCATCAGTCTTGTTCGGATACTGCACTAGAAATGCCAGCAAAACATATTTTGGGACTATTACACAAAACGTATGTCAACAAACTGCCAACCAATTATGCCCATTGGGAGGGAGGTATTCTCTTTGCCTTATAAATTAACATTTCAGGTAGCTTGCAACGAAATTTCTATGGCATCTCTCCCAAAGGTAAATGCTGCCACCATTTGTTTTTGAACTCTTCAGAATGTGTGTTAGGTTGTTACTTATTGGGAGGGGTGGTGGTTAAGCCTTCTAATTCGTTTTATAACATATTTCTTCTAAGCACGAAGCTCATTAACCAATTCTGGATAAACAAATTTCCAAACTAAAAAAAAGCACCACAGCAAATGTGCTGTTCTGAAACACTGTGAGAGGCAACATACAAGTTAATAAATAATAGTTGTCATTCATGACTGGAAAGATGTCTTTCATATTTTATGGTATCACACCTATAACGGTAACACACCAAGCCTAAGTTAGCCTCAGAGAAAAAGCATGTCCTTGATTCTCGGCCCCCTGTTTAAAATTGGGCACTGCCAATTGATCAAATGAAGCTTTAGGGGTCACTCTAGTTACACTCATTTGAAGCTCTCTCCACGTAGCAATAGCTGAATGCACTTAGCCATTTTTTCCTGTGTTACCTGTTCAGCCCACACATCACAGATGCACAGTGACCCTCCAGTTTGCATAAAAATGTAATATATGTGAAATGAGATAGCTTTGTGTTACAGGATTATGGTTTTATAACCACTTTGGACTAGGAATGTCAAACAAGTTACCAAAATGTCATCAGTTAAGATAGCTTCTCATGAGAAGACTTACCACACAGGCCCAGTGCAGATCTAGGACTTCTGCGGCTTATGAGACCATGACCTGGTCATATGATCCCTTTCAGGACCCAGGAATATACCCAGAAAGGGAACCAGGATGGAACACACCACGTCTAATCCCCTAATCTCAAATAATATTGCAATAACATTACTTCTGTATTTTCTGCATACAAGGTACTTTTGTATCAAAATAGTACCTCAAAGCACTGTAATATTGAATGTTCAAACAATCAGTATTTTAATAATATTAATAATCAATCATAATTAATGATTATAGGTACTTTGAGAGGGAAATTGCTTTAGTGGGGGAAAAACACCTTCTCTTGGCCTGGTTTTATTGGAGAAGTTCTATTCAGGCTTGAGTGAGACAAAGTTTGACTAGCTGGAGGTTTATGGCCATTAACACAGCCACTTTTATGGCAAAGAAGGCAATAATAGATCCTAGGAAAACACTGATAAGTTCTCAGTTCTTGTGAGAAGACTCCACCTTTCCCAATGTCTTGGCACTGGAATATCCACAACCTGATAAGAATGTAGATCAGGTGACCCTTCAAGGGAAAATAAGGTAGTTTCATATGGTAATTCAAATTGGAAACATTTTCCAGCAACATAGATACAGCATAAATGGCAAAGCATCGCACCTAATCAAGTTGTTACCTAAAGCTGTTAAAAATAAGAACATAAGAGAAGACAAACTGGATCAGACCAAGGCCCATCAAGTCCAGCAGTCTGTTAACCAGGTGCCTCTAGGAAGCCCACAAACAAGACGACTGCAGCAGCACCATCCTGCCTGTGTTCCACAGCACCTAACATAATGGGCATGCTCCCTTGATACTACAGAGAATAGGTATGCATCATGACTAGTATTCGTTTTGACTAGTAGCCATGGATAGACCCTCTCCTCCATGAACATGTCCACTCCCCTCTGAAAGCCTTCCAAGTTGGCAGCCATCACCACATCCTGTGGCAGGGAGTTCCACAATTTAACTATGCACTGTGTGAAGAAATACTTCCTTTTATCTGTTTTGAATCTCTCACCCTCCAGCTTCAGCTGATGACCCCGTGTTCTGGTATTATGAGAGAGGGAGAAAAGCTTCACCCTGTCCACAAATGCATGTCATTACCCTTGTTGAATTCCACAAATGAACTGATGCCAAAGTGGCTTGAGCACCTGAAAATAGGGCTGTTGATTCGGTTCGGCCCGAACTGAAAATCAGCTGAATTTCCCCTGATTCGGTGGTTTTTAGTTCGGGAGGAACCGAACTCAAAACTGGCGGGCAACCGGGGAGGCCAAATTCAGCGAGTTCGGGAGTTCGCGAATAAATTCGGCAAATTCAGCCGTCAGTAAGCAGCATAACCGTCAGTAAGCAGCATTCTCCTCCCCCGGCCAATCGGTGGCCAAGCTGGGTCTTCTTCTGGCCAATCAGTCAGGATTGAGTACTGGAGGAATCAGCTGATGTGCGGCCCGGCCAGGGAGAGAGAGAGAGAGAGCGAAATCCTCGTGTGTGGGGGGGGGGGTGCTTGTGCACATTCGCTCCTTTCTGTGGCTGCAGGGGGCGTATTTTTTGGGGTACGGACACAAAACTTTCAGTGGAGCTTCAGATGAAGCTTCTTAAGATACCCAAGTTTTGTAAACATTGGGTCAGGGGGTCCCGAGATATGGGCTCCCCCCTTTTTCTTTCCATGGCTGCAGGGGGCACATTTTTGGGGGTACAGACCCCAAACTTTCAGTGGAGCTTCAGATGAAGCTTCTTAAGATACCCCCCAAGTTTTGTAAACATTGGGTCAGGGGGTCTCAAGATATGGGCTCTCCCCCTTTTCCCTTTTTCCATTTATGTGGCTGCAGGGGGCGCTTTTTTGGGGATATAGCCCCCAAACTTTCAGCATAGCTTCAGACACTTATTCTTAAGATACTACCCAAGTTTTGTAAAGATGGGTTCAGTGGGGGCCGAAATATCGCCTCCCCCCCTTTTCTCTTTCCATGGCTGCAGGGGGCGCATTTTTGGGGGTGCAGATCCCAAACTTTGAGTGGAGTTTCAGACCAGTGTTCTTAAGAGACCACCCAAGTTTTGTGAACATTGGGTCAGGGGGTCCCGAGATATGGGCTTTCCCCTTTCCCCTTTTCCCTATTGGGATGAATGGATCAGCCGATCCTGTGTACATCTCCACTCCAGAGCAAAACGTCCCGTGCCTAATTGGAATCATCTTGGATTACAAGTCCTCCCCAGCCCCTTCTGATGGAACAGAAGACAGCCACAGTAAGACCCCTTTGGGGGCTTTAATCTATAATTTTTCTCCTGTGTATGTGTGTGGGGCGGGGGAAAGCAGTCTGTGTGTGTGTGGGGGGAGGGAGCAGTTTCTGTGGGTGGGGGGGAAGCCAAAGGGGGCTTTCGTCTGTTCTGCCTGGGGTGTGTGTTCCCCCTCGAGTCTCTTGCTCCCTAGTTTGAGGGGGGAGGTTTCAGTTGTGTGTTGCAAAGGTGTTGTTTTACAAGGTTGTGTTGTTTTGCAGTTGTTTTGCAGTTGCTTTGCAAACGTCTCAGCTGTTGTCGGGGCTGGGAGCTTTGTGCGTGGGCGGCAAGCTCTGCTGAGAGATGCACATTAAGGGTGGGGGGGACCCCTTTCAGAGCCCATATCTCAGCCTCCCCTGACCCAATCTTTACAAAACTTGGGGAGTCTTTCAATAAATGTCCTTTGAAGCTCTGCTGAAAGTTTGGGACCTCTAAACCCAAAAATGCCCCCCCCCCAGAGCCACGGAAAGGCGTGATTGTGTTTTTAATGGCTTTATTCGGCCGAATTTTTTTTCCGAACTTTAAATTCCCGCCGAATTGAACGGATCCGAAGTGGGGGAGTTCGGACTTCGGCATATCCCGAATCTAAACGGGCTGAATTCGGCCGAATCCGAACTATACCGAATTTTTTTTAATTCAACAGCCCTACCTGAAAATATATCCTCTAACACATTATCAACAAACATTATCAACAATCAGAACAGCCCTAAAATTGCTTCTAAAATGCCTGCTAATATAATAGTACTACTTACTGTGCTCAGTGCTTTACACACTTTGCTTTCTTCCTAACAATTCAACATGATAATGCCAGGGAATCTGCGATCCTAAAATTTTATTTTGGTGCATTTTTAACCTTCCTCCAAAGAGTTCAATGCAGTATAAATTGTTTTCCTCTCCTCCGTTTTATTCTCACAACAACCCTAGAAGGTAGATTAAGTCTGAGAGAAAATGACTGGCCCAAGGTCATCCATTAAGTTTCTTGGCAAGTAGGGATTTGAACCTGGCCCCTTCCTGGCCCTAGTCCAATACTCTACACAATACATCACACTGGCTGTCAGTTTCATCCTCAACGATACTCAGAGCCAGCATGGTGTAGTAGTTAGAGTGTCAGACTAGGAACTGGGAGGCCCAGGTTTGAATCCCCTTAGACTAGTCACACCCTCTCAGCCTGACCTACCTGACAGGGTTAGGTGGACAGGAGAACAATGGAAGGAGCTTTGGGTTCCTATTGGGGAGAAAGGCAGTGAATAAATTAAGCAAATGAATAAATACTCAAAAGCTACAAAGGCCCAGAAGTACAATGGAGGGCACAAGGTACTGCAGCCCTAATGAAACTAAGCCACACTATACATTTTCTGGACATCTTGCCTGGGTCTGACAGGACTTTCGATCTGACATGCAATACAAGTTTTGTGCTCTGACATTGATTCCCAGACACAAAGGGGTCCAAATTCACATTGGGATCATGGAGGGGCTGAAATATTTTCCTAGACCATTTTTAGGGTTGCCAGGTCCCTCTTCGCCACTGGTAGGAGATTTTTTGGGTGGAGCCTGAGGAGGGCGGGGTTTGGGGAGGGGAGGACTTTAATGTGATAGAGTGCAATGGCCAAAGCAGCCATTTTCTCCAGGTGAACTGACCTCTATTGGCTGGAGATCAGTTGTAATAGCAGGAGATCTCCAGCTGGTACCTGGAGGTTGGCAACCCTAACCATTTTTCTGGTCTGAAATGGCCCAAGAGAGACATTATTTATCCTATTGGGGAAACGTACATGTACTGATGTCTACGCATAGGTTTCCCTAAGGGGTAAATAATGGCTCTCCAGGTCAGCAGATTCATGTTCACAGAAGGGATTGTGTGAAAACACGTATCCAAATTTCCTATTCCTGGATTGGAGTCATCAGGATCCAACGCAAAATAGCCATGTCAAATTAAAAAGAAAAATATGATGGAGACAATAATGTTGATTTTTAATCACCAATTGTTTGCAAATCCAATAGACAGTGCAACAAAAGCAGCATTGCTAATCTGTCAACATCATACAAAAGGAAGAGAAAAAACAGCTTTCTATTTTAGCAATTTTTTATAATATAGGCACACTAACTCAACAACTGTTCCAGCTAAATCCACATATATCTCCCCATCCCCTCTCTCATTTCCTTGAAAACCTAGTTATTTTATCTACCTCAACAACCAAGCTACTCTACCTTGTCATTTCAATTTTCACATATTTTCTGTTTGTGTATTAGTTCTCTGATTCCACGAAATCTCATCTCTGCAACCCACAGCCATAAGCTACTGTCTGGAACAAAGCTCTTTCTAAAATTCAATCTCAAACAAAATGAAAAAGGGGAAGGGAGAAAGAAAATCACAAATAAGAAAGGGGGGCACAACCAATCCTAGGAGCCCCATTCTCACAGGTTCTGCAAATTCTTTTTGATTCATCAACAAACCTGAGTTTCAGGAGCGTGCAGCCATTTCTTCTATTGCAGAGTTAACACACAAAAAAGAGGGATTAAACAAAATAAAATTGTCTGAAAAACACTATATATTGTTGATGCTGGCTGCTAGGTCAGTACACAGGTATACACGACATGGGAAGCATTCAAATAGACAACAGTCTTCTTGTGATTATAAAAACCCATATTGTGGATTCCTAAAATACAAGCATAGCTCGGAGATATTGCGGCTTCAGTTCCAGACCAAAGCAAGAAAGCAAATCACACTAATTTTTTAGTTTCCCAGTGCATATAAAAGTTATGTTTACACTAGGGTTGCCAGCTCCAGGTTGGGAAATACCTGGAGATTTGGGGGGTGGAGCCTGAGGAGGGTGAAGTTTGGGGAGGGGAGGGACTTCAATGCCATAGAGTCCAATTGCCCAAGCGGCCATTTTCTCCAGGGAAACTGGTCTCTATTCAGCTGGAGAACAGTTGTAATAGCAGGAGATCTCCAGCTACTACCTGGAGGTTGGCAACCCTAGTTTACACTATATTGTAGTCTATTCAGCTCATTCCTGAGCTGAAGGATGGAAGGATGTAAGGCTAGAAGGCTGAGTCAACCTTGAGCCGGCTACCTGAAACCAACTTCCTTTGGGATCGAACTCAGGTCATGAGCAGAGCTTGGACTGCAGTACTGCAGCTTACCACTCTGTGCCACGGAGCTCTTCTAAAATAACAATGTACCATAATAATAATAAAAACATTTGATATATTGCAAGAATTACCAGAATGTGAAACACAGACACAAAGTGAGCACATGCTGTTGGAAAATGCAATGTCTGTGAAGCCCAATAATCGAAGCATAATAAAACAAGGTGTGCCTGTACTTAAAAGACAATATGACCAGCCTTCTGTACTGACCAACACCTGGCTCTTCTCCACCTAGACCCCTTGACATTTGCAGGTCCAGGAAAAGTCATACCTCCCACTTACAGCTTGTTAACATTGCATTCCCTTTGGGCCAGTTGAAAGAAGCGGTGAACAAAGCCTATGCACCATAGGATCCAAGTAATGTTTCCCCATTACTTCCTGCTGGGTTCTGAGAAGGCTGAACTAGAAAAGTAAAATTTACAATTTTTGGCCTCTCAGACTTCTTAGAATGCTACCTTAAAAATGTAATTTTAAACAAAGGATTGCAATGAAAAGAAGAATGCTGGGAGAACCCTTGCTATTATCCAGATGTTGAGAGGGATGCTAAAACTGATTTGTGCTTAAATTGGTCTATAATAGGAACATAAAGCCCTCAATGACTAGGAGTATACTGGGAATTTTATGAAGACCCTGTCCAGTAACATTGTGGCAATTACTACATCATGTATCCATGCTTTCAAAAGCAATTGTGTTTGTCCTCTTTTAGGAGATAATGCTACTTTCTTCGGATATACACTCTAAAGGACTTGTGCAATGTATTCTGCAATGACAATAATCATACGTGCAAGAAAGGCTCAACGGCTCATTTTACCATCATCTCTGATCACAGCATCAAAGAGAGTCAATGGATACAATGAAGATCAAAAAATGGGAGAATATTCAAGGATCTGGAAGAAACTGGTCAGAGAAATCAGAAGCCACTGCTTGTTTTACCATTGTAACTTCCTGGAAAACCATCATGGCCCCATTAAAGTAGCAAATACAACATTTATAAAGAGAAAGGAAAGAAACCCTAGCCAATTATCATTAATTTTGCCTTGCTTCAATAACTGAACAAAAATTAGAGCAATGGCAATAACAAAATATGCTGAAATTGAAGCTTAATGTAACTTCGGTACAACCTCCCAAGATGCTTTTAAGAACGTATCATACTGGACCTGCTTCTTTAATAAAATGGCTTCAAATACATAGGCAATATAACGGTCATATTATAGCTCGACATTAGCAAGGAGTTTGGCTTAATTTGTACATACCAACCTGTTAAAAATAGCTTGAAATATTAATTTGAAGTCAATACAATTTTCAGAAGACACACATACAAAATAACTGCAACTAGCAGTTATGATGAGTACTCAGCATAGAATTCCCAGCAAACTCACTGGAAACTTGGCCTTGAAAATCTGTCAGACAGTACACTAGATTTCGAAATTTTGCTGCGATAACAGACTGTACTGCATTTATGCACAAGTTCAGTTCTCACGCTCAAGAGTGTAAGATCATTTTCTAATTGGAGAAAATTGCTCATATGGAGAATATGAGGGGGGAAATAGTTAAATGGGTTTTTAGTTTCTAGTAATATGATTTGGGCTCTGTAAATAAGGAAGAAGATATACCATCAAGTCATCCATCAGTTGTTTGCAAACCACCAGGAAAAGCTTTCTAGACCGCAATGTGAAAACCTCTGATCTATTTATTCTGTAAATGTAAGTGTCTAGAGACCACCAGGCACATACACGGTTATCCAGACACTTTGTGACGGGAAAAATAAAAATAAACACACTAATGACACTGTGTAACAGTATGTGGGCAAGGCATTTTACCCTTAAATTACATGACTAATGAGGTATATAAAGTGGCTCTAAATGGATTTAGGTCAAGCTGTAAGGCTGACCTTTAGCAGCTTATCGATTTTCAACAGTGATCTAGAATCTCATATCCCAATAACAGAATTAAATGCTTCTCGTCAGCAGGAGATAGGCCTCTGACAGTCTCATCTCACACATCAGGTTTCCATCCCACTATGGATTAACCTACGATTCTGGAAACGTGCTTCCTTAGCCACTTCAGAAATTACGGAAAGGACCCGTCGGGGCTGGTGGTGAACAAAAGAATATCTTCCTGTAGGAAACGGATGTTGCACAACTTCATTTGGGCGGTATCATGGGAGGTTTCTTTTTTAAACCAACAGATCAGTGTTGTTCTGCGGAAGACCTGAAAACACCTGAGGGCTGACAGCATCATTTTGCAAGAGGAACTGTTTCAACTTCTTGTTGAATTTACAGTGCCGCCCATTCTCTTGCAGCTACCCCCCTAATAATGTAGCTCCAGTATTAGGGCCTAAAAGATGAATGCTGGAAGATCAATGATCATATCTTCCCAGTGGCTTTCTAAAAAATGCAAAAAGCAGCAGCTGCACAGGCCCCAATCCAAATGGGGGTTGCAGGTATAGATGTCATCCTACTTGGATTTCACCAATCAGAACCAACCATCTACCACATACTGATATTCACCTTAAAGAGGAAAAAGGAAGCAATAAGAGGATGCTATTCTTTTTCGTCCCTTCCAAGGAAGAAACAGCAGTGTGAGGGAGACAGGTTTGGTACACGCAACTGTGTTTGGGAGCAATAAATCAGAACCCTTTGCAGCTGCCATTTGCTTCTTTAACAACACTAGAAAGATTCAGTTCCTGCATCTGATCTCGTTCAGCCTTTATTTAAGCATATGGAACTGCCTTATACAGAACTGAACCACAGGTCCATCTAGCTCAGTATTTTGGTCACTGACTGGCAGGTGCTCTCCAAGGTCTCAGGCAAAATTGTCTGGTAATACCTAGGGTTGCCAACCTCTAGGTGGTAGCTGGAGATCTCCTGGGATTACAAATGATCTCCAGGTGACAGAGATCAGTTCACCTGGAGAAAATGGCTGCTTTGGAAGGTGGACTCTATGGCATTATACCCCATTGAAGTCCCTCCCCATCTCGAACCCCAACCTCCTCAGGTTCTAGCCCCCAAATCTCCAGGTATTCCCAACCCAGAGCCTGCAACCCTATTAATACCAGATCCTTAAACTGAAATGCCAGGGATTGGAGCTGGGACCTTTTGCATACAAATCATGTATACTGCTAATGAGTGATAGCCCCTCCCCTAATTTAATCACAAATGACCTTTACGGGGAAGGGGGGAAAATAAGAAATATAGGACTGGTTCTCATATGCAAACCCATTGCTTTGATTATGGCAGCCCCATGAGACGACTTGTATGTGTAACTGAGCCATCCAAAATCAGAGACCACAAAGAGAATGTAAGAAGAGCCTGCTAGATCAGACCAATGGCCCTTCAAGTCCAGGATTCCCTTTCCCACATGGGGGAGGGGGAATATTGAACCCTCCACTCCAAACTACTTGTCTCACTGAGGAGGAATATAAGAGGGTCTATAGGTAGGGTTGCCAACCTCCAGGTAGTAGCTGGAGATCTCCTGCTATTACAACTGATCTCCAGCTAATAGAGGTCAGTTCACCTGGAGAAAATGGCCACTTTGACTATTGGACTCTATGGCTTTGAAGTCCCTACCCTCCCCAAACCCCGTTCTCAGGCTCCGCCCCAGAAACCTCCTGCTGGTGGTGAAGAGGGCCCTGGCATCCCTATGTGACTACCTCTGCATCCCCAATCAAATTAGCGGCCCCTGTGGGTGTTTTTGCAAAATTCAATTACCAATTTCTTACATCTCACAGGACTTAAACCATATATTCTAGGCAGAAAAATTGATATTTAAAGGCCTCAGGAGTGTATATTTGTTGTGCAACAACATCATTTTCTGAAGGGTCCCTCTTGTAACACACACATGCTTATTTATTCATTTTATTTCAGGACACTAGTTGTTTTTTCTGGGGTCTGGGCTCTTCCTTTTTTTCATTTACAGAAGCTATTCAGTGTCACTTCTTTGATTGCAGTTAGTAATGGACTGGAGCCCAGGGAAGATTAGTCCGATTCCTTTCTGTGTACTACCTTGGCAGGCCCGAGCAATGGGACATGCGAGTTTAAATGTTAAGTACACTGAAAGTTTTGAGAGACATGGAGCATTCCAGAGGACTACTTCACGGTCTCAGACAGGTTTCTGAGAGACAAGCACCCGTGTTACAAAATTCATTTTAACCTTTTTACCTGAATCACAGCTTCAGCTAGGAGAACAAGAACTGACAGATTCAACCAACAAATCAAGATGCAAGCTCTCTCTGCCTTCAACTTGATTTAATAAAATACTGCAAAAAAAATTCCATTTGGGTTTTTCGTTTCTTCTTAAGAGAGAAATTGCCACAAACAAGCAAACTTTGCCAGGAAATAATATGTTCTCAACCCAAGGATGGATACAGATTTTTTTGTTTTTGTTTTGCACAGTACGGAAATTGGTATCATAGAATCACTGTTGCCCATGGAAAGTATACTTGCCCCAGCTTTCTAAAGATTTTGTGGTACTTCAAGAACCTGTAATAGTGGGACACGGATGTGTGTGAACACAAAATACAGTAATGTCTTTCATCATACCACTTACAACTCTTTTAACACTCTCACAGCATTGTCAAAAAAAAAAAACCCCACCTTGCATATACTGCATTTGCAAGCCAGATTCCAAAGTACTTTGGGGTAGAAAAAAATCCCACAAGACTGTTTTTGTTTGTAGTGACAGAAATCACTGTGTTTCACCATACTAAAACATCCAGAGCTTGAAAACACACTTTGACACAAGGCAGAATGTTTCCATTGCATAGATTCCCCCTCCCCTTTTTGCACACTAAATAATTCCAACCAGTAAGGTTTCTTTACAAAAAAAAATTAATTTCAAGCAACAAAAACTATGACTCAAACCCAAGCTATTAGGCAACCAGCATAAACTTTGATAAATTTTAAATGAAAACTTTTTTTTTTTTACAAAAACCCTATAATTAGGAGGGGTTTGCCCCATGAATATGTCACTGTGTCATGAGGCAAATATTCTCCAGGTTGCCAGGAAGGGTCTTTAGGACCCTATCTCTTCAGAGCATTAAAAATGGTTCCCTATGTTAAGTCCGCGTGGGGAGGAGACACGAGGTCGAGACGGCCTTCCAACACAACGCTTTATTGTCGTACAAAACAGAACTGAGAACTGTGAAAACCGGCCCCGCTTATATTCCCCCTGGCCACGTGCGGCCACTCCCCCCCCCGATCCGTGATAGGGCTTAGGGCCAATGGGGCGTGCTGACTCGGGCCAATCGCGCGAGCAGGGCTTAGGCGCCTTCGCCTTGGGACTCAAGCTCCTAGGTTTCCCCCTGCTTACTATCCTAACTATGTACATACACAACACCCTAGATCAGCGTTTTGTTAATGAACTCCTGGAGTGTTTTTTACTCCAATTCTTTAAATGCTGTGGGGTGGTAATCCCCCTCCTCCCGTGGCAAAATGCACAGATTTCTGGAGTTTTTTCCTGGGATGCTTTTTTGTTTACAAAAAAACAAACTGTTAAGTGGAAACGGTCTGTGCTCTTGTCTCTGCTCTCACAAGTGTGTGTGGGGAAGGGCACAGCAACACAGCCAACCTGTGTCCCTAATGCACCCTTTCCAAAACACCAAACTGTAATACATCCATCCCATAATATACATTTTTAAAATATCACATTAGAGACATTTCTCACTCATGACTGCCATGGTCCCTGGTGGGGAGAGGGGAACTAGAGAGACTCTGAAGATTCTCTTTCTCTGCCCAGTACTTTCATAAACTCCACCAAACCAAAAAGCCATGTCAAATTCACTGTCGCACCAACCAGATTTAGTCATCCATAGCCCTTCCACAAAAAGTCTTCACTATGTTTAGGCATCACTGTTGGGTAGAAAGAGATTTAAGTAACTTCGCCTGTGTAGTGGTGCCAGCTCTGGGTTGGGAAATACCTGGATGTTTTGGGGGCAGAGCCTGAGGAGGGTGGGGTTTGAAAAGGGGAGGGACTTCAATGCCATAGAGTCCAACTGCCAAAGCGGCCATTTTCTCCAGATGAACTGATCTCTATCGGCTGGAGATCAGTTGTAATAGCAGGAGATCTCCAGCCACCACCTGGAGGTTGGTAACCCTAGTTACAGGAGCGGGCCCATTTTACAGTTAAATGCATTTCCATTCTTCTCTCACCGTAATGGCTGAGATGTAGAAAAGCCTGGATGCTACTAGAATGGATGGGGTTTAAATCAAGAACTTTCTCTGAATTGTTCCCAGTGCCATGACTGAAGGTTGTCTATAGCACAGTACCAGCCAAGTATAAACACTGCTTCAAAATGCTTTCGTTCTGGCCCATTTAATATTAATGTGAACAGTATCGCAATGGCCACACACATTTTACGGCAACAGCAATTATCCACTGGCTTGATTACAGGATGGCACTGAAGAATACTTTGTCTTTTGGTCTAATAGAAATGGAAGACAGCTTTTTCCAGTTAGATGAGTCATGAACATTTGCATAAAATCAAAATATATGCAAGGAGAGGGGAAAGAAGAAATATCAAATTGGCTACTACATCTGGAACTAAATCAAGATGATAGAGGCTACATCACTGTCTATCAAAGAATAGTAACTATTAGAGCACTAGCAAATGTCAAACTCTGAAAATCTACCACTGTTGTAAGTGCTAGATACTTATGGGGTAGTAAGACACAGAGTCTGGCCTAAAGTTCTTTCCACTCTTTCTCCTGAGGAGTTACAAAGGGCAGGCAGCGAGCCCATAGTATTTTAAAATCTCAAGGGCTGCCATGTCATGTTGTGAAGTAAATCTCATACAATTCATCACCCAAGTTGGAGGAAAATAGTTTGAAGCTCAAAAATAATGAATTCTGTCATTTCCAATAGAAGTGTGAAGGGAGAATTATGAATGAACCTTTTAAAAATACGTGTGTGGAGGGAGATTGCCCTTCTACGAAATGAAAGCAGCACGCTTGTGTTTAAATGGCCCAATCCTGAAACCAAGACCTTTCGCTTTCAATTAACTTAAATTGACAATTGGAAAAGGTTTGAAAATGTAGCCCGGCTCTTTCTGTTTGATAGATTTCAGCTTTGACATTATACGTGTTATTCCAACCTGAATTTTACTTCTCCTTTTAAAAAAAAAACATAAAGTGAAAAAACTGATTCAATCACAGCTGTTGGATTACAGATTAAAATACTTCTAAAGTGAAGAAAATTTAACACATTTTTGATACCATTTCTGCAAATTACTTCAATTATGTTATTACACCTCTACTTTATAATGATAAAGCATTCAGAGCCCCAACCTAAGGATATTTGCTCAAAAGAAAGTCCCACTACATTCAATGGGCCATTACAGATATGTAGGATTGTGGGATTAGCTCTATTATCAACTACAAGCAACGTAAACAAAGCAGGTATAATAAGCAGCCCTTTCTTTAAGTTATTACATATTACCAAGACCATTTTCTAGGGGAATACATCCTTATAGAGTTCACCTTTTATGATAAGTTGCATCTGTAATCAGAAGAACAGCATTCCTAACTGCTATGGGGCTCTGCATAGTCACTGGAACAATGCAGCCATCAGAAACAATAAATCAGGCAGAAGCAAGAACTGGCTCCACATAACCAATCCAGGATATGCAGCCTGCCTTACATTTCATGCTTAGCATCACTGTAAAGGAATCTCTTTACCGGCTTTTGCACTCACTTGGGATGCGAGAGGAGGTTTCCGTACAGCTGTCTGGGGCAGTTCAACAAGGCCTCCAAAGAAAATTAACCATAAGATCTTTCCAATTATAAAAGAGGTCTATCTAACTTAAAAAAAAAAAAACCATCAATACCACTGAAAAATCATGCTCTGAAAACATTACATCAATGACCTGGAAAATTTTGGAGCAAGCCTCATATTATCCTGAAGCCTATTTGTCAGTTGTTATTCAGCTAGCAGAGGAGGAAGCATGAACCATGTAAATATATACAACAAGCATACTTGGGATGGTCTTGGTCTCGGGCTGCAACAATGGACCAAATTTTCTTTGGTTCATTTTACATCTGAATGTAAGCCACTTTGGGTAAATCACATTTTATTCAGTGGTGCAACTTGCAAATTTTTTTTTAATGTCAGCCTATGAGAGTAATTTCTGATATGTACTATGAAGTTGGAATAATGATGACAGAAACAGAATCAAAAGTCTTAATGCAGTGTTCCAGCGACTTGTATGTAGACAAAAGAGCAAGAGTCCAGTAGCACCTTAAAGACTAACAAAATTTCTGGCACGGTATGAGCTTTTGTGAGCCACGTTGTATGTAGAGACAAAGAGAACTGTTATTATAACTGTTGAAAAGAAATAGAAGAGAACAACAAAAACGGATGAACAAGAAATCTGTTCCACAAGATCCAAGAAATCAAAGGAAAATTTAAAGCACAGTTAGGCATGCTAAAACATCAACATAGGAATACATTATTGAACAGGACAAAATAAAGAAAAGTTGGGAGCAATACTAAGAAGGAAAAGGAGCTGGTTTTTATACCCCGCTTTTCTCTATCTTAAGGAGTCTCAAAGCAGCTTACAATCACCTTCCCTTCCTCTCCCCACACCTTGTGAGGAAGGTGGGGCTGAGAGAGTTCTGAGAGAACTGTGACTAGCCCAAGACTAGCCCAGAAGGCTTCATGTGGAAGAGTGGGGAATCAAACCTGGCTCTCCAGATTAGAGTTTGCCACTCTTAACCTTTACACCACACTAGCTCTCAGAAGACATAAAAGGATGGCAGATTCCTTCCAAGAAGAATCTTTTAAAGAAAATGCTACAGTTTTGGAAAGTGAACTGAAAGCTGCACTGAGAGCAACTGGAAGAAACAAATCAGGAGCAGATGGGATATCAACAGAGATATTCCAAGCCACAGAAACCGAATCCATCAAAATCTTGACAAGAATATACCAACAAATATGCAAAACAAAACAATGGCCCACAGACTGGAAACGGTCAATTTACAGCCCTATTCCCAAAAAGAAGACGTCAAAGATTGCAGTAACTATTGGACTATCACATTAATTTCTCATGCGAGTAAAGTGATGGTCCAAATCTTACAGCAAAGACTGTTCAAGCCGGATTCAGAAAAGGACGATGCACTAGAGATCATATTGCAAATTTACATTGGTTACTGGAGCATACAAGAGAATTTCAGAAGGAAATCAGCTTGTGTTTCATAGATTACAGCAAAGCTTTTGACTGTTGGATCATGAAAAGCTAAAGGAAATGAGTGTGCCATAGCATCTGACTGTTCTGATGAGCAACCTGTACTCTGGACCAGAGGCAAGAGACATACATAGATGGTTTTCCATTGCCTGCCTCTGCATAGTGACCCTGTACTTCCTTGGCGGTCTCCCATCCAAATGTGTGGTGTGAGAGCCAGTGCGGTGTAGTGGTTAAGAGTCGGGCGAGATCCAGGTTCATATCCCCACTCGTGCCATGGAAGCTCACTGGGCCAGTCACATTGTCTCAGCCTAACCTACCTCACAGGGTTGTTGTGAGGTTAAAATGCAGGAGAGGAGAATTGTGTAAGCCAATTTCAGTCCCCGTTGGGGAGAAAGGCAGGATATAAATGAATTAAATGAATGAATAAATAAAATTATTAATAAATAAATACTAACCAGGGCTGACCCTGCTAAGCTTCTGCAACAGGTCGTCCAGGTCAGGGCTAACATAGATTCTATTAAATAGTCACCTGGACAGTTCCCACCCACCCCACAAAAAATGTTGATGGCTGCTGCCCATAAGTAGCGTAAGTATCTGCAGAAGCAACTTGGAACTGCTAGGACAAATGGAAGCCACAACATCCAATAGGTCCTCTAGTCTACCAGTCTGTGGCAAAATATATGAACAACTTCCAATTTACCAAGCCAAATGAGCCCCTGTTGTGGCTTTTCAAAAGCTCCCCTGCTTTGGTAGTTCTAGGCAAGTAGCAAAGACAGGAAGTTCATTGAATGCCTGGTGGCTCAGGCTGCCTCAGTTCGGTGAGTCACAATTCAAAAGGATTACATCAAGCCAGCCTTTCTTTGAAAGAGAAAACATCAGCTTCCTAAGCAGCTCGTTCTACATTTCAACTATTCCTACTGTCAGAATTAAATATAATTTTTGACCTAGGTGACCTCAGGCCTGTAACCAGAAATTTGGTGATGGCGCAGTGGTGATTACAAGAACGCTGGAGAAAGGGATTGCAATTCAATGCAAAACAGCAGGGAGGGAACACAATTGGTCTGTTTATTGACATTTTAAAAAATATTTGACAAGCGCTCAGCATTTATTTTTCATTTTATTTACAGGTTGGTCATTATCCCAGCACCTCTGTCTTCACTGGCAACTTTAAGGCTATAAGAGAGTTACTCTTATTGAACACTTGGCCTGTACATTTTTTCCACTCCTCTCCATAACTCAGAAAGCTACTTAGAAAGCTACTATAGATATATATGTATAGTATCAGGCCTGAAATATCCCAGATGGGGACAGATGCTTGCATCTGCCCCCCATACCAGACAAAATAAACTATTGTTCATCATCTTTCCTGCATCTTTTAAATGTTTGAAACCGCCACTAAATCCTTCCCATAATCATCTTTCTCTAAAACACAATTTCTTCAGCCTTTTCCCACAGTATATGTTTACCAGTACCCTTAATTCTTAAATGGCAATCCATGCTGTTTGGCGGGGGGGAGGGGGAGGCTGTCTGTGAGATCACCATAATAATAAAAGAAAGATTTGACTTAACTAAACAACAATAAATACCAAATTAATGGCATTTTTAAATAATCTGCTTTTTTCTGTATTGGTATAGACAGGATTTCTAGATCTCTCACCTAGGTGCTGACCAGCCCCAGACCTATTTAGCTATGTTTCTATGTCATACCTACTCCAACCCAACTCTGGGACCATATGCATACCCTTTTGATGCAAAGGTCCTAGATGCCCTGGTGAAGGGGAAAAGGAACATTGCTAGAACACTGCTCCTTGTTGTTTGATTTATGCATACACCATGTCATTGAGATGTCTGCTAGCGGTGTAGTTTTAATTCACCTTTGCCACAGCAATTGCACTTATTCAGTGTCACGAGTTCAGTTCATCACTGTCACAGTATGCAAGGATTTGAATTTTTGGGAAGCTTTTCCAGCGGCCTCCCATGCAACAGATGTGCTATAAGAAAATACATGAAAATAGGCAACAAACCAAGCAGCAATCTACAATACAACACAGTTAAAGCACTGCTGTGTTGTTTTTTTCCTAGATCCCTTTTATCATGCTGAGCCTTTTCTAACTTGCCCACATTCATCTTAAACAGAAGTGCTAGAAATGAATAGTGCACACACGTCCCCCTCTCAAAGCCAAGCATTAGAATTTCCAGATTTGGGGGACTGCTTCTTCTGTTGACATAATCTTCAACTGCACCTTCCTTTCTCATTTTGCCACTACTTGTCACCTAGAATTTCTTTCCACACTGAAAGCCATAATTTGTTCTTGGAGGCCTCAGTACTACAAAAAACATTGACCAAAAACGGAAGGCTCTGTTAGGTATTTACAACCAGTCGAACACATGGCAAGAGAAATTGCCCTTATTGTAATAAACGGGACTTCGGGAAAGTCAGAAGGACAGAAGCAGAGTAGGAGGTTTCTGCTATATTCCAACCGTATAAGCCACTAAAATGAAAGATAACATTTCTGAACAAGATAACTGCATTGGGATCTTGTCCGACACCTGATTTTTTTAATGTGTATGAGGTGAGCCTCAGGCAGAGCTGCCTTGCATCTGTGAGACAGGTAGAAAGGGACAGGGAATTGAGTACCAGGCAATGAAAACAGCATTTTAAACTGGGTTTTTTCCTTCCTCAAAGCTGTGGAGTAAAAGAAGAATTATGGGAAGTATGGACCAGGTTACAAAAGAGCATTTTAAGTGCTTTCTACCTTAACTCCCTTTATACACATCAAAACAGAGGGGAAGAAAGAGAATGGGATGATCAGTAAAAAGGTTCACAATATTCTCCGCACATCTGGCTTTACCTGAATACTTCATGTTTTTGTTGAGGGTTGTTTTTTTGTCTTGTATATATTGCATGGCATGCAAAATTATACTTTAAATCTACAAAGTACTTATTAGACTCCTGTTATTTCAGTGCATTTCTAAAAAGTATAAGTTTGGAAATGTGTTTTGTATTTTTAAAAAGGCACAATCATGCTTACACTTTATTATAAATAAATGTGCAGTTGAATGTAAATATCATAACTCCAATATATAACCCCACTTTCATATGTTTACTCGAAAACTTCATTCAGTTATTGGAACTTCCAACCTTCTATAAAAATATTTATGAAAGATGTGACAGCATAATGACTAAGAAAACATGCTGCGACCCAACAGAATAAGGATTCAAACAGAATAAGGATTCAAATCTCAGCACAAACCACTCTCTCATCTTCTATATATAGGGGACAATAATGTGCCCTACCCAACAGGGATACAGGAACAGTAGTAATTTATGTGGAGTATGGCAAGCTCTCTATAAATGCTTAGTCTTACTATAAAGCATCTTAACAACTAAGCAATGTATAGTAATTGTGGGTCAGTGGTAGAACATCTGTTTTGCATGAAGAAGGTTCCATGAGCAAGCCCTGGTATCTCCACTTCAAGACTTACAGGTAGCAGGTACTGAGAAACACCTTCCCCTGCCTAGAACACTATTTCCAATCAAATACTAAACTGGATGGACTAGTGCTTTGACTAAGGCTGCTTCATGTGTTCATATTTCAAAGAACAGAAACTATTCCTGCAGAAGCCGTCTAAGAGTAAGCTACAAAGGACTGCAATGTGAGAATCCATGAGAAAAGAGGCTCTCAGTTTACTAAATATCACTTCCTGCATTTAAATCTACACCAAGAAGCATCCCTACAGCAACCAATCCAGCTGCTGCGTGTGATCATGGAGCTTTACACAGTTCCAACTGAGGAACTATACACAGGGTGACCAGACACAAAGAAAACAGGGTTCTTGTGCCTTTGATAGCTTCACAGATGAGGGCATTTTGGCAGTACAGTTATCGCATTGCTACTACTCCTGCTTGGATTCCCTCTTCACCTCAAGTATTGAAGGAACAGGCACAATGTCCTTTTTTTTTTTTTTTTTTTTTTGCACCTGGTCTTATGAACAAATGCAACTGAAAACAATGAGGCTGTCACCTTTGTTATGGATCTCACTTTTGATCCACACAGATTGCCTCTTATACTGATGGGCTGAAATGATTCCTACATATTCAAGAAGCAAAGATGTCTGAGTGTCTGCAGTTTCTCTTCCATGAGAGAAGGGAAAGTTATCTAGTTGGCTGTGATTTTAAACTTCATACTTGTACCCTAACAGTGTATTCCTAAGGAGAGTTACTCCAGTCATTGAAACCCCAGACAAAACAACAACAACATGGAATTAAAAGAGTGAAGGATGGGTTGATGCTTAAGGGAGACTCCCCAGCTCTTCTTCCAACTCAAAAGGGGATGGGGAACTTGTAGGAGCTGCCTTGATTGTATCCATGGTCACTATGGCTGCAGTCCTTTGTAAATCTCAGGGAACTGAGCAGGATGCAATGTGACTTTAACATACTTGGTATGCCCTGGTCTATGGTTGGGGCAGATGTAGAGGCCTACAATCCACTCATAGAACTCCTGATTGTCTAACCCCTGAGACAAGGTTGTCAGCTCTGGGTTGGGAAATACCTGGACATTTGGGGGGTGGAGCCTGGGGAGGGTGGGGTTTGGGGAGGGACCTCAGTGGTTACAATGGCAATGAGCCTGCCCTCCATAGCATCCATTTTCTCCAGGGGAACTGATCTTAGTCATCAGAAGATAAATTGTAATTTTTGTTGGTCTTTAAGGTGCTACTGGACTCTTGCTCTTCTCTACTACTGCAGACAGACGAACACTAACCCAGGCTACCCACTGGGAATTTTCTCAGCAAAGTAGAACAGAGTCGGAAACTGTCTGGGGGCGAAGGGGGCTATAACAGCAGCGGCGGCGTCCATCCCGCAGCCGGAGAAGGAGGAAGTCAAGCCACCGCCGGCCAGCTGCTCCGCGAGGGCCAGGCGGCCCAGGCCCTTCCCAACCCGTGGGCGCGTCGCCGCCAGCCGCTGCCAGAGGCCCCACCAAGGCACGTGCTCCCCGCCCCGCAAGCCCGGGCTGCGGCTCCACCCGGGGCGAGTGCGGGCGGTGGGTCCCCCAGGGGCGGGACCGGGCAGGGAAGGGGGCCGCGCCGCGCTCCCTGTGCCGGGAGGGGGGGCCACTTACTTACCTGGCCGGCCGCGGCGCTCCTCGGCCGTGGGGCGAGTCAGGGCGGCGGCGGCGGCGGCGGCCTCCCCCCGCCCCCTGGGCAGAGGCTGGCGGCCCGGGCCTGGCTGGGCACATGTGCCCCGCAGGGGGGAGGCTCGCCTGGCTCAGTGGCGGCGGGGCAAGAGCCGCAGCCCCGAGCAGCATCGGGTCGATTTCCTAAACAAACTGAAACGTGGGTGGGGACGTTAAACAGTAACCAGGCGCCGCCGGGGAAGCGGCAAGTTTCGCGCGCCGCCGCCGCCGCCGGGCCGCCTCTCCTCTCCGCGCCCGGCCGGCCTTCCCTTCGGCCAGCGGCCGCGGCGGCTGACCTCTCCTCCGCCCCCGTCCCCTTCCAGAAGGGCCGCCCAGGGACCCGTCCCCACCGCTACGGCTCAGCGGCCGGAGCAAGCCAAGCCGGTGCTGTTATTTGATGCTGGCTAATGGCCGTAACAATACATGGAAATGGAAGTCAGGCCTGCCTCTGAGCATGTGCCGAGTGCGTGTCCCGACCGCTCCGACTCAGCGGCCGGAGCAAGCGTAGGAAGCCAAGCGTGCCTCTGAGCATGTGCCGAGTGCGTGTCCCGACCGCTACGGCTCAGCGGCCGGAGCAAGGGTAGGAAGCCAAGCCTGCCTCTGAGCATGTGCCGAGTGCATGTCCCGACCGCTACGGCTCAGCGGCCGGAGCAAGCGTGGAAAGCCAAGCCGCTGCTGTTATTTTATGCTGGCCAATGGCCGTAACAATACATGGAAGTCAGGCCTGCCTCTAAGCATGTGCCGAGTGCGTGTCCCGACCGCTCCGACTCAGCGGCCGGAGCAAGCGTAGGAAGCCAAGCCTGCCTCTGAGCATGTGCCGAGTGCGTGTCCCGACCGCTACGGCTCAGCGGCCGGAGCAAGCGTGGAAAGCCAAGCCTGCCTCTGAGCATGTGCCGAGTGCATGTCCCGACCGCTACGGCTCAGCGGCCGGAGCAAGGGTAGGAAGCCAAGCGTGCCTCTGAGCACGCGCCAAGTGCACGCTTTCTCGAGCACGCGGGTGACTGCCCGGTTGGTTCTCGGTGGCCAGCTATTGAAAGGCTGGGGTTGCAGGTCCATAAGGCGGAGCTTCTAGGCGGGCTTGCTTTAGACCCAGCCTCTGCGCGTTTACTCGGAACGAAGCGATGCTTTGCTCGGTGGGATTGAGCTTCCGGGTCAGTTTTGCATAGGATTGCAGCCTGGCCGCTAGGAACTCGAGCCCTCTGCGCCCGACTCCCAGAAAAGCGCTGGCGCTTCGGCGCCAACGTGAAAGGGAACCGGGGTTAAACCCCCTGGGCTTCGACGGGCTGACTTTCGTTGCAGTTTTAGCAACCGCAGGCTGGGTTATTGGGCAGCCGGGTTGAAGGTCCCTTGCGATCCACTTTCCTGGATCCAAGCAAGTGTGTGCAGGTTTCGGTACAAGTAAGGCTTGCCAGCCTCCAGGTACTAGCTGGAGATCTCCTGCTATTACAACTGATCTCCAGCCAACAGAGATCAGTTCACCTGGAGGCAATGGCCGCTTTGGCAATGGGACTCTATGGCATTGAAGTCCCTCCCCTAAACCCCGCCCTCCTCAGGCTCCGCCCCAAAAACCTCCCGCCAGTGGCTAAGAAGGACCTAGCAACCCTAGGTACAAGCGGCCCAGACGGGCCTGAGCAACGTGCAGTCTTCGGGAAACTTGCTGAGTCTAAGCCCGATTGAACACAGGCGGACTTCTGAGTAAGCTTGCCTAAGACTGCGCTGCTTGGTTGTCTAGAAAGGGGTCCCGAGTCCCTAGCTGGAAAGCTCACTAGGCCGACAGACTCTCGCCCCGTCGGGCCGCTCCCTCTAGCTCAGGCTAACCGACCTCACAGGGCTGTTGTGATAAAACAGGGAGAAGGAAAACTGGGAGGAGAGGCGACATTATAATGTAATAAACGGCTGATATGAGAAGTTACGCACAGCCCCAAAGGCGGTGGCTTCCCCGTCTGTCACTGGAGGGAAAAGTCAAAAGTTAAAACGGCCCCCCTTGCGGCTGAGGACAAGATGTTAATGGGGAAAGAATGACAGAGAGGCCAATTTTGCCTAAGCCCGGCCGAGTTAAAGGCTAGGGTTGCCTGGTCCCTCTTTGCCACGGGCGGGAGATTTTTGGGGCGGGGCCTGAGGAGGGCGGGGTTTAGGGAAGAGAGGGACTTCAATGCCATAGAGCCCAATTGCCAAAGTGGGCATTTTCTCCAGGTGAACTGATCTCTATCGGCTGGAGATCACTTGTAATAGCAGGAGATCTCCAGCTGGTACCTGGAGGTTGGCAACCTTATTAAAGGCACTTCTCAGCGTTTTTAGGAGTAAAGCATATCGCCCCCCCCCCAAAAAAAAATACTTTCGAAACATTAGTAAATAACAATCTTGCTCGAGGGAAGAAAATGTAGTTGGTGCTTCGCTTGCTAGTGTGGAGGGTTTCTGCTTTCCTTAACCTGTGATCTACACATCCAGCTTCGCACCCACGAGTCCAAACTCGAGGGGCAGCCCGACGGATCATAGAAACCAAGTCCCACGTAGTTGGAGGAAGGGTGCAGGCGCAGGGCAATCCTCAGCGTGAATATAGAAAGCCCCAAGGAGGTCAATGGGACTCTCTCCTTAGGCAGATGATGAAAGCGAAGGCATCTTGGCCGTCTTCTGGTCACTAGGGGTGGGAGGTAGTTGTGAATTTCCTGCATTGTGCATTGGACTAGATGACCCTGGTGGTCCCTTCCAACTCTATGATTCTAGTAGGTATGTTTAGGATAGCAACCTTCTGATCCGTGAAGACTCCTGCCTTGCGGGGTGCCACCCTACACCCAACTTAACCCGAGATGCAAATTATCGTGGGACCTGGGGATCTTCCTGGGCGGGCCCAGCCCTCCTGGCACCCTGGTTTGTTTGTTCAGACAAGTATTCTGGGCACGTTAAAAAGGAAGAGACAGCAGAGGCCCCGAAGTGGGTGCAACCCCAGAGTCAGTGAGGCAACAGATAGGACCAGATGTTGTGAACCCCTGGAAAGCATCCTCGGTATGTCTGGGCAGTCTAATTCTGCTTAGGATCGAGGTGCGCGCAATCGATTCTTGTTTGGGGAGGGATATCTCAGACAGGAAGTTAGGTAGTAGTATTTCCTGAACACACATCCTTCAGTGTGCGGAAGGTCTATAGCAAACTATGACCATTTCAATCGTAGTCGGTTGTTGCCCCATAAAATGGGGAGGGGGAAGGGCGATGAGGAATCTAAAATACGTAGGGTTTTATTTTTCTTTTGTTTATGGTTCTCCTGGCCCAGCTTGTACTGGTACAAGGGACTGTGTAGGCTTTGGAGTCTGACAGAACTCCTCGTCGAAGTCCTGTAAATCTGACATGCTAACTGGAGTCGAATAAAGTGGCTGGTTTAAAAAAAAATATAGACCCCGGAAGAACCGCTCCCGACGGGGTGGTGGCAGGAATTAAGGAGAATTTGAGTAAACAGCTATTTGATCTCCTGCAAGCACCCCCACCCCTCCCTTGCCGCCTTCCTGTTCTTCCAGCCGGGGGTTTCGGGTGGCGGTGTGATTCTATGATGACCGGCGGCGTGTATTGTTTCCTCTCTCGTATCACAGGTTTGTCGAGTCTGGTTGAATGCCGGCCATTACCCTTCCCCCCCCCCCTAAAACAAAAGCGATTGCTTTAAAACATCTGTATTAGCCCCAAACTGGATCTTCTATTTTGAAGTAATAGGCAAAAGCAGGAGAGCCAATTTAGGAGGACTCGCTTCCTTCAGCTGAGGATCTAGTTTCAAACTTTGCCACTTCCTCCTCCGTCTTCCTCGGAATCCTTTGGACTGGGGATTTGGGGGGGGGGGAGAGAGAGAAGGGTGTGCGTAGTTTCATATCAGCCCAAACAGCTGTCCGGCTCCGTAACCCCAACTGAATCTATGGCAGCCCGGCCCCTCTGACTTCAGTGGGGCTCGACGCTTGCTGGGGGCGTCGTTCTATCAAAAAATCCACAAGGCTTGCTTCCGAGTAAACCTGCCTAGGATCGGGATCCCAAGTGGCTGAAATGTGGATCCCGTCTGCGTTGGGTTCGTTGTTGACAGTGATTGGAAACACACAGTCACAGTCCAGGGGGGGGAAATAAAACCCGTTTTTTGGAGACAAGGAGATGGCTTCGTGATTCCAAACCATGGGTTTCGTTGAGAAACCTGCGCACGGCAGAGAAGAGATTTCGACACCGCGCCGTCTGTTAAAGAAATGGGTGTGGAACGGGGGCTCTGGTTGATTTCTTTGCAAAGAAACGCTCGCTTTCTAAATCAGACCCAGATATGAGGGGGGGGGGGTGCGCTGGGGCGGCGATGCAGTGGGAGAAACGGAGGCATTCTGTACGTGCTCAGGTTCATTTGCGCCCTTCAACCTGACACCTCGGTGCTAAAGGAGGGGGGGTATGTCATTCTCAATGTTTTACATGTGAATTTGTAAACCGCTTTGAACGATGGCAAAGGCAAGGTATAAAGGTGCAAATAAATAAACCCGGGGGGAGGCTCCTAAACTCCCTTGGAAAGAAATGCTTCTACCGTCCTTGGGATTTCGCAGCCAAGGGAACATTAAAGGCTCCAGTGCTTGCAGACTTAACAAGGAAGAAAACTGCCCCCGGGGGTTTCCGGGCCAAAATCTCCAGCCTGCCCCTGCGGCTCAGTCTGTAAGCCCTGGAATTTACCTTTACAGGTAATTTGCTTGGCCTCTCCAAACTGCGGGTCGCCACGGAGCTGAGCGCGCGTTCCCTCCCTGGGAAGGGGTCCCTTGGGCTAAGGAGCAGCGCAAAAGAAGTGAACTCCTCCAGGGCAGAAACCCACCAAGCGGAGCTGCCTTCTCAGGAGCCCTGCATCTTCACCTGTTGGATTTCTGCGTGTTGAAACGGGGGAGGGGGCAGCAGCGCTCCTCGCTAGCCCGCTCTGCAGCTCAATTAAATTATAGGATGACATAAAGTTTGCTCACCGTATCCCTCAAGGTGTTCGTGGAGCTCGAGGGCAGGTGATGCCTTTAGGATCGTTCTCAAGAAGAACAAATGGCGAAGCCCGATCCTAATCGGGGAAATAAATCTCCTTATGTTGCAATGGATGCTGCTTTAGAGTGCGGTTCACGCCCTTGGTCTTTCGAAGGCTTTATCGGGGCCCTTTAGCGCTGCCTAGCCCGCGTGCGTCTACTCACAAGTAAGCCCCAATATGATCAGTATGACGTAGCCAGGTAAAAGCAGCACCCGAACCTAAGGGGAGAAGGCGGATGAGTACAGTTTACCTGGGGGGGGGGGCGACCTGAGCTGCAAGCCATAATACCTGTTACGTTTTCAAAAATAAGAGAGAGGTGTGCTGTTTTTCCCTGACTCCTGCCCTATGCATGGGATGGATTTGTGTAGGTCAACCCTTGCCAGTCCTAAAGCCAGCCTGGTGTAGTGGTTAAGAGCGGTGGTTTGGAGCAGTGGACTCTGATCTGGAGGACCGGGTTTGATTCCCCACCCCTCCACTTGAGCGGCGGAGGCTAATCTGGTGAACTGGATTTGTTTCCCCGCTCCTCCACATGAAGCCAACTGAGTGACCTTGGGCTAGTCACTGCTCTCTTTGAGCTCTCTCAGCCCCACCTACCTCACAGGGTGCTTGTTGTGGGGAGGGGAAAGGAAGGTGACTATAAGCCGGTTTGTAGTAGAGAAAGTCGGCATATAAAAACCAACTCTTCTGGTATACCGGACCCAGGTTAATGCTGGTTGAACCCTTAGTTAAACGTACTGCAGTCACGAATGAGGGGAAATGTGAAGTCAGGATGGTACCAAGGATGCACTGAGCCGCTGCTTAGTTAGTGTACACGCGTTGTTAACGTGCAAATAGCAGCAGAGGCATCAATCGGGTCTTGTTGGACTCTTCTGTATCCGGTAAACAGCAACAGCGTAGAACCCCTCCCCCCCCATTTTAAGAGGACACACTGTCACAATATTGGGGGGGGGGAGTAAACAGGCAAGTATGTTCTCTTGCCCTTTCTTGGGGTCCCAATCGCTCGAAGCTAGACAGCGAATCCACACTTTTCCTTGAGAAAGACAATTGCCCCAAAGCTCTGAAGAGGGGTCGCTTGCCCTGGGTTTGTGCCACTTAAATCAATGGAAATAGGAGCAGCCTCCCCCCCCCCCGGTTTACATGGAAGTAAATCCCTGCATGACAAGGAAAGCGACATCCAAGCAAGCCGGCTTTCTTGCCTTGCTGCTCTGCCTCTGCCCCTTATTTAAGCTCTCCTGATCACCAGAAGACCAGCGAGGTACGAATATTAGTTTAACCTCAATGAATTTTGCAGACAGTTAACTGGAAGTTAATCATCTCGAGCTGGGCATTTGCAATTAAATAAATTTGGAGGGATCCAGGTGTCGGGTAAGGAAGCCTCATCTTCTCCAGGTATATACTTCGGATTCATATCTAACCCTAGAATTTCTAACTGTAGCTATTTTCAGTCTCCGGTTCGCCTGGCGACTCTTTTTCGTAAGCGCTCGATCCCTCGCAAACCATTGGCTCGGGATGGGCGAGGAGCTGGTGAATTTAATCTGGAGGATATTCACTTGCTACTTCGTGAATTCACTGAGCTAAGGTAGCAAAGCTGCTAACCACCACAAGTGTAAACGACTGGAAGGGATCCCGGCCGTTGAGCTGAAAGAAATGGCCGATACAGCATCGGTTCAAGGGCAGACTTTATGGGTCTCTCCTCCCGCATCCCTAAATGGGAAGCATTTTGTAATGCAGTAGGGCTCGGTGTATACGCCCTTTAAACCGGCAAGGTGCCTTCTCGGTCTCTCATGCAATTATCTTCACAACAACCCCGTCAGGCAGGCCACTATAGACTTAATTGAGAAACAAGGCCTGCAGTCTACTAGCAAGCAAATCCCGTTGCATTTATCACGGGTGGGTTCTACGCTATCATGTAGATTGGGTTCTCAGCTAAGACTGCAGTTCTCCTATCTTACGACCTACCTACTTAGAGATAGGTGCCATCGAACAGCCTGTGACTTCCAAGCAAACATGTCCTCTGTTGCCAGTCTGATAGATCTTGTTCTCCCAGACGAACAACAAGTTTATCTCTCCACTCCCAGCAAAACCCAAACGTGTGAACTCGCAAAACTGTATCTTCCTGGCGCCCCGATCCAAATAGGACAGGGACCTTTGATATCGGTAGAGAAGGAGGAAGATGACTGGGACAACTTTTTTCCATACCTGGGGACATTTCTTACTCTCATCCTCTCGTCCATCACTATTAAAAAATCACCAGGAATTGAAGGCTGCCAGTCTCTGCACACTTCAGTGGGAGAAAGTCCCCCGGGGCTTACTTGGGAGTAAATATGGAGTGGATCAAGGGCGTTCGGGGGGACGCTACCGCAGGTCAGTAAAAACCCTCAGGACTTGAAGGATGGGATCCTTCTCCTGCTGTTGGCAGAAGAGTGGAGTCCTTCCGTCTGTGCGTCCTTGCAGGCAGCCTTCAAGACTGGGCGCAGCGGTCCCCTCGCCTGCACCGAGTCTCAATTGCTGGGCTGCAGGCGAGAATTGCCGCTTTTACGACCGTTTATGGCCGGGGCAATAAAGCCAGCAGGAGACAGGAGCGGGCTGGTTCCAGGCGCAATGCAAAGCCCGGCGCGGCGCCTTGGCAACTATCTGCGGGCGTTGTTCGTGCAAGAGGAAGACGAGAGAGAGAGCGAGAGAGAGAGAGAGAGAGCCCTTTTGGTGGCATTTACGCCATCGACGTTCAAGGGACTAGGCAGGTGTGTTTGTGTACAGGCCATTTATGCATGGGAGGTTTTTTTCCCTTGGATTTGCCGCTGTCTAGATACACATTTTCCCCATCTGGATTCTCAAAACTCCAAAATAAGCCCCCATGCAGAGTTATGAGAATTCGGATGGGGAAAATGTGCATCCAGAAAGCGGCAAATCCAAGGCAAAACCTACCATGCCTAAATGGCCCATGTTAAGTGCCGTCAAGTCGCTTCCGACTCATGGCGACCCTACGAATCAATGTCCTCCAGAATGTCCTATCTTTGACAGCCTTGCTCAGGTCTTGCAAATTGAGGGCTGTGGCTTCCTTTGTTGAGTCAATCCATCTCTTGTTGGGTCTTCCTCTTTTCCTATCGTGATTGTCTTCTCCAGTGACTTTTGTCTTCTCATAATGTGACCAAAATACCGTAGCCTCAGTTTAGTCATTTTAGCTTCTAGGGACAGTTCAGGCTTGATTTGATCTATAACCCACTGATTTTTGTTTTTTGGGGCTGTCCACGGTATCCGTAACGCTCTCCTCCAACACCACGTTTCAAAAGAATCTACTTTCTTCACTGTCCAGCTTTCACACCCACACAGTAATAGGGAACACGATGGCATGAATTAACTTGATCTTGGTGGCCAGTGACACATCCTTACACTTCAGAATCTAGGCAGGTAGGTGATGTGAAAGACCCCTGCCTGAGATCCCGGAGAGCCGCTCCCGGTCTGAGTAGACAATACTGACTTGGATGGACCAAGGGCCTGATTCAGGATAAGGCAGCTGCATGTGTTCACGTGACGGCCTCTCGACTCTGAGGATTCATTCGCCACCATCAATGTTAGTCTTTAAGCGCCTACTCCTTTCGTAAAGCGAGAACGTTACAACGACAAAGGGTGAAAACGCATGGGAGGCTTTGCCTTGGCTTTGCCCCTCTCTAGATGCACATTTCCCCCATCCGAATTCTCAAAACTCTGCATGGGGGCTTATTGAGAATTTGGCTGGGGGAAATGTGCATTCAGAGAGCGGCAAGTCGTCGCGGAAGTCCTGAAAAGTCCTGTCGTCCATCCCATAGTCTCGATCGACCAAATGCCAAGATTGCGCTCCTGCGCTCCCTTCGGAAGAAGGCAGCCCTCGGCCCCCGCTGGGCTCGAAGGAGCGCTCGCAGGGCTCTGGAGCAGCCTCGCAGGCGGGGACCTCACCCTAGAGGGAGCACAAGCGCCTTCTACTCGCGAGGAGCAGGCGCAGGGGTTAAGGACGCTGCACCCCTGCCAAGCTAGAAGCCTCCCTTGCGAGGCTTCGCGGGTCGCTCTTGCTGATGTGCTAGGTTACTACGTGCAGGGAGTCTGCTCCCTTCTTCTTCGTGGGCTTCCTAGAGGCCCCTGGCTGGCCACTGTGCGGACAGACCGCTGGACTTGATGGGCCTCGGTCTGATCCAGCAGGGCCTTTCTGATGTTCGAAAAGAAAAACGAAGGTCCTTCCCGAGATCTGATCGCGCCCGTGCAGCGCTGCGGTCCAGACTTCGACCACCCTATTTTGAAGAACGTGTGCCTTTTAAATACTCATCTGCAAATAATTCCTCTCGACTTGCGTGGAATTGACTCTGCACACAAGTGCGCTTACGGTCGTTGACTTTCACGGAAGTCAGACGCCTTATTTCGGCTAAGTAAATAAAATGGGGGTGGGGGAGTAAATCCCCAGAATTAACTGGGCGGTAGATTGATGCGCCAAAGTCAAGCTATTTCCATTGATGGGAGTTTTATCCTTGGCAATCAGAGGGGCTTATTTGCAGACGTGCCAATTCGGATCAGAATGGAAATATGTTTGCATAAGAGTCTAATACTGGATGCAAAATATTCCGGGGGTGGGGAGGGAGGCCAGAACCTCTTAATTTATCTGTGAGATGTCTCGGAAGGCGCCTTTGCCCCTATTTTCTATCACTGGCAGCTGTTTGGGGAGAGGAGAAGAGCTCATCTCAGTCTCTTAAAGACGTGATCGCTGACCATTGCAGCCCGTCGCGAGACAGTTCACCAGCCTCCCAGGAGCAAGTGCCAGAGCGACAGCAGCCAGGGAAGCGAAAGCGTCCCGAAACAATACCCGGCCAGGCGTCCCGGGTATTGGGAAACCTAGCTGTGCCATCTAGTGGACACTCTAGGAAACGACGAGGCAACGGCCTCAAAGCGACCTCGGCGCTGGGCTTTGTGAATCGGCCTGCGTGGGCATCCCAACGGAAACCGGGCGTTTGCAAACCGGCCGTCTCTGGCAGGACCTGCCTCTCACATCGCTCTGCCCGCGTCTGCAGCGGGAAGCTGAAGAGGAGAGTGTCGACAACACCGCAGTGAAACTGTTCAGCCGGGTCTTGGCATGTTAACTTGGAAGCAAGCAAGTGGGAGTCACTCCAGTTGCATAGGATTGCACTCTTTTAACATAAGCTTACGGGAGAAGTATATGTAAGTGTTTGCTTTCCTGCACATACAGTATTGGCCCAATGATGAGCACCCTGAAATTGCAAAAGGGTGGCAGATTGCTAGCAGTCCTAGAGGGGGGAAGTGTCCTGCCCCTTTAAAAGAGGCTTAGGGCCATTCTGTGAGAGGTTTTTTTTTTTTAATTAGACAATGCATTTGGTCTGAATTGGGTTGGGGGGGACCCAACCTCACTTCCGTTTAATGTGTGACCTGTTCCTCACCTTAAAAATGGGGTGCAAATCTGCTCCAGAGCATAGTGCAGTGGCAGGGGTCTCCATGAACCCTTCCCTGGGCAGGCATGTGAAACCAGCAGTAAGACACTTCTGAAGAAGTGAGCTGTGGCTCACGAAAGCTCATACCCTACCAGAAAATATTTTTGTTAGTCTTTAAGGTGCTACTGGACTCTTGCCCTTTTTGACTACAGCAGTAAGACAAACAGCCCACCCCCGTGGTTTTTTTCCCCTTTTAGCAAAAGTGTGCAGAGTGAATGGAAGGGGATTATAAAGCTTGTATTGGCACCTTGTGTACTTGGGAGCCAATCCGCCCCCCAACACACTATTTGTTTAAGGTGAGTGCTCAGTCACATGTTAAACATGAGTTGGGTTGGGGTTTTCCTCAGTCCAACTTGTGTTTAATGTATTGTCTAATCAGTCCCCAAGAATATTTTCCTGGGTGCAAACCCCATTGAACAGTAGGATTCTAAGTAGACGTACTGAGGATGGCATTGTACATATGTTGAAACGGGCAGTTGAAGCTTTCCATGTCATTGAATTAAACAACATCACTTATTAAATAACATCATATCATGCCTCTGTTATGGGCAGGATATTTTTCTTCCAAGTCTGTTGGCAACCCTCCTTCCAAATTTGCAACTGTCAATCAACTTGCCCAGGCTTGGAGTATGTTTTGATCAAAAACATTATATATTTTAACAGCATGTTTGGGTGTGTCTACCAAACCATCAGCCTCAGAAAAGGCTGTCCCACATATTCCAGAGATTCCTAGAACACCTAGAAATCCAAGATTGCAGCCAGCTCTATAAGTTAACAAGAGAGAAGCTAGAATGAGCATTTATTCCTTTCTTAACCCATGCTTTACTAATTAAAAATACCTTGCTGGGGTATTTGTGTGTTTCTTTGTTTCTTTTTGTTGATTTTTAATTTTGTACAATGAAGCTGTTCTTCTGGCACTGTGATCTAAGGGAAAAGATGGGCATGACATTTGAGGTGCTTCTTAACCTTTTCCTCTCAGATTTTTTTTCCCCATCAATAATGGTAAAATCACCAATTTCACTGAAAACTCTTCCAGTACGCATACCTTTTGCCCACTGTGAGTAAAAAGAAGCTTACCTATAGTTTTTCTGCAATGAGGGTAAACTTAGTTTGAGGATGATTTTTTTTAAAATGAAAAAGCTGTTTGAGGGCAAAGGTCTTCTTTTCCTCTTGAAGTCATGGCCCTGGCAGCTGCGTTGTATAAAATTAAAACACGTCTGTAAAAAGCATCACAGAACTTTGCTTAATAGCAGTTCCAGATTTAGTTTAATGCTCTGACTGCGCTCAAAAATAAATCTGTGTGCCTGGATGCTCAGTGACAATATTGCTCCCAATAGGAATGGATGCTAAGGAGGCTAGGGGGAGGGGGAGGGGAATCCCAAAGGCCAGAGAGAGTGGAGGTCAAACCACTACCTCTTTGCATACCCTACTGGACTACCTTCTTTGAAAGAATACTTTTGAGGGACAGGGCGGCACAGTCCAAGAGGAATCATCATTGCCACCAGCCCTCTGAGCCATCCACTGGAGGACTCATGTTTAGTCACTCACAGTTTATGAGATCTTGTGAAAAAGGGGGTGGCTAAATTCACTTGCCTGAGCTGTTTGGGATGTTTCTTTTCCAATCAGGTCTCCATGCAGATGCCATTGCCTCTTACACCCTGAAATGAAGGTGTGGGGTAACAATATCGTAGACTGAAATCAATAGGCATAGAAGGGTGTAACTCTGCTTAGGATAGCACTGAAGGGTTTTTCTTTCCTGATCATCTACATAAGAAAAAAAGAGGGGCCTTCCACCCACAAAGAGGGGGAGGTAATCCTAGGCAAAAGGTAAGCAGCAGAGTTTAGTAGCTCTCAATAATTCTCAATAATGCATAGTAATCAGCAGCAAGAGCACAAACACAGAACTCCGACTGGACTGCAGCACTATCTTGGTGCTCGCCCTGTATTGGAATGATCTACATAATTATCACCATTTTCCTCCTGGGGGGATACCTCTGATGGCTGCATGTACTAGGGTAATTCCATCCTGCTTTAAATCTCAGCCACCATCATCACTGTGCCTTTTAATCCTAATCTGCCAACAAAACTCTGGAAAGTCATCTCCCCCACCCCTTGCCAAACACCATCTAGGATTCAGTTCATGGTATTCTTCTCCTCTCCAACGCTCTTCTCCTCTCCAACGCTCAGGCACACACTCTGGTGGGTGCCTCCAGAGGGCTGATGGCTTGGGAAAACCTCCCTCAATCCTTAGATGCCTCAGGGTTTTCACCAATGTTACCTACCGTTGCTTTAAAAAAAATTGCCATCAAGCTACAGCTGACTTATGGTGACCTGGGGGTTTTCAATGCAAGAGACATTCAGAGGTGGTTTGCCATTACCTCCCTCCACATCATAGCAAACTGGAATTCCTTGTTAGGGTCTAACCAATCAAAGGACCAAGGCAAGTTATAGCAGGTGAAAAAAATGGTCAGCTGTCCAACCAATCTAAAAGGAGGGCACCCCACACTGGTAACTGATGACTCCTTGTGGCATGACTTTCCAGCATTTGCTGTGTGATGAAGCTCCAGAACGGAACATAATATTTGCTTGATACATTTTCACTGCTTAGACATAAGCCTTGCAGTCATCTGGAAGTTACACAAAGATGGCTTCTAAAAAACGATTCTGCCACCCATGTGGATAGTTGGATGTCCCCTACAGTTTTTGGATGGCCCCGCACAATAAACATGACTCAAGATTCTTTCAAGAATGTCTTGTGGAGCTCCCGGGGCATTCAGAACCAGCTCACAGGAGGAAGTGTAGGGTGGCCGGAGAGAAGATGGAACTGAACTTCACCTTCAAAACGATGGAGCTCAGGGTCAAACAAAACGTTATATGATCACCATGGAAGACTTGTAGCAGGATGGCAGCTGTG
Organism: Euleptes europaea; assembly: GCF_029931775.1. NCBI lineage: Eukaryota > Metazoa > Chordata > Lepidosauria > Squamata > Sphaerodactylidae > Euleptes > Euleptes europaea. Next base: position 35,343,489 of record NC_079319.1, read on the forward strand.
AGTTCCCCATGGGAGCTCAATTCTGAAGTGATGCAGCAGTCTGATTTGAATCAGGACTGTGGCAGGGTGGATGAAGGGATTCAGTCTCATCCCCGCTCCATTTGCCCTCACTTGAAATGCCCCTGTGCTATTTTTTCCCTGTGCATTGTATGTGTAGGCCCACAATGAGGGAAATAACACTACCCCTTCCCACAAGGCCATTTTGGCTCAGGAAAAAATTTAGTGAGGGGGACCCAGTGCAGCTCTTGTGCATCAACATGATGGGAGAAAGTGAGGCTCAGTAATGAGTGGTTCAGGGACCCCTGGTTGGGGTGCCATCTCCAGCCACCTACACCTCACTCACTTCTGCTTCCACAGTGAAGGAACCTCCCCCGCCCACCCCTGTTCTTTGTTTCTAGCAACACAAGTATAAAGTAGTATGAGTTGAGCTCCTGCCTGTGGAGGAAGAAACCTAGGAAGTTTCAAGATCCAATTTGGTGCACGTATACAGTGAAAGGCCATAGCTCAGTGGTCCCAGGTTCAATTCCTGGCATCTCCAGTTAAAAAAAAGGAGCAGGTAGTAAGTGATGTGAAATACCTCTACCTGAGACCCTGGATAGCCACTGCGAGTCTGTTGACAATACTGACACTGATAGACCAGTGTCAGATTCAGTATAAGGAATGTTTATGTGTTCAGTTTTTAAAAAGTTTATTCTAATAGACAAATGAGGAGTGTGGGGGAAGGAAAATCCAAAAACAAAATTAAAGTCCACTCTTGAATTTACAAAGATTCTCTGGGCTTTTCTTGTGAGGTAAGCCAAGCATTCCAAGATTTGTAGTCGACAGCTGAAAAGGTCTCTTGTTGTTAGTTTGTATTTCAAGGGTCCTATGGGAAGTTTAATCTTTGACCATCAGAAAATGGGGGCCTTATGCAAATATTTCCTCTGAAAAAGTCCAAACTAAGCAACTGTTTCTGCAGAATAATGTGGGTTTTGCATTCAGCACTTTAGAGAGCTAGGAGCAAGGAGCAGAAGCAGACTGTAAAGGTCCTCTGAGTCATGTGCACAAAAGGTTTCAGGTGGGGTGGGCGAGTGCCCCTGAAATGGGCCCTCCAGAGTAGGTGGTCTTTCCACTGTCCTCTTCAGGTGTGGTACCTGTAAACCATCTAGGTGTCACGAGTCCAATAACTGGTCTGCTCCTAATCGCAGCACCTCTTGGGGGTCAAGGTCCATCACCTACTGATATGTTTAATTGGAGATGCTGAGTGTTGAACCTGGGACGTTATGCTTGCAAAGCTGAATTGCTACCAATGAGTCATTGCCCTACCCTAAATCCATGATGCCACCCTCTTTCAGGTCATGAAATGGAGTTTCGATCAGGACAGGTCTACACAATATTTGCCTTTTCCCCCCAGCTCAACAGCAAAAAGGGTGTTCATTCACCATGCTGGCCATTCTAAGTTCCTCAAAGGTGAAAAGACATAATCGTGTGATAGATATGTACAACAGGCCTAAAGGTGTTTGTACTGAATTCCATGATGACGAACAGCATTAATAAATAAATTCCCCCCTTAAGACTGAGAGAGAAATATAACTCAGCATTGCAATATTTTAATTGCTAGACATACCTCTTCAAAGATTGTATAGGTTACAAAAAGAACCACTGCTATTTCTTTCTGTCAACACAAGATGGCAATATAAGCTTTACATTCTTGTGCCTCGGAAATCTGTGATACAAAGAACACCCTGTTAGAAAATCTCAGTGATTGCAAATATGAACATTGCAGAATTATACGCTTTGATTAAACTGGTAACATTAATATTTTATAGACAGGATGAAACACTGACATTAGAGAGAGCACAAGGTTATTATATGTATAGGAAGGAGGATTTCCTACATTGCTTTGAAATGAAGTAGAGTTCTGCCACTGACAAGACCCGCCATGTCTGGGAGGGGCCATGGCTCAGTGGCAGAGCATCTGCTCGGCATGCAGAAGGTCCCATGTTCATTCCCCGGCATCTCCAGTTAAAGGGACTAGGCAAGTAGGTGATGTGAAAGTCCTCTTCCTGAGACCCTGGGGAGCCGCTGCCAGTCTGAGGAGACAATACTGACTTCGATGGACCAAAGGTCTGATTCAGTATGAGGCATCTTCATGTGCTCATGTGGGTTGCTAACAGGGATCCACCTTAAAACCATGAAACCTGATTGTGTTTTGTTTTGTTTTGTTTTGTTTTGTGAGAACTTTCCTTGAAGACAAGAATAAAGGTGACATTTGACCAAAACAGGATGAATAAAAGCCAAATTCCAAATGGAAAAGAGCGGTTAAAAATAAGGATGGCTGTCTTTGAGGGAGAGGATGTAATTCGACATATATTTTAAACATTCCTAACACTGTGAGAGTAAATACAGAAGGAAACCACTGAAAATTCAGGGTGCAGTTTGTGGCTGCCCTCAAAACTGGGCCTCTTTTTAATACCTCAGTTATGGAACACTGAAATGAATAATGAAAAGGGTATCACTGAACATGTGCAGGTTTACCCTTTGCCATTGAGTTATCACAGCCACTGCAAATAATCTGCCTCTGCAGACAGTCTTTAACCAGGCTTGACTTCTCGCACCTCTTATTTTGGAACTTACCATAAGCACTGTGCACATTAATATTCTGCTCATCTAGGTTTAAACATATGGGGTAGAGCTTAAAGCCCTGTTTTCAGTACAAGAGGTCAGCCCGGGAAGGATTCTAATGATTATGAAAGAGCTGCTTCTGAGCATGCATTACATCCAGAATCCAAACAAATTTGGTAAATTTTGGGTTCGGGTTTATTGGGCCCAATTTTTTTCAGTAAACCCGGAATAAGCCATACCCATACCCGGAATAATACCAATACCAGTAAAGGAACATTTCGGCTTTTTTCAGGTTTACTGAAAAAAATCGGGTCTATTATAGTCTATGGGGATTTTCCCCAAAACTCCTGTGGGGGCATTTTTGGAGGTAGAGTCACCAAATTTGCAGCATAGCTGCAAGGCACTCTCCTTAGATGGACACGGATGTTTGGTGAATGTTGGGACATGGGGTTCAATTTTATGGGCCCGCAAAGGGGTTATCCCCATCCTCCAGGCATTTGCGAGCTGAGCTGTCCATCGGTTTTCAGGTTCATAAGTTCAGCATTGCTGAGGACTGTTGAAAAGTGCTGATTGGCAGGCTAGCACCTCAAAGCCTGGGGGCTCCCTTCATACCTGGGGCACATAGCATGATGTCCATGCAAATTAGCATCCAAACTGAGGGAAATGGCTTAAATGCAAGAAAATATTCAGTTGACCCAAAGCCCAAATATTGCCGAAACAGCTAATTTCAGGTTTATTTTTGGTTCAGGTATAGCGACATGCACAACCCTAGCTGTACCCTTTACGCTGTAGGTGGAGCATGCTGTTTTAGAATGTTCTACTACCTAAAAGATCCACCGCAAGTAAAAGTCTAGATTGTAGGGAGATAAGGTCTGGATCAACTTAGTTTACTCTTCCCTTTGTTAGATTTCCACTTGCATTCTTTACATATTTAAAAATACAGTTCTTCCCTTACACTCTGCATTACAAGAGATCTGGGAATGGTGCCAGGGGAAGGAAGAGTTTTTTGGTGGGGGAGGAGCCCAGTGGTGATGTGATGCCATAGAAGCTGTCATTTACTCCAGAGAAGCTGATCTCTGTAGTATGGATAGGGTGGCAGGAGAGTTTTGGGGGGTTGGGGACCCACCTGTCCAGCATCCTCCAGCATTGCAACATCACTTCCAGCACGAACCGGAAGTGACGTCAGTGAACTAGAATGACACTCTAGCATTCACCCTAAACATGATGGTTTGGGGCAAATGCTAGAGCATCCCGCAACACATTAACATCACTTCCCATTTGCACTGGAAGTGACATTGTGATGCTCAGGGAAACATCAATTTCTCCCCCACCCCCGTAGCCTTAGCAAGTGGTAGTGGCACTGTGCAGCTGGCAGGACCCGCCAAAGCACAACACCTGGCACATCTAAGTATGTAGATCAGTCATAATTCTGAAAGAACTCTAGGCCCCACCTGGTGGCTGGTTACTGTAATTCTACCCCCCCCCCCGGGGTAATTTAAGGAAAGGCCTGAGTAATATATACACAACTGCCATAAAGTCACAACTGATTTATATCAAGAAGGGCCTTTCAAGGGAAGTGAGAAGCAGAAGGGCGGGGTCTTCATTGGTGGTCTCCCTTCCAAGTACAAATCCTGCTTAGCTTCCAAGAGTTTCCGTCTACACATTAGGAAGAATTTTCTAACAGAGCGGTTCCTCAGTGGAACAGGCTTCCTTGGGAGGTGGTAAGCTCTCCTTCCCTGGAGGTTTTTAAGAAGAGGTTAGATGGCCATCTGTCAGCAGTTCTGAATCTATGAATTTAGGCAGATCATGCGAGGGAGGGCATCTTGGGCATCTTCTGGGCATGTAGTGGGGTCACTGGGGGTGTGGGGGGAGGGTAGTTGTACATTTTCTGCATTGTGCAGGGGGTTGGACTAGATGACCCTGGTGGTCCCTTCCAACTCTATGATTCTATGATTCTATTATTCTATCTGACAAGATCGGGCTATACTATGCTTGAGTACTAGCCCCTACCTGATCTGGGATCTGGGAGAAAAATGTTCAGGTTAGAGTATGTAGACTCTAAAAAAGGCTTTTCAAGCAATTTTTTTAAAAAAGATTATTTTGCATGGATGGTTCTTAGATTAACTGGGCTGGTAGTAAAATTTTGCTACCTTTTTGCTGTAGTCATGAATAGAAAAATTTCACTGGTTACATGAAGATTTTTTGAGGGGGGGGAGAATCTGGCCCCCCAACTCACTGATTCAGCAGCCCTCCCCAAAGCAGCTGTGCATTTGAAATACGCATTTGCATCAAAAAGCCTTTACCCAACAGAACATTCAGTCCAGGCAGAGTCTTAAATGATCTAACTGCGAACGTCTAAAAGTCTCGCAATTTCTATCTGTTCAGATTAACTGAGACTGTCTGGTTGCTCTTAGAATTGAATGTCGCCAAAGTTATACAGAATTCATTTCTTTTTAAAAAAATAAAAAAACCCTTTTCAATGGGATATCCCGCAGTTCATGCACCAAAACGTATAATTTTAAGGCTTATCTTAACACAGTGACATAGTAAATAAAATCAGACGCTTGCCCAAGGAATCAAAGCAGCAGGACTGTATTCCAGTGAGCAGAAGCTTAGACAATTATTCCACTGTGAACGCAATTGCAGCAAACGTAGGGACAAGTCCACATTTAGTGATGTTTTTAGAAACAGTATACACATCTGAAACCTCTTATTTATGAATCCATGGTTAGGACTTGTGCCTGACACAGTTTCCACAATTAATGTGATCTCTACACCCGGACCCCTTCATTTGTGAAGAAAAGCTCCTTTGCTACGGGATGTCTCGCTCTTAACGGCTAACTATACATTACATACAGATTTGGGCATCTGAGCCAGTTTTTAAAATTAAAAGCCATTTCAGGAACAGAGAATATAGGCTAGAGAAGCTGGAAATATGTAACCATTTTCCTACATTTTGTTTACATCCCCCTTTTCTCCTCAATGGGGACCCAAACAGCTTACATCATTCTCCTCCATTTTATCCTCACAACAATCCTGTGAGGTATTTTTAAAAAAAATTATTTATATTATTTATGTTATAGCCTGCCTTTATCATTTAGGCTCGAGGTGGATTACATAATGTAAGAGTGTATGACTGGCTCAAGGTTACCCTGCAAGCTTCCATCAGAGAGTGGGGATTCGAACCTGGGTCTTCCAGATTATAGTCCCATGGTCTAACCACGACACCACATTGGCTCACATCATAAAGACACGTCGTTCCTTCCCCTGTCCTCTCTGAGTTTAGGTGGGAGCAGCAGCAGTAGCTGCTGCAGGGAGGGAGGGGAGAAGGAGTTTCCAGACTCTTTTTCATTCTCACCTCCATGGCCACCTCCTTTCCTTCACTGGGACCCTGAATGCCCCTACAGCAGTGTTTAAGACTCTAAGAGGGCCAGTGTGGTGTAGTGGTTAAGAGTGGTGGACTCTAATCTGGAGAACCGAGTTTGATTCACCGCTCCTCCACATGAAGCTTGCAGGGTGACCTTGGATTAGTCACAGTTCTCTCAGAACTCTCTCAGCCCCACCTACTTCACAAGGTGGGGAGGGGACGGGAATGTGATTGTAAGCTGCTCTGAGACTCCTTAAAGGTAGAGAAAAGTGGGGTATTAAAACCAACCCTTCTTCTTCTAAGGAAATTGCTGTATTTTTTCCCCTTAGGGTGCCTTCTGCCCCACTGAAAAGTGGGATATAAATATTTTAAATAAATAAATAGCCACACTTCCCTGTCACCCTGAACACTGTTGTAGCAGCATGAAGGCATCAGCTAGGGGAAGATGAGAAAGAGTCTGAAATACCCATCACAGCCCCTGGGAATGGGTGGAGAAGAAAGAGGAGGTGAACGGAGGAGGTTGGTGAAGATGGAATGAAAAAAAGTTTTTTTTAAAAAAATAAGTCAGATTTCCCACCTATCCACCCCCTGCTTGCAGAACTCTGAGTGACAGTCCAGGCTAACCATAGTGGGTGAAAATGGCTGTCTACCTAAGGAAGAGCCTTTTGCTATTCAGTACAGTTATTATAGGCGTTCCAGAGCAAATTCATCACAACAGTGAAAAAAACGGACACCCCAATACTGAGTGTCATGGAGGACAACAGTCGTTACCGGCTTGCCTAGGGATTCAGCAGCTTTGCAGGTGGCCCAGTATGCCTTGACCTTTTCCTTCTGTGTTAGGGGAACCCCGGGCCTGCAATTCGGATGGAGAAGCAACCCAGCAGTTTTAAAAGTTTGCTGCATCTTTCTCTGCTTGTGAATCTCCTTTCAAACAATGAAAATGGCAGTGCAGTCCTAAGCAGCGTTGCTCCCTTTAAAACCCATGGCCTTAGAACTCACAGGATGGTGTAATTCTGCATAAGATTGCGCTGTAAATATCATAAACAGGTGTTAGAGTACTAGCAATCCTTTTGCAGCTCGGGGAGTCTCACCGTGGTGCAAAGGCTGGGGGGTTGCAGTAGCAAGCATTTTAATATCCACATATCTTTATATACTATTGTATTTCATGGGCTATATTGAACATTAAACTTGTGATGTCTTATTGTCGTGACAAGAACTGAAAATATCACCAAACCAAGGTAATCCATTTTCGTGACAGGTTTGCAGCACGCATGAGGAATAGCGAACATAAGCCGCTCTCATTACAGTCTGAAGACTGTAATCTCATTGTCCTCCATGGATGTCATTCCCGGGGCAATCATCACAGAGGTGTTTTTTTTTTTTAAGAAAGATCATATTTCAAATTTCTAGAAGTTCCTGAGCAGTCCACTTATCAGTTCCAGCCACTTCCCAAAATGAATGTAAATTATTCTTGCCGCGGCAGTTCAAGAAATGCTTGTCAACAATGAATAATAGCGATGAATATTTATGAAACATATAAATACTTCAGAAACATTAAAGCTTTTCTGTAAAACTCGGGTTACTCCAATCACATTGTTTGATGTGCATGCAGATAAGTCTGTAGCAGAAGAGGCTTAAAGATTTAATGTAAAAAAAATACCGTGTTTATTTTAAAAAATAAATAAATTGCAGAATACTTACGTGTACACACACACAAGCAGGCTTTAAAGCTCTAGTCTGCATAGAAAGTACTGCCGTCTAGGGGAGTGCTGTCTGTACCTTTGAGCTTGTATGGGACCCCACACAGTGGGACATGGTCCTTTTAATCCTGGCCATAGACTTTAAGATCGCTGGGTGCTAATGCACTGTGTATTTTTGAGAAATGTCACCGTATGATGGATTGCAACATTTAAAACATTTAGGTTGCTAATGTGTGTGTGTGTGTGTGGGGGGGGGTGTTATTGTTTTTACAGTTTCCTGTTGTTTATTATATACTAACAAGTAAGAAATCTACAAAACTTTGTGGGGTGCATCTAATTTCCCCCTCCCCCTTCCTCTTTCTCATTCCCCTCCCCCTTCCTTTCTTCTTTCCCTTCCCTAAAAACCCACATAGCCGCTCCCCTTTTCCTGCTTCCTTCTTTCCTGCCAACCCACCAGCCAATCTACCTTTATCTGCCCCCCCCCATCTTCAGCTTTCCCCCATTCCCTTCCTTGGCAGTTTCTGCCTTGGAAAATCAATTCCATGGTGCCAGCTACTGTGTCAGGCCAAGTTGCATGGTTGGAAATCCACAAGGACTTGTGCAAAGCACCTCATTTCCCCCTTTATCCCCTTCCCCCACTCTATTATTTCTTTCCCACCTCCTGGTAATCCCCATATCATCAAATTTCCTGCTTCCTTCTCTTCTTCTCACCTACCCACCACTAACCTTTTATCTGACTCTCATCAGATATATTGATTATTTATTTACTTTACAGATATGCCCCCTTTGTCCACAATGAGGATTCAAAACAGCATTCATCATTCTCCTATCGTCCATTTTATCCTCACTGGCTGAATATGTCTGAATGGTCCAAGGGCCCCCAGTGAGCTACCACGGTAGCCCCAGGGTCTCCCAGATCCGAATCTAAAACTCTTAACCTAAAACTCTTGAATAGTAGTGGGTGTCATTAAATAGTAGTAAGAAAACAGGCCTGAGTGAATCATGTAAATTGGGTGGCAACAAGTTACTCAGTGGTTTGCTGCTGAGCCTGGCCCTGATGAGTCCTCCCTCAAAGGCCAAAACAGCCCTGGAAAGAGCCATGTTCTCCCCCTGCCTTTAACTGACAAAAAACCAAGGCTGGAAGTCTGGCAATAGTGGCTGCCTACCTACAGACACTGAGGACATTCATTTCTTAAAACTACAGGTGTTCCTTTTATTATTTAAGGGGTTACCTCCCCCTCCTGGTTTTGTCGTTGTTTTTAGATTTCAGATCTTTATGCAAACCTGGGCTTTTTTTCAAGTTTGCAGAAAGATCTGTCTTGTCTGTTCATGGCTCCAGTCTCTGGAGGTAAGTATCCACAGATTTGGCCATGTTAAGAATCAGAAATATTGATAGGCCAACGTATTAACTAGAAAATGGGAGAGGGGAACATTCTCTTAATAATGATGACAACACTCAGCCATTTCATGAACTCACTCTGGAGACTTCACTGGCTCCAATTCGCATATCTTAGTGCAAAGAAGCAGGTTGCACACGCACAGACATCAAAGACATTTTCTCTGAGGGCTTGAAACTGTTCCTTGGCCTGTCCTGGCATTGTTTTGTTTGTTTAAGGGCTATGTTCATGGTCTATTCAGTCTTTTATGCTTAGTTTATTAACTGGTTTTATGGCATTTTTTATTATTATACAATGTCCTGAGGTTTTTAAAGATTAGGGTGCATTTAAAAAAATAAAAATATACTTCTGATGGTTTATTAATTTATGGTCCTGCAAAAAAGAAAAGAAAAACCAGCATAATAACTTGGAGAAATATACCGGTGGCTACAATCCTACACACACTCACCTGGGAGTAAGTATACATATGTAGGTAAGTGCCATCAAGTCACAAATGACTTATGGTGACCCCAGTAAGGGGCTTTCAAGGCAAGTGAGAAGTAGAGGAGGTTGGCCATTGCCTTCCTGTGCAGAGTCTTCCTTGGTGGTCTCCCATCCAAGTACCAGCCCTACTTTGCTTCTGATATCTGTCCAGGCTGTACCATGTTGCCTTCCCTCCCCAGGAGTAAGTGTACATAATTAGGTTTCCTTCTAAGTAGGCATGCATAGGATTGTACAAAATATCCACTTGCAGTGAAATCCTAAACACACTCTCCTGGGAGTAAGACCCAATCAGAAGAAGAAGAGTTGGTTTTTATATGCCAGTTTTCTCTACCTTTTAAGGAGAATCAAACCAGTTTACAATATCCTTCCTTTCCTCTCCACACAACAGACACCTTGTGAGGTAGGTGAGGCTGAGAGAGTTCAGAGAGAACTGTGACTAGCCCAAGGTCACCCAGTTGGCTTCATGTGTAGGAGTGGGGAAACCAACCCGGTTCATCAGAATAAAGTCTGCTGCTCATGTAGAGGAGTGGGGAATCGAACCCGGTTCTCCAGATTAGAGTCCACTGCTCCTAACCTCTACACCATGCTGTTTCTCTTAATAGACCTAAGTACAATTTTGAGTAGATGTGCTTAGGATTTCTCTTTAATGTGCCTTTTAAAAAAACACCAAGAAGCCTCCTTTCTCCATTGCCTTGCAGTCAGAATGTGAAGGGTACTGCCAAAAAAAACTGTTTTTGGCTGACTGGATCATAAGAAACATAACAATTCAGAACTTTCTCAGTGAAAACTTGTTCATTGTGAGAATATTTCTACCTTTACAGTGTTTTTTGTATTTTTTTCAGATGTTTTAAAAAACATGCCATTTCCTCTATAATTGTACATTTAGCATTTGTTAGCATCTTATTGGTCTCTGCTTGAGATAAATATAGCAATCGGTTGACAAGGAAGAAATAATATGGGGAGCGTAATACAGGAAAAACTGAGGTATCTTCCGCAAGTCCTCTGGGTTCTGTGCCTGCATGTGTGTCATGTTGATGGAGTGAGGCACAAGTAGCATTGAAAAAATGTGCATTTTATGGGGGAAATCTGATGCAGGAAAACAGAAAATGGCACAAAACGTTTGCACAAGGGAGAAACAAACCCAAACAGCAGCTTTAAGACTGAAACAGCAGAGATGGGAAAAATCACATGCACTAGCATGTCACTTACATGGCTACGTGTCATTTTCATCATGGAGCAAATCACGGCTCTGCAGGCAGTTTGAAGACGGGGGTGAGAGGGTGAAGCCAGTCCTCATCCCCTGCATTAAAAAGCTGCCACACCTCTGAGATGTACAAAACTCACATCAGACATCTGGCACAAAGTCATTGTGTTGTCCACTAACTCACAGACTTTGTAACATGTGGCGAAACTGTGAATTCTACCCTGAGGCATCCCAGGATATTTTCACACATACTAAATAATGCACTTTCAATCCACTTTCAATGCACTTTAATGATCGTTTGCCAGTGGATTTTGCCGTTCCACACAGTAAAATCCAGGTTCAAAGTGCATTGAAAGCGGATTGACAGTGCATTATTTGGCATGTGTGAAAGTGCCCTTAGATTGGAAAGAGGCACCCAAAACTATTCACTTCTGGCTGAATACAGCTGGGGGGACTGGGGTGGTAAATAATTCCTCAGTGCTGTGCATCATCTCTTGAGACACTCATTACTATGCTGTAAGGTGTGAGGGATTGGAGCTATGGGCAGCATCTTTCTTTACAAAGTCAGTGCAGGGCAGGAGGTGTGGATGAAGGCTGCAATGAACTGGGTTCTAGAGTGGGCTTGCCTGTTAGGGGATGTGGACTGTGGCGCGTGTGAGCTTTATTTGCTGCACTGCTCAGGAATAAGAATGAATAAACCCTAATTTAAACCCACATTTTGTGTCTGAGTTTTCATTCCAGGGTCAGAGTTTTCATTAGGGTTGGTGTTTCAGAATGGAAAACAATGAATTCTTCTCTGGCGTGTGCTAATTTGACTCTCACAATGCTCATTCAGAGTTTTTAAGAGCTCTTGAATTATTATTTTGGGGAAAATAACCACAAAAATCTGAACCTGGCAGTTATACATGCTTGTATAACATGTGTTTTGTTGAAAACATGTTTATGTTTTTTATTGGACTCTAGTGCAGAGGTATTATATGTATATATTGATAAACAGAACATTCCTCACAAGCTCACACTCAAGAATAGGAACAATATATTTCATTTATTTGGCATGTCTATCTTTAAAAAACACTGCCAGGTCATGCCTGGTAAAGAATTGTCAGCTATTGATGGTTATTTATTCAGTGCAAATCTTGTGCCAACAAGAGCTGTTTCTTGCCACATGGAGCATCCAACCTAAATATACAAAATATAGATTAGGTACCCTTAAAAAAAAGGATAAGGTCCACAGTAGGATTGTTGGCATTGATGGCTAATAGCATGTGCTTCTTAAAGGAGATTTCAGAGAAGGTTTGGCACCTAAGGAAGTTATATAGAATGTAACTTCTATATACATAATATGAAACATCATTAGAACAAAACTTTCTCTGAAATCTGAATGATCCTGCAATTGATGTAAAAGGGCCGCCTGGGTCCTGTAGACCAGCCACCTAAATGATATTATGACTTATGATTCATTTCACACGTCCCCCAGTTATCAATTAAATTCTCAACTGTATACATAGTACTTGGAAGAAAGGCCTATTGAGAATGGAATCCAGACACAAACCCTAATCCAGGGAATTAGACTACTGGCTGTACACACCTAAGAGTGCTCCAGGCTTGCATTTTTCTAGCAGAAGTCCTCTTAATGCTGCTCAGTTTGTGAAAGAACATAGGGTCTGCTGTTCAAAGTAAAAAAGTGCCAATGGATATTCTATTCTTTGTGATGGGCAAGGAAGAATCTGCAGGTTGTGATTTGCTGTGGAAGCGTTCCTCAGGGTTATGCTTTTCAACATTTACAGAAGACTATTATGAGATCATCTCTGGCTTTGTAGTTGACTTTCATCAATACACTGAAGATCGCACCTAGACATCTCTTTGAATGATCTTCTGGATGTAACATCTCTGTTCTAGTCCAGTGCCTAGCTGCTGTGGTCAACTGCCTTAATGAGAACAATCTGAAGCTGAATCCAGATAAAAGAGAGATTATGCCAGTTGAAAAGAATGATATGATTTACTGTATGGGATCATTTTACACATCTTGGATGGGGTGCATCATGCTTTAGCCAACTCTGGTAGTGCTTTTGGACCCTGATGTTCTATTTGATAAATTGGTCAGAGTTGTAGCCAAAAAGTACTTTATTGTAAATACTGCAATAAACTGCAAGTATAAATTCAACTATGCCTTTTATAAAGTCACCTTCTTAAAACAATTCCATTTTACTGCAACTCTACTCCCTTGATAAAAAAATGTTGAGGAAAAGTTCACTATGTCCTACCTAGAGGTTGCTTCTTCAGACCACATGTTCAGGAAACAGTAGTTCCCATTCTGCCTCCAAAGATAGGAAAGGCAACCTATGAAAAATATATCAGGGGAGGGGCAGTGGCTCAGTGGTAGAGCATCTGCTTGGCATGCAGAAGGTCCCAGGTTCAATCCCTGCCATCTCAGGTTAAAAGAATCAGGCAGTAGGTGAAATGAAATGAAATGTTTAATACGGTCCCAGACCAACAATTAAAATTTTACATAATAAAACAGTAGCTATATACATCAATACATCAATAAATGTATAATCAAACATTTGTAGGGGAACTATTAAAAACATAAGCATAACTAGAACACAGTTAAAACTCATTCGTTGGGTTCGACCCATGCTCGTCTAGCCTTCATGATTCGCCATCCAAATTTGGCCATTTTAAAAGTTAGCTCAGAGTCTTTAACTGAGAGCAAGTTAGAAAGGTGAGTCGCTCTAGTGCTCCCTGAGTGGTCAGCTATTACAAGGGAAATGTCTTCTCTTATTTTATTATAAATTTTACAGTCATAAATGGCATGTTCAAGGGTCTCTATGCTCCCATCAGAACAAGGGCATAGACGTTCACCATAGGGGATCTTCTTGTATCTACCTTCCATTATAGCTGAGGGGAGAGCATTGCAGCGTAACAAGGTGAAGGCCCTCCTATAATCAGGATTTTCCAGATGAACAAGATATGGCATCGGGGTCACATTAGTAAGGGTATTTCGATTGTAACAGACATTTTAAAGTCTATTCAGATCATGCTGTCTTTCTACGTCTCGTATTCTTTACCTTATCAAGACCCTGGCCTGAAAATACTCCATAGATAAAAGTAGTTCTTGAGAGGCAGTAGGTGATATGAAAGACCTCTACCTGAAACCCTGGAGAGCCGCTGCCAGTCTGAGCAGACAATACTGACTTTGAGGGACCAAGGGTTTGATTCGGTATAAGGCAGCTTCATGTATTTATGTGTTCAAGTTGATGTCAGAATATGCAAGTCTGGAGTTTCACTGAGCTTTTCTTACCTTTACTCTTCTGCTCGGTCTCTCTGTCTCTCAACTGACATTTTAAGTATCTATGGCTGCAATCCTAACATCACTTTCCTGGGAGTGATCCTCATTTTAGGGCTGTCAATTCGGTTCGGTCCGAACTGAAAATCAACCGAATTTCCCCTGATTCGGTGCTTTTCTGTTCGGACGGATCCGAACTCAAAACTGGCGGGCAACCGGGGGGGCCGAATTCAGCGAGTTCGGGAGTTCGCGAATAAATTCGGCCAATTCGGCCGTCAGTAAGCAGCATAACCGTCAGTAAGCAGCATTCTCCTCCCCCGGCCAATCGGTGGGCAAGCTGGGTCTTCTTCTGGCCAATCAGTCAGGATTGAGTACTGGAGGAATCAGCTGATGTGCGGCCTGGCCAGGGAGAGAGAGAGAGAGAGCGAAATCCTCGTGTGTGTGTGTGGGGGATGCTTGTGCACATTCGCTCCTTTCTGTGGCTGCAGGGGGCGCATTTTTTGGGGTGCACACACAAAACTTTCACTGGAACTTCAGATGAAGCTTCTTAAGGTACCCCCCAAGTTTTGTAAACATTGGGTCAGGGGGTCCCGAGATATGGGCTCCCCCCTTTTTCTTTCCATGGCTGCAGGGGGCGCATTTTTGGGGGTACAAATCCCAAACTTTGAGCGGAGTTTCAGACCAGTGTTCTTAAGATACCCCCCAAGTTTTGTAAACATTGGGTCAGGGGGTCTCAAGATATGGGCTCTCCCCCTTTTCCCTCCCCCCTTTTCCATTTATGTGGCTGCAGGGGGCGCTTTTTGGGGGATATAGCCCCCAAACTTTTAGCATAGCTTCAGTGAATTATTCTTAAGATACTACCCAAGTTTTGTAAAGATGGGTTCAGTGGGGACAGAAATATCGCCTCCCCCCCTTTTCTCTTTCCATGGCTGCAGGGGGCGCATTTTTGGGGGTGCAGACACAAAACTTTCACTGGAACTTTAGATTAAGCTTCTTAAGGAACCCCCCAAGTTTTGTGAACATTGGGTCAGGGGGTCCCGAGATATGGGCTTTCCCCTTTCCCCTTTCCCCTATTGGGATGAATGGGGCAGCCGATCCGATCCTGTGTGCATCTCTCCAGAGCAAAACGTTCTGTGCCTAATTGGAGTCATCTTGGATTACAGCCCGTCCTGATGGAACAGAAGACAGCCACAGTAAGACCCCTTTGGGGGCTTTAATCTATAATTTTTCTCCTGTGTATGTGTGTGTGTGTGGGGGGGAAAGCAGAGTCTGTGTGTGTGTGGGGAGGGAGCAGTTTCTGTGGGTGGGGGGGAAGCCAAAGGGGGCTTTCGTCGGTTCTGCCTGGGGTGTGTGTTCCCCCTCGAGTCTCTCGCTCCCTGGTTTGAGGGGGGAGGTTTCAGTTGTGTGTTGCAAAGGTGTTGTTTAACAAGGTTGTGTTTGCAGTTGTTTTGCTAATTTCTCCACTGTTGTCGGGCTGGGAGCTTTGTGCGTGGGCGGCAAGCTCTGCTGAGAGATGCACAACATTAAGGGTGGGGGGGACCCCTTTCAGGGCCCATATCTCAGCCCCCCCTGACCCAATCTTTACAAAACTTGGGGAGTCTTTCAATAAACGTCCTTTGAAGCTCTGCCAAAAGTTTGGGACCTCTAAGCCCAAAAATGCCCCCCCCAGAGCCGCGGAAAGGCGCGGTTGTGTTTTTAATGGCTTTATTCGGCCGAACTTGTTTCCGAACTTTGAATTCCCGCCGAATTGAACGGATCCGAAGTGGGGGAGTTCGGACTTCGGCACGTACCGAACCCACAAGGGCCAAATTCGACCGAATCCGAACTGTAACGATTTTTTTGTTGTTGTTGACAGCCCTACCTCATTTAATAATATGGGACTAAGCTGCCTTCCTCCTGTAGCATTTAGACATTGGCTGGGGAATATAGTACAGGTTTTGCAGTGTAGGCTCCCTGCATAACCAAAACGTGGGGTCCCCTTAAGGGGCTCTGGGGAAGCAGGATGTACAACCGCCAACCTCAGGGTGGATGCACTGACCATGCCCCCAGGAGAATGGTGATGGGCAGAAATAGCAGTTTCTGCCACTTCTAGCCTAATACGAGCCCACTCCTCTCAGTTATCCCAATGAAAGGGTTGTGGAAGATGCTGACAACAGTTGGGCAATCAACTGCAACCAGTGTATGGTGAGCCAAGACCTGGGGAACCTGTAATCAATAAAGCTGTGGCCAATTCTTCCCAGAAAGATTCATCTATTTCATCCTTCTCTCCCTCCCTCTCTCCCTCCTTCCCCATGAGCTGGTCCCCACTCCTGGCAAAAGTATGCATCCCGACCCAAGGGCTGTTGTGTGGTAACAATAGAAAGATAAAGAAAATAGACTATGGCTACAATCCCTGTAGCAATCCTAGGGACCAAGTTCTATTGAACTCAGTAGGATTTATCTCTGAATAGACATGTTTAGGAATGCACCTTACAAGTTCTAAATAAAAGTTATCATATAGACTAGTTATAGAACCAGAAATAAATTGCGTTGACATTTTACATCGTTACAAAGGATTGTTTTACATTAATCTTTTTCTGCATCATAAACATTTGGAGAAAAAGATATGCAGTTTGGTAGCCCATACAAGACTTGTATCCTGTTTAACTACCAAACCCATAAACTTTGCTTGGTGATTCTGTTGCCATAGTTACATTTTCAAGGAAAGCTAAAAGCTTGCTTTGTCTGCTTGACGTTTTAAGATTGCCTTACCATTAGGGGTGTGACTACTGCCCTACAGAGTTTGTTTAACAGGCTTTCTACATATGGTGCACATCTGAACTTTGTGTTTACAGAAGGTTTGCAGTTTAGCCTACTTTAAGTCTAGAAACACAGTGAGGCATTGTGTGACAACATGCTATCAACAGAAAATGAAATAAAAGTCATTTGATGTCCATCCAGTATAGGACATCATTTATTTTGAGAGGAGACACTAAAGATTTGGAGTATGGCAGAGATATTTTCAAATATACAAATCAAAAAATATAATAAACTAGCAGAGCTATATAAGAAAAAACCCTGGCTGAATAATCAAAATATGTATGAAAAAAGTGGGATTTCCATTGTGCCAGACTCTGTAGCCACCCTAAATATATTAAAACTCCTGCATGCTCTCCCAAAGCTCTCTGGAGAGACCAACATGCATATAGTGCTCTATGTGCACAGACTCTTCCACAAAACATTCATGTTGGAGTGTTCCATGTAAATAACGATGTATTCTTTAAACTTCTGGAACATGATTTAGATATGGTGCACATGTGACTACTTAGACTTTTCCCCATGACGGACAACATCTAAGCACAATTCATCATATGGATTGGATTTACTCTATTCAGCTATAATTTTGTAGTGGCATGGAAGAAATGCCCCAATCTACATGTCTAGCCATTGCCCACAACAGAAGAGCACTTTGCCAGCACCCACTTGCCAACAGGACCGGTGAGGGTTTCATTCTACTTCTAATGATTTCTGGGATAGAGGGCAGTCCCTGAATCCTCTGTAGCTTGTTGCCTTTGTCTTGTTGTGTTTTACACTTTTCAATTTTCCATAATGTGTTCATTTCTTACATGTATGTTACTTTTACTAACTGAAAATAGCCTTCCTGTACAAACTTGTTGGGATGTATTAAATTTACTTTCCTTGTAATTTCCTTGTCTCATTTGTACCTTTTTAATCAACGTTAATTCCTTTGAATATGTGCTTTGCTGGTCAATTACCATAATAAATTGAACTGAACTAAATTGTCTCATTTGCTCTTCTTAATTGCCATTATGCGATTAATGGGTAGCCCATTCCTGAGCCTTCGGCGGACGGGGACAGCGTGGCCGAGGCGCCTCCAAAGCTGTTCCCTAATTGCCAAAAGGCTTTAAAAAGCCTTTTGAAGGGTTTTTACTTTTTAAATGGGGCATTTAGCCCCATTGAAAACAGCGAGGCAGTTCTCATCGATGATGTACCTGGGGCAAAGGGGCCAGGAAGCTGCCTACTTGCCGCTCTGCCCCCTGGTACACTCTGGGAACGCCCTCTGGGACACAGGCCCAGCTGGCATCCCTGGAGAATGGCGTCCAGGTTTCCCCGCCAGCATCTGTGCCACCCTGGACAGCGTAAGTGGCATGGATGCCAGCGCAAGGGCACCAACACTGGCGCAGCGCCTTCCTGGCCTCCTAAGGACTTTCATCCTTGAGGCTCAGGAATGGGCTGTAAGTCACACTACACAGCCTTTTTCTCTCACACTTTTTTCTCTTGTCACACTCACTGAAACTTGGACTGGCCCAGCTACTCTTGTAGCTCTTTCTGGTAATTCAACATTTTTTCCCATCCCCCTCATCTTACAGGGCATTGTGGTTCTTATCTTGTCACTTTTCCTTCTTCTTACTCTTTTTGTTGAAGTTTATGATTTTCATTTCTTTACTCTTGGCATGTATGGACTGCTGTGACATATTTCTCTGGGTTCTTAATTCACCCTTCCTTTTGAATTTTGTTATCCTGATGTACTTTTTCCCATCTCTTCTCCTCTCTTCATTCCTGGAGACATCTTTATCCACATTGACTTACCCCCTGGATCCTTCCCAAACTTCACTTCTGCATTTAGATTCCAACACTGTTGTTCCATATCGCCGCTCATTCTGCTAGTCATATTTTAGACCATGTTATTTCTTCATATTCCTTTCTTTCTAATCTTGATTCTATTCTTTTCTTCTTTTGGATCACTTTTTGGAGTGACAGTGCACATGTGTGAAGTATTTATTTTATGTATGTACAAAATATATATTCTGCCTTTCTGTCTAATCAGGGCCACCAATTACAGCCAATTGCACTCTGCTGTGTCATGCTGTTGTAAGCACTGGCCTGATGAACAGTACTAGACCCCCCCTTCCAAATTGTACTCTGTAATACTTCATTCAGTAGGAATGCATGCTTTCAACTTATTCATTTTTTTTCTGTGCACTCTTCCTTTTCTCTCCTCCTCCAGTCTTCATCAACATCTATTTGCTAATTTCATCCTCCTTGTCTCCACCTGTTCATCACTTATGTCTGACCCTTTTATCCAATATTTTTGATCTTCACCACTCAATTTTTTCTTCTAGTTGCAATATTTTGACTTCCATTTTTTAAATCTTTCCCCTTTTCTTTTCCCACTAATTTTTTGCCTTTGATGTTTCTCTCATTCCTGTTTCTATTTAAACCTACCACTTCCCTTTTGATCCAGTTCCCTTTCATTTTTTGTAATTGACTGCTCTTTCTGTTCTTTGATCCCTTATCCACATTTTCTGTCTTTCCCTCTCTCCTGATGTTATCCCCTATTGCTTTAAACATACTATTGCTTTTTAAATGTCTTTGGATGTCCACCTCTCTTCAGTATTCCTCAATACTCTACTGCTGTCCTATTTCTCTTCTCTTTCATCTCCATAATTTGTCTATTCCCAGTGCCTCAGTTTTCTTTCTGGCAGTTCTCTCTTTGACCCCATCCATTCTAGTTTGAACATCTTCATTCTCCGGAGTCTGCTTTGAGCTTAAATAAGCCTAGTCACAAAGGTCCTTTTCTATTCTTATTGTCCTTGATCTTGCATGAGCTTTTGATATAGTTGATCACTTTCTGCTTCTTGCTAGGGCCTCTTTTTCTCCAAATGTTCCTTGTTCTGTTGGTGTCTCTCACTTCTTGGCCTCTTTCTTTTCAATCATTATACTTTTTCCCTATACAATCTGCTTTCCTCCTTTGCACTACATTATCAGTGTTACACTGATGTTACCAAGTTCTAGCTCCTCTCTTTCCTTTCTTAGTTCCTATTGATTTTCACACCATCTCACTGTTATTTCCACTTAGATGTCAGATTACTACCTCAAACCTCAATAATGCTTCCCCCTAAACTTTCACTTTCCTCTTCTCTTTCTCAGTTGAAGACATCACTCTAAAGACATCTCAGCAGGTTAAGAATTTGGGTGTCATCTCTGATCACCTTACTTTACTCCTTTAGCTAAAATCTTTCAGTTCTTTTCCTAATATTTCTACCATCCATCCTTTTTATTATTAATATTCTCATATTTTATTATTAATTAGAATAGTTATTTAATTAATATTAGTAATCATTTTATTATTAAGATTATTGCTTCTATTAAAACCTACATTCACACTCTTATCTCATTCTGTGATGTAATGTTTTGCTTATCAGTCATTCTCTCCCTCAGATGAAATCTATGATATCTATTCGCAACTCTACTGCTCACTTAATTTTCCTTTGTTTACATTTGAAACATATTACCCGCTCTATATTTATTTTCACTTATTTCCTTTTAAGCTTCTTTTTTCTAATTTTAGGAGACCTTATGGTCTTCCCTTTTTAAATCTATTTTGATTAATGATGATCAAACTTTGCATGCCCCTGTCCAAGCTCACCTTAGAACTGGTCTCAGATTTGCCAATAAATCAGAAAAACAGCGTGGCTTTTCCATGCCAATTTCCAAGCTCACTTTCTAGTGAGTTACTCTTGCAGCTACTGTCAGCAGCTTGTGAGCCAGGAGGAAAAGAGTTTCTCTCCCTTCCCACCATTCCCTTCTTCCCTTTCCCATTGCCTCAAGATGTGTTTTGGCCACATCCCAGCTGGGAAATGTCATCCATTTATTATGCAGTCTATTTATTTCAGTAGAAATCTGATTAGTCTGAGTCCCATTCCCTTTCTTTCAATGAGAGCAAAACTGATTCAAGTGCTATGGGAGTTATTTCTTCAAGAAAACGATAACATTGTGGGGAAAATGGCAGATTTCTTCCATTGTCAATGACATATTGTTGTTTGTGGAAATCAATGACAAAAGGTTGGGTCTTGTGGTTCTGTTACATGGACTGTAAGATTCTTCTCTGGGACAAGAAGCCTTCCCACATTGCAAAAGTCTCTTCTGATGATGGAAGAGCATCTCCCATCAAGAAGAGTCTTTCCACTGTAGGAATGCCAGCCCTCCCGGCACCCCGGCTTTTTGCCCACTAGTGCCTTAGTGTCAAGAGTGTATCCCCCCTGAAAGAATTTTCCAGCCTAGTTTTCCTCCTCTAGCAGGTGCAGAGTGCACTCCCCCATATCAGTCTCTCTCAAGGGCATGTTCCCAGGCAGGCTTAATTGGATCGTGCATCTCAGCTGAGAATCTCAGTTGGGAGGGGGGTAGTTTGCTCATTCCCTGGGAGTTTCCATGAAGACAGCCCTATGATTGGTTGTGGAGGTCAGGAGGTTAGGGCCAGCTTTCTCCATACATGTAGCTAGTAAGAAGAATAGTTTCTCATCCCTTTTCCACTTCCCCCTCCTTGCTGCTGGAAAGACACCTGTATTCACCAACTATGCTGTGTTAGGGCTGATGGCATCTGTGAGAAGTATTAGTTTCCTCAGCAGCAAGTGAATACAGCAGAGACTGTATACAAAAGTGCTATTTTTATTCACAGTGATAAAGTTCTTCGCAACGCACCTCCTTCTCACAACCCACAACCACTATACACATATAGTACAGATATATACACTTCTGGCACAGTTTACCAGCCAATGAACTGTTGGCTGATTTGTGGCCAAAAGTGTATATATCTGTACTATATGTGTATAGTGGTTGTGGGTTGTGAGAAGGAGGTGCGTTGCGAAGCCCTTTATCACTGTGAATAAAAATAGCACTTTTGTATATGTGCTGTCTCTGCTGTATTCACTTGCTGCTGAGGAAACTAATACTTCTCAGACGCCATCAGGGTTATGGGCCCAGCACAGCTCAACTGCACTACATCCTGGAGGTTCTGAACGGAGGTTCTATCTGTGGAACAAGGACTGTGGTGAGCGGAAGGGCGAGTGAATGTCTGTTGAGAACTAAGACAGAGCAGAGGAGGAGACAAGTCGGTCTGCTGGAAGCGATTTGTCAGAGACGGAGGAGAGTGATACAGAGGTCGAGCAGCCAGGTGTTGAGGACAACATGGCACAGGCGGCAACGGCATTACTTGTTGATAAGCTCACCTCCTCAAACTACAATGTTTGGTTGTTGCGGATGCAGCACTACCTCAAGTGAGAGGCATTGTGGATTTATATCTCTAACCCCCCGGATCCGGAGACAGCTCAAGATGAGGCAAAAGATGAAAAGGCACTGGCTATCATCGTGCTCAGCCTAGCAGACGATCAACTTGTGCAAGTCTCTGGTAAGCTGAAAGCCAAGGAAGCATGGGACTCTTTGCAGGAGGTGTACATACAGGAGATGGCTGGCTCTTTAATGGCCATTACAAGATGTATGTACAGGACTGTAATGAAACCGGGAGAGCCAATTCGGCAGCATATAAACAATTTAACAGAATGCTTTCAATTGCTGGAACAGAGAAGAAAAGTTGTGTTGGAGGAGGATAAGGTGTTTATTATCCTAAGCTCCCTGACTGAGAAATATAATGTGCTCATTACTGCATTGGAAGCAGTCGAAACAGATAAGCTGACCTTGACGTATATCACAGGGAGATTGCTGGAACACGAACGGAGATTAAACATGTTGGTTACTGGGCAACCCGCCAGATCAGAGGGAGGCAAGGAAAAGATGCATTGCTTCACCAGCGGGGAGAGAAACACAGAAAGAAATCCGAAGGGAGATTTGCAGCATGTGGCATTGAGAGTAAGAAAATGCTTCCTCTGTGGCTCTATAAATCATTTAAAAAGAGACTGCCCTGACTTCAAGAAGAGGAGCCAAGGGGAACAGTCATCAAAGGGTGTTGCTAGAAGTCAGAAGGCGTTGCTTGTGCTGACTGAGACTAATGACATTACAGGCATTTGGATTTTGGATTCTGGGGCTTCTCAGAACATTTGCCAGAATGAAGAGCTGTTGCAGGACGCACTCAATTCCAGCTTGCAGCATGTCAGTTTAGCTGACGGCCACAACTCAGAGGTGGCATGTGAGGGAAGTGTGTGGTTTCCTTGTTAAATCATGTATTTAAAAAGGTGCTGTGTGTACCAACTATAGAGAGTAACTTGTTAAGCGTGTATGCCCTAGACAAAGCAGGGTTCACTATAACATTTGCTGAAAAGTCATGCCTGATAGCTAAAGATGGAGAAGTGCTTCTAAAGGGGAGACTTTGTAATAATGTATATGTGGTCGAGAATGTGCATGTGGAGGCTAAAAGGGTAACTAATCAAAGTCCACATGATGGCTGCTTACATTTGCTGCATCGCCAGCTTGGTCATGCTGGGTTCAAGGCTATAAATAAGACACTGTCTATACTGAGGAAAGAAAAAGTAAAGAAGTGTGGGAGGTTTCTAGATTGTGAAATCTGCAAATGTGCCAAGTCTAAGTCTTACCCAGTGGCTAGGCACAGTGACAGAATCTCAGAAAGAGCTTTACAACTGGTTCATGGAGATGTGATTGGCCCATTTAGAGAGAGCCACTCAGGTAACCGATATGCTTTAATTCTGACAGATGACCATAGCAGATTTACATGGGTGTTTCCTATAAAGAAAAAGTCTGAGGTGTTTGAAACCTTTAAGTACTGGGCTAAAAGAGTACAAAAACAGCTTTGCCAGGAATTATGTGCCTTGCAGACAGATTTTGGTGGTGAATTCATGTCAAATGCATTTGCTAAATGGTTGCAGCAGCAAGGTGTGCAACACAGGGTGCCAAATGTGGCTGTGCCACAAGAAAATGGTGTAGCTGAAAGGCTACAAACTAAAATGTATGCTATGCTTCAGGATGCTGGGATGCCTAGAACCTATTGGACAGAGGCGATTAAAGCTGCCAGTTATGTATCCAACAGGACCTGGACTAGGTCCATAAACGATATACCATACAGGGCACTGTATTACAAAGACCCTAGCTTGAGCTATCTAAGAGTGTTTGGAGCGAAGGCCTGGGTAAACGTTCCTTTAACCCAAAGGAGGAAAGGAGGAACAAGAGCCAAAAAGCTAACCTTCCTGGGTTACCAAACAGGCATGAAAGCCTATCGGTTTGCAAATGAACATAACTCCTTAAGTTACAGTAGATCTGCCAACTTTTGTGAGGGCAGTAACTGGGAAAGGATTCATGGACAGGAGGTGTCACAGCAAGCAGTACTTCCTTTGACTGAAAACTCTCAGGATGCAAATGAGGTGAAACAGGAGGGATCTCCTAATAGGGCCTCATCAGAGAGTGTGCAAAGTGAGAGACAGATACCTAGAGTGTCCAGTAGAACTACCAAGGGAATTCCTCCTGTGAGATTTGGTTATGGGACAAATGATGTAAAGCATGTGTGTATAAAAGAACCAAAAAGTTATTAGGAGGTGATATCATTTGAAGGGAGAGAAAAGGAGGTTTGGCTAGAAGCCATGAAATCAGAATTTGACTCTGCAAGAGAATGAGGTGTTCTCATTAACAAACCTACCAAATCAAAGAAATGTCATTGGTTGTAGATGGCTGTATAAAGTCAAATATCTTCCAGATGGGAAAATACATTGCAAGGCCAGGCTTGTGGCCAAGGGTTATTCTCAACAAGGAGGACAGGATTTTGACAAGGTTTTTGCCCCCACTGTAAAGTCTGAGACTTTGAAAGTTGCACTATGCAAGGCTGCTAGAGACAGAATGCTTGTGCACCACTTTGATTTTACAACAGCATACTTAAATGCAAGCCTCAGTGAGGAACTATACAGGGAACAAATTCCTGGATTTGAAAGTAAAGACAAGCAGGGGGTACTGAGACTGCATAAAGCAATCTATGGTCTAAAACAGAGTGCACGTGCATGGTCACAATGTCTTAGCAAGGCGTTAACTAATCTTGGTTTCCAGCAAGGAATAGCTGACCCTTGTATGTTTAAAAAGCGTGTAGGTGACACAGAGTGCGGGTTGGTTGTGTACATGGACGATATCTGCTTTATGTTTCACAAAGAGGAACAATTGCAGTGGTTCAAAGGGCTGCAGAGGGCTTGCTCAAAATTAAACGTTTGGGAAGCATTCAAAATTATCTGGGGTGGAAATAACCAGGAACCCGGAGGGATATTTTGAATTAAGCCAAGAAAAGAAAATAGAACAGCTACTAATAAAATTTGGGATGACAGAAGCTAAATGTACAGAAACTCCCATGGCAACAGTGTATGCAAAAAAAGTGGATGACCATGTGTTCCAAAATAAGGTTTTGTATCAGTCCCTAGCGGGATCTTTGCTTTATTTGGCGTGTTGGTCGAGGCCTGATATATGCATTGCTGTACATTTGTTATGCCAAAAATGTGTGTGTCCTTATGCCAAGGATTGGACAGCAGCAAAAAGGGTGCTGCGGTATCTGAAGGGCACTGCTTCAGCTAAACTGAGTCTAAAAGCAAATAAAGAGGAGCCTGTCACTGTTTACAGTGATGCTAGTTGGGGAGACAGGGAAGATGGAAAGTCCACTCCAGGGTATGCAGTGTATTTGCATGGAGCCCTAATTATGTGGAAGTCATTAAAGCAGACCCGTGTGTCAATTAGTACCTGCAAGGCTGAGTACTCCGCACTAAGTGATTGTGAAATTCAGCTAGAATGGTTACAACAGCTGGTAAAAGATCTAAGCCTGAAATGGAATCTGCCTGTATGTATTTACTGTGATAATACTGTGGCACAGCAGTTAGCAGGGGACCAAGGCATAAGAACTAGAAGCAAACATATCACAATCAGGTACAGGAACGTCAGGGAAGCAGTGAACAATGGGTTTATAACTTTACAACATTGTGCAGTGACAATATTGCTGACATGTTTACTAAATGTTTACCTGTGGATAAATTTGTACAATTCAGATGTTCTTTAGGACTTGCTATGTTAGTCTAGGAGGAGTGTTGACATTTGAGACTGCACATAGCAGGTAGATTGCAATGATCCAAGTGACAGCCAGGTGATAGCTGGAATCACATGATAACTCAATGACTGAGCAGAAATTCTGGACAGAACTAAACTGAACAAGTTAGTCCTGGCCACAAACAGCCAACAGTTCATTGGCTGGTAAACTGTGCCAGAAGTGTATATATCTGTACTATATGTGTATAGTGGTTGTGGGTTGTGAGAAGGAGGTGCGTTTCGAAGCACTTTATCACTGTGAATAAAAATAGCACTTTTGTATACGTGCTGTCTCTGCTGTATTCACTTGCTGCTGAGGAAACTAATACTTTTCACAGACG
The DNA here is from genome assembly GCF_029931775.1 of Euleptes europaea. NCBI lineage: Eukaryota > Metazoa > Chordata > Lepidosauria > Squamata > Sphaerodactylidae > Euleptes > Euleptes europaea. The sequence continues at coordinate 35,369,667 of NC_079319.1, forward strand.
CCATCAAGGGCTTCATAAGTAGTCAGCAAATTAGCATTGTTATTTTTCTATGCATCCTGCCATCACTGAACTGTATGCCTTGTTTTAATATATATTTTTCTAATTTTCTCTAATTACGCTCTTTTTAGCTTTTACTGCGTGAGTTTACTGTTGCCCAACCCAGGTAAGTTTGGTTACGTTCCCGCACAGCGGCTGGCCTTCTGTGATAGTTAGGCACCAGCAAAAGGAAACGGGAGGGGAATGAGTGCACACTGGTGATGTGCCAGCATACTGACATCCTCTCCAGTAAAAAACAAAACAAAAAAAACCAGAAGTGACATAATAGATGTTGTAGAATTTATGCTAAAACCATAGGTTTTTTTGTAAATGCTAGAATGTTTAAAGACATCACTTCTGGTTTTTCCGGGAAGTGATGTCAGGATACCTGCACTACGCCAGCACACCAGATCCCACTCCAAATTTCTCCCAGGGGTTGTTGACGGAAGGCTGGCAATCCTATTGCACTTGTACAATGTGCCACTATTAACAGAATAGATCTATGGGATCCAGCCTAATGTTTCTAAGCTGTCCAATGTCATTTTCACACACAGTGCCAATAAAAAAGTATTATGCTTTAAAACCAAGATGTGCAAATGTTCTTTGGTAGAACAATTTTCAACTTGGGAGAGAGTACCCGCCCCCCACCCAATTAGAAATTTATGAAACATGGAAACTTTCACTGGGCTGACCAACATAAAGTGTGTGTGTAACCCCTAAACATGTGGTGGGATAATAACTTGAGACAGGAGTGCTTGCTTACCTTTCTCGCTATCGTTTCTCACTTGATTATCACGTGTTCTAAAATACAGCATGAAATAGCATATAGACTGCACACTAGGTTTCTGTTAAGTCAGCCGGAAAAGTAGTCTTGAAATATGGGTAATAGCAAAGAGAAATTGTAGGCCAGCTCAACAAAACCTGAGGCAGCATGGAAAATGTTAACATAACAAAAAGGGCATCAAACTGTTCAGCCTGGAAAATAAAATTCAGTCTTGGACTATAATTAAGCACCTGGGGAGAGGTGTGCGTGTGGGGGAATATCTGTAAGGTCAAAACAGAGGACAATGAATGATTTCCAGAAACATTGGGTTTCAGTATGATAAAATATACCACTCGTTCGTAGGGCAGATATAAATGGTTGGCTGTGTGAATGAAGGGGGGGGGGAAAGCTAGCAGAGCTATTCTATTTGGGCTGGCAGATTGGAAGGGTAAAAAGAGAGTTCTTTCGAAAGCTCAAAAGAAAGAGGAAAGTCAAGTGTCAAGGAAATCAGATATTACTTTTTCCTGATTCTGCGCCAAAAATCCAGTTGAAGAGGCGGACTGTTCTTCCAGTAAAGAACATTTTCCTGCCAGAACTGTGGAGGTGGCTACTTGTTTCTGGCCAAAATAAGGACGAACTATTAAAATAAAACGTAGGCTTCCAATCCTCAGACTACTCTGTCAATCCACCCTCTATTAATTCTGCAGGGCATGGGGTGGTGTCACACCTTGAGGATGGTTCTTTTTTGCAGTTCTGATGGTTACTTGCAGCATGTTGGAAATGACTTCATTCAGGAAGATCTGGATTCTAGCTTAAGTTCAGAGAAATTTTATGGTCCTATTTTTTTTTATTTGCCGTTCCATTTTATAGACCATATTTGCAGTAAAGTAATGTTTGATGTTTGTGGGTGCCATGTGAAAGTTGACCTTCAGATGCTACCTAGTTTAAGAGGCAGCAGCTGGGACATTTGGTACGTGATGACTGGGCTTCACCTCGGAAACCACTGTATTAGTTCAACTGAAGGAGGAACTGCAAGCTAGGGAGGTCACTCTATTTGCTAGAAGGACTGTTCATTAAAATAATGGAAACAAATGTATTAGTGAATAATGCTTAGCTTAATCAATGATTGTAGCATATATTTTGACATTTAATGGATTGTTTTCTAAAAAAAATTGTTACAAGTGTCACCAGCTTCCTCCATTTAAATAAAAATTAGGAAAATTTCTGGGAGTTTTCATGTTACCTCTGTTCACTTTCTATACATTTATTCAAAATTTAGTATTTTAACAAGGCAAGCCTAAGCAAAGTTAAACCTTTCTAAGTTCAAAGAGTGGGCTTCAAAGAGTGTAACTTTACTTAGAATTGCACTGTAATGATGAGATCCTGAGGCCCAAACTGGCTATGGTTGCCAGGTGGGTGGTTTCGGCAGGCAATTGCCAGCCGATCCACCTAATTGCTCTGGTGCAGCAATCAGTTTGAGTGCTAAATCAGAAGTGATGTCATTGTGGCCGCCCCAGCCCCTCCCCCAAAACCTCCCACCAATCGAGAAGGGGGACCTGGCAACCCTTAACAAAGGCCCACAGCTGGAGGGACCACTGTGCTCTGCTGTGGGCTTGCCAATTCTCTTTCTCTAGCTGATGCACCGCTGCTAGGGTTGCGAGGTGCCTGCTGGTGGCAGGCAAACCCCCGGTGAAGTGCCCCTCTGCCCGCCAACCAGCTGAGGGTTGGCAGGCAATTGTGCATGCGCACGCCCACACGCTAGCCGGGAAGCCTCTTCTTTCCCTCCCTGGGGCGAGAGGGCTGCCCGTTGCAGGACCGCGCACCAGTGGGAACCTTCCCTCTCCCGCCCTCCCTGGGGCGAGTGGGCCACCCACTGCACACCCGCCACAAGCTGGGAACCTTCGCTCACCCTCCCCAGGGCGAGCGGGCCGCCCGCTGCATCCCCGCTCGCTAGGTGGGAAGTGCCGCGTTGGCGTGCACGCATGCGCACACACGTGCACACATATTACAGAAACCTCTCACCGAAGGTAAGTGGGGACCTGACAACCCACTGCATATGTTTGCCTGCTGGACTGTTTGTTGAAAGTTCCCTAAGCAGCACTGGAATTGAATAGCTGGTAAAGGTAGAAAGAAAACCACTTCCACTGAAAATGCATATAAACATATCAGATTTAACATTTCAGTGAAAAGGAAAAGAGTTGATCCAAACAGATTACTACAAAGAACATTTCACAACTTGGAAGTACTTCTTCTGTCAACAAGTAATTAAACTGTGGAATGCTCTACCAGTGGATGACCACTACCATAGATGACTTTAGAAAGGAATTAGCTGGATTTGTGGAAGGCAGGTCTATCAAAGTCTACTAACCACTACAACTATGGGGAACCTCTATGTCCAGAGACAGTATATCAGTGCACATCAGGGGGAGGCCTTGGTCTCTATGGCCTATTTGTTTGCCCTCCACAGACGCTGGTTTGGCCACTGTGTGAGACAGGATGCTGGACTGGATGGACCAGGGCACCTCTTTTGTTCTGGGTACCCTTTCATAAAAGGCCCTGAGCTGTGACCTACCATTCTGCTCAGTGAATGGAGGCACTTTCCTCTGCTGCAAGAGGGTATTCCACCATTAGCTATCCTTTGGAAGACATCCACCCACCTGATCTTTGAAAGTGCTATTTTCCAGAACAGGTATTCTAATAATTTCAGTCAATGTGCATGTTCGTACAGAGGAAGGCATTCCTTCAGATACTTTGGTCCCAAAGCCATGCAGGTTTTATAAGTTACTGCCAACACTTTGAACTTTGCCTGGAAACTTAATGCAAAATGTAAGGTCTTTAAGTTCTGGAATAAGATATACTACCTTTCTCTGATCATTTCCATTAGGAATCAATCAGTATAAAATCATATTTAGCAATTGTTCAGAAGTGACAGAGTAATACTTAAGAAAATTGTTCCCTCTTCTGTTCTCCTTGACCCATAAAGTCCTTCCTCTGTAATCACTTTGTCCTTTTGCTTTTTGCTTTTTAAATATTTGTTACTGGCACACCTTATGGTATTTTTCTGTGCCAAATATGATGTCAGCCACAAAAGTCCAGTTACCAGGAATCAGACTTTCCTTTGATTTTAACTGTATTTTATACTATACTCTATTCAGGCCACCAAAATTAGAATGGAGGGAACACAAAGAACACCAATGAAATATATTTTATTAGAAATTCAGCAGCATGTTATTCTTTTAGACAATAATCTGTTATCACTTGTCATATGTGTTAAAACATTTTATACGTGAGGAAGACTGGTAACTTAATTGTAATAGTATTCCTTTAATTTCTGTTAGACTACTGCAATATGTTATGTGTGGGGCAACCCTTGAAGAATGTCCAGAGGTTACGATGGGTACAGAATACTGCAGCCAGAGTTCCAACTGGTGAGGGTCCAAGGAACCATATCATTCCCTCCTTGTTCCACCAACATGGGCTTCCAATTTACTTCTGGGCCTAATTCAAGGTGCCGGTTTATAGGACCTTTAAAGTCCTATACAACGTAGGCCAGCCTACTTTAAGGACCACCTGCTCCTACATTAGCCCACCTGACCACTACAGTCATCAAAATAAAAGTAAAACCAATACGTATTTATCTAAAGCATTTTTATGCCACCTTACCACCCAATCAGGGTCCCCAAGATGGTGAACATGAAAACATGAAAATCCAGAATTCAAATATAAAAGACTGTTAAAAATCATTTCAAAGCTATAGTTTATGTACAAGTGCAAACACAGCTTGAGATATAGTGTGGAGGTCGGGCACAGAGTTCGAATGGAAGACCTATAACTCGATGTATGGAATAAAAATTAGGACAGAGCAAGGCAAGAGACAGGGCCAGTTCACAAGAGCATTGAGCAAATAATACCATAAATGTGAGTTTGCAAAACATTGCCATCAAATGCATGGCAGCAGGAGCAGTAATCTATAGGGAGGTGACACGGACAATGGCCTGAAAGGTTCACCATATATTCAATGCTCTTGCAAACTGGATGAAACTGTTGACTGTCTGGTGGCTAAATTAACTTACCAAAAGTGGGGTACAGGCTTTTGCATATGTTAATCTGATGCCAGGTTAGTGGATTTGCTGCATAAGCATGGTTAGGCCAAGGAGTAATCATATGATAATGAAAAATTGGCTCCTATTAGTGTAAATTAGCCAAATGTGTCTTTCACTGACTTTACTAAAGAGAGGCAGGTAATGACCAGAACAGAACAACCTCCTTCTTGGATGGAAAAAATCAGAAAGGTGAATTATTTCAATGATACAATATTAACAGGGATGTAGATCCTCCACTGTAATTCCACAAGCAGGAACAGCAGCAACTGGTTTGGTCTGAAGTTCCAATATGGAACTGTCCCTGTACTGGAGATGCCTTGAATTTCTCAGCAAAACTTACTTTGTTGAGACAGTGAGCTGATCAGGGATGTGTCTGGATAATATCAATCAGCTGCTGAAGAGGTTTGCAGCTACCTGTTAGTCAAAAGCTGACTCCCAACTGGTAGCAAAATAGCTACACAGTAGCCCTCTACAGATGACCCCACTTCATGCTGACTGAACAAGTGGGGAGGAAGAGTGGGCATACAGGCATTGGCCCCACCCCTTGCCTTCCTGTGGTTGCTGGGTCCAGAGCTGGTTCCAGATTTTTGCAGGGCCTGGGCAGAGAATGCCCAGGGCCCTCCTTTTCTGCCTACCGCCAGACCCCCCTCTCATGCCTTTCTTCCCACCCACGAATCCACACACCTCTGCATCCTTTCTTCACCCCCTCATGAACCTTCTCACCACCAGATGCCTGCCCCACCCATGTGCCTGATCCCTGATGATGCAGTACACATGGCTGGGATCATGGATGGCTAGGGTTGCCAGCACTGGGTTAGGAAATACATGGAGATTTGGGGGGCGGAGCCCGAAGAGGGCGGGGTTTGGGGAGGGGAGGGACTTCAATTTCATACAGTCTAAGTAGCAAAGCAGACATTTTCTCCAGGTGAACTGATCTTTATTGACTGGAGAATAGCAGGAGGTTGGCAATCCTATAGATGGCACAGTGCCTGCAAGCAAGTGGGTGGGGAAAGAGTGAGTGGGCAGATACACAGAGATGCATGGTCAGTGGCAGAGGGCCCTGCCAGAAGCCCTGGGCTCCAGCAGCTGTTCCACCTCAGGGTATGTTGGCTCCAGCTCGGGCTGGGTCGTCTGTATGGTGTGCATGCACAGAAGAAGTGACCACACACAACCTCACTCTGTGATCAAGGAAGCAGTATTCTGATGATTGCCAATCATGAGGAAGAAGCATACATGCAGACGCTTCCTCTATGCATAGGTTCCATGCTCACAAGGTAGTAGTCACACAGATGAGAGGGCAGGTACAGGGTGTGCATGCCCATTCTCCCTCCATACATGTTCAGTCAATACCGAAGGGATTGTGTATAAAAGGCTAGTAAAGCTCCGAAAGGGAGAGGAGAAAGAGCTAGTTTTTCTTCCCTTTCCTTCAAGTTGGGTGGTGAGAAAAGCACTGCTTCTGAGCTGCCCAATTCCAAAGAAAAAGGAGAAAAAGATAATTACTCTCCTCTTCTCTGCAGCTGAAGCTGATAGCTTGGGGTGGGAAGAAGGGAGATTAGCTGGAGTTCTGATACTTTCCCCCCTAAATTTGTTACATCTCAGCAGTTATGGGGGGCAGCAAAGTTTTCAGGATAGGAGATCAGAAGATTTCAAGCTGATTCCTGCCCCAGCAGGGGTTCAAAAGCCGATTCCCAGCTTATTCCTTATCATTTTGGAGTTGGCTTCAGATGGCTGCAAGTAGCCCATGCTAGAAATAAACACAAAGAAGTTGTGAACAGCTGAACAGCCTCTTGGTTAATTGGCTGCCTGATTAATTGGTTAATTGACTGCCTGGCAAACAGTGAGCCAAACTACTTTGAGCATCTCAAAGTAGTATGTATACATATGATGACTCCCAGTTCCCATCCATCCTTCTTATATTTCAGACGCCAATCAGGAATCATCCTGTCTGTGCTAATTAGAGTGAGCAGGCAGACATGTGAGACTTCCATCTCCTTACTGCTAATCTCCCAGTTAGGTCATCTTCACTAAGTACTGTAGAAGTGAAATTGACAAACTGACACAATTGTGTTCTCCCTAAAACACATGGGTGATTATATTCTGAGCTAGCACAATTGTAACTTTCTAATGTAAGGTAAACCCTCAAAAACAGTACAGTTCGGACCTCTTTTCTCTAAACCATAAAGGCCTCCATTAACAAGGAAATCAGCATGATAAAAAGATGATTGGTACCCTACTCCTCTGGTGTGCAGAAAAGGGCACGGCATACTGCAGGAGTGCAGGTGATGCTTGAGAATCCCCTGTGATCTCATTCTCAAGCTGTACAGATAAAGATTGAAATGCCTCCCACCAGAGAAGCTGTAATAAGTGTCTTGTCCTAAACAAACAGATGCCCTCTCCTGCACTAAGCAAAGGAGATTCCCCCCGGGGATTTTTCTTCTGTGAGATATTTCAACATTCAAGAACAACTTCTAGAAGCACATCTTGTTAGAATGACTATCAACTTAATCTTTTAAGAACATAAGAAAAGCCATGCTAGATCAGACCAAGGCCCATCAAATCCAGCATTCTGTTCACACAATGGCCAACCAGGTGCCTCTAGGAAGCCCACAAACAAAACAATTGCTGCAGCATGATCCTGCCTGTGTTCCAAAGCACCTAATATAATAGGCATGCTCCTCTGATACTGGAGAGAATAGGTATGTATCATGTTTAGTATTCATTTTGAATAGTAGCCATGGATAGTCCTCTCCTCCACAAACATGTCCACTCCCCTCTTAAAGCCTTCCAAGTTGGCAGCCATCACCACATTTTGGGGCAGGGAGTTCCACAATTTAACTATGCATTGTGTGAAAAAATACTTCCTTTTATCTGTTTTGAAACTCTCACCCTCCAGCTTCAGCAGATGACCCTGTGTTCTAATATTATGAGTGAAGGAGAAAAGCTTCTCCATGTCCACTCCCTCCACACCATGCATAATTTTATAGACCTCGATCATATCTCCCCTTAACCACCTTCTTTCTAAGCTAAACAGCCCTAAGCGTTTTAACCGTTCTTCATAGGGCAGTTGCTCTAGTCCCCTGATCATTTTGATTGCACCTTCTCATTTTCTGCAATATGCTTTTTTAGGTATTGTGACCAGAAATGTACACAGTATTCCAGGTGTGGTCTTCCCATAGATTTGTACAAGGGCAGTATGATAGCAGCAGTTTTATTCTCTTTATTCCTTGACTAACTATGGCCAGCATAGAACTGGGTTGACATCTTCAGGCACTAGTAGCACTTTAAAGACCAATAATGTTTTCTAAGCCTTTGTGAGTCAAAGTTCCTTTAGTCAGATTTCTAATGAAGTGAGATTTGACTCATGAAAGCTTAGACCCTGAAGTCAAAAATTCTTCTATTATTACAGATTAACACAGCTACTCACCTGAAACTATAATAACACTAGAAGTTGTAGAATGGGACTCTAGTTTCTTACTAGATTGTTAATGTTGTAAACTGCCATGTTATCAATCTTTATTTGTTAAGATCATAGATAAGCCAAAATTGACACAGAGTCATCAGCACATCTACATACAATATAATTTCAGAGCCATATAATAGGCTGATTTCATGTTATCAAGTAACAGCGTAGGCTAGAAATATCTTCAATAACCAGGCAGGTAAATTGTCAACCCGGCTCAAAACAAATGTTATGGTATACAGATCAAAAACTTTAAAAGGAATATATTGTTCCTTTATTCCTGAGGTTTTGAAGGCTGGATCAAATCTATCCCACTCATTACTTTATCATTAAGAGACTTGCAAGTCAAATGAGGCTTTCAGATTCCAATCTGGGCTTTCATGTGGGTATATGCTGAACAATCAGTTGCCTATGTAGAGTTCACTTTCCCATTCAGAATTAGACAGGGAGCTCCTAATTGTCTGGCATAGCTTCCACTTCTTTTGAAATAGTAAATGTTTAAAACACAAAGCAATTATAAGTAGTCATATTTCATTCCACTACTCATAGCTATTTGAGAATATATTATCCTCTATGTTGTTGCTCCACAGCATCATGAATTAAGATCATTTCCTTATCTGTTTGTCTTCCTTTTCTGACATTTATTGTACCAGTCTCTATGGTCATAACAACACTGAAGCAATTATAATGGACATGATTTCTTCCTTCCTTCCTTTCCTCCTTCCTCCCTCTAATATTTATACCAATAAATACATATTATATTTTATTATATTCAGTGAAACATTTCTGAGACAGCTTTCGACATCCATAAAAATAATGACACAGTGGGACTGGACAGAAGTGATAAAGATGATACAAGAAATGACATGATCTGGAATCCCTCTAGATACGAAGGTGATTTTATTGTGCTATATTAAGAAGCATATGGAAAGAAACAGTTGTAAAATTATCCTGAATCTATTTATAGCAGCTTATAAATATATCATGACAAGATGGACACAGAACCATCAATAATTTCTGAGTTGTGTAAAATCTGGAATATTTTGACTGTGTTGATATATTATAAAAGAAGTTGTGTGGGAATCACCATTTATGTGGATACATTTGTAGAAAGGTAGACACTTGTTTTCATATTTTGGAATGCCCAATGAAAAGAAGGAGTTTGACCATATGTATTCTTTAAATTTTTGTAAAATAAATTAAGAACAAAACAATAAGATCAGCAACATAAAAATCAACCATCACTAAAATAACTAAATCATTACAAGCATCACTAGAAGTACAATTCATTAAAAAGTAAAAACAATATGACCATTTTTAAAAACCAATAAATGAGCCAGTAAAGATAATACTGCAAGGAGAACTCAATCTCCAATGGCACATTCTCTCTATCACACCACCTCCTGTGAACGGAAGTATTATCCCATAATTTTGGATGGCATTCTTCAGGTGTTAAGAATTCCTTCTGGTTTGGTGGATAACCTATAAAAGAGCTAGTTAATTATTATTTATTTCAAAATAAAGTTGCCCTTTTCTATGTGCTTCCTGGGTTGAACCTTAAAGTTAGTTGCAGCTTTGTAAAAATAAACAGGCTGTAGGTGTTAAGGAACAGAATTACAGTCTACCCAGAGGACGCTGAAACTTTTTATCAAATCTCTCCAAGTAGATGGGAAGGTTGATAGCACACTTGTTGTCTGGCTTGTTTTCTTTTCCTTCAATTCAATCTTTCAGCAACCTCCAGCAGCTTCCCCGCTTGTAATTCTGATTTGACCTTTTTGCTGCAAAGTTACTACGGAAGCTTTAAATAGTCCTTTATGAGATCGCAGTGGGCATTTTCCATCTGAAATCCAGGAAGAGCTCCTGTTATAATTCCACAAATCAGCATATACAAGCTGACCTGCAGCTTAGTGTTCATTTCATCCCCAAAGGTCTATTGTCTCTCACAGCAGGTAAAGAAGAGGGAAGAAAACTGTTTATCTAAACTGCTGTGAAGCAAGTGTGAATCTCTGAATTCTCAGGCATGCCCTTGCCATTTCTTCAACTTTTCAGCTAGTATTATGGCTACAAAGACGAGGCATTTTCCTTTCAATCATTCTACCCATCACAAATGCCATGATAGATTTTAAGTCTTCTTCACAATTGCTTCTAAGTCCTCATTGCTTTTGTAACTATTAAATATTAAGACCTCAGTATTTTTCATCTGGAGCAAGAGTTATTCTGTAGTGGAAAGATGTTTGTACTAGGGCTGTTGATTTGGTTCGGCCCGAAGTGAAAATCAGCCGAATTTCCCCTGATTCGGTTGTTTTTAGTTCGGGAGGAACCGAACTCAAAACTGGCGGGCAACCGGGGAGCCGAATTCAGCAAGTTTGAGAGTTCACGAATAAATCCGGCAAATTCGGGGCCGTCAGTAAGCAGCATAACCGTCAGTAAGCAGCATTCTCCTCCCCCGGCCAATCGGTGGCCAAGCTGGGTCTTCTTCTGGCCAATCAGTCAGGATTGAGTACTGGAGGAATCAGCTGATGTGCGGCCCGGCCAGGGAGAGAGAGAGAGAGAGCGAAATCCTCGTGTGGGGGGGGGATGCTTGTACACATTCGCTCCTTTCTGTGGCTGCAGGGGGCGTATTTTTTGGGGTACAGACACAAAACTTTCAGTGGAGCTTCAGATGAAGCTTCTTAAGATACCCCCCAAGTTTTGTAAACATTGGGTCAGGGGGTCCCGAGATATGGGCTCCCCCCTTTTTCTTTCCATGGCTGCAGGGGGTGCATTTTTGGGGGTACAGACCCCAAACTTTCAGTGGAGCTTCAGATGAAGCTTCTTAAGATACTCCCCAAGTTTTGTAAACATTGGGTCAGGGGGTCTCGAGATATGGGCTCTCCCCCTTTTCCCTCCCCCCCTTTTTCCATTTATGTGGCTGCAGGGGGCGCTTTTTTGGGGATATAGCCCCCAAACTTTCAGCACAGCTTCAGACAATCATTCTAAAGATACCACCCAAGTTTTGTAAAGATGGGTTCAGTGGGGGCAGAAATCTCGCCTCCCCCCTTTTCTCTTTCCGTGGCTGCAGGGGGTGCATTTTTGGGGGTGCAGATCCCAAACTTTGAGCAGAGTTTCAGACAAGTGTTCTTAAGAGACCACCCAAGTTTTGTGAACATTGGGTCAGGGGGTCCCGAGATATGGGCTTTCCCCTTTCCCCTATTGGGATGAATGGATCAGCCGATCCTGTGTGCATCTCCAGAGCAAAACGTCCCGTGCCTAATTGGAATCATCTTGGATTACAAGTCCTCCCCAGCCCCTCCTGATGGAACAGAAGACAGCCACAGTAAGACCCCTTTGGGGGCTTTAATCTATAATTTTCCTCCTGTGTATGTGTGTGGGGGGGGGAAAGCAGAGTCTGTGTGTGTGGGGGGAGGGAGCAGTTTCTGTGGGTGGGGGGGAAGCCAAAGGGGGCTTTCGTCGGTTCTGCCTGGGGTGTGTGTTCCCCCTCGAGTCTCTCGCTCCCTGGTTTGAGGGGGGAGGTTTCAGTTGTGTGTCTTCTGGTTTTCCCTGTTGCAAAGGTGTTGTTTTACAAGGTTGTGTTGCTTTGCAGTTGCTTTGCAAACTTCTCAGCTGTTGTCGGGGCTGGGAGCTTTGTGCGTGGGGGGCAAGCTCTGCTGAGAGATGCACATTAAGGGTGGGGGGACCCCTTTCAGGGCCCATATCTCAGCCCTTCCTGACCCAATCTTTACAAAACGGAGAGTCTTTCAATAAACGTCCTTTGAAGCTCTGCTGAAAGTTTGGGACCTCTAACCCCAAAAATGCCCCCCCAGAGCCACGGAAAGGCGCGATTGTGTTTTTTTTAAAATATTTATTTATTTATATAATTGGGGGATACAGAAGGAAAAAATAGGGAAGGGATAAGACATTGGATTAAAAAAAAAGAAAAACAACAATATAATATAACAATTTTCATTACTAATTAACTCATCGTGTTCAAAATATTAATCATTTGTAAAGCACTATGTCAAAACAAAAATATACATTTTGCAATGTTAAAATCGTTTACTTGACATTCAATTTCCCTTTAAAAAAATAACATAGTATGTAATATAATATAACATAGTAAAACCTTTATGGTTTTTTTTTTTTAAAAAAAACGGTCATATTGATCTTTTTAGTTTATGTTACTGGAATTCATATAAGTGTAAAATGACTCCCATTTTTCATCAAATTGTTCTATAGATTCGTTAGACTTTGGATTTAAAACAAAAGTCAATTTGGCCATGGTGGTGTAGTCCAACATTTTTTCTTTCCATTCCTCTATTTCTGGTGTATTCATTTGTTTCCAAGTTCTTGCTAGAACCGTTCTAGCAGCCGTTGTAGCGTACTTGAAAACATCGTGAAATTTCAAAGGGATGTTTTGTGGTACCATACTAAGAAGATAGTATTTAGGGTCAAATGTTATCTTCGTTTTCATTATCGTCTGAAGTTCCCGGTGAATCTTTTTCCAATACGTCTGCAGTTTGGGGCAAGTCCACCAGACATGAAAATAAGAACCGTCTGTGTCTTGACATTTCCAGCAGACACCTTTTTTCCCGGTGGAGGACATCTGGGAAATCATGTTTGGAGTCAAGTACCATCTATAAAATGTTTTGTACCAATTTTCTTTTACTTCTTGAGACACAGTATATTTAAGTTCAAAGGTACATAGTTTTTCCCAGGATTCCATATTAATCATTTCACCAAAATTTTGCATCCACTTTATCATGTTAATTTTGACTTGTTCTTCTTCTGTATCATATTTCAAAAGGAGTTTGTAGATTTTTCCTAATAAATGAGAATCATTCTTAGATATTATCTGTTCGAATTCTGTTAGTTCATGAAATGGCTGAGGATACAAACAATCTTTTTGTAGATTAGATGTCAGTTGAGAGTAGGTCAGCCAGTTCAATTTTTGAAAATTTTCTTGAAGTTTAACTTGACTCTTAATTTCTCCTGTGGGTTCTATCATATCTTTGTAGGTAAAGTGGACACCCGGTTTCAATCTAACATTGTCATGATAGGCTTCAATCGGAGACATTATAAATGGTGGGAGAGGACTTATCCTTTTTTTGTTTGTGTTTTTAATGGCTTTTTTGTTTGTGTTTTTTCAATTGTGTTTTTAATGGCTTTATTCGGCCAAATTTTTTTCCCGAACTTTGAATTCCCACCGAATTGAACGGACCCGAAGTGGGGGAGTTCGGACTTCGGCATATCCCGAATCTAAACGGGCCGAATTCGGCCGAATCCGAACTATACCAAAAAAAATTTAATTCAACAACCCTAGTTTGTACTACAAATACAAAGCCAAATCTATATATTCTACAAAATATCTGTGAACTCTGTAGATGTAAGCTGATTCCCAAAATGCTAGATATATTCTATATTTACTTGAAAGGAAGGCGACCCTGAATGAAAGATGATCTCCCCTAAAAATATTATACACCAATATATATATTTTTACCAGACACAATTGTAACTTGCCTGCAAATGTAAGATGATACACCTTTCTTTTGATGGCATATCTGCAAAAACAACAATAACAACCTAGTCTTGTATTGGAGTAAATACACTATTTCATTTACTATAGGGTGAATGTCCGAGGAATGTTCCCCTAATCATTAATATACAGTGGCATTAATGTACAGTTACTTACAGTGCAATTCTAAGCAGAGTTATACCCTCCTAATTCCATTTTCCTTTCTTGCAACTAACAGTCCAACCCTTTGCAATACACACATATATATACCATAAGTCTGTAGTTAAATTGTATTGGACTAACACAGCAAACTATTTGCCAACCAGTAAATTGCTGCAGTTGGCATATAGCCCCAGATAAATCTAAAGTAGTATGTGCAGGTCAGCAAAAAGTCTCCTTGAGCCAAGAGGAAAGACAGGATATAAATACATTAATTAATTAATTAATTACTAAAGAAAGAAGCATGGAACATTTCCTGTTCTCGCTCTTCATCTGAAGAAGAAGAAAAGTTGGTTTTTATACTCCATTTTTCTCTACCTAAAGGAGTCTCAAAGCGGCTTATGATTGGCTTCCATAACAGGCACCTTGTGAGGTAGGTGGGCCTGAAAGAGTTCTGAGAGAACTGTGTCTAACCCAAGGTCACCCAGCAGGCTTCATGTGAAGGAGTGGGGAATTAAACCTGGCTCTCCAGATTAGAGTCCACCGCTCTTAACCACTGCACCATGCTGAATCCAAGTGTTTTCCCTGAAATGCAGGAGACCTCCAAGAATAGTCATGGATGTCATGTGGGAAGCCTACAAATAGGATAAGGAATGGGTGAAAATCATCTTTCCCCTCCACCAGGAGCCAGGTCTTGATCTCTCTTGCATGCAAATTGGTAGGAAAGTGAAGTATCCATACAAACATTTTTCATTTTCATCTGCTTCTCACAGGACAAAGGCCAGGACTGAATGGTCCTGTGGAAGTAATATCCCTTCTTCTGATACACCACCTATAAAAGGTAAAGGTCCCCTGTGTAAGCACCGGGTCATTCCTTTTTTTTTTTTTTTAATTATTTTTATTATTTTCTACAATTCAACAAAAATAAACATATCTCAACAATATATTCAGTTGTAACTGTTTGTAACAAAAAAGTTCATTGCTATTACTGAGAATATGTTATCTATAATATTCAATGCTATCTACTATATGTGACTTCCCCGCATCTTCTTCAGTCACTAATTCTACTGGTTAACACTTTTGCATTTCAAATTAATTTCTAATCCTTATTTTCTCTCATACAGACTTGCTTTAAGCTATCTATAATACTTCTATAAGCAATTTCAAGTCCTACCTAGTTATAATACTATCATCATTGTCTCTATATAACATTCTATTATTCTATAATAAAGGGATTAGATCAATACATAAACAAATTTTCCCATTAGAAATTCATCAAAGTAAATCCACCGTGGCTCTCTTACACCCCAAAAATAAACATCATTTTAGCCATTATCTTGTTTTGGGAGGGGATCTGCCAGTCCTTCTTTATTTCCCAATCCCCACCCCCCGTTTTTCAATATAGTAGCTGCAATTCTGGCCTCTGAAAATGTAAAAGAAGATCCCAGTGATTGTATCCATTGGCTTCTTGTTAAAATTTCCAGCAGCTTCTTGGTAAAATCCTTCGTCATTCCTGACCCATGGGGTGACGTCACATCCCGACGTTTACTAGGCAGACTTTGTTTGTGGGGTGGTTTGCCAGTGCCTTCCCCAGTCATCTTCCCTTTACCCCCAGCAAGCTGGGTACTCATTTTACTGACCTCGGAAAGATGGAAGGCTGAGTCAACCTTGAGCCGGCTACCTAAAACTGCCTCCTGTCAGGATCAAACTCAGGTCATGAGCAGAGCTTGGACTGCAGTACTGCAGCTTACCACTCTGCGTCACGGGGCTCCTGTAGATGTTTCTTAAAAAGCATGAATTTGCGTCAACCTTGGGTAAATTCTCTGATCTGACTGAATTAAAGCATAGGCAGTCTTTCATACCTTCCTCTAATCCTTCTCCTGAGATCCTTGAAATCTAGCCTTTGAGACTTTTGCAGTCTTGTTGCTCATGACTTGGGTGAGAAATGGACAAATTTTCAAGTGGGCAGTCAAAAGAATAATAAAAACAGCGATGTTTTTCAATGATGTAATGACCATGTTGCTCTGTGCTAAACTATGCATGATGGTAGCAAACCTATTTGTTTACATTTGGGTTTGCCCCAACCACTTTGGGCACTTTCATACATACTGAATAATACACTTTCAATCCACTTTAACGATTGTTTGCAGGTGGATTCTGCCATTTCACATAGGCCATTTATGCAGGGTCAATTTCGATGCTCGCTCAAAGCTCCCTTTTAAAATCCAAACTTTAAAATGACAATTCACAATCCCAATGCAAGAGAAGAAAGTAAAACAAATTCCACACACTCCACTCGCCTGCTCCTTTATTCTTTCATTTGCATTCTTTCATTTGCATAGCCATTACCAATAGTCTTTGCATAGCTAAGCCGCGGCTGGGATTCTGCATGCTTCCTTCAGTGAATGCTTCGATGTGTGAATGGAACAAATACAAAAGGGGCTCTTAAAAAATGTGAAGCAGGTATGTGCAGGCTTCTCAGTGATTGTCTGTAATGACAGTTCAGCATGAAGAAATAAAAAAAATATTTTGGGCACTTCAGCCTGGAACACGCTGCTAATTACCAAGCATAAACGGCCATGGTAAAATCCAGCTGCAAAGTGCATTGAAAGTGCATTATTTGGCATGTGTGAAAGCACCCATAGTGTGTGTGTTTTCAAAACAAAGGGATGTGCCACTGAGAAGACTTGCGCTCTTGCTGCACTTGCCACAAATCTCCCTAAAGGCTTTTCTTTTTTCTCTTAGTCATTGGTCACATCTAATAGTAGGTAAGTGTTTGTGGAGAGGAAAGCTGTGGATAGATGGAAAAGTCAGCTTTTGCTTTGAAAATTAAACCTTTACCCCTTTGCTTTATGTGTATTCTGGCAGCCCCAGGTCAGTTCCACTGCACCAATTGTCCCCTTGCTCTAATATCATCCTGAATAGATTGAATCTAAAAAAAAGTAGGGGTATGAACTGTTGAGTTTCTCTGGAGACGATTCCAGAGCACTGAAGCAAGATTCTTAAGATTTTTTCTTACCTGGTGTTGTTTTGCAGGATCATAGAATCATAGAGTTTGAAGGGACCACCAGGGTCATCTAGTCCAACCCCCTGCACAATGCAGGAAACTCACAACTACCTCCCCCACACACACCCAGTGCCCAGAAGATGACCAAGATGTGTTCCCTCTCATCATCTGCCTAAGGTTATAGACTCAGCATTGCTGACAGATGGTCATCTAGCCTCTTCTTAAAAATCTCCAGGGAAGGAGAGCTTACCACCTCCCGAGGAAGCCTGTTCCACTGAGGAACCGCTCTAACTGTTAGAAAATTCTTCCTAATGTCTAGATGGAAATTCTTCTGATTTAATTTTAATCCATTGGTTCTTGTCCGACCAGAATGTTTGTACTCAGAGCAGAACTTGACCTGGTGACCATACTGTAATGTTCTCAAACTTTTTGAACTGGGACTCACATCTTACTGAACTTTTTAAGGACTCAGTCGCCAAGAAACTCTATACTACTTTATCTCCCCCCACCCCAAAGCAGAAATTTCACCTTCATTAACACTGAACAAATTTATATTTTAGTTTTCATGTTTAATATTTCATGGCTATTTTGCAGATTATTTTGAGTGAAGGTCAAATTTTTCTTCAAGCCTTTCACGTCACCCTATTCCACATCCCCCCCCCCTTCTTCCCGGCTTTCTAGCCCACCTGCAAGAGAATTGTGGCCCACAGTTTGAGAACCACTGCCGTAACGGAGGGGAAGGCTCCCATCAGGAATAAAATAATGGCTCCGGTACAGCTTTTAAAATGGCTATATATTTCAACTGTGGAGTCACTTCTTACAGGGAATACAGTGCATTTCAGTCTCCACTCATGATATGGACATGCATCATACCATTATAGAGGTTTTGGAAGCAAATGCTTGTTTGATCGGAAGTGGCAGTGGGACGAAAGAACCGTACACAGGTTTGCTGTGGAAATAGACACCTCTCTCAGACCACATCTCTTTAAAAAGATTGTCTGTCTCCATCCTGTGTTCCCCCACCAGCTTGAAAACAGTCATTGTGTTCATAAGTAATACAAACATCACAATTTTTTTGGAATGCCAAATTAAAACAAAAACTATAACTTGTCACTCTGTTTAAACTGAATGGCATAAATCATAGGGGATACGCTTATCAAAACCAGCCCCCACGTGCTGCATTCTAAACTAAGGGTTGTTTATAATGATAAGTCAATAAGTCGTAGAAATTCCAGAAGGACATTTTGTTACATGAAAGAACCAGGACTGAAAATATATTCAGCTATAGCCTTCATATTGGCCGACCTTTTGTTTTCATCTCTTATACCAGCAGGGAAGGGAAAATCCCATTTCCCAGATAGCACAAGCTGGCTGAGAGAAATCATTTTCTTCATTTCATTTAATTTCTTGTGGAGAATGGGCTAAGGATATAGCCTGAAGGCACCCTAGGGTTCCATATACAAAGATGCCGAAGCACTACATTTCCTAAAAAGGAAATCCACCATAAAAAAGAGTGTTCTCCCAAGCCCCCTCCCTTCTCCCACACAGTGAAATGTACAAATATCAATTCAGATAACTCTGAATACTGATTACCAGATTCCTGCTGCATAGAAGGGCATAGCAACATGCCAGATTTGGGGGCTGTAGCAATTTAAACTGGAAATGTATAAATACAAGGGAAGATTCTTTAAAATAGATGGCCGGTAACAGACTTTCAGATCATAAAATTGGTCTTGCAGATGTTGGTTTCTGAGCTTATCCCTTTCTGTACTGAGTGTACCAGCTCATCTGACAACCACTGCAGATATAGTTCTTCTTATTGCTTAACTATCGTTAAACAAATGCTAGCAGGTCAAATGATCATCACATACTCCTGTCCTTCCTTGTCCAAGCTTCTTTTAAAAATTCTCCTTCCTTTCCCAGACTAATTAACAGTGTTTCCCTATTTGAGGACTGATGCTAACCATCATTCATGCAAACCAAGTTGTTTTTAACTCCCCCCCTTTTTTTTTTTCTGTCGCAGACAACTTACAGTGACTCCATAAGGTTTTCAAGGCAAGAGATGTTCAGAGGTGACTTGTCATTGCCTGCTTCTTTGTAGCAACCCTGATATTCCTTGGTGGTCTCTCATCCAAATACTGTAGGATTGCCAGGTCCCTCTTCACCACCAGCGGGAGGTTTTGGGGACGGAGCCTGAGGAGGGCAAAATTTGGGGAGGGGAGGGACTTCGATGCCATAGAGTCCAATTGCCAAAGTGGCCATTTTCTCCAAGTGAACTGATCTCCATTGGCTGGAGATCAGTTGCAATAGCAGGAGATCTCCATCCACCACCTGGAGGTTGGCAGCCCTAAATACTGACCAGGGCTGACCCTGCTTAGCTTCTGAGACCTGGCGACATCAGGCTAGCCTGGGATATCCAGGGGGCTTTTTAAAAAAACTAGGCCTTGTAAACCAGCTTCTGACCCTGATTGTCACAGAAATCCTCTTCCTCTAGAAGGCAGTTGTAAGAGTAAAATAAAATCAAGAGTTTTCATCACTTTTCATGTTTATTTTCTCTCCAATCTATCAGCATTAGCCTGGTAATAAGCATTGCCCTAGAGCCATCTCCAGGTAATGGTGAATGTCTTGCTTTGTTTCTTATATTTTCCCCTCCTTGCTGTTTAATTATCTAGTTATATGATCACAGATGCAAACAATGTCTTCAGTAATCTGTGTGTTTTAACCCAAACTCTGAAGGAGTCATCGAAAGAGTTAATGACCCTGATAATGGTAACTTTTATGGAGAGTGTGAAATGACGGATGGCACTATAGGCAACCAGTAGAAAGCAAAGGAACACTGAGGGAACTGTTATCAAGATTGCAAAGGGAAGAATATTTAACTGCTGATTCAATCAGGTCACCACAAAAAGAAATAATTGGTAGTGAATTTGAAATGAATAATCACTCTCAGCTGGTTGCCCACCGACCCTCAGCTGGTTTGCCCGCCACCACCTGGCACTTGGCAACCCTATTTATGCTCACCCCACCTGGACTCCTCTTCTCTTACCATCTATCATTGCCAAAAGATTGAATGACCCAGGAGGTGATGGGTATTTTCTTCTGGAGTCAGACCAGCATTCTGGGATATATTCCTTTTTCTTATTTTTTTTTCTTTTTGCCATCAAGTCACAGCTGGTTTATGATAACTCTGTGGGGTTTTCAAGGCAAAGGGACGTTCAGAGGTGGTTTGCCATTGCCTGCCTCTGTGTCGCAACCCTGGACTTACTTGGTAGTCTCCTATTCAAATACTAACCAGGGCCAACCCTGCTTAGCTTCTGAGAGCTGACAAGATTAGGCTAGACTGGGCTATCCAAGTCAGGGCTTTTCTTAATCACAAAACTAATATACTTTACATAAACAGTTTAGCATTAAATTGCTTTACAAGTCAAATACAAATCCTTTTTTAAAACTTAACTTAGGCAAGGAGCAATCATGATAATCAAAACAGCTCTGTGTTTCGTAACAATGAAGACCCTGAACTATTTAACAGCCAGTCAAACTAAAAGAGGGAGATATTGGTATACCAGGAACATGCTTCCAATTGTTTGATTAAAGACTGCCATTGTATCTCAATTTGCTGTGCATCTCACAAAGTAGTGAGTTTAATTAGTCTAAACTGTTTTTTGTATCAATTCATACCCGTGTTTCCGGGAGTGTACCTGGTTTCCAATGTCTTGTGAGTATGATTGTGGCTGCCATCATCAGATGGAAGACAATCACTGGAAATTTCTTAGAAAGCATCAGGGTACAGTTAGGTAATAATGTTTCTGTTCTAAAAGGAACACTCAACCCTAATCCCTGCTTCAATATATCTACTAGGGGTGTGCAAAAAACTATTTGGGAAAATCTGATGAGATCAGTCTAGCCTAGGCTATCCAGGTCAGGGCACTCGCCCAATAACCTGTGTTAATTTCACAGCGTTGTGATATAATCTGATGTTTGGTATTCCAAATCCTTCTTTAAACTGTGTGGTTTATGCAGTAGACCAACTTATCCTGGCTTTCTTATTTTTCCAAATAAACATGTTTATCAAGCTTTGGTACTCTTTTGTACTGGTAAGTTAATTAATAGGTAGCTGAGTTGCAATAAGGAGGCTGATAGAATTTGAAAATGTGATAATGCAGCAAAAAGAACACTTATTAGGATGAATTTGTAAGCTATTACTCCAGTTTGCCACAGAACTGAATTATTGCTTAGTTCCTATTTTTTCCGCAGCATGACCTGGTGTACTTATTGCAGTACCCCTAAAAATAGGCATTCCCATCCTTCCATACTGAGCATTTCAGATTGAGCATTTCAATGAAAATGGTCCTGGAGTTCATTTTGAAGTTTCCTTATTTTTCAGCTTTATCCAACAATTTTATTCCCTAAATGCCAACTACTCCATGCTCACCTTTTATGTCTGTTCTAAAGAACCAGTAATGTGATCTGCATAGATATTCACATTAATTCTTGTGTTCCTAAGTGACCATGAGACAGAAGAGGATATCAAGAACATATCAATTCTAGAGCATAAACAGATAAATATTTATGATCTCTAACTATAGGGTTATAAATTAACCAAATATCTATTAGTTTTTTTTAACAATTAAAAGCTTTTTAAAACATACAAATCAATGTTTCCCCAAAACATTAAATTGCTCATTACAGTGTTGAAATCACCACCCAGAATAATCTCTCCAGAGACAAAGGAAATAATAAGCTCTTGGTGTTTTTTGAAAAAAGTGTTTTGGTTGTGGTTGGATTATAGGTTTATCAATTGTAATAAATTGGTCTTGAATTGTTCCCTTTAGGAATATATATATATATCTGCCAATAAAGTAGAAGTTAATATTAGGGTTGTTGAAACAGATAGTTACTCTCATAGTTTCTGGGGAATCTGAAGCTGAATATAAAGTGCCTATGTTCGGCTGATTTGTGTCTCCTGTAGTAGAGTAAGATTGGCTTTTTCTTAAGATAAATTGTAGAGAAAACTGCACCTTTTATATGGTTCACTGAAACTGTTTATATTGACAGAAAAGACATTGTTTGGTCTCTACATATTAAACTGCATAATAAAGCAATATGACTTATTTTTTTCTGGTCCGTTCGTAACCTTACCTAGACCTTCATCTGACCCAGTACCTCCTGAATGAACATTTGGCACACTTTCCCTCAGTCAACAGCACAAAATCAATTAGCTATCATGTTCCAAAGACAGTAGAGAGATTCATCTGTATATTCTTGTAACCTGGAATATATAAAATGACCAAAAAAAGGGAGATTAAGGTTCCTTCCTTTAATAGCAGGCACCTTCTTTGAATGTCATCTTTCTTCATAGCCAACATCGTCCCCTTCTTTTTTGAGGGCTGTATTTAGAAATTCCTTTAATCAGTGGAATTGTAAAGTAGCTTGAGCTATACTGCCCTTTCATAGCCGGGAATGCAAGTAATTGCCTTTGTCATAGACAGTATTGGCAGGGCCTACAAAGGCACTGCAGTCCAGCAAATTCCACATACCAGCCATACTCAGGCTATGTCAACTCATTATGTCTCTGTTCTTTTTGAAGTGGGCTTGTGAGTGCAGACATGTGGAAAAGTTCTATCCGAACTAGTCTTCGCTTAATTTTTTTCTGACCTTTCATATCTACTTAAAAAAAAGGAGATTGTGAATGTCAAACACAACCCTATTATAGATGTTCCCAGTCCCTATAGGGAAAACTGCTGCTGCTTATGATAAATCCATACTTATTTTAGTAGGTTGCATTGAATATTCACCAGATGCCATTGTAAATTCACCATTTTCACTTGAAACTCATTATTGGTGTTGAAATTCTTTCTCAGAAAGATCAGGGTTCTACCCTTGCATTTTTTGGGAACTGAATCTTCTCACCTTATGCTTTCCTGGGCAGGTCCCTTGTGACTTTCAACCCCCAAACACCCATATTAGTACCAATATGAAACAAAGATCAGTTCACTGGAGGCATTTCAGGTCAGAAAAAAGATGCTGGTGAAAACCTTAATACCCCTTTCCCCTCATGCTGCAGTTTTGGTCAGAATTATGTCTCCCTCCTCACTCATCTGGGTGGAAACTCCCTCGTCTTGGTCTGGCTCTTAGAGCATGATAATTCCTGTGTAGTCTTAGAGCCAAAGTAGATGTTACAGCGACCACAGCAACAGGAGATCATGCTGTGGGCCCAATCAGCATTGGGCCATCATGGCAATGTTTACATGGCTAAATTCTCCTCTAAAATGGCATCGGGGGGCATGGGTTGAACCTGTGGCTGCCTTAAAGTCTAGTTTGACCCTTAGGAAAGGTAGAGAAGTTCTCTCAATCCACACCATGCAACATTTTATAAACCTTTACCTGTAGTCCTTCTTTTTCTATACTGAAATACCCCAAACTCTTTCCTCACAGGGAAGATACACACCTCCCTTAAATCATTTTTGTTGTACTTTCCTGATCCTTTTCCCATTTCACAATATGCTTTTTGACATGGGGAGATCAGAACAATGCACAGTATTCTAAATGTGCCTGCTCCATAGATAAATTTACATCGAAATCTGTATTCCACTGGGAAAAGGTGATTTTATTGAATACAAAAACACAAAGGAAAGGTTATATGGCAACTGGCAACTTTGAGGATCATCATTCTTGTCAGCTTCATCACTCAACTTCCACCAGTTCCAACAGGGTCATAAAAATAAGACGAAGAATGAAACAATCTTACTTATAGAGGTTGCCATGAGAATTAGTACACATTTCAGCTGTTTGGGTTTTAACTGCCTCTTCCCTCCAGAGTGAAATCACACTTGGGAGTCATCTTGAGTTGACATAATGTCCAACGGAACACTGTCTTCCTGATTTGAGTTTACATTGGCTGTTGTTTGTACACCTTCTGATTTAACAATTTATAGACATTGTACTGTAATAGGGAGTAAAAGGGTCAACCAAGAGCAGATGGCTGCAGACATGAACCGTACATTTCTTTTTCTAATTATTCATTAGGGATTTTATCTGAGAAGTGGATCATTTATTTTCCCTCATCCCATCTTCTTAAAGGCAGAAACTTTGAAAGGATTTATGGGTATGCATCTCCTCTTGAACAATTAAAATTTGCTCTGTTTCCAAATGCCCACAAAGTGATCAGTTGCCATCTTGGATTTTGAAACAGTATGCTTTATTTGACATTCTAGCAATTAGTGCAATAAGCACTATTACCTCTTCTGGTAACTTATGAGAATGCACATGTGGCTTGTTCAATGTATTGCGGGATCTCATCTATGATGATGAAGGAAAGAGAATTAAATTAGTCCATTCTATGTCATTTATATTTGAACTCTGGCTAAACCAGAACTAGATTGCAATCGGAATAGGCTACAACTATTCATTTTATTTATTTATATCTTGACTTTCTTTTCAAAAGAACACCCAAGGCAGCTAACAAATATGATAGCTTATATTCTAATAGCAAAGTTGGCTAAATCTTTGGATACTTAAATCTGATGACTGGAGCTTTTCTGCAAACCTGGAAGATGCCCCAGGTTTGCAGAAAAATGTGGAATCTGAAAAAAATACATTGGGGATTTAAAAAACCCAAAATGATAAAAGAGGGTCTATGGCTTTAAAAAATAGATGCCCTCAATGGTTGTCGCTAGGCAACCATAGTGTTCCAATGCTCAGTTTTATCAGTAAGAGCAAGGAGAAGTGGGCAAAGCCCATTCCAGGCCCATTTTAGACTTTGAGGGAGAACTCATTGGGGCCAGGCCTGACTAGGGTTGCCAACTCCAGGTTAGGAAATTCCTGGAAATTTTGTGGTGGAGTCTGAGGAGGGCAGGGTTTAGAGAAAGGAGAAGCCTCCGTCAAATGTAATATAGAGTCCACTCTCCAAAGCACCCATTTTCTCCAGGGGGGTAGATCTCTATCGTCTGGAGTTCAGTTGTAATTCTGGGAGCTCTTCAGGTCCCACCTGGAGGCTGGCAAACCTAGGCTTGGTGGCAACTGCTGGGTGACTTGATACCACCCAACTTGCATGACTCAACGAGGCCTGGCTGCTTGCTACTCCTCAACAGCAGCCACCCTATGAATACCAGTATTCTGCAGCAGTTAGGGCACTGGGTGATTTTTAGACCACATACTTTCAAGCCTAACAGGGTTGTTGTGCAGATAAAAAAGGAGGACAGGACAGAGATTAATGTAAGCTGCTCTCCCTTCCCTCCTCAAACTTGGCCCTCACCAGGCATTGCCCCCAGTCTCCAGAAATTTTCCAGGCTAGAATTGGTGACCCTATTTCTACTCCTTTTTTATTTATTTTTATTTTTTTACTAATGGGAACCTAAATTGTTTATAACATTGTTCTTCCATCCTCCATTTTATCCGCACAATAACCATATGAAGTACCTTATATACTCGTGTATAAGCCGAGTTTTTCAGCCCCCAAAAAGGGCTGAAAAAGCAACTAATAGTACAAAAAAATATACCCAAAACACCAGAAATGATGCTATTAAGTATGATACCTGACGACTTGCTAATACAAAGAACTTTTTTGATCTATGCTACAACAGCTGCGAGACTGCTTTATGCAGCAAAATGGAAGGGGGCAGAAATTCCCGAGAAAAAAGACTGGATTGGGAAAATGTTTGAATTGGTGGAAATGGCAAAACTTACAGCCATTTTAAATGAAAAAGACAATGTTCGATTTTTAGGGGAATGGGAGGATTGGATGAAATATTGTGAATATGAATTAAAACTGGGGGAAATGGAAGAATACTTATTAATCTGATCTAGAAGACACAATTAATATTAAGAGTTATAATCATTTATATTAATAGAAGATGTTTTATGAAAGTTAAATGAATTTATGATAGTTAAGATCAGATCAATTACGATGGGATGAATGTTTTATTAAGAGGCGGAGAGAGGTGATGGGGAAGCCATAAATTTTCCTCTAATTTGTTTTTTTTGTTATGAATTCAAGAAATTATAACAACATAGAGTTAGAATTTTGAATTTCATATTGCTTTTATTGTTATTCACTATCATGGAAAATTTGTATTATAAAAACCAATAAAATTATTATAAAAAAAAAAAAAAAGCCGAACTCGGCTTATACGCGGGTCAATACGGTAGGGTAGGGTAGGGAGGAGGGAGGGGGGAACTTACCGCCATCACCGCCGCTGGGCCCGCGCCGCTTCTCGTGGCCGAGAGCGGCCTGGGGCGGCCCCCTGTGGCTGCAGGGAGGCTGCCCGGCCCTTGCCGAGCTGTGCCGCCGCCGCTGCCAGGACTGCGCCGCTTGCTGCCGGGAGCTCAGGTAAGCCTGCGGGGGGGGGAGGGGTTATAAGCCGACCCGCTGCTTATACGCGGGTGCCTAATTTTTCCCCATTTTGGGGGAGAAATTAGGCACCTCGGCTTATACGCGGGTCGGCTTATACACGGGTATATACGGTAGGTTAAGCTGAGAGAGTGGCTGGTCCAAGTCACACAGCAAGCTTCATGGCAAAGTAAGAATTTGAACCTGTGTTCCCCAGACCCTAATACAGTATTCTAACCTCTACACTATACTGTAGTACTATTGAATTGTACTTTTCCAGGTGGGGAAGTTATATTATTATTATTTAAAATATTTGTAGGACTCTCAGCTGTTTATGACTTCTTCTGAAGTGGCCTGTAGTAGGTTTCAAAAACTACTACAGACAAATAAAACAATCATATGTAATAAAATGCAGCACAGGAGTATGATAAACAAGGTCTTCTTTGTTGTGGCACCCTAGTTGTGGAATTCCCTCCTTCATCCATCTGCCTAGCTCCTGATTGTTTAAGCTTCGGCACCATGTCAGATTTAACTGGTTGATTTAATTTTGCTGTTAATTTTGCTCTTTGTTGTTTGACTGGAGTAGTGGGAGTTATAATCTTATTTATCTACTTCTGTCTACTCTGGACTTTTTCCGCCTTGTATTCATTTGTTTTGATATTGCCCTGATGATCAATAATAATATCATCAGGGCAATATCAAAACAAATGAATACAAGGCGGAAAAAGTCCAGAGTAGACAGAAGTAGATAAATAAGATTATAACTCCCACTACTCCAGTCAAACAACAAAGAGCAAAATTACTGATCCACGTATTTTAAACATTTTAATATGTGTTGGATCCTTACTTACAATGGCTATAGCTTCTAAAACATTAGGGCCCAGATTGAAATAATTGGCATTGTATCAGAATGGAATTTTATGCCATTACTATAAGCTTCTGTTGATTATATATAGGGAAGCTATTGATTTTTACTGTGAACGTGTTTGATGGTCGAACTTACGATTTTCAAAGGAAACAATCAGATGTGAGCCGATCACTCGGTCTGTTCAGTTTGTATCAAAAAGCCAAGGATGCCTGCTGAATTGGTTTGCATCAGTTTTTTTCCCAAGACTGCATGTGCACAAAGATAGATGCTGCTGATTCAAATTAATTGGCAACCATTAGCATAACTAAGGACTACTTAAATGAACACTGAAGCACAGGATTTTATTGAAACACAGTTTTGATAGAAGGGTGATTTATATGATTTTTGAGTGATCTAATTGCTTATTTGCCCTGACCTGGATGACCCAGGCTAGCCTGATCTCGTCAGATCTCAGAAGCTAAGCAGGGTCAGCCCTGGTTAGTATTTGGATGGGAGACCACCAAGGAATACCAGGGTTGCTGTGCAGAGGAAGGCACTGGCAAACCACCTCTGTTAGTCTCTTGCCATGAAAACCCCCCAAAAGGGGTCGCATTAGTCGGCTGCGACTTGACGGCACTTTACACACACACACAATTGCTTATTTAAACAATCACCTTCTATGCAGAGCTGTTTGCTATAAGGATGGGGAGGTAGTTGACCTCAATTGGTCTGTGTGAGAAGCTGCATGTGCAAAAAGCCAGTTTCTCTTTACTGCATGGCTACTAAGGAATACAGTGAAACAACCTGTCGAGCACCCACAAACAAATCAACAACCAGTTGAACTAATCGTCAAAAAATCATGTCTCTGCTTGCAACAAGCGGTAGGTGTTCGTGCATCCCTAAATTTGTTTCTATACTTATATTTATCTTTATAGATATATAGGTACAGAGAAATATAAAATTGGAAGCAACTAAAATAAGCAAATTGACAAGCCAGGAGAGGTCTTGTGTTCCTGCTAGTACTGGCTCATCAAAGGGAATGATGGAAAAACTAAAAAAGCTTCATGAAGCCCAAGATAACACAGGGGGGGGGGGGAAATACAGATGTTGAATGCTCTTTGTCATGCTGTTTTTGCTGTGCATGTACACGAGGATGCAGCTTCGACAGGGAATTTTACAATGAAGGGCTGTTTTGATCTTTTAATGACATTTGTTGCTAATAAAGAAAAAGCATATAGTTCACATCAAATCGTACAGTTTACATCAAGAAGACACTATCATAATCTATACTACACTAATCTAAACTACATTTGGTTAAAGGGAGATATACATTTGTTATCTCTGTTTTCAGGAATCGGGCTGGCAAACGTTTGGATGGTTTAATGGGATGGGAACATATGGGTAGCTCCTGCTGTCTTTTCTCCCCCAGTACTGGCTAATATGTTGAAATAATGCATCCGTCTTGTACACACATTGCTCTGAATTCACAAGATATAGGTACACTATATAACAGGTGGATCACTTAAAATTATTACTGTAAGTCTATTTATTTGCAATGTTACCTACCCCATTCTTCAAAGGCAAAATGGGCTAAATCAGACAAGTTCTTGATCAAAAAGGAGGTGCATAGAGAGTGTGTCATCTCTCCAGAACCCTTGACAACAAAGATGTTGAGGAGGGAAGACAGTAAGGGAGAATTCCGGTGTCTAGACAATGCCAAAAGGGATATATGTATGGTCTCTGATACAGATAGCTGTTAAATGTATTCACATGCAAGATATTTCTGTAGTTGGACAGAGTATGCAGTGAAGGGGAACCAGGCGTATGAAATTGGAGGACTTCTGTGCTCACTGGGGGCGGGGGGGAATTCCTTTCATTCCTATGTTTAGGTTACCTTCTGCTTCCTTCCCTACTGTGGTGCTGCTATACAGAAGAGCAGGAGGACTGCCCGACCCACATCTCTAAGGGATACTTTGGATCTGGTTTTTTCTCCCTGAATTGGGTTGCCAGGTCCCTCTTCGCTACCGGCAGGACATTTTTGGGGCAGAGCCTGAGGAGGGTGGGGTTTGGGGAGAGGAGGGACTTTGATGCCATAGATAGAGTCCAATGGCCAAAGCGGCCATTTTCTCCAGGTGAACTGATCTCTATCAGCTGGAGATCAATTGTAATAGCAGGGGATCTCCAGCTAGCACCTGGAGGTTGGCAACCCTACCCCTGAACCTGGGCTTCAACAAGCAGGCAGAAACTGCTGTTAAGCCTTCACCTATATTATACGCTCACTGCAGGTTCTGCAAAAGCAGCTGGAAAAGCAATGGCTGATGGGGTTTAGGGATAGGGAGATTAGATGGCTGTATGAAGTTATCAATATAGTCTTCCACAGGGCCCAATGTGTCTTTCAAGGAGTTTCCTTGCAAGTGTCAATTGTTAACAATTTTTCCTGGGGTGTGCTTCTAGTAAGCTACAATAGCCTAAGAGGTTATGGAGACTCCCAGTAGTCAAAGAGGGTATGGCTTTCTGCACTGTAGGTCAAACATATCTTCCAACCTGTACTTTGCCTCCCAGTCAAATTAAAGGGTTTACATCTTTCGCAGTTTGTAATAGCGAGTAGTTTATCACAGGAAACAACCTCTTGTGGAGCAATCAGGGTCTGAAAGTAAAAAGTGTCTCTGAGAACAAGTCATAACTAAATTAAAAGAGGGAGAAGAGAACCAACAAAAGAAAGTTTCCTTTAGAGAGAGAGAAAGAGAGAGAGAAAGAAGCTGTGGTTAAGGACTCTTCAGCTTAATAAAACTTAACTTCTGTAGGATCGATGACAACGTCTGTACTTGATGTAACAAAGGAAGAAATGATTTTGTCTGTGTTCTGGGATCGTTCTTTTTTGAACAAAAGGTCATTGCAAACTGTGAAACAGAAGTAAAATTGGAATGCAAAGACAGCTTGCCGCTTGGCTTACGATCTCTAACTGTATAGATCAAATTCTAGTGACAAACTGTGCCTTAATGTTCTTGGCTATGAATGTTGGAACAATACCATGATGACTATTTTGGGACATATTCTGGTGGCCCCTTTGGATGCACAGCAAGGGGTTGTGGAAAACTTTACTTCCCTCTGTATTCCTCTCCACCTCTCAAAACTCCATGCTCAGCACAGTTGCACTATATTGGAGTTCGGTCTGAGCTATGGTTCTTGCTACTGCACCACCATGCTCTAAAACATGTTTTGCCAACCCCATTGATCCATGCTTCTGTAATCATTCAGCTTGGACTACTGTATGGTACTCTATGTCGCCTTCCCTAGACACTGCAGATGAGACAAAATATTTTGTCTTCTTGTCAGGTGTTAGGTTATTCCAGATTCACATAATTCCAGATTTTCATGAGCTCCTTGTTTATGGACACAAGTCAGATGCCTGGGATCCAAGTAGTTGAAGTTCAATTTCTTTCTATATAGATCAGGGATGGGGAACCTCAGGCCCGGGGGCCGTATGCGGCCCCCGAGGACATTTTCTGCGGCCCTCTGGAGCTCTGGGGCCGGGGGTGTGGAGGTTGGGGCCTGGTCGCTTGGGGCCGGCGTGCACAGGTGTGTGTGTGGGGGGAAGGCTTTTCTTTCTTTTCTTCTTCTTTTTCTGTCACTCTCCTTTCTCTCCCTCTTTTTCTGTCTCTTTGTCTGTCTCCCTCCATCCTTTTCTTTCTTTCTCCCCCTCCCTCCATTTCTTTCTCCCTTTCTCTCTTTTCCCCTCCCTCCCTTTTCCTCTTTCTCTGTTTTCTTTCCTTCCTCCCTTCCTTCCCTGTGGTTCAGCTGCCTCCTGGCGCCTCATTTGCTCAGGCCTACCGCTGGCTGCCCTCCCGCCTGGGAGCGGGGGAGGACGAGGGAGCAGGGGCGCCCTCCAGGACCTCTCTGTGTGGTCTTCCCTAGGGTTGCCAACCTCAAGGTGGTGGCTGGAGACCTGGAAACCGTAGTCTCCCCCCCCCCCGGGAGATCTACACCTGGTTATGGCCCCCGAATAATGTTGTAAATGCACAAATGGCCCTTAGCAGGAAAAAGGTTCCCCACCCCTGATATAGATGTACCCATCACCTGAGGTTTGCCCAACAGCAATTCCTTCCTTCCTTCCTATTTTTTTTTTAGTTGCATTTGGGCTCCTGAAGATCAGTGGCTTTTTTGATGGCTGTAGATGTATCCACCTTCCTGCCAGGGGACATATATGGAGCTACTTCTCTAGCTCAGTGCAATCCTAAACAGAACAACGTCTTCCTAAGCCCATTGCCTTCTCAAGATAACTCTTCTCAAGGCAGCCTTATGCTACTGGGAGTTTGGCAAGTATTTTTGTTTCTTCTTTCTTTCTGTTTTGGCCTCTGAATTAGTATAACTTTTAATTTGATATGAACTGGCTATTTGCCTATCACCTTTTTGGGCATCAAGTTTTAAACCAAATTGTGATTGTATACAGGGCAACTTCAGGATCATACTTTTAATCATTGTTTTTATTAATGTTGTTATAATATTCCTATTTCATGGGAAGAAGAAATGGGATAGTATTTTTTACATAAATATATAAATGCAAACAAGATCAAGGATGTGCCCATCCCAAAGCCTAAGTGCTAAACCCTCTGTTGTCTTGTTGCAGATCAAAAGAGCATGACACGTACATAAATAATTTTGAGAGAGGTTGCTGTGCATATAAAACCACAAAGGACCCACATTCACATATAATATCTTGAAAACCATGTTTGATACAACATCTTACACTAGTGCGTGTTTGAAATTTCGTGCATGCAACTTGAAATCACTTGGTATGGTTACACTGGTCTTGTAAAAGTTAAGTGAAACAGATAAATGCAATGCACAGATAGAACCGCATGCTGTCTTTTCTAACCAGAAAGCTGAGTTTGCAGAATTTCAAGAACCAGGAAATAAAAGCACCTGGTTATAATTTACCACAATTTTCTTTGGCAATGTGAAACTGCTAGTCTTGTGATCTTTTATTGCTCTTGAATTCTCTCATTAACTCTTTCAAACTTCTTTTTATTGCATTTCTTATAATCTGACCCAATATCTGGTATAGACCATAACAGCAATTTTATTGTACATGGGAATAGATATCACAGTTTTGTAAGAACAATGCCATAAGCTGGAAAAACATTCCAAATCAATTTTGTAGAGAATTTATTGTTCAATTTGATTTATTTATTGCATGATTTTGCTGCCTTTATGTGGATAGTAAATTGCACTCTGAAGGGGTAATATTCCCCCTCTGTTCTGTAATTGCTTTGATTTATTGGTCACAATCTTTAATCTTTTAGTATCATTTAGTGCCATTGACGTTAGTATCATTTAGTACCATTTTGCAGTTGCAAAACATGACAAGTAGTCACATCATTGATTTATCCAAATAGGATGCTCAAGTCGAAGTATACAAGTCAGACTGCAAATGTGAAGGAATAAGCCCTGTTGAACTCAGTAGGCCCACACCTGACAAACATGCTTAGGATTTTTGCTAGTGTATATGAAGACCAGATATGTAGCAAAGGGTGTGACAGATCATTTTGAATAAACATCTGGTCATCTACAATATAGGTCCTCAGCCATTTGCTTTTCATCTACTCTCCAACCAACATTATACAGTATCTCTTGTCCTTAGGCTGCCAAGAAGTCCCACATGTTTTCTTGTTTCCTCCTTCTATTGATGGCTCTGCTTTCACTCCAGCTATAATAACGAGAGAGTTGCAGAGTTGGCTGGAGGGACCAACGATATGATCAAGTCCCTGGGAAAGCAGGTCTGGGTTCATTATTCCAACCAAATAATGGAAAAAAGACACTGTATAACATCTGGACCACAG
This sequence comes from Euleptes europaea, assembly GCF_029931775.1. Lineage (NCBI taxonomy): Eukaryota > Metazoa > Chordata > Lepidosauria > Squamata > Sphaerodactylidae > Euleptes > Euleptes europaea. The sequence goes on from NC_079319.1 coordinate 35,402,701, forward strand.
TATGATCTGGAGATTAATTTTTTTAAACGGACTGGTAACCCATGTACTGGGCAAAGGGGAGTAGTAGTGTGTGCAGGTTCCACTTATCACTGCCACTGATTTTACAGGTTTTTGGACTTGCATTAACTATCCTTGCTGCTGAGTCAGGCCCAGTGTAGGGGCAGGAGAGTCAGATAAGAAGAAGAGAAGAAGAAAAAGAAGAGTTGATTTTTATATGCCAAATTTCCCTACCACTTAAGGGGGTATCAAACTGGCTTACAATCTCCTTCCCTTCCCCTCCCCACAGCAGACCTCACCTACCTCACCTCCTGTGAGGTAGGTGAGGCTGAGAGAGCTCTAAGAGAGCTAGGACTAGCCCAAGGTCACCCAGCTGGCTTTGTGTGTAGGAGTGGGGAAACAAACACAGTTCACCAGATCAGACTCCACCACTCCAAACCACCACTCTTAACCACTACATCACGCTGGCTCTCTGAGGCACCAACCTTGGGACAGGGGAGCTCAGGGTGCACAAGTCATGGCTACCCATTAATTAGCTGAAACAAACAGAGCCAGCGTGGTGTAGTGGTTAAGAGCGGTGGTTAGGAGCAGTGGACTCTTAATCTGGAGAACTGGGCTTGATTTCCCCACTTCTCCACATGAGCAGCAGACTCTAATCTGATGAACTAGGTTGGCTTTCCCATTCCTACATATGAAGTCAGCTGGGTGACCTTGGACTAGTCACTGCTCTCTTTGAGCTTTCTCAGCCCCACCTACCTCACAGGGTGTCTGTTGTGGGGAGGGGAAGGGAAGGTGATCGTAAGATGGTTTGATTCTTCTTTTTATTAAAAAAAACCCAGCAACTTATTCTGTAAAAGTATTTACTAATGGTCCACTAAATTTCACAGTTCAGTTTCTTAATGTTAATACATTTGAAGTTCTTCCATTTAGAAGGGGAAATGGGCTTTTATTTGCTTATATATGGCACTATGGGTATGCATTGGGATATTTCAGATCTGAAACTATTTTCAAAATGTTCTGTTTTGTTTCAGATCAGAAATACCTGAAACAAAACAAGGCACTCTAGGTAATACAGGATTTCCAATATTAATCTCCCAAAATATTAACATTGTTTTGGTTCCCATTGATAGCAGTAGGCAGTAGACATGGTGTCCAGAGGTGAGGTCTACCACCACTGTTTTCAATATCTGGTAAACCTGGTGCTCCAAAGGCCAGATCTACCCCCTGTTGATTCCAATGGGTAGGATACCTGATGGGTAAGATACCTATCAGGTAAGATACCTTATGTCTGAAGCAGACACCCAATACCCAATGTCCCCAAATGATATTCCTGAAACAAAACCAATATTCCCCAAATTCCATGCATTGTGCCCTTTCTGAAATTATTAAACGAAATTAAAACAAAAATTGTGAAGTGCACACCCCTATATGGCATGAATAAATGCAAATTTAACAAATCTGAGCACACAATTTTATAGTCTTGCAGGCCAAGGATAAAGAATGCATGCAGACTATGCATCATACTCATGAAAAAGGCTAAAATGCAACAAAGACAAGGTAAAAGCAGACTGACATTTGGGACTGGCCATGACTATACCTTTGAGTAAATCCAGGATGGCCCAGTCAGAATTCCAAACCAGACAATAGGAAGTACTTCTTCACTTAAAGAGTGATTAGCCTACTAGAATTCACCACTGCAAGATATGATGATGGCCACATGGCCACAAGTTGGTTTTAAACATGAGTTATACAACTTCATGGCAACAGGTCAATCAATGGCTGTCATCCACAATGATTAAATGGAACATTATTTTCAGAGATAGTTACCATGTGAATACTAGTATGGACAATAACAGTCTCTGCCCTGCTTGTAGGCCTTCAGGGGACATCTGGTTGGCCACTTTGTCATAAAGGATGCCATATTAACCATTGGTCTGACGTAACAAGGCCGATCTTATTTTCATATCCTTGGTTTTTTTCCAGATATCTAATTGGATTTGCTATTCTAGTAATTTATTGCAATCATGACATTGTGCTAGAGGCTGCCTAATGCTGAACATGTGCCACTATGACCTGGTGTGGAGATTCTCTAAGCAATCAGTATAAGAATCTTTTGTATTTTTTTCAACTCTATACATTTCTTTTCTTTTATAGAAGACTAATTAGTGACTTTTCCACCCAAAGGTATGTAAGCTACAGATACAAAATACTGCAGCCAGAGTGTTGACTGGAGTGGGTCGTAGGGACCATATCACTCCAGTCTTGTTCCATCAACACTGGGTTCCTATTTGCTTGCAGGCTCAATTCAAGGTGTTGATATTGACTTTTTAAGCCCTGTGTGGCTTGGAACCAATATATCTTAAGGACCGCCTTCTCCTATACAAACCTACCCATACACCCTGGTCATCTTCGGAGGCCCTGTTTCAGTAGCCCACACCATCTGAAGCTAGACAGGGAAGCGGCCGGGGAAAGGGCCTTCTCAGTCGTAGTGCTAAACCTTTGGAATGGCCTCCCCAGATAAATTCATCTGTCTCCCTCTATCAGTGCCTTTTACCAGTAGGTGAAGACTTTTTTTTTGTTTGTTTGTTTAGTCTGGGGTACCCTCAATAATGGTTACTGGTCCTCCTTGTCATACTGTTTGTTTATGTGTTTTAATTGAATTATTTTATAATGTATTTTTAATTGCTCAGATGTTTTAATTTTTCTATATTTACAGCCTTGTGGACCCTGATTGAACAGGAGGGCGACATCAAAATGTTTAAAATAAATAAAGCAACATATAATGATCAATCACCAATACCAATTTAAATATCAACTCTTAGGCATGACCCCTGCCCAATAGAAATTAAAAACAACCCGGTCTGTACAATCACTATATTTACAAATGGCAGCAGTAAAGTTTGCTGAGCTTCTCCCAAATAACGACTCAAGAAACTTATGGTTTCATGTAGAGTATCACCAAGCAAAAGTCCATGTTGGGGACTGAAAGTCATGACAGAGCCCTGAGGCAGACAACAACATTCCTGATGGCAGTAGCACTACTATGGTTTGATCTCCAAGACAATTGCCTATGAGGACTCGTGTCCTACATCTCAGTCCCAGTCTGCAGCTGAGCCACTGATTTATTCAACAGATCAAGCTGTGTAAGCTTCTAGAAAGCCGATTCTTGTTGATGAAATCAGAGTGTATTGCAGATAGATTCTTTGAAGGAAGATGGAAGAGAAAGGGCTCTGAAAGACTTGAAGGCTGACAAAATCCTCCATAAAGCACTGCTGCATAGGCCACTGGTAAGTTCCTTCTTTGCAATGATCTTTAAAGGCAGTTAAATAGATACAAATGAAACTGTGTAGGCTATGATAGGGCTTGCAAACTTACAGAATGGTTAGAAATTTCAGTAAGGGTTTTTAAAAACCCAAAGACAACTTGAAGTAGATATTTATTTCAAGTAGTTGATTTATGGTTACACAGTGCACTCAGATAAGTCGTAAGTGAAGGCATCTAGTTTTCAGTTGGTTCAGGATCAGAGTAAACTGATATGGTTTGATATGGACCACCAGAAATTCAGTGGGTGAAATGGTACTTCCCATCTTTCGCTTCAAGCCCCTCGAGAGAGACAGTTCCATTCAGAAATGTCACGATCACCCTTGTCAGATTCACCAAAGCAAATGGGCATGCTTAGAAATACACTGTGAACTCCTTCTGCAAAACAAAAGTCAAGCCTAAGTATCCTGCTCATCCTAAATTCAGATGTTGAAACTGAAAATATCTGGCTATTGTGTAGATCATATGACCAGAGTTGTATTTTGTGTTTGGATAAGGCTGAGCTATTGTTAGTAGGTTTCTATTGGTCTCATTCCAAATTCTCCTTTAAAAGTAAATGTTACCAGCAATAATGGTAACTGAATACATTTTTACTCATAATGAGATATCTCTATTTCATATTTCTGTCTGAATTGAAAAGGGCTCAAAACTGGAGTGTGGATCCTTTCAGTGGACTTTTTCCTGTTTCTAGTTTTTGTGCTAATATAAAAAAAATTATGCTTTCTGTGACCTCTGGGTGACTGCTGGTGTTGATATAACCTCTGACTTCCTAACTCTGACCATTCACATCTATCAGTCCAAATGTCTGATAGTTTTAGGTAGTATTGTGATGGTGACTTCTGACCTTTACTATGGAATAGTGCATACTGATAAATTTCACTGTGCAGCCAAAGATCTGGGCTGTAACTCTTTTTTTCTAATGGAGTCACTTCTAAAAACCATTGAAAAATACCAAGCCAGTTAAAATCAATGGAATCTCCTTAGGCCAGCATTGTTAAAGAACATCTGGGTACATGATATACATGATGTGATGCTACAATATTACCTGTGATGTCACAGTTAGAATATTTTAAAAATAAAGAAAATGCACACAAATGTAGCCTAACTGAAAAGTCTGTCTTGCTCAACATGGTGTTTCCAACGAAGGTGGACTAGAGGCTATCCAAGTAATCATATGAAACCAGAGGACAGCAATGGCAAAATACTTTGCTTTTGAGTAGCACAATGTTAAAATGCACCCTGATTATGAACGTTAATTGAATGATTCAGTTGAACTCTAATCCAGGATAACACCTTTTAAGAACTTTTAAGGAGACATATTGTAGTGCCATTTCACACCCTCCCCTCTCCAGACTGTCTTCAAGTTCTAATAAATCATCAACCTTTGAAATTCATTCATTCCATTCCAGAAAAGATAATGAAGTAGCTCCCCAACAAATTAAACTTGTTTGCTGGGCTGTAATTTAGCAGATATTGTAGACCTGGTTCACTTGCTATGCTTCTGTTTGTGTGACACTGTGTTGTTTATGAATCAATTTTCACAAATTTATGGTGTACAATCCTCAGAAAAATAAGGCCAGTTCCCTACGGAAGAGACCTGATGCCACCACCACACTCAACTCTAGAGTCATACCTGGAAGCACACAAAGGCTTTTCTGTCCCTCTGCTGGTCTCTGTGCCTTGTCACTGCTCTTCAGTGAAAGAGCTTTCATACAAATTCCTTGCCAAACCCAGCCTATTTACTTTTCTAAACAGTTTATTTGTTATTAAATATTTTATTAGTCTCCTCTTTTAAAGGGTTTTCAGTGGGTGATAGGAAGAAGCTGAAAGTTAAATTTTGCCGGGTTTACCTGAGTACACTGAGCTAATATTTTGCCTATACCTCCCCCACAGAGATAGATTTGGTCTTAAAGAAGGTAGGAAGGTTTCCTGAGGAGAGTTAATTCTGATGGAATTAATAATCATGGAAGGGAACAGAGTTTCATAGTGGTTTCTCTACTAATTCAGCGGTGCTTGATTGCAACAACAGCTTTGCCTTTGTTCAATGCTGTAAGACAGCATTCCTCAAACTGGGATATGTAGACTTCTGGGGGAGCCATAGCAGTATTCCAGAGGGTCCATGAGTCACGTTGAAACATTTCACCAGAATGGGGGACAACCATCTCAGCAGAATGGATGGAAGACCTACTCACATTTACAGCACTGCCCAATGCCACAGACAGTAGGGATATATCCAGTCCAAAAATATACTAGAAAAAACTCCTTATTGGTATTGTTTGGGTATATTCTGGATCTGGATGCACATTAAAGAATTCCAGTCAACAGTGGTATCCTAATTCCAAATATTCCCTGAAATACTAGGAATATCTAAGGTTGGTGTTTTAAAGCACCAAACTTGGTGTGCGTGTGTTTGCTTATTGCAGATTTCCCAAAAAACTGGAGGGAGCGGGGAAGGAAGTAGGTCTCATGGTCAAATGGGATCTCAGTTAGGAAGATCCTGTCAGGGATCCTGAGATTCTCTTATTTGACATTGGTTCTGTTGGGTTTGTGTTGCCATGTTGGGTTTGTGTTGCCACATTTGCCCTGGGTTTTGCTTGGTTTCTGTGGTTTGACATTGGTTCTGTTGGGCTGGGCTCACTTCCCTTGCTTTGGTTGGTTTGGTTTGGATTCACCGGTTTGACATTGGATGTGGTGTGCTTGCCACATTAGTCTGTGGTTCTGCTGGGATTCTCTGGTTTGATGTTGGCTATGTTGGGCTTGTTGGTTCTGTTTCCATTGGGAGGCTTTTGGCCAGTGATTGCTCGCCCTTGTATGTTTGGCTATTCTTTGCCCTGGAGAAAACATGGAATAATTATGCCCTCCATGAAATCGGGACCCAAAAAATACTAATTTTTTTTCTGGTGCACATCCCTAGTAGACCATTGCAGGAATTAGGTGGGAATATCCTCAGATGACATCTGAGACAGCAGATATGGGTTCTAAGCTTTCATGGACTTTCTGGGTCTTACAAGAGGAAAGAGGGCTCCATGGGGTGTGTGGAACTTGCCATGCACACTTCACAGATGGCTGGGAGGTAGCCCAGGACGACGTTCACTTTCCATGTAGCAGGTAGCAGCAGAGATGGGGGGGGGGATAACTGGTGCAGTTAAACACCGTTCCGTTCCAGTTTCTGAGACAAAGGCAAAGCATCAGTCAGGAGAGCAGTGGTTGCAAACAAGAGAAAAGGAAGAAAATGAGATCTGCAAAAACTTTTAAATCAAAATGGGGATTCTCAGGTTGCTAAAGTTTAAGAACCACTGCTGTAAGGCATCTTCTAATTCCCACAGTTGATTGTAGTTATAGGATTCGGACCAAGCTGTGAAAACAGGAACCAGGATGATCAAAATTCTACATAATCCATGCCAAGAGTGAGATGTGAGGTTGACGTGAAGATCAGAAGCTGTAAAATTTATTCAGTGCACAGAGGCAGAAGAGTAGTTGGAAATAAGCCAAGATTTATAGCCAAAGAGTCAATTTAGAGACAGCTGTGGATTAAAGAATGGGGACAGTGCCAGAAGAGGGAGAAACAGGCAAGAACGTTTGAAGGCAAAGATCAGGTATGACTCGATACAAAGAGACTGGACGAAACATGATGTTAGCAGGCTTTCGGATCCAAGCAAGGTAACAAGGCACAAAATTGCAAGCTGGTTTGGAAGTATTAATGCCGAGCAGGGATCAACAGTGGTCAATTTACTGCCTCAGGGGTGGACCATAAGAAGCAGCAGCATGAAGATGAACTGGTGTACCTTGGAATGAGGTTTCTGGTTCAGCACTTGAAGTTTCTGGCTGTAATGCTGCTTTTGAATTAACTTATGGCCATGCAACACCTCAGGCTGTGAAACTACATTGGCACCAGTAGTCGTTGTGCTCCATCCCAAACATACATTTGCCAGAATAGCTGTTCATATGATGCTCATCGTTCCCTCGCACTTCTAGTTGGGATTTTCCATTTTCACTAAAGAAAATAGGTCAAGTTATTATGAGTAACTACAAACATTACTGTTTAAAATAGTCAATAGTCAAGTCAAGTTTAACTATATTACTATATAATTTTTTTTTAATCCACTGCTAATGATTCTAGAAAGAATTTTGCTGGCAAATGTAAAAAATATAAACAAGCCCTTACTTTACAAACTCAGCAAGAAGGTCTTGGATGTAAAGCTATCTGCACTTCAGCCTGTGTATATGAAAGCACATTTCTTTCTGAAATTTCCACATTAAATACAGAAGAAAATAAAGAATTAAACCTATATGTTGCTGAAATCAAAGTTCCATTTAATAAACATTTTGTACTTAAAATTAAAACCACTAGAAGTAAACTAGTATTTAATTAGATGACTGAATCAACAGTGCTAAAATAATGTTTCCTTGTACATATGCATTAACTATGTCCTAAATGTGCTATTTGGACAACATGCCAAATTGTCATTTGGAACGGTAGTTACTTGACAGCTGCATTTTTGACAAGGCATTCAAAGAAACACAAACAAACCCCCAAATCTCTTGTGTTTATTGGATCTGTCTTTGAGATTTCACCTGCAGGGCAAATCTGACACTAATGTACATTACAGCCTCCTAGCTGTAGTGTAACGAGGGCTCACTTGCATGAGTGGAAACCTTTGGGGAGAGCCAAAACTGTGAAAAATATCCATTCAGTTTTATGCTTTTTGACATGCATTGCATAGACATGATGAAATGAAGGATGGCATTTTAAATCAACCATTGAGACTCCTTTCAAGCAAGCTTGTCTGCATTCTTGGCGCTCTCACTGTTATTCTTACAAGATTTACAGAACCAAAGCAATGTGAGCTACCGTTCAAGAATGATGCATAGGATTGCAGTTGATATTTTAATACATGATCCAGGTAATTCTGATACATGATGGATATGTATAATGCTCTATCAAACATAAATAATTAAATGCAAATATTTAACTGCACATAAACATCTGAAAGATTATTTTTAGCTTCTCTGCCAGATCATGCATGTGTAAAAGTTCTGGAAGATCTAATATTCAGCATTTAGTTCTGAGAGTTATGCTGTAATGCTCAGCAGATAAAATCCACTGTAGCCTTGCCATGGGACTGCCCCTATGGCAAATTTTTCTACATCCTGGCTATATCACACATTATAACTCACTATGTAAGGTCCCTGTGAACAAAAAACCATTGCTATAGATCATGTGATGGTTCAGGCTCACAATGAGATCTGTTTGGAAAGCGCTGGAAGTTAACACCTGCAGCGCAAAAGAGGAGAAAGGGATTTCTTTATCTGTCCTGAAAATTCAGTCGAGAATAGGCATTAACAGGCAATGTTTTAATTATTTTGCTTGTAAATTCAACTTTGAAGTGCTCCCATTTCTACTTGAAAATAGATGTTATTGCCATAAGCCTGGAACAATAACATTCAGTAGTTTCTCCACTGTGACCTTAACTTCCCTGGCTTTGCTTGGCTCTTTTTTCTGTAGAAAGAAGTTCCAGTTCTTGATTTGTCCTGTGTCCTTTCTGGAAGGGGGCCTCAGGCTGCAAAGGAAAATTACCCTAGCCACACTAAGAAGTTCAGTTCTCTTTCCAAAGTTTAAATGTTTCCTTTGCCTGAGTTCTTCCTGTTTTGTTCCCCTAGATTATCTTCCTAATGCAATATCATGAATTCAAGCAGATCATCAGGGATAGCTCTTCCTTTAGCTAAAGTACACTAGGGTAGAACCTCCAACCAGCAGAGAGCTCTGTGTTCTAGCATGACTGTGAACCTGTGATGAGACAAAATTAGGGCTGTCAATTCGGTTCGGTCCGAACTGAAAATCAACCGAATTTCCCCTGATTCGGTGATTTTCAGTTCGGACGGATCCGAACTCAACTCTGGCGGGCAAGGGGGGGGCCGAATTCAGCGAGTTCGGGAGTTCGCGAATAAATTCGGCCAATTCGGCCCCCCCTTCAGGGCAGCCCGCTGAAAGGCGTGGGCTGCCCTTTAAACTGATCTGCGCCTCCCAGCTGGGAGGCTCAGATCAGTTTAAAGGGCAGCCCGCCTCCCTTCAGCGGGCTCCGCTGAAGGGGGGCGGGCTGCCCTTTAAACTCATCTGCGCCTCCCGCCCGGGAGGCACAGATGAGTTTAAAGGACAGCCCGCCCCCCTGCAGGGAAGCCCGCTGAAGGGGGGCGGGCTGTCATTTAAACTCATCTGTGCCTCCCGGGCGGGAGGCACAGATGAGTTTAAATGACAGCCCGCCCCCCTGCAGGGAAGCTCGCTGAAGGGGGGCGGGCTGTCTTTTAAACTCATCTGTGTCTCCCGCCCGGGAGGCACAGATGAGTTTAAAGGACAGCCCGCCCCCCTGCAGGGAAGCCCGCTGAAGGGGGGCGGGCTGTCCTTTAAACTCATCTGTGCCTCCCGGCCGGGAGGCACAGATGAGTTTAAACGACAGCCCGCCCCCCTTCAGGGAAGCCCGCTGAAGGGGGGCGGGCTGCCCTTTAAACTCATCTGCGCCTGGCGCAGATGAGTTTAAAGGGCAGCCGCGCCTCTCCAGCGGGCTCCGCTGGAGAGGCGCGGCTGTCATTTAAAGTCATCTGCGCCTCCCGCCCGGGAGGCGCAGATGAGTTTAAAGGGCAGCCGCGCCTCTTCAGCGGAGCCCGCTGGAGAGGCGCGGCTGCCCTTTAAACTCATCTGCGCCTCCTGGGCGGGAGGCGCAGATGACTTTAAAGGGCAGCCGCGCCAGGGCAGCCGCGCCTCTCCAGCGGGCTCCGCTGAAGAGGCGCGGCTGCCCTTTAAAGTCATCTGCGCCTCCCGCCCAGCAAGTAGTAATCTGTCCATGACAAAGGGACTGTCTTCAATCCTCTCACATTCAGATCACCTTCTACCTGCCCAGAGCAAAACACCAGATCAGAAGAGTGACCTGCACAGTGTGTGGGGCCTGTTATTACCTGAGACAGGCTGTGAGGGAGACCATGAAATCCTGAGCCACTCCCAACAAGGCAGCCTCAACACAGATGTTAAAGTCCCCCCAAGACAAGTTCAGAATGGCATGGATGTTTAAGTCCCCCAAGTCTACCTCCAAAAGCTCAGGCAAGGAGACACAGTTGGGCAGCAGTGTGGCCAGTATTCCGACAGTGTAGCCAGTATACCTGTCTCACACTCCCACTACTAGATACATACTCTCAGATATAGCAGAATCCCAGACAGGGCATCAAGCCAGGGGGATAGAATCCTGATAGACCACAGTGACACCATCTCCCCACCCACCAGAATTATGTTGATGCATCACTGGGTAACCTGAGGGACATAGCTGGGAAAGGTTAACACCTCCCCCCTCCCCCAACCAGGTCTCAGTTATACATGCCAGGTCAGCCATTTGATCCAGAATTAATTCATGGAATGCTGCCACTTTACCTGTAACTGACTGGCATTTAAAAGCAAGATATTAAAGTTCAGCGGGATGTTGATATGGTCACCAGCATCATCCATGTGATAAGCAACACTTTGTTGCACTGTGGTGGTTAATATTGGTTGACATTTGAGCCTTCTGACAGTATTTTGTTCACTTGTACTTTACGACAACCTTCTCACATTCTGTGAGCAACTGAAAATGGCCTATTTTCACAGATGTAACTTTCCTTTGTGCAGTTTTAGTTTTACGGCCATATCTCTAACAATTCTGACACCTTCAGAACACTCAGATCATGTGAAAGCTCAAGAATATAACATATTGAGCTTTTTAGTCTTGCTTGACTCGTGACCCAAATTCTTCCTTAAAGCATTCATTAAATGTGTCCCTTTTTTTAAAAAAAAAAAGTGTGAATGCCTAACCTCCAGCCCTTGCAATCTCTTTCACAATGAAAAGAATGGTTTTCTTTAAAATAATCACTTCCTTGCAATTGGTGTGATCTGTGGTTTGAAATTATGTGGCCTGCTGGTTGTTTAGCATCTCTCACACCTAAGGGCAGCTCTCATTTGTTCCATGTACTTTGCTGTTTGTTACCAATAATTCTCATCTTTCAAGGGTCATGACTCACATCACAGTGGGCAGGAGGAAGCTCAGTTCAAAATATCCACAAAACAGAGCACTTGAAAACAGAACTGACCCTTGCTCTGGGACACTGGCTTATTCGTAGCTCACAAGATAGACCCAGCTTGCCCTTTCTTTCTTCTCTTCATCATCAACCCAAGACTTCCCAGTTGAGCATGAGTTTTACTTTGACAAAAGTTTGCGGGATGCACTTGAGCTGCCTCCAGTAGAGCTTCCAGGTCAGGATAGTGACACTCGCTTTCAAATTCCAATCCTGACTTGAATGCCCTGCTAGGCATCACTCTGTCAAGTACCTTATCTTAGAATTTCTGTCGCTGATCTCTGTCCTTCAGAGGCTCAAATTAGATGTAACAAGCAGTTGTGTATCTCTTCCCTTGGATTTTTCTCATCCAAAAGAAGCCTTGGAAGACTATATGTTTTTGGTGCTGTATTAAGCAGGGTCACCCCCTTCTAAATCCATTGAACTCAATGAAGTTAGAAGGGGGTAACTCCGATTGCACTGTAAGTGGATGAATGGCAGGGCTAGGCATTGCTTAACCCATTCACCTCTAGTCGTTTTCCCATTCAAATCCTTGAGCCGTTTTCCCCACATCCAAGATATCATTTAAGAAGATGATCCAAGAAAAAGTGATGAGCCTGTGAATGCAAGATTTGAGTCCAATAAAAAGCTCCCTTTCATCAGATCCAAGTTATGAGCATGTGATGTGACTATCTCATTGCTTAAACTCACCATTTCCCATAACTGCCTTTTTGAAGTCAAGAGAAAATAAGAAACAACAATCTGTCACATCAACTTTGAGCTGCAGTCAGTGCAGGGATCTCACAATATGATACAGTGATGAGGACACCATCAGCTCATGGTGAAAATCAGGCTCCCTCCTCATCATTGTCTTTCCTCTTGAAACAGTTTATGTCCTGTAATTACCAGGAGCCACCATAATCTTAGGCAAGACTTTCCACTGCAGAGATAAAAACAGCCTAGCCTCCCTACGCCTTTAATAATAGTTTCATCTGCAGGAATCAGCAAGTGAAGTTGGCATGAAAACAAACATTATTTCCTGATAACAAGGGTTGCCAACCGCCAGGTACTAGCTGGAGAGCTCCTGCTATCAGTTCAGTTCAGTTCACTCCTGCTATTGCAACTGATCTCCAGCCAATAGAGTTAAGTTTACCTGGAGAAAATGGCCACTTTGGCAATTGGACTCTATGGCATTGAAGTCCCTCCCCTCCCCAAACCCTGCCCTCCTCAGGCTCTGCCCCAAAAACCTCTCACCGATGGCGAAGAGGGACCTGGCAACCCTGCTTCAAAAGTTGACATTATCTATTCATCATATCAACCAATTGGAGGGTTTATAATGGGTTGAGATTTAGCACAGGAGATCTGAGGAAATTATTATTTTTGTTTTTATTCCAATTTATCACATGCTCTTTAATGGCTTGATTGTGATATGCTTGTGATATGTGAATACGTTCCTAGGTAATGAGTGAAATATTGACTTCAGAGAGCTGTTTGCTGCTAAGGAAATGTCACTGAATCGATACTAAGATTACCAGAGTGGAATATGGCATTGGGATTGGGTTTCCAGTGTAGAGATCTCCTGGAATTGCAACTGATCTCCAGACAACAAAGATAAGTTGCCCTGGAGAAAATGGCTGCTTTGGCAGGTTGACTCTATGGCATTATACCCTGCTGAGCTCCCCGCCCACTGCAGGCTGTAGCCCCAAAGCTCCATGAATTCCCCAACCTGGAATTGACAGCTGTACATTGGGAATGTGCCTTAACTGCTTAAAAATTGACATGGAACAAGGACTGCTTTTTATAATGCATATTACAAATATTTTTCCACATTAAAGAATGGGTTTTTTTTTCAACAGATAAATAAAAATTAAAGTAGTATATTTTACTAGAGTGTGGAGCTTTGTTTCTCAAGATAATTTCCAGGTTAGTTTGACTGAAAAGTACAAAACTTTCCAAAGAAAATATTTTCACTAACAGTTCTTTAGTAGTTTGCAAAAATGTCCAGGGTTATATTTCCTTCAGATATACTGACTGTGTTCCAGCTACAAGAATTAGCAGCTTTTTTTTTTTTTGCTTATACTGAACATTTTCTAGAAAATTAGGCATGTTGGAATGTATAATACCTGTAATGTAGATTAATTCATGAAAGTGTCGGAACATTGTGACTTAAGTATGATAAACATATGTATCCTCCAAGCAGTTAATCCTTGACATCAATGGACTTGAAGGGTGTGATTGTTAAGGATTGCACAGTGAGGTTCTGACTGAAGAAAGGTGGTTGAGTTGAGCTAAGCATTATTGAGGCAGTTTGCAGTTGTCGTCCCCCCCACCCATCATGCCTAGCATATTATGTTTTAAAACATTTCCCTATAGAGCAAACTTGAAACAGGATCATTACAGAGGGGGTCTTTAACCTTTAATAAGCTCTTTCCACAGCTAAGATGGACCCCAGAACCTTAATACACTGTGTCTCTTTTACATCCAAATGCAAGCCTCCTTCAGCTCAACATCATTCCTGTATAACTTATCATTCCTGTCCACACTTTTCTAGGAACTCCCTGCCCTCAACCCTGCTTCAAGATGCAGCTAAAGAGCTTTAATACTCACTCTATACTTCTCTGTTTCTGTTGTGTTTCCTTTGACAATACCCTTTTCTGAGCCTAACAGAAAGCAGTATCAGGTATAGCAAACAAATAAATACTTTCTGTCTTTGTCTAGCATCTGAAGGCCAATATCAATGGGCCTTGCAGGCCAACCACACTTCAGATCAGACTCTGAAGAAGATTTAACCTCTAGAAAGGTTTGCATGGAAGAAGCCCTGTGAGTCGCTCTTTTGGCATAGACAGCGTAGTGTTTGACCCCTTCTGGCAGTCAAATCCCCTGCTTGAAGCCTACTTGTATATTAAAGCCTAGTACTGACAGTTTCATGAGATTTCCACAATGATAGCACTGATTTCCATAGCAGAACAGCAAGTGTGGTAGAATACATGGTGTCCCATATTCTGTCCTGACATCTCCAATTAAAAGAATTGCAGGTAGAGCGACTGAGAAAAACTTTCCTCTGCCTGAAAACTTAAACAGCTACTGCTGATAAGAATAGACAACTTTGAGCTAAATAAACCAGTGATCTGACTCAGTGTCAGGCAGCTTGATAAAGGAACATCTTAGAAGCAATATTCAATTGTGTAAAGTTCAATCTGAAGGCAATTTGTATGCAATTTGTATATGAACGGCTAGTCTTCATTGGATGAGAAAGGCAAGAGCAACACTGCCTAAAGCATAACAGAAAGTTAGAATTTTTAAGATATATTACAAGAAATAATTACAGGAAAAGAAAAAACCATACCAGAAATCTCTGCAAAGTAGCCTGATCCAAACAGAAAAATGCAATAGTAGAAGCCCACTTTGGAAAACTGTTGTAGAAGGAATGAGACATATTAATCCAATGGCAGATGTTTTCTTAATAAAAGGGGTATTTAAGAATAATTTTGTAACTAAAAATATATCTAGGATGAGCACAGATTATCTAACTACCCAGAACAGAGTGAAATATTTTCTTATTTCAGAATCACAGGTAAAAACTATATTAGAACTTAAGATCCTAAATAATTCCAAAATCTGATGGCTACCCACCAGAATTTTTTTAAGGACATGCTAACATGGAACATCCAACTTTTTAAAAAGCTCATAATATTATCCTAAGTAATATTTTCCCAAAACACTGGAAACAGAATATAATTGTCCTAGTTTTCAAGAAAGTGACTATAATGGATCTAACCAGATACACGTTGGTGATTCTTATATACATTTCAGGGCAGAAGTGACATTTGTGTGAAAGGCAGAAACAGGATAGCAAGCCTTTTTTTGTAAAAAAAAAATGTTGCTATTCAGCTATCTATAGTAGAAGGCTGCATAATGGGTATTTCAAAAACTGTTATCGTCTCATGAGATATGATATTTTTCTGGAGCTGTGGAAATGCTCTTGCTATCCTCTGCCTAAATTTACACCACTGGAAAACAGTAGATTGTTCTAACCCCTCAGGACGTAACTGTCAGAATCGAAGATCTTTTAACAGTAGAGCAACCAGCACTAGCATATAGTGAACAGTATTGATGGTCAACACATGAAAAGTGTTCCACCTTAAATGCCTACGACGTTTGGGAATCATTTGACTTACCTGTTTACAGAGTGCCAACTAAAAGTGAGAGCTTACCAGTCTTACAATATTGAGTGCTCATGTGGCCCAATCATACCCCACGTGGTACCTTTATTTGCTGCTTGTTCTCTTCCCAATGCTTTTTCCTTGTGTGTCATGTGTAGATTATTGTAGGCAGTTGTTTTGAGTAGTAAACCACCTCGAATGCAGTGTCAAACACAGTTGAATAAGATAATTTTTGAATAACCGTCTGAGCTATAGATCATAATCCCCCTTTTTAGTACTGTATTCCGTATTTTATTTCTAACATCCTGTTAAGTAGTACATTTTGCCATCCTGAACCTCCTGGGAATCAAATTCTTTGGATCCTGACATTAATCGGCAGGTTAAAATCTGAAATGGCTCAGGAGTAGTGAGTTAAACAAGTACTGTTCTGTGTATGCTGCCACCTAACAACAGCATATTAAGGAGAGATTCCCATCTCTCCCAAATTTATATCGATGTTGGGGGAGGGGGGCAACACACAGATAGCAACATACACAGAGATTCATAGACCATGTATTGAAGACTCCTTCCCCCCAGTAGTATCCAATAACAGAAATCATGTATGCAGTTTTGAGTGTTCGATATAGAGATGCAGGCCTGGGAACCATACACACACGGGAACCATATACACACCATACATTGTGCACTGCTGTTGATCCAGCATGGGGTGAATGCACAGACCAGCCCTCCCTTTGTTTTACTAGGGACATAGAATGCTGACCTTGCTAAAAAACATTCTGCCATTCATTCACTATCTAAGAAAATGAATAAAAATGAACTTTTGGAAAGGTACAATATTTTTATTTCATTGTTTTCAATCACCCAATTTATAGCACAACAGTTTATGCAGAATATAACCAGGTTTTGCTCCAGCCAATGAGGCCACACACAGGTAAGGTATGTCTGTGGCATTCTTATAGTCCTTGAAGTCCTATTAATGATTTAAAGGGAACGGTAGAAGTACAGGAAGGTGGTCATTTCCTTTAAACCAGTAGCAAGTATAACATGCAGATGCTTAATGGAGCAACTACCGGTATGTGAGACCTTAAATACCAGGGAACTGATGTTAGGTTTGTAACCAAGAACCCACTATAAATCTGAATTTTATCCAATAAAATACAATGAACCCTATCAGGAAATTAATATTTTAAGGAACTGCTGAGTTTACTATACAAAGGATATAACTGACACCCCGTAAAAAAATAAACATTCACGTGCGGCACTGAAATTATCTAACACAGAAGCATTTTTCTTTTACATATGTGGTTACACATGAATGTTTCAAACCCAAGAACCCAAATTTAGTTTTGCCAATATATGAAAGCATTTTTGAGGCTCTGGCAGCTGAAAAACTATATAATTTAAAATAATTTTAATCACCCAATTAGTGCTTTATGTTTCATTATCAGAAAGGGCTACAAGGTTGTATGAATACCAAGAATTCCAACTACCATATGTTATATGAAATAAGACGTACATAGTCCTTGGAGAAAATTTCAGCTCTCCTAAATGTCAATAGCAAACTCCTGAATAGTTTGATGTTCAAAATGTTACTCTCAAGTTTCACAATGTAAGCATTTTTATTAAGTCTACTGGATTCTTTTCTTAAATAAATGTTCATGTAAATAGAAAAGCCTCTTTTCTGTTTGTTGCATGTACAAGTAGCCCACTGAAAACCAAATTCTGTGGATTAATTTTAGCAGCCATGGAAAAAACAAAAATCTGCAGCAATCTCTGCAGTATCTATTGCTTGGCAAGTGAGCCTGATTATCTTCATGTAAAGCCAGGTAGAACACACTGGCCCTGTCTCAAGCTCCAGTGTTCCCAGTTCAAGTAAGCATGCCCATTAACCACAACATCCATTTAAAAGGTTGCCAGGTACCTGCTGGGAGTGGGAGATCTCCTGCCCCCAGCTCCCATGCTACAGCTGATGGAGGAAAAATAAACAATCTCTGACAGGTGATGGCATTACATAACTTGCAGAGAAAACCCAGAAGTGACCATACCTCTCTAGGAACCACTGGAAACTCTATGGTAGAATTCCTGGCAATTCCTAGAAAGGCATTGCATCACTTCTGGGTTTCCCCTGGAAGGGAAATAATGCTATCTTACCCATGTTCCCTCCCCCTTGACTCCTGCTGGTTGCCAGCTGCTATCTGGTAACCCTATCCATGGAAGAAAATGGCTGACACAGGATGAGCAATAAAATAATCATTGCCTAGCCCAAAGGAAGGGTACCAATAGTATTTGTGGCTGCTGCTGCAGCTGTACTTCTTAAATTGTGATGGACGGACTCAGATGAAAAATGCAAAGCTAATGCAATCAGTAGTCAGGGTGAGGCTGTAAAATCTTACCCTTAATGGTCAAAGAACATTGCATATGCTTTGGATATACTCGAAACTGATTTTTCAGACAACAGGTTACACTTCAACCAACGTTCTTATTTATTGGAAATTAGGAAGTCATGAAAACCATCGCAGTGTAAAGGCTGAGCTCTGAACCAGAAGTCCCTGATTCAAAATCAGCTTTGGTTCTGAAGCTAGAAGGTGGCCTAAGGCAAGCCACTATCTCACCACTGACCATCTGTAATATGAAGATAATAATATTGACTTACTTTACTGGGTTATTTCTAGGATTAAGAAGTCCTTTGAATACCCTAAAGTGCTGTATAAATACTAAGTGTTTTGATAGGGATGGTATTTATGGTTTCAGCTCCAAATAGTTAAAAGAATGTTCACAGTGAACAAGAAAATTAAGAGAAATGTGAGTACTTAAGAGAGGGTAGTACTAATGTTGGTGCAATTTCTATGGCCTCAGATAAATTTATGGCTCAGTTTGGTGTCGAACATGGTCAAGAACAAGAAGAGTTTATTTTCTGTATTGACTCTGCCAGTCTCAGCATGGTGGCCTCCCAGAAAGTTTTTTTTAAAAAAACCATGTTTTTGTACTGCAGCTCATCTCCTGCCTTGATACTACTATGTACTTACTTGCACGTTATTCCAAAAATTCCATTGTACTTGCTGAAGAATATCTACAGTATAGAGTTTTCATATGACCAGAAGTGAAATAATTCTTCAGGAACTTTGTAAGTGAATATATATATAAGAATGTAGAGGACAAAGATTTTTTTTCATAATCCATACAAGCTACTTGTGCACAAAGTATACAATTATTAATTTATCTCATTGTTTTAACCAGGCACAATTCTATTGTCACATGTAATTCTCCAGGAGGTTTCACATGTTTATCTAGCTACTATTTTAATCTTTTGTGAAGTGCTCCTACTATTGCTATATTCACAATTATATTTTTAAAACAATTTTTTAAAGATCAGACATATGGAAAATATTAAGTTAACCATATAGGGTATAATCAAGGACCTTGCAATATCCTCTCCACAAAGGGGGGCCAGGTCTCCTACCATAGCATTCTCTCCCTGTTCACTGCTCAACAAACTGGTGGGAGGAAATGGGGGGCACTGCACCATTGCACTGATGCATGACATCACTTCCAGCATGAAACTGGAAGGGATGTCATTGTGTTGAGGCAATGCTCTAGGATTCACCCCAAAACATCATACCAACACAATGCTATCTCTTCCAGTTTCACACTAGAAGTAATGTCACACAATGGCATGACACTGCAGGGCTTATATACAGTTCTGTATATGTGTTGGTAATACAGTTGCCAACCTCTAGGTGGTGGCTGGAGATTTCCCACTATTACAACTGATCTCCAGGTGACTGAGATCAGTTCACCTGGAGTAAATGTCTGCTTTGGAATTTGGACTCCATGGCATTGAACTCCCTCCCCAAACTCCAACCTCCTCAGGTTCTGCCCTAAAATCTTCAGGTATATCCCAACCCAGAGCTGGCAACTGTAGCTGTTAAAGAGAAATTCTGGATAGCTACTCAACACCAGGGGAGAAAAAAGGAAATCAACAGTTCTCAAGGTTTGAAGAGTTAACTGATCAAACAGGAGGGAGGGAAAATATAACAATTGTATTCTCCCTCTAGTGCAGTTAGAAAGCAGTCAACCAAAAGCAATCAATTCCAGTCCTTCTACAAGATATAAGTAGACCTAGTCAAGACAGCCCTGACCTGGATGGCCCAGGCTAGCCTGATCTTAGAAAGCGTTGCAGCTCTACAGGCGAGTAAGCACAGAAGACTCAGCACGTAGTACAAAAGTGCTCTTTTATTCACAGTGACAGAATGCTCCGCTTGGTCATTAACTCTCCACAACCCACAACCCAATACATATATAACACACCTATATACATATCTGGCATAGTCTCTCAGCCAATCACTTGTTGGCTGCCTTGTCTCCAGGACTATCTAGCTCAGTCCAGTACAAGCCAGTTTTTCTGCTCAGTCATTGAGCTGTCATGTGACACCACCAATCACCTGGCTGTCACATAGATCTTTTACATCTGCTTGCCATCTGCTTGCCATGTGCAGTCTCATATTCCAACACTCCTCCTAGACTGACATTGCAAGCCCCAATTTGCTTCTAAATAGTTCAAACTTTTCAGTAGACAAACATTTGGTGAAAACGTCAGCAATATTTACATTTGAAGCACAATGTTTCAGAACCATTAAACCATTGTTTACCGCTTCCCTAACATTCTGGTATCTTATTGTGATGTGTTTACTTCTTGTTCTTATACCTTGATATCCAGCCAATTGCTTTGCTGCAGTATTATCACAGTAAACACTTACAGGCATTTCACATTCAAGATTTAGGTCTTTAGCCAGTTGACACAGCCATTCCAGCTGAATCTCACTGTCGCTTAATGCAGAATATTCTGCCTCACATGTGCTGGTAGCTACATGAGTCTGTTTTAAAGACTTCCACATAACCAGTGCCCCATGTAGAAATAACACGTACCCAGTGGTAGACTTTCCTTCTTCTCTTTCCCCCCAACTGGAGTCACTATACACTGTGATTGTTTCCTCTGCATCAGCCTTTAAACACAACCTGGCTGAAGCTGAGCCTTTTAAGTATCGCAGCACCCTTTTTGCTGCATTCCAGTCTTTCATGTATGGACATGCACATTTCTGGCAAAGCAAATGTACTGCCATACAAATGTCTGGTCTTGTCCAACATGACAGATATAACAATGAACCCACCAACGATTGGTATTGATTTTTATCATGGAATACCTTATCATCCACCTCTTTCACATACCCTGTTGTCATGGGAGTCTCAGTGCTTTTGGCCTCTGTCATTTTAAATTTTTCTAGGAGCTGTTCAATCTTTTTCTCCTGGCACAATTCAAAATATCCTTCTGGGTTCCTGGTAATTTCTACCCCCAGATAATTTTGAATGTCACCAAGATGCTTCATTTTAAACAGTTTTCCAGTTGCCTCCTTAAACCAGTTTAGTTGTTCTTTTGTATGACACAACAAACAAAGATCATCAACATATAAAAATACAACACAGTCAGAGCCCTTTACACATTTGGTAAACATACAAGGATCAGCAACACCTTGCTTAAACCCAAGATTTGCCAATGCTTCACTAATGCATTGGGACCATGCACGTGCACTCTGCTTTAATCCATACAGAGCCTTATGCAATTTTAATACTCCTTGTTTACCCTTGCATTCAAACCCAGGGATCTGCTCCATATATATTTCTTCACTTATTGTTGCATTCAGATATGCAGTGGTGAAATCAAAATGGTGCACTAACATGTTATCTCTGACAGCTTTACACAATGCAGCTCTTATAGTATCAGCCTTCACAGTGGGAGCAAATAATTCATCAAAGTCTTGCCCTTCAACTTGGGAATAACCCTTAGCCACAAGCCTGGCCTTACGGAGTATCTTCCCTTCTGGACACTGTTTGACTTTGTAAAGCCATCTGCACCCTATGGCTTTTCTTTGAGCTGGCAGTTTTGTTACAGAGAATACCTTATTCTCTTTCAGGGAATCAAACTCAGTTTGCATGGCTTCTAGCCAGGCCTCTTTTTCCCTGCTTTCCAAAGCCATTACCTCCTGAAAGCTCTTTGGTTCTTTGACTTGTACATGATTTACATCAGTGGTCTCAAAACCATACCTCTCCGGGGGAATTCCTTTAGTGCTCCTGCTTGACACCCTAGGAATCTGTCTCCCCTCTTCAGCCCTTGGCGATGAAGCCCTTTGAGGAGACCCCTCCTGCTTCACCCCATCTGCATCCTGTGAGAGATCTGTCAATGGTAGCCCAATTTCTTTTGGCTCCTCCTGTCCATGAATTCTGGCCCAGTTATTACTCTCACAAAAATTCGCAGCTCTGCTGTAGCTGAGAGAATTATGTTCATCAGCAAACCTGTATGATTTCATGCCAGACTGATACCCAAGGAAGGTTAGTTTCTTAGCTCTCGCTCCTCCTTTCCTTCTCTTGGATATTGGCACATCAACCCAGGCTTTTGTACCAAACACTCTGAGGTAACCTAAGCTAGGATCCCTCTGGTACAAAACCCTATAAGGTATGTCTTGTATGGACCTGGTCCAGATCCTGTTGGAAACATAGGAGGCGGCCTTTATTGCTTCTGCCCAGTATGTCATTGGCAACCCTGCATCCTGCAACATGGAATACATTTTTGTTTGTAGCATTCCCCCATGTCGCTCAGCAACACCATTTTCTGCTGGCACCGCCACGTTGGCAACTCTGTGCCTCACACCTTGCACCTGTAACCATTTCTTAAACTCATTTGACATGAATTCTCCCCCAAAATCTGTTTGGAGAGAATCCAAGGTACATTTAAGTTGTTTCTGCACTCTTTTGGCCCAATACTTAAATGTTTCAAACACCTGTGACTTCTTTTTCAAAGGATACACCCAGGAGAATCTGGTGCAATCATCCACCAGAATCAACGCGTAATGGTTACCTGAGTGACTCTCCCTGTAGGGGCCTATTACATCTGCATGCACTACCTTTAATGCAGTGTCTGAGAGTCTCTCACTATGCTTAGCCACTGGGTAAGCCTTAGATT
This sequence comes from Euleptes europaea, assembly GCF_029931775.1. Classification (NCBI taxonomy): domain Eukaryota; kingdom Metazoa; phylum Chordata; class Lepidosauria; order Squamata; family Sphaerodactylidae; genus Euleptes; species Euleptes europaea. The sequence goes on from NC_079319.1 coordinate 35,425,270, forward strand.
TGGAACTTTTGCATACCTCACAATCCAGGTAGTTCCCACACTCTTTAACTTTTTCCTTCCCCAGTAAGGCTAGCGTTTTCTTTATGGTCTCATAATTTGCATGAGCCAACCTTCTATGTAGCAGATGTATGCAATTGTCATGGGGGCTCTTATTAGTTATCATCTTTGCCTCCACATGCCTATTTTCTACCACATACACATTATTACACATTTTCCCTGTAAGAAGCACTTTCCCACCTTTGGATATCTTACAAGCCTTGTCTGTAAATGTTACAGTATATCCAGCCCTGTCAAGGGCACTTACACTTAGCAAATTATTCTCTAGTTCAGGGACACATAGCACCTTTTTAAATGTATAGTTCAAAGCTGGGAACCACACACTCCCCTCACGTGTCACCTCAGAATTCCTTCCATCAGCGAGGCTTACGTGCGGCAAACTTGAGTCCCGTGTGTCTTTTAAAAGTTCCTGATGCCGGCAAATGGTCTGTGACGCACCAGAGTCTAAAATCCAGACACCGGCTGTGTCACTGTGCTCAGTCAGCACCAATGATGCCTTCTGACCGCTCACAAACTCACGTGACGACTGGTCCCTTCGGCTTTTCTTGCTTGCTTCTGGGCAGTCACGCTTTAAGTGATTTGTAGCCTTGCAGATGTAGCAACGTCTGACCCTCAGAGCCACGTGCTGCTGTAAATCACCCGGCTTTCTCTGCTCCGCATTCCTTTCTCCGCCGGCAAACCTCCGCGTCTCCTGGCTTGGCAGGTTTCCCTCCGGCTTGGCAGGCTTCTCAGGATTTCTTGCAAGCAATCTTTTTTCATGTTCCAAAATTCTTCCAATAACATACTGTAAAGTTAGTTTATCAATTTCAACCGACTCTAGAGCTGTAATTAGCATGTTATACTGCTCAGACAGAGAGCTCAGGAGTATATAAACTTTATCATCCTCCGGTAGAGTCTTCCCCCTCTGCTCCAGCATTTGGAAACATTCAGTCAGTTCATTTATATGGTTTCTCACAGGAACTGACGGCAAAAGAAAAGTTCTGTACAAACGCCTCGTTATGGCTATCAAAGAGCCAGCTGTTTTTTGGACGTAGACCTGAGATAATGAGTTCCAGGCTGCTTTCGCTTTCAATGCTCCCGTCACATGGACAAGCTGGTCGTCAGCCACGCTCAGCACTATGCTTGCCAGTGCCTTCTCATCTTTCACCACGTCCTGCGGCGTCTCAGGATCCGGTGGGTTGGAGACATAAATCCACAGTGCCTCTCTCTTAAGGTAGTGTTGCATTCGTAACGCCCACACATTGTAGTTGGTAGAAGTGAGCTTCTCCACAAGCAAGGACATTGCAGCTTGAGCCATAATTTCTCCCGCTCCCTGCTGCTCCTGCTCCGTGTCGCTCTCCTCCTCCGCCTCAGACGCACTGCTGCTGACAGACCTGCTGGGCACCTCCTCTGCTCCGTCTGACTCAACCTCAGACATCCACTCGCCTTCTGCTCACTACAGCCCTTGTTCCACAGATAGTACCTCTGCTCAGAACCTCCAGGATGTAGCGCAGTTGAGCTGTTCTGGGCCCATAACCCTGTTGGCGTATGTTAGAAAGCGTTGCAGCTCTACAGGCGAGTAAGCACAGAAGACTCAGCACGTAGTACAAAAGTGCTCTTTTATTCACAGTGACAGAATGCTCCGCTTGGTCATTAACTCTCCACAACCCACAACCCAATACATATATAACACACCTATATACATATCTGGCATAGTCTCTCAGCCAATCACTTGTTGGCTGCCTTGTCTCCAGGACTATCTAGCTCAGTCCAGTACAAGCCAGTTTTTCTGCTCAGTCATTGAGCTGTCATGTGACACCACCAATCACCTGGCTGTCACATAGATCTTTTACATCTGCTTGCCATCTGCTTGCCATGTGCAGTCTCATATTCCAACACTCAGAAGCTAAGCAGGGTCAGCCCTGGTTAGTATTTGGACGGGAGACCACCAAGGAATACCAGGGTTGCTGTGCAGAGGAAGGCACTGGCAAACCACCTCTGTAGTCTCTTGCCATGAAAACCCAAAAAAAGGGGTCGCCATAAGTCGGGTGCGACTTGAAGGCACTTTACACACACACACACACAGTCAAGACAGACCTAGTCAAGCATACCTCAGAGATATTGCAGGTTTGGTTCCAGACCACCGCAATAAAGCGAGTCACTTGATATTGGGGGTGGGGTTCCCAGTGCATATAAAAGTTATGTTTACACTATACTGTAGTCTATTAAGTGTGTGATAGCATTATGTCTTTAAAAAAGTAGTGTAATAATAAAGTTTAAAATGTTGTGAGAATTACCAACATGTTACACAAAGACACGAAGTGAGCTCATGCTGTTGGGAAAATGGGCTGATAGGCTTGCTTGAAAAATGCAATATCTGCAAACTGCAATAAAGCGAGGTGTGCCTATAGTTTATTTTTCAAGTGGCAACAGATGCTGAGAGGCCTTCAGAGAGAGAGAACAGAACTGAGCTCACCAAAGAGTTGCAACGGAATGTCCCAGGACTGACCAGAACAGAGCTTAAATCAACGAGTCTACACCAGAAAATTCCCACAAAGCAAGAAAAGGAAGACACCTCAGAACTGCTGACCAGAGAATGGCCAAATAATAGGATTGCCAGCCTCCAGGTGGGGCCTGGCGTTCTCGAATTACAACTGATTTCCAGACTACAGAGATCAGTTCCACTAGAGGAAATGACAGCATTGGAGGATGGACTCTATGGCATCTCATCCCTGCTTAGCTCCCTCCCTTCCCCAAACTCCCCACCCCAGGCACTGCCACTAAATCTCCAGAAATTTCCCAAGCCAGAGTTGGCAACCTTACAAAATATCCCAGGAATGAGCTAAATCTCAGTAGCATGATAACAGATAAGAGGCAAAGTCCACATTAAAAACAGCAGAACTGAAGACACCCCCCCAAATGCTTGCTAATTGTAGAAATAACAGCCTCAGTAGGGACTATGCTTGCAATTGTATGGAATTACTACATACAAAGGTTTCTCCCCCCCATACACACAGTTTATCCCTTCACACCAATTTTTGTAACCTGTTAAATACAATAATAAAATTTACAATTTGTTAAGATCCCAAAACCCGAATAATTCCTTTTTCTTAGAGATATCAAGCACCAAAGGCCTAACCACAATAACTAATGCTCAACAACCTAACATATGTACATGGGAATTTCTATGCCATACTTCCCCTCCCCTCTCAGTTACCATTCCTATTATAAGCAGTAAAAGTCAAGGCCCCTGCTACAGCCTGCCTGTATACTCCGTGCATGGGAATTTCTTGTCACTTATTTCACCCTTAACTGCTTTTATGACTAGATTGTCCACATTATAATCAGCAAAAAAGGATTTATTTTCTCTCTCCCTTACTACCATTTTTCACAAGAACATTGAAAATGATTCTATTTTGTAGTATATTTACTAATTTATTTGAGCTTTTTTTTGTACTCCACCTACACAGGAGTAATTTTTAAAGCTTGCAAACTTCTTATCGCTGGAACAAATTGAGTGATAAAAGCTAAGTACACCAAATTTCAATATTTAATTAGACAAACAGCTAAGGTTGCACCAAGCCTGGTGGACCAGTTTGCAAATTGAGCTCATGCGCCAACCATAATAAGCAAAAACTGACCTTCTACCGATACGCCAAGGTATACAGGTGAAGCTGTTACAAGGTTTCCATTCAACATTTTATATGGCTCTACATTACCCTTGCCCATAATAAACAAATGTTATTCCAAACATGAGGAACATTACATTCAAGTTATTGAATTGGGCAGGTACTTTCTTGGCCTTCAGATCCAACTTTTTGTGTTCTATTGACCTGTTAAAACTGTACCAGAGCCATCTGAGGCTTAAGAGTTGTAATTTTTTTTCACCTACTTATAATTAAACTGTCGATCTATCCTGAGAGGACGTGAGTAAAATTCCATATTTACTTACCACTTCTTATTTGCACTTGTTACATTAGTCATATTACCAAAGTCAGGTAACCAAGTTCTATATTAACATATTGTGACTGAAGTTTAATTTACAGAGTCGGAAACAAAGGCCCTTCAAAGAGAGGCCTGTGGCAGCAAATTTCATACAAGCACAAAATCACAGTGCTGGAATGATGATGACATCAATATTTCATATGAATCAACCTTGGCACTCCCCATTCCAGAATATACACAGAATGTGGTAGAGGGAATGGACATAACACATTAAATTACTATTTCAGAAGGGATGAAGAGAGAAAGGAGCTACCTATAATATGATGCATTTCTTCAAAATTGTTTTTAAAATAATTCAAAAGAATTTTTAAAAAAAAACATTTTTGAGTATGGGGGCTTTTCCTTCTAGCCTTCAAACACACACAATCTTTCAAAATAAACAGGGAGCTGACAGAGGCCAGGCTATCCCTTCCCCTACAGCAGTATCCTGCCAATTTTTGGACACTCTTTCAGTCTTCCTTTTTCATTTCGAATTTTTTTTTGTAATAATATTTTTTATTTTCTTAATTAACATTTTAACATGTTAAAGCAATACATATAAAACATACTAACAATACTAAAAAAACACTTAAAATTTCAAAATTAACCATAAATTGACTTCCCCCTCACCCTCTTCCGTCTAAAATTGAATTGTAAAAACTATTGCTAACGGGATTAATCCCTTTACTATTTTAATTAATGTACTTTTACTCTATCTGACATCATCAAATTAATGCTCAACATAAAATTAATAAAATGTATAAGAAAGGGATTAAATCAAAAATATTCTCAACATGGTCCTATTAATAACAAATGAGAAACTCAATAGATAATAAGAGCAAATAGGAACCAATATCACAAAAAAATTAAAAAAATATTAACTTCCCCTACACCTCCCTCCTTCCATTGAGAATCAATTACTTTATTAAATTTCCATTTCACCCTAGCTTTAATTTCCAACATATTAATTTCTATAAATCATTCATCTAATTTCAAATATTTTATAATTCTAATTCTATACCAAATATTGTAATATTTCCATTAGCCAGTTCTTTTTTCATTTGGATTTTCAGTGTGTTCTCTATTTCCTCAAAGCTAGTGTACACATTTTCCATGGCTCTTGTCCACATCAGCAAAAAGGAAAATGTCTATCTAAAGCTAGTGTGGTCCAAGAGAGAGGCTATGATTAGGAAGAACAAAATTTAAATTCCTCCTCAACCATAAAGCTCTACAAGGCAACTTTGGGATAGTTGTTTTCTCTCACTTGACCTGTTTCTCCTTGTTTGACAATCAAAATTGAGGAAGAGAGAATCATGTCTCACTCCCTGAAGGAAGCAATGGATAAAATTTTAACACATATCCTTTTTGTCCTATACTTCTCACATTGGCTCACTGTAACTGAAATATGTGCTTACTTTTTAAAAGTAGTTAAAAATAGGAGATTATGAGGTAATTGCAGTTCTTCTGTTCAACATCCTCCAGGACATTTCAAGTGCACTCTGTAAGTAACAACATAAGTAACAGTAAGTAATAATATTAATGAAATTTGTATTAAGCCCTTTTAGAGGTTCCAGTCAAGAATCACATTTTTCAATAATTAATTAAATGTTATTGTAAAACATATTCCCGTAGTTGGGCATCACAGAGTGTGATTCCTTCATAAAGTATGTTTCAGGTGGGTAGTTGTGTTGGTCTGCAGTACAACAGCAAGATTTGAGTCCAGTACCACCTTATAAAAAGGTAAAGGTAAAGGTCCCCTGTGCAAGCACCGGGTCATTCCTGACCCCTGGGGTGACGTCACATCCCGACTAGGCAGACTTTATGGGGTGGTTTTCCAGTGCCTTCCAAAGTCATCTCCCCTTTACTCCCAGCAAGCTGGGTACTCATTTTGCCGACCTCGGAAGGATGGAAGGCTGAGTCAACCTTGAGCCGGCTACCTGAAACCGACTTCCGTCGGTATCGAACTCAGGTCGTGAGCAGAGAAGTACTGCAGCTTACCACTCTGCGCCACGAGGCACCTTATAAACCAACAGGGTATTTCCAGGGTATACATTTTTGAGAGTCAAAGCTCTCTTCATCTTTAAGGTGCTATTGGATTCGAATCTTGCACTTCATAAAGTGTGTTTTCATGAGAAGATAAAAGAAGTAAAAACACCAAAATCTAAAATATATAATAAAAGACAACATTCTTTATGTTTTACTGTAATTCTGTCAATTTTAGTGTCCCGCCCAAATTCTTAAACTTTTTTTAGCAAAGAAAAAAGTACATAAAGAAGGAGAATTGAAAGAGAAGTATATCAAAATGTATATAAAAATGTGAAGATTTATTTTAGTAAGCCACAGTTTTTAGGAACTTTTTTCCAGGCAACTAGAAAATGTAAAAAGTTTCAAATGCCAAACTGGCATAAGGAATTAACAGTGTATATTCTAGAGAAAACTACCAAAACAGAGGATATATATAGGATAACACATGGAAGCCAGAATGTTGGTGTTGGTTAAGAAAACCAAATGTTATGGGGAGTCTCTACATCAAGCTAGAACTGGGATGAGAACTGGGTTTAGAACCAGAAGTGCCGCCTCGCAAAGGGCCTTTACCTCTTCGTTTGAGTGGTAAAGCGGCCCTTTACCACTCAAACTAAGAGGTAAAGGCCCCTCGAAAGGCGGAACCTCCGGTTCTAAACTGGAAGTGCTGCGCATGGTATGCATGGGAGCATGCACATTTGCCCGCCGACCCTCAGGTGGTCGGCGGGCAGAGGGGGCAATTGCTGGGGGTTTGCCCTCCACCAGCGGGCACCTGGCAACCGTATGCCAGTGGCTGGGGTGGGGAGACTGGCAACCCCAAGATACGGTACCCACCAGAGTCTGAGAGGTGAGAGCTTCTAGCCAGTAAGAAAAGGCAGAGTGAAAGATTCAAGAAAAAGGGCAAACAGAGAAGAAAGCAGCTGAGACCAGCTGGGCATGGAGCAGATATTGGGGGGCGGGGGTTGCAGGATGTTCTTTGGGGAGCTGAGATGCTGGTATTAGGATGCTGCCTATTTTAAGGAATCTGCTTGTTTCCAGCCTGCTCTACTTGTATAGATGGCATAGGTTTCCAGTGCTCTGTTGTCCAAAGAAAATTAAATCCTGTTATGCTGCTCCTGTCCTAGAACTCTCACTACTTTAAAGTCGGGAGAGTGTAAACCTAGCTTATATGTAGATAAGGACTGCCTGGCATCATAAATCTACTGATTCCCAGTTTTGGAGGTTGAGGAATTTGTAGGAAGCTGCTATTTACAATCACCCTTACCAACTATACTATGCTTTGTAGTAATAGGTAAAGATCGCATTATCTTATAAAAAGGTTCACTTTCTAAAGCCCCTATGCATCATAGATTTCCAATTAATCGCATCACAAGGGGCAGATCATATTCCCTCCTCCCAAATGTCTTTTAATAATTCAGGTGACAGAGAAGAAAGATATTCTTCATCTATGAGAGGAGCAGCAGCTTGACCATATGTTGGCTCAACCCTCACTGCCTACTAGACTCTAGGGGGTATTTTTCACGGTGGATTTTGCTTCGGTTTCGAATCGGAGCAAACAATAAACCGATTTAAATAGCTTTTTCATGGCAGCGCAGATTCTCCCCCCATCCTGAGGCATTTTCAATTTTTCACGGGAGAAACAGCGCACTTCTCTGCGCTGCTTACGTCTGCTGCCGCTCATGACTCACCGCTCCAAATCCGCCTAATCCCGCCCACTCTTCCCATGATCCTGTGTGTGTGTGTTTGGGGGGGGGGCACCTTGAGAGCAGCAAATCCAAGCCAAAACTCCCGTCACCCTTCTGAAGAGAGGCAGCCAGTCTGCTCTGGGTCTCCCTCCAGCCGGTGCGATCCTATGTGTGTGTGTGTGTGTGTGTGTTGGGGGGGGGCATCCTGAGAGCAGCAAATCCAAGCCAAAACCCCCATCACCCTTCTGAAGAGGGGCAGCCAGTCTGCTTTGGGTCTCCCTCCTGCGGGTGCGATGCTGTTAAAGTGGCAACTCCCCCAGCCAATCACCGTTCTTGGGGGATAAAGGAGACGTCCCGGGGAGCGAAGCAAACATTTTTTCATGGGCATCCGAGCAACAAAACGCTCTTCTACTGGAAAGTACGGCTCAGAAGTGGTTTGGATTGCCTCTCTTTTAACCCGGCTTATTTTGCTCAGTGGAGGAAAACACGGATCTGCAGTGAATAACCAAAATTTGCCTCTGACGCAAATCAGCATTGAAACAGCAGCAAATCTCCGTGAAGAATACCCCTAGTAGTAACTAGAGGAACCACAGTGGATTCATCATTGCCTTATTCCTCCTCCTCTTGCTGCCTTGTACAGCCTGTGGAGAGAGACCCAAGTATTTGACTGACAGGGCCTCTTTCTACCCCCCATTGAGGACAGTACACCAGGTTGTCCTTGGGCCGCTTCCTGCCTTCCGCAACAGGGGAGTGCCTCATAAGATGCCGTAAGTTGCTCTGCCCATTCCCTCAGCCATATCCTGCCTCCAGAACAAGGAGGGATCTCCAGCTGCTAGGCCACTATGGACAGTTAGGGTTGCCAGCTATGGGTTGGGAAATACCTGGAGATTTTTGGGGTAGAGCCTGAGGAGGACAGGGTTTGGGAAGGGGAGGGACTTCAATGGGGTATAATGCCATAGAGTCCACCTTCCAAAGCAGCCCTTTTTTCCAGGTGAACTGATCTCTATCAGCTGGTGATCAGTTGTAATCCCAGCAGATCTCCTGCTAGTACCTGTAGGTTGGCAACCCTATGAAGAGTTGATCTCTCCCAGGTAATCCACTCAGGAGAAAATTAGCTGTTATGGCATCCCTGGGTACAGCCAGGGGAAGCACCATCATTTTAGAGCTGAACATGGGCCATTTAAGAGGCCAGTCCTGACCAGGTGCACAGCACGGTGTAACCAGGCACTCTTGTGCCCCCCCGGCCCACCTTTTCAAGTGCCAAAACAGTCAGGGGGCAATTGTTTTGCCATGTGAAATGTCATGGGGGGACAAAAATGCCTGATCCCAATGCATTGGGGGCCCAGTCCTCATTAGGGTTGCTAGGTCCCTCTTTGCCACCGGGTGGGGGGAGGTTTTTGCGGCAGAGCCTGAGGAGGGCAGGGTTTGGGAAGGGGAGGGACTTCAATGCCATAGAGTCCAATTGCCAAACCCCTAGGTACTACCTGGAGATCTGCTATTACAACTGATCTCTAGCCTATAGAGATCAGTTCACCTGGAGAAAATGGCCGCTTTGGCAATTGGACTCTATGACATTGGAGTCCCTCCCCTCCCAAAACCCTGCCTTCCTCAGACTCCGCCCCCAAAATCTCCAGGTATTTCCCAATCCATAGTTGGCAACCCTAGCATTCACAGAGTGTAAACTCAACAGTCATAAAACAAGGTGGAAAATTATCATGAATATTCTTGGGTGAAAATTCTTACCAACACATTAATAAAATCCTACTCTTCGGCATTTGGCAAGTAGCAATGGTAGTGGCTAATAATAATTTTGAATTTACATTGTCATTGCACATGCAAAGTTCTTCAAAAACCTGATGCCAATCAGGTTGGCAGGCATTTGTAGCTGAACTGAACAGACTGGATGATCAGCTCATATTTGAACAACCCCTTCGTACATGTTAAGATTGACTATTGAATACATTTGCATCAAAATCTGCAGCATCCCCATTTGAAACATAAATCTTTTACTGGCTCCTTAGTGATAGGCAAAGGATGGTATGTGTATAGAGTTCACAGAGCTCTTTGAATGTTATCATATAAATGACGTCGCTGAAGTCTCCCACTGTGCTCAGCTAAGTTCTGAGCCTACCTCCTACCTCAGTAGGACAACATTGGCTTAGTGGGGGGAAACACAGACTCTATAGTTCTAACTGAATCAAATTAAGTGGTTTATTTGACAAAAAAGATAAAAGAATGGGTAAAGGAATATAAGGAAGGGTAAAGAAGGATTATACACATATATTGCAAATGAAGTAACTGAGAAGCAAATAGCTACAGGGTAACAAAGGAATAAAAGTACACAGTTATGTGGAATGCAATTGAATTGGATCTGTATTTCTGGTTCCACTTCCATGAACATCCTTCAGTCCAAAATAATTTAATACTAAGAAGCAATCCTAAGCAGGTTTACTCAGAATTAAATCACATATTATACAGTGGGGCTTACTCCCCAGCAACCATTCTAAGGATTACATCCTAAATTACCTAAATCCTAAAGATTTGAGTCCAGTAGGCCCTTAGAGACCAACAACATCTTGGGGGAATAAGCTTTGGAGAGTCAAAGCTCCCTTCATCAGATCCTTCCAAAGGCAACAGTAAAGGTTTAGGACTCAGGTTGACTCAGTGGATCTTCAGCCCAGGAACCCTAACTGTGTGGTTAGACACATTCAACTCAGGCGGTACACTTCAAAAAAATTTCATTTTCATTTTGTTTCCGTTTTCAGAAAGGACATGATTACAGATATCCTGAAATTTCAGTTGTGGGGTGCAGCTGAATCTCCAGTGCTGCTGTGGCCCTTTTAATTTTAAAGTGCCACTTTTATCAATGTGCCTTCACTTTGGGGACAGGTATGCCATCCACTGAAAAGAGTGGCAGTAGATCCTGTTGATTACAATGGGAAACTGACCTGATATCCAAACTCAGGGGGCTCTCTCTTGCTCTCTCTCACCCCTATTGCTTCCTGCGAGGGAAAGTACAAGCCTATAGACAGGTTGGCTGCTGCTGTGGAGCTCCGGCAGCCTCTCAACCCTTCCCTATGAGCCAGTAAGTCCAAACAACCCAAAACACTACCCAGTTAGAATATCAGTTGATTTTTTTCTTCAGCCTTCAAGCTTCTACTGAAATCCACAACTCTTGTGTTTCAAGAAACGTACTGGCAAGCCACTTAGATCATCTTAGTCCAAAAACTACTGTAGCTGTAACATCATTTAGATTACTAATTAAAATTCAGAAACATATATATTTTTAATTCAAATCAGTCATATTTCTTCATTTTAAATAATATTTTGCAAAACCAGATAGCCTTTTTTAAGATCCAGTAGAAGGCTCAGTTGGCATATTAAAGCGGGCCCACTTACAAGACCATTGACCATACACTCATATATGGAAATTGCAGTTCCAGACAATATTTCAATTAGTGGCATTATCTTCTAGAACATGGAATGTTCCTGTTTACAGAACATGGTGCCTTAGAAGAACAAGCTGTACACTTTAGGTTTCTTGAGGCAGGATTACAATGTTGTCAGGGTAACATTCACACAGTGCAAGGGACTTTCCTACAAGACAAAAGCATCTTCCTTGGGAAAGAGACTCATACTGAAATAATGCTCTGAACGTAGCTGATACTATCCCACATATCTGTGTATATATTATTCTCTTAACTTATAAATATTTGTAACAGTGGAAACCCAGGTACATGAATTAGTTTTTGTTTTTGTTTGCAGTGGAAAGGAAGCTGAAAATAAAATATGGTTCCTGGATAGTCAGCTTACTGTACGTGGAGGACAGGGGAAACTAAATGAAATCCATTCACAGTAGGTTAAACTTGGCCACAGGAACAGCTGACATTGGAACCGTACTAGAGAGATGATGTTGTTGGCAGTTTATTGACGGCTTCCCAACAGCAGGGATAAACAGAGCACTGGACTTTAATTTTAGGGTATATTTGCACCCTATTAAAGAAGAGACACCAAATGACGTCCATTTAAACTAATTCCTAGTATAGCATTTTAAAAGCTCTATTGATAAAAGATCATTCATTACAAAAAAAGTATAGAGTACATTATACATGCTATCACCCTAAAATAAATACTGGCAGTAAGGATGCAATCCTGAAGAGGAGGGCGAAGCTCCTCAGGAGCTGACCTGACCCCGCACCAGCGTAAGTGCCCATTTAATCCGTAATAAGGGCCACTGACGCCATCACAGGTGGGATCCACGCCGACGGTGGGATCCACACCGTGGCTCAGGGCTCGGGCGCTGCCTCCTGGCAGCGTTTCAGTGGCGCAAGTTCCTGCGACAGCATCCTGGGAGGCATTCCCAGGGCATTTCTGGGGGCATTCCTGGGGGCGGAGCTGCCTTTAGGCAGCTTCCTAACTCCTTTCGCCCCAGGAACGCCCCTTCCCACAGCGACGTAGCTATAACACTTTTTTTGGTGTCGTAGCCCCGTTGGAGTCTATGGGGGCCTTTTCCTTTTTTTTTTTTTTTTTTACAGAAGTTGAATTTCTTTTTGGTGGCTGGGAAACCTCTGAGGAGGCAGCATGGCAGCGCCATTCCCGCCCACTGTCATAACACCTCCCCCGTAGGAAGGGGCTGTAAGTGCTAAAATTCAGTACTTCTGAAGTACTAAATTGACTTACCCTACATTTGCATTCTGTTTCCACAATACATAAGTGTGATTGTGTTTCCACATGCTCAGAATCTATAGCTGTTCTCATCCTATAAAGAGGATTCTCTAGCCCACTAAAGATTACTCTGTAATCTTATTTTTATTTATTTATTTGTTTGTTTGTTTACAAAATTTGTATGCCACTTTTCTGCCCAACCAGGGCCACCAAGGTGGCTAACAATTGTATTATAAACATTATAAACATGTGATAAAACAGTGCACAACAACAATTGAAACCAAAACTAAAATGCATATTAACAGCATATAAATCTGTAATTAAAACATATGGCAGGAAGGAAGGATCATTGAGGGAATACCAGATGAAACAAAAAATGCTTCATGCACTGGTAGAAGACAGCAACAGAAGGGGACAGGCAAATCTTTCTGGGGAGAGTGTTCCATAGTTTTAGTGCCATGGCGGAGAAGGCCTTCTTTCAGGTTGCAAACCACCTTTCCCCAAAAGGTGAGGGCAGGGCACCTGAAGAAGGGCCTCAGAAGGATGACCTTAGTAGCTGGGTAGGTTCATATGGGATCCCAGGGAAGGCAGCATGGTATAGCCTCATCTTGTCAGATTGCAGAAGCTAAGCAGGGTCAACCCTGGTTAGTATTTGGATGGGAGACCACCAAAGAATACCAGGGTTGCTATGCAGAGGGAGGCACTGGCAAACAATCTCTGTTTGTCGCTTGCCTTGAAAACCCCATAAGGGGTCGCCATAAGTTGGCTGTGGCTTGATGGCACTTTACACACACAAACACACTCAGAGGTTCATATGGGAGTAAGTAATCTTCATGTATGCTGGTCTGGAGCCACATACAGCTTTAAATTTCAATGCCAGAGCCTTGAACTGGGCTTCGAAACAATTATAAAATACCTGTAAACTGAATGGAAAATCCCAGAGGTGGAAGACTTTGATAGAGGTAAAAAAACCCACTGGAGCATTTATACAATACCTGTGTGTTGTACAGTAGTTCATAATTTTTAGCAGTATGTACTTTATAGCCTTCCTGTTTATCTAAAAATTTACATCCTGGCACCAGTAACAACGTACAACACAGAACTAAAACAATAATATTAAACCCATCTAGTTTTAAAGCACTACCCACAAAGTAACAAATACGGCAGTATGTAACATGAAAAGATGATGCTTAAGTGGAAAATACCAACTTAACTGTTGCTGAATTAACAAATGACTTTTTCTTGTGCCCCGGATTTGGCAGCATAGCTGGAGCTGCAAGACTGGTGGGAGCCAGTATGATCAAGTGGTTAGATGAATATTGGGATATTGAACTGGGGTTCAAACCAGATTAACCCAGTGCTATAGGATTTTGGGCAAGCCAATGCTTTCAATTAACTTCATAACTTATAAAACAGGAGTAAAAATAATGGCAGATAGACAGATAGTAATAAAAAGGGATTAGCACAGAGTATCACAGTTTAACATACCACTATACTGCCTGAACAAGTTGCAACAATGAACATTATACCAACATGGGCCTTTCTGAAAAATGGAATTAACCTGTATACCTGCTTTGAGCAATATCGTAGGTCTTGCCCAGGCCATTTGGAGTGGAATGAAGTGGTAAGAACTCCATTGCATTTCTGGTTATCTCCACAAATTAAATGACTTGCATACAGCCAGCACAAAAATATAGTTTGAATCTTTGCCTCATGCTGGTTGAAAGAACATTGAATAAACAAACAGGATATAAGAAGAATATGTTAAAGAACTACTCTAGGGCTGTTGAACATTTTTTTTTGTATAGTTCAGATTCGGCAGAATTCATCCCGTCTCGATTCAGGATATGCTGAAGTCCGAACTCCCCCCGATTTGGATCCGTGGAATTCGGTGCCTAGTTCGAGTTCGGGGGGAAATTCGGCCAAATAAAGTCATTAAAAATGCACTCGCGCCTTTCTGCGGCTCCGGGGGGGGCATTTTTGGGGGTAGAGGTCTCAAACTTTCAGGGTAGCTTGAGGGGGCGCTTCTTGCAAGAACCCCCAAGTTTTGTAAAGATTGGGTCAGGGGGTCCCGAGATATGGGGCCTGGAAGAGGTTGCCCCCCAAAAAAATCACCCACAGTGACAGGATTAAAGCCACTTAAAGCACATTGGCGCTTTTCCGTGGCTGCAGGGGGTGCATTTTTGGGGGTGCAGTCCCCAAACTTTCAGCATAGCTTCAGATGATGCTTCTTGCAAGAACTCCCAAGTTTTGTAAAGATGGGATCAGGGTGTCCAGAGATATGGGTTTCCCCCCTTTCCCCTATTGGGATGAATGGGATCAGCCGACCCTATGCATCTAGAGAGCAGCAAATCCAAGGCAAAACCTCTCGTGCTAACCATTGCAATGCAAAGCAATACGCGAGCGACCATGGAAAGGAACAGAAGCACACTAGGCTAGCTATAGCAAAAAGGAAAAAAGGAGCAGGTGACTTGGACCGTGAAAATGTATTGTGAAAGTCAGATTTTGCAAAAACATTTTTGAGTGAGCAGCAAAACATACCATGCAAAAAAAAAAACCCAGAGTTTGTATTTTCTTCCCTGCTCCTTCTTCTCATGGTGGAGGGACGCTCCCCCCTTATGCAAACGACCCACCATACTCAAGCAAGTCTCACCAGCACCACCACCCCACCTCTCCAACCAATACGGTGCAGCGGTGCACCCCCCAAACGAGGAAAAAATCCAAGATGCAGGGGATCTCACGGAAGCCGCCCCGTTGCACTCAACCCCAGGCTAGAGGCAAAAACAGTGAAAAACACCAAGGAGGAGGCTCGACACCAAGGGTGCCGAGCGGAGAGAGACTCGCTAGCTGCCACACAGACTCAACTTTAAACTTAACTTTAAAAGCAGTACACACACTCCCACAGAGGTGAGCGGTCACACACCCCTCTGCAGAATGGGCGAAAGCCTCCTTTGGCTCCCCCCCCCAGAAACTGCCCCCCCACAGACTCTGCTTCCCCCCCACACACATACACACGGGAAAAAATTATAGATTAATGCCCCAAAAGGGGTCTTACTGTGGATGTCTTCTGTTCCATCAGGAGGGACTGGGTAATCCAATACGATTCCATTTAAGTACGGGAGGTTTTGCCTTGGATTTGCCGCTCTCTAGATGCATAGGATTGGCTGATCCCATTCATCCCAATAGGGAAAAGGGGGGACCCATATCTCTGGACCCCCTGATCCCATCTTTACAAAACTTGGGGGTTCTTGCAAGAAGAAACATCTAAAGCTACGCTGAAAGTTTGGGGGCTGCACCCACAAAAATGCGCCCCCTGCAGCCACGGAAAGGAGCGAATGTGCACACGCACCCCCCCACACAGGGATATCTCTCTCACCCAAACAGATACTCTCTTTCTCTCCCCGGGCCACGCAGCAGCTGGGCTCACGTGCTCAATCGCGACTGATTGGCCAGAAGAAAACCCTGCTTGGCCACCAATTGGCCGCGGGAGAATGCTGCTTACTAACTGACCGTTATGCTGCTGTGCCGAACCCCGAATTTGCCAAATTTATTCACCGAACACCCCAAACTCGCCAAATTCAGCTCCCCGGTTTCCAGCCTTTTTTGAGTTCGGTTCCATCCGAACTAAAAACCACAGAATTGGGGGAAATTCAGTTGTTTTTCGGTTCGGGCTGAACCAAATCGACAGCCCTAAACTACTCTACCTAGGGTTGTCAGGTGACTGTTAATGGAGGGCAATTGCCTGCCATTTAGCAGGCCTGCCTGCCTCCTGTTAGCTGGCTGGTGGGGGAAGCAGGCCAGCTGAAGGGAGGGTGATCTGCTTACATGCGCAGCAGCAAGCAGCGAAACAATGGGCGAAAACGCATGGTCGCTTTAGCCTCCTTTATATCCTGTTTCAGCCAGGATTCAGCAAGGATCGAACGCATGCGTTTCGCCGAACATGGCTGAATCCTGGTTGAAACAGGGAATAAAGGAGGCTAAAGCGACCATGCATTTTCGCCCAGTGTCCCTTCCGTGTTTACCCTGGAAGCGATGGGGATGCTCTAGCACGTTCCCTCAAAAAACTTTGGTTTTCCAAAGAGTTTTTTGATGGATGTGCTAGAGTGTCCCCATTGCTTCTAGGGACTTTTGCGCACATACTCTGCACGCACCTGAATCTCCCCCCACCAAAGTTTCTGCTGGTGGCAAGGGGAGAACCTGGCAACCCTTACTCTACCAATAGACTAGGACAGAACAGGATTAGGAAGTGTTTCTAGACTATTAGTTGAGGGGTTTGTTTGATGTATAGTGCTCTGTGTCAGAGAACTCTGTAGTCCTGATTCCTCTTAAGCAACACCCCCATGGGGGGTTGTGTGCCTTTCTCTCCTTCCAAAATAAACCAAAGTTAGATCTGGAATTATTAATTACAATACAGAACATGATTATGCAATAATTTTTCTTCTCCGTTATATAAAGGAAATGCATATGGATAAATTTAAAGGCCGCACATTTTTCAATAAATATAAGTTTCTATATTTATAAAACACACAGCAGTCACCCTCTTTATTCTAAATTAGATTTCAGCACAAAATTTACTCTTCTGGCATCTTGCCTAAGGTGCATTCTTTGAATGTCAAAGTGAATGAAAGAAGAAAAAAAGGTTTGTGGGATTAAGAAAGCACAGTGGAAAGCTGCTTTTGTGGTGTGCTTTAAACTTCATCTGAGCCATTTAATATCCCATTGGAGAGATAAAAAAAACCCTACAGAATATTTGTTTTGAAACAAAAATGTGCGAAAAACATACTGCGGTAAGCACAAAGTAATTTATGTAGACTTTTTTTTAAAAAAGTGGGTTGTGTGAAATAGAAATAGTTGCACTTATCTTCATATTTATGTACAATACAGGATGAAGTTTTTGGCCAGGCTAATATCACTTTACAGCCTATTCTCAGTTCAAAGAGAATGATGAATGACAACAATGTTGATACCACGTGAGTCATTATTATTCCCATTTTACAAATGTGGTATTAAGACTGAAAAATAGTGACTAACTCAAAAATGCCCCCAATCTATAGATGAGCCACATTTTGAAACCATACCTTGAAAATTCCAATCCAAAACTTAATTCAACATTCTTAAAACAACGGTGTAGTGAAGAGGCCAGTATACAGCCATTTTTGGTTAAAGGCTAAATTAGAGAAACCTCAGCACTTCCTTTGCTTGCTTCTAGAAAAAATATGTGCTGGCTAACTTATCAAGAAACTAACAAGCTTAGACAAATCTCAAGGAAACACACAGTATACTAGAACTGACTAAAACTAAGCTGAGGGAAAGACGGGCAAATAGCCCCTGAAGATGCTGCAGTTACGATTGCTTATTGTTAGAGCAAAATCATCCAGACAACATGTGATCTCTGCCCAAATAAGGGGTTAGCCTGATATGGACATAATGATATGTGTGTGTGTGCATGTCATAGATAAGCAATATGGCAAAAGAAAGTAGACTTGGAAAACATGTGATCCTCTTTCTGAATTTTATATAAAAGACCAGAGAGAATGTGAGTGCATTGGAATTCTGGTATTTAAACTCTGATGTCTTATTTATTCGAATAAATCATTAAAAAAAATATCTGTCTCTGGGAGTCCAACTAGTGGTGTAAATTGCGAGTAATGCATAGGGCTGTTGAAAAAAAAAATTCAGTATAGTTCGGCTTCAGCAAAATTCGGCCCATTTTTATTCAGGCCGTGCCGAAGTCCGAACTCCCCCAATTCGGATCCCCAGAAATTCGGGGTGATCGGGAGTTCGGGGGAAAATTCGGCCCCCGCGTGCCTTCAGAGTGCTTCCCTGAAGGCGCGCGGGGGGCCCTTTAAACAAGCCCCTCTGCGCTGTCTGCGCAGGCAGCGCAGAGAGGTTTAAAGACCCCCCTCCCCCCTCCCGGAAAGGCAGGCGGGGGGCTGTCAAGGACTGCCGGGGACTCCCGGCAGGACTGGGGGGGCTTTAAATACATCTGTGCCTCCCGGCCGGGAGGCACAGATCTGTTTAAAGGGCCCCCCGCCCCCCTTCAGGGGGCTTCCCTGGAGAGCCACGGGGTGCCCTTTAAACAGATCTGCGCCTCCCAGCTGGGAGGCGCAGATCTGTTTAAAGGGCCCCCCACGCGCCTTCAGGGAAGCACCCTGAAGGCGCGTGGGGGGCCTTTAAACAAGCCCCTCTGCGCTGTCGCCCTATTGTTGCTGGTTGCGAAGGGCCCCCCCATAACCATTCAAGCTTCAGGGGCCCAAAAATGTAGGTCCGCCACTGGCCGTGGGGTGGGGCCAACATTAGTCGGCCTCCCAAGTACTTTCGGCTCGGGAACGCCCCCTTTTATTTTTGCAAAGAGGGTTTTTGCATGGGTTTTTGGCACCTGGTTTTTGCATGGGTTTTTGGCACCGGGCAGGTTACAGCCGAAACCTCTTTAGGAAGCAACACCACCAGTTTGACTCCTAAGCCTGGCACGGCATTCCTTTCCGGAATGTGCTGTAAACCTATTAAAAGCAGCATCAGTGGATAAAAATATAAACATTATAAAAACAGTACATAGGAACAGCACCATCAAATAATTCATAAACAATTGATACACTGAAAGGCATAAAATACCAAAAGGACAAAAGTGCTACCAGCTACCAGCATAAAATGTCGTAAAAGCCAGACATTTTTTAAAAACTTACAGATAGATTCAGTGCTGGGCACCCAAGGGTGCTGTGCAGATATGCTTTAAGTCATATCTCTTGTAAAGTCATCCTCCCCTGCAAAGAATTAAAAATACTGATTCAGAATTAAAATATACATTATATTTTCCATTCATTTCTTTCCTTTGAAACTTATTTATTGCTGGGACAATATTTCAACCTATGGTAATTTTTCTCTCATTATCTCATGGTGAGGCTGACAGGCTAGCGAGCACACAATGTCATAGTGGCTGAAGGTATTAAAAGTGTGAAGGCTTTGCTACTAAAAAGCCAGGTCCTTAACTAGTCCGACGTTTTTATGTGGGTAGAGAATCTTTTACATTTGAAAAACAAATATTGCTTTAATAACACCTTATGGATATTTTCACCGCAACTCTCTGAACAGCACATCTGTTCCTATGTGCCACAATGACGCAGCATGTGTTGACATGTCCCTTCTATTTATGTCCATCAGGTAGATCTCTTTACGTCAGTAAGACACAATATTCAGCACACTTGATCATTATAAAGATAGATGCCTCTTTGTAGAGGTAAACAAACTGACAGGGAGAGCTGTAGTTCAATGGTAGAGCACATGCAGGATAGTGAGAGTTGTCAGGCCTGCACCGACAACCCCGGGAGTACTTGGAGGGGTGGAGCCTGGAGAGGGGAAGCATCACATAAACTGTGATATCATTTCCAGGTTAGCACCCAGAAATGCCGTCACATTATCCAAAATGCTCTAGGAATCCCCCCCCCATCTCTATGGTAAAGATGGAAGTGATATTACAGGGTCTGCTCTGTCCCCTCCTTTTTTCCTCCCCCTGATCCATCAAGTGAGCACAAGGGATAAAGCATGGACAAGCAACTGGTAAGCCTGAAGACAGTCCTGGGTTCAGTCAATGGTCACATTCTGTTTAAAGGAACTCAAGTAATAAGCCTTGAAGAGACTTCCTTCTGAGACCTTGAAGAGTCACGGCCAGAGAGTATACTGCATTGAGCTTGGTGCTCTAATGCTTGACTTGGTTCCTTCCTAGCAGCTTCTTATATTCAGTTCTGAAGGATTCATGTCTAATTATGTGCTTCATACTTCCCCTAGTAGTGACAAGTTCTGGATCATTGCTTACCCAAGTGGGTTTCCTTCAGAGCTAAAAACATTGGTGAGTTATGATATTCCTGTATTATTTGCTTTACAAACAAATATATAAGTAGAGAGCAAATGGAGTCAAAGAGGCACTCCTACAGGGAAGTAGTATGGATAGACTGCATTTCCGCAATGCACCTGATTTGAATATAAAAGCAAGGTTTTCTAAAAGCAAGGTTCCCGGTACTTACCAGGAGCCTCTGTTGCTGCTCCGGGAGGGGGAGGAATGATCAGCCGTTCAGCCGGCGGCTTCTCGCCTCCACGCCGATCAGCTGGCTTCCCCAGCGCTTTTCTGAGCGCCTGGAGCTTCAGCCCCATCAGCCAATCCGCTTTCTGGGGCATAGGTTTGAATGAACCTATCAGGACCGAGCGGGGGCGGGGTCGATGCTGGGCAGTCAGACAGGGAAGAGATGTTTTCCCTCAGGTCCGCCTACCTAGCATATAAGAGGCTGCATCAGCAGCTAGCCTTCAGTTTGCTTCCGACTTTGCCCCACCCACCTTACCCAATTGTGGAGTTGTTTGGTTAATTATAAATGTTTTGTATTATTGTTCTTGTCACAACTTAAGCGGTTCTGCATGGGGGCTGGATTCAGTTTATTGGGGAAAGCGGCCTGTGTGCCCCTTTCCTCTTTCATGGGGGATCCCATTAAGGGATTATGAGAGAGGTCAGATGGACATGCCCAGATCAGGGGGCTGTAAGGCGCCTTCTCCCAGGTGGCAGGGGAACACCTAGTGGCTCACGCCCAGGTCAATTCCCTGCACTGACATCCCTGCTACTCCTAGCAGGCTCGCTGGAGTAGGATGCAAGCATCATGCTGCATTGGGGTCGGCTGATGCTCCTATTCCAGCCCATGCAGCACCTATGTGGCACAGCTGTGGCCAATAATTAAGTCGTGGCCTATGTTATTCCAATAAATGTTTCAAAATTAATTATGTCTTGTGGTTATTAAAATGTTAATGGGGACACAGGGTTCCTGCACAGCTTAGTCCTGGAGCGGCAACATATGGGAAGATCTTTAAACTTCAAGATGATATATTCTGCTTCTTAATGTTTCTATGCCACCTTCCACCCAATTCAGGCTCCCCAAGGTGGTGGATGTTAAAATACTAAAACATTACAAACATTAAAAAGCTTTTATATATACAACAATTCTATAAAATATCAAAACATATAAAAACATAGAAAGAGGGAGGAGGGCTAATAATAATAATATCACCATAACTTTGAAGGGCATTTCTTTGGTTGCCACCTGTCTAGCCTCAGCTGGCGGAGGTGTCTGAAGGAAGGCCTCCAAAGATGACTTCAGTGGTCATTTTAAAGGACCGTATAGGGGAAGGGAATTGGACTCAGAGAATGACTATATAATAATGTAAATTCGCTAAGGCAATTCATTTCCTTCTACCATGAAAATTGAAATTGAAAAGATATATTTGAACAAAACTTACTAGAATGATTTGCTAAGGAAAAATATTGAATCTTAGGTGCTAAATAAAACCCACATCCTCCAGACATGAAGTGAATATTTAGATTCCAAGTTTCCAAGGTACAGTGTGGATCCTTAAAATTATTGCTGCATAGGAAAAAAAACCCCACTTTTTTTTTTCTTTTTTTTTTTTTTTTTGCAGTTTTCTCAACTTAAAAAGTCAATATTGTACTTATTTAAAATTTGGAAAATAAATAGAGTTACATGAAGAACTAATGGAAAATGAAGGTATGGAGGTTTCCTTTAGAAATATCATCAAAGGCATCTAGTGTCAGCGGCAAGACCAAAGCCCAGCAATTCCAAGCTGAGCTGCTCCTACAGAGAGGAGGCACTGCTGAGCCTATGAGCACAGCTGAGACATAAAATTAGAGCACGAGCGGGGTCTCCCAAAAAATTTTTTTAGCTTGCAGGCACCTTTGGAATTTTGAGAGGGAGTGGTGAGCCCCCTCTTGGCTTGCACTAGAGGCAGGACAAGACGCAAATGGCTTCAGCGTGTTGTAGTGGCTAAGAGCGGTGGTGTGGAGTGGTGGACTCTGATCTGGTTCATTTATGCATGGTCGCTGTAACCTCCTTTATTCCCTGTTTCAGCCAGGATCTAACTTTCCAGTATGCACGATATCCCATTCCTTGGTAGCTCGATGCTGTTCGAACACAAAACCAACCAGGATCCTCCTGTTCCTCTGTTAATCCAACTTTTCCCTGTCCCCTGAGCATTGCAACAGGCCCTTTACCACTCAGACTCCACGTTTGAGTGGTAAAAGGCCCCTTGCAATGCATTTACACCTGGAAGTGCTGCATCACAACGGGCCCTTTACCACTCAAACGGCCCCTTGCAATGCGGCTCTTCCGGTTTACAACTGGAAGTGTCGTGGCATCTTGGGCAGGCACACATGCACACGTTGCCAGCCGATGTTCAGTTGGTCGGCGGGCAGCCAGGTGGATTGGCGGAGGTTTGCCCGCCACCACCTGGCACTTGGCAACCCTAGATCCAACCCATGCAAAAAGGCTCTGGAGAACCAGGTTTTCAATTTTTTTTCAATTTCAGGTTTGATTGCCCACTCCTCCACATGAATGGCGGAGAATAATCTGATGAACTGGATTTGTTTCCCCACTCCTACACATTAAGCCTTGGGCTAGTCACACTCTCTCAGCCCCACCTACCTCACAGAGTGTCTGCTGTGGTGAGGGGAAGGAAAGGTGATTGTAAGCCGGTTTGATTCTTCCTTAAGTGGTAGAGAAAGTCGGCATATAAAAACCAACTCTTCTTCTGCTTCTGCAGGAGGCAGCGCCAAACATAATACCTCTCCCCTCCCTTTGCAAAAAAATTGCAGAAGGGGAAGAAAAAGAAATGAAGGAAAGTCTGAGGAGATGGAGGGAGGGAGAAAGAGACTGGAGGAATAAAAAGACATGAAGGAAAGCCCAATGGGCAGAAAGAGAAGGAGAATAAAAAGAAGGCAAGCTTGAAGGGTGATGGAACCACAAGCCTGGATGCTTACTAGTCATTCTGATGCTCAAGTGGCTGTGTGGAAAACCCTTCAATTGGAATGAGAGCAGACAGTAACAAGGCTTGCCTTACAATGGCCTTTCCCCCTATCTGATAAGCTCAGCCCACCCATGGAAACAGGGAACATATGCTTGGGTTTTGCTGAGGAGAACAAACAAATACATCTGGGAATGACTTATGCATAGTCTAGTGACCTGGAGTAATTCCCATGCCAAACACAACCACAACAAAAAATGCTGAAGTGCTTGGAATTCTGTTTGCTTCATATGGGTTGCCTGAAAAAATAGTTTTGAATAAAGACTTCCAGTTCATTTCTAAGAATTTCCTAGATTTTCAAGAAGGGTTGCCTTATTCGTTTATTGTAGCAAGACAAACCAGAGTCAAGTGGCACCTTAAAGTCTAACAACATTTATTCCAGCATGAACTTTCAGGAGTCAATGCTCACTTGTTCAGATGGAAATGCTGAACCTGAAATGCTTTGCAGCTCAATACCAACCAGCTTCAAATGGTCTGGCAGTGTGTTTTGTTCAGACACGGAAAAGAGTGTTAAACAAATAGGGTGGTGGTCTTTTTTAAAAATTGCTTTCTCATCGATCGGTTCCACAGTCTGTTACAAAACTGTTTTTTATACAAAAGGCTAACTGGGCGCACATTTCAATTTGCTTAGATCTTGATTTACAGGGTCGTGATATTATGGTCTCAAACCAGAGGCTGCAGTTTTTCCATGTTAATTACCAGGCTTTTGTCTGAAATTGCAGGGGAGAAAAGAAGTGGGAGCAAGGCATTGTAAAAAGAGCATTGGGCCCAGTAACCTACTTAGTAAAGGTGAATGGAAAAGTTCAGAGAATGTTCGGAATGGAGACCTTTGGGGGCAGGACATGGAGGGCTGCGTCATCATCTGCACCATGATGTCACTTCCAGGAAAACCCAGAAGTGATGTCAAGAAGCTCTAGGAATCTCTGGAAACTCTATGGGTTTACCACAGAGTTTCTGGTGATTCCTAGAGCTAACTGATGTCACTTTGTCAGAATGCCAAAGTTGCCCACAGGCTAAAAAGGTGGAATTGCTGGCCTACATTCTTAAAATAGATTTTATGGTAGAGTTCTCCAGGGATATACTTCATTCACTACTGGTTCAGACAAGAGGGGTCCCTGTTGTTCAAATTATTTTATTTAATATTTTATCAGTCTATTTATACTCCACCTTTCTCCCCAGTGGGGTCCCAAAGTGATGGATGGATAGACAGACAGACAGACAGACAGACAGACAGACAGACAGATGCTTACATCATTCTCCTCTCCTCCATTTTATCCTCACAACAACCCTGTGAAGTAGGTTAGGCTGAGAGTGTGTCACTGCTCCAAGGTCACCCAGCGAGCTTCCATGGCATGAGTGTTGATTCAAACCTGGGTCCTTCAGATACTAGTCTGACACTCTTAACCCCAACATCACACTGTGTCCTGCCTGCCTGGCTGGTGTCAGGGTACAGCGTCTCTCCCAGCCTTCGAAGTTTACGAGCCAAAGGAATGTCCGAAAAGCAGAGTCAAACCAGTCCAGAGTCAAAAGGGAGCCAGAAAGATTCACAGGAAGGTTGGCCAGTCCAAGATCAGGTCACAGGAGATAAATCAGGTAGTGTCAGCCAGTTCAATGCCTATCTAAGGTGTTGCGTCCACGCCTACCAGCTCCTGTCCGGAGGCTTTATAACTTGGTGCTGGGGTGGACCGCCCGCCTCTTAAGAACAGTCCTGCAACTACTCATCCTCACTGTTGCTTTCCATCTGCAGCTGACGTTGAACAGCCAGGCGGGCACTCCGTTATTGAGTCTGCAGTTCTGCTCTCAGTTGTTTCCTGCGGGATTCCAAGGGTGCTGGTGACCCTGGGGAGCTGAGGGGCTGGGGGCTGGGCTACTGCCTCAGGGTCAGGAGGTGGAGGTGCCTCTAAGCTGATGGTCAGCTGCACCTCTGGGAGTGCCTGCACTTGGTCTCCTTGCTGGTTGTCTGTTGACAGCTGTGGTTGTGCTGTATCAGGTCCTTCCTCCTCTGCGGAGTTCTCACTGTCGCTGAGCTCAGATTGGGCCATGACACACTGCTTCTCCCGCACTGGGTCTCTAAATTCGAGGCATGTATTGCTTATACCATGATTTCTCACTAATTTCAAACATCTCAGAATACTAGTTTGATGGAAACATCAAATACACCGTCTAACAGGAAAATATTCTTTACTTTTCTTTCTTAAATTATACTGAATCTCCAAACTACACATGTATTCCCACTGCTAAGGTCAACGACCAGAGTTAATATGAACTAAACCCTTATTAAAACATACTTAGAGAGAGTTAGTGCTGTCTCAGCCGGGGTCCTTCTATGCCCAGTGGAATGTAAACAAATCAGCATTCTGATCCTGTTCCTGTACAGATCAGAGACTGGGCACCATGTCACAAGTTAGAAAATAAAGCTGGGTCATCTCCAGAGTTCATGCACCCATAAATGAAGGCAAGCCAGAAGTACTAATCCTGCTTAAGTTATACAGTCTAACAGCTGAAAGCTTACTTGCTGTGATTTCATCTTTTCGCAAACTGTTGAATAGATCTTTTCAGGATGTAACGGCACACCCGCTCTCAGCTCTCTCTGCACCGTGCTGCAGTAGCAGTCCCCGCCAGCCTGCCCAGCCAGTACAGGTTGGGAGAAAGTATCTGGGAAATGGCATCCAAGCCTGAAAGTGATGCCACTTCTGGGTGATGCTCTAGGAATCGCCAAACTCTCCAGGTGAAAGACTATAGAGATTTTGCAGTTCAGAGAGCACCACCTATCCCTTCCAGGAGACAACACAGGTCCTTCCCACTTTCTTCCCCTGCATCAGTTGGCAAGTGAGCCAAATGCTGGCTGGCCAGCCAGCTGGGGTGGCAGCACCAGTCTCAGCTGGGTGGCAGCACTGGAACCCCCATGCTCTGGCACCCAGGCAGTAGCCTAGTGCTGCCTAGTGGGTGAGCTGCTCCTGCCACTCAGCAAAGGTAGACAACATTAATAGACTGAACAGCCACAATATCATATGGCAGATGATGCTGAGT
This sequence comes from Euleptes europaea, assembly GCF_029931775.1. Lineage (NCBI taxonomy): Eukaryota > Metazoa > Chordata > Lepidosauria > Squamata > Sphaerodactylidae > Euleptes > Euleptes europaea. Next base: position 35,451,543 of record NC_079319.1, read on the forward strand.
TTTGAAGTAGGATGAAGCTGGCTCTAGGAAATAACCTCTGAGTTATTTTTCTCTTGAGACACTTTAGCTGCTTGGCAGTTGTGCTTGACTGTTGGTGAACATGGGACACTCAATAAAGACAAGTCAAGGGGAGGCATACACACACAAAAAGGTGTGGGCATGGGAAAGATGACACCACGCAGACTGTGAGTGTGCAGTCTTGGCCAACATGAGTTAGAGACTTGTGAATGAATCAACTCAGTCACAAAGGGTGGAGCTGAGACATAGCTGAGAATATTTTCTGAAGTTATTTCCAGTGGTGTAGAACTCTATGTTTTAATCAGGAAATGTAGGGGACTTGTTGAGTACCATATGTTAGAGTGCCTTATGTCCTGGAATTTACTTTTCTGAATTAAGAATGGACTATAAATGGCAAAGCAATGGCAGCTTCTTACCCTGTAGCTCAACTTAAATTCCCTAACTAGGCCAATATTCCAAATATCCTGTAAATAGCATAAATCACTAACTGCTGTAGAAATGCTCTGTCACATACCAGCTGGTGCTTGTGCCCAGCCTGTAACCATAATAGCGGCTTTCAAACAACATCCATTTTTCCTTACAATGGTAAAGAGAAGTAGTAGTTTCTGTTTCCTCCATTAACCTTGATTTGATGCTAATTCGCTTCATATTTCTTTTTAACAGAGTTCTTAAGTAAGGAATTCTTCAGACTTTAAGAATCAAAAATAATGTTAAACAACTATTCATGAGTTAGAAAGCAATATTCACTAGAATGCTTCTCAGTACTGGCATAACTACATTGCATAAGACCATGTGCAATAGCCAAAGGCACACAATGCAATCATTGTTCCCCCGCTAACTAAAGAGTCTTGAAACAATAACAAGCCTAAGATAATCAGACCAACATAGTTTATACGGGAACTTGCCAGGTGACTGAAAGGCACAGTTTTATGCTTCACTGATATTCTGTGAACAACAATGTAAAATATGGGTAGTGTGGGGCTGCTCTGAAGCAAAGTAAGTAAAAAAGTGAATTCCATGGATTAAAGAAGTACTGGCCCAAGCCCACTGTAAACTGTTGTTGGGAAACCATGTAGTCAAGTATTATGGGAGAGGGGAAAACGCTGATCTATAACAATGGCCAAATATGGGATGCCCATTTCTAAAAACAGCGCCTCTCATTCTCAGACCCTAGGGTCCAATATCATAATTCCTGAGGAGTAGCCGTGTTAGTCTATTGTAGTAAAACTAAACAGAAGTCCAGTGGCACTTTAAAGAATAACAACATTTATTCCAGCATGAGTTTTTGTGAGTCAGAGGTCATTTGTTCAGATGCATATTAAAATAAAATCATTTGGCATACATTTATAAGGAAAAATACAGGGGGGGTGGGAGGAGGAATTGGAGCTGAGGCCTACTTGGATTGTATTCTTGACTGTTTTGATGTAGATCCCGTCAGGAATTTTCAGGTGTAATTCTGTGTGGAATCGATTACATTGTTACATATAAAGGATAATGAGAGAGGTCAGAGATTCCAGCCTCTCAAGGGTTGCAGATAAATAAAATAAAAGTATAATGCAGTAGGATAAACAACAACTGTTCTAGACGGGGTTGCGCTCACCCTAAAGAAGCAGGTTCATAGGTTGGGTGTGCCGCTGAACCCAGGCTTCATGTTGGATAAACAGGTGGCAGCAGCGGGCAGGGTTGCCCTTCACCCACTTTGGCTAGTAAGCAAGCGGCAGCCCTTCCTGGGCAGAACTGGTTCAAATCATTCCTCACAGATAAGACTCAAAAGGTTGCTGTGGGAGACCAGTTGTCATCAGTGTGGGACTTATCCTGGGGAGTTTCACAGGTCTTAATCCTATCCCCCATGATTTACAGCCCTTAGGCCAAATCATTTGTAGCTTTGAGGTTGGATGTCATCAATATACAGATGATACCCAGCTCTATATATTCTTATCCAAAACATCTAGTGATGCTGTAGAGGTCCTGAATAACAGCCTAGCTGCTGTAAAACCCTGAAAAGAGCTAATGCTGGTTGGGAAGGCAGAAATCTTGAAGGGCACTGTGCTCCCCCCCACTTTTGATGGAGTTCAGCTGACCATGCCAATTCAGTTAAGAGCCTTGGGGTTAGAATGGACCCAACTTTACCGGAGAAGCAAGTTAATGCAGTTCCAAAACAAAGAGGCTTTCTTCCAACTCAACCTAGTGCAAAACATGGCCTCTTACATTGATGCAATTGTTCTGGCCACCTGGATCCATGCCACAGTAACATTGAGACTAGACTACTGCATTACACTGTACATTGGTCTCCCCTCAAAATCTATTTGGAAACTTCGGTTGATGCAGAATGCTACAGCTTGGCTATTATTGGGAGCTAGATGGACATTTAAAGCCATACTCCCATCATGCAGGCATTTCACTGGCTGCCCATCAATTACCGTGCTCAATTTAAGGCATTCGCTATTTCATACAAAGCTGTTCATGGCTTTGGAACCTCACATCTGCAAAACAGTCTCTCCCCTTATGCTCTGCCATGACAGCTTTCTCATCAGGGCAGGGCCTTCTGCAAGTGCCAACTTGTAAATGGGCAAAATCAACAACTGCTCATACACGTGCCTTCTCCATTATGGCCCCCACCTAATGGAACGGCTTACCTGGGGAGGTCAGGAAGGCTCCCACTCTCCTGGCTTTCTGCAAACTGTGCAAAACTGAATTTTTCAAGAGGGCCTTTCTACACAGGCAGTAGGGTTGCACTGTACTGAATGATTCACAATGGTCATTTATGCATGGTCACTGTAACCTCCTTTATTCCCTGTTTCAGCCAGGATCTAACTTTTCAGGATGCACGATATCCCATTCCTTGGTAGCTTCCAACACAAAACCAACTCGGGTCCTCCCATTCCTCTGTTAATCCGACTTATCCCTCTCCCCTGAGCTCAGCCCGGCTCAAATTTCCATGCAGATGGCTTGCAGGAAAAACCCAAGATTGGCTTCTCTCACAGCCAATCACAAAGCAGTGTGTAAAGAGGCGGGGATTCAAGTGCTTCCTGCTACCTCGGAGCTCTTTCTGAGCAAAAGAAAGGCTTTTTAAAAACGAGGGTTGGATTTTCTCTCTCTCTCCCCCCATTCTTTCAGATTGCTCAAAATATGTTACATGTATTTGAATTTTTGTTTAATGTATGAAATGTTTTAGTATTTTTATATTCTCCAGCTTGGGAACCCTGAATTGGATAGAAAGATGGCATAGAAATGTTTTAATTTATTAAATAAATAAAACTAATGGTTGTTTATCCAGCATACTATTTAGCTCTATTTTCTTCATTTTATGGGATCGCCAACAGTACACTTTGGCAGCACATCTGTTTTGAACACTCATCTCTTTAACTCGACCAAATTCATATGTGCCCCTTGAAGCCCTTTCTTGGCCATAAATTAAAACTTTTACATCCCAACCTTACTGCACTTCTACTTTTATAGTCTGCCTTTGTCACTGAGAATCAAAGCAAACTTTACAATGCACTTGTGATTTGGGTCTAAGTAGTTAATTTGTGAAAAAACCACTATGCTCTCATGTTTATATTTACTACTAATGTGCTAACATTTTGCACTTTACCAAGGAATAAAGTCAGGACATTTCAGGTTCTTTTGCTTGCATAAGGCATTTTAATTCTAAAACAACTCATGCTGTTTTTACTGTAACATCAGACTTATTTTTAAATTCTGTAAAAGACTTCAGCTTTTATAAAGTTTATTATAAAGGCAAACCTTTTTTTGCCCTCAAGAAACCTTATTAAGGAGTTATCTGGCTTTGCTGGCAAACTGGTTTGCTTATGTTGGAAGATGATTATTTACTTTTAGTATGCACATTAAGGAGGCTATTTTTGCTGTTTACACAAAGTATGTAGTTAGATGATATTTTCTCTGAGATTGCCAATATCTAAGCTAAATTAGATTGCTTACATGTCTAAATAAAAAAGAAGCAGATCCTTTGGGGGTAGAAAGAAAAGGGCAGACAATTCAAACTAGCCCAATAGAATCAAGGTGTTCCACATGCCAGCATCAGAGAGGTATGGAACTAATTCCAGGAAGAAATGAAAGCTGTCTTGGTCAAGAGCATCTACAGTTCTTTCCATGAAAAACAACAATACTCTTCTTTCAAGCCTTTTTCAATAGGGTGCTTTGCTTTTGCTTTTCACGGTGAAGCAACATATCGTTTCTGAATACTTATGCAAATATTCTCTGTATCCTGATGGATTTGTTTGCACAAGGGAGGCCACTGATGCTTGCTTTGATTTCCCTTGTGAGCTTTGGCAGCAACCTATTTAGGATAGAGAAGCAATGTAAAAGTCAAGATTAACTTCATTAACACTCTACAAGTAAACTAGCTGCTAGATAAGAGAATGAAGGAGAAGGGAATTCTCTGTTTTGAAGAACTGCTCAACATCAGGTAATTTAACAAGCAGTCCTTGTTAAATTATTTTTCCCTTAAAGAACTCCCTTGACTATAAAGACACGATTTGGGGCTTATCTTATGCTACTTCAGCAGGTCATATTTTGCTTCTCCACTTCCCAATATGAATGTTTCGGTCCATTGTCCCACTCCCACAGCTAATTCTTTGCCCTTCCAGTCATTTTGTCTCTCCTTTCCCCCCTAAAATCACTGTGGCCTTTTATGCATGGCTGTTTCCCTCACAGACCCTCCTCCGAAAACTTTGTGTCTTTGTATCGATGATGCATGCAGTTTCCGCGTTTTCAGAGAAATGTTTTAACTCTAATTTGAAAACGCTGGCAAAATGCGGGGTAACACAAGGGGAGAGCGAGGCAACCTCTGACAGTCAGAAAAGGTGTGCATCATCAAAGCAAAGACCCAGTTGTTGGAGGGGTGACAACAAGAGAAACTACCATGCACAAAAGGCCCGTGTCCCAGCATCTCAACTGATGCAAAATGACATGAAAGAGTTGGGTTTCTGTAAAAGAAATGCCTTGTGGTAAAAGAATAGTGATAGCAGGAGGGAGAACATCAGCTTAACAAGTTCTTGCTCCCAGAGAATGTTGCCGTCGTTTCTGTAGTTTTTTTTCTTTCTGTTTCTTGTGTAAAGAATTAACCTTACTAATGACACTATTAATATTTCAAGTTATGTCTTTCTATGCACAGGTAAAGGTCAAGGTAAACACAGTCCCATGTGCAAGCACCAGGTCATTACTAAGCCATGGGGTGATTTCACATCATGTTTACTAGGCAGACTATGTTTACAGGGGTGGTTTGCTATTGCCTTCCCCTGTCATCTACACTTTACCCCCTTGGAAGGATGGAAAGTTGAGTCAACCTTGAGCCGGCTACCTGAAACCAGCTTCCATCAGGATCAAATTCAGGTTGGGAGCAGAGCTTTGATGGCAATACTGCAGATTACCACTCTGTGCCACAGGGCAAGCAGGAATATATATGGAGCGTTTGTGATGTCACTGTTATACATGGGAAAATTCAAACATTTCAAGTGTTCCACAAGCAAAGTTTTCAGCCAGTGTGGTTTAGTGGTTAGAGATACCAGAAACAGGGAGACCCAGGTGCAAATCACAACTCTGCCATGAAACACTGTAGGGTGACTTTCTCCCTGTCAGCCTAACCTACCTTGCAATGTTTGGGAATAAAGCCTCACACAAGTCCTGTGGACAGGAATAGCTGGATGGAGCTGGCTGAAGAGATCCCAGGGGCAGGGAACCTAAGAGACAAGATTTATAAAGGAAGGGCATAAGGAGTGGACTAGGAAGTAAAAAAATGGCCTTGGAAACAAAAATAAAAAAATAAAATATATTTTTTTGTATTTTTGATCATTTTATTATTGTTGTTGTTGTAATTGTTTATTTTGTTTTGTGTTATAAAAATTTAATAAAAATTTAAAAAATGGCCATGGAAGAAGTCAGGGGTCACTCATCTCAGTTGTGCCGAGCATTGGCTCACTCCTTGCTTGTGCCTGCAAACTGGCAGCAGTGCAGGAGAGAATTGGTGAGCTGGCACCACCAGGAACCATTGCTGGTGAAGAGGCTAAGTCAAATGCCCCCCGAGGAGTTTATGTTCCTGGGGATTGGCTCTTCATATTCCTGGCCACCAGTGGTCCACTAGTAAATTAAATGGCCAGTCCTACCCAAAGCATGCAATGGGAACCTGAAGGTAACCTGAGTAACCTGAAGGACTTCTAGGTGGAGGAAATAATTTAAGGCGATAGCAGAGGCCAATGAAGAAGGGAGCTTTTCAGAACCTTCATACTGCTTAAGGTTAGGAGGGGCTGTATCTAACCTTAGTGATCCAGCCTAGGAAAAATAAAGTATATGTAGTCTTTTAGGTAGCATTTGAGGCATGATGTCACATTTTCACAGATGTCGCTCAGTTCACGCCTTTTATTTACCAAATTTGTATCCTTTCAGGGAATTCACTTGCATGAAGTTTGGCCTAGTTAACAGTCATATGAGGTAAGCTGAACTGAAAGAATGCCCACTCAGCCACTCAGGGAGCTTCCTAGAGGAATGGTCTTGCTAAGAGATCACCTTGCCTATTATAGGACTATAACATGTACTTCTATCGCCAAGGAAGAATTCTTGTGTACTTCAAGTTGGGCAAATGCTTCATTATCCATCTGTGACATTAGCACATGAATTGAATAAGCTATCACTGTAAATTGAATTGATAGTGTTGAAAGACTAACTTGCAAACTGAAGATTTGTGCTCAGATGTATATTTCATACGTTCTTTAATTTCCCTCCTAATGGCGAAAGAACCAGCTGTTACCTTCAGGCCAAATAACCTGCTAAAGTACTTCCTCGTTTAAAACAGCAAAAACCAAGCAATCTAATTTAGCCCATAATTCTTTCTATATGAATGCGAGAGGATCAAAGTATTTCACTAAACCATTTCTTTAGCCCTTGGATCTATTATAGCTGTGCCAGGGGGAGGCATATCACACACACACCCCAGTGCACCAAGTATTAAATTAGTTCAGACAATACAATCCTTTGTGGACACAATTGGTTTTAATCCAGAAACTAAGCTTTCATGCAAAAAAAAAAAAAATCACTTTTCTGTTTCTCTGCTTAACGTTGCCTGCTGCCCAAGGTTTTGGAGCTGCTCTGAAACAATAATAGCATTGCTTATTCAGAAGGCAAAAGATTCCAAAATAAATAAAAAGAGAACAAGAAACAGATGGATTTTAGCAAATACTGAACAAAGAATGACCAGACTTAAAAGCAACTTCCTTTCACGAAATTGTTTTCTGATAGTTTTATCTTTAAGATACTTCGTAGTAGCTATTTTTAACAATACAGAGACAGTCAATTTTATACTGAATGGTGTACTAGGATGGAATTGGAGAAACCAGCGTTCAAAGCGCTGCTCAGCTGTGATCTCTTTGAACTGTGTTGGGAAAGGTTGAAGAATGAAGCATTTCTCATGCCTAGAACACAGTAGTTTTGGAATGGCAGGTCTGTCCTCCACCTTTGCTCCACATAAAACCCTGGCCCGATTGATGGATGCAAGAAGGAAAGTGTAGAGGAATGAGGTTGGGTAAATACTGCAATTGTTTGCTCCTTTGCCAACCTCATTGTCAAACTTGATGTTTTAACTAGTAAAATATAAATAGTTTCCTAATATGGAATCTGGTATCAGTCCATATAGCCCAGAAATGTCTACCCTGTCTGAAATATTCCAGTGTAAATGTTCTTCCATAGCCCTGCTCTGGTATCTTTCAACTGGAGATGCACAGTTTGAACCTGAGAACTTTTAAAAGCAAAGCATGTGACCTAACATTTCACTATGGATTTAAGAGACCACCAAATCTGTATTTAGTTGGCTTTTATTCCAAAGTTATTTCTAAAAAAAACCCCTAACAATACTGTCAGAACTACATGAGGTAGTACATGTAGCGAAACAAAGGAAAAATATTTTAAAGCATGTATGAATACCAATAGTATTTTGAAAGAAATTATAAAGTCAATTACAAATCCAAAAATATAGTATTAGTCAGCTTTACAGTCTTATACAATATACATTCCATAGAAAGATTGATAATGTCACTATTATGTTTTTCTAATATACCACAATATGGAAAATGTAGCACACAGGGCTATTCAGCATAAATGAAATCAAATTAAATGGTGAAATAACATATGAAATAGCAGTCGTTGGATTTGTGTCCTGCCCTGCAGGAATATGATAGATGCAGAAGATAAAAGCGTTTGGGCCTGTATTACCCATTGTTTTATAGTGCAGTTTCTCCATTCACCAATTTTATACATCAACATATGTAGCATGTGGGATCAATCCTACAGCCAAGCATGTGTTTGTTAATATTTCAAAGGTCAAATCTCGGTACATAACTGAGATAACTTTACAGATAATGCTAGAGGCATACATAACACTATAATAATAATCATAATAATGATGATTTGGTTGGATCTAAAGAGGTACAAGCTCTGGCTGTGGAGTGGGTCCCGCTGTGGAGTCCACAGTACCTGAACCTTGAAAAGTCACTCTTGATAGTTGGAGGACCTTCAGAAACAGCATAAGGTACTGCAGTGAGAAGGGAAAATCACTGAAAACTGTCTTCCATTGTTCAACACAGGCTTAGATCCAATCCAGTGATAATAGTAACGTAGTAAGGTTGTGAAACTGGAGCATTTTATAAGTTTTGAACGAACTGCATAGGAATAAATGCTAAGAAAATATAGCAATATTTAACACAGGATCAAAACAAGTTCCTTATCCTCATAGTTCATCATGCATCCCATGCTTAATTTATAGATTTTCCCCATTAAGATTTACATGCAGTTAAGCTCCTTTTCAGTCATAAAAGAGTAAATGTCTTCTGTACAGTAATATTACACCTTTATACAAATTTTAGGAAGTATCTTAAAAGGCATCTTCTCTTTCTTCCTCCAAGCATGCCGTTTCCTTCTTTTTTTTGTTATTTCAATTTGATATTTCTTTTTCTTTCTTTTCTTTCTTTCTTTTTCTTTTCTTTTTTTTTTTTGCTATTTCAAACTACAGCAAATATTCTGAATGCCTTGCCTCCTGGAGGATTCTGTAAACTGCAGAAAAATAACAAAATAGTTATTCCAAAAAATGTTGCTTGTAAGATCTTAATCTTACCAAGCACTTTGCTATATTGAATTCTATGTGGGAAACTTTTAGCTTCAACTTTAAAAAAAGATAAACATGGAGTATTCTGGATTCCTTAATATATCACTGAATCTGTCCACATGAGTGTGTCTCACACACAAAAGCAAGAGACCCACAAGGATTTGCAGGGACATCTCATTTTCCCTCTCCCACTATTTCCTGTTTCCCTTCTCTGACAGCCCCCATAGCCTCTCGCCCTTTCCTGCTTCCTCCTCTCCTTCTCAGCCCTTAGCCAACCTGCCTTCATCTGTCCCCTATCTCCAGCTTTCCTTACTTTCCTCCAGCTGGCAGCCTGTAACCAGGATAATTTGACCCAGTTGTGCAGTGCTGCCTGTGGGACCAGGTCGAACCCAGTTGTGAGGTGGGGGAACCTGCCAAGACTTGTGGAAGGCACCTTACTTTCCCCTGTAGCTACTTACCACACTATTTCACTTGTCCCTGCTTCCTTCTCTCCTTCTCACACATCCACCAACCTGCCTTTTATATGCCCCCCCATCTTCTGCTATTGTTATTATTTACTTCATTTTCTACCCCATCTTTCTCCTCAGTGGGAGTTTATACCACTCTCCTGTCCTCCATTTTATCCTCACAGCCTTCTGAGGTAGGTTATGCAGAGAGTGTGTGACTTGTCCAAGGTCACCCAGCAAGCTTCCATAGCAGAGTATAGATTTGAACTTGGGACTCCCAGATCAGAGTCCACCACTGTAATCATTATACCACACTGAAACTCATATGTATTTCATATGTCCAACTCACAGTGCAATGTTATTTAGAGTTACTTCAGTATTGATCATAGATCATAGAATCCGGGAGTTGGAAGGGACCACCAGGGTCATCTAGTCCAACTCCCTGCACAATGTAGGAAATTCACAACTACCTCCCCCACACACACCCCAGCGAACCCTAATCCATGCCCAGAAGATAGCCAAGATTCCCGCCCTCTCATGAACCACCTAAGGCAGGGGTCTGCAAACTGCGGCTCCTGAGCCGCATGCGGCTCTTTGGCCCGTTGAGTGCAGCTCTCAGAACTTGGTTCGGAGCCCCTGCTCTCGCGCCCACTCGCGCCGGCAGCCGGGCTGCAGAGCCGGCGCGCCTGAGAGAGAGAAAGAAAGAGAGAGAGAGAGAGAGAGAGAGAGAGAGAGAGAGAGAGAGAGAGCAGGCAAGCGGGCACGCTGTCTCTCCCCCCACCTGCCATGGAGAATGGCCAGGTCCCCCTTTCCCTTGCCCTCAATGGTTGGGAGGCTAAAGCCTCTCCTCCCCTCTAGCCGCGCAATTGCTGGGCGGGCGGCTCGGCGGTTCCTGCCCCCCCCCCCCGCCTATCAGCTGTTGGGCGGGGCGGGCTTCCTTTGGTAGACCTGGCCTCTGGCTGAGTCCTATTGGGAGGCCACGTCTACCCACTGGCTTTCTTGGCGGTAGACCTGGACTCCGAGGTGGGGGACCCCTTCAGAGGCCAGGTCTACCAATTGGCTTCTATGGGCCTTCGGAGGCCAGGTCTACAGCCAAGAAAGCCAATGGGATTCAGCTGGAGGCCAGGTCTACCAATAGGCTTTTATGGCGGTAGACCAGGCCTCCAGACGAGGACTCCAGACAGGGAGGGGGAAATGGCAGGGACTTACAATTTAATTTTTATCAATAAATAAGATCACTATTAAGTATGATATCAAGTTTTATTCAGTGTACCTATAGTTTAATTAAGACTTAAAACTTTAATTAAAGTTTATTAAGTTAATAAACAGTGTACCTACCTGTATAGTTTAAGTTTAAGAAATTTGGCTCTCAAAAGAAATCTCAATCGTTGTACTGTTGATATTTGGCTCTTTTGACTGATGAGTTTGCCGACCCCTGACCTAAGGTCATAGAATCAGCATTGCTGACAGATGTCCATCTAGCCTCTGCTTAAAAACCTCCAGGGAAGGAGAGCTTACCATCTCCCGAGGAAGCCTGTTCCACTGAGGAACCACTCTAACTGTTAGAAAATTCTTCCTAATGTCTAGAAGGAAACTCTTTTGTTTTAATTTTAACCCGTTGGTTCTGGTCCGCCCTTCTGGGGCAACAGAAAACAACTTGGCACCATCCTCTATATGACAGCCCTTCAAGTATTTAACCCACTAACTTCAAGTTCTTAACCCACTAACTTCACAATCCCTACAAAATGTAATGTAAGACAGAGAAGAGATGGCAAGTATAAGTAATACTGATAACAAACAATGTTCCTGAAAGTTGTGCTTAGTACCTTTCTGAAAAGACTCCATTTTGAAATGAAGCAATGTACATCCATCTTTTATCTACTGGCATAATATCAACAAAGCCCCCTTCATTGCGAATTACTCCAGCATGTATAGCTGTCCGACAGATACTAGATACCTGGGAGAAAAAAAACACAGAAGGGTTTTTTAACGAATTGTGTAGAATTACATAGCAACCCACTGAACTGATATGGGCATCATTTTTTTCCTGTTTAAGTTCCATAAAGTGGCTCTTCTTGAACATTATTACTTCTCATTAATACCAATGGGCATGTTAAGTCAGGATTAAAACTTCTCTCACTTAAATCAGCAGGAGATTGAAAAGCACCTAGCACAAACCCAGAGAAAATTAAAATTATTCAAAATTATTCATTATGGCTTTAAATGTGAGAACAAGCGTCTTTACTGAATGTGGAAAGAATCCAACATAATATCTTAAGAAACGTGACACAGGTAAAAAAAATAGCTAGTTCCATGTAATAGTTTGGCTGCATTTTAGACCACTTGTAGTTTCTGAGTTGTCTTTTTTGGCTGCCCTACCTATACCTTAAATATGCCATATGCCTATGAATTGCAATATTCTAGTCTTGAGGTTACCATAATGTGGGTCAGTGTGGCTAGGCTGGCTGAGTGCTAGATGTCTTTGAGAAAAGCACTCTTGCCCACCATATTAAATCGCTTTTCCAAAAGGAAGCCGAGTTCAAAAGTACCCCCAAAGACATTGCAGAGTCAGTCAAACTCATCAACCCATAGTACTACTCCCTCAAGAACATTAGATTTACCGGCCATCATCAACTCCATCTTACTGGAATTACATTTCAGCTTGATGTGCCTGAGCTACCTGACCACTGCTTCCATACACCTTCCCAAGGTGGCTTCAGGAGCTTATTTCAGGAAATATAAAAGTGGAATGATCTCCATCTCCAAAGCTAAGGACAATTTCATTGAGAAGCCTCACTCAAATATTTAACAGCATGGGTGATAATACCAAGCCCTGTAGAATCCCTCAATATACACCCCAAGCAGCAGATTCTAAATCTTCAGCATTCCCTTTCTTTTCTAAATGCCTTAACAATTACCCAGTATCTGCTGTATCAGCTGAGAGATCATGCAGAATTAAAGCAAACTATTTCCTTTATCAATCCGTAAACAAATAATGAAGTCCAAATGAACATACTTTGCTAGTAATGAAAGGTACTGGGTGGCTCATAATCTGTTTTAAATATGTTTACAAAGCAGTGTTTTTGCTACTACATTTAATAACACACCTCTTGAAAAAGTCTGATAAGAAACTGTCTGATAAGATCCGCCTTGCACAGTTTCTCAAGGAAGAAATTAATCATCTAAATCACGCACTGCTAGCAAACGGCTATTCCAGAAATGAAATCAAAAGGGCCATTAGACCAAACAAAAATCAGAAAACTCAGGAAAAACAGTCTCCCATAGGAAAGGTACTCTTGCCACTTATTAAAGGAGTCACTGATAGGATGGAAAAACCTTTGAAAAAACATAACCTACAAACAGTGTTTAAACCCACCAAGAAAATACAACAGATGCTACGATCAGCAAAAGACAAAAGAGACCCCCTCACCTCTGCAGGAGTATATCGTATACCTTGCAGTTGTGGACAAGTTTACATCGGGATCACACAACGCAGCATACAAACAAGGATAAAAGAACATGAAAGATACTACAGACTTGGTCAACCTGAGAAATCAGCAGTGGCTGAACATGGACTGACACAAACAGGACACAGGGTGTTATTCCAAGACACTGAAAGACTGGACAATTCTACCAACTATTTTGTCAGATTGCACAGAGAAGCCATTGAAATTCATAAACATCAGCACAACTTTAACAGAAAAGAAGAGAGTTTAAGAATGAATGAGGCTTGGCTGCCTGTCCTGAAAACCTCCAGACTAACAAAGACTACAGTCCACAATAGCCATGCGGATTAGCCTTGGATTCTACATGTTAACAGATCACTTCAGGATACAATGGTTCCACATTAACATACCACACCCTCATTAGCACATTATCTTGATTCTTACAGGACAATGATTTGCACATTACCTTTAATACTTTGCAGGACAATGACTCAGCTCAAACCCAACCCCCTTCTGTCTATATATTACTCTTGCTACACACTTGACATTGAGAGACACTGTCCTTCAGTGTTACTCCTCTGAAGATGCCTGCCACAGCTGCTGGCGAAACATCAGGAAAGAAAATACCAAGACCACGGTTACACAGCCCGGATAACCTACAAGAACCAATGAACTCTGACCGTGAAAGCCTTCGACAATATTCTGATAAGCAGGTTTGAGGTAATACATTTGCCAAGATATAATACAGCCCCAACCATACATAAGACATTCTAATATATGAAAAGTTAGCATAAACATTTCATACAGTACTACAAGACCCTGCTTTATTGCTGTGCTGTGAACCCTTTGACATCTGTCAGTATTTAACAGGTCACAGAATCTGAATGCCAAGTTGCTTACCGTATATACTCGCGTATAAGCCGAGGCACCAAATTTGAGGCCAGAAAAGGGAATTTTTAATTGACCCGAGTATAAGCCGAGGGTCGGAAATGCTGCGCTCTAAAATGGCGGCTGCCATTTTAGAGCGCCAGGACGATCTCGACCCTTCCCCAGGTCGCCCTCCCGCCCGGCCTATCGGGTCCTCCAGACCCACCCCGACCCCAGTGCTATCCAAGGGGGGGGAGGTGGAAGAGCCCCTGAACCCCCTACTCACCGGGAGAGGCGGCGATGCTGCCGCCATTTTAGACCGGGAGGACAAGGCCCATGGATCAGCTGGCAAGCGGGAGGACCGGCCCGGGTGAGGTGGGGGGTGGGGTGGGGAAGAAACCACCGCCGCCGCTGCCGCCCAGCAGAAAGAGCGGTGGGGTGGGGTGGGGGGAAGAAACCGCCGCCGTTGCCGCCGCGCAGAAGGCGCAATGGGGTGGGAAGAAACCGCCGCTGCCGTGCAGAAGGCGCGATTGGGTGGGGGGGGAAGGTGGGACAGCCCGCTCATCAGCTGGCCGGCGGGAGCACGCTGGGAGAGTGCCCAGCAGGAGATTCAGCGCGGCTCCGAAGAAACCGCCGCCTACCACGAATTACCGTATTGACCCGAGTATAAGCCGAGGTGAGTTTTTAAAGCCAGAATCATGGCTAAAAAACTCGGCTTATACACGAGTATATACGGTAATCGTTTTTCTTCTTTTGCTACTCAGCAAAATACCAGATATCTACAAAAGCATAGCATTAGTCTAAAAAGCATTTAACATACCTTTGCAAATAAAACATTTATTCTCAAAGATAACATTTGTTCCCTGTGTTATTGACAGATGTGTTTTCTCACAATTCTGCTTGTAATAGAAAGTTATGAATATGCTTTCAAGCATATTTTAGGAGAGACATTACTATATAACTTTAATTGCAATACAATTCTCAATAGGCATTTAACAGCATCGCTGGTACCAGCCTATACTGACACATATTATTGTATCCATTGGCATTGATACTGTAGAAAGCTATATATACAAATTGTGTACACATATCTGAATAAGTCTATGTGGCCACGGTATTACTAAAATTACTCAATAATACCAAGCTGTTATCAGATGGTTACCAAAATTTGGAAAATGGTTCATGGGAGCATGCATTTGACAAGAATCCTTTCACACTTCCTTACCTCTCCCTTGATCTAGCCACAGTGATCCATGCGACAGTCACCTCTAGGCTAGACTACCGTAACTTGCTCTACGTAGGGCTGCCCTTGAGACTGACCCGACGGCTCCAGCTGGTGCAGAACGCAGCAGCGAGGCTCCTGACTGGGGCCTTGCACTGAGAAAATATACGTCCAGTACTTTACAAACAACACTGGCTCCAGCTGGAGTAACGGATCAGGTTCAAGGTGCTGGTTTTGACCTTTAAAGCCTTACACGGTCTGGGACCCTTGTATCTTCGAGATTGCCTCTCCTGATATACCCCCCGAAGGACATTAAGATTGATGAGAACTTGCTGGTGGTCCCTGGCCCTAAGAGTGTGCCGCTGTCCTCAACAAAAGCCAGGGCTTTCTCGGCTCTGACTCTGGCCTGGTGGAATGCTCTGCTAAAGCACACCAGGGCCCTGCTGGATCTAAGGGAATTCCGCAGGACCTGTAAGTCAGAACTTTTCCACCAGGCCTACAATGGAGGGCAGCCGTGAATACCATCTGTACTGGCCTCCCCAACCCTCCCTCCTTCAGGCAATTGAATTGGTTGGTGGAGGGGCAGCTGCCTGTGTGGGCTCTTACAGCAGAATGGGATTCATATGCCATCTGTGATTATTGTTTTAAGGTATTATTTTATTGATGGTTGTATTCTTATTAGTATATGTTGTTAAATTTTTGATGGTGTTATCCGCCCTGAGCCGGCTTGCCGGGGAGGGCGGACTATAAATATGAAAAATAAGCAAACAAACAAGCACTGGACTTGCCGTTACATTTAAAATACGTTGGCCTACTTACATCAGAATAAATGCGTGTTCCAATTACTCGGGCATAATGTGGATTTGCCTGCATGCAATTGTGAGGACAATAAACCCTGAACAAAAGGAAAAGAAAGGAAGTATAAAGTACAAGCAGTTGAGCTAAAGAAACACTTAAACAAAGAATCTGGGATACAGCTCTTCAGGCTAACAGAGCTCAGGCACACCTCTTATCCAGCAGTGGGGAATCATAGCAAAAATTTTGTGCTGGTGAACTACCTTTACACTTTAGAATTCCCCAAATACCGCAGAGCTTTCACCCTAGCTCATTTTAACTGCCTGCCCCTCAGTGCTACTAGAAGGGAGATTCTTATGTATCCCCTATTCTCAATGTCTGTATTCCTGCCAGCTGAATGCAGTCGAAACAGTGGAACATGTGTTATTATATTGTCCATTTTATAAGGACATCTGCTCCACATAACTCACCCCTACTCTATCTAAGTAGGAAGATCTGGAAAATTCTACATAGACCGACAGGCTGCCCCAATTAGACCACCTCTAAAGTGGGCAAATTCTGTGCTAAGACCTTGTCCATAAGAAAGCACATATTCCCAACGTTTTAATAACTTTTATGTATAATTAATTACAGCACAATAAGGTTATGAATGTTAATTTCTGTATATTCACTTTATATTTGTATGTAAATTGTGCTCTTAAACTGACGTTGACTGAACTTTTGATTGTATTAATGTTGATAAAAAGACAGTGTTGTCTGTTTTTACTTTATTGTTGTTACTGAATGAATGCTTAAACTGAGAGTTGAACAGTATTATGTTCATTTGCTTTGTCATTTCATTGTTTTTCCTTGAAGCATGTGGACTTCTTTATGTTACCCTACGGATTGCTTGAAAATTCTGCCAATCCTTTTTGGCTGTGACACCACTTTTGTGAATAGGAAATTTGCATGAATGAGAGATGACAGCTCTGTCTCTCTCTCTTAATGTATAAACTTGAATTGTCGGTGCCTTGAACTTCATAATAAACTAAAATTCTGTGATTCTAAAAGACAAGCGTCATCAGTTTGGATCATAAGACTCCTTTTCAACTAGATGAGGCAGCAATGAAATAAGAGACAGATTTAACTGGTTTACCTTGGGCAGTGTGTGGCTGGCTTGTAAAATGGACATAATTGTTCCACAGTTGTTTCACAAGTGACAGCTTGCACTAAAATTAAAAAAGGTGACACATTCTATGAAATGGCATATAATCAAACAAACATTGAATGCTGTTATATATTTAAAAAATGCTAACCTGCAACTTTAGAGACTGTGAAGGAATTAGCAGACAGGTATTTGCTACAATAAAAACAATAAATTTCTTATTAGTGTTACTATGAATAAATTTCCATGTGGCAAGTTAGAGAAAGTGATGTGTGATAATCATAAAAGAATGTATAACAGCCATCTTACACAATTTGTAAAGAAATGGCAATAATAAAGGCAATTACAAAGACATCACAAAACAAGCACAAGAACGTATTCAGCAATTGTGCATCTGAATTACTTTTTCTGATTTTCAAAACTTTACAACATAAATCTAGAATTTCACAGTAAGCATTTTTTTGCCACAGAGAAACGTACTATCAACTATATGCAATTCTTTGTTGGTATATCTATAGGTTGGTTTAGTTTTCTACTTCATTTCAACGAGCTACTGCAATTTCTTACCACCGTTACTATTATTATTTCTTGCAGAGCTTTTGACAGCAAAGCCAACAAATGGCAGAATTTTTAACTGTGGTAAGTGCTAGTCACAGTTTTAACACTGCACTGAATGATTTACTGGATACAACAGAAAGGGAACTTGAAGGTGGCTATGGCTACACACTTAAGGACACTTTCCTTGGGGTAAGCCACATTGATTCATATATAACTTAATTCTAAGTACACCTGTTTAGGATTGCTCCCTAAATAACCTCCCATGATTCTTAAACTAATTCTACATTTTAGCACATATCAGGCAGGAAAGCTGGTGATGTTCTTAGGAGGATTCCATTGTAGTTCTTTGTGCAAAATCACATTTCTCAGCTGGTACAGAAGTTTTCTGAAATCCACACATTTAAAGTGCCAATCACTGCTAGTCTACTCAGTAACAGGATAACTTAACTTCAGAACAGCAACACAAATGGAAGAACCTCTTCCTGTTCACCCTTAATATTCAGAGCTCATCTGCTTTCAAACAGAATAAATTTATGGAACAAAACATATGCAAGCTCCAAAAATGCACAAGTGGAGAAACCAAAGTAAAAGTATACTTTAATAACGACAAACAGCTAAGCAGAATCAATAGATCAATATTTGTATGTGGCATTGTATGTTGCCACATAAAATACTGGTCAATTGATTCTGATTTAGCTGTTTGCCTGATATCTCATGTATAGATTTTTCAAAGGTATGATATGATAAAGTTTATTATTTGTGGCCAAAGGCCTTCATAATCTATCATACAAGACATCAAAGGTCTAGTACGTAAATGCAGACTTCAAGAATGCCTTTATTTTCCAGCCTGATTGCAAGTTTGCAACATTTGCTTGTCATGATGAAGAGACTTCTATGAAATATTTGGAGATGTACTGTTTCATAGTACATGCCTGATTTCATTTGTACTTAATCAGAATTTTTAGTTTGAGATTACTAACAGCTCATTCCTGAGCCTTGCAGTGGCCGGGGATGGCGTGGCCAAGGTGCCGCCACAGCGCCTCCAAAGAGGTTTCCTGGCCACTGCAAGGCTAAAAAAAGCCTTTTCAAAACAAAAAATTGAAAATGGGGAAAACAGCCCTATTGAAAACAGCAATACTGTGCCAAGAAAAACTTGGCGCAGCAATGCTGTTGGTGGAGGGGCCGTTCCTGGGCTGGAGGGGCTTAGGAAGCTCTACCCCTGGGAAAACCGCCCTCCCCCCACGCCGGCACTGCATTTCTCTTCTGGGATTTAGGTCCCAGAGAGTCTGCAGCGTTGGAGGAGCACCGTGCAGCTCTGTGGTGCCCAGGTGCCGATGGAACTGCCCCCACCGCCAATGTAAGTGCCTCTTATTCCGTGATAAAAGGGCACTTACGCTGGTGGCATGGTCTCGCCGCCTCCACTACACTTTCAGCCAAATCCTCAGGAATGGGCTGTTAGTTGTGACTTATAATATGCAGTATATTTGGACCACTAAAGAGGGCAAAAGCCAAAATGAAATTGGTGTTTTGGATTAACTGAGTATGTGACAAACACATCAGTTGTTCTTGATGAACTAGCTAAGTGATAAATACTTGTCATATTGTTAGATCTACATATTTATAGTATATACTAGTTTATTGGCTATCTAGCATTGGAGAATTGTTTTAGTGTGTTCTGCTGTTTTATTGTTGAACATATTTCAGTGTTATTATTGTCAGTATTAATGTGTATTCTCCATTCGTATATTTTTGAATCTTATTCACTCAACCTTTTTTAGTTACCTATTCTCTTTCTTTGGGTTGGATTTTATCCCTATGTTTGGCTTAACAAAACATATGCAAACCAACATGGGTTACTCTCCCAGCCAAGCAGACTATGATCTATTTACTTCTTACAGGAGCGTCTAATCTAGAAAGTGTCTATCTTACTTAAGTTTATTAATACATTCAGATAATGAATGCACATAAACACATTTTTGCATCACCCTTAGTCTAGAAAAGCTGTGTAAAGACTGCACAAATAAAAGAATAGAGTGCATATTTAAGCACACTTATGTCCACTGATTGATTTAAGACTTGTGTATGGGCACTTGAAAATCAATGTTCCACAATATAAATCTTTCCTCCAGTCTTCACTGGTATGGGGAATATGAGGAGCCAGGTGGAACTACCAAATTCAATAAGGCTTTTGAACTTTTACAGTGCAATCCTATGCAGAGTTATTCTAATCTAAGCCCATTGAAATGAATCCTCTCTTGAGGATCGCACTGTTAGTAGCTGTATAGAAGTGGGAATTCTAGCAGGTGTCACCACACTTGCAACTCTGTAATATAAAAAACTGTAGTTAGCACCCTTTGCATAAGAACTGTTGATCTTGGAAAAACTAAGTGGGCTACTAATGTACTTTTCTAATTGATAATCATTTTCCAAAGATGTTACATCATTATAAAACAAACTAGTGACAAGCACATGGTGAACGACACAGAACATCTTGTCTATATACATAGCATTTATAGGGCTTGTAGTAGTTTTTGATATTTAATTTGTATCATTAAAGTAGTATAATACACTGAGAACCTACTGGACTCCCAAGCACTTTGAAGAATACTTAGATATTTACTCACCCAACAGACTGAACACCATTTCTATAAGACTTGATAAAATAATTTCTTCTTCCTTGTCTGGTAACATCAACCCATCCACCATCGTTGTCTAAGATGCCATAATGTATTGCAGCTCTGCAAATGCTCGATTGCTGGTAAAGACACGTGACACAACAGCAGATATTAATATCCATTAAAAAGTATTTTTCCACTAAATTTTAAAGAAAGAAAGCAGCGCTATCCCCAAAACTAAATAAGCCATTTTTATTTTAATGCTAATAGGGGGAGTTAACAGAGTATGCCAAAATCCAGTCTGACTATATTTGTGAATTATCCTGATTGTCTGTCAGCCGGGTCTGTAATTTTATAACTAGATAGGAGATAAATAGATTTTCCAGACAATACAATAAACTAATCGTCTGTAATTTTCAGGAAGAGAGTGGTCCCCTTTTTTATAAATGGGAACAATTATTGAATTAAACCAGGATTGTGGTTGTGAATTATCCTACAAATGAGGTTTCAGATAGGTCAGAATTTTGACTCAGAATGAGTAAAATCTGGTATAGGTATACCAGACAGGTAGACAAACCAAATCTCTCTTCACAAATTTCTGTCAAATTTCACCTACTGTTGGACATTTTTTTACAAAACGTTTTGCCAAAGATAACACACATTAACTGAAGTTTCTAGCTTAAAAAAATAAATCAAATAGTGCTACTTCAAACATGAATTACAATATTTTTACCATGTCATAATGCACACTTCCAACAACTTTGGCACTGCTATCCAAGCAGCCAGCAGGACATTCATACCTACAGAATTAAAACAGAAACTGATCTGAGAATCTGTGATGAAAAGAATATCTATATTTAAATTAAACCCCCATGGGTCTCAGGGATTCTAAGATAAACTGAGCAGTCTATCCTACCTATTGCAAGTTGTTCCTTTGCACTGGTCTCTTAACCGTACTTCGCAGGAAACAATCTGAGCTGTCAAAAAATTGGCCAGAGTTATTGCAGTGTTTCAGGTTGCTTGGGATCCAGTTAGGAAACAAAACAAATGTTTAAAATGAAATAATCTTACACATTTGTTGTGTACTTATGACTTCGTTTCTCTCACTGTCATCAGAGACAGATGTGTGTGACCTTAACTGATTCTGTGAGGTATCCTGAACATGTGACTGCTGCCGTTCAATCTCATTGGTTTCCATCTCCGGAGAGTAAAACCTTTCTGAACCTTCTGTTACAGGAAATAAATAAAACAAACAATATTTCTCTCAACAGCCTTGTTCAGTTTTTGAAAATAAAAAATGGCAACCACAGCATTCAAAGTTTAGCCCTTCTAAGTCCCATTGTGTTTAAATCTCTCTTTGTGAAATCAATGGTACTTTATAATACTTAGTTTTTATATCACAAGTTCATCTAAACATGGCAGGAAGTGAACAAACCAAAGGAAAAGCTTGCTGAAACCATTAGAGATTCTACATTGAATTCAGAAGCTTCTGAATTGTTATGAGCATGAAGATGTTATTTGATTAATTAATCTGATTAATTAATTGCAGGGATTCTTTTCTTGCATGTTCAGATTTTATTTACAAAAACTTTTAACTATTAACTGCTAAAAACAAAGATTCAGAACGCAAAGGATTCTAAACCATCACATTTAAGAATCCTGGTTTGTAGAGAAGAAACAAACTCTACTTTTCCCAGGTGGCTGCATTTGCTTTCAAGCAAGCCTTCCAGGAAGGGGAGCACACAAACAGATACTGGAGTTCCAATTAAACGAGAACCGTATTTCCTCTATTTAGGTTGGCACTTGGGATGGTTAGTATAATAGAAGTAGTTGAGTACTTACCCTTGTAGCAAAGGTTTTCTCTGCAGCCTCCTCCAAAACTAGGTGGGCACGCTGAACATGGGCGGCCATGCTTGTATGGTGCATGCCCCCACCAATTACCCCTAGAAAAATATATATATTTAGTATTAGTTAAAGTGGATGGCACAATTTATAGTTACACTGTCTGCAGCTAATCATCCTTGCTGCTGGTAAAGGAATCGGAGGATTTCCGAAATACAAGGCCTCTGACATTGTCTCCAATGCCTTCAAAGCATTCAATATCATGTTGGAACCCAAACCATAATCTGCCTCAGTGTAAGCACACATCAAACAGCAATTCAAAAACTATCTAATAATGCTCTTCCTGGGATAAACAATGCTTAAACAATTTTCCAATTTATTAAATGCATATTTAAAAGCTCTACAACTCAATAATTATCCATCAATGCTGCATTAAACCCAATCAAGACTGTAGCTAAAAGACAGCCTTATTTAATTTATACAAGATGGCCATAATTTCAGGTAAAATGCTGCTTATTGGGTTTCTTCTAATCATCCCTTATGAAATGAGCAAATTATTTTTATAAACAGAGTTGGCAGATTTTAGTCTGCTTGGAATGTTGCAATTTTGGACTGTAACAGACTTACGCTAAAGTTCTCAGTCCTCAAAATGTGTTAACACTGCATTATATCAAAGCTCCACTAGAAACTAAGCAGCACTTTGTAGAAACTTAAAATAGAATATTCACTCATTTTCCTCCAACAGCATTATTTAGTGGATAATATGGCGTTTTCCCTTTCTAAAAAAAGGTGGGTGTCGAAGTTCAACCACACATGCAAATACATGTAAAATAACACCAATGCTTTTTTAAAAAAGATGATAAAAGAAAAAGCAACTTAGGAATGGGAAATCGAGAGTGGAGAAGTGGGAGTAATGCTCAACTCTTACATCCTTATGACAATAACCAATTGGGAGGGAAAGCAGCCTGGGCCAGGGGGTAGTTTGGATTGGACACTCTTTGGGTGCTTTCACGCATACTGAATAATGCACTTTCAATCCATTTTCAATGCACTTTAACAATCGTTGCAAGTGGATTTTGTTGTTTCACACAGTAAAATCCAGCTGCATTGAAAGCACATTATTTGGCACTTGTGAAAGCGCCCTTTTTGTGTCCTCTCTGCATTTCCAGACCAGATCAATCCTTCTGAAGTAGCTTTTCTTTTATTAAAAAATGGCACTGGGGATCTGTTACATTTCTGTCTATAAAGTATATTTAGATGCTTAATCTGCTTTGCATACTTACTTGGGAGAGTAATTGCACACCAAGTAAATAGCTTTGGGCCATATCTGTCCCCAGACATTCATATTATGACACAAGTTAACCGCACAACCTATTCTGCTACTTGTTGCCCATACCACCTGGAGGATAAAAACAAAACTAGTTAATTCACCCCTAGACATGTGTTGATAAAAATGTAATCCATAAAAATGAAAACCAACAAATATTTCATTTTCCTTTATACACACACATATATAAACACATTTACAGGCATAATACAATCATACACAGAGAGTTTAGCACAAGAGTATATGTGGCATATTTGTAGCTAGTACAAATGAATAGAAGCAACTGATTTAAATAATATATCACTTCATTAGAGTAAAATTATTTTGATCATGATAAACATATGACATTCTACTCTTAGAAGGAAGACATTAGATTGATTTGTAAAAAAAATCAGATTTTATAATTTGTTGATTATATATATATTTATTGCTACTATTAAAATAGCTTGGTTTAAGATAAATATGAATTTAACAAACAAATAAGTTAAATTCCATAACATCATTCAAACTAACTTTGCATCTCACAGAAATATGCATCTTTTGCACAGTAAATTACCAGCCTTGTTTTTGGAATTGTTTTTGATACCTCAAATGTCCCAGAAGTGCTGCAGCACTGAGGGGGCATTTTGGGCTACAGGAGGAGGGGGGAGGTGAGAAAGTTAAATTCCATGGGTGTAAGTTCCACCCTAGATTTGCTGTAATAGATCCATGGGAATGTTCTGATGGATCCATTGTGTCCCTCATCTTCCAGGAAATGATCTCGTTTAGTGTCTTTGCAAAAGTAAAGAAAGTCAAATCCAGAACAGCTATTTAAATAGATATACCCTTTCATTTTGAATAGATTGACATAAGAAAGCCAAATCAAGATCTGTTATTTAAATAAATCTACCCTTTCATTTTTAGTACATTGACAAGTCAAACAAATGTTGTGTGGCTCAGTAAATCTTTAATAAGTGTTCTGAAACGTTCCTGTACAAAAAGATTTTTTAATGACCACATTTTGTATCAATTTTGCCTTGCTTTCTTGAGTGACGAAAATAAACTAACTAGAAAATAAATGCACATACCTGTGTATAATGAGTGCACACAGGGCCAGAACATCTATAGGGGCAATAAGGGTTGCATTCTTGAGGATATGGATAACTAAAGTCTCTTACTTCATCATACCATGACTGGACATGAAATGTTAAAGGTCTATATCTACAGAAGAAGAAAACATCTGATGCCATCAAAAGAATCTATGTTTCCATCAATCATTTAAACAAAGAATCAAATGTTGATATGGTTTTCTATTACTAGCAACAGATACTTCTGGGTATACCTTCC
Source organism: Euleptes europaea (assembly GCF_029931775.1). Lineage (NCBI taxonomy): Eukaryota > Metazoa > Chordata > Lepidosauria > Squamata > Sphaerodactylidae > Euleptes > Euleptes europaea. The sequence goes on from NC_079319.1 coordinate 35,476,261, forward strand.
CCAATGTGCTCCCAAGTTCTGTCCAATGGATGGAAGCAGAGCTGCAGGCCCATGTTCCCACAGACACGTCTCGGCCCAGGACTGGGCTGATCTCTCCAGCTCCACATCCCATGTCTATATTTGAATAAGGATAAAGAAGAAACAAAAATTGGAGCTCATTTTTATATGTTAATATTTTGAAAGGAAAATGCCCTTCTACCTAACACGGTTACTCATCAGAAAGTAGTTTTGAATTTTAAAAAATCTTTAAGAAACATATTACCGAAGCTCATATATAGAAATGGTTACATGGCAAACCTTTTGCCTCAAGGCAAGACCTGCCAGCCTCTTTTTTGATCTGTTTATACAATCCAGACTATTGTGTCAAAGGCAAAGAGTAAGAACACTGCAAAATGCTGCTTTTATAGCAAACAACCAGATTCCTCCCTAACCTTACATGAAGCTAATGTTGAAAAAAAAAATCTGCCTTCCCAGTTAAAGTGTAGTCTCTTCCTGTTTCCATTATACAATCTTTACCTGTAGCAGCCCATGACCCTATTCATTTCTATGAAGAACAAACCTCCCACAATACAGGATTATCAAGAGACGATAACTGATGTACCAAAATGGGGGGAAAAACACAAGATGATCTCCACACATTTTTTTGCATCACCTGACAGAATTTTGTTCCCAGAACTATTCCCCAGAGTCTACAAAGCAGACCTGGCCACCATCACTCATGCCTTAGTAACATCCAGACTGGCCTTTGAAGACTGCCTGGAATCTTTAATAGTTTACTGTGACAGCCCAAAATTATATGTCAAACCAATATTATACCAATTACACTGGCTTCCAGATTTTTTCCAGGCTTAAGTCAAAATGCTGGTTTTGAGCTTTAAAGTTGTTTATTTAGAAATTTATGCTTCCTCTACAGAAACCTGCCTAAAGCATCTTACAAAATAAAAATAATAAAAGCAAAACATTAACAAGATATTAATTAAAATTCACGATTACAAACCCAGCCCAGCAATAAAACACAGACAGTAACAGTTAAAGTAACAGTTTCCAGGTTAAAATAGTGTTAAAAGATCAACACCTTCATTTAAAACCTGGGTGAACAGAAATATTTTGACACCTAAAAGAAAGCAACATAGGTGCTAGATGAGCCACAAGTCAGGGCATTCCATAAGCAAGGTGCCACTACTGAAAAAGCCCTGTCTCTGGTTACCACAAGGGATGTGCACCATAGAAAAAAATAGTTATTTTTCAGATCCAGATATCAGGAAACCAAAAAAACCCCAGTATATGCAAATATGCAGGTCCCGAATACCGGTTTGGTATTCATATCCAGGTTTTTCCAGTATTCTGATAATATTCGTTTCAATTATTCCCTATAGAGAATGTTTTCAGGGGGATGGAGAGGCTGTCTTTCATGGTGATGGCACCAAAATTAAGACACAGTTGCTGGTGCCTGTCCATTAAATAACCCCCAAGTTTCAAGTACATTGGACCGAGAAGCCATCCTCCATTGTTTCCTATGGGAAGAAAACACTCCAAGTTTACTCCATGGCAAACAGTAACCAAATACTCAAGGGCAAGCAAAGCAACCACTGGCCAAAAGCCTCCCAATGCAAACAAAGCCAAGAAGCTCAAAGAACCAATGCAGAACCATGGAATCCCCGCAGAAGCATGGGATAATGTGGCAAACCTGACTCAACAAATGGCAAATAAGAGAATCCATGCCAATGTTGAACACAAGAATCTAATGCAAACCAATTCGACCAAAAAACACAATGCTACAACTTGCAAGACCAACAGAAGTAATTTCAAAGCTAAGCCAACCTGGTAAGTCGATACTACGCCCTGGCAAGAAGACACTGTCACACAGCAAAATTAAAGAAAAAACAGTCATGTTTAAAGCACTGGTTCCCAATATTCCCAGTTAGGGCTGTCCATTTGGTTCGTCCCGAACCGAAAAACAGCTGAATCTCCCCTGATTCGGCGGTTTTTAGTTCGGATGGAACCGAACTCAAAAAAGGCAGGAAAACGGGGAGCCAAATTCAGCGAGTACCGAATTTTTCCCCGAATTCCGGACCTCATGCCGAATTCCACGGACCTGAAGCGGGGGAGTTCGGAATTCGGCATTTCCCGAATAAAAACGGGCCGAATTTTGCTGGATCCGAATTTTACCAAAAAATTTTCTTTTCAACAGCCCTATTCCCAGTTACTCCCAAATATTTCTTGGATTTTTCAGGACCAGTATGGTGGATAATCCCAGATACCATCCAAGGAACTGAATATATCCAAAAAAATACTGATAAGGTATTCCTAGGTATATATTTTGACCAGAAATATCTGCATGCACATCCCTAGTTGCCACGTGTCTCACCTCTGAAAGTACAAGCACAGAGGACAGGGCTCAAGAGGCAGATTGGAAATAATCCAATCTAAGGAATAAAATATAAGATCCAATCATTATGGGTATGGCCCATAAAGGCTGCAAGCTAGGGTCTGGAAATCTCCCAGAATTACAACATCTCCAGGTTACAAAGATCGGTTCTCCAGAAGAAAATGGCTGCTTTGGATGGTGGACTCTATGGTATTATACCTTGCTAAGGTCCCTCCCCAAACCCTGCCTTCCCCAAGGAACTACCTGCCAATTTCCAGGAATTTCCCAATTTGGTATTGGCAACCATATAATTGAGGCAGTCTTTCAGACATTTTGAATTCAAACCATTAGAGCAGGGGGGGTCAAGCATATGGCCCGGGGGCCAGATCCAGCCCCTTGAGAGCTCTTATCCTGCCGGTGAACCAGCCGAGGCAGCCACCCCCCTTCCCAATCTGGGCTGGAGAGCCTGCTGTGGGATCGCCAGCTGAGACAGCCACCACCACCACCCAGCTCCCAATCTGGGCTGGCAAGGCATGACCTGGCCAGACCAAGTAACGTTTATGTCATATCTGGCCCTCGTAACAAATGAGTTTGACACTCCTGCACTACGGGTTAACTAGAAGCTACTGCTGATGAACACGCATAAATCAACACCTGAAGAGAGACACCTACTTTTGGATGAAGCTAGCTTATTCATTTGACTTGAATCTACATTTATTGCTTCATACACACAATTCTTAACCAAGTAGTGTTTTTTCTTTTCTTCCTCTTTTATTTTCTATAGCACTACAATTCTTTATAGTGATATACAGGAAATAATGATATCCTCCCTTGAATATTTCCCTATTTCATTCTTGTACACAAAGCCACCTTATTCTAATTTTACTTTTTCGAACAGTTCCTCAAACTCCTTCCTCTATACATTACAATGGAAGCTTTTTTCTCCTTTGGGGATAATTAATGGAATTTTCAACATCTTTATTCACATACCCCAATATCAATTTATTTAAACTGCTAATCTACAATTCAACTCTGATTAGCTGCCAGAACTAATCTAGTTAATCTGTCAATAGAGCCTTTGGGCAGGCAAACACAATGTTTGTGATCAAGTGAATTTTTAACAGGAAACCATTTTCTATGGAAAATGTCGAAGGGTGGATGTCCAGAGCACTGCAAAAATGTCACCATAAAACCTTTAATTTATTGTGGTTGCTTGTGACTGATGAACCTCTAGGGAACTGTTGAAATTGGATAGGGAATACTCAAGGAGTCTCTGAAATATTTACATGTTTCAAAAGACTTTCTAGCCAAACATCACAGAATAATATTCTCTTTTCTGCTGTATCCCCATTAGAAAACATCCTCCACTGTGTACGTTTAAAGACAGACATAAGAATTATATGTATTCTTTACTTTTCTGGCAAGAAGAAGAGTTGGTTTTTATACCCTGCTTTTCTCTACCTTTAAGGAGTCTCAAAGAAGCTTACAATCACCTTTCCTTCCCCTCCCCACAACAGCCACCTTGTGAGGTAGGTGGGCTGAGAGAGTTCTGAGAAACGTGACTAGCCCAAGGTCACCCAGCAGGCTTCATGTGTAGGAGTGGCAAATTAAACCTGGTTCTCCAGAGTAGAGTACACCACTCTTAACCACTACACCACACTGGGTACAGTAAAAAAATACAACACATATAAACTTTCAGCAAATAAGTCATTTGTGTGTGTGTTTTAATAATCCAGATGCAATATCTCATACTTAACTTTCCAATGACTCAAATCCTCAGATGGTCACTAAAGAGTTAAATCAAGGCTTGCTCCAACAAAAACTAAAGGTGAGTGGTATAGGGCTAGTATAGAGCATTTATTTGAAAAGGAATCAAATAAAAACTTCCAAATGTTTAACAGTAAGATCCATAGTAATCCTTAATATCAACTAGTATCAACTTGATGAAGGCAGAGTAAAAATTGGTGGAAGGAACACTAACCATTTGGGATATGCAGATGACACCACATTACTGGCAGAAAATAGTGAAGATTTGAAATGACTACTGATGAAGGTTAAGGCAGAAAGTGCCAAAGCAGGATTACAGCTGAACATCAAGAAGACAAAAGTAATGAATAGTGGGGAATTACACAGCTTTAAGGATGACAGTGAAGAAATGGAAATAGTTCAAGATTTTCTGTTCCTTGGCTCCATCATCAACCAAAAAAGAGACTGTAACCAAGAAATCAGAAGGAGACTGAGACTGGAAAGGGCAGCCATGACGGAGCTAGAAAATATTCTTAAGTGTAAGGATGTGTTGCTGGCGACCAAGATCGAGTTAATTCATGCCATTGTATTCCTCATTACTATCTATGGGTGTGAATAGCTGGACAATGAAGAAAGTACATTTGTTTGAATTGTGGTGTTGGAAGAGAGTTTTACGAATACCATGGACTCCCAAAAAGACAAATCAATAGGTTCTAGATCAAATCAAGGCTGAACTCTCCCTAGAAGCTGAAATGACTAAACTGAGGCTATCGTACTTTGGTCACATTATGAGAAGACAAGAGTCACTGGAAAAGACAATAATGCTAGGAAAAGTTGAAGCCAGCAAGAAAAGAGGAAGACCCAACATGAGATGGATTGATTCTATAAAGGAAGCCACTGCCCTCAGTTTGCAAGATCTGAGCAAGGCTGTTAACGATAGGACATTTTGGAGGTCATTAATTCATAGGGTTGCCGTAGGTCAGAAGTGACTTGATGGCAGTTAACACACACACACACACACAGTATAATATGGAATGGTAACCTGATGGGTTGAATCCAAATTACTGTGAGAGAAGCTCTCCTTACGGACCAAACTTCCCTTCTCGACCAACTCAATGCAGCTCACTGCGTCTCCCAAAATGCTGCCTCTACTGTTCAGGGTGTGACAAGGAGAGCAAGATCAATAGGAAGTGGCAAGGTGCATGGGCAAAAATTCCCCCCCCCCCAGCAGATGTTCCCTTCCCAGTGGGAAAAAAGATGTGGAGCTAACCCATTATTTAATATCATGGCATTCTTGTTTATCTAAAAATAGAGTTCAATTAATAGCAGAGTCAAGGGTAGTAGCAAAAGATGCACTACACTTCCAAAGTGTCATTGATATCCTTTAATATAGTAGACCATCTCTCTCTCTCTCTCCTAGGCAAATAGTCAAGCATTTATATTAGTATTATCTCCTGTAACTTTTTTTTACATAGAGTGTTCATAATAAATTGTTTATGTGGTGTTGTGCTGAACTTCAACAAACTTAGCATGTGGAAGGAAAAATCCAACCCAATGATTTCAGGAAAGCTCCCACTCTCCTAGCTTGCTGCAAACTATGCAAAGCTAAACTATTCAAGAGGACTTTTCTGTGCAGGTAATAGGGTTGCATTGTACAAAATGGTTTTATAATAGGGTTGTGTTATACAAAATGGTTTTACAGATTTGCTTGGATAGATTAAGGACTGTCATCTATACTGTTTTGTATAGCTTATTTTAAGGAGGACCCTATTTATATAATTTCTGTACTGCTTAATGTGTCATGGGAATACTTATGCTGTGCTTCAGTTCTTTCTGGTGGCTCCAGACTTCTGAAATTCTAATGCATTGGTTTCTGAATGTCCCATTTTATCAACTGTACTGACTCACTATGTGTAATCTGTCTTCAGTCCCTGTGAGAAAGGCGGACTATAAATAACGTAAATATAAATAAATAATTAAGTTATCATTTGCTTAAAGTTTAAGGAAGTACGCAACACATTTTAGGCAAATAACCACACTTTTGGAGTGACACACAAACAGAAAGAGATTTCTTGCACAGCTTGATGCAGAGATCTATTAATGTAAAATAAAAAGAGCTAAGGTTCAGACTTAGTAAAGACAGTAAAGCATACAGTTGGCACCAACAAAAGTAAACATTTACTGTGGCATGATATAGAGTCTCAATGCTGTATTCATTCTAAATAGAAGGAACTGACGGGTAGAGTAAATATAAATGTAGAGTATGGTACTTATTTACTTTTTAATAACATCTACAATATAATTTAATACAAAATGAGAAAAGGAGAATAAAAATTGGTTAAGAAATATATAAAATTGCAGAGTTTAATTATACAATCATATTTGGATTCAGCTAAGGAGATCTGTGCATAGAGTGACATAGTGTTCCATGCATATATTTCACACTGGCTCAGGAATCAATCTGATGTTCATTCAAATGTGTATCAGAATATGAATCTTAAGTGTAGATAACATCTGCCACATGGAATTGTTTTCAGAGTGATGAGCACTTTAATGTTTATTCCCACCACATGGCGTTGTAGTTAAGACTATAATAAAAGTCTGAATACAGGCCCAGAATACATTCCCGTGGTCGCAATGCCTTGAGAAGGTAATGGGTTAGGTGAGGGCCAATAAACTGAAGTTAAGTCCAGACAAGACTAAACTGCTGTTGGTCAATGACAAAGCTGCTTAAGGACTAAGCTGTCCTGGAGGTGGTTGCTCACCCACTGAAGGAGCACATTTGTAGCTTGAAGGAGCTGCTGGATCTTGGCCTACGGTTGGAGATCCTTTTTGTGGAATGTAGCACCTTTTATCAGCTATGGCCATTCCTTAAAAAGCATGATCTGGTCACAGTGATCCATGTTCTGATTGCATCCTGGTTAGAATACTGTAATGTGCTCTATGCGGGGATACCTTTGAAAATGGCCTGGAAACTTCAGCTGGTTTGAAATTCAACAAAGATAATGTCAGGGGCAGAATTCAGGAATCATATCACCCCTGTGCTGAAAGATCACCACTGACTGCTGGTTTCCAGGCCCAACTCAAAGTGCTAGTTCTTACCTTTAAGGGTTTTTTTTAAAATTAACTTGTTAATTTTTAACATGTTTATGCTGTGAGGTTTTTATGATATTTTGTAAGTTGCTTTAAGCTAGTTCTCTGGAGAGGAGACATACAAATATATAAATAAATAGACCAACAAGACTGTAGCAGAACTGCAGCAGTGGGAACATCTCACAGAGGCAATGGGATTGGATTGAGGAACTGAGGCAACACAGGAAGTAGGAAGGGACAAGGCATGGCTGAAGGTAGTATGACTAGAGCGATGGTGGCAGTAGATAGGGATGAGGACAGGGATCTGGTGGTGTGACACTGAAACTGGATGTGGTCACCCACGCAGTTTGCCCGCTTATACTTATTATTTGACAACTCCTCGTCTAGAGCCTTCTGTTTAGCTAGACTGAATGCAAATCCCTCTATGGTCATGCAAGGTAGAATTTTGAATATACCATACCCAGACAGGACCTGCCTTACTCTTCCGGCTCTATTGATTCATCAACTCATGCCCTTTTGGAATGCAGCTTTTATGAGGAACTTGGTTCACATTATATCTTTCCCCTTTTAACATATAAATCTAATGCCTCTGTGTCTGACATAACGGCTTTTTTATTAAGTGACAGGGATCCCAAGGCTACATTGTCAAGATTTATTTCAATCCTTATATCCCTCAAACATTAGATCTAAAATTACGCTGCTCAAGATCAATGGATCAAGGAGCTTCTAAGGGATAAAGGAAGACGTGGTCATGCCTTCTTCCTACTCAGCATATGCAGAAAGAGGCTGGAAAAGAGGAGAAGAATGAGGCCCAGAGGGAGAATCAGGCAATAAAGGGGAAAGATAAAATGAAATAAAGACAAGTAAAACAAGGAGATTAAGAAGAGTAAAGAAGCAAAGAGGTACACATCAACCAAGTAAGGAACAACACAAGAGTAAAGAGGAGAAAAGGGAATTAGAGGAGGTTAAGGCAGAATGGGCCTGCACCTTACAGGACGGTGTCCCTATGAGTTCACAGCATGGAAAATAGCAGTATGATCACTAAAAAAAACCAAAAACCAGAAGATAAAAGGATGAATGTTAGAAATATTGCAAGATGAAAAAAATTCAAGCTAGATAGACCATGAGAGTAAGAAAAAACGAAGGATCAAACGCTCAGTCTCTTACCTTGCTTAGAAGAGTGATGTTACCAATTGAAAAAGAGAAGCTTAAAGTAGAGGTTTAGTGGGAAACACAAATTCTGTCCTCTATATATTTTGAGATAATGATCCAACATCCAAGCAAAATTAACTGTAAGACAATTGGAAACATCAATAAGAACAGAGGGAGATAAAGAGTAGAAAGACAGAATTTAAGAGAATTTGCATACAGTGATACTGCAAGCCAAAAAAAAAAAAAATCAGATTACCAAGGGAAAAAAAGAATGAAGAAAAGAACTGAGCCTTGAGCCCAAAAGGGAGAGTAAACCAGGTATGATAAGAACTTCAATTTCAGTTATGTTCTGGAAAGCAGTAGAAACAGGCAATCTTTCCTTTTCTTTGGAAGAAAGGTAATACAAATATTGTTTGTTACTGGTTCTTGTAGGTTATCCGGGCTGTGTAACCCTGGTCTTGGTATTTTCTTTCCTGACGTTTCGCCAGCAGCTGTGGCAGGCATCTTCAGAGGAGTAACACTGAAGGACAGTGTCTCTCAGTGTCAAGTGTGTAGGAAGAGTAATATATACTCAGAAAGGGGTTGGGTTGAGCTGAATCATTGTCCTCTGCAGGAGTATATCGTATACCTTGCAGCTGTGGACAAGTTTACATCGGGACCACAAAACGCAGCATACAAACAAGGATAAAAGAACATGAAAGATACTGCAGACTTGGCCAACCTGAGAAATCAGCAGTGACTCTGTCCTTTTGAGACCCGTATACAACTTTTGGTGGTCCTCTTGAAACGTTACCTATTAGGGTTTTGATACTTTTATTACTGATACAGGTCACTGATGAAGCCATAGGCGAAACGTGGTCCCGATCTAGACGACACGTCTAGTATCGTCCCTTCGTGGCTTTCTTCCATTTTCTTGCATATAGTTGCTTGACAACTGGACTTAATTACTGCATTAATCAGAGACTTCTTATCAAAAGACACCTAAGTGGGTCGTATATTGTGACTTACCTGTTTAATCAGAATCTGTGATATCCTTGCTACAGCCTTTTTTGGATTTCTTATTGTACATTTGTATCTTGTTGTATCTTTATTTGTATATAATTGTATATATTTTGCACTTTTTCACTATAAAATTCACTTTTTGCATAAGAAATTTGTTTATAGTGCTGTCTTGGGTTGCTCCAATCATCCTTACAGCACTGAGCCTTTATATTTGCAGGGAAAATGCTGCTGGCATTTGTTGTGTCCCACGACCAGTTTATTTGATGTAGCAATGGTGACTGTGATAATATATTAATTTATACAAGGAACAATACTCACTATCAATCACTAACTAGACCGTCAAAAGGCAACAATGATTTCTGAAATAGGTGAAGCTGAAAGATGAGGTGAAGCCAGTTACGGCAAAAATCTATATCTATACTAAATGATAAATTTAAATGGTAAAATGCTTCTGAACCCATGCTTGGGACAATATGCATAACCACTGAAAAATGGAATCACAGCAGTTGGTAGTGAGTGAGCTATAGAATGTTATGCCAAATTCTTTTTCTTCACTCTAGTTATGGATCCTTAGAAGTCCTGATTCTGTGGCCTCAGACAACTCCACCCAAGCCAGTCCCGCTCTCTATGCATCAACACATCTGTCATCTCTAAAGCTCAATTCATATGCTGCTGAAATGGCATGGCAAATGAAGGGAAATGCTGTAGTGGGAAGGAATTATGTCATTCCACCAACCAATGTGGTTCCTCTCTGTCTGAAGATATTGCCAGGCCAGAGGACAAGAGTGAGCACATGCAAACAGTTCCCATGCTGTTCCAGAAACATAGGAACACTGTAAACCTGTGCCTGATGCCAAATTTACAGTAATAACTCTCGGGAGCCTAGCTAAGTTTTGTTCGCCTGGGCATTCGTACATCATTAATGGGATCACTTTGCCTAATTTAATTGGTTATAACATTATGTACACATTATACAGCTATACATGGTTGTTTGGGGCTTTGAGTTGCTACTTTGACTGGTGGTTTGTTTTTTTTAGGCTATTATTATGGCTGTTCTCTTTGGTTTGATTTTAAGGCTGCTGTTGGTTTCATTTATTATATTTCATTGTAACCTGTCTTAATATATTTATTCGAACCTACCTCAGTATCTCTGTTGAGAATGTGGTATAGAAATATACAAGTGGGGACCCACAAGGACTTGCAGAAGGCATCACATTTCCCGCATCGTTGATATCTCTTTCCCTTTCCAGAAAGCCCCATAGTCTCTCTTTTTCCTGCTTCCCTCTTGCCTTCCCACCCTACAGTGAATGTACATTCATCTGTTCTCCAGCTTTCCCTTCCACCCCACCTCCCAGCACCCTCTACATAGGAAAACTATGGCCCAGTTGTGTAGTGCTGGCCACTGGGCACAGCCCACTTTCATGGAAGGGACTCCTCAAGAACCTGTGGGGGGGATATCTCACTTCCCCCTGTATTGACATCCTCACACTATTTCCTCTTTCCCTCCTCCTGGTAGCACACATATCATCTCCCCTTTCTCTGCCTCATTCTCTCGTGGTCAGCCATTCACCAATGTACCTTTTATCTACCCCCATTTTGTTTACTTCATTCATAGGCACCTTTCTCCACAGTGAGGGCCAAAGCAGCTTACATTATTCTCCTCTCCTCCTTTTATCCTCACAACAACCCTGTGAGGTAGGTTAGGCTGAAAGTATGTGATTGGCCCATATTCACCAAGTGAGCTTCCACAGCAAGATGAGGATTCAAACCTGGGTCTCCCAGACCCTACTCTGAAGCTCTAACCACTATACATATGGCTTTCATAGGATGGCTGCTGTTGAACAGTAACAAGCAGCCAGGTCTAGTTCAGTCATGCAAGTCGGGTGGTACCAAGTCACCCAGTGGTTGCTAGCAGGCCTAGAATTGCCAATCGCCAGGTGGGACCTGGAGATCTCCCAGACTTACAACTGATTTCTAGATGACAGAGATCTGTCCCCCTAGAGAAAATGGCTGCTTTGGAAAGTAGACTCTATGGCTTTACAGCCAGCTGAGGCCCCTTTCCTTGCAAAACCCCACCCTCCCTAGACTCCACCCAAAAATCTCCATGAATTTCCCAATCTGGAGCTGGCAACCCTAGCCAGGCCTGGCCTGGCCCCAATCAGAAAGAAAGAACATTAAGAAATGGAAGACACTGGTCCTGTCAAGAAAACTTTCAATGTGGCTGGGTCTGCTAGGTGGATTTCAAATGCTACAGCACCTCCAGGGGAGCTGCTATATGGAACCCTTTTCCAGAAGTTTCCACCAGTGAAGGAACATTTCAAACTAACCTTACCTGGCAGTGCAGGAACAGGGGAAGATCCTGATAGTTAGCAGCAGCTGAATAACTCAGGTATGAGCGCACATGTATACACAGGCTGAGCATGGCTAGAGGTGTGAGCCTGTCCTTTGGAGAGAGAAGACCTCTTTGAACATTGGAAACCCCCCTCCCTTTCTTGTTTTGGTTGTTTTTCCTCTGTGTACAGGTTTCTGATTTGGGTTCTCCCCAGGGAGAAAAGCAAAATATAAATATTCTAAATAAATAAAAAATAAATACCTTCCATAGAATATGGTGCAAGTTAGCAGTTGTTATATATATATATCTGTATAACTCATACTCCACATTAATGTGTCAAAACTCTCTACTTCGACCGATGCAGTGTAGTGGTTAAGGGCTACTTTCTGATCCAGGAAGCCCATCTCTTCCCTGGGCCATGAACTTACTAAATGGCCTTCAGCAAGCCACTCCAAGACTCAGCATCTCACCTCATTCAAATATAGTCATAATAAGACTGATATTTCTTAGAGATGCCACTTCCAGATAGAGGTGCAAAAACACGTGCTAGCTGTGGCAGCAGGCACATAAACAGCATCCACACACCTTTCCCGCTCTCCTCACCGACTTCCCCACCATGCTCCTCCCCTTTTCTCCCAACATGCTAGGACTCCTGTGGCTTGGAGACCTCATCTTTCGCCTCAGTTTACTTTCCCTACTGAGCCATGCTGTAGAGGTCCAACATGGCTCATCAGGAAAGGAAGGGTAAACTGTAAAGGGCTAAAGGGGGGCGTTGGTTTGCAGGAGCATTGTCCTTCCCTTCCCCCACACTCCACAGATTCTCCTTTGAGCTGGGAAACAACAGATTTGTTTTTTCTCTGGTTTAAGGGAGGATGCTCTGGAACAGCATGAATTGGTATTGGAATGAACACAGTATAATGTGGATGTTTCCCTTTAATGCAGGGGAATTCCTGCTTCCTATGTGGGGGGGAAATTCCCACGTGAAAGCAGCCAGGACTGTTGATTTATACAAAGTGCTTTCAACATTCTAACAGCGCATTCCTGAGCTTTAAGGGCAAAGGCCCTTAGGAGGCCAGGAAGGCACTGCGCCAGCATTAGGGGGCCCCGCGCTGGCGTCAGGGCTACTTATGCCGGCGTTAGTGGTCCTAACACTGGTGTAAAGGCCTGCGCCAGCATTCCAGGAGGCGTCCATTCTAGCAAATGAGAAGATCTGTTTTCTCCTACCAAGAAACAGGTACCTACCATTACAGCCACAAAATATGAAGCTGGCTGATTGCTCATTATTAAAAATATATATCTGACACTTGTGTATGACAACAAACTCCAAAAATGATTAAGAATATTTTTTTTAAGCAATTGTAAAAAAAAATGTTGCTCTTTCACCCTAACCCCCAAAGCGATAGCTTCAAAGGTTAACTTTTTTGGAATGAACCACAAGCCCCCAAAAATCATATTAACTGTTCTCTTCCCAATCCTTACATGCAAATTGTAATCATCCCATTAAGTAACTAAATTAAGATTACACACTACTGCTGGGTGCATGGAATCTTACACACAAAAGGAGGAGTCTGTTCATTGGGCAGAAACCTGGAAGCAGATCAAACTCCACCTCTCTAGGCAGGGTCAACCTTCCACGGAAAGTCAGGATGGACTATATATGAGTTGCTGCGCATGTGTATGTTTCTAAAAATCATACCAAGTGAATGGCCACTCCAAAAACCAAAAGCTCATTTTGCAGACACATTTTTCCAAGTTTCAGCTTTGCACAGTTTGGAATTACAAATTTGAGTCCTACAGTAATGCATAAGAACTGTCCAACATGACATTATCCAACATTGTAATACTTTATTTTCTAGGGACCTGTAAACTTTGGCCATAATTCACCCAAAATTAATCAGTTTTAAGTCACTAAAATTTCATTAAAGGTAAAGGTCCCCTGTGCAAGCACCGGGTCATTCCTGACCCATGGGGTGATGTAAACGTCGGGATGTGACTAGGCAGACTTTGTTTTATGGGGTGGTCCGCCAATGCCTTCCCCAGTCATCTTCCTTTTACCCCCAGCAAGCTGGGTACTCATTTTACCAACCTCGGAAGGATGGGAGGCGGAGTGAACCTTGAGCTGCCTACCTGATACCAACTTCCGTCGGGAACGAACTCAGGTCGCAAGCAGAGCTTGGACTGCAGTACTGCAGCTTACCGCTCTGTGCCATAGGGCTGGGACTGTATAAATCTTTCTAACTAAATCAATAAGATTCAAGAGTACTTTTGGCTGAATCAAGGCCTTAATTTGCAAGTATGTGAAAATCTTATGTTACAATGCTGTATAATGCCATATTGGGCATTCTTATTCATTATTTGATTAATTTTAACAATATCTGGAATGGAGAAAAACTTTCAATATTTGTGGAACCAAGTGTAAAGTCCACAAGAAAAAAGACACATTCCTATAATACATGATCACTTCATGAAATATAAGAAGCAAACAAGTAACCTAGAACAGGCAAACATCAAGCATAACAGTATTATGTTCTACAATACAAAAAGAATTTAATTTGTTCTTTCTGGAACCCAGTAGCAATACATCCTTACCATATATTCCATATTTGAAGCTTGTGGATACACCTGACCCCGTAATTTATTATGAAGATCCAAGATACTTTGCATATCACTGTCTGTGATAGCCCTTTTCCCTCTTTGCTTTGCAGTCCACCATTCTCCATCCTCATCCATGTATTTTTCCAGCAGCTTTTCAAAAAGTGTTCCATTGGGAAGTACCATGGCAGAAACCGCTTGAGCTATGCATAGCAAAGCAGTTACTCTGAACCACTCCTCTGCTACTTGCTTCATCATGAATGATCTCAAAACTCCTGTGGCTTAACTACTCCAAGACAAAACCTTCTTCCAGGTCTGCAGGCTGCAACAGCAAAAGAGAGTGAGGTGATTTTGAGGTTTAAGGGGCTGTCTTGAATTAATTAAATGAACACGAGTCAAAAGATGTTTTAAAGACAAGTATACCAAGGTATCTAGGGAGACTACGGAGCTACCTTATGCAAACACTCAATGCTGACATTGTGGGTTTGAAACGATAACTTATCTTCAGACCTATGAAATGAAGAGTGTACTAAGAGGGGTGTACTTCAATGCTCATTTGAGAGAGTGTATGAAAGAAACTCATTTTCCCCAGGACCATATTAAAAGGAGCCAGTCATAGAATTGACTGATTAATTCTCCCCTCTTACAATATTAACGCTTCAAAATGTTTTTAAACTGCAAGATAAACCTAAAATAAGAATATAGAACCTTTTTTTTTTTTTAAAAAAAAAGCATGATTCCAGCCAAAAGCGCCACTCAATTCAGTGGAAAAGATTTAAGCACATGCTTAACTCAGCCATAGAAATCATAGGCACCAACAATTGGCTGCAGCATATCATCCTTTGTTTCATGTTACAACAGAATTCAAGACTTTTAAAACTTCTACGTCACAAGCTAAGTTATACCATACAAAGAATAAGTTACTTGAGGTATTTTAAAGGAGTAACTCAAACTATATTGGTGTTCTCAAACATTCTACTGGCAAATGTTTGGGACAGTTCTTTGGGTGCAACTCTGCAATAGTTAAGCAACACGTGACTTGCAAAGAAATTAGCTGAAATTGCAAGTATTTAATAGTAATTTCAAACGCAATGCAAAAGTTTTGAAGGGCGGTAATCACACCAACGTCGCCCTCCTCTCTGTTCAAAACCGCATGTGGCAAAGTTATGGACCAAATTATTGGTGGAGAGGGAATCCTCTCCTTCCAAAATCCTTCCACGAACAACACCATGCATCACTTGAGAGCAGAAACTGAATTGATTTCAATGGTTCCTCTCCCTTGAAAACGAATAACAGGAGGGTTCCTGCCCTTTCTACTTTGGTCACATGATGGTCTTTTCGGTCAAAAACGCGTTTTTTCCTGACGTTAAAAGAGCCAGCCCTCCATGTGTGTGTGTTAAGTGCCGTCAAGTCGCTTCCGACTCATGGGCCATTTATTCATGGAAGGTTTTGAATTGGGTTTGCCGCTCTTTAGATGCCCTTTTCCCCCATCCCTATTCTCAAAACTCAACAATAAGCTGCCATGCAGAGTTCTGAGAATTCAGATGGGGAAAATGGGCATCTCTAGAGTGGCAAATCCAAGGCAAAACCTCCCATGAATGAAAGTCCTCCAAAATGTCCCATCTTTGACAGCCTTGCTCAGATCTTGCCTAGGAGTACCAAACAGCACACTTGATATCGGGCCATTTGGGCCAGCTTTTTATCCACTTTCATTTTGGCCTCTCTGGCCTCAGCAGAGGCGCTTTCCCGGGAGGGATGCAGCGGCAGGGGCGACAGCACGTCCATCTCTTGGCCAAGAGAGGCCAGTGATGCAGCAAACCAGAGGTTCGTGGAGGAGGAGACCCGAGACCGTTGTTTGCAAGAAAACCGTTATTTATTCGGAGCAGCTGCTACCCAGAGCACTCTACCGAGTAAAAATCTCTGAGCCCCGATCGTACTGAGGAAGGGATATTTATCCAAGTTCAAGCTATGACAACTAGTCAACATCCAGGGTAAAGCTGATAGCACTCCAGCACAGTCACAGTTTCACCCAGTTCTTGTGACGGTTTATCGCAACCCTCCCTGACTCTTGCCCCAATTCCTAGCACACAGACACACAGAGGTACCCTGCCCAGCAACAAGCTATCCCCTGACTGTCCTAATCCATTTCAATACATCTTACAGAAAGGAAAAGCGATTATTGCAAATGGCTAAATCGGTGGATCTTCCACAGTCGGGGGAAGTCTACCCTGCTGTCTCACCAGCGAGCCGGCTCGAGGGGCCTCGAGGTCTCCCCCGCTGGCGCGCCGACAGAACTGCACCTCACGGCCTCCTCAAGGATGTGAAACGAGGAGAGAGAGAGAGAGAGAGAGAGAGAGAGAGAGAGAGAGAGAGAGAGAGAGAGAGACTTTGGGCGACCGGAAAAAGAGGGCGCGAGAGCTTACCTCAGGGGAGAGCCCCGCCTGTGCCGCTCCGAGCCAAGCGCGCGCCTCTTCGCCCTCCAGCTCCTCTTGGGGACGGGACGTTCGCAGCAGCCCGGCTGGGAAAGGCGGGCTCGGGCCCTGGGCACAGCCGAGCGCCTGCCCCAGTCGCCGCGCCCTCCGCTCGGCGGCGCTGTTTCCCCGCGTCTCCCGCGCCCCCTCGACGCGCCTCTCCTGGCCTTCGCGGCCCTCCGCGCAGCGCAGCCGGCCTCTTCCCGCCTCAGAGTCCCTGCTGCCGCCGCCGCCGCCGGCCTGAGGAGCTCCGCGCTTCTGCGCGGCTCGGCGACCACTCATTTATGCGGAGCCTGGAGGGCGCCCGCCACCCCACCCCACCCCCGCCGTGACGCGCCCCGGCGGTTCACCCCTCCCCGGCATCCCGCCGCCTGGCCGGCTTCGGGGGATGCCCGCAGGACGGCGCCGCCCACCTCGAGGGCCTGCGGGAGACGCCGGGCGTGAGGTCAGCCGGAGGCCCGCTCAGGGGCGGCTCACGGGGCAGTGGGGTTGTCTCGGGGGGGAAGAAGCGGGGATTTACCTGGCTGGCCCCGAAGCGACCCTCTCGGGCGCTGTGGTGTAAGTGCTGGGGGGTTCTCTCTCTCTGTGTGTGAAGGGGTTTAGGGTTGCCAACCGCCAGGGACACATGAAGCTGCCTTATACTGAACTGGTACTGATGTGGAAGTGCATTCAAACAAGTGAGCATCCAAAATATTGTCGAAGGCTTTCACGGTCAGAGTTCATTGGTTCTTGTAGGTTCCACCTAACCTTTCACATGGATGCTCGCTTGGTTCTTGTAGGTTATCCGGGCTGTGATATCCGTGGCCTTGGTATTTTCTTTCCTGACGTTTCGCCAGCAGCTGTGGCCGGCATCTTCAGAGGAGTAGTAACACTGAAGGACAGTGTCTCTCAGTGTCAAGTGTGTAGGAAGAGAAATATATACTCACAAAGTGTCTCTGTCCTTCAGTGTTACTCCTCTGAAGATGCCTGTCCTTCAGTGTTACTCCTCTGAAGATGCCTGCCACAGCTGCTGGCGAAACGTCAGGAAAGAAAATACCAAGACCACGGTCACACAGCCCGGAAAACCTACAAGAACCAAGTGAGCATCCATGTGAAAGGTTAGGTGGAACAAGTTGCATTCCCAGTTTTGGGAAACAATGAGCATAAGACTAATAGTTTTAAGTCCTATTGATTTCAATATTTGAACATGAACACACATGAACAGATGAAGCTGCCTTATACTGAATCAGACCCCTTGGTCCATCAAAGTCAGTATTGTCTACTCAGACTGGCAGCAGCTCTCCAGGGTCTCCGGCAGAGGTGTTTCACATCACCTACTTGCCTAGTCCCTTGAACTGGAGATGCCAGGGATTGAACCTGGGACTTCCTGCTCTGCCACGGAGCCACAGCCCCTCAAAATAAACAGGACATTTTAACACATGAAGCTGCCTTATACTGAGTCAGACTATCAGTCCATCAAAGTCAGCATTGTTTGTTCAGACCGGCAGCGGCTCTCCAGGGTCTCAGGCAGAGGTCTTTCCTGGTCCCTTCAACTGGAGATGCTGGGGATTGAACCTGGGACCTTCTGCATGCCAAGCAGAGGCTCTACCACTGAGCCACGGCCCCTCTCCTGCTTAGGGTTGCCAACCACCAGGTATTAGCTGGAGGTCTCCTGGTATTTCAACTGCTATTTCTCCAGTTCACGTGGAGAAAATGGCCGCTTTGGCAATTGGACTCTATGGTATTGAAGTCCCTCCCCTCCCCAAACCCTGCCCTCCTCAGGCTCTGCCCCCCCCCCAACCTCCTGCTGGTTACAAAGAAGGACCTGGCAACCCTACTCCTGCTATTGGCAATTGGACTCTGTGGCATTGAAGTCCCTCTCGTCCCCAAACCCTGCCATCCTCAGGCTTCGCCCCAAAAACCTCCTGCTGGTGGCGAAGAGGGACCTGGCAACCCTAGGGGGGATGTCTTCACAGAAATGACCAGATGGATGACAGGCAGTCAATAGATAGCGTGGAAATGTGCCAAAATGAAGCTGCACCGGTTGGATTTTGCCCGTCATTGAATCAATAGCGGCAGTAGACCTTTGCCAAAAAAAAAGATCTCAAACCTAGACATTCCTATTCAGTCTGCTCCCCTCCACCAGTAGAAGTGATAGTAACTCTGTGGCAGAGCACAAAGCACATGCTTTGAATTCGAAAGGTCCCAGGCTGAATTCTTGGCATCTTCCCTGTAAAGTTGTCAGGCAGCAGAAAGCCTTTCCAAGTACCTACTACCTGAAACTTTGAAAGCTGCTCCCAAGTCAAAGTGCTAAATAGACCACTGAACACATGAAGCAGACTTATACTGAATCAGACCCTTGGTCCATCAAAGTCAGTACTGTACTCAGACTGGCAGCGGCTCTCCGGGGTCTCAGGCAGGGGTTTTCCACATCACCTACTTGCCTACTCCCTTTTAACAGGAGATTCTGGGGATTGAACCTGGGACCTTCTGCATGCCGAGCAGATGCTCTGCCACTGAGCCACAGCCCCTCCCCACTGGTCTAACTGTAGCTCAGGCGCCCCAACCTTTTTGGGCATGCTGGACCCTTTGGAATTCTAGCACAGTTTGGTGGGCAGAGCCACAAAATAGCTGCCACAGGAGGAAGAGCCAGCCACACAATGGCTGCGGCAGCTTACCTTTGGTCATACAGTGAAGATACTTGGGCTGTGGTACCAGCTGCTGCCAAAGCAACATTTTTAAAAAGCCACACAATCATAACTCCAGCGGTCCATCAGAAGCCTTTCTGGGCAAAAGCCCCACCTGGCCTCGCCCACTTTCTAAAAGAAACCAAGAAAGGTGGTGGCAGGCACCATGACACCCATGGGCACCACGTTGGGGACCCTGCTGTAGCTTTGTATATTCATGTTTTTTAAATGAGAAAGCAAAATCAAACTATTTGTAGACTGGCGGCTGCTGTTGTTGGGGGTTACCGCACTTTGTATTCCCAGCGATGTATTAAGAGTTTGAAAATGTTATAAAAAACATCACTTTAAAAGGGTTTTTGGATACCACGGCTTATAAATGGTTGGAAGACATCTTCACAGCTAAAGGGGCCACACAAAGTGCGAACAGTATTTTTTTATGACGTTTTCAAACTCTTAATACATCGCTGGGAATACAAGTGCGGTAACCCCCGTTGTTACACAGATAGGAAGGCTGGAAAATGCCACCCCACTTCTGGAATCGGTACCAGTAACTGCATGCTTAGATCCAGGTGATGCAACCTTGCCATGCAGGTAAGAAGAGTTGGTTTCTATATGCCAACTTTCTCTACCTTTTAAGGAGAATCAAACCGGTTTAAAATCTCCTTCCCTTCCTCTCCCCTCAACAGACCCTTTGTGAGGTAGGTGGGTAGGGTTGCCTGGTCCCTCTTTGCCACCGGTGGGAGGTTTTTAGAGCGGAGCCTGAGGAGGGCGGGGTTTGGTGAGGGGAGGGACTTCAATTCCATAGAGTCCTATTGCCAAAGTGGTCATTTTCTCCAGGTGAACTGATCTCTATCAGCAGGAGATCAGTTGTAATAGCAGGAGGTTGGCAATCCTATAGGTGGGTCTGAGGGAGATCTAAGAGAACTGTGACTAGCCCAAGGCCACCCAGCTGGCTTCATGTGTAGGAGTGGGGAACCAACCCAGTTCACCAGATTAGAGTCTGCCGCTCATGTGAAGGAGCGGAGAATCAAACCCAGTTCTCCAGACTAGAGTCCACCACTCCTAACCACTACGCCACTGGACCTGTATCACATCACTTCATAGTAAACTGTCCCTGCTGGCCTTGTCTTTGTTGGCAGTATGGTGTAGTGGTTAGTGTTAGACTAGACTCTGGAAAATCGAGGTTCAAATCCCCATGCTGTCATGGAAGCTTGCTGGGTGACTTTGGGCCAGGCATACACTTGCCAACTGAACCTATCTCCCAGGGTGTGAGGATAAAATAGAGGAGAGGAGAATGATGTAAGTAACTTTGGGTCCCCTTTGAGGAGAAAGGCAGAGTAAATAAGTAAATAAGTAAATAATTAAGTAAATAAATAAATACCCATGACAAAGAAAAGTCCATTTTTTCCAACAATTTCCTGTTCCTCAGATGTGTAGGGAAAGCAAATTAGTTGAGTATCATCAATACATCTGAGTTTAGTTTCGACCACCACTGTAAATTTTTGAGTTGTTTCCTCAACCCATTACCAAATCATATGAACTACAGTTTCAGAACTGCAATAATAGGTAATGGAAGCTAGTTCCTTATATTTATTTTATTTATTTCAAATTTATAACCCGCTCTCATCCCCAGCAAGCCAGGCTCAGGGCGGATATATTGGAGTATATGTGTGTGTTTCAATAATGGCTGTTTGGGATGATATGCAAGCTTCAGAATTTAATCCTGTAGGATATTTCATTGAATCTCATAGAATTTATTGCAGTTTTTATGCTCTGAAAAAAATATAACAGAAAATATAGATCCTATGATAATTACAATTTCAGTTTGGGCTGTTAAATGAGCAGAAAGTCAGTAAGCACTTAAACTTTATGACTGTGCCCTGACTGCAGTTGTTGATTTGTAGGAACATAATATTTTGCAACCTTGACAAATGTAAGCTTGACTGAGAGTAGAATGAGTCTCTTCCCATATGGACACTGGAAAGCAAAGCAAATTACATGTACACGTTGGATAATTTCAAATTATATAAAGTTTATGAGCAATATTACTTAAAAGTCCAGAAGCAAAAAGATATAAAATGTATTGTACTTGCTTTTAAAAATGACTTTATTTATTTGTAAAAGTAGTTTATATATTGATCTTATCCAATCAGATCTTAAACATTTTTTACAAACAATAAACATATGTGATTTGTTTCAATGTTAACACATGCCTCTTGGAGGCATGTTCAGCACATGTTTTACCCCTTAATGGGGTTTCATGTAACCTACTTTTTTGACCCAGCCATGATTTTCTCAAGCTGCCAGAAGTATTTTCACTCCCAACATTACACACAACATAATGCCTTAATATGACTAAAGGTAGTAATATGACTAATAGCTTGAAGGACTGTGGTGAGTTCTATAATGGACTTGCTCTGTATGTGTAAGAACCCAGGTTCAATCCCCAGCATTTAAAGCAAGTCAAGGTCCAAGAGAGTTGCTGCTGCTAAACGTACCGAATATTTGGCTGAATGGATAAATTCAGCATAAAATAGCTTCATAAACAAATAGTGTGGTGTCTCTCTGTATCATTTTGTGTCATGGTTATAGCAAATTTCCAATGCCCAGTTGTAACATTCTGGGAACTTGCATGGTTTTAAGTGGAAATTAACTGAACCACAGCAATTTTGTAGGACCTGCATGTTTTAATTCTTTCTTAGGAACTGAGCTTAGTTGATTTCTTTTATTCTATTAGTGGTAATGGTGGCCTAGGAGTAGTATTTTAGATCAACAGCAAATTTATACAATCACAGAACAGTATAATTGTATGACTGAATGGGATCACAGCACTGTTCTGCAGTTTCTCAGATGGATTGCAGTGCAAGTGTATGAGGATGTTCAGGTAGGAAAAATACTTTATTTTTCTGTGGTTCTACTGGAGAACGAGCCATCAGACTATTCTGCTACTTCATCAGATTCTCTGCAGTTACATCATATGAATGAGTGGCAATCAAAATAAATGCATTGGGCAATTCAAAGCAAAAACATTCCCAAACAAGATGCAGATATTTGCTTGCCTGAAGCTTGCCTGCTTCCTACCTTATTTTCTTTTGGATGTCATGTCAAAACTTTTTATTTATGCTTTTAACTGGGGGAGGAGATCTATATTTTAGCCATTTTTATGACCTGTTTTAGGACTGTTTTATGAATATCATCTTAAGATCTGATTACATGATACAGGAAACCCCAGCCCAACTTGTGTTTCACGTGTGAACCAAGACTCACCTTTAAAACAGGAGCAAGGTCAGTTCTGAGCACAGTGCGGCAGTAGGAGAGGCTTCAGCATTCCCTCCCTTCCACTCCATGGGCTTTGCCTGGAAAACAATGGTTGTGGGCAGCGGGATGTTCATCCCACTGCCAGTTCCACATGTCTTCTGCTAGTGATTCTAGCCCTTCTAGAAAATCTGTCTTGGATGAATTCATGAGGGCTCCACAGGACCTTTCCCATTTTTCTTGATGTTTAGAAGAACAAGAGGAAGAGTTGGTTTTTATGTGCCGACTTTCTCTACCACTTAAGGAAGAATAAAACTGGCGTACAATCACCTTCCCTTCCCCTCCCCTCCCCGCAACAGACACCCTGTGAGGTAGGTGGGGCTGAGAGAGTGTGACTAGCCCAAGGTCACCCAGCTGGCTTCATGCGTAGGAGTGGGGAAACAAATCCAGTCCACCAGATTAGTGTCTGCCACTCATGTGGAGGAGTGGGGGATCAAACCCGGTTCTCCAGATCAGAGTCCACTGCTCCAAACCACCGCTCTTAACAACTACACCATGCTCGCTCTTTAGAGGATGGCTACAAAGTTTGTCTAAACTATCATCCCATTGGTAAACTTAGGCCACTATCCCGTATTTGTCATGCCAAACTATAGGATTGTCATGTTGATAATATGCAGAGAGGACAACTATGTACATGCTTAGAGCACCTTTGAGGAAGGATGAGATAAAGATTTAATGAATCATAAGTAAATGTATTAAATTCTGATTCGTCTGGAAAGCTGAAGTTAAGATGTTGCAGCAGGAAACAAAACTGCTTCAGGTCTGCTCAGGAGCCTGCAGGACAGATTGCCTATCTATGAATAATAAAGATTTCTTCCAGAATGTTGGGAACCCTCAGATGCACAGAACATCTTGCAAACAAAACAAAACAAAAAAACATTGTTAAGTGCCCAAGCCAGCCAAAGGAAGCCGGCTGCCAGTTCTTATTTTTTTAAACCTAGGACAAGCACACGTAGCTTCAAGAACTTTCCTCTTGATCATACTCAGGTACCCATGACCTAAGACAGCTCAAGCTGTCTTACCCCCTTAGGAAAACACATACACACATCCTCCAGCAGGGCCGGGTCTGGGGGTGGGGGGAAGCGCTCCGGGTGCAATGAGGGGGGTGCCAGCATGGGCATGGAGAAGAGGAACGCTGCCATGCTGCAGCATGGGCGAAGCTGCCTGCCCACAGCACAGCTGGTGCACATGCCACCGCCCAGCATGTAGCTGCCCACCCTTCCTCTTCACCTATGCCACATCTACAGCAGCTGCGCGTGAGGCCAGGGGGCGGGCAAGCACATGGCGGCAACATGGCAACAGCCCCTGAGGCCACCAGTGCCTTGCTCCAACACATATGGCACACCCCCTCCCTACCCCTCCTGCCCCAGGTGCTCCTTCCCCCAGCTCTGCTTGCCCTCCAGATTCAGCCCTTGTATCTTATTTTATGCCTCAGAGTGGGAAGATTCTACTTCCTCACTCTTTCCAAATGCAACCTGTTCCCTTGCTCTGTGCAAAGGAATGAAGACGACTTGTTTTTTATAAGCTGATTTTCTCTACTACTTAAGGAAGAATCAAACCGGCTTACAATCACCTTCGTTTCCCCCTCCCCACAACAGACACCCTGTGAGGTCAGTGGGGCTGAGAGTGTGTGACTAGCCCTGGGTCACCCAGCTGGCTTAATGTGAAGGAGTGGGGAAACAAATCCAGTTCACCAGATTAGCATCCACTGTTCATGTGGAGGAGTGGGGAATCAAACCTGGTTCTCCAGATCAGAGTCCACTACTTCAAACCACCGCTCTTAACCACTACACCATGCTGGCTCTGAAGGGTAGAGAACTCCCTGCATCCTCTTTTATGGAAAAGGTAATTAGATTTCCTTAATTTGAACACATGGAATTCTAGCAATCTAGAGAAGTGCCTGTCCTGATTGCCTAATGGAGGTTTGTTTTCATTTTCGGTATGTTTCCTTTGCATTTCCCTTAGGGTTTCCTTTAAATTCAAACAAAAACCAGATTGTGTGTAGTAATCTAATGTAAAATGTAGGTTTTTTTGCTGTTTAATGTCCAATGTTAGCTAATTTTGTGGGTGCTTATGATATTGAATAAAAATGGACAGTGAACAAAAACTGCCACTCTATTAGTAATTTTTTTAGTATTACCAACAGCAGTTTGGCTAGTCTTGTTCAGATTTTATTAATATTTTATAATCTATGAAAAAGTACCATTTTAATTATTGAATTGGATTATACAAAAATTAAAGAATTGCCTCTAGCTATATTCAAGGAACACTCAGAAGAGACCTCATGAAAATCAGATTTCTCTTGTAAATCCCATAAAATGGATTCAATTTCCATTTTAATTAATAGCTTATTTGCTAGTCATTTACAATTCAGCTTATGGGCTCGAGTGTTAACCTGGCTGAACAGTGCTTCCTTGTGTTTGGCAGATTTCTTTATAGATCTCAGGCCAGGGAGTTTTGCCCATTTCTGGGTTTTTTAAAGTTGGTATAGAGAATCTTTATATTAATAACTAAATAAGTATTGAGTTGCAACTAGCACAGAGAAGACAAAAGTCTCTGCTCTGCAGGACATTTGGTTTCTCCTTGGGGCAGACAGGGTTCTAAATCTATGGTGGGCTGGTAGATGGTTGTCTTTGGGCCACAGGTTTGAACCAGATTACCTTTGGATCCCATCTGGCTCTAAGAGCACAATTCTGAAAAATGTTAATTGCGAACAAAATGTAATAAGATTTAGTGGAAGCTAATTTTACCCAATCTGCTCTGATTCGGTGACAGCACAACTCGCACAACAGATACTATCTTCAGCGGTCCAGTTAGGCCTTGTAAAAAGAGAACAAAAAATGCAAGCCATATTTTAACCCATGGTCCATTGTACATGCTAGACCAAAGATGGAGCTTGTTAAATTCATGCAAGCACTCCGTCCGGTACAAAGCAATTGGTCATTGAGTGCACTATTATAAACATTGTTAGTATTATGGGACAGAGACCAGCCAAAATTAAGGGGCTGTAGCTCAGTGGTAGAGCATCTGCATGGCATGCAGAAGGTCCCAGGTTCAATCCCTGGCATCTCTAGTTAAAGGGACTAGGCAAGTAGGTGATGTGAAAGACCTCTGCCTGAGACCCTGGAGAGCCGCTGCCAGTCTGAGTAGATAATACTGACTTTGATGGACAAAGGCGTCTGATTCAGTATAAGGCAGCTTCATCTGTTCATGTGTGTTCATGTTCAAATATTGAAATCAATAGGACTTAAAACTATTAGTCTTATGCTCATTGTTTCCCAAAACTGGGAATGCAACTTGTTCCACCTAACCTTTCACATGGATGCTCACTTGTTTGAATGTACTTCCACATCAGTACCAATTCAAGCAAAAATATTTAAACCTCCCATGTAAAAATATCCTAACTTACTAATGTCAGCCACCCTCTGGACCCTTAAGGCAGAGATATGTGCATATTCTTCCATGTCATTCAGAGAAATTCATATCAGCATAAATTGCTGGGTGGAGAAATATAATTACATTGTGGAAAATAAGCATCACATTGAACAACTTGTTTTAAAAGCAGGATTACTGGAGAGTGTGTGTATGTATATGCATAAAAGGACTCATATAACTTCTGGTAACTGTATTCTCTTGCAGTGTTTCATCTACCTTTCCCAAAGAGGTCAAAATATTGTATTTTGATGTCAGGGTTTCAGCAAGCCAATGTTCCAGAAGTACTAATGAAAAGGTTATGGTCTTAATACAATGTCTTTTTAGTTATGTTGATCCTTCCTCAGGGAATTGGAATGTTTATGTTATAGGACGAGTCTCTGAGTCTCATTGACCCTGTTGAATGTTTGGACCACTGCTGTCATCTCTGCTAAGCCGTCTGCTACAGAGAAGTGTGATATGGGGGGAAAGATGAATTGCCAATTCCTGCTGGTTCTTTCCTGCAATGCATGTTGAGTGGATTATTGAATATTACATGCATAGTAAAAACTAACATGCCATGTATCCACAGAAACTGTGTGGTAACCCACTTTATTCTTTACAAATCTATGACTGTTATGTGCTTCCTTCTTTCAGCTCCTAAAAAGACCACCCACTCACTGACTTAGGATGATAAAGTTTGAAGAAATGACCTGTCAGCACGACATAATATATATTTTACCACTCTGAATAAGGGGATATGAAATGTTCTATTCTCCCAAATATGGGGGGGGGGGGCGTTTTTCAAATATCGCAAAATGCATTAGTTCCAGATGTATATATTTTTTTACATTTCCTTAAAAATAATAAAAAAGCATTTTTCCCAAGTGTATAACCCAAAGGACCATGATACATAAAGGAAATCAGGTCAACCCAATTAGTAGGTAGATACATAAATGGAGAATTTGGACAGTCTTGTCAGGATAAGGTCCTGAGTCTAAGCACAGGGTAAGATTTGGACTGGAGTAAGGGTGTGCATACCAATATGCCAAACCGAAAAAGGCACCATTTAAACAAAGCCAAAATCCAAAAAAGCCAAATATTTTTGGTTTTTTGGGGGGGCTTTTCGGCTTTTTCCTGCAGCCTCATAGCGTTGCTCTCTAAACTTTTAAAGGGAAAGACTCTCTGTTAGTCAATGGAAAATCTTTGCAGGGGTCTGGGGAGGCTTTTTTTGAAGGTAGAGACACCAAGTTATCAGCATAACTGCTGGTTCCTGTCCTTACAAGAACCTCCAGGTTTAATTAAGTTTAGGTCAGGGGGTCCAATTTTATGGGCACCCAGTTTTCCTCCATTTGGGGGCCCATAAAATTGAACTCTCTGACCTAATCTTCCCCAAACTCAGGAGTTCATGTAAGGAGAGTCACCTGCAACTATGCTGAAAATTTGTACCTCTACCTTAAAAAACAGGCCACACAGAGCTTTGAAAAGATTCCCCATAGGATATAATGGATCCCTAAAATTTTGGGTATCTGGAAAATAGCTGGAAAAACCCATTATCAGTATGGGGATTCAGCTTTTTTCAAATTCCTTGGGTCCATTAAACCTGAATCCAAAAAATAGCTAAAAAAATGTTGCACACCCCTAGGCAGGAGACTGGTCTTGAATGGGGCTGAAAAGGAATTCAAGGGTGCTAGGGAGGATGGTGGCTAGAAGAAGAGACTGAACGGGCCAAATAGCAGAGGCCCACCTGGGAGGGCTGGGTCTAAAAATGACAAAGGTGCAGGGCTTCAAGTGTCTATGTATCAATGCCCAAAGCTTGGGCAATAAGAAGGAAGAGCTTGAGCTTCAGTTAGAGGGATATGATTTAGTAGGCATTACATATACTTGGTGGGATGATTCTCATTACTGGAATGTAGTAGTGGATGGATATGAGTTGTTCAAGAAAAACCACAAAAGTCGAAGAGGTGGCGGAGTGGTGCTGTATGTGAGGAAACAGTTTGCTTATCAAGAAATACTGGAGGAGGAGGGTGACAGCCCAGTGGAAAGTATCTTGGTGAGGATAAAGGAAGGAAAGACAAACAGTCTTGTGATTGGAGTCTGCTACAGACTTCCTGACCAGGATGAGGAGATGGGTGCTGCTCTCCTTGAGCAGCTTGACAGGGCATCCAAACAACAAGACCTGGTAGTTATGGGTGACTTCAACTTCCCTGATATGTGCTGGGAGACAAACTCCACAAAGCAACCACAGTCATGCAGGTTTCTCACCTGCCTGGCTGACAACTTCCTTCATCAAATGGTGAAGGTAGCTACGAGTGACTCAGCCATACTCGACTTAATATTGACCAACAGTCAAGAGATGATAGATGAAGTGAAGGTGGTGGGGAAGTGACCATGTCCTCTTAGAATTCCTTTTCAATCGACCTTTATTGGCATATTCCTTTTGCTGTGGGGACCAAGGAAGTTCATAGCCACAAGTGTCTGTTAGATTTTGGTAGGGCAGATTTTAATACACTCAGAGACATGATGAAAATCCTTCCATGGGCAAGACTGCTGTAAGGGAAAGGAGCAAGCAAAGGGTGGGCTCTCCTAAAACAAGAGCTCTTGAAAGCTCAAGCCCTCACTATTCCAATAAGAAGGAAACATGGTCGAGGATCCAAGAAGCCAATGTGGATGAACAGAGTACTCCATGATGAGCTAAGGGAGAAAAAGGAAATGTTCAAGAAAGGGAGGCAAGGACATACCTCTAAAGAAGAGTATCTGCAGGTTGCTAGGTACTGTAAGTCAGCCATCAGAAAGGCTGGCCAGGGAGGCTCGCTACAACAAGAAAAGCTTCTTCAGATATGTGAGGAGCAAATGCAAGGGAAAAGAGGCCATAGGCCCACTGTTGGGTGAAAATGGAAAAACCCGGACAGAGGACAGAGAGAAAGCAGGCTCAATGACTATTTTGTCTCAGTTTTTTCCCTGAAAAAGAGAACGGGCTCATCTAGAGATGATAGTAGGCAAGCCACAACATCCAGGCTGCTGGTTGACATGAACAGCGAGGTAGTTGAGAAGCACCTGGCTGCATTGGATGAGTACAAATCCCCCAGGCTAGATGGTATGCACGCAAGATTGCTCAAAGAACTTTCTAGAGAGTTTGCAGAGCCTTTGTCCATCATCTTCCAGACCTTTTGGAGGATGGAAGATGTGCCACAAGATTGGAGGAGGGCAAAAGTTATCCCAATTTTCAAAAAAGGGAGTAAAGATGACCCAGGAAACAGTCAGTTTGACCTCTATCCCAGGGAAGATACTGAAGCAGATATTAAAGAGATCAATCTGTGAGCATCTGAAGGACAACTTGGTGATCCGGGGAAGTCAGCATGGATTTGTTCCCAACAGGTCCTGCCAGACCAACCTCGTTTCCTTCTTTGATCGAGTGGTGAGCTTACTGGATAGAGGCAATGCTGTTGATGTTGTTTACCTGGATTTCAGTAAGGCTTTTGACAGGGTTCCCCATGATGTTCTGAAGGGTAAACTAGAAGGCTGTGAACTGGACTCTAGGATAGTTAGGTGGATAGAGAACTGGTTGCAGAACCGCACTCAAAAATAGTTGTCAATGGCATTTCCTCTAAATGGAGAGAGATGTCCAGTGGGGTGCCACAGGGTTCAGTTCTGTGCCAAGAACTTTTCAATACTTTAATAAATGATCTGGATGAGGTTGTGGGGGGACTACTCATTAAATTTGCAGATGACACCAAATTGGGAAGAGCAGCGAGCACACCAGAAGATAGAGATAGAATTCAACAAGATCTGAACACACTGGAAAAGTGGGAGGATGTGAACAAGATACAATTCAACAAAGATAAGTGCCGAGTTCTACATCTGGGTAAAAAAATTAGGGGCATGTATACTGGATGGGGGATACACTTGGGTAGCAGTTTGTGTGAACAAGATCTTGGGGTACAGGTGGACCGTAAGTTCAATATGAACAGCCAGTGTGATGCAGTGACAAAAAAAGCTAATGCGATTTAGGGGTGTATCAACAGAGGCATAACATCCAAATTACAAGATGTCATAGTTCTGTACACAGCATTGGTCAGGCCACACCTGGAGTATTGTGTGCAGTTCTGGAGGCCTCACTTCCAAAATGATGTGGACAGAGTGGGTGCAGAAGAGAGCGATGTGGATGATTAGGGACATGGAGACCAAGCCCTATGAGGAAAGACTGAGGGATTTGGGAATGTTTTGTCTGGAGAAGAGGAGGTTGAGGGGGGACATGATTGCTCTTTTTAAGTATTTGAAGGGCTGTCACTTAGAGGAGGGCAGGGAGCTGTTCTGGTTGGCAGCACAGGATAGGACTCGCAATAATGGATTTAAATTGCGGGCAGAAAGGTACCTACTGGATATTAGGAAAAAAATGTTTACAGTAAGAGTTGTTCGACAGTGGAATCAGCTACCTATGGAGGTGGTGCACTCCCCTTCACTGGCAGTCTTTAAGCAGAGGCTGGACAAACACTTGTCAGGGAGGCTCTAGGCTGATCCTGCATTAAGCAGGGGGTTGGACTCAATGGCCTGTATGGTCCCTTCTAACTCTTATGATTCTATGATCCTTCAACTTCAAATAGACTTAGAAGGGTGTAACTCTGCTCAGGCTGCACTACAAGGATCAGAAAAAGGATGGACAAATAGAATAGCAACTCAGGAAGCACTTAAAAACAGACAAAGCGCTGGACCAGAAGGCTGCACATAAAAGGCCAAGAATATGGATAAAAGGTAAAGAGGTATGCAGGTTGAGATGTGAAGGATGGGCTCACAGCTCTAAGAAATTAGTCATCCACAACTTCTTTTATAGAATGTGCTGTTGTTGGGGCTTGCTGAAGGTTGGGATAATTGATCTCAGAAACACAGGAGCTAATTTCTTTCAATGGTTGTGCTGGCTGGGAAAACCATTTTCTTCCTGCCCGTTTTGTCTTATCCTGTTTTAGTTTGGCTCTCATACATTTTTGCACCATTTTAGTTCTTGTATGCCATTTTGAATATTTTTGCTCCTTTTATACATTATATATCATTTTATGCAACTGATTCACAACCAGGTGTCAAATTTAATATAAATTTCTATATTAAACTTCATTAATGTGGACAGAAGAGGGACATCTGACATTTTGTCCAGTTTGTGGGGAAAAAACAATAAAAGAAACTTGACCTTTTACAGCAGTCTAAAAATGCGACAATGTACCTAGCCTGTTTGACCTCCTCTACATTTGTAACACAGAAATCAGGCTCTCAGAATCTGTGTAATAATGCTTCTGTTTTAAATGTAAATGGCCATGTATGATATACAAGGAAAGTTATTTCTTTAACCACAGTACCAGTCTAAAATTGCTTACCAAAGTGTGCGGTCATAGAAAATGTTTTCCACTACAACTCACATGGGGATTTTAGGATGCTCACAGTGTTTCCTTTAACTCTGATATTTAAGCTGTGGATGAACATATTTGCTTAAGCTATTTTAGAGCCATTGTTTGTAGAAGTGAAATCTGCAAAATTTGCCAGGTTTTATCAGTGCATTTGCTTGATATTCTTACAAAATTGTATTAAGGGCATTTTTTCAGATAAGCTTTGGAACCGAGCAGAGGCAAGTAAAGTTATGTTATGATGTTACGTTATTGTGGGGCACTGTGGCATCACAGTTAGAGTGTTGGGCTAGGAGAACAAGATTGGAATTCCCGCTATGCCATCTAAGCTTTCTGGGTGACCTCAGGCCAGTCACGCACTCTCCCCTAACCTACCTTGAAAGGTTGTTGTGAGTAGAAGAGAATGACATAAGGTGCTTTTGGTCCCCACTGGGAAGAAAGGTGGGGTATAAATCAAGTTAATAAATCAACCAGGTTTGATTCCCACCCCTCCACATGAAACCAGCTGGGTGACCTTGGGCCAGTCACAGTTCTCTCCAAACTCAGCCTCACCTAACTCACAAGGTGTCTGTTGTGGGGAAAGGAAGGCAAGGCAATTATAAACCAGTTTGAGTCTCCTTAGATGGTAGAGAAAACCAAGGTATAAAATCCAACTCTTCTTCTTTTAGGATCATTTTCAATAGAGGAAATGCATGAGGAAACTGTTAAGTCCGCGTGGGAAGGACTCACGAGGTCGGAGTCGGAGTTCCAACAACAACCACGTTTATTGATTACAGGAACAGAACTGGTTAACACAATGAGCAACCCTTGTTTATATTCCCCCTTGGCCGCCTGTGGCCACTGTCCCCTTGATCCATGATAGGGGGACATAACCTCCTGGTGACCAATGGTACATATTGGCTTAGAGCCAATAGGGTCCGTTTGCTTGACCAATAGGGTGAGCAGGGTTTAGGATCCTTCATGCAGAACTCAAGCTCCTAAGTCTCCCTTGCTTACTCCCCAACTATATACATACACAACAGAGACAGTTAACCTCTCTTCCTCAACACTTTGGCCACAATGCTAAATTACACATCTGGGAATCCAATCAATGATCCTTGGTTACATATATTTTTTTCCTCAGGACATGTCAGTTGTTTTTTAAATAAAAGACTGTTCAACATATTAAGATTGTTCAACATTATTGCAAGCAATTTTTGTCTGTTAAAATGACAAACATTGGGAAGAGAGAAAGAGATATATATGTCTTATATCTGTTATGTATTTACACATCACTAAATTTTGATACAACCTTTCATGGCTTGTTCTTTACTCATCGAATTCCTAATCAGATTAAATTGTGTGTAATTTTAACACTGTGAGATGAGCACATAAATGTTGGGAGATCGCTTGAAAAAATAAAATGTAAATGGTTCTTGTAGGTTATCCGGGCTGTGTAACCGTGGTCTTGGTATTTTCTTTCCTGACGTTTCGCCCGTAGCTGTGGCAGGCATCTTCAGAGGAGTAACGCTGAAGGACAGTGTCTCTCAGTGTCAGTTGTGTAGGAAGAGTAATATATAGACAGAAGGGGGTTGGGTTTGAGCTGAGTCATTGTCCTGCAAAGTATTAAAGGTAATGTGCAAATCATTGTCCTGTAAGTATCAAGATAATGTGCTGATGAGGTATGTTAATGTGGAACCATTGTATCCTGAAGTGATCTGTTAACATGGAATTCAAGGCTAATCTGCATGGCTATTGTGGACTGTAGTCTTTGTTAGTCTGGAGGTTTTCAGGACAGGAAGCCAAGCCTTATTCATTCTTAAACTCTCTTCTTTTCTGTTAAAGTTGTGATGATGTTTATGAATTTCAATGGCTTCTCTGTGCAATCTGACAAAATAGTTGGTAGAATTGTCCAGTCTTTCAGTGTCTTGGAATAAGACCCTGTGTCCTGTTTGTGTCAGTCCATGTTCAGCCACTGCTGATTTCTCAGGTTGGCCAAGTCTGCAGTATCTTTCATGTTCTTTTATCCTTGTTTGTATGCTGCTGCATTGTATGGCCCGATGTAAACTTGTCCACAACTGCAAGGTATACAATATACTCCTGCAGAGGTGAGGGGGTCTCTTTTGTCTTTTGCTGATCGTAGCATCTGTTGTATTTTCTTGGTGGGTTTAAACACTGTTTGTAGGTTATGTTTTTTCAAATGTTTTTCCATCCTATCAGTGACTCCTTTAATAAATGGCAAGAATACCTTTCCTATTGGAGACTGTTTTTGCTGAGTTATCTGATTTTTGTTTGGTTTAATGGCCCTTTTGATTTCATTTCTGGAATAGCCGTTTGCTAGCAGTGCGTGATTTAGATGATTAATTTCTTCCTTGAGAAACTGTGGTTCACAGATCTGTCTTGCACGGTCCATTTATTAAAGGAGTCACTGCCATCCAGATCAGGGCCTCCGAGTAGTATTATGTAATGATTTCATTAAAACGTTGATAAAGTCTTCACAAGTTTGTCGGCCAGCAAAATGTTTAGTTGACTTTATCCAGCATGATTCGCTGTTTATCACTGTGCAGCAAAATGAAGCAAGCAGATGTACAGATCAGTCTGTAGATGCCACTTTGCTGGTAGAGCTGTGAGTATAAGCGTGAAGGCCCTTTGGCACAACTTAACCAAAGCCCAGGAACAACCACGCTGCAGGCAGGCCGGCCACACAGCTACAAGATACTGTTGCTTATATACTGCAGCTCAGCTCTTGAGAACTGAAGTTGACTTGTCAACTGAAGTTGAAAACAAGTCAGTCAGTACAGAAGAGAGATAGAAGAGACATATGGCAGTTTTGATATACTGCGTAGTATGAATGATGAATGTACATGAAATAAAATTAAAGGTGATAAGCAAAAACAGAAAAATGGAATACTACAATGCCTGATTCTATTACAAGTAAAGGATGTGCCTTCTTATATGAAATTCAAGTGATTAAGCCAGGTTATTTCTGTTATGTGCTGTCCTCTTCACTGGAATCATAATTCTCTGTAAGGTATCCCTTCTCTGGTCTACTGACTAATTATAGCTTGCTATAGCAAGAAGGAGTTGCACAGAATTGCTTTCTGTATATTGATTGGACTTGACTCGTTACCCTTTGGCTGCTAGCCCCACCACAACATCAGCCCGCTTGTTTAAGTGGTAAAAGAGGCATGCTAGGCAGTGAAGAGAACTAGTAATCACCACTGAAACCACCGTCCCACAGTGGCACAACCACAAAACTAGCATACATAAAACATTTGCTTACCTCATGAGAACTCCCACGCTGAAAAATATACTACTTCAAAATACTCAATGCAGTACCTTTAAGCAAGGGTGAGAACACTCTGCTGATCAGATTCATAAATAAACTTGCGAGAATCTCTTAAAGCTGCTTTGAATGGTAGAAAAGTGGGTTATAAATAAAAGCCCAAGAGGAAGTTTGTCCGTACTAGCTATAGATACTTTTCAAGTACCCTTCACCCAATGTCTGCTCTGAAATATTCATATTTTGTAAAGTCCTAATTACTGATTTGTGTGTGCCTGTGTGTATGGTTTGTCAGGTTCATGTCAGTAATGTCTGATGTGTAGTATTAGTTGATTGTTGTGAACAAACCTGCTGGTTAAGATCTGCTTCACAAGCCCTGCCCTTTCTGCCCCTTACTTCAGAGGCGAGGCAGGTGGCAACCAGAGACAGGGCTTTTTCAGTACTGGCACCTTACTTATGGAATGCCATTGAAGCTTGCCTAGCCCCTACATTGTTTTCTTTTAGGCGCCATGCCAAAACATTTCTGTTCACCCAAGCTTTTAGCACAATCTTAATCTGGAAACTGTTATTTTAAGCTGTCAGTGGTCTATGTTTTTATGCTGGTCTGGTTTTTAATGCTAGATTTTAATTACTGTATTTTCTGGCGTATAAGACTACTTTTTAACCCAGGAAAATCTTCTCAAAAGTCGGGGGTCGTCTTATACGCCAGGTGTCGTCTTATACGCCGGATGCTGAATTCTGAGCCAGACTGGAGAATCTGCCTGGGGAGCCGCCTCCGCTCTGTCCATGTCCACCGGAGGAGGGAGGGGAGGCGAGCCCGGCGAGGGCGCTCACTGCCCGGCTCGGAGTCGGAGCCAGGCGCGCCGGGGTGCACGGAGGGAAGTGCTCGGCTGCGCTCCAGTGGCAGTGCAAGGCAGGCAGGCGGCTGGCTGGCCGGCTGGCCGGGGCTGATATTTTAACTGTAAAAATGGGGGGTCGTCTTATACGCCCAGTCGTCTTGTACGCCGGAAAATACGGTAATACATTTTAATGTTTTGTTTTTATTTTGTAAGCCACAACCAGCAGGTTCTTGGAGATGCAGCTTAAAAAAATTCTAAATAAATAAATGCAAACAAAATTTGAGCCACTCCTGATCCCCCAGTGGTGTACGTTTTCAGGTCCCGATCTTCATTTTTTCTGAAGAGAATGTGTTAAGTTTGGGAATGAGAGAGAGAGAGGATGATTACATCATGATCGTCAGATCTGTCAGCTTTCCATATCAAACATGTTCATTCAATATGATATGGCACATAGGTTACATGTTGCCAACCTCCAGGTACTAGCTGGAGATCTCCTGCAATTACAACTGATCTCCAGCCGATATAAATCAGTTCACCTGGAGAAAATGGCCACTTTGGCAATTGGACTCAATGGCATTGAAGTCCCTCCCCTCCCCAAACTCCGCCCTCCTTAGGCTCTGCCCCAAAAACCTCCCAACGGTTGCAAAGAGGGACCTGGCAACCCTAGTGTAACAGCTCCGAGACATAATGTTGTAGTCCTGTGCACACACACTGAATACAGGTGCTGTATCAGAACAGGAGCCCCGTGGCGCAGAGTGTTAAGCTGCAGTACTGCAGTCAAAAGCTCTGCTCACGACCTGAGTTCGATCCCGACGGAAGTCGGTTTCAGGTAGCCGGCTCAAGGTTGACTCAGCCTTCCATCCTTCCGAGGTCGGTGAAATGAGTACCCAGCTTGCTGGGGGTAAAGGGAAGATGACTGGGGAAGGCACTGGCAAACCACCCCGCAAACGAAGTCTGCCTTGGAAACGTCGGGATGTGACGTCACCCCATGGGTCAGGAATGACCCGGTGCTTGCACAGGGGACCTTTACCTTTACCTTTTTATCAGAACAGACTCAATGCATTCTTTAGGCACGCTCCCTGTCTGGCTTCCCAACTGTCAGACCTCAGTACTTTGCTGCGTTTCTTTATTAGGAAACTTCTCTCCAGACGTAGCCTCAAGTAAAAGTTTTATTAAGAAAGCCAGTGAGTTCGGTAGGTCCATAGAAACTTAAGGCCAGAATACAGATATGTGATACATCGGTTACATTTATAGGATACATACAAT
This sequence comes from Euleptes europaea, assembly GCF_029931775.1. NCBI lineage: Eukaryota > Metazoa > Chordata > Lepidosauria > Squamata > Sphaerodactylidae > Euleptes > Euleptes europaea. Next base: position 35,513,169 of record NC_079319.1, read on the forward strand.
GAGACACCGGTTACATTCAGAGCATAACACAAAGAACAAGGTGCAGCAGAGAGTTGGTAATTCCCTGTTGAGAGACCTACATTTGAAATTAACCCGTGAATGGCTGGACAAAAACGGGGGGAGGACGGAGCTCGCCTACACTCCATTCTGTTCTGTAGTAGAATATGAGTATAAGACTGAATTTACATCTGGCTCAGGCTATCAAACTTACCTCTTCCCACCCCTTTGCTCAGTCCCTTCCTTGCTTGATTGATTGAGATTCTCTCCTCTTCTTCCTTGGGAAAATTAATGAAGTACTCTACAGGGAGAGAGGGCAGAGGAGTGGATAAGGAGTAAGAACAGGTTAGCTTGCTAATTTTTGTAGCTAATATTTCTGTTGCCAAGATAAATAATATCAGTGCCACACCCCTAGATCTTGTTCACACACACTGCTACCCAGAAGTGTATTTGCTACCCAGATGTAGAACTCTGCATTTATCCTTGTTTAATTGCATCTTGTTCACATCCACCTACTTTTCTGGTGTGTTCAGAGCTCGTTGAATTCTATAGCTTCTGGTGTGTTCACTGCTTCTCCCAATTTGGTGTCATCTGCAAATTTAATGAGTAGTCCCTCCAACCCCTCATTCAGATCATTTATAAAAATATTGAAAAGTACCATTATATGAAACTTCCATTAGAATAAAAAATATGCAACAACTAAGATTGGCATTGACCACACAAATATTAAAAAGTGTAATGAAATACGTACATTACAGCAAATTAGCTGTATATTGTATGTTGAAGTTATTCCTGCAACAATTTTCTGTTTGTGTGAAATTTTAAATGATATAAGACTACACTGTATAGTTAAATGTTTTAACACATGCAAGAAATGAATGCCAGTCTTTTTGCTTCCCTGCCATTTTCTTCAATATATTTCTGCTTGATTTCCTCAATAGTATGAGTAAAAGAACACATTACATTGGAAATCCATGTCTGTATCTGGGTTTTTGTTTAAAACCTAAGTAGACAGAGATGTATTTGGTCACTGCTATGGTGCTGAGAAAGGGATAGTTTATTTATTTAGGGAGTTTATATGCCACCTCTCCAGACTCCTGCTCGAGGTGGCTTGTAAGCAGGAACTATACCATAAAATCATTAAACATTATAAATTACCAGTTTAAAAAGTCATTAAAACCAAGATCTGCATAAAAACAACCACTGTATGTCCATACAGAGGACTTCAGACCAGAAATAGACTATAAATCAGCTACAAAGATAAAAGCTCTTTAGTTGAAATCCTGGGTTTCAAAAAAACATTTTAGACTGGTGCCTAAGAGACAGTATTGCAGAGCTGGGGGGCATTAAAAAGATAAAGTGTCACTGCTGAAAATGCCCTGCCTCTAATCTCTCTTCTTAAGGCTGGTTGCACAGAGAGTAAGGCTTCAGAAGCCCATCTTCATTGGCAGGCTGGACAATATGGAAGGAGATGGTCCTTCAGCACCTCTGGCCCTAACTGCTTAGGGCCTTTAAGGTAAGAACCAGCTTAAAAAAAAAAAAATTTCCCCCATGTAATTTTTCTAATCATGATCACCCCTTCTACTTGGTCTGCAGTTGGTAGTTTCTCTTTTTCCTACTGGGGCTAGTTACAGTTTCAACAGGAAAACAGCAGAGGGAGAAGTAAACATGCCATTCAGCTGCAGGACCCCTGGTAGCATCATGGCACAGCCAAGTTACCACACAGAAAGCAAACGGTCCAAGTGCACTGAGAAAGAGGAAGAAGAACTGCTGGAGAAGCAGGGAGCAGATCTCTGTTGTACAGCTATTTAAGCCTCCAGCCAGGGCCATGCTTGAAAAAGGCTGTCTGAAGACCCCACTGTTTGGATAGCACGTTCTTGCGTTTCCCTTTGGGTTATTGAGAGCCTGGATACTGGTTGAATGATCTTCAATACTAGCCAGTGCTGAGGTGATTCTTGTCCCGAAACTACATACCATTAGATGACCTTTTGCTGTCCCCCTGTGGCTATTGGTTCTTCCTTGTGAAGCCCCTGTATTACAAATATCTGACATCCCTCTCACAGCCCCAGAGTGAACTGGCTGCCCTGCAGCAGCTTTATAAGATCCTATCTGATCTTTGACTTCAAGGGGACGTAATGTGCCCAGGTGGTCTACACATGATCCAGCAACATAGATGGAGTTGGTCAGTGTCCAGATGAAGACTTCCTGGGAATATAAATGTCAAATAAAGAGAATGACTAGCGAGCAGAATACAAAATATTGACAGATCTCAGCACTGTTGTTTTGTGGAAAACAGTATGTTTAAAATTGGAATAATGTTGACACTGCTAAATCAACTAATGTATTTAATAAATGCCTTCAGACCAGAGTTGGAAATATTTTTTTTACAGATGTTCATAAAATTGCGCTATATGGAATATTAACTAATTCTGCTGGCACGTTACTGCTGCATGGGGCATATGTTTGCATCATCACATGGCGTCAAAACATACTTATTGTAAGAATGCTTTTTCTTAGATCTTTCCATTTGTTTCTGTTCAATTTCAAATGGATACATCACTCTGTGGTGCAAAAATGGGGGATCTCTGTCAGATACATTTAAGTGCCCAGAAATGTTGTCTATTACTTTAGAAAGAGTTCACAATTAAATATGAGCCACCAGGCCACTGTTAGCTAAAGAAATGCAAGTCTGTAGGTGCCTCACTCCCTCTCCTGGAAATTCAATGTATAGCAATGTTTTTTATGTCATAAATGATGTCTTTGGAAATGGTAATTGCAACTTGATCTTAACTATCAGTGATAAATGAGACAAGTTAGCTGATCAGGCCGTCATCTGTATCAGAGTTGCAAGTTATGCAAAGTTACCAATAGAGAAAAATCCTTCAACCTTCCAAAGACTCTATCAGAATTTCAGAAGGTCAGATGGAAATTCTCAAAATGATTATTCTGCAGTAACCCTACAGAATCATTCTAGATCTAAATCATTCTATAGTAACTGCTCTGAGCCTTGTATGCAAATCACTGTCATAAAGTGTACTGTATTGTCTTATGTTGCCCATATAAGTGGCACAGATCAAAGACGTTGAGCAAGGATACTCTAGTTATCCCAAAGTAAAACTACAGCAAAACCAATTAGTTCTGTCCATCTCTACATTCTATGTGCATCCAAAGGTTGCACCCAACATTAATGTTGCCTGAGAAATAGAAATCCCTGCCTCTGAATGGCTTTTGGACACCAATGAAGCTCTATGCTGGTGTGACACGTGGATACGCTGGTTTAACTAAAAGAGATGCTGGTACCACACCTGTGTAACCTTGACAGTGACATGGAATCGGGAAGTGTCAGAGATGTGTCAGTGGAAGAGTTGGGATTAGTTGGTATACTAAGCTCTTCAGCTTGGGTCCTGGCACTAGCGGAACATTGTACCAGCAACAACCATAAGCAAGGCTGTCATCTCTAAAGTCCATCCTTCTCCTCATTATGTGTGTATTCAGCTATTTAGGATTGTAAATCTCATTTCAGCCTGTGGCAGCAACCAGAAGAAAGAGTCTGTTAGTGCCTTACAGACTAACATATCCATTTTATTTCTGTATTTACATTATTTATACGTAACATCCATTTTTCTCACTGACAGTAAAGGTAGATTATGTTCCAATCCTATGTGGTCATGCTCCCTTCCATGGAAATAAGTGGCATTTAAGAGTACTTACTTTTTACTGGACTGTGGCCTATGTTTCTACTGTGAATACTAACTCAAATGTTAGATCCTGTACAAAAGCAACAGAGTCTTGTGAGACCATAAAGAATGTTTTTATAGAATGGTGAAAGCTAAGCAGGCCAGCTTCTGCTGCACTACTAGTGTAATCCTATGCAGAGTTACTCTGATCTAATCCCATGATTAATCCCAGCTAAGGTTGCCAACCTCCAGGTGGTGGCTGTAGATCTCCCACTATTACAACTGATCTCCAGCCGATAGAGATAAGTTGAAGTTCACCTGGAGAAAATGGCTGCTTTGGCAATTGGACTCTATGGCATTGAAGTCCCTCCCCTCCCCTAACCACACCCTCCTCAGGCTTCACCCCACAAACCTCCCACCGGTGGCGAAGAGGGACTAGGCAACCCTAATCCCAGCAGAGGCTAGGACTCACAATAACGGGTTTAACATATGGGCAATATTTGCTGGATATTGGGTAGGGGAAATTTACAGTAATAGTTTAGCAGTGGAATCAGCTGCCTTGGGAGGTGGTGAGCTCCCCTTCACTGGCAGTCTTCAAGCAGCAGCTGGACAAACGCTCGTCGGGGATGCTTTAGGCTGATCCTGCATTGAGCAGGGGGGTTAAACTAGATGGCCTGCATGGCCCCTTCCAACTCTGTGATTCTATAACTGGAGTAATGTGGTGAAGGACTGCATTATAAACGTGTTAGTCTTTAAGACATCACTGGATTACTTCTTAATTTTACTGCAACAGGCTGACATGGGATTTGCAATCAGTGGCGCTTAGAAATTCTTAATTTTACTGGGATCGTGTCTTCCATACTGGCTGGAAACCTGGTCTGACAAGACAAAATGAGTATAGCAGACAGTATACATGAACTGGAAAAAAAAAAGTATAACCTTTGAAAGAACTGTGTTGAATGTGTTCCAGACTCCTGAAGAGGTAAATACGCATAGCCTTGCTGCTAGGGAGATGTAGGCAATACAAACTGTAATGTTTAATCCCTTTTGAATAAACCATTTAACATGAGCCAAGGTGTAGTTAACAGAACGTTAGAAACGGTTTCCTTGTTGGGTAGTAAACCTGGTAATTTTAGATGGGGGAGGTGGAGCATATTTCATTTCTCTATTATCATAGACAGATTGCTTCTGTTTTGGATAGAAAATGTAAATAGTTTAAAGAACTATTTTTTTCCTCCCAAGCCACAAAACTTTGTGTGAGCAATACATTTGTAAAGTATTCATTGGATATCTTGGACGTACCTTATCCAAAGCCAACATTTATTCTCAGGCTATGTTTTGTTTAGCTTTGTAGATGTATCTGGGTATATATGATACATTTTGTTGGAGAACATTTGACACAGTGTGTGTGTGAGAGAGAGAGAAAGAGAGTGACAGAGAATGAGAATGAAGAGCTCATGTTCCAACAAGTATACTCAGAGAGGAAATTCTTATGCAATTTCGGGCAGAAAAGATAGCTGAACTACATGTGCTTCTTGCTCTATGCAAGAAGCTTGATATGTTAGTCATTTAAAACAAGCAGTTTGATTCAACCCAATGACATACCAAAGTCCATTTCATCAGATTAAATAATAGCCCTTGCTTCATACAAAAACATGTTACAACTAACCACATGGCATAGTGATGTCATAGTTCTCTGGTTTGTGCCATAATATCAGACTGCGGTGAGGTGTGAAGAAAGACTTTACTTTCCTCTTCAGGCAATTGAAAGGGATTGGGCCATGTAACAGAGCAATCAAATAATTACTGCTTCGTGTGCGATCAGTGCTGATTTTGATCATGTTAATTGGAATCTCTAACCCAACTGTGACTTCTAATGTTGTTGTTGTTTTATTATAAAACTACCATATGATATTGGGGGAAGAACAAAAAGATGCAAACTAATGTTGCTGAAGCAAAAGACTTTGTATGGAGAAGGCCGGTAACATGTTCAGGGTTGTTTCTGACCCATACTGTCATTTGGACTGCATCAAATTCTGTCTTCGAGTCGCAAAGTTTGGGTTCTGAATTACTCAAACTACAAAGCAAATGGATCTATACAGTGTTTTCTGTTTCCCGTGGTGCATTCTGGCCTAATACATCTGCAAGAATGGAAAGCTAGCCTTTACTGGGTACATACAAAGGGTTAGAAATAGGGCTGCCAGACTGAGCCTAACTTTTGAAAATAAATGACTTTTTTTCCTCCTTAAATTCTGGGGATATATTTCAAAATACAAACAGTGCCAGTGCTAATCCAGGTTAAATATTGCCAGGAGCTCAGAATATAACACAGAATTCAACAGGAAAAAAGACACCCACAGATCTGACTCTTAATCAGCTGCATACATCTAGTATTTTTCCCTGAAAAAGATATTTCAATAAGCTTTTGAGTTGGAGCTGAACTGTTATTATTTGCCATACTTAAATCCTTTGGAAATATTCTGGGGGAAATTCCACTCCGGTTGCACTTTTTTTTTTCTTTGGCAGAAAGAAGTGGCTAAGCAACTTTCTTCTTTTAGGACTTTTAGGCCACCTACACATTAGTAAACAATATCCCAAAGTACAACCACTTGCCGCTCACAGTTTTCTTTCTGTCAACAAAAAAGCATCCAGGGAATAAGACAATCCTAGAAACCCAATGATTTTGACATTAGGGTGATTTTTTTTTTTTTTTTTTAGTGCAGCCAATGTAACATTGGGATAAAAAAAAGTTCCATAATTTTTTGCAAAAGAAAAATGATGCAAGCAGGCATCAGGCTGTTGGTTCAAACAATAGGGTTTCACTGGAGAGCATTTACCCCACCACAGACAGATAAATGCTAAGAGCAGGAACATAAATCCCAAAAACATTGGGATTTTATTTATTTATTTAGATATTTATTCCCTTCTTTTCTTCCCTGCAGGCACCCAAGAAACTTTACAACATTCTCCCCGTCTCCATTTTATCCTCACAACAAAAAAATGGTAAGTTAATTTGAAGAAGAAGAGTTGGTTTTTATATGCCGACTTTCTCTACCACTTAAGGAAGAATCAAACTGGCTTACAATCACCTTCTCTTCCCCTCCCCACAACAGACACCCTGTGAGGTAGGTGGGGCTGAGAGAGCTCTAAGAGAGCTGTGACTAGCCCAAGGTCACCCAGCTGGCTTTGTGTGTAGGAGTGGGGAAACAAATCCAGTTCACCAGATTAGCCTCTGCCGCTCATGTGGAGGAGTGGGGAATCAAACCTGGTTCTCCAGATCAGAGTCCACTCCTCCAAACAACCGCTCTTAACCACTACACCATGCTGGAGTGAATGTAGTACGTGGTGGACTGCTAGTACCTAGAGGTTGGCAACCCTAGGCTGGGGCTCAGTGAACTGTCTGCCCAGGATCCCTGAAAACATGGAACCAGCCCTGGATGGGAGAGCTGGGGGCAGAGACATAGGGTTCATTTGACATCAGAAATGTCATTGATGTTACTGCATCACTGCTGGGTAAAACCCAGACATGACAAAGGGTAGCTCTAGGAATTGCCGGAAATTCTATGGTAAAATGTCACTTTATTTGTCTCCTGCCACTGCTTGGAGTGGTGATGGAGCATCAGGGCTTGCCGTCGGGAGATGTTCCACCACAGCGGGAGGCCTGACAAGCCTGACATCACCTTTCTCCCTAATAGGGACCTAAAGGTGCTTACATCATTCTCCTCTCTTCCATTTCATCCTCACAAGAACCCTGGAGGACGGGTCTAAGTTCCAGTGGAAAAGCGGAGATCGCAGGCCAATGCCTCCCTGCCCAAGAACTCATGCAGGCCACTGAGATTTCCTGGCCCTCCTCTCTCCCCCTCTCTAGATTGTCCTCTGTTGCAAAAATCAAGGTAGACTGCACCAGCTGGCTTTGCAGCCATGCAGTCAAATGTATAAATAAAGGCTGCCAAATGTATAAATAAAGAGTGAGCAAGTCAGTCAGCCAGTGATTATAAACCAATGCATTAAGTAAGGTAGACCTTTGGTCTTCATTCTGGTCTGTGATATCTCATGCCTGCACATTTTCACACAGCCTTATGGGAGGCAGAGTTCCCCTCCCATGTCATTTATTGACCTGAATTCATCATCCAGAATCTGGGGAAGAGTCCCACCTACTGCACAGGTGTAAAGGTGTCTTCAAAGAAAGAAAATGAAACACAACTACCATATCTACTTCCCAGCAGCAAAGCTGTTTGTTAGCTGCTCAGCTAGGACAGTGACAAACAGAACTGAAAAGCTCATAGGCTATAGCAGCTGTCAAACATGGAATATTCACCTGCCAAATGCAGTGAAATTTGCATCACCCCTAGCAAAAACTTTGTGACACTGGTCCCAAACAAAGGGTGATCTTCCCCACATTGTCAATCACTTCCTTTCCTCCAACTCGTTGAGAACTAGCTGAGCAATAATGTGCTTATATGTAATTTTTTTCCCTTTTATATCCAATAGATGGCAGTGAAGTATTGTCAGTTTGCTTATCTGTTTCATGGTTATTGTATTTTGTGCAGGCAAAGTCACAACGATGATCTCCTAGGGAAGACCCACTATAGAAAATGTAGCTCTCACATAGATGAAACTGATCTGTACTTACCATCATTTGGATCCTGCTTGATAAAACATGTCCTAGGTCCAATTAATATAACATTCCCACCCACAAAAGCATGTTTATAGCAATGTACTCACTAGAGGAGCATCTGACTTGCAGCATACTTGGTGAGATGCTTGGCCACAATTTTATAGCCCCCCTCCCATTAAAATAAAGCCCCGTGGCGCAGAGTGGTAAGCTGCAGTACTGCAGTCCAAGCTCTGCTCACGACCTGAGTTCAATCCCAGCGGAAGTTGGTTTCAGGTAGCCAGCTCAAGGGTGACTCAGCCTTCCATCCTTCTGAGGTTGGTAAAATGAGTACCCAGCTTGCTGGGGGAAAAGGGAAGATGACTGGGGAAGGCACTGGCAAACCACCCCATAAACAAAAGTCTGCCTAGTAAACGTTGGGATGTGACGTCACCCCATGGGTCAGGAATGATCCAGTGCTTGCACAGGGGACCTTTACCTTTACCCATTAAAATAATTGAGACATTCCAGTGGTCAAGGTAATTCAAAATGGATTAAACCTGACCTCTCTATATATAATACAATATTACCCCATGTCTGTTCCAGGAATGGTCCCATGGGGCGGGGAGGAGTTTGCCTAGTACATTAAGGGTGACCAGAAGTCTCAGTTAGGCCTACTTGGTGGTGGTTTTGACCTTGAGTGGGTCCACTAAGTAGAAACCTGATGTCCTTTATCTTGTATCTCAACACATGGGACAAAGCCCTTTATGTGAAACCTAGGCCCAGCCTCTTTCTGCACAACCCTACACAGGTGTTTCTTCCCACACCTTGAAGGTCTTGGCTGCTGGGATCTTCCTAGATGTGAACTCTTGCCAGTCCCAAAGGCTTAGGTCAGCCTCAGCTTTCTAACCCTGTAATGATGAAATATCACATTTTTATTTCCTGCTCCCTTTGGCTTGCCCCTTTGTCCTTTTGCCATTTCTGATTTTGACTTGGCTCTTCTTGTCTTGTATTACATGAGCCAATCCCAAGAGGGTGCCCCAGCCCACTGCTCCACTATCCCTCTTTAGATATTTATCCCCACTGTTCATCTTACTTGGCCAGATGGAAGTGGTCAGGTCCTACTCTGATTGTATCATCTAATTTTGACTGGGTTTTGTTCTTGCTTGAATTCTGAACAATAATGTAGCATATATGTCCCCTGGATTTAAGAACATAAGAAAGGCCCTGCTGGATCAGACCAAGGCCCATCAAGTCCAGCAGTCTGTTAACACAGTGGCCAACCAGGTGCCTCTAGGAAGCCACAAACAAGACGACTGCAGCAGCACCATCCTGCCTGTGTTCCACCGCACCCAAAATAATACGCATGCTCCTCTGATACTAGAGAGAATAGGTATGCAGCATGACTAGTATCCATTCTAACTAACAGTCATGAATACCCCTCTCCTCCATGAATATGTCCGCTCCCCTCTTAAAGCCCTCCAAGCTGGCAGCCATCACCACATCCTGGGGCAGGGAGTTCCACAATTTAACTATGCGTTGTGTGAAAAAATACTTCCTTTTATCTGTTTTGAATCTCTCACCCTCCAGCTTTAGCAGATGACCCCGTGTTCTAGTATTATGGGAGAGGGAGAAAAACGTCTCCCTGTCCACTCTCTCCAAACCATGCATAATTTTATAGACCTCTATCATGTCTCCCCTCAGCCGCCTTCTTTCCAAGCTAAACAGCCCTAAGCGTCTTAACTGCTCCCCATAGGACAGTTGCTCTAGTCCCCTAATCATTTTGGTTGCTCTTTTCTGCACCTTCTCAAGCTCTGTAATAACCTTTTTTAGGTGTGGTGACCAGAACTGTACACAGTATTCCAAGTGTGGTCTCACCATAGATTTGTACAAGGGCAGTATGATATCAGCAGTTTTATTCTCTATTCCTCGTCTAATTATAGCCAGCATGGAATTTGCCTTTTTTACAGCAGCCGCACACTGGGATGACATCTTCATTGAGCTATCCACTACCACCCCAAGATCTCTTTCTTGGTCTGTCGCTGCCAGCACAGATCCCATCAGTGTATATGTGAAGTTGGGATTTTTTGTTCCAATATGCATCACTTTACACTTACTCACATTGAATCTCATTTGCCATTTTAATGCCCATTCTTCCAGTATGCAGAGATCCTTCTGGAGCTCTTCACAGTCCAATTTTGTTTTAACCACCCTAAATAATTTGGTGTCATCTGAAAACTTGGCTACTTCACTGTTTAACCCTAACTCTAGGTCATAAATGAACAGGTTGAAAAGCACCGGTCCCAACACAGATCCCTGAGGCACCCCACTGCTCACATCCCGCCATTGTGAGAACTGACCATAGATTCCTACTCTCTGCTTCCTATTTTTCAGCCAGCTCTCAATCCATAAGAGGACTTGTCCTCTTATCCCGTGACTATGAAGTTTGCTTAGCAGTCTTTGGTGGGGGACATTGTCAAAAGCTTTTTGGAAATCCAAATATCCACAGGCTCATTCCTGTCCACATGCTTATTGACGCTTTCAAAAAACTCTAATAGGTTAGTGAGACAGGACCTACCCTTACAGAAGCCATGTTGGGTTTTGCCCAGCAGACCTTGCCCTTCTATATGCTTGACAATTCTATCTTTAATAATGTTTTCCACTAATTTACCTGGAACAGACGTTAAGCTAACTGGCCTGTAATTTCCTGGGTCCCCCCTGGAACCGTTTTTATAAATGGGTGTCACATTGGCCATTCTCCAGTCCTCTGGTACAGAGGCTGATCGAAGGGACATATTACATATCTTTGTTAGAAGTTCAGCAATTTCCCATTTGAGTTCTTGAAGAACTCTAGGATGAATACCGTCTGGTCCCTGTGACTTGTTAGTTTGCAGTTTGTCTAGATGTTCTAAGACTTCCTGCCTTGTTACCACTGTTTGCCTCAGTTCCTAATTTTCCCCTCTCCAAAATCTCTGTTCAGGAGAAGGAATCTTCTCTGTATCTTCAACAGTGAAGACAGATGAGAAGAATTCATTTAGTTTTTCAGCAATCGCTTTATCCTCCCTTAGAGTTCCTTTACTCCCATTGTCATCCAATGGTCCAACCGCTTCCCTAGCTGGTTTCCTACTCCTAATATACTTAAAGAATTTATTGTTTGTTTTGATGTGTTTAGCAATATGCCCCTCAAAATCGTTTTTTGCATCTCTAATTATCTGCTTGCATTTCCTTTGTGCAAGTTTGTATTTGCTTCTGTTCGCCTCGTTTGGGCAACCCTTCCAGTCTCTGAAGGAAGACTTTTTTTCTCTAATTGCTTCCTTCACCTTACCGGTTAGCCATGGTGGTGACCTCTTGGACTTATTACTACCTTTCCTGACCTGTGGTATACAAGCTAGCTGAGCCTCTAGTAATGTGGACTTGAGTAACCCCCAAGCCTTTTCAAAAGATTTAACCCTCCTAACTGTTCCTTTCAACTTCCTCTTTACCAGTTTTCTCATTTTAGACAAGTTCCCTCTTTTAAAGTCAAAAGTAATTGTGTGAGATTTCCCAGTCACTTTCCCACTTACATATAAATTAAATTTGATGCCATTGTGATCACTATTGCCAGCTGGCTCAACTACATCCACATCCCACACTAAATCACTGGCAGCACCACAGAGCATTAAATCCAGGATTGCCTCCCCTCTGGTTGGGTCTATGACCAACTGTTCAAGGGCACAGTCATTTAGGATGTCTAAAAATTTTATCTCTTTGGCTTGACTGGAGCATACATTTATCCAATCAATATGAGGGAAGTTGAAGTCTCCCATTATTTCTACTTCATTACCTTTACATGCTTCCCTAATTTCATTCTCCATCTCAAGATCACCCTGAGCCATTTTGTCAGGGGACCGATAGAACGTCCCCAGTACTAAATCTCTTTTGGGGCCTGGAATCATCACCCATAAGGATTCTATGGACGAGTCTGCCCTTTTTATGGTCTCTAGCTTATTAGACACTATGCCTTCCTTGATATACATAGCAACACCCCCTCCAATACGCCTTTCCCTGTCATTTCTATACAGTTTGTAACCAGGGATAACTGTATCCCATTGGTTCTCACCCTTCCACCAGGTTTCTGTACTGCTCACTATATCTATATTTTCTCTTAAAACCATGCACTCTAATTCCCCCATTTTTGCTTGGAGGCTTCTAGCATTAGCATAGAAACACCTCCACACTGTTTCTCTCTTTCGACTTGCCTGGCATGTGCCTTTGGGCATCTTTAAGTGGCTATCCATCATTTTTTTCCCATTCCCTGTCATGTCAAAGTAATTCCCTTGTGGGCAATCTGAAGCAATTTCCCCTTTGTCCGTGTGCACTGTGTTTGCCCGAACCGGATGCTTCTCAGCTCCTGTCGGCTTTCCCCCCAGGTTCAGTTTAAAAGCTGCTCTGCCACCATTTTTATATTACTCACCAGCAGTCTGGTTCCATCCTAGTTCAAGTGGAGCCCATCCCTTTTGTATAGTCCCGGCTTGTCCCAAAATGTTGCCCAGTTCCTTACAAATCTAAAGCCCTCTTCCCTGCACCACCGTCTCATCCACGCATTGAGACTCACCAACTGTGCCTGCCTAGCTGGTCCTGCACGTGGAACAGGTAGTATTTCTGAGAAAGCTATCTTGGAGGTCCTGGCTTTTAGTCTCCTGCCTAGCAACCTAAATTTGGATTCTAAGACATCTGGACTACATTTCCCCACGTTGTTGGTGCCAACATGCACCACAACCACTGGCTCCTCCCCAGCACTACCTACCAGACTACCTATATGATGGGTAATGTCCGCAACCTTCGCACCACGTAGGCAAGTCACCATGCGGTCCATGCACCCACCAGAAACCAAGCTATCTACATTCCTAAGTATTGAATCCCCCACTACAAGAAGCCCCCCTCAGTACGAGAGGATATCTGTTCATCCACCAAGGAAGAGGTCCCTTCTAAGGTACCACATCCCCCTACCTCAGTGAGATGGCCTCCTTCCCCAAGGGCTCCATTATCTGTGACTGGCAGGTTGCCGTCACCTTGGGACTGGGATGTGACTATTTCATCCCCGGAGTCCTTAGTCACCTTGCTCTCTGCCTGCCTCAGCTCCTCCAGTTGAGCTACCTTGGCCTCAAGGAAGTGAACTCGCTTCCTGAGAGCCAGGAGCTCCCTGCACCAAGCACACACCCATGACTTCTGTCCAGCAGGCAGATAATCATACATGTGACACTCCATGCAGCACACTGGATAGCCCCCCAACCCCTGCTGGCTTTCTACCTTCATAACTGTTATTTAATTAATTAATTAATTATTATATTATTCTTTGGTGTTGTAACCCTGCCCTTTACTCTCTTGCACTCTTCCTATACAAAATAAGAACTGAGTGCCGAAGTTCCTTACCCTGCAGCTATCTGCTGCTAATTCACTTAGATATTCAAGTTGCTCGGTACTCCAAACGGATGGAGGGAGTTACTCTGCCAAGATAAAAAGATTTTATACTCACCTACAGATCCCCAGTCACTTATTTTATTTATGAGTCTTCTGCTTTCACTTAGTAATAGCACACATCCTGTGTATGTACAATTGCTGCCAACTGAGGGTAACATTCATTCATCTCATGAAGTGGGCAGTAATTCACAAAAGTTTAAAACTGTCAGTCCTTACGTTTCCGTGGGACTCTTTTATTCCCTTCCCCAATGTTCAACTTTCAGGTTTCTTATGTGCCTCTTATTGCACTAGTTTAGGTTTGTTTGTTTTTAGATAATACATTATCTTGCAGCATAAGAATATAAGTAGCAGTCAGAAAAGATTGTTGGAGTCAAAATTCATTCTAAAATGCTTGGATCTATGTAATCAGCTATGCTGAACTATGTGGTTATGGTTTATTGTATCAACTTAAATTTGTTTGAAGTGTGCTACTATAAGAGAAGCATTATAAAAAAAAAACCCAAAAAGAACAATTGAACAAGCCGAAATTAAAAAGCATGCACTTCCCACTGAACCACAATCCACATGGAATTAAGAATATTAGTTGAAACCACAAATTCCAGCGAATTTACAGTTAAGGCTAAAAATACCATCTTAACTCATTCTGTTGTGTTTAGGTATTCAAAAGATGAGTGTACCTAGGCAGAATGGGGTTAGTTAAGGACCCACCATGCAATTTGAGTATATCCACAGGCACAGCATTATGTCGCCAGTCCCATTTGTGGATACTGCTATATTAATGGCACAATATTTGTTTTACCAGCCACCACATCTCTCTGCCAGATTAAACATTTGTAATCTGGATCCAGCCTTAATATATCCTTTGAAATGGGAAAGCCACAAACAGCCATACACTATATCAACATCGCCTGCCTCCATCTCTTAGCCTGTCAATTACAGAGGCACCGGAGCCAGTAATAGCAAGCACCTCCCATGAAGGCATTAATTAGAATGCTAAAGTAAAGACTTTACCTTACTCCATACAAATCTTTATCTGATACACTGCTGTGATTTTTTTTTAACCAAACAGCACCCAGAAGCTGACAGCAAAGCGAGTGTCTGTTATTTATTTATTTTTTAAATTAAGCAGAGCGTATAGTTTCTTTCCAGCAATAGTGTTGTGGTTTGTATCCATTTCCCTGAAAGATCTGTTCTTGCTTTCTCTTGCTTTGTACATATAGTGCATACAGCTGGCCTCGCTTGGTCAAACCAGTTCTTTGTTTTTAGGATTACTTCTGAAAAATCTCATAAAGCTGCCACCCTTTTTACTGGCCCCTGTTTTACCAGAGTTTAATAGCGCCTTGATCAATAGACATTAGCAGATGATAATGCTTTTTCACATGCCTGCAACAGTGAATTGTCTCAGCGCCAACATTTCTTAGGCTGCTCTTGACATCAAACTGCTGTTATAAACATACAGTCCAGTTTTTCTACAGTCTGTTGGGAACTGTAGAGTCAGATTGTTAGAAATGCTTGGAGAAAACCAATAAATCACAACTAATGTCATCTTGCTGGAAATATTATGTTAATTAGCATGGATTTTATTGAAAATGTGAGTGTTAATGCCTAGTTGTTTCCTCCATTCAACCATATTGGAATCATAACTTGAAGGCTAGCAATCCACTGGATCTTGCACGATCATTCACCAATCTTGATTTTAAATTAACCATTGGTAATACAAGTTTCCTTATTCATAATAATGTTGTGGTGCTCTCTGGTGGTGGAAATAATTTCTTGCATGCTTTTTTAATTTCTTTCCAAAAAATTCAGAAGTTGTTTCCTTCTTGTAATTATATGCACATATGTACTTATAATAGCTATAATGGTATCTACATCTGCAAAATGTAAAGGGTGCTAGCATTACACTTATATCACTATAAAAATTCCATTCAAATAATTTAGTTCCTATTTGAAACTGGTGTGTTAAAATACTTTACAGAATATTTTAAGCATACCTTTAATCATACTAAGAAAATTAGAAGCTTGTTCAGTATAAGTAGGTCTGGCCTCCTTAAAGATGTAGCTATAGGTGTGGAGAGCCAGCGTGGTGCAGTGGTTAAGAGCGGTGGATTCTAATCTGGTGAACTGGGTTGGTTTCCCCACTCCTACACATGAAGCCAGCTGGGTGACCTTGGGCTAGTCACAGTTCGAAGTGTCTCAGCCACACCTACCTCACAAGGTGTCTGTTGTGGGGAGAGGAGGGGAAGGCGATTGTAAGCTGCTTTGAGACTCCGTAAAGTTAGAGAAAATTGGGGTACAAAAAACAACTCTTCTTCTAAAGGACAGGGAACTGGGAAGAAGGTGAGTCAAGAGGGAGGGTAGTGCAGGGTTCTGTGGAAAGGAGGGGTTAGAAGTAGGATTACCAGCTTCCTTGTGACAGGTCTTTTTTCTATCGTTAACTGAGGGGTATGATCCAGCCAGAGTCCTGTGCATGGAGCTCCAAGCATGATGGTGCTCTCTACTTAGGGATAGGCTTGTGCGGTTTCCCCCTTGCTGCTGCAGTTGCTGATACAGCATAGTGGCAATGGGACTTTCACCTGGCAGGTTTCCCCCCACATTTCCCCTTGCCCCAGTTTCTTTGCAGCAGCCATGCCACCCCCACTCCCCCATGCATCACCAGGGCCTTTCCAGGTGTGTGTGTGTTTTCAAAATCATCAATTGAATGTCATTATATCATTATAACAATATAGGAATTCCCAACATTATAACAATACAGGAATTCCCAACCTCTATTCCTTTTGTTGTGCAGATATAAGGAGAAAGGCATGTCTCCACAACAAAAGGGGCCAGGGAATTCAGAGACCGAGATAGACAGACACATTGTTATAATGTTGTAATGATATAACGATACTCAGCATTAGATTAATAAAACAAAAAGCCCTCTGTCATGGGGGTGGCTTGGCTGTGATCTTGCTTAAAACTTTGCACCAAAGCTGGCGTTCAAAAGATTGGAGAAAAGCCAGGGGAAACTAAGGGGGCACACAAATGTATCAATCACAACGCTGTGGAAAACATACTTCCAAACAGCATACAGCCCATGCGGAAAAGGTCTTACTAGTCCTTGTCCTTTATAGATCTCTTCCATTGTTCCAAAGCTGCTTTTATCCACTTCTCTAGTGGTACCCACTGAACTGGCTGCCCCCTTGCCCTGGGTGATGACATCACTGCCTGACTTATTTGGTTCAGAAAGACTCCTGCCAACTTCCCAGGCCCTTGGTGTCCAGTCCACCTCTCTAGCAAATATTGTCTGAATTGCTCTTGTCGCTCAGGATTTTCTGAGGATACCAACCCAGCCAGGAACCTAAATGTACATAGCATTGGCTGGATGATGCATAGTTGTTTTTTCTTTACCAGCTGCATACTGTTGCTATAACAGAAAGGCTTAAAATGCTAGCAGCAAAAGAATGTCACTACAAGCCAAGTTCTAAAGCAGTAAGCATTCTTTACTGCTTGGGTCAACTTTTTTGCTAGATTTACCACATTTGTTTTTGGCATATCATCTGCAATGTACTTAACTGCAAGCTGCATAGTAAGCAACATGGTACAGCATTATAGCTGTTTGCAGCTTGGTAAACCACATGAAGACAGTTGGAATACACAGGGAACTTTCCTGATACAATGCTAACTAATAAGAGGTTGCAGCTGGTTGTAGTTGAATTGCTAGATGCTGAAGGGGAACCTGGTTTGCTTGATCCAAAATCTGCTTCTTCTCAATTAGTTAAATGCTTATCACACTGTGGTCAGTACCATACATGATGGATATGAGATAATTACTGTTTTGACTTCTTCAAAAAAGAATCTAATCCATATGAAAACAAATCATAATGCCTCACTAGTGTTCCAAACAAGAATTATATGTAGTCAGGCAGCTGATAAAAACTCTAAGGCAAGAGCCCTTTACAAAAAAAGAAGAAAAGTTAAAATTTATTCCTGGGGGGTGGGGAGTTCATATTCCCAGCATGTCAGTTTTCAGCTGGCTTTTGTCAGTGGTTCTTAGTGCACTTGTAGTGTGGCTTGGCTGAGAAGCATGAAAGGAAGAGCTGACAAAAGAACTGTGGAATAATTCAGTCTCTTGTTAGGGTTAGCAATGCTAGAATTTGCCAAATCTTGTCATTTGTGAGGAAGGTGACTGTAACTCGGTCGGGAAGTTTCTCACTTGAAAAGCAGTCAATAAGCAATTCAAATTGGGGTAACCCTATAGGATTTCTTTGAACTATTCCAGAATAACTAATGTATGGGTTACAGTTTAGGTGATTAACACCATACATCCAAGACACATTGGCTTGGATCGTAACCTCCTCTCCCACTTGTGAAAGGCAAACCTGCCTGTGGAAGAGGTGGGATGATTTGAGGTGATTTCCCAGTCCCTCTGCAGAGCCATGCTTCACCCTGCCATACTGTTTCCAAAGGCCTACTTGCCCCTAGGAGCAGTTTTTGAGGACATAGCAGACTACAGCCATTCCACCCCATTGTGTTTTGAGGTGTTCTGTACTCATAATACATTCAAAATAACTAAATACATAAATGCTGCTATTATGGACAATTTGACTATATGAAAAAATTAGGCAACTATCAAGGAATACTGTTGAGAGGTGCCCCAGTCATCAATATATCTAATTGTCAGCGTTGCCAAATCTGTGGATATTTAAATCCAGAGACTGGAGCCATGAACAGGCAAGACAGATCTTTCTACAAACCTTAAGAAAGCCCTCAGGTTTGCAGAAAAATCTGAAATCTAAAAAAAGAAGGGGTGTTAAAATGCTCCAAAATTATAGAGGTACCTGTTGTTTTAATAAAAGAATGCCCTCATTAGCCATTGTAAGAGTTGCTAGGCAACCACAACAGTATTGCTAGCCTTCAAGCATTCCTTTCTGACAGTAAAATGTGGGGAAGGGGCAGGGCCCTTTCCAGGCCCATTTTGGCCTTTGATGAAGGACTCATTGGAACCAAACCTGGCAGCAACCATCACCACCATGCGATTTGCATGACTCACCCAGGCCCAGCTGGGGATCTGTTGGTTTGCCAACAGCTTGTGTCAATTTCAAGTGTCTGTCAGTTTCAAGAGGTTTTTTTTTTTGTCTCTGCCAAAGTTGCTTTGTGTCCCCTTCACGTTTTTTATAGTGTTGCTCAGTGATTGGATTTATTCTGCTGTGGTTTCACTTTGGCTCTGTTGATCTTGCACTGCTACAGTGGCACTGGGTTCTGCTGGGCATTCTGTACATTGCCATTTGTTCTGTTGGGCTTGCAACCCCCCCCCCCTTCCCTTGCTTGGATTTGTTCTGTTGTGATTCTCTGGATTCACATTAGTCCTGTTGAGCTTGCTACAGTGGCACTTGGTTCTGTCCCCTGGGCTTGCAAAAGTGGCCCATTATGCTTAAGATGGTTCTGCTGGGCTTCTGAGGATTGCCCTTGGTTCTAAAAAAAACCTGCTGGGATTCTCTAATTTTATATTGGTTCTGTTGGGCATGCACTGTCACACTGGGGTTCTGCTTGGCTTCTCTGTTACTCACTGGTTCTGTTGGCCTTGCAAAAGTGGCCCCCTGCTTGATTTTTCTGTTGGGATTCTCTGGTTTGACATTGGTTCTGTTGGACTTGCTACATTGGCTTATGGTTCTGCTGGCATTCCTGGGCTCTGCTTTGGTTGTGTGGGCTTCTGTTGGTTTTTGACATGGGAAGCTCTGGCCCCGGTCTGGTGGAACTCTCTATGTAATGAGACCAGGGCCCTATGGGTTCTGATGCAATTCTGCAGGGCCTGCAAGACTGAGGTGGCTTATGGTTGAGGGAAGCAACAGCTTTCCATATTAGCTGGCCTCCTCTCCCCCCATTTTCCCTCCTCCTCCTCTTCCTTTTCTCTCCTACTCTGCCTTCCTAGTTATATTGTTAACTCTGCGTACCTTAACCTTGATCCCCACTCACCACTGGAACAATTAAGGGAGCTATTAGAATTCTAAAATTGATTTTAACTGGAATATGTATGTTTTAAATTGTATACTATGTTGTGAGCTGCCCCGAGCCCAGCATTGCTGGGGAGGAATGGGATATAAATAAATAAATACATACATACATACATCCTTTAGCTTTTATTTAAGTACACAGTCTTATACATTCACTCAAAATAAACTACTTTCATGTTTGCACAAGATCAAGAGTTGAGTGGATACTAGTTATCACAATTCATAACGTAACCAAAACAACATGGAAAAATAAGTTTATTCATTGCAACATCTATGTCAAACAATGAGCTTTATTTTTAGGATATCTTAAAGGTAAAGATCTTCCATAACAAAAAAGAATGGAATATAAAGGAAGACAAGATTTTTTGTTACATACAAAACAGTTTTAAGTGTTGGTTTCAGATAACAAGAAGCATATCTTCTGTTACAGGTGTGATAATTAGTTTCTTGAAATAATCAGAACATTGTGTAAACAGAGACAGAGTGAGCATTTCGAAAACAAAACTAAATTCATTTATTTACAATCTGAATGTGCATACATATCTTCTGTTAGTTCAGCTTATCAGGGCTGTTTATGTGACTGACAACCAATGCTGGTTCAGTCAAATGTCACAACCTTGATGAGTGTGCCTGCATGATAACTTTGTTTGCAAACATACATTTGTTACACTTAAACATTTTTGATGTGTATCTAAAAATACAAAAAATATAAAGAACCAACAAATTGTCTTTGGTAGATACCACTCAGGTTGTTGCAGAGTAATGAAGGCATTTGAGAGAGTTATTTTCATCAGTTCCAAACAGGGCATTCCTAAGGAGAGTTACTCCAGTCTTAAGCCCATTCATTTCAGTGGGCTTAAACTGGAGTAACTCCCCTTAAGAACTCACTGTTAGTGCTTTATTGTATGATGTTCTATCAGTTGTTGCACGTAGGGATTGTTGTTGTCAGACAGCACACTTGAGAAACAGCTTGGTATTGGATCTCATTGAATTATATACTTAACTCAGAGGTACAGAATTCATATAGCCATGGGAAAAAATGATTTGAAGATTGTAAACGTTATCTAGAGACATTTTTCACACATAGCACAAGCATCTGTTGACATTCTGGTTAAAATGACCCCAAAACTGGAATAGTTGGTCAGGGTCATTTTGACTAGAATGGTTACAGTTGATTACACAGCGTGTGAAAAACATTTCCAAATACTGTCCACAATCTTCAAGCCATTTGCTTATATTGTTATAGAACTGCAGTCAACAAGAACTGTTAAGAAAATACTACTTCAAAACTAGCATTAACTCTAAAAGCAAATTTTCCTTTGCCTTTTATGCTCTGGCATATATAATTAAGCTTTGAAATAAGTTTATCAGAGTAACCTGAAAAGATAGATAATTGCTGTGAGATGCTAATATAAGGAAAACAGCTCATGGATATTTTCCATCGTGCAAAATACTAAAAAAATAATGATTGGAAAATTAGATTTTTGTCATGGTTCTTGTTCATTCTCCAAGAAGGATTATATTAATTGGCATTGTTATAGTTAAAATGTATCCATAGCAGCATATAATGTCATGAAAATAAAAATCAATTAATTGACTTAATATTGTGAACTCAGCCACAATTATGTAGATAGAATTGCCTTATCAGTGTAATTATGTTAGTGATGGCACATAATAATTTGGGCATTTACTATACAGTCCTAAACAAAATTACGTGCTTCTAAGCTCCCTGTAGAGAGCCCTGTGGTGCAGAGTGGTAAGCTGCAGTACTGCAGTCAAAAGCTCTGCTCATGGCCTGAGTTCGATCCCGACGGAAGTTGGTTTCAGGTAGCCGGCTCAAGGTTGACTCAGCCTTCCATCCTTCCGAGGTCGGTAAAATGAGCGCCCATCTTGCTGGGGGTAAAGTGTAGATGACTGGGGAAGGCAATGGCAAACCATCCCGTAAACATAGTCTGCCTAGTAAACGTTGGGGTGTGACACTGGTGCTTGCACAGGGGACTACCTTTACCCTTTTAAACTCCCTGACATGGATAGCCCAGGCTAGACTGATCATCTCAGATCCCAGGCACTAAGCAGGGTTGACCCTGGCAAGTATTTGGAGACCTCCAAGAAATACCAAAGTGGAGGCAGGAAATGGCAAACTACCTCTGAACATCTCTCGCCTTGAAACCCCACCAGGGGTCGTCATAAGTCAGATGTGACTTGACACCCCCCCCCCAAAAAAAAACTCCCCCCCAAAAAATTTTAAGCTTATTTACTGCAGTAGCCTTAGAAGGTGGTAACTCTGTTTAGGATTGCATTGTTAAATAGCTCCTGGACTCAAAGTTATAGTATAAATTCATTATTTTGATTTTGCCTTTTGATAATAAACTACAGGCATGATCCATAGTTATGCCTTTAAGTCAATAGTATGGAAGTCATTGTTTCTTAAAGTGCTGTTGCCTGGATTGTGTTTTATTTTTATTGTTGCTATTAAACCATGATAGTTTTAAGCCTGAGCTGGATATCTGCTCAATTAATAATATAGCACCTAAAATATGCAATGTCTTTCTTGGTTTATGATCCATAGTGTATATTACAACATTACTAGAATAATCCTAAAAAGAATTACACCCTTTTAAATCCATTAAATTCAATAGATTTAGGAGAATATAACTCTGTTTAAGGTTGCACTATGGGATATTATTTCACTGGTTGAAAGAAGCCAGTCAGGACATCCTTTTGTGGAAGTTTGTGATTGGCTCGAGAAACCTTACTTACCACCAACAAAAGGGTGAGATTTCAACACATCATTATTTTTAGCTGTGTTCTGTACCACTTATATTTCCTAGAAGAACAACTGGACCAATATAATCCTTTTTTAAATGTAAATCAATATTTATATGGTACATGCTCTTCTCTCATTTTCTGACTAAAAATCCATTTGGCAACCATAAGAATGGCCTAATGTTGATGTGATTGGTTTAGCAAACCCTTTATTTTTTGCCTCAGATGTACATATAATTCCCACCAGTTCCCATATGAATAGTTCACATCTACTGATCATTTTTTAAAAGAAAATTGCTCGTGTCCTAAGGGATGTACCGTATATACCCGTGTATAAGCCGACCCGCGTATAAGCCGAGGTGCCTAATTTCTCCCCAAAAATGGGGAAAAATTAGGCACCCGCGTATAAGCCGAGGGTCGGCTTATAACCCCTCCCCCCCCCCCGCAGACTTACCTTCTGGGCTCCTGGTGGTGGGAAGCGGCGGATCCGGCGGGGGTGGCCTTCCTGCAGCTGCAGGAGGCCCCCCCCAGGCCGCTCCTGGCGGCAGGAAGTGGTGCGGCCCGGCGGGGGCGGCGGAGCGCCATCCCCGCGGCCGCAGAGGGCCTCTAGAGGCCTCTCCCGGCCACGAGAAGGCGGCGGGGGCGGCCGAGCGCCCTCCCCGCGGCCGCAGGGAGGCTCTGGAAGCCTCTCCCGGCCGGGAGAAGGCGGCGGGGGCGGCCGAGCGCCCTCCCCGCGGCCGCAGGGAGGCTCTGGAAGCCTCTCCCGGCCGGGAGAAGGCGGCGGGGGCGGCCGAGCGCCCTCCCCGCAGCCGCAGAGGGCCTCTAGAGGCCTCTCCCGGCCGGGAGAAGGCGGCGGGGTCGACCAAGCGCCCTCCCCGCGGCCGCAGGGAGGCTCTGGAAGCCTCTCCCGGCCGGGAGAAGGCGGCGGGGGCAGCCGAGCGCCCTCCCCGCGGCCGCAGGGAGGCTCTGGAAGCCTCTCCCGGCCGGGAGAAGGCGGAGGGGGCGGCCGAGCGCCCTCCCCGCGGCCGCAGGGAGGCTCTGGAAGCCTCTCCCGGCCGGGAGAAGGCGGCGGGGGCGGCCGAGCGCCCTCCCCGCAGCCGCAGAGGGCCTCTAGAGGCCTCTCCCGGCCGGGAGAAGGCGGCGGGGGCGGCCAAGCGCCCTCCCCGCGGCCGCAGGGAGGCTCTGGAAGCCTCTCCCGGCAGAGAAAAGATGGCGGCGGTAAGTTCCCCCCTCCCTCCTCCCTCCTCCCTCCCCCCTCTACCGTATTGACCCACGTATAAGCCGAGGCCGGCTTTTTCAGCCCTTTTTTTGGGCTGAAAAACTCGGCTTATACGCGAGTATATACGGTAATGCTTCTCTGTGTCAGGAAGGTGACACAGATAATTACCAGATAATATTTAGTAATATCAAAAATAAAATTCCAACTGCAAGGAAACACTTCTAACACCACTGTGTATAGTTGACAACTGCAAACATGAAAGACTAGCACCAAATTGTGTCTACTAACTGCTGTTTAGTAAGGAAGTCCCCCCCCCCCCAAAAAAACCTAGGCAATTATTATGTTATTAAAAACTAGCTGGTCTGCTAAAGACATTTTGGACATCCTTGTAGGTTTTTATTCTTATGTCTATTCTAATTTTAGCAAACAGTTTGAAAATCAATTTAACATTTACTGTATTTTAGTTTCCTTGAAAATATTTGCTTTATATTTGAAGGAGAAAAAAAAGTTACATTCAGAAAAAGTATTTTCCAATGGAATATCTGTTTTAATCAGAAAGCTTGTGACTTGATCAATTTTTACCCCATTCCATTTCAATTCATATACAGCCACTTGATGATGAAAACATTGAGAGAATTAGCAATTCCACTGGAATCAGTGAGATGTCCAAGAAACTAGCTACCAGACTTTCTCCTGTGAAGTATGAAACTTGAACTACAAAATGTTATGACCATTCACATGGCTAAGTTTGTGCTGATGTTCCTATACTTTATTCTTTGTATTTGGCTAGCAGAACAGCAAAATTACAGTTTTGTGGCTGACACTCCAAATATTTTCTATGTGGTCCCCCAATTTCATTCAAGAATTGTCTCCTGCTTTGTTTTTAGTAAATACACACAGCTATATATCTAGCTAATCTATTGAGCACCAATGATACTGGTCAGGAAAGCAAATTAATACTTCACTTTTCTATGATACAAACCAGTGGTTTTCAAACTTTTAATATTTCACAGAAATGTATATTCCAAAAAAACCCATATCTCTCTAGATATGAATATATCATTTGTATCTGCCAGAGAGCATGGTCATAAGCCAAACCTGTTAGCCTTCTGTAAATTGTTGCATGTCAATTGGGTGCATCCTACAGCATATCTAGAATTCTCCTTGGACTTTACATTACAAATATATATGTGTGTGTGTGTACGTGTGTGTACGTGTGTGTAATGATAGCCATTGTTCCAACGGAGTTCAAGGGAAAACCGTTACGTTCATTAAACAATCCCAGGTTTTCATCTTTGAGGAATGTCATTAAAGTTCCTTGAACATATGAAGTTTGGTTATGATACAATACTGTATATTCTGACTGGGAGATCTCAGACAGAGAAATGCTATCCTTTAACTGGAAATTCCGGCAAGTGAAACCGGGACCTTCCGCAAGCAAAGTGTGCACTCTGTTTCTCAGCTATAGCTTCTCCCTATAGTTCTTCCCATAAATTGGGTTCCTTGGAATACAGTTTAAAAAACACTGGCATAAACCCATAGAAAAGTGATAATACGTATTACAGGATTTCAAGTAAACAGAGCAGAAAGTTGTACAACGGCCTTCTATACGATTAAAATGGGAACTTTGCCTTCAGTTATATGTTAAGATTTTGATTTATTGAAAGGCCTCTCTGTGATGTGAAAAACGTTCTGTTGAACTCTCCAATACCTGCTGCCTGTTTTAAAAGAAGCTGCTCTTGTGAAATAGCTTATCTTGCATTTGTTTCCTGCTACTGTCCATAAAAAGTATGCATTTAATGGATATGTGAGCTAAATCCTGGCTTCATTGAAAGAACATAAAAAATATTGCCAACCGATTTCAAAAGAGCCAGGGCTTCACCCACTGTTAGCACCACTATTGTATATTGTGAAAAAATCTGTGCACCTGTTTTGGGAAAGCCGAGTTCCATTACCTGCATTATTAAAAGAAACTATTCCACAGAATTAGCTTATTCATATTAACTTAGAAGAGTAACACTACAATAACATGTATGTATATAAATATATCCATATCCATTGTAATATTTAGCTACATTACAGAATCATGACTTGACCATTATTATTTGTTTGGCAAACATATAAAACTGTAATAACTTCCAGAAGCAGTGTGGTATCTCCCCCCTCCCCCAATATTAACAATGAATGTTGGGTTGGCATGTTGACCATCTCTCTTCCCAGTGCTCAGATCACTGTCAATACATTGGCAATGGAGACGAGAAGTTATAAAAGAAGAAGAAGAGTTATTTTTTATAGCCAACTTTCTCTACCACTTAAGGAAGAATCATAACGGTTTACAATCACCTTCCCTTCCCCTCCCACAACAGACACTCTGTGAGGTAGGTGGAGCTGAGAGAGCTCTAAGAGAGCTGTGACTAGCCCAAGGTCACCCAGCAGGCTTCATATGGAGGAATGGAGAAACCACCCCAGTTCACCAGATTAGCATCTGCCGGTCATGTGGAGGAGTGAGGAATCAAACCTGGTTCTCCAGATTAGAGTCCACTGCTCCAAACCACTGCTGTTAACCACTACACCACACTGGCTCTGTATTTTTACAGAGCTATTGTTTGACCAGCATCTGCCACATGGGAATGAAAAATGCTCAGCAGAAAAGTATGAAACAAGCATAGTCATTAGCCTGAGTTAAATCCCCCATTTTCTTTCCCAAGAACAATTTCAGTCATGTGAAAGTTTTTTTTAATCTAGGGTCACTGATCCATCCACTGACACCTAAAGAATCTGTGCTTCACTGAGATGCAAAGTCTAAGCCTTTGATTTCCAACTGAAGTGGACACTACATATGAATTGTGCTGTTCTCATAACAGATTAACCTGTTTTTCAACCTCCGTAAGTATTACAGTCAGTCACAAGACTTGCTCTTTAATGTTGAGAAAGTGATTTAGAGTGCATGTCTCTGTTGTTCTTGTTTGGTTAGTGAGCACTTGAATATCAATGACTCTCAACAACTGTGAAGATATATATGGGCTGAATTCCCTCCTCTGGTCTACCAGAGGGAGTTTCAGTCAGAACTGCCTCTCTGCTTCCATGCTTGGAATCTAAATCCCAGGCACGTGAGGATGCAATTTGCATTGGGACTGTATTGCATGTGGAAAGGGGGCTTATGCCTCTTCTCCATGTTATTTTCCCAACCTGAAACAGCTTCAGGGTGCCACTATTTTCCCCACTTAGGCTACACATGGGTTTCCTCTATAGGGCAAACAGCAGCTCCATGAGGCCATTTTAGATCAAAAAACAGAATAGGGAAAGACTTACAGTCCTTCTAACATGCTGGTCACAATCTGAATTAGACCACCAATAGGGGTGTGCAAAAAAGAAAACCTGGTAAAATTCAGGTTTGGTTTTATTGGGCCCAATTTTTTTCAGGAAACCTGAAATAAGCCGAATTCCCATACCAGTAAATATGGGAATTTGGTTTATTTTTGGGTTTCTTGAAAAAATTCGGCCCTGGGGGGCATTTTTTGAGGTAGAGCCCCCAAACTTTCAGGGTAGCTTGCAGGGACTCTCCTTGCAAGAACCTCCAAGTTTGGTGAAGATTGGTTTGGGGGTCCAAAGTTATGGGGTCTGGAAGAGGTCGCCCCCTCCCGCCTCCATACACAAGCAGGAAGGAAAGAGTCAGATTCTCTGTTCATTTGCTAATCAGCTAATGCTTGTCTATGCAGGAGGGAGGGGGTGACCTCTCCAGAGCCCATAATACCAGACCCCCTGACCCAATCTTCACCAAACTTTGGGGTTGGTGCAAGGAGAGTCCCTGAAAGCTACCCCAAACATTTGGGACCTCTATCCCCAAAAATGTCCGCACAGGAGCTTCGCAAAAAAATCCCCTTTGTTTGCTATCGTGGGAACTTTCAATCAGCCTACTTTCGCTACACAGACGCAATCCTGCGGCTGATCCTGCATCGAGCAGGGGGTTGGACTACATGGCCTGTATGGCCCCTTTCAACTCTATGATTCTGTGATTCTAATTGCATTCTGAACATGAAATTTGCAAGGGATGTCTGACTGAAAGTCCTTGTGGTGGAACAGGGAAGGATGCAAATATAATGTAACATATATTTGATCCCTCTATCTCAAAGGTTGCCCTGACCTGGATGGCCCAGGCTAGCCTGATCTCGTCAGGTCTCAGAAGCTAAGCAGGGTCAGCCCTGGTTAGTATTTGGCTGGGAGACCACCAACGAATACCAGGGTTGCTATGCAGAGGAAGGCACTGGCAAACCACCTCTGTTAGTCTCTTGGCATGAAAACCCCAAAAAGGGGTCACCATAAGTCGGCTGCGACTTGACGGCACTTTACACACACACATCTCAAAGGTTAACATTATTCAGGCCTCAGGCAAAATACTGTTTTAGTGGATCTTAGTTGTCCATACTTTATTTTCTCCAGGTTGTGTCACTGACAGTAACCAATGCTCTTCTGTTGTAATGGCAAAAGCACATGTGATTTTTAAATAACCTGACCATAAACTGATGATTGTTTTGACCTACAGCTATCCTGGTGTTTCATTCCAACACATAGTTCTTTTGCAATTATTATTCATGTGTAACAAATCTGTCACTCCAGCATGAGAAACTAGTCAGGGACAGTTCAAGATAAATTCAGAGTTCTGTCTAGAAGCGATTACAGGATAAAGGAACCCAATAGCTATTCCCAATGTCACTGTACATCTGGATGTGATCCTAGAATCTATACTGCCATGATATTGGCACTGAAGCTCTGTTTCACCAGCTGGAAGAACAGATGCAACGTTGCATATGCAACAGCATATGCATGCATGGCACCAGTCAGGGCAGGTATCCTAAGGATACCTGTGGTCATTGGTAATATCAGTGTTTAAAAGCTGGAGTAGTGTGACAAGAATACAGTAACCAAGATAGTGCTTCTTCTTTTGTAATGGATGACACTTTAGCAGCAGTTATGTATCCAATTGTTTGCCATAATGTCAGTTCATAGCATTGGGCCCCAATTGTAATAGTGCACATGTTTTTGTGCAACCAACCTTGGGACTCTTGCTATCTAGATTCTTCAGAAATAAACCTACACAAACGTATACCATTACAACTTAAGAACAATTTGTCTTAAAATGGTTAATTTGCATTTTTTTTAAAAGAATTATGCTTAGTACCCGATTTTTTTTGTTAGAATGTTATTGCTTCATTTTAAAGAACAGCACACACAAACACACACACACACACAGAACTCATAGATGATACTTTCCTCCTGACCAATTTCTATTAGTGGAGACTATTTGTATAGCCTATAGGCTTCCATGTCCTTAATCTTTCTCAGTTTTGCCAGAAGACACTAGCCTTTTATGCATGGCTGTTTCCCACGCAGTCACCCCTCCGATGACTTTAGGTCTTTGTTTTGATTATGCATGCCATTTCCAACCGCCTCACTCTCCCCCTTGCATTTCCCCACGTTTTGCCCACATTTTCAAATTCAAGATAAAACAGGTCTCTGAAAACACGAAAAAAAACATGGGGAAACGCAGGGGGACAGTGAGGCGACCTCTGATGGTCGGAAACTGCATGCATAATCAAAACAAAGACCCAAAGTCATCGAAGGGATGACCACAAGGGAAACAGCCATGCATAAAAGGCCACTATGAAGTTCAAAATACCATATACAAAGGGATTGCTTCAAAATAAGGCCTGACTTTTCAACTGATGCCCAACCCTATTTAAGAAATCAATTTAATTCCTATTAGTGAATCCTCTTCCGTCCAAGTCGCCCAGTTTTGCTTGTTTGTGGATCAGCAAAGTGTTTCTTTCTCCCTCTTCCTTTCTTTCAATGCATTATGTATCCAACTCTATATATTAGTGCGTATTGATGTCTTTATCAGTTCAGCAGTGATAGCTAGATTTATGCTACATCTTAAACGCACAACAGACATTATCATTATAATATATATATATATACATACACTATGTGCAAAATTCAACAGACAAGATTTTGTTACACAATCACTCTATTATAACAGTTATTGAAATATTCCACCACCTTACTTAAACCAATATAAGTAGTTTGAAGTCACCCCTGGAAAGCACAGATTGTCAGTACAAGATCCTCCATAGCTGGGAGGGCAGGCAGAACACGGCACCCCTACTTTATATGGTGCTTCTCCAATCCAGTTCCCTCTGAGGAAAAAAAAAAGTAATTATGCATTTGGTAATTTAGAAGAACACTTTCACTACCATTTGATCAGATCAATAAAGTTTGATTTTTCATTTGTTATGTATAGAGTCCTTTGTATTATGTGTTTTGAAACAGAAAAGGTACAGAATTTTATATTGGGTGCCAAGCTTCATGACATGTTCTGTTATCTATTCTTTAGTAACATAAAGTTTCTATCCCCTGTGGTCATGCAAATAAGTTTCAAAGTTCAAGGGCAAGTGTGGTGGCCTCAAAAGAATCTAAATAAGTTTTCAAGCTCTGATGGGCAAGATTTGAATGTTCTTTATCGTTCTTGAAAGTGTTGAGGATTTCATAGTCCTGAGAGCTGGTGGAAGAAACTGAGCCATGAATCAGGAGGTCCCTGATTTTGCCTCTACAATAAGCTTACAGGGAGCCTTAGGCAAGGCACAATCCATCAGCATCAGCCTCTCCCCCATCTGAAATGTGGGGATAATAATGCTGCCCTAATTTTAAAATGTTGTTGAAAGGATAAAGGCAAAATGATACAAAGGAAGCATTTCAAAAACTCAAATGCACTAAAAAAAATGGCATTATCATTCTTTGCCCCTCCACATGACTAAGCAATGCATAAGTTAAGCCAGAATAATGAAAAGGTATACAATGTAATGATAAGAAGAGCTCATAAGACATTTTTGGGTTTTTAAAATCTAATCCTGAAATATCCTATAGCAGTACTTTAAATCTTGCTGACAGTCTGTCCCCATCCACTCCCAGTGAAATCTTTTTGTCCCTCTCACTGTTGAAATCTGAAATGTGCATAACCAGGGATAATAATGTCATTGTTGGGTTATACCTTCCTTGAATTATACTTTGTGTATGCAAACAGTGGTGATAAGCCACCACTACATATTTGCTCATGAACATGGACATCAGAAAGATGTCCTAAATGGAAGCTGTGGTGTTTTGTCATGTAAATAGTTAGTGTGTGTTTTATTTCTATGTTTTAATATGTCGCTGTGTTCTAAAATGTAGGCCTGTAGAGTAAGAGGGGGGATGGATGAGTGAGTGAAGCGTGTTATGATTGAATGGTAGTTGCACCCTAGGGGGCAGAGTTGGCTGGTTGGTTCAGAGAGAGGCTTTGTGTGAGAATTAGTGCTGAGCAGAGTGTAGTATGTGGAGGAAGGAGCTTGAGTGAGGTGCTGTAGAGTGCTGTAAGAAAAGTCTGTGTTCTGTGTACAAGTTATTAGTCTAAGTGGCGTTAGGTGCAATTGACAAGGGGAGGCCAAAAATGCATAGGAGCCGGTGGGACCCCAACACCAGAGTCCGTGCCACTTGCGCCGTGCAAACTGGCACGGACGCAGGCATAGGGCAACTTATGCTGGCCCCAGAAAGCGACATGGCAGTGCAGTGTTTGGACAATGGCGCAGCCTCCCCGCTGGCATTTTCCTGGTGTATCTCCCTGGGCCGGCATCCTGGGAGGCATTCCCAGGGCATTCCTAGGGCAGAGCTGCCTTTAGGCAGCTTCCTAACCCCTTTCAGCTCCCAAAAGCCTGATTTTGCAGGCATATCTTGATATGCCTGCTAAAATTGTGGTGCATCCCCATGAAACTCCATGAGGACTTCCACAGGATTTTTTCAAAATACTATTTTTTAATTTCTTTTTTTGGCTTGCTGTACTGGCAGCAAGCTGCTCTGCCATCGTACCACACACCCCCTTAGGAGTGGGCTGTAAGCTTTGTGGAAGTTATGAGCCTGCGAGGCAAGTTGGGAAGTTAAGCTTTGTGGAAGTTATTGGCCTAAGTGGCAAGTGAAAAAATCAGCCTGTGTGGCTAGTTTTCTGTAAGGGACCATTACAAGTATGCACCTAACTGAAAACATTACACTTATTAACCATACAGAAACTGTTACGCTGATTTACTAATAAATAAACTTTAAATACTATAAATAAACTATCTTTAAGAAAAGCAACTTTATTTTACAATAAAGGATCCCCTTTTACTTCAAAGCCACCCCCACATGCTGACCATTCTGTCAATCTACCATATACAACTAAGCCATCCTGATCTTTGGGTCCAACTAAGAATTCTAAGGCAAGAGCCTTTGGTGGCAGTAAAAATCAGGATGGCAAGGAGGCAGCATAACACATCACTTCAAAACACTACAGAGAGGTGCCTTTACAGAGGTTATACATAAAGGGGCCACACAGAAACAAGCAAAAACGTTACAGAAGCCAAGAAAAATGAGATAATAGAAAACCAGATAAAAGGAGGAGGCAACCAATCAGATGGCCTGATAGAACACAATATATAGAGAGTTAGGTGGAATTAAAAGAGAGCTACTTACTTTGGAGCATAGTTGCATACCAAGTAAACAGCTCGTCGCCAAACTGATCCCCACACATTCATGTTGTGGCAAGTGTGGATTGCACAGCCTATTCGATTGGAAGTAGCCCAAACCATCTGAAGAAAAGGTAATTTTATTTGTTTAAAGTCCAAATTAAAAAGCAACACACCTACCATACATAGAAAAGCTTTGATTTAAAGCACGATACAAGAACAGTGGAACTTATATAACCTGTGTGTAATGTGTGCACATGGGTCCGTAGCATCTCAGAGGACACCTTGGATTGCAATCCTGAGGATATGGAAAGGCATAGTCTTTCACCTCATCATACCATGGCTTTATCAGTTGGAGAATGGATCGATATCTAGATATAATAAAAATCAGAAAGAGGGGAACATTTTTAATGTTCCACGTAATTGATGTGCATAAGGTATATATTATGATGTGATTGTTTCTTTCATGTAATCATATACTTGGGAAGTGCAAACCGATCACCCAAAAAGGAGACAAGTGGAGCCGTTTGTATGTTCATGGCAGTGGAATAAACTAAACTACTTCTTTGTGATCATGCTGAGAACTGAATGAAATGCATAGTCTATCTGAATTTTTTAAAAATGTGAAAGAGAAGCCTATAAAACTAAGATAGATACAGGCTGAGTATCCCTTATCTGGACTGCATGGGACCAGAAGTGGTCTGTATTTCAGATCTTGCCATATTTTGGAATATTTTGGAATTTTTGCATCTATATAATGAGATATTGTGGGGATGGGACCCAAGTCTAAACACGAAATTTATTTATATTTTATGTATGTTTTATATATAATTTATATACATAGCCTAATTTTAAACAATATTTAAACAATATTTTAAATAATTTTGTGTACATTGAACCATCAGTGGCACTGCTGAGAGCCTGGGAGTAATGCCTGCTTGCCAGCTCAAAAGGTCCGGTTTTCGGATCAGTCCGGATATCGAATGTCTGGATAAAGGATACTCAACCTGTATATGAAAAGTTACATTAAATATCTAAACGCTTTATCTAAAAGTTAGGGATATTTTTCTCCTGTCTGATGAATAGCTTTTCATAATTTGAACACTTTAACGCAATGATACCAACTAAAGACAATTCAGGTAGCTATGCTTGATTACATGCAGCTTCAGGTCACATCCTGTTTGCCAATTGCAGTCATGGAGCTGAATGATTTTGATTGCATCCAAAGTAAAATGGATGCATCCATTTGCAATATTACACAGTTTTCTTGCAGTTGCCATCCCCCTTCTCCACCCCCACCCTGTGTTAGCACTGCCACCTCCAATTTTTAAAAGGCACAACGTAAAATAAATCTGAGATTCTGAGTTGAGACATGTTACTTAGGTTTCTCTGTGTTCCTTCGGTACCTGCACATGAGCCTAGTCAGTTTTGTGAGCAGTTCACTTCACAGATAAATGCCACTGACTGCACAAGTGAAATACCAGGCAATGCACAACATCTAACGTCAGTCATCCAAAGAATGTATCTGACTGCACTGCCACAGAGAAGGACAAATGGCAAGCAATTCTGTGCTTTATTAGTAAATCAGTTTTAATAACCTGACATGCCTCTTCTCTGGTAAATTAGTTTGCTGACTGGGCAAAAGCAGCTGCAAGCTACAACTTATTTATTTATTGACCAAGGCCCTGCAACACAGTTGGCTACTGCGCAGGTGCAAAGTTGCTTGACATGGCGCTCTGATCAAGATGAACTTCAACAGGAAACATTGAGGTGATTCAAGATGGGGCTTGTTTTGCCTATAGGAAGGCAGTTTGTGTTGAAGGTTATGGCCAGGGCACATATCTCGTTGCTTATTATAAACATATAATCTTGGACCACATCAAGAACCTTCTTTACCAACATAGGAACTGTTACTATGCTGAATTAAAGAACACTGTGTTCATCCGGAGCCTAACGTGTCAAACCATGTACACAGAGAACTCCGGCGCAGACTTCTATATTTCACTGGTTGCTCTGTGACTAAATTCCATTGTGTTTGATGATGGATAATCATGTAAGTGAAAGACACCTTTGGTTGGAAGATTATTCATTTGCACCAAAAGTACTTAATGCCCTCAAGAAATTATGTATCAGCACAACTGTCTTCAAATAGCATCAAATGAAGTTATCTGTCTACCTTCCAGTTCTCACAGACAGATTTTGTCCAAGGAATCTCAGTAAAAAGGAAGGGCCATGGTCCCAAATACAGGTTGCTGCCCATGCTTCTGCAGACTTGGCTAGAGTTTCATCCCAAACCTGGAAAAAGAGAAATTCTTTAGCTATACTGACACGAAAAGAGTTCAGAGATGATAATTTCACTGAATTAAGCATGAGAAAGAAAAAGCATATTGCAACTCTATGCCACCCCACCACTCCAATTGGTTCTCTTTGGCCATTTTTGTTCTTCTAAGCATGATGGATTAACCAAATGAGGAAAAGTTGACATAGATAGATAACTTATTGTATTTATGTCCCACCCTTCCTTTGAGGTTCTTGGAGGAGCAATTTTAGTCTCACGCCCTGTAAGATTCTTTGGCCATTTATTTATGGTCAATTTTGATGCTCACTCAAAGCTTTTTTTAAATGTGACTTTAAAAATGCCTATTCACGGTCCCTACGCAAAAGGAGAAATTCCACCCCCACCACTCGCCTGCTCCTTTGTTCCTGTTAGCATAGTCATAAGCATGTGCCTAACTAATGTGCCGCTGTTGTTGTGCATGTTTCCTTGAGGAGGATTCTTCGAGACAAACGCCAAAGATTGCATTAAGTGGGCTCTTTAGTAATGCGAAGCAGGTATGCGCCGGCTTCGCAGTCACTTCTGGAATGACGGTTCATTATGTAAAATTCAAAAAATTATGCGGGGCAATTCAGCCTGCAACGCGCTGCTAATTACCATGAATAAATGACCTTTGTGACTTGCCCAGTGCCAGCCAACAAGCCTTCATATTTGAACATGAGTTTGAACTTAGGTTCCCATATCCAAACTCTTAGCCACAGTGACTCATGAACTGCTGAGGGCAGACACAAATGCCATTCAGTTTTTCTCTTCATAATGGCCTAAGCAAACAAAGTGATCTCTGCCTGTTTGTCTCCCTTTATCCTGCACTTCCTCCAAGGAAATGATAAATGGTTCCTCTCTCTCAGGGCTTCTTTTTACCCTTTATGTAGAATTCCTTTCTAATAAAGAATTCTCCTAAAGAATTATTGGGTGGAGGATATGCAATGGTGTGGGGCTGTTACAGAAGTTATTTGTTCAGTTTTAAAGGAGCAGTATAATATAGGGGTTAGAGTGCTGGATGAACCAAGAGACTATGCATGGGAGGCTTTGCCTTCGATTTGCTGTTCCCTAGATGCACATTTTTCCCATCCAAATTCTCAGAACTGAAAAACAAGCCCCCATGCAGAGTTTTGAGAATTCTGATGGGGAAAATGTGCAGCTAGAGAAAGGCAAATCCAAGGCAAAGCCTCCCATGCATAAATGGCCCAGGACTGAAATCCCTGCTCAGTCATGAAGCTCACTTGGTGGCCTTAGGCCAGTCACTCTCAACCTAGCCTGCCTCACAAAATTGTCGTGATGACAAAATAGGGAATGGACCTTTATATACTCCCCTCTCGAAGTTCCTTGGAGCAGGGGTAGGATAAAAAGGAGCTCAACGGAATATCCTGTAATGGAAA
Organism: Euleptes europaea; assembly: GCF_029931775.1. NCBI lineage: Eukaryota > Metazoa > Chordata > Lepidosauria > Squamata > Sphaerodactylidae > Euleptes > Euleptes europaea. The sequence continues at coordinate 35,549,117 of NC_079319.1, forward strand.
TAAAAATGAATAAGGCACAGATGCAGTGGTTCTAACAATTCACTGTCGGGTTATGATCAGCTGAACTAAAATCTAGCCCTAGAGAATATGTGCTCCAGCTGAGTGACAGAGGAGCTGGAATCTGAAGTACAGATGGTACTGTTCTGTTGACCTGATAATGGAAGAAGGCTTTATACCACACCTAGCCAACCCAGAGGCTTCATGCCGATTGTTAGTCACTCTGATGGCCAAATATAGTCCATGAGTTGCTCACTCTTGTCCCTGGTTCAAGAGAACAGACCAACAGACATTCAGTGAACAACTGTATGAGTTCCTAGAAATTTGTTTCTTTTGAACTAATAAGAGGAACATGACAAATCTGGATACACAGCATGCCATTCTGAGCCATAAATATCTCAGCATTACAGCCAGAGTAAATGCATAGAATGGAAGTATTTTAAGCATGTTCTTGGATTAGACCTCCTTGAATGAGGCTTATTTTGCATGCATTCAGCATGTGCAGTATATTCAATATGACCAGTGTTAGAGACAATGGGTTGGGTCCAGACTACATTTTCTGCTCACGTAAGGCACTTCTGTCAGTGGACAGAATGTTCTTTCCTTCCCCGGCCCAAACTCCCCAAAATGCTACTCCTGGGTAAAGGGGACCCTCAGGAACATGAGAGGCAAATTGGGGTCTGCAGCAGGAAGGGGGAATAGGTGGAAATTACCCTACCCATCTATTAGTAGAAAATTTAGTCTGGATCCAATCTATGTGCAGTCCTTGTGATAGATGGAACCAGGCACATTTTTGTGTGTGTTTTCTTGTGTTCTTCACATAAAACCTTACAGTTGGCTTGCTAATGGCTTGCTAGGAGTTCTGTAGAAACAAAGGACAAGAAACACATACTGTATATACTCGAGTATAAGCCAACCAGAATATAAGCCGAGGCACCTAATTTTACCACAAAAAACTGGGAAAACTTATTGACTCAAGTATAAGCCTAGGGTGGGAAATGCAGCAGCTACTGGTAAATTTCAAAATAAAAATTCTTCTGCTCTTGACACAACCTAAAGTTTGAAACCAGCTTCGTATGACCTGCGTTTTTGTTTTGCTCCAGGATTAGAAGTATTGGGATCCATTTGTAACAGGATAAAAAAAAGACTTTGAAAAAGAAGTGCTAAAGCAACACATGCAATAACACAGTGCGTACACAACGCAGCATGTATATTATGAGCCCTAACACATGCTGCTCTATGCAAGCATAGTCAACACTGGGTCCTGATAGGGGTTAATAAAAATAAAAAATAAAATATAGCAGAGTAAGTACTGTAAATAAATATAGCAGACTAAGTACTGGGTGTATGGCGTGGCCTTGGCGGCTGGCAACCCTAGCCCCTCACGCCGTACTTGGGGCATGTCGAGGAGAGCTTCCTCGGCCTCAGAGCAATCCGACGGGGAGTCTGAACTGTCCTCCCCGTCGGTAGCAGCCAGTTTGCCCTCTTGTCACCGCACAGGGTTTGGGCTGCTGCTGTCAGTGCTGCTGCTCTCCTCCCCGGTCTCCGCTCTTTCCCGCCTTTATTTCCCCATCCGCCCCTGTGGCCCCTCCTCCCAAGCCCTTAAAGGTCCTCCATGGCTCGCTCCACCCTCTCCCTCCTTCCCCCGTCTGTGGCGGCCATGGGGTGCGCCCCCGCCCCACCCGTGCTCGCCCGCTCGTCAGCTGGGCAGCACTGGGGCCTCTAGCAGCGACGGAGCCCCGGCCCAGAGCCATTGACACGGCGGCACAGGGCTCCCTGGTTTGACGGCCCCGCCCTGCCCCCCGCCCGTCGGCCCCAGCCGGCGCCATCTCACCCCCACATGCTCCGGGCGGCGGCAGCATCTCCGGCGTTGGGCGGCTCCTGGCGACCCCACCCCTCCCGCGGTGCAGAGTCTCTGCGGTCCCGCAGGGTCCCCGGGGGGGCGCCTCTCCTCCAGGGGTGTCTGCGTCTCCGCGGGCATTGCAGGGAGGCGCCCCGCCTCGCCGGGCAGCAGCGTTGTCCTCCTGCCGGCCCTGCCCCCAGCCGCCGCGTCCGGGCCTCCTGTGGAGCTGCTGCCCGGTAAGTGCAGCCGGAACGGGGTGTGTGTGTGCTGGCCGCCGACACAGGATAGTGGGACCCTCACTCGAGTATAAGCCGAGGGGGGCTTTTTCAGCATAAAAAATGTGCTGAAAAACCCGGCTTATACTCGAGTATATATGGTAATCAGGCCCATCCAGAGCTCCAAAGAAACTTGGATTGTTACCAGGATTGCATAAAATATATTAAATGTTATACACAAATAAAACAAAAGTAAATCCCTGCCAATGACATCATCAAAAAGGATCCGTAGTTCTTCCATGCACACACCCAGAATCTCCTTCAATGAAAAAATCCAGTTCCAAGACACATAACTGTATCCACAGATCAGGTACCTCCGCTGAAAAGATGGGGAAGCTCTTCTGAGTCAGGATAGCAGGTACTGAGCTCATAAGCAATCTCTGGATTGAATTTACCAGTTAACATAATGCAAATAAGACATCCAAAGATGTCATCATTTCTTGGAACCTCACGGAATTGTGTATAAAACAGTATTGAGTACAGAGCCAGAAAAATTAGAAATCATTATGCAAAGCAAGATGGGTTTTTTTAACTTTTGTATTTTTCTGTCACAACATCTTAATTTATTAACTGCAATGGTATATTAACAGCTTTTGTTTTCTCTGTGGAAGGTTTTGTGACAGTTATATAAACACTGTATTTTGTTGGTGTTAGTCAATGTATTGGCATGCCAATTTTCTCATTTTATTAAGGCAATAATCCAATCCACAGTTAACAGTAGATGTCTAGATTCAAATAATTACCTGCGAGCGATTAAAAATCACACTTATTTCACTTCTCTCTTTTCAGAATTTCTGCAGACTGAGGAATCAAGAAAACATGGGGCGTCCTTTAATTACAACTGGAGAAAGTTAATAAAATCTTTCAAGTATGTTTTTCTAAGCTCAAACATAATTGTGTTTGAATATTGCCACATATAGCTCTGAGGCTGAGATGTGCTGATTTTTATCACTTCGTAGATTCAAAAATTTACATTGTATAGTCTACTATGGAACTGAACACTGCAGAATCAAATGACTACTTGTGTTGATATTATCTCCCCATTCATATGGTATATAGACTCTTCACATGTAAGCACAGTTTGAATAGAAGAGTACGTTGATAAGTGATTTCTCCCATGTGCACTATGAGGTAGGAGACTAGTCTTTTAAGGCAACTCATAATACAGTTTCAATCAGCATGTTTGAGTTAGCTTTTTAAGGGGAAAATATGGCTTTATTAGTATCCCATTAACTGCTTAGGGCACAATCTCACATTTAGTTGGAGCTCACCTTTCTTCAAGTAAGGCCCATTGATAGTGTTGCCAGGTCCCTCTTCGCCACCAGTGGGAGGTTTTTGGGGCACAGCCTGGGGAGGGCAGGGTTTGGGAAGGGGAGGGACTTCAATGCCATAGAGTCCAATTGCCAAAGTGGTCATTTTCTCCAGATGAACTGATCTCTATCGGCTGGAGATCAGTTGTAATAGCAGGAGATCTCCAGATAGTACCTGGACGTTGGCAAGCCTACCCACTGAACTTTTTATGGGCTACAGCTGGACCCTATCTAGATTAGGCTGCAAATGGTTTGACAGTTGGGTTCAGGATATGTTCACTTTATTGGCTTAATTAACTGGAAGAAGGATATATTGCTACACTGAAAAGGCACTGTCATTTTGGCGTGAGTGAGGCAGTTTGGAGATTGTTGACGTGTAGATGATAGCCTTTTGAAAAATAGATTTGGGGAAGCAACTAGGAGACCACTTATATGGGAGATTAAATTGCCCTTGATTTCCCCTTGATGGCCCATTCTCCAGTCCTTCCACATTACAGGTAGAAACAAACTTTTCTTGGCCATCAGTATTGTGGATATTTGCTTTCTTCAAGTGGGTTGATGTACAGCCTATTCAACACTCACCATATTTGGCCAAACATTTAATACAAAAATCTGCATGTTTTTTATCCATGATTGGAAACTGACTCTCCTCTTCTTTTTTCAGTGTATATTATGTGATGAAAACATATGAGCTCACAGGAAGATTTGGCAGACATCGTGTGTTTATTGGGATTATGAGGTCACCTAGACTCTAGAGATCCCTTTGTAGATCAAGAGTGGTTCCTGTTTTCAGTCAAGAGTCAGGTGTTCAATCAAGAGTCAGATATTCAAAATACCAGTTAGTATGATCAATTAGCTAAGTAATCTCTACTTACCTACAAGCAGTACATATCTGAATTCTTAAGCGCATTTTTACACTGAAAAAGTATGCACCATGTTACAAGCCAAATTTACGTTTTAAAACATGTCATTGTTTAAGATAGTTCATGTGTGAGACAAACATCACACACAAAGATACTCTTCTCAGCTGGAAAACTATGTCAACCCCCCTCCTTTTCCACTGGGTTATTTGGTGGAGGTAGGAGGTCTGTTAACAAAGATCTCTAGAATATAAACAAGATTTCCCCCTATTACGTTGATCTTTCATTTCTCTCACACTGAACTGTGTGTAGATGCTTTCGTTTTGCAACTTTTTCATGTTTGCATTTTATTTCTATTGGAAGGTTTGGACTTAGGGCCTAGGGAGCAGGAGCACACTGAGCACAGGCAGTTGGTAAGATTGCTCATATGTTTCCAACTGCAAAGGCCAGACCCTTTCAGTCAGACTGGCCTGCAACAGGTGAGGGAAGGCCCAGAGCTTGACTGAGGGAACTGATAATTTTCTTACAGGCCCAAGCTAGAGAAAGATCTGCAGAAGCCACAGAAGAGTGGATGGGGAAGAAGCAGCCCTGTACTTTTAGTTAACATTTTGGACTTCCTTCTTCTTCAGCTTTGTATTACTGGGCACTGTTTGTTATTTGCCATTGTTCTGAGTGCCTTCCCTGGAGGGCACTGAAGATCCTGTCTCCTTCAGTTGTGTTATGTTCATAGCCGTTTTGATTCAGTTTTACTTCTAGTTGTAAAGTTGTTGTGTCTATGTTAAATGTTTGTTACCTTGAATGTTGTTTTTCCTGTTTGAAGCAATTTCACATTTGTTAACCAAGCTACAAGGATGCTGACATTTTAATGATTTTGAATCCCCCCCACAACTTTCCAATAGGCATCTATGTAGCCAGGGGTCAGCTGGGTTATAATGTCATCAAGTCTCATCAAGTTTTCTAAGGAACATATTTGGAGACAGTCCTCATGAGGCCAAATCAATAAATATGTAGTTATTAACTTAAATAAAGAGATAATTTCAATATTCCTTCATTTTGTTCAATAGAAGCCAATTAATACCATATTGACTGTATTTGAAATGCTCATATACTGATTTAACCACTAGACAGTCAAATACTGAATCTCATACAACAATGTCTTTCTACTATATAAATCAAGACATTAGGGGTGATATTGGTTGCCCTAAAACATTAACAGGTGCCTAATTCCAATAACTGCCTTTCACAAGGAACCTGGCTGAATTTATTTTGGGAAGAATGATCTCTAAAAAGAATTTCCACTCGTATTAAATCTGCATATGGTACATATTCATCTGGTCAAACCACTTTCGGAGAACTGGAAAGAACCACTTATGCCAAAGCCATTGAAAAGCGGCCATTCCTTTTTTAATGGCTCAGGAAGCTCTTTGTACTAAGAAGAGATCCTTTCCAAAATCTATTTGTCTTTCAAACTGTTCTGTGATCTTTCATTATTAACACATTTCCTGGCCTGACATTTTTTTAAAATGTTAAATAATAATTTTAACAGCCTGGGGCCAGTTGCTGCAGAGAAAGCCCGCCATGTGAAGTACATCATAGCGGATAGCACTTAAGGATCTGAACCTTTTAACACATTTTTAGATTTTAATCCTCCATTAAAAGCTTCATGATGACATGACTATTGACAACACATTAAGAAAACTATTTGCTCATAACGTCTATTTGCATGTTCTATTCCAACAAGTATGGAAAATCTGGCCAAAATTATTTATTTATTTATTTATTATTTCAACTTACTATCCTGCTCTCCCTGGCCAAAGGCCATTCTCAGAGTGGCCTACAAAGGAATATAAACATCCTATTACATAGATAGAAACCTTAAAACAGCAATTAAAATAGCCCTATAAAACAATCTTATAAAACAATGTCCTAATTTACTAAAGGTGCCTCTAAGGTGTTAACATAAAATCGCATCCAGGCGAGCAGATGGATAAAGACCCAGCTTAATATGGGGGAATAGCAGCAGTGGAGGTTAAGGAGGCCAGCATTTATATATAAGAGAACTATCATGCCAATAAATAAGGTTATGGATGGATGGATATAAGGGAACCGTAGCTGGCCTCAATCATAGGCCTGGTGGAATAGCTCCATTTTACAGGCCCCGTGGAACTCTTTAAGGTCCTGCAGGGCCCTGGTCTCACTAGAGAGGCTATTCCACCAGGCAGGGGCCAGGGCAGAGAAAGACCTGGCCCTGGTTGAGGCAACCCGGACAGTCCTCGGGCCGGGGACCACTAAAAGGTTGGTATTTGTTGAGCGAAAAGTCCAGGGAATATACAAGGAGAGGCAGTCCCACAGATATGAAGGTTCCAAACCGTGTAAGGCTTTAAAGGTAATAACCAGCACCTTGAGTCTGACCCAATACTCCAGTGCACCTTGTGGCACCCCACACACCAAAAGGTGCTGCTGCGACACCTCCTCCCCCAGTGTCGCTCTCTGTCCCTGATTGGGGGGGGGGAAGCCCAGCCATTGAAGGGCTAAGCCCCAAATCCTGATGTCAGCAAGGCGGCGGTCTAGAAGATGTTGATCGACCATGTCGAAGGCTGCTGACAGCTCCAATAATATCAGCAGCCCCAACCCGCCCCGATCCAGCTGTCGAAGGAGATCGTCCATGAGGGTGACCAGAGCCGTCTCCGTCGCATGGCCAGGGCAGAAGCTGGATTGGAATGGGTCCAGGACTGATGCTTCAGCCACAAAAACCTGAAGCTGCTTGGATGCCACTCTCTCAACTACCTTTATAAGGCAATAGGAAGATTTGAGTCCAATTGCCAAAGTGGCCATTTTCTCCAGGTGAACTGATTTATATCGGCTGGAGATCAGTTGTAATAGCAGGAGATCTCCAGCTAGTACCTGGAGGTTGGCAACATGTAACCTATGTGCCATATCGTATTGAATGAACATGTTTGATATGGAAAGCTGACAGATCTGACGATCATGATGTAATCATCCTCTCTCTCATTCCCAAACTTAACACATTCTCTTCAGAAAAAATGAAGATCGGGACTTTAAAACGTACACCACTGAGGGATCAGGAGTGGCTCAAATTTTGTTTGCATTTATTTATTTAGAATTTTTTTAAGCTGCATCTTTGATACTTTTTGCAGGACAATGATTCAGCTCAACCCAACCCCTTTTTGAGTATATATTACTCTTCCTACACACTTGACACTGAGAGACACTGTCCTTCAGTGTTAATCCTCTGAAGATGCCTGCCACAGCTGCTGGCGAAATGTCAGGAAAGAAAATACCAAGACCATGGTCACACAGCCCGGATAACCTACAAGAACCAATGAACTCTGACCGTGAAAGCCTTCCACTAAGCACCCTTAGCTTTGAGAAGCTGTATGTATGTAAACGTCAAAGCAATTAATTACTGAACTCAGCCTAAGTTGTTATTGATTTATTTTATTAATTTAGATCATTTTTATGTTGTCTTTCCAGGAACCTGCCCAAAGAGCCTTACAACAACAATAAAAACAAACCATTAAAAGTTATTAATTAAAATCCAATATTTAAAAGCCTCAGCCCACAATGAACACAGCTGAAAATAAGTTTCCAGGTTAAAAATACTGTTAAAAAATGAACACTTTAATTAAAAGCCTTGGTAAACAGAAACATCTTGTCCTGGCACCTAAAAGAAAGCAACATCATTAAATAAAGTGTGTACAGTCAGCTAGGTTTGCTCATTTAGCATCATCTTCAAATGCTTAAATTATATCTTTCTTAAAAGTATACTTTCTACTTAGGCAAAAACCCAGAGCCTGCAATGATTCAAGACAATATGCAATAATCTCAGCGGATTAGAACTCTCAGTATATAGAGAGAAGTCTTAAGGGAGAACATATCATAAGGAAAACAGGATTAGATTTAGATGAAGGTTGGGTGAAAACTGGTAGAAGGAACATTAACAATCTGAGATATGCAGATGACACCACATTACTGGCAGAAGATAGTGAAGACTTGAAACGACTATTGATGAAGGTTAAAGCAGAAAATGCCAAAGCAAGATTACATCTGAACATCAAGAAGACAAAAGTAATGAGTACTGGGGAATTAAACAGCTTTAAGGTTGACAGTAAAGAAATTGAACTTGTTACAGATTTTCTATTCCTTGGCTCCATCATCAACCAAAAAGGAGACCGCAACCAAGAAATCATAAGGGGATTGAGACTGGGAAGGGCAGCCATGAAGGAGCTAGAAAAGATTCTTAAGTGTAAAGATGTGTGACCAAGGTCGAGATAATTCATACCACAGTATTCCCCATTACTAGTATGGTTAAAGTTGGATAATGAAGAAAGCTGAGAGGAAGGAAATAAATTCATTTGAAATGTGGTGTTGGAGGACAGTTTTACAGATACTACGGACTGCAAAAAAGACAAATCAGTGGGTTCTAGATCAAATCAAGCCTGAACTGTCCCTAGAAACTAAAATGACTAAACTGAGACTGTTGTACTTCAGTAACATTATGAGAAGACAAGAGTCACCGGAATAATGGTAGGAAAAGGCTGTTAACGATAGAACCTTTTGGAGTTCATCAGTTCACAGGGTTGCCATGATTCAGAAGTGACTTGACAGAACTTAACACTTGCACACACAAGGGAAAGGAACAAACTGAACAATTAGGAAGGTATGAGAAAGGGAGAGAACATGATGCTGAAGCTAAGGAAATCTAATCAGACATCTTTTGTAAAATAGGAGATGAGTAGTTGCCTAAGCAGTTTGATTTTATAGAGGCTTGGATCATGCAATGCACAAGTACAAACGTAAATTTACTTAGCACAGTTCTGTTTGTGCAAGACGTTGTGCCTAGAAATTGCTTGCACAGCATCTTATGCAAGCAGAAAAATGGTACAAGATGTTTAACTTAGTACAATGGCCTAGCCCAAGGGTATTTTCACACTTCTGCAAGGACTCTTGCACATGCTGGAACCTTCTAATGGATCCAAGTCTTGGATGGCTATGAGACTAGATCGGGGAGGGGGGAATTAGAGTCTATAATGAAAAGGAAGACATTGGATTTTGATGAATAAAGTAAGAACTTAATTGGACAGTGCTTGTGCAGAAGAAGAAAAATTATTTTTCCAACCACAGAAGTAGTTGGTTGAGCATGAAAAACTCTGCTTCCTATTGTTGTACAGTTTGATCCAATGTGTTATGTTTTTGCATGAGGGCGATTCCTCTGCTGCTGTTTTTAACAAGCACCATTGCTGCTGTTGTTGATTGTTCATGTTTCGACTGCTTTAGGTATCTGATTTTTGTGTTAAGCAGTATTAGCCCATTTGAGGGTCTCAGCAGTATGATGAAGTTGTATAAATAAAATTAAAATGCCGGTCTTTCAAAAAAAAGTTGAACGTGTCTTCTAGAAATCCCTGGAAAGAGAAAAAATGAATACTTCAGATGTTAGGAGTTTCTTCCTTATTTCCAAGAGAGTATGTTGGTTTTCATTCAGCCTACTAAATCACCAGTATTCAGGCTGGATTGTCTGGATTTAAATTATTGACACCTTGACAGAACATATTGGCTCTAAAGGCATCTGCTTCTGATGCCACTGGCAAATCACTGCAAAACAGGTGTCACATCATATTTTATTGCTACATTTTTTATGGTCTTTTGATTCTAATGAAGTCAGGTAAGGGTCATAGTTAGTTCCTTCCTTAACATAAGAACATAAGAGAAGCCATGCTGGATCAGACCAAGGCCCATCAAGTCCAGCAGTCTGTTCACACAGTGGCCAACCAGGTGCCCCTAGGAAGCCCACAAACAAGACAACTGCAGCAGCACTACCCTGCCTGTGTTCCACAGCACCTAATATACTAGGCATGTTCCTCTGATCCTGGAGAGAATAGGTATGCACCTTCCTTCCTTTCATCTAATTGAAGACATTTTCAAAAGTGCTATGAAGACCATCAAGTTCAGCATAGTATAACTTAACGTTGGGATGTTAAATACAATAAATTTGGCGCTTAACAATTCTAAGCAGAGTTTTGCTTAGGTCTGTTCAATGGGGCTTACTCCCAGGAAACTGTTCTTAGGACTGCACTGTTAATGTGGGAAAGCTTGAAACTACTAAGCATCTTCCAGATCCTATTAACAGCTACAATTAATGCAGTCCTAAGCAGTTAGGTGAGCCAGTGTGGTATAGTGGTTTACAGCCCATTCGTGAAAAAATGGGCCGAAAGTCCTTAGGAGGAGGCGTGACCTTGCCGCCAGCGTGAGTGCATGTAATCACGTGATTACACATACTTACACTGGAGGCGAGGCCGGTGTGGTCTCCATTGTGCCAGCAACGGCGTAGAGAGGCCTCTCCGGCGCAGGGGGGCGTTCCAGGGGCGGGGCGGGGGGAGGAACAGCCTTGCTGTTTTCGATGGGGCTTTTGGCCCCGTTGAAAACAAAAAAAAGCCGCGAAACATATGGGGAGAAAGGTGAGATACAAATAAATTAAATAATAAATAAAAGTTATATCCTTCTAAGCACATTGATTTCTATGGACTTAGAAGGGTAGCAACTGTGTTTAGGATTGCACCGAATGTGTTGCATTTCCCAGTCATATTATTTAGTAGATCTGACCAAATAAACACTATTTACATGCATGGGTGGCTACCACAGACCCAGGCCACAGGCAGAGAAATCATTACATAATGGGCAGGGGTGACTTTTTTCTTTAAACCATGCTATGTGGGCAGAGAAAGATGCCTAAGATGAGCAGACTGTTTCTCAGCTTGGAAGCCCCAATGCTACTGAAGAGCAAATTATAGAAATATGAAATTTAATCAGATTTTGTCAAAGGCTTTCATGGTCAGAGTTCATTGGTTCTTGTAGGTTATTTGGACTGTGTGACCGTGGTCTTGGTATTTTCTTTCCTGACGTTTCGCCAGCAGCTGTGGCAGGCATCTTCAGAGGAGTAACACTGAAGGACACTGTCTCTCAGTGACAAGTGTGTAGGAAGAGTAATATATATATATAATATATATTATAATATATATAATATATGTATATGTATGTGTGTGTGTGTGTGTGTGTGTGCGTATATATATATATAACTCTTCCTACACGCTTGACACTGAGAGACACTGTCCTTCAGTGTTACTCTGAAGATGCCTGCCACAGCTGCTGGCGAAACGTCAGGAAAGAAAATACCAAGACCACGGTCTCACAGCCCGGATAACCTACAAGAACCAATTAATCAGATTTCCCTCTCAATGTGAACTAAATGTGAACTAAACAGGCATCATTCTAGTTCTGTTCCTTCATCTTTTTTGTGAGTATATTTTGAAAAGATTCGTTTATTGAACCCGGGGATGGGCATATTCAGTTTTGAAGTGCCTTTCTTGGTTTCATTTCTAATAAATGATACCACAGGATGAATAACAAGTATACTTGATACTGAATGTCTATCTCCTAGTCATCAAGAGAAAGTTTTGCTTGTTTAAAAAAAAAAAGAGACCACCCATTATTAATTATGAAACAATATATGAAGTTTGAATGCATATTTTTTATGTCTCTGAGTTCTCCATTCAAAATACAGTCTTGTTGCATGTAAGGGACTTAATCCTAGAACAAGAACATCATGTCCTCAGTTCTGTTGAGAAGTGCTGAGTGTATATATACTGCATGATCTGAGTAGGAATCCAGTAAGCTCTGTGTAAAAGCGCTGTCAAAATTAAGACATTTCTGGCAAGGAGAAGTTAGTGTCATGCCCTTTCTATTTGGTCATGTTGACAGGCTTCCTTTTCATATGCTTGTTAGCAATCTGAGGTTATCCAAGATGCTTCTGTGACTTTAAGATAAACATATTGTAATGAAACAATGGCTCTTTCAGAACTATGTGAATTCTTTACTCAGTAGGTAACAGAATTTCTGCTTATCCAGCTTATTTATAACATTAAAATGCACTCACTAAGCATTGCAATGATATGAAATTTTATATTGGGCTGCTGTGGAATACAATCATTCATCGCCAGGAAGTTGGACTGGCAAGATCACTTTACTGGCAGGCACTCCAGAGTTTTTCAAGAAAATGTTGGTCATAATCTATAAAATGTTTGTTAAAAAACCCTGAACTCTTAAATTCCATATGTGTTAAAATGTTACTATGCCATATAAAAAAACCTCAATCCTAAGCAGGTCTACTGCTATATAGTGGGGCTTACTCCTAGGAAAGTGCTTTTAGGATGGAGTGAGAAGAGTATATGACAGTATTCTCAAAAGCTGCTCCATATTTATGGTCTAATCCAGTAGCACCTTAAAGATCAGCAAGGTGTCTGGAGTATAAGCTTTCAGGAGTCACAGCTCTCTTAATCAGATACATAAGAAGAATGAATGTTTCAAAACACTGGAACAATTTAATAGGATAACGAACCTACTACAGAGTATGGAACTGTTATCTTTTTATCCCTCCCCTTTCTAGTCTGCTTAAAGGTAAAGGTCCCCTGTGCAAGCACCAGGTCATTCCTGACCCGTGGGGTGACGTCCCACCCCAACGTTTCCAAGGCAGACTTTGTTTGTGGGGTGGTTTGCCAGTGCCTTCCCCAGTCATCTTCCCTTTACCCCCAGCAAGCTGGGTACTCATTTTACCGACCTCGGAAGGATGGAAGGCCGAGTCAACCTCGAGCCGGCTACCTGAAACCGACTTCCGTTGGGATTAAACTCGGGTCATGAGCAGAGCTTGGACTGCAGTACTGCAGCTTAACACTCTGCGCCACGGGGCTCCTTCTAGTCTGCTTATTGTCCCCTTATATTTTCCCCAAGTCATTTTAGAAAGGAAGAAACACATGACCATAATATCATGTGGGATCCAGGAGCAAGAGTAGAAGTTTTGAGTTTTTCTTCACATTAACATAATGTTATGTAAGCATTCTGGCTTCTCCTCACACCAAGGCATATATATGTAGTATGGAAAACAGAGCAAGGAGAGTTAACTGTGGGAGCGCTCCAAGAAGATGGGATGAAGGAAGAAGAAAACAGTCATCCCTGCTATATCAGAAGGGGTGAGGATTTCATAAAGACAATGAATTTCTATGGTGAATCTGTTTTTTCTCCAAACTAACAGGATACATGAATATACACATAATTTTAATGCTGCAATAGAAGTGAGGGATTTACCTGTTGCATTTGCCATGACATTGTTCTGAAGAGGATAGTACTATGGTTCTTATGTCTTTTCTGGAGTAGTAGAAAACTAGTCTCCACGTAAAGTGAAAAGACTTCTAGCTCTCCAATGAGACAGGACTCTATATTTGAAACAGATTCTGTACCTAATGCTTGTAAAGCCTTGGCAGAAGTTAAGTACTGGAAAATTCTATCATTTAAAATAACCAGACCACATCAACCTAGCGGGATGAGAGAGAATAACCCAAAAGGCAGGGGTAGGCAACCTTTATGGCTCAAGTGCCAGAAAATCCACAACATATACCAGCGTGGTGTAGTGGTAAAAATGTAGGGCCAGGATTTGGGAGACCAGGTTGAAATCCCAATTCTGCCATGGAAACTTGCTGGGTGACCTCGGGCCAGTCACATACTCTCAAACTAAGCTACAGTGTTGTTGTGAGGATAAAATGAAGGAGTAGAGCATGATATAAGCCGCTTTGGGTCCCTACTGAAGAGAAAAGTGAAGTTAGGGTTGCCAGCTCTGGGTCGGGAAATACCTGGAGATTTGGGTGGTGGAGGCTGGGGAAGGTGGGGTTTGGGGAGGGGAAGGTCTTCAGTAGGGTATAATGCCATAGAATCCACTCTCCAAGGCAGACATTTTCACCAGAGGAACTGATCTTGGTTGTCTGGAGATCAGTTGTAATAGCGGGAGATCCCCAGGTGCCACCTGGAGGCTGGTAACCCTAAGTGGAGTATAAATAAAATACACCCAGAGACCTGTGAAGATGTTGGTGTGCTGGCCAACAAAAAGGAGGGGGAAGCCAAGGACCATTCTTGTCAGGGACACTGACAGCTGGCTGAGCCTCAGAGGTGCCGCCAGCCCCAGAGGCACTGTCAGTCCCTTGGACAGAAAACCGGTCCTGCATGCCAAGCAAAATGGTCTGGTGTGCTTCTGTTCAGCATGCATACTAGGGGTTGCCTACCCCTGCTATAGGATATGATAGATTACACATTTGTGAATATCCTTGTCAAAAGTGGAGTCCAGAATCTGTTGAAAAATTGAGTATTTACATTGGAAACAGGCACGGAGGGAGATACCTCAATCATTAACAGATTTGTATCTGATACAACAATAACAATTCTCTTTCATATCTTACACAATTGTAGGAGATGTTGCAGAAATAAGGATTGTTTTGCTCATGTGTTATAGTCCTGCAGAGTCCTTGGAAACTTCTTCATCAATAGCAGGTAAGCAAATTAATTACCATGAGGAAATCCAAACCTGGTTGGTGGAAATTGTACCTTTGGCTTCTAAGAGGTACTGCACTTACAAAAGAAGACACATTTTTACAACCTCAGAAAAAAATTTGGAATCCATTTTTAGAATACTTTGACTAAAAACTTGTCTACTTGTAAACAGCATAACCACCAGGATTTCCTTTTGCTCAGTGTGGTTCCTTTTTATTCTGCATATTAAAGTGTGTTTATGTGAGCAAATCTCCTTCCTTTTGCGTCAGTAATGCCAAAGATTTTTCATACAGAAGAAGAAGAAGAAACAACTGAAGATGAACAAACTGAAAAGATAGAGGGTTGGATCCAACCAGCTTTTCCCTGGTGGCAAAGAGTGAAGAAGGTACCATCTGAAGGCTATGCTAGGGATCATAGAACTTGCATGTATAAAAGGCATGTGCAGCTGGAGGAAGGGAATTACATGGGAGTGACTGAGAAAGTTAGCTGGATCCAACCCAGACAGTTAATACTATTAAATAGGCTTTATATGTAGCAAAAAAGGGGACAGTTATTTTTGTAATGGGTGGGTGGATTATTAGTCTTGCTTCTTCTTCTGTATTTTATGTTATTTTTACCTCAAATTCATTAAAATAATTACTAGGAAAAGTCTGATGCACATGGTTTTACGGTACCAAAGCTTAGTCTAGACATAATGCCAAATTGTAGTTTGAAGCTACATCATAACTCCTCTACCATCTTTCTTCTCTTGAGTATAATGAGGTAATCAGCTACTTTCTGATTGGTGTCAAACCCTAATTTGATGTTATACCTTAATCCGCAAACTATGGTTTACAGTTGCCCTGCAAACCAGGATTCCAGGGAACAAACTGCATAGGGAACAAACAGCAGTTTGAACCAAGCTATTTCCCATGTTGCATAGGGAAAAGGGCCTGTTGATTGTGTGGGAAAGTATGATGTGATCCACATTTCCCGGATTATTACCAGATATAAATGCTACAGCTATAGCATAAAATCCACACTCAGGGAAGCAGCTATTCTGCTTCCCCGCCATATTGATCATGACCATCAACAGGCTTGTGGGGGGAAAACAGAAGCAAGCAGACAAAGATAATCAATTTTATGTGGCGTTTTGGGTGTCCATTTCTATATACCGTTATTGCTAAAACACTTCAATGATCCATATCTGTACAGTCCTCAATTTTGAAGGCCTAGAGCCTTCAAAACAACAAGATTAAATATAAAGAAACTAAGCTCTAGAGACACCGCATGAACTGGCACTACTGCCATAAAGCTGAGCAGATGATAAAAAAAAAAAGGCTGTGATCATGTGACAATATTATATACTGAAATAACATCTTTGGAGAAAAAATAGAGAAAGCTGCTCTGGGGAATGATTACATGGGAAACCACTAAAAACTATTGTTGCTATTTAAAATTCTTACTTGTTTACTGTGGCATGATTTTTCATGGACAATATCCTTTTTCACTAAATGCATGATACAAAGTACAGACGAAGATAGGGCATGTTAACATAAGAGCCAATATTACAAAGTTACATAGACTTTAAATGAGTTCAGTTGAATTGGCTTCTCCAGTCCTCCCCCCAAAGAATCTTGATCTCTATAGTTTGCTGAAGAGGCTAAGAACTGTCCATTACAGAGCCATAACCCTGTCACACAACTACAATTCCCAGAGTTCCCTGGGCAAAGAAAATGACAGCTGAAGCATTTTGTCGATTGTATTCTAGATGTGATACACAGCAAGAAGTAATGATACCATAAATGAAAAATGTCCTTGTAGCTGGTTCTGAAGAAAATATAGCCAAAAATCTGCTAGAGCATGAAAATCTGAATGCAATGGTTTATTGCTGTATTAAACATAAGCATAATGAGCCACTTATAAACCTCACAAATCCTGACAGATTTTGTGAAATTTGTTAATGAATTCCAGTCCTGCAGTGGATCAGCCATTCTGACTATTACTCGATTTTTTTTCCTTTTCAAGTATAGTAATCCTGAATTCATATACGGTATATAGTGCACAGGCAGATTTCAAAGCTTGTTTCTGTATTTTCCCTATTATTTATGTGTTTGTTTATTTATATAGAATCATCAGTGTGGAAGGTGCTTTTGCAGACTGATATAAATAAAATGAGAAGTCCCTGCCTCAAAGAATACATGAAGCTGCATGGACCTTTGGTCCATCGAAGTTAGTTAGACTGGCAGCAGCTCTCCAGGATCTCAGGCAGAGATCTTTCACATCACCTACTACCCTGGAGATGCCAGAGATTACACCTCAGACCTTCTGCATGCCAAGCAGATGTTCTACATCTGAGCCATGCCCCAACCCACAAGAGCTTACAATCTAAATCATATCAACAAAAGTCATAGAGGAAGATGAAGCCAAAGGTCAGGCCCCATTTCAGTAGGGATGAGAAGCCAGGAGAAATCATTCTGCAAGTTGTAGTGGATTAAAGTGGTTCTTGAGGCCAACTTGCAGGTTCAGAAGTTATAAAGGAACTTTTTATATTGTATATAAACCAGAACAGTAAATACTATTATGTTTTGCTCTATTTTATTATGATCTGTGATAGCTGTAAAATTGTTGTGCAAGAGATTTCCTACATTCTGAATATGCACTCCTGCTAAAGGGACCAAGAAACTAGGTTGCCAGCTCCAGATTGGGAAATTCCTAGAGATTTGGGGGATGGAGCTGGGTAAAGTGATCTTTGGGGAGGGGAGGGACCTTAGCGGGGTCTAATGCCATTGAGTCTGTTCTCTAAAGTAGCCATTTTCTCCAGGGGAACTGATCTCTAGTCTGGAGACCAGTTGTAATTTCCAGGCTAGCTCTGGGATGTGAAATACCTGGAGATTTTGGGGGTGGAGCCTGAGGAGGTATAATGCCATAGAGTCCACCTTCCAAAGAGGCCATTTTCTCCAGATGAACTGATTTCTGTCTCCTGGAGATCAACTGTAATAGCAGATCTCCAGCCCCCCCCCCCAAGGTTGGCAACCCTAGCATAAAATTATTACAGATCATAGCTCCTTTCACAGAACTACAGTTCCAAGGGTTCCCTAGGGAGAGGAAATGACTGTTAAATAAGTTTAAGTTTGCATTACAGGTATGCCCCAGAGCTGATGCTAATGTAAATGCTGTTATAGGATTGCTATACTGGCAGTTTATGTCAGAGCCCACGTGTCAGTTGTATACCATACTGGAAAGTGGGTCATTCTGTTGCTAAGCACACATAAAGACCGAAAGCAGTTTCAAAGGCCGTTGGCCTAGCTAACCTGAAATAAATAATGGTGTCATTGAGAAATATCACAATCTCAGGTTTATACTTTCATTTCTAGGCCCAGATTCATAAAGTTCAGAAATGGTAAAGAAGTACATATAGGTCTTGTTACCATATATTCCATGTTGGCAGCAGGTGGGAAGACTTTGCCTCTGACTTGATTGTGATAATCCAGGATGGCAATCATGTCATTCTGTGAAATGTATCGTTTCCTCCTGGCTTTGGGGAGACTTGCAGAATCCAGATGAGCTGCCAAGGCTGCTTCAACATCGGTGTAATTATTGGTTGACAGGAATGCGTCAGTGGAATTGGATAACTCTACTGCACTTGTTTCATAGAGAATTAAAATTAATAGAGCACCACTGATTGCAGAAATTACTATCATTTTGGTGCTGGGGGGAAATCCACTTTAAGTCAGGGCATGCAAAGACAATCTGTAAAGGAAAAATATTTCGAGACAGTGACTGTTATCAAAGTGAATCTCTTTTACTCTCAAATCAGCTTTTCCCTCTACAGCTGTTCCCACAAGATGATAACGTAGGCAAGAAAACCCAAAATATGATATTTCCAGGGAGTCAAAGAGAGCTCCACATTCTCTCAGGTAACTTAGCAACTGCACACACAAACTGGACTGCAACATAAAGCAAGATTTGTTCACAGTGTGCGTGAAAAAAAGCATCTGCTATGCTGAACATAAAAAGATACATCCATCCTGGTCATTTATAACTGTTGATAAAGATTTATAAGCAAAGCGATAGGCAAAAAATATGAGAAGACATGGAAACAGAATGTCTTACTTGCACTGTTAAATTGAGTCCAGCAAAATAGGATGTGTGTTAATAAAAATGCATGCAAAGCAAACTGACTGAGCTCAATGGCTTACCTCTGTGCAGAACCAAAAGCCTAGTGTATTGTTCTTCCAAGTTAAACAGCTCTTTTCTGTGCTCTAGTGTGAACCCTTGGAAAGAGGAGTGTGTCTTATTACAAACCCACAAAGAGAGAGAGAGAGAGAGAGACTTTGCAAGCTTTCTAGCTGCTGGCCACAGGAGCTGCTAACAGCTTTTATATGTTACAGTCTGTGTGATCCAGAAAATGCAGCCCTTTCCAAGGGTCTATTCTGCAGCCAAACCTAGAGGGGTGGAGTTTTGCACAGAAAACACAGTGATTGGGTGCCATCTGTTTTTTAGTGCAGAGTATTAGGATATTGTTTCACACCCCCTTCTTTCTGACTTCAGAGAGGCACAAATCAAGCCTTCTTTTCCTTCAAAATTGTCTGCTTCTTTTTTTTAACCAGTGTTTCTTTCTTGCCCCTTGATATTCTGTGTAGCTCCCTATTGCTAACAATATGCATCAGACAGACAGATCAAGTTTTTCAACTATCTTTTTTATCACAGGATTGGAGAATGTGCAATCAGTAGCTTCAAGCAACAGAAAAACGTTTAGTGGATCAGACACTACTGAGTGAAGCAGACACTTGAACTACTACTGATTGTTTTGGTTCAGGCAAACTGAAGCGGGAATGAATAAGCTGACGGGCAGAGAAATATGTTTGTCACCTGAATATCTGTCTGCCTATGGAAAACAACAGAAGCATTTTGACTAGAGAGTAAAACGGGGTCAGCGAACCATCTGGTTCAGATTTAGTAGAATGTAGTTGGAATTATTTAGGCAGTGAATAGTTCAGCCACTTATACAGCAAATGCTGAGGGCACAACACCAGGTCTGTGAAGAATGCAACAGCAGCAGGAAGGGTAGCCAATGACCCAGTGCCAGCGATCCCATACTATGGGGTTATAGACTGGAGCTCCTTCAGAATCAGGAGGACTCAGTGCCAGGACTGGGAGGCCTGAGGAAATCTTTCAGACCAAGCCCCTCGAAATTATTTTGTGATGTCACAGCGTGGGACGAGGTTATTCACAGGAGACAAGTCATGGAAAGAATAGAGAAACAGCCTGGTTTACTATAATATGCACAGATGTTTACACAGCATTGGTCCAATGCAGCATTGTAGCTAGGAAGTAGCAGGATTGTAGCTAGGAGCCTTCTTGGAAGAGTGTAAAGTACTAGACTGAAGCAATGGCACCTGAACTCTGCATCATTCTTGAGATCTGTAGGGAGCCTACAGCAAGTCATTAGGGTTGCCAGGTCCCTCTTCGCCACTGGCAGGAGGTTTTTGGGGCGGAGCCTGAGGAGGGCAGGGTTTGGGGAGGGGAGGGACTTAAATGCCATAGAGTTCAATTGCCAAAGCAGCCATTTTCTCCAGGGGAACTGATCTCTATCAGCTGGAGATCAATTGTAATAGCAGGAGATCTCCAGCTAGTACCTGGAGGTTGGCAACCCTACAAGTCAAGGCTGCTGTGGCTTAAATATCTTCCAGCTTTCATACAAGTTCTTCCCCCTCCCTTCCAGTCCCACAAGACTTCCAAATTTTGCAAGATCTCATTAGTGTGGTGGCAGTGTTGATGTCAGAGTTGGAGTCCTCCCACACACACCTGCAGGGCTGCTGTGTCCTCTAGATGATCAATGGCATTAATGGAGCTGGCAAGCATGTTGCCTGTGCCCTCAGCTGCCACCTCTGCTTTCCAGTCCTCATAATTTTGTTAGGCCTGGGAACATGCAATGGTTCTATCTCTGCGAGGGTTGCCAGGTTCCCCCAGCCACAGGCAGGGGATGGGGTTAGGGTTTCCAGATCCAGGTTGGGAAGCTCCTGGAGATTTAAGGATGGCGCCTGGGGAAGGCAGAGACCTCAGGGGGGTACAATGCCACAGAGTCCACCCTCCAAAGCATCCATTTTCTCCAGGGGAAACTGGTCTCTATAGTCTGGAGATGAGCTGTAATTCCAGGTCCCACCTGGAGGCTGGCAACCCTGCACATTCTTGTTGTAACAGTCCAATGGCTTCTTTTAAAGGATTTTTTAATATATATTGTGACATTTTAATTGTATGCAAACTTGAGCAAGTGGAAAAGACATAGCCTAAAGAAATAAATAAAATAATTCCCATGCTCTTGCTATAAGGCAAAGCAATTTTTTTTATAAACTTCACTCTGCTTACTTTATTCCAGCTTTTCCAATCTTACGCTTGCCCCACCCTGCTCCATATTATAACCCTTCCTCATTTTCTATTGGCCACTTCCAAGTGCACAGTATCATCTGTTTCTCTAGTGCTGTATGTTTTAACGGGCGTATATGGTCAACCGCATCAGTATGTTCAGGGCTGAGATAATCACCTAGTTCGTTGAGTCTGTAACAGCCCTCCTCCTCAGAAGAGAAGTTGGTTTTTATATGCCGACTTTCTCTACCACTTAAGGGAGATTCAAACCGGCTTACAATCACCTTCCCTTCCCCTCCCCACAACAGACACCCTGTGAGGTAGGTGAAGCTGAGAGAATGTGACTTGCCCAAGGTCACCCAGCTGGCTTCATGTGTAGGAGTGGGGAAACAAATCCAGTTCACCAGATTAGCCTCCGCCATTCATGTGGAGGAGTGGGGAATCAAACCCGGTTCTCCAGATCAGACTCCACCGCTCCAAACCACCGCTCTTATCCACTACACCACGCTGACTCAGTTAAGAAGGTTATCCTGTTATGGGAGAGAGATTAAAAACTTCTCTTCTATGTTCCACTGGAATGCAGCAAAAATACGGATTGGGGTTTTTTGTGCGTGTAGTGCACACAAACAGAAGATGTCCGCATACAAAACTATTATAGGAACACAGCTAATTAATCAAGGATTATTGTTGAATGTTTTCCACAGGGTTTGCAGCTTTCTTTGATTTCAACTCAACTACTGTAGTCCTATTTAATTTTCTGGGAAATTAGAAGCATTGCTATTTATTTTATGCCTACCCCATTTTTTCCCACCAGTAGGCTGCCAAAGCCTTATTCAGTTCTGTGAGGTTTAGCTGAATGCTTGGCTATCCATGAAGTGATGCTTGGTAGTAGTGGTACCCAAGGATTGCAGCTAGAAAAAGATGGTTGTGTCATGGATAAGGGTACTGACTCCTCTTCACTGGGCAAAGAGACCAAAGATTCAGACTAGGAGAGGGCTAACCACCTGCCGCCACCACAAAAGGCAGCAGTTAAGACACCTCCAGGAACCCCTTTGACGTGCAAGAGTATTTAAGGCTTCAGTTCACTCTCAGCCTTTGCTGGAACAACACCTAAGCTACAGTACAGTTGATTACAGTAACATCACTCCAGCCTTCCAGCCTTGACCTCTGACCTCAGCCTTGAGCAGAATGGGTTCATACAGGTTGGACCTTATAACTCTCTTCTGCTCAGATTTCTTTAGGAACAAAAGACAAAGACTTCCTCCACTAGAGAATGAATTTTTCTGATGACGAAGGACTTTCTCTGATGGAGAATAGTATTTCTTTGTTGAAGAAAGTATTTCTCTGCTGGAGGAAAACTTAGGCCATTAACGCATGGGCAAGATGTCACCGGTTAATCTCTCTCTCATCTCACACTATTTTAACCTGGGATCATAAAAGTAAACGCAAGTCCGTCTCCCATCCCACACTATGTGCACCACCCGATGCTCCATGCGTTTGGGACATGGGATAACGTGGGATATTCGGGGAGTTCTCCGTCGCTACCGACGTCATTACATCACAGTCACGTGACTGTGCGTGCTTGGTGTCTTCCTTTTTTTTCTTCTCCCCCCTAGAATGATATGCTGGTATACCAACACAACTCACTTCAGGACGTTAGTTTTTCTCCTGCCCTCCTGCTCTGCAGCAAAAAGCAGAGCTCTCTGGCCCACAGCTCCGCCATCTCCGTTTTTGAGGCGGCGGAAGCTCGGGGCAGGTGCGGCTAGAGCGGGGAACACTGAGTCCACCGGCCAGCTGAGCGGCGGCTTGGCAGGTGCTGCAGGAGCCGCAAGAGACAAGCGGATGCTTGGGCCGTCTCGTCAGGCTTAGCGGCGTCGCCCGCTTGCTTTCCTGGCCAGGGGAGGGGCGGCTTTGAGCCCCTGAGGGGAGTGAGCCTGTGAGGGAGAGGCGCGGCCTCGGCGCAAGGCGTACACGGGGCCTGATGTCAGCGGATGGCTGATCTACCGGAGTAGCCCCCCCCTCCTCTCTTTGGCGGGAAATTTCACACACACACACCCCTCTTTAGGGCAGCCAGGCACTAATTTAAAAAAATCACTCCCGGTTGCGTTTGGCCAGGTGATTATCACACACACGCGCATGCTGGCAAGCACTCATACACACAGTCTTGGGCAGCAAGGACTAATGGAATATCAACCCGGAAGCGCACACATGACGAAACAACCGGATCTATCTCGATTGTGACCTGTATTTCACGATAAGACGGGTCTTGGAAAACACGCAAGTAAATCGCGCTTGTGGTAGATTTGATCCCCAGAGCGGGGACAGCGTGCGTGTGACCACTGGAAAACCGCTACATTGGGGGGGGGGGAAGCAGACCAAATTGGTCATGTGTTAACGGCCTTAGTGGAAGGGAGTAATAAGATGCAGCTTAGTGGGAGGGAATCATAGGATCCAACCCTGTATATCCAGAAGTCATTCCCAAATAATGTCCAAGTTAACATGCATGTGTCGAGAAGGGATCTGCAGAAAACGTCCCACGTGGTGACAAAGCAAATGGGCCTTACATGGCTAATGGGTTATTCTCAACTTTGTAGATCTGTTCCAAAGCAACTAATATGACCAGCAATTACTTTTGACTAAACAATATGTGAGATGTCCTCATTCATCCAGCCTGGCAGAAATCTAGAACATTCATATGATACAAAGTAGAAATGAAAATATAAAAGATTTTAATTAAATTTAATTTTAAAATTAAAATAGTGGATAACAAATAGTCGTCCTAATAAGAATAAATTGGTAGGAGAAGCATTGTGTAATAGCTGCTGTTAATTTTTGCTTTTTACAATTCTTCCTGGATAGATTGTTTCAAGAGACATTTCTGGTATTTGTATCACCTGGATTTAAAATGCTTTCACTAAGAAGTTGGTAGTATTTCCCCCCATTTATTTCAATAGCTAACCTACTGTCAACAGTTTTTTCCTAAATACATCTGCATTCAATTTTGGGGAAATTGGCAAAGACCAAAGGAGACACCTTTAACTTTGTCAATATTGTATGTCTGGCTAGATTAGTTACAGTTTTATGAATTGGGCTATGCAATAGTGTCTTTGCCATTGAGCCAAATTCTCAAACAAAGACCTCTGGTAACGCAACTAGACAAAATATTTTACAAAATGGAAATGATGTTGGTCAGTTTATTTTTACAAATATTTTTACTAAGGGGTGCAAATGCAGATTTAAGTTATTTATTCTGTATTAAGCCAAAATACTAAGTGCACATTCATTTTTCCAATTGTCTACATCTGTGTCCTTTAAATAAGAAAAAAAAATTTTTTATTCAAACTTGCGTGTCTCTAAATGCAAATAGTTTTAAAGAAACACTGAAATATACTACTGGCAATCTTGTACTAGCGTCCTTGCTAAAGAGGATCTTTTCAGTATGTGAGTTTTAAACTCTCCATTGATTCCTTGCCAGTGAAATTTCTAGCTAGATTTGTACTGCTCAGGAACTCATCCTCAGTGATCTTGACATACTTTGGAAAATACCAAATGTAACTGACCAAGAGGAAGGTCCTAGAACTGAAGAAAGTCAAATATGGCACCCATGGCCTAAAGATAGAGTCTTAAGCAGGTTTAGTCAATAGTAAGTCCCATTCTATTTAATGTAGCTTAATCCCAGGTAAGTATAATTATTATTACAGCTTCTGTCTTAGTAGAACAAGTAGTCCTCCATTAGTAGACAATGCTGCTAATTTGACTTCAGCTGACATTGGCTTCTATTTGACTTTCGTAAAGTACCGTTATTGGGGGAGGAGATGGAAATGCATGGGAGATGCAGAAGGTATAAGGTAATGGTGAGCATGTGTATTTGTATTCATGTATGCTCCCTATAAATAGCCCACTGCTTCAAGCAACATCAGGAGAGGGGAATAATTTGGAGCAAGGAGGTAATGGAGAAAGGGAAGTTTAACCCTCTTCCAACCTACTACTGCCCGCTCCCTTTCTTCAACCCAAGCTGCTTTTATCTCATTGAAGATTCCTCATCACATTAGATTTGCACTGTGAAATCCTTAATACATAGCTCATGAATCTGACCACTTATACCACAGCTAGGTACCCACACATGACACATATCAGGAGCTACAAGTTATTAGGAGAGGAGGACCCTCTCCTATCCCTGAATTTCCCACAACATGTGATTGTTCTTTGAGTCTAAATTTCTATCTGATTATTATGAGGTATTAGAAAATATAACAAATGCTTTAAAAATGGTTTTACAAAAATTCATTTTGAATATATCTAAAAGCAGACCTTCTATGGAGCTGTGTGTGTGTGTGTAAAGTGCCATCAAGTCGCAACCAACTAATGGCGACCGCTTATGGGGTTTTCAAGGCAAGAGACTATGAAGCTACCACTCCCCAAATCTAAGTAGCACCCCTAGAAACATGGCTTTATTCTTACAGCAGTATCATACGCTGCTTTTACCAGCCTACCATTAAAAACACAGGTCATACCTTCAGACTAAAAATGAGCAGTCTTAATGAGATACTATATGTCTGAGCACAGGTGGCAGTTTCTGGCTTTGGCCCAGATGTTTTACATATATGACATATGAGGTAATTATGGGCAACATGCTGAACTTGTGGTCTCAAATGCGATTGTTTACATAGATACAAAAATATAACTATACATACAATAGAAATCAGCCTTGTACTGGTAAAATCACCCATCCGAAAAGCCACATTATTTTATCAAAAGTCCGTACCGCTTAAAACACCATCTGTACACAGGGACTATTTGATTTGATACAGCGTACAGTATAACACAGAATGGTGGACTTGTTCATCAAGTAAATATACACAACAGTCCAGAAATCCTTGCCAGGTTTAAATCGTGCCAAGTGAGGTTCACTTCAGCAGATCATAACTTACCCTGGCAACTAGTCAACTCAAAGCAGAGTGACGCATATAGCTCTCGAAAGAAAATCACTAGTCTTTTACTGACTTTGACTGGAAATTCTCCTTGTCATATTACACTGAAATGTTTCTAAACAAGTAATTTAAAATAACAATGGGAGCTAAGCAAGCTAAGAGACATATAAATGTCATCCATGTCAAAGTGAATTCCAGCTGTGGAAATGTTGACTTCATTCTTCTAAATTCCTCATAATCTATGTGGGTGGGAACTTAAGTCTCTCTTTCAGGAAAGAAATTCCATCAGAGGCAGGCCTGGTGTTTCAGCTGCTTTACACCTCTTCAGATGAGAGTCTACCCACTCCCTCATCTCCAGTGACAGTGGACACAAGTGTTCCTGATTTAGAAGTTGAAGCAGAGGGTGAATTTCAAGCCTCCTCTCTGATATTTCTCTCTCTTCCCCCTTCTCAATTCTTTACTATGGTTATGTCTGTGAAATCAATTCTCTGTGGAGATTCAACAACCAGTAGAAGAAAATGTTTAAGGGAGCTATTTATCACACTTCAGTGTGAATTTCACTGACCGTTATTGATCTCTATGAATTCTGCAGAGATGTTCTTATATTCCGGTACACTAACGAAACACAAGAGTCGTGTGTGCAGTACTAGTACTGAAATGCACACACATGTTTGTTGGGTTGTTGTTGTTGTTTGGCATTTATTTCTTTCAAATGGGATGTCTGGTCCACTTGATTGCATTTCAAAGCTACAAACACTGATATACACACACATTCACCCGCATGCACACTTCAGATCTGGTGGCATTCTCTGCAGTTTGTACGTGGATAAGAAGATATGCAGGTACAAAAATACTTTATTTGAAATGGCCTTGAGCTTCCAAACAAGACTGAAACCATTTGTTTTACAACTTGGGATGTACCTCAAATGTCTTCCTTCCTTAAACCAATGTTTGATGGAGGTTAACCTTAAACTCAAGCAAATATGTATGCATAAATGTATTTAGATTGACTATGACCAGAAAAAGGGAATATATCTGTAACTCAATTAGGATGTTAGAAAAAGTGGGGGGTATCCCTTCCCCCTTCCCTTTTTTTTTGTTTTTTGTTTTGTTTTTTGTCTTCTTTTTTTCTTTGTATCACCGTTTATATGTAAAATTAATAAAACTTGTTTAAAAAATGTCTTCCTTGCACCAAGGGCATACTGAATATGTATATAAAAGTAAAGGGGGCATTGAGGGACTTCAATAACTTAGAGTTCAATTGACAAAGTGGCCATTTTCTCCAGGTGAACTGATCCCTATTGGCTGGAGATCAGTTGTAATAGCAGGAGATCTCCAGCTAGTACCTGGTAGTTGGCAACCTCTTGTAAATATATATATTTACAGCCTATCAGCTGTCATAGTGTGGGGTCGGTTTGCTCTAATATCAAAGTATAAGACATATTACTTTATAAGATCTCCCAGGTTTTTTAACCTAAAAAAAGCAACTGGAGGCATGATTTGGATCATGAATATGGCATTGAAAGATGGGCCTTTTACCCTTTCTGCTGTGCTGATTTTCTGATAGAAAACCCAGACAGGGCTGCAGCTCAATGGTATAGAATCTACTTTACATACAGACAATCCCAAATTCAATCCCTAGCATCTCACGTCGATGTGAAAGACCTCTACTTGAGACCATGGAGATCCATTGCTTGCAAGAGTAGACAATGGTGACCCAGATAGACCATGGTCTGACTCAGTATAGGATAGGCATCATGTGTCCATGAGGGCCACCCCCCCCCCAAAAAAAGCTGCTGGTAGCCTTGATGGGGAAACAAGACAGGCACCATGTACTATGTTGTATTTTACTTTCCCCCCTACTGGGACCAATAGCAGAGCTGTCATAGAGGTTTTGCTGTCTCACACAAAACCAAATACTAGTTCTTGCAGTTTCCGTTACTGAATTTCTAAGGTAAAGGACAAACTTTAGTTGGATTAAATTAAATTACATTTCCCCCCTATTTCAATACTCTTACTGTCTATGGTAGATATATATGCATGTCAGCTGCCTTCAGGTTTCCTAGTGCTCAAGTGGCCATGAAGGCAACTGCCAAAACATATATGCACACACATTCTTTCCACCATTACTGTCACCTGTCCTGTTTGCCAGGACACTGTGACAACTTGGTGAAGCCCAAGTTCACC
Source organism: Euleptes europaea (assembly GCF_029931775.1). Taxonomy (NCBI): domain Eukaryota; kingdom Metazoa; phylum Chordata; class Lepidosauria; order Squamata; family Sphaerodactylidae; genus Euleptes; species Euleptes europaea. The sequence continues at coordinate 35,577,257 of NC_079319.1, forward strand.
AGACAGTCAATATGAAGGCATGGATATAAATTAACGCCTTGGCTTGGAAATGTATTGCTTTCCTAGCTTCGAACCTGAATTGTGTAGAAGGATGCCATGCAATAGGCCTAGGATCTGAAGTGTGACATCACTGCAACAGAGCAAACCTTAGTTCTGAAAGTTAACTTTAAACTTGGGTTGTTTTCCTTTTTTCACTACTTCGTAGAAATGAGAAAATGAACATTTTACTCTTCCCCCCACCCCTACAATTTGGCCAACCGTCAGACTGAGACCAGCATTAGGTGTAAATCACAGGAGCACTTTTCCAACTTAAATATTATTTTTGAACTGGAGCTTAGAGTATTGCATAATATTCCAGCTGTTCCCATGCAGAGCAGCATCAAAACTTCTGTTTAAAAACAATATGTTTATTTTATATTTCCCAAACTTGCTCTTATGAAAGCATACAGAAACGCAGAGAAATGGATTAACTTCTCACCCCTACTCACACACATAATATCTTCTTTGGATAAAGCAGTACTTACTGAACCAGCATATGTGTTAATTCTATCTTATCAACTCCAAATAAGGCACCAAATTGCTGTATGATGTTAGCTTGTTTCTGTTCAATGTCAAGGAAACTGGCTGATTAGTGAAAATGTATAATTCTTCTTCTACAGTTTCTATGTATTTGTTTGCTTCATTTATACCCCATCTTTCTCCCCAATGGGGACCCAGAGCAGCTTACATTGTTCTCTTTTCCTCCATTTTAACCTCACAACAACCCTGTGAGGCAGGTTAGGCAAAGAGTGTGTGGATTGTCCCCAGGGAAGCCATATCATGTAGTTGTGCCTTGAGTGACTTTGGATAAGTTTATAGTATCTCACCTTCCTCACCAATAACATAAGAACAGTAATAATAGTGGACAACAATGTAGAACTGTTTTAAGCATAATTGTAGTAATGTAAGTGGGGAAAGTACATAGTCTGTCATATCACATACCAGTGAGGCCAATTTTTAACTGTTCCTAAGAGACTGTAGAAGCATCAGTTTTTCCTAGCCTATCTTTGCCTTAATTAATTAATTTATTTATAGAACATTTTAAACCCACCTTTCAACCAATTGTGGGTCCCCCAGGCAGCAAACAACCAAAAATATTAAACAAGCTTAAAAACACACATACCTATTATCAATTCAAAACAATAAACCAAAACACATGAACACATAGATGCTTGAATGGGAAGTAGGTCCAATGGGGAAATGCCAAAGAAAACAGAGACATCTTTACTCCACCATAGGAAGACAATGATAGAAGGGAACAGATGAATCTTCCTGGGGAGGGAATTCCATGGTTTTGGTGCCATGACCAAGAAGGCCCATTCTTAGGTTGCCACCATTGCCTCAGATGGCAAAGGCACCTTAAGCAGGGCCTCCAAAGATGGCCATAATGGTCTGTTTGGTTCATATGAGAGTATGTGGTCCTTAAGGTATGCTGGCCCCAAGCCATATAGGGCTTTAAAAAATCGATACTAGTGCCTTAAATTGGGCCTGGAAGCAAATTAGGAGCCAGTGTAGGTGGAACAACACTGGAGTGATATGGTCCCTGTGAACCACTCCAATCAGAAATTTGACCACAGCATTCTGAACCAGTTGTACCTGCTGGACACTCTACAAGGGCAACCCCACATAGACCTCATTGTTTTGCCCTACCAGGGCACCCTAGGCTACCTGGTATGCCCAGTGAGATGTACAGGACTGGAGTGAACACTCCAGGAGAGGGCACTGCTGTTTAGCCCTAGACAAAATGGACGTTTTCTGGCATCCATCTTTGTGACAAACTCCAGAGTTGACCGAGCAAGTCCAGGCTTGTCTGCCTGCCTTCCCCCAGGCTTATGCCAAGTGCATCCTGGCACAATAAGACAGAAACACACCTTCTTCAGCATATGTTTTGCTTTCTCTTGCAGTCAATAAAGAAGCCAGCAGTAATCGCCTCAATAATTAAACACCATTCAAGGAACCTGGAATCTTACTCAGCATAGCCAGATGCCCAAAACAAACCCATCAAGTTGCCAGACAGCCAGGAACCAAACCCCTCTGAGTCATCCCCTCCTTCCTGAAAAACATTTTCTAAAGACATCTCTCCTCATCTAGAAATCTATAGCAGAACTTAATCAAGAAGAACCTAGTTGTTCTCATCTTCTGTCTTTTCTCACCCAAACTTCTAAATTCATCAAAGGTCAATCAAACCTTTGTCCACCAGTAACGTTTGGTCTCCAGTGACTTCACAGTGCCCCAGGGTATAAATATCTCCCCTTTTGCCATGGCAAAGTGTGCCCGTTTTCTTGGATCCAAAATGTGTGCCCCCAGTACTTGGGTGTACAGCCCTTTTCATTCTCCTTGTGAGAAACACTGGTCATTCCTCGCTCCACACAGCTGCCTTCTCTTGGACGTTGCCCCTGGGAACCTCATATCCTTGTATCCACCCCTCCTACCTTTAATTTCCTAGTTCTTGAGTGTATCAGATTTTGTGTGTTGTGAGTGTGTATATAGTTCATTCCCTTTAATAAAACTCTTAAACTTGTATAATGCTTCATTATTGAGAGTGTTTCCACTGATGTGCTCATCCCGCAAAAATAGCTCTGAAAGATTCCCGATGCCAACCCTCTCGCAAAGCTCTACTAGTCTACTAGCTAATTTCCCCCAACAAAAGGAGACCTCTCTAATTGGCGTAACAATTGCAGCAGTCTAATCTAGGTGTTACCAGGGCTTGCATCATGCATCGACGGCAAGATCTTTTTGACACAGGAAAAGGCTCACCAGCTAAAATAAGTGAGCGGTGCTCCTGAACCCCACCCCCTCCTGTTTTTACAACAGGAGGCCTTGGTCAAGCAGCACCCGCAAGCTAGAATCATAGTCCTTTAGAGTGAGTGCAACCACATCCAGGAGACACCTCAATTTTTTCCTCCCACCAGTAGCACCTCTGTTTGGTCAAAATTAAGTTGTGCCTTAGGGTTGGCAGCCTCCATGTAGTAGCTGGAGATCTCCTGCTATTACAACTGATCTTCAACTGATAGAGATCAGTTCACCTGGAGAAAATGGCTGCTTTGGCAACTGGACTCTATGGTAATGAAGTCCCTCCCCTCCCCAAACCCCACCCTCCTCAGGCTCCACCCCAAAAACCACCCACTAGTGCTGAAGAGGGACCTGGCAACCCTATTGCACCTTGTTAGGTCTCATCCATCCCCAAAGTGCCTCCAGGCACAGGTTCATAGTTCCCACACAGCCTCCATGGGGTCTGATGGAAGCAAAAGATGGAGCTATTGTTTGCTCTTTATACTTGTTCTGGTTATGTATTGTTGCACTTAATAACATAAAAGAGATGGAGCTGAGTATCATTCACATGTTGGTAACAAACCAGGCAAAATCTCCAGATGACCTCTCTCAGGGACTTCATGTAGATCTTAAAAAGCTTTTTGCTCAGCAGCCCCATCCCAATGCCAAACCATTCTGAAACCCAGTCTCATTTCAAAAGCAGGTTATAGGGCATGGGAATTTATGGTCTGCTGTTCAAAAAAATTCAACTCAACACACACAAAATCTTGGGAAAGCCTTTTGACTCTGCACTTATTTTCTTAGGTCACTACATTATAAATCACTATAGCCTGCCCAGCCTGAAGCCAGTGGTGACTCAGCACTGCTGATAGAAGATGGACATTGTCCAACAAGACACTTCTATAAACTATAGATGGGATGTACCTAACAAGGAACACATGTCATAACACTGAATAACAGAACTCAGGCACTGTGCTCTGCTTACCCTGAAGCAGAGGCAAATTAAATTTTATTCTGATTTTATTCTACATATAAAATAATACTGTTCTGTGAACCACCCTACCCTTAAACTAGCTCTGCTGATTAAGACTGAATGGAACTAGTTGTCCTTAAATGGACAGTTTACTTTCCCAACATGTTGCCTTTTGAACTAATGACATACAGCTATTGCATAACATTTTTACGTATGCACAAACAGTCTTTGTAGAGCTTTTTCAGCCTGGTTGATTTATGTGTCCTGTTCCCATTTCTCTGGACTGGCTGGCTGATGCTGTTATCTGTTTTGCTAATTGACCTATAGATTGGTAAACCTCTTTTAGCACTCATCTGCTGGATGATCTACAACAGTGATCCTTAACCTTTAATCCCCTACTGACATTATCATTAACCCCTCCCCTTTTAATAATTTATTAAAACATGTATATGTAGCCTTTCCCACTGATTACAATGGCTCAAGGTGAACTGGATTTGTTTCCCCACTCCTACACACAAAGCCAGCTGGGTGACCGTGGGCTAGTCACAGCTCTCTCAGCCCCACCCACCTCACAGGGTGTCTGTTGTGGGGAGGGGGAGGGAAGGTGATTGTAAGCCAGTTTGAATCTCCCTTAAGTGGAAGAGAAAGTTGGCATATAAAAACCAACCCTTCTTCTTCTTCTTCTTCTTCTTCTTCTTCTTCTTCTTCTTCTTCTTCTTCTTCTTCTTCTAAAAAGAACCTGAGTTGCAGTTAACAAAGCAGAAAACAAGAAAATAGACAACAGTAGTGCCCTGATTAGGAAGTCTAAAGCTGCCACCTAAGAAGAGCAAGCCAAATGGACAGCTTGAAGAGACCGCTTCACTAAGAGAAGGCCCTGGGAAGATCTGAGGGAACAAACAGGCTTATAATAAGAAAACAAGTAACAAACTAGGATATATACAGCACCTTATACAAAGCTGCTTGCTTTTTATTGGTATGTTTATGATGTATGCATATAATAAAGAGGTGTCAAGCACACATTCAATAAGACCCTTATGCCTCATGGCTCAATTTAATGATAGGTTTGATTTCAATTTGCTGAGTGCCAGTTTTTTAGGGTTGGTGCGTGTGTGTCTGGGATTTTATTCTCAGTGTAGAGTGAGTAGTATAAATAATCTCCTCTTCCCTTGCTGGCAGAAGCCATTGCAAGTGGAGAGAGGAGGTTGCCTAAAATCCCGAATGTCCCCATTTCTCCCCAAAATTCTGAGTGCCCTGTGGGGGTGTTAGTCCCCCATTAAGAATCGCTGGTCTACAGTATGGTCCCTACCACTGATATCTCTATGATCACTTTACCTGGAACCACTCCACTTCTCAATCTCATCTCTTTCTGCAAAAATGGAAGATGGCTTTCATTAAATCATAAAATATTACCATTGTCACATGTTGAATATAGTGCAATTTCTCCAATTGCTTTTGTCCCCTACATATACACAAGTACTTAAACTACTTCAGTTTATGCTTCCTATCTTTAGAACATAAGAAAAGCGATGCTAGATCAGACCAAGGCCCATCAAGTCCAGCAGTCTGTTCACACAGTGGCCAACCAGGTGCCTCTAGGAAGCCCACAAACAAGACAATGATCATGACTAGTATCCATTTTAATTAGTAGCCATGAATACCCCTCTCCTCCATTAACATGTCCACTCCCCTCTTAAAGCCTTCCAAGTTGGTAGCCATCACCACATCCTGGGGCAGGGAGTTCCACAATTTAACTATGCGTTGTGTGAAGAAATACTTCCTTTTATCAGTTTTGAATCTCTCACCCTCCAGCTTCAGCAGAAGACCCTACATTCTAGTATTATGACAGAGGGAGAAAAGCTTCTCCCTGTCCACTCTCTCCAAACCATGCATAATTTTATAGACCTTTTATAGATCTTTCTGCCTTCTCAAGTTTCAGTTTACAGTAACAGCATCTGGCTCTCCATCTACATGTCCCAGGGTTCCTAACTACAGCAAAGTTATGAAAGCCATGGAAGGGAGGAGAAGCAGGGCAAAAGAAGGGCAGTGAGGATCCCTATCCTGCCGCTGCCATTACCAAAACAGCTGGACCTAGTGCAGTTAGGTAATTGGGTGTCACAGAGGGTGTAGGACACAGGAGTTCTGCTCATGCCCGGAGAAGAACTATCAAAGCTATGATGCACAATGCTGTTTAATTTTTTTTTGTACAATTCTGCAGCATATTTGAGAACTTCAATTATTTAAAAACATCTTTTCTGCATCTCCCTGTTTTCTTCTCATCAGTACTGAGCCATGATTTTTAACAGCTACCACTTTCCCTGAAGCGGTATACCAGAAGAAGTGGATCAAACTACCGGCCTCTGACCCCTTTGCTAGTCCCTCCTTCATATTTTCTTTGGAGGTTTTATGTATATATTCCTTCTGTGTATTCTATGGCGTTGTTCTTCCTAGCGTAAGTGACTTTGAAAATGTACGTGCTTTTAAATAATTTTCCTTAGCTAAACATTTCTCTTTCACATGATCCATTATTCTCAAACATCTGAAAACATTACAGAGTTTTACAATGGAGAACATAGGTTGGGGAACTTGGCTGGCACTTTTAAGGGTTTCCAGTATTAAGCTAGAACTTGTAGCTATATTATTACTGAATCTGACTATACAGTATTAGAAACGTTTCTTTAAAGAAGATGGATGCATAGTGGATTAACAGTCAGCTCTGAAGTATATCATTGGCAATGATCTTTTTTAAAGAAAAAACACAGATAAAGGTTTTTGCATTCTTTGAATTCAAAGGTATGCAATATAGTTGCAGATCCTTCAGATTCTCAGTGTTTAATCAGATCAGATGTAATTAAAGGTAAATGTCCCCTGTGCAAGCACCGGGTCATTCCTGACCCATGGGGTGATGTCACATCCCGACATTTTCTAGGCAGACTATGTTTACAGGGTGGTTTGCCAGTGCCTTCCCCAGTCATCTTTCCTTTACCCCCAGCAAGCTGGGTACTCATTTTACTGACCTTGGAAGGATGGAAGGCTGAGTCAACCTTGAGCCTGCTACCTGAAACCGACTTCCGTCGGGATCAAACTCAGGTCTTGAGCAGAGCTTGGACTGCAGTACTGCAGCTTACCACTCTGCACCATGGGGCTCCTTTCAGATGAAATTACTCTTGGTAAAAATAAATGGTAAATGCACAGGCACATTAGATGTAACTGTATGTTAGTTCCTTGCTCTGACAATAGAAAAAGCACATTAAAAGATGGATCACAAAACATTCATTTTTATTCCTCCAAAGAGTTCAAGGTGGCAAACACAACTCTACCCTTGGGTAGTACTGCAGTCCAAGCTCTGCTCATGACCTGAGTTCGATTCCCAACGGAAGTCGGGTTCAGGTAGCCAGCTCAAGGTTGACTCAGCCTTCCATCCTTCTGGGGGTAAAGTGTAGGTGACTGGGGAAGGCAAAGGCAAACATCTCATAAACATAGTCTGCCTAATAAATGTTGGGATGTGACGTCACCCCATGGGTCAGAAATGACCCGATGCTTGCACAGGGGATTACATTTACCTTTTTTTAACTTCCAGATTGCAACATGGCAATCCTACCAGGTAAATACTTTTACCTTACAACATATGCGGTAGCTAAGTGTCTTCATTTCCCCTGTTATCCTACATGTATTTCAGAAACAGGGAGACATGATGTGGGAGAGGGGAGTTGAATTTGTTGCCTCATACTGTCATTGGCAGAAGTGGATATATGTGTGCGTGAAATTGCCGTCAACTAGCAGCCGACTTATGGAGACCCCACCAAGGGGCTTTCAAGGCAAGTGAGGAGCAGAGGCAGTTTGCCATTGGCCAAAAACGCAAGGTCCCTTAACCCACTTTATTCCCCGTTTCAGCCAGGATCAAATTGACCCAGGCTGGGGGCAAACTGTACGCATTACCTTGAAAAGCAGAGATGAAACTGTGTGCAAATCCATCCATGTAAACAGAAAGTGCAGGAGACACACACAGTTCCTGTTTAGCTTGCAACATCCCCGCCCCTGGTGATTAGTCGTTTCCCGGGGCAGGGAAGGCCCTCATTGGTCAATTTGAAACGACCAATCACCGGGGCGTGGGGTGTGTGCCAAACTAAACAGGAACTTCATGTCTCTCGCACTTTCTGTTTACATGGATCGATTGGCACAGTTTTGTCCCTGCTTTTCAAGGTAATGCGTACAGTTTCCCCCCAGCCCGGGTAAATTTGATCCTGGCTGAAACGAGGAATAAAGTGGGTTAAGGGACCATGCGTTTTTGGCCATTGCCTTCCTTTTTAGAGTTTTCCTTGGTGGCCTCCTTTCCAAGTAACAACCCTGCTTAGCTTTCAAGCTACTCCGTGCCACCTTCCCTCCCAAAGTGGATATATACAAAACACTAATTTGTGCCCACTGCTATGACAACTTATAAAAAACACTATAGAATGTTCCTTATTTTGGTGCTTTCTGTCCTAAATTGAGGTGTTCTTATGGTGTTGCTTTAAGTTTCCACACAGTGTGTTTCATGTTCCCCTCCCAACATTCAACAATTATTATTAGGTTGCTCTGAAATTCTTCACATACTTTTCTATTCTAAGATAGTCTCAATATTTTCTCTGACTGACCATACAAGCCATCTTGCTGAGTTATTAATAAATATGCATCTGCCATTATTACCCAGCCCACCATTAAATGCTAGCTATTGGGTCAGATCCTGGCTAAAACTGATGGTGTACAAGCAGTATTTTGGTTTCTTATGCTAATTGATATGTGTTTTGTAATGGCTGACTCAGCATATAGCAATTAATATATGTAAGCATATGCAATTTCATACTGAGACATGTTGAGGAAGGGGGACATGTTGAGGAAGGGGGACAACTATCCCTTGTAGGGACCATGTCTTTGACACACAGGTGTTTGCAAACTACATTATTCATCTTAGAATCAACACACATAGAGGAGGAGCATGTACAGACATGCTGTCTCCAACCTCTGTACAACCACCAATGCAGCTACACACTTACAAAGTATATTCATGTAGACACTGTACTCATGAGCCAGTGATCAAGTATTGGCATGGGTAGGACCAGCACTCTAATGCCCTCTTCCCCTCTAGGCGAACTGATTTCAATGCAAGCAATACTATCTAAAGAGGGCTCAAAACTATGTCAACAGAACTCATTACTTTTCCCAAGTATAGGAGAGCCTATATGATGGCCCGATTGAATGCTCTGCCATCACCTGAGTTGAAGGGCAGATTTAGTAAAATTCCATTTTCTGATAGGATCTGCCCTTGTGGATCTGGCAGTATAGGCACAATTAGTCATTTGTTTTTTCATTGCCCGTTATTCGAGGTTGATAGACGGAGACTGGTTGAGTCATGTGATAATGGAAAGAAGGCATTCAGCCTTCCTGAATTTTTTTAAATAACAAATAAATCAGAGATAGTAAAGATTTCTATACATTTTGGCCATTGTGCTTTAGTGTAGTCCTGCTTAAGACCTATTGGTCATGTGAGCAGAATCATTAAAGTATTTTTAAAAAAGAACTCATTACAGGTTGAGTATCCCTTATCCAGACATTTGATATCCAGACTGATCTGAAAACCAGAACTTTTGAGCAGGCATACAGGCATTACTCACAGGCCCTCAGCGGTGCCATTAATAGTTCAATGTACACACAATTATTTAATAATATTGTTTAAAATTATATTCAGGCTATGTGTATAAAGTATATATAAAACATAAATGAATTTCATGTTTAGACTTGGACGCCATACTCTGGGTCTTGGGTGCCATGCTGGGGATCACATATACAAAAAAAGACCTGTTTCTTATTGTTATTACTATTTTTGGATCCAAACAACATTGTGCAAATTACCTAATTAACTACCGAGGCTTACTTCCAATATTTATTCCCTTTGGTTATAAACAGAGTACATTATTTGCAGGGTTAACACAGAGAATGTTTTCCTTGTATAGGATCTGTGTAATATTTCTGTTGTTGACAAAGAATTTTCTCAGTCACTTCTAGTGCTATTCCTCATGTCCATCTGGTACTGAAATGTAGTAATCTTAGAATTAGCTTCTTAATTTAAATTAAAATTTCAAATCCATGCTATTTTAGATCTCTAAGTTATTTGACTCATGTGAGCCTATTATAATAAAGATTGGCACTGAGTGAAGGCAACTTTGATCCAAACAGAACATGTGCATCCCATATTTAGAGACTCAAGCAAAAATAATGAGAATGGGATGAGCAACATTCTGACTAAACAAAGACTGTTAATGCCACTATTACAGTTTTATTGCTTGTGGCTCCAACTTTATTTACAAAGTATTGGAACCGTACAATGAGGAACTGACTAAACAGTTTCAGAGAAACAACCCAAGTTCTTGCCTGAAAAACTACTCAGTCTTAAATACAATTGTGGTTTTATTTATCATATTAACAGCTCTTTAATTGTGATTTAGTGCTAGAAACTCCGAATTATTGTCTATGAAATGGAGATTGTTCATGGCTATAAAATATCATAATCTGTACAACCAGTCTCTCATAGAATCATACAGTTGGAAGGAACCACCAGGGTCATCTAGTTCAAGCCCCCTGCACAATGCAGGAAATACCAAACTACCTCCCCCCCCCACACCCCCAGTGACCCATACCTCATGCCCAGAAGATGGCCAAGGTGCCCTCCCTCTCATGATCTGCCTAAGGTCATATAATCAGCATTGCTGACAGATGGCCACCTAACCTCTTCTTAAAAACCTCCAGGGAAGGAGAGCTTACCACCTCCTGAGGAAGCCTGTTCCACTGAGGAACTGCTCTAACTGTTAGAAAATTCTTCCTAATGTCTAGACAGAAACTCTTTTGATTTAATTTCAACCCGTTGGTTCTGGTCTGACCTTCAGGAGCAACAGAAAACAACTCTGCACCCTCCTCTATATGACATCCCTTCAAGTACTTGAAGATGGTTATCATATCCCTTCATCAACCAGTTCTTCCCTGTTGGTGAGAATCAAATCTAAGACAGCAGATCCTCTTGTTTCCCTGTCCACTTTCTGGAAAAGGAAGTTGTCAGCAAGACAAGTCAGGAATTTATTGGATCTTGCATTTTTAGCAGAGTTGGACTTCCAACAGATATCCAGGTAATTAAAATCTCCATGACCACCATGTCCGGTCTCTTTGAGAATTTTGTAATCTGGTCTAGGAGTGTCTCATCCAAGTCTTCTGCCTGGTTTGGTCGATAGACCCCCACCATAATATCATGATTATTTCTTACTCCTTTTATTTTTACCTATGGAGTCTCGACTGAACTTCCTTGCTCAGATTCATGTACTTCTTCACAAGTATACACATCTTTGACATATAATGCTACTCCTCTCCCCTTCCTTATCTGTCTATCCCTTTTAAACAAGTTGTACCCCTCAATCTCAGTATTCCAATAATGAGTGATATCCCACCAAGTTTCAGTAATGCCTATTAGGTCAAAATCCCCTTCCAATATAAGGGCTTCAAGTTCTTCCTGCTTGTTTCCCATACTCTGCGCATTAGTGTATACACATTGGAGTCCATGGTTTATGTGCCCCGAGGTTTTTGTTTCTGAACTTACCCACGAGTTTGTTTCCTTGCATACATGGCACTCCCTGCAAATCTTTATAGTTCTCATCTCCAGTTATTGTTATCATGCTAGGGCTTAAGTTCTTGTCTTGCTCCCCCATAGGGTTTAGTTTAAAGCCCTCCTCATCAGGTTGGCAAGGCTCTCACCAAACCCATTTTTTCCTACCCTCGAGAGATGAAAACCATCTCCCGATAGAAGAGCTTCATCTTGAAAGCATAAGAGTTGTCCAAAAATCCAAACCTTTCTTAACGACACCACCTATGCAGCCAGTTATTAATTTGTTTCCCTTATTAAGCCATGACCTTCGACAGGAAGAACTGACAAAAAAACAATTTGCACCCCAGGTCCTTCACCTTCCTACCCAGAGCCGCATAGTCTCTTTTAATACATTCTGGGCTGTGTCAGTCAATATCATTTGTTCCCCCATGAATGAGCAAGAAGGGGTAATAATCTGTGGGCTTGATGAGGCTCCCTATCCTTTCTGTCACATCATGGATGCATGCACCTGGTAGAGAGCAGATGTCTCGAGAAGACAAGTCCGGTTGGCCCAATCACCAGAACACGCCTCTTTCTACATTGGGGAGCGGAAGATCAAGCCCTCTCATGTGCCGGAGCCTGAGAAATTTCTTTCAAGCTTTGGGGGAGTAGCCCTTGTTCCAGTGGTCCAGAATCAGTATCTGTGGGAAGATCCTGGAACCGATTGCTGAGCAACAGAGGATCAGAATAACTCCTGAGTTTCTGGCTCCTGTGGGTCACATTGTTCCATGCACCCTCCTCCTGTATTGCTTGCGCCTCCATTTGTTGAGATTCCTTACTCTCCTCCTCCTGTTGCCCCCTAAAGAGTGCTTCATGCGTTCTGTCCATGAACTCTTCACCTTCCTTTATAAAATGGAGTGTGGACAAGTGTGCCTCAAGTCCCTGTGTCTTCTCCTCCAGCAGGGCTACCAACTTACACTTGCTGCAAGTGTAATTATTGTTACCCTCAGGTAAAAATACAAACATACCACAGACCTTGCATGTTACAGCTTCAGCTCCCTCACTAGCCACACTGCTGTGATCCATTGCTGAAGTTGTTCAGTGACTTTCCTGCACTTCCCTGATACCTCCCCTGACACACTGCCTCTCAAGACACCCTCTTTAGAACTCTGGGTCCTGCAGACTCTCAGCCAGATGCCTCAGCTTCTGCCTCTGGCGAGAGGAGCAGTCTCTTCTACCTTAGATCATTACTTGTATGCAGCTGGTACACACAAAACAGTCTCTAAACCTCCAAAGATTTTTTTTTGCTCTTGCTTATATCACCAACCAGTTCCATATGAAATTCTCATTACAAACACCCCCAACTTAAAGGACATCTCTCATATCTTTCAACAGTTACACCCACCTACTCCCTCCCTTCTCTTGCTTTTTTTCCTTCTTGAAAAAGCCACACCTGAATTTCTTGTCCCCCATTAAAGAAAAAAACACAGAACAAGAGTGAATGAGACAGCAAGGCAATATTCGGATAAGCACCCATTTTGTACTTTGGTTCTTTTCAATTTTTGTGTTTTCAGTGCCAGGAATAAAAAAGAGAATACATCAAAAGAGACTGACATTTTATTTAATATCATAAAACTATTATGTATTGGTTATCTCAAGATTCGGTAACTTCCTTCGAGTTCTAAAAATGTGACCTTCCCTAGATCACATGAGAATAGTATATGACCAGAATTATTTTTCACCTGATCCTTGGGTTTTACTTTTCCAGAAAAGTACTTCCCATTAATAACACTATCTATTAGCTAGAGTAGCCAGTAAGTGAGAGCTCTGGAGATTGTGTTGAAGTTTCTGTTGGTTTTGCATCACAAAGAATAGTCCAAAGCTGTGGTTACAACACGTAAAATTGGTACTCGTTCCCTGCTCCAATAGGAAAGGAAACGTGCCTGGTTCTTGAATATTGTTTTTATGCTTGTTTAGGGTTGTTTATGACATGTGATGTGAAATCTTCCTGCTGCTTGTTGGAAAGTTACAGCTTTCTGATCTCAAAAACAAAATTCAGATAATGTACAGAACTTGACAGTTTGCTGTTTTGATTTTAAACAAGTAAAAAAGACTAAAGGAACTTGCTTCATGTGTTAAGGATGGTTAGTGCCAAAATCTCGAGATTTTTTTCTTACATTCAGCTAACTGACATAAAAATCATTACTGGCTTTGTGAGTCAACTTTTTTTCCATCACCATTTTTAGAGTTGCCGAGTTGCCTCAATAAAAAGGATGTCTCATTGTGTTCTGACAACAGTTACTTGGAAGAACCACCAAACCCTCAAATGACCAGAAGAGTTCCCCCCCACCCCCAGCTACCAATAAGATTAATTTGAAACGTAATATATCTTTGATGAACTTAGGTAGCTCTTGATGAACTTAGGTAACATCTTTGATGAACTTAGGAAACTCTTGATCAACAATGGATTTTTGTGGTCCCAACAGACTTAAACATAGAGCCACAGCCAATGTGGTTACAAACTACAGCGTCACATGGGAGAGAAATCATAGCTCAATGGTTTGGTACATCGTTCCCATGAATAACGTCCATGGTTCAAACCCTGCATCACCAGTTAAAAGAAGCACATGTGGTAGAGATGGGAAGAATGCCAATCTGAGACCTTAAAGTCCAGGTAAACCTGCTAGTCCAGGTAAACAATACTGCACTAGATGCACATAATGGTCTGATTCAGTATAAAACAATTTCCTATGTTGGTGCACATGAATATATAGCAGCAATGATGGCAGTCTTTTAAGACACACTTGATAGCCCAGACTACACACATATACAGCATCATTTCAGTTATAAAATGTCACTGTCAGTCCATCGATTAAAACTCTGGAATGGGAATCTGGTACTGAGGAAGCAATGATTTATTACAAGAGCTCTACCAGCTGGGGGCAGCATTACTTAACATATGGCTTCTGATAACACTGGCAGGCAGGGAAGGGTCCCAACATGACTCCCTAGACTTACATTTAGTTCAAGTCTTTAAACAAATTCAATCAAGACAAGATGACTGAAGGAGAAAGCAACCCATGCTATTAATCTTTAGCTGAATTTACTAAAGGTTTCAGTCTATGGTGCCATTTTTGTCCACCTGAGGCACTTACGAATATCACTGTTCTCTAATCAGTGTTTACAGAGGATATATTTTAGTGCAATATGTGCCATGATTTCCAGCAAGCATTCCTAATCAGTCAATACGTAGGCCAAGTAATTTAGGAAAGTATATTTAAGATGCATTATACAAATGAGATAAGCTGTTCCTGAGCTTCCCTGAACTTATCTGTGGAACATGTTCAAAGTTTTTCTTTCCCAGAGCCAAAGTTAATTGCAACTGCTAATAAGGTCAGCAACATATAATTATTCCCAATTGAAACAGCACAGTTGTGGTTAACAGTTTAATCCTTGTAGGAGTCTCTTGGCATTTACTCCAGCCATATCTGCCAATACATAGAAAAGGCCTCAGATCATAGCTGGCCAGGAGTCCAACTGTAAATGTGTTCAATGAGGTGTGACATTCAACATTAAGAGTCTGGTACCAGAGCAAACAAGTGCATACTGAGTCCCAAAACCCAGAGTAAGTGTTGTCTATTGTTCTCACTGAAATAAAATTCAATTACAATTTGAATTGCAATTCCATACTAAACTTAGAGACTTGGTATCATTCTACACAAGAGAAGTGGATTCATCATAACTCCTGCCAGAAGAATTGATGATTTATTTTTAGCAGGCAGTTCAGACTAGAAGACAGACAGCAGCCAGTCAGGAAGGCCTCCTCCCACCTTCTGCTGTGTTTAGCCTTCATAATCTCCCCAGGACACCTACTTATAGGCTCTCTACCACAAACACAGACACAGCATCAGAGATGGTCCAGCAAGGCAGAGGTCAAGGGACTTTCCAATTTCAGACACAGGGAAATACTATTGTGGTTGCCTAGCAAGGGCCACAGATAGAGTTGCCAGCTCCGGGTTGGGAAATACCTGGAGATTTTGGGGGTGGAGCCTGAGGAGGGTGGGGTTTGGGGAGGGGAGGGACTTCAATGCCATAGAGTCCAATTGCCAAAGCAGCCATTTTCTTCAGGTGAACTGATCTCTATCAGCTGGTTGTAATAGCAGGAGATCTCCAGCCACCACCTGGAGGTTGGCAACCCTAGCCGCAGAGGGTATTTTTTTTTTCTCTTAAAGCTACAGGCATTGCTTCTATAAATTTTTTGGGTGGGGGTTAACCCCCAGGTTTTGTATTTTTAGATTTCACTTTTCTGTAAACCTGGGCCTTTTCTCATGATTGTTGAAAGATCTGTCTTGTCTATTCATGGCTCCAGTGGCATTTTGAAGGGACAAGGAATTATTTTTGGGAAATTCAGTTACAGTTATTTGCATGAAGCTTTAAGTTTTCTTTTTAGTTTTCTTGGTTTTGTTATTGTTTTAAGCAATGTGGTTACCCTCTTAGTCCCACACTGGTGTTTGAAAAAAGTAGGATAAAAAGATTTTAATAAATACAATGTGAATAGATCTGTCAATGTATTTGATAGACGCATAGGTCTTTGTGTGTACCAAAAAGAATTCAGGTTTGTTTTGAATACAGTATCTGAGGAATACAGCCACAGCGCCATCCTAAGCAGAGGTACACCTTTCTAAGTCCACTGACATCAAGGCTTGGAACGGCACTGGTAATGTCTACTTTCTTTTTTCTACTGAGATGAAAATTGTAAGAATGGTCTACATAGCAAAATTTCTTTATAATACATTTTTAGAAATTGTACTGTTTTGGAGCTTGGCAGCATATAATCTCAATCCTGATGGCACTTATCTTTTCATAAGTTGTTGTATAATACAAATTAAAAGTTGAAGGGTTGGATCTGAAGGTGCCATTTTGCGTTCAAAAGATAACTCCCACTCATAGTAGGGCTATTTTATGTCTTGTGCAAAAGGAACGTGAAATTAAATTCAGACATGTGCCTCTGCCTGTGCAATCTTTTGTGTGAGCCAAAACACAAGAGCTGCTATAGAAGTAAGCCCTTATAGCACATCTGAACTCTTGTACAACCTCTGGTACGTTTTCAGACCAGTGTGAGTTGCTGTTTTCCTCTCACAGAGTTGTTTGGATTCAACCCCAAATTGTGTTATATTAATGAATATGTTTTCTTTGAAGTGACAGAATATCTTTGACAACAAGGTTTAAGATGTTCAAAAAGAGAACTTTGGTTAGGGATAGTCTATAACATTCTCAAAATAGAGTTTGCTTTGGTTAGAAATGTACTATAGTTCACCAGGAAAATGTTAATACATCATCTCTCTTTGCTGGAGGCTTGTATTACAAGATAAAGGGCCTACAAATTTTACTTGGACTACTTCCTGATTAATCTGGAAGAACATGTCACCCTGCCCCAGGACTGCAGGCTGTTATAGTCTGTTCAACAACAACTTTAATCAAAATGATGTCCCATAATTTTCTATCATTCAGATGGATTTAAAAAAATTCAAGGCTAAAATGTTCCTTTACGTTTTATACATTAACCAGCGGTTAGTGTGAGCTATAAGTCATAGTCTTATGGACCCAGTAATAAGCCAAGATTTTTTCAGACAAAGAGTATGATCTATCTATGTACAAGCGCAGCAGCCTTTTTTTTTTCCTTTTATTGCATTGGAAGTTATTTTTACATCTTCATATTTTTATAATTACAAAATTACACTTTCTTTCTTACAATACAATTTTAACCCCTTCCCCATCATCTCCCTCCCCACATGGACCAAGTCGAAATAGATCATATTTTCATATTTTTAGCCATGAGTATAGTCTTTTTAATTTTACTAAAGTCTCTTCGTTGGCTTCTCCACTTTTCACCCAATCAATATATAGGTTCCACTTAGTCTTTAACTCCAATTCTTCTGTTTCACCCATTGTCTGTTGTTTTAAATATCCCAACACATCTGATTGAACATATTCAAACACATAGTTATTCCACCTATCTATAGTCCACTTTGTTTTATCTTACCATCCAAAAGCTATAACTGCATGAGCCGCTAATATCATTACTTTAAACATCTCTTGTTTACTCTTTTCCACCTTCTCACACCCCATAACTCCCATAAACATCAAGTCTACCATTACTTGGAGTCTAATATTAAACAATTTTCTAATTTTTTAAAGTATTTTGTTCCAGAATTCTATCACCCTTGGACACTCCCACCACAAATGTGAGAACCACCCCTCTTTTGCATTACAGTGCCAGCAGTTCGGTCTCATTCCTTTTATCATGTATGCTATTTGAGCCGATGTTCTATACCACTTCAGCATTATTTTCCTTTCCAACTGTTTGTATCTATCCATCTTCAACATTTTAATGCCCTTCATTATTTTATTCATCATTTGTATTGGTATTGTAATTTCCTTTGTCCATTTCGCCTGTATTGTTCTAGTGCCAGAACAGACCCCACTATTGTACCAATGGCAATTTTCTCCATTGGCATCCACATAAACACAAGGGCATAAGAGACTCTCTCCAAGCCCTCAATTCTTGGCTTTCATCCCAAACGATTTCCCAGTTACCACAAATACTGCAGCATCAGACTCTTCCTCTTCAAGAGAGCCAGAGTATAATTTCCCCCTATTTTGCTTTCCTTTATCAATCTAACATTTCTTGTTCTCCTTTCTGCTCCTCCCCTCTTAGTTATCCCACATCCTGACACAAATAAATTCATCCTAATATTGCTGACTCCCCATTGTATCCTGGGCAGGCAATCCCTTCCGATTATCCTAAACTCCGTCCCTGATTCTCCCAACACATCGTCTGGTGCCATTTAGGGGCAGCCTTTCACTTACCTCTTCTCTCAGGGTTGGTTTGTTCCAAACAATCCAAGTTGGGAGTACCTAATTTAGATCTAAAGATAACTATAATTAGGAGCAGCTTAATATAACACAACTACACACTAGAACTGGGGTATACTGATTGTTTTATTTGGTTTCTGTAATACAATTGCCTACTATTTCCATTTTCCTCACTGGTTCTCTGTTTCTTGTCTGTATCTTGTTAGGATAATCCAGTTACTTGCTAGTTAAACGGTTTGTTTTCTGCCCTTCTCTTATTGCTCTGGAAATTGCTGTGTCCAAAATTGGAAGTCGTGTATACAGCAGACAGAAACTATCCCAATTAACATGATCTTGTGTACAGATGAAGGGGACACTCTGTCATGTCTGGTTCTACACAAGGACTGCTTTGGGTAACAGAATATTGTTGTAACCTGACCTAGGATAAATTGCAGATTTTAGAAATGTGAGGATTTAGTTATGTTTCAAACATAATTTAGATTGAGTCAAGGTTTAAAGTTAAGTTTTAAAAGACGATTAAAGCTAAGATGTGATTTAGCCAGGGTTAACAGTTTCAGACCCCAGGGAAGTCTAGATGGAAAGTGATCCTTAACCTGTTGCAATCGGTCCTCATTATTCACCCCCTTTGATCACTATCCATTGTCCAAACATGTGTATTAACTGTTCTGAACTGTAATCTTGTGGAAGCCTTAGTATATGAGTCACACACCCTTTTGTATTAGTTAGGTCTTCTTACACTGATGGGCTAATGCAGAAAATTGGGAAGAGCTAGCCATAGGTGTGCATTTAGGGAGCTCAGTGATGAAGCATCACAACATCAAAGATAAAACATATTGAAAAGGAAGACAAGAGAACGATGCATCCATGTGAGTTTAGCAACGGGATGAGAAATCTAGGGCACTAAAACATCTTGCTCTCACTACATTAAACTTAGGAATTACTTGAAAGGTTTTTTTATTTATTTACATTTTTAGTCTGCCTTTCTCACTGGGACTTAAGGTGGATTACACACAGTAAGTCAATACCATCAGCTGGATCCAATAAAACAGTGCAATAGGATTTTGTATTGTAGAAATCTGGAACCAACCAAAAATCTGAAAATAGAAATAGAGTGAAGCATAAGTATTAACACAGTGTATTAAATAATGCAAAAATTACTTGTAGGATCCTACTTACAGCAACAGGCAGAATGAGGTAAACATAGTAGTATAGACCATAGTCCATAACCCTTTACCCAAGTTATCTTTCTGAACCATTTTGTTACAATTCAGCCCTATTACCTGTTTAGAAAAACCAACTTGAAGTTCAGTTTTACATAGTTGGCAGAAAGCCAGGAGAGTGGGAGCCTTCCCAATCTCATCAGGCAGGCCATTTCGTAAGCCCTATGAAGAAAGACTGAGGGAGTTAGGAATATTTAGTCTGAAGAAGAGGAGGTTGAAGGGGGACATGATTGCTCTCTTTATGTTTTGTGAAGGGCTGTCACTTAGAGGAGGGCAGGGAGCTGTTCCTGTTGGCAGCAGAGGATAGGACTCGCAATAATGGGGATAAATTACGAGCAGAGAGGTACTGGCTGGATATTGGGGGGGGGATTTTTACAGTAACCGTTGTTCAACAGTGGAATCAGCTTCCTAGGGAGGTGGTGAGTTCCCCCTCACTGGCAGTCTTTAAGCAGAAGCTGGACAAACACTTGTCAGGGATGCTCTAGACCAGTGGTTCCCAAAGTGGGCAGTACCACCCCCTGGGGGGCAGTGGGGTTACTTAGGGGGCACTAAGAGGCAAGGGGGCAACAGGGAGGTTGTTGGATAGGGTAGGGGTGCTGGAGTTGAGTTTGTGGAACTAAGGTGGCAGTGGCCCGAAATGTTTGGGAACCACTGCTTTAGACTGATCTTGAATTCAGCAGGGTGTTGGACTAGATGGCCTCTATGGCCCCTTCCAATTCTAAGATTCCATAAGGTGGGGGCCATAACCGAATGCAAATGTACAGGCAGTTGCCCTGCTAAAATGACAAAGCTGTATAGAGAGAGGTGGTCCCACAGATATGAGCCCCTTGGCTTTTAAATTTAAAAATCATAAAAAACAAACTAAGATGTGAACATAAAAAGGTAACAGTAGTGTGGAGCTGTCTAGGGTATTGTAGAATGTATTGCACAGAATTGGCAGACATTGTGGACATGGGTTTGACGCAAGCACCTTGTGGCTTTCAGTGAATGAGTTTATTTTGAAGCCAAGGTAGGTGACCCAGGGATGCTGAGGGAGGCAGACATTTTTGCAGATGAAGCATACTGGAAATGCTAAAACCATCCCAATCAGGTGCTGACCATTCGTCTGCTGAGTTTCTGGGAAAGAAGGAAATAGTTAGGGTGGGGAATTGTCAACAGGCCTGGAGAAAACTGTCCTGGGCCTTTAATTGAAACTTAATGTGTGAAATGGGCAGCTGAAGCTTTTCGTAGCATGGAGGTAAAGAACATCACCTGGTGAGAAACATACCATTAAGCCTCTATTAAAGGGACAGGGCTTTTTTTTTCTCCAGGCAGTTGGCAAGCCTAGAAACAGTCCTTTAAAATGGGCCTGCTTGTTGGGTGATGAACTGATCTCTTCTCGATCCAAGAACCTAGTAATGCTGCAGATCTGAAAAAATATATATTTCTGACATTTGAGAGCAGTCATATTCTTTCCAGTCTGACTTGTTTATTCTGGCATCTCGCTCCCTGGTTTCATTTTCTCAGGCAGCAAGAGGGGCAGCAAAGGGAGAGAGTGACTCTGCAGATGTGTGCCTGATAGGAATGTTGTCCTCTCAGAATAGGTAGTCTGTCTTCTTGTCATACAGGACCGTCTCAACTGGGGGTTCTGTGTATAGCATTCCCAAAGTTTTTGCTGCTCATTAAACAAGCTCAAGGGCTGAGCGTAGGTCTTGTTTGTCTGGATGGTTTCATTCCCAGTGTCTGCATCCTACTAATGCAGGATAAGGAGGAGGAGAAATAGAGGAAGCAGTGCAGCTTCATGTTATGTATCTCCACTACTTCCCCTAGTGATAGGCAGCCCACATGATCTGAAGACTGAGGGGACAGAGCGGAAGGCTTAAGACAGGGGTGTCAAGCTCATTTGTTACGAGGGCCGGATATGACATAAATGTCACTTGGCCGGCTGGACCATACCTCGCCAGCCCAAATCGGGACTGGCGGGGGTGGCTGCCTCAGCTGGTTCACGGGCCAGATAATAGCTCTCAAGGGGCTGGATCTGGCCATTGGGCCGTATGTTTGACACCCCTGGCTTAAGACTTTCCTTTGTGTGCAAAGTAGAGAGAAAATATCCACATGCA
The DNA here is from genome assembly GCF_029931775.1 of Euleptes europaea. Lineage (NCBI taxonomy): Eukaryota > Metazoa > Chordata > Lepidosauria > Squamata > Sphaerodactylidae > Euleptes > Euleptes europaea. Next base: position 35,598,839 of record NC_079319.1, read on the forward strand.
TTTAGGATGTGAAAGAGATTGGTGATTTGAAGGACAGAGAAATGGATCATCGCTCTGTGCCAGAGAGAACTACTGTTTTGGGATAGCTGATCTCCCTAATGTTAAAGTCACTATGATCTTTGAAGTAAAAAATCAAGCAGAAGGTCCTGACCATAGAACTCCCATCTAGTCTGATTCTTAGGCAAATGATTGTTCTCTCATTTTGAAAGATGGCTCTAATTATAGTGGCCTACTAGCCAGGTATAAGGATAATTTATGTACAAATATTCTGAATTAGGATTGCCAGCCTCCAGGTGGGGCCTGGAGATCTCCTGGAAGTAGGGTTTCCAGGTCCCACCTTGCAATTGGCGGGAGATTTAGGGAGGCGAGGTTGGGGGCAGCAACCAGCGTCATCTACTCAATGACATCGCATACAGTGTAACCGGAAGTGCTGTGTGTGGCTTTTCCTGCCCCTCCTTTTCCTACTCATGAGTAGTGTTATTCATGAGTAGTGTTACTCGTGAGAAACCTGGGGTGCCAGGGAAGCTGGGCAAAGCAAAAAGAAAGCCCCCACCCCTGCCAAACAGCTGAGTGGCGGTAGGGCGGGGGGAGGAATCAGGCTGGTTAGAAACTTATAGTATAACTGCGACTGCTGGCATGAGGCTTTCCCTGCCTCCTCCTGTTCCTATCTTTCCAATTAGCTGGTTTTGCTCTCCCTGCCCTATCGCCACTCAGCTGTTTGTCAGGGGTGGGGCTTTCTTTTTTGCTTTGCCTCTGCTGCTTCCCTGGCACTCCAGTGAGCTTTCTTTGCTGTTCTCTGCCTCGTGTCCCAGGTTTCTCAGGCAGCTTTCCTCCTTGGCTGCTTTTCCCCATGGTTTCTTGTGAGTAGCACTGCCTGAGAAACCTGGGCAGCAAAGCAAAAAAGAAAGCCAGCACCCCCGCCAAACAGCTGAGTGGCAGTAGGGTGGGGGGAGCAAAACCAGCTAATTTGAAAGATAGAAACAGGAGGAGGCAGGGAAATCCTCACACCAACAGATGCAGTTACACTGTAAGTGATGTCATCGCGTAGATGACGCTGGTCACTCCCTCTCTCTTCCCCCACCTACTTGCTCCCGTCAAAGTCGGCAGGCAACAGCAGCGATCAACAGTAGATTGCCAGCCATAAGCGGGCAGTTGGCAACCCTACCTGGAAGTCTACAGAGATCATTTCCCAATGGTTGCTTTGGAGGGTTGACTGAATGGTATTATACACTGCTGAAGTCCCCCGCCACAGACTCCACCCTCCACAGACTCCACCCTCAAATCTCCAGGAATATTCCAACCTGGAGCTCGCAACCCTACTCTGAATGTGTGGAGGGAGGGAAGAGAATCATAGGTACTCTCCCCATGGCTTACCTCAGCACAGTCAGTTTTCTGCTTTGCATAGAAACCACATCTGTATGATTTGTATATGTATTAAATATTATATATGCATGGGGCTCTTTCTTCATAGCCAGGAATGGACCCATTACACATAAGCTCTATAAAAGCATTAGGCTTGGAGCAAGAACATCACGCACAATACCCCCTCTAATGTATTTAAAGTACATCAAGCACTAAACGCTATTATTATCTGAAAGTAAAATATGAGCTATAATTTCATATCAATCGTATGTTGTTTTTCTTGAGGGGATCTTAGATTTAAAGGTCTGTAAACTTCCCAATTCAGTTTAATTCAATAGAGCTCTTTGGAGCAGCTTGTTTGCTGCTATTAGAACTAGCACAGTGCGTTTCCATGGCATCTGAAATAAGGTTTTGATTACAGTGTTTGGATAGGCACTAATAATACAAAACCCAGCCCAAAAGGCCACATAAATTTAGAAAACAGATTTTACTTTCTTACCTTGCAGTCAGCATTTCTGGGTCAAATATCACTGTTTTCATAAGACACAAAGACCAGTAAGTGCTTTCTAATACAGTAAAAAGTGGACAAAAATTGGTTTGGACAACTGTATCTAAACTATGACTATTTTTTCATGTTTGCTAATCCTTCTCAAGAAGACTTAATGAATATAAATTAATTAGCCAGCATAGTATAGTAGTTATAATCTCTAGTTGCCCAGATCCAGGGAGTCCTGGATTCAAATCCTCACGCAGCCATAAAGCTCAGAAGCTGATATTGGGCTACTAATTTTTTTTTCACCCTAACCTACCTCACAAGGTTGTTGTGAGGATAGAAGGGACATGGTAAAATCCTCATGTATGCTGCTCTGAGCTCCTTGGAAGAAGATAAACATTTTTTATTTTTTGTTTGTATCAACATTTTAAACATTTAAAAAATGTTTGTTTAAACATTTCTATCTTGCTTTTTCCCAGAAAGGGCCCTAAGTCCCTTACAACAAGAAAAATACTTGAATAAACCAATTACCAAAAAGAAAAAAAAGGGAGGGGGAGCAGAACAAGTGCATCTAACGTCCATTCCTGAGCCTAAAGGATTAAAGTCCTCAGGAGGCCAGGAAGGGGCTGCACCGGCATTCGGGCCCCCTGTGCTGACGCCCGTGCCACTTATGCCGCCCTGGGTGGCACGGACGTCAGTGGGGGGGCAGATGCCACCCTCCCAGCACTGCCTCAGCAGCGCCACCAAGGGACGTACGCCGGCACAACCTAGTGCCAGCGTCCTCCCGGGAGCGTTCCCAGGGCATTCCCGTGTTGGGCCAGGGGAGGAGCTGTCTTTAGGTGGCTTCCTAAGCCCTTTTTGCTTGGGAACGCCTCCTTTCCCTTACCTGGAGATACACCACCTTTTGAGGATACACCACCTTTTGAGGTGGTGTATCCCTGTGCAACCCAATGGAGCAGTTGCATGGGTTTTCCAGGTAAGGTTTTCCAGGTAAGGGCAAGGTTTCGGCCTCGGGGGGGGGGACCTCCTTTGGAGGCAGCGTGGCTGCACTGCCTCTAGTCACCAGAGCAGTCCTCCCCCTCAGGAATGGGCTGAAGATGAGTTGCAACCCCTTTTACAAGCCCTCTTGGCCATTTGGCTCACACCCAAGGGCTTATGCCTCTGGCAATGCCCAGAGTTTTTTTTTAAATACCTGAGACAGGAAAGGGGGAAGCAAGCCTCAACACCGATGATACCCAGCTGGCAAAGATAATCCTCTTCTTTCTCCATTCCACCCTTCCAGCTAAAGAGCATCAGGCCATACACAAGCTTTATACAAATACCTGGTATACTATAATAATTTGTATTTAACTTCCTAGTTTTACATAGGAAAGATTTCATAATGTTTAAGACATATGCTCAAATTACTATATTGTGTTACTAATCCTGACTTCAGATAATCCTTGCTGACCTCAATGGGTGTTTTACAATATGCTAGATAATTTTTTTAAAATTACCTTATTTAGCACATCTAATAAAGATTATATATGTTCAGGTATTTTATTTAGAGCTCGATACATAAGGCATAAGGCTAGGGCTGCTAGCTCTGGGTTTGGAAATACCTGGAGATCTTAGGGGTGGAGCCTGAGGAGGGCAGGGTTTGTGGAAGTGGAGTATACACCATAGAGTCCATCTTCCAAAGAGGACATTTTCCCCAGGTGAACTGATCTCTGTCACCTGGAGATCAGTTATAATAGCGGGAGATCTCCAGCCACCACCTGGAGGCTGGCAACCCTACATAAGAGAATGAATTATCCACAAGCAGTTTGTCCAAAAATACCTAGATAATACTAAGGTTGAGGGGAAATCTTGCATTTATCCATCAGAAGGAAGTATATCAGTAGCTTCAGCATGTCTTAACTCTGGCCCAAATTCATATTGGTATGAACATGATTAATACTTGGGATGGGGTGGTTCTGACATTGAGAAATAGTGGCTTTACCCACATCCTCGCAATGAGTTTGTGACTGAAGTGAGATTTGAACTACAGCTCATTCCGAAGATGCCTAATCCATATAATCTAAAATCCCCATATAATTTAATCAAGTTTCATATGTAAGGGTCTGGTAAATGGGCCTCTAAACTATGTAGATAGGTTTGAACTTAAAACTGGTTTCAACTTTCTCTAATATATCAAAAATTCTATAAATAAATAGACCTTTGATTCAATAAAACAAACCCAGCTAAGACTTCATGAAAGTCAATAACTATAGGTAAAGCATGTTACTTGTCAAAAGTCTGTAATGGATCAAAATTCAACAATTATTGAACTATGTTGATCTTGTAGTAAAAGGGAGAAAGATAGCTTTAATAAAGTATAGGTATTATTGTTGAGTTTATACTGAAAGACATTTCGGTTGTTACCTCTTCTGCATTCCTTCTTGGTTCCCCAAAAAGAGCAACCATCTTGAAAGGCAAGCTTGACATCAATTGTTTCCCAATATGTAAAGTCTTAATTTCCTTCTAAAGGTTCATGTAAGGGATTCATAATCTTGAAACCAGTTTTAAAAGGCTCCAGCAATATTTAATTCCAAAACAAATGAAATGCTATAACCTCTCATGGTTTCCAGAGTGCAAGTTCAAGGTAGGGCAGCTATCATATCTCAGAAACTGTGAAGTGAGGAGATCCAGAGCTCACGGAAGAAATGTATACAAAACACTAGCAAAACTTAACGTGGTAAGAAATGTCACAATGTATTGCCAAAGGAAGCTTGTTACTCATTGAATAGCTTGAATGAATACTCTTCACTGTTCATTCTACAGGACTGAGGCCAAAAAAGATGCTTCAGTGTCACTGAAAGTTTGAACCAAATGGCAACAAGGAATTCCTAAAAGGAACGAACACATGTGCATCATAAAAGCCAAACAAACCATGGCTATTACATGAGTTTAAAAGGGCAAAAGATCGTAACCAGGGAGGTATGTGATGTGATTCCCATAGGAGAGTGAACTTGCACATATCCAAATAGTATCTTGGCTTCCTGACTCTCATATGAACTTTAAGCATGAATGATTAGAGAAATGGAATACGAATTGGAAAGAGACCAAGTACATCTTCTTTTCTTTGTCTAGACAGGCAGTCAAGGTCAGGAATAAGTTCAAGGTATACTGCTGCCAGGTCAATGGCAGCTACCCTGTGGATCCCACTAGGAGTGTGACCTATAGTATATATCAAGTATTGTGAAATATGTTTGTAAGACTCACATCCATTCCATGTCACCCTCATCCTCCCATGAATTTATCTTTGTTACCCATGTCTTTTTCTCCTTTTCATTCCAATCTCATATTTTTTATGCAACCTTTTCCTTCAAGGAGCTCAGGGCAGGCTTATCCCAATTCACCCTGCAAAAACACTTAGGCTGAGAGACTGACTCAAGTCTCCGAGTAAGCTTCTTCACCCAAACAGGAATTCCCGCCCAGGTCTCCCAAGTCCTTGTCCAACTTTCTGTCCCACTGTTAAGCTTGTCGATGCCTACAGCCGCTGTCCATTTACATGATCCTGCATGTGGCAACTCGTGCCTCAGCTGCATCCAGGAAGTCTGCCACCAAGAGCATGGTGGGTCTTCCTCTCCAGGTTCCTACTCAGCTGCAATTATCAGTACTACTTTCTGACCCATCTAAACAGCTATCACTGCCCACAGGGCTTAAGCCCACAACAAATTCTGAACCAGTTCTGGTCTAAGGGATAACCATTTGGGATTCATCCTTTCTCCACCATCACCAGAGTGAGCAGGACAGGGAAATCATCCAGGCTAGTAAGGAAGCTGTCTAACAGCAGTAGACTAGAACAGGCTAGGCTTGTTCACCTGCCCAGCCTGTTGGAAAGAGACCATGTACATCTTCTTTTCTCTGTTTAGACAGGCAGTCAAACTCAGGAATAAGTTCACCTGCCCGGAAAACCAGCTGAATCACCTGCTCTGTCCCCCATGAGGTCTTTAGATATCTCACCTTGCCTTTACTTACCCTTCTTCCCATGAAAGAAACCAGCTTTGACTTTCCCAATGTTTTAGCTTCAGTTTAGGAACCAAGTGCAAAGTGGCAGAGGAAGATCCCATGCATTTCATTAGCTGTGGAGATAGGGTGATTACACCTTCTACTATGCACTGAGAAGTAGAGCGAGCATGCTGGCTCTGCCTCCCACTCATAGCCAAATGTTCCAGCCATGCCCCTTGTTCACCACACATACTCACTGTTCCTACAAGTTGTATGCATACAGGCTCCATCCATTCCCTGGGGGTTTTTAAGCAGAGGCTAGATGGCTATCTGTCAGCAATGCTGATTCTGTGACCTTAGGCAGATGATGAGAGGGAGGGCATCTTGGCCATCTTCTGGTCACTAGGGGTGTGGAGGGGGGAGGTAGTTGTGAATTTCCTGCATTGTGCAGGGGGTTGGACTTGATGGCCCTGGTGGTCCCTTCCAATTCTATGATTCTATGATTCTAAGTCGCTTTGCACAGGTAAAGTTTAAAGAAACTTTAAAGAAAGTTCCTCTGTTCAAGTATCAACAATTATTGTTTAGTTATGTTTCACTTTTCGTCTTCAACATTTCATTGTTGTGTGGCTCTGTGCCCATAGACAATACTGTCTGATCTGGAAAGCCATTAATGTTTCCGCAGTGCTTGTCCATTAAAATGAGGCCCATCTAAAGGATCACACAGGGACGGAGGCAAGCCAGACATGAGTCTGGAAAGTACACAGCAAGATAGAAGCAGCATTTCCTAGAAACCCTAATCTTCAGCAGTAGTTCTCCAACAATGAAAGAGAAAGAAATACAGGGGAAAAGAACTGGTGCTCTTCCCCCCCGCCTCCGCTGACACATTACCGTCCTCATCCTTTGGCACTGATGTTCAGTTGCCCGTACAGATTTACTGGTTCCCTTGGACCTGAAAACAGCTTGATGTAATGCTACACGAAAACTTGGCATTGGGGCTTTAGCTTAGCTTAGCCAATTACTCGGGGAGGGGAGGGAAAAAAAAGATAAGCCAATAAAAGTGTGCCAGGCAGACGGTATTGGGGGTTTTCTGAATATTCACTCTGAAATTTATTTGAGACAAAGAAATACTTTTTGGAAAGACAAACAACCCCTTCCAAAACCCATAATCCTATCTTTATTCATAGTCAGTCTCCCCTGTTTCCAGTCTTCCCTGATACTCCGGCATAATTCCTTTTTGATTGATTGTAGCCCATCAAGGATCACATTGTGGACATGATGGCATCGGTGCCATACAGGAAATCATATTTGATTGTATAATGACATCAGTGAGGACAAATGAAGTCCACCATTTTGAGTAAGGGAAAGGGGTAGAATGCATCAGCCTGTTGCTGAGGCAACGGGGCTGGAGCTCCCAGTTGTACCGCATGCACAACAGTTCTGAATTTCCATTGTTGCAGCACAGCAAAACAGGGAGCATTGTTCCATTCCCTTTGCAAAAGGTTAGTGCATTTGAACCATTCTGGGCCTCCCGAAATCATCTTGGTATCTGTATGGTTGCCAACCTCCAGGTAAGCCGAAACAGATGGTTACCGGACACCTGTCGAAGAAAGAACCTGCAACACTCCTCTTGGACAAAGTGATGAGCTACACATGCTATGATGCACAGTGTACTTTTTGAATAATTATACCTGTATTATTTTTGTACTAATTTTTGTAATGGACAAGGTTGCCTCTCTATAGAATTAATTTTCCTATGCAACAGTGGATATGATAAATTAATACCACTTGTATTTTTCGCATAAGTTGTTGTCTTTTGTTTGCCAAATTATTGTCAGCACACTAACTTTAGTTTGCTAAACCTCCAGGTAATAGCTGGAGATTTCCTGCTATTACAACTGATCTCCAGCCAATAGAGATCAGATCACCTGGAGAAAATGGCCGCTTTGGCCATTGGATTCTATGGCATTGAAGTCCCTCCCCAAACCCAAACCCTGGATGGAATAAGATGATTGATCTTTATCTCATCTGAATCCTGAATCAGAATGGGCAGAGGAAGGTGTTTGGCACTTCAAAAATGCAGGCAGTGGCCAGCATAGCTGTTAAGAGTGGTGGATTCTAATCTGGAGAACTGGGTTTGAGTCCCCACTCCTACACATGAAGCCAGCTGGGTGACCTTAGGCTAGTCACCATTCTCTTTTTTAAAAAATGTATGTATTTATTTTTATAGGATATAGAAGGGGGAAAGGGAGAGGTTAAGAAAAGGAGAAAGAAAATATAATTGTCATTGTCCATGCCCTTAATAAAATTACTTCGCTGAGCTTACCCCCCCAACTCTCTCTATATGTGTAAACTCGTTAATGGATACTTACTCATATGATCCATTACTATTCTATACCTCATTGTTAATCAACTTCTGTACTTTAAAATTACTTAACAATTAATACATATTGAAAAGTTATAATATTTTTACACTTCATCTATTACTCAATATCTCCTACCCAGACTTTCATCTAATTTAAGTTTACACCGTCTTATCTGTTCTTTATCATATTTTATCATACATATCTGTCAAAAAAAAGTTGCCATCTCTTCTTGTATTCGTCAATCGGCTTTCGATGAAGCAAATTAGTTAGTCTTGACATAGTTGCAAACTCATGCATTTTTGTAATCCACTCTGTTATCTTAGGAGTCTTTTTGGCCTTCGAGTATGTAGCAAATAAAATCCTCGCTGCCATTGTCGCATATTGGAAAAGTTCTTTGTTTGCAGATTGTATCTGAGTTGGAATTATCCAGTCACCATTCTCTTTGAGCTCTCTCAGCCTCACCTACCTCACAAGGTGTCTGTAGTGGGGAGAGGAAGGGAAGGAGATGGTAAGCTGGTTCAATTCTCATTAAAAGGCAGAGAAATTGGCATATAAAAACCAACTCTTCTTCTTTATTTATATATCTGAAATATTTTAAAACTGCCTTTCCACATGATGTGGACTGAAAGTGGTTTACAGTTTATACACAGCATAAACAACACAACCTTTCCATAGAGAGGTTCTGTTGATGGTGAATCATTCCAACTTGTTTTTAATGCTTGTCCAGCACTCTAGAAAGAGCTACCAAATTCCTTGACTGCCTTCAGGAAGCCTGTAAAGTAGTTTTATTCCAAAGAGTCTTCTGTTAATGTTATACTTTTATATCACTGATTTTACACTGCTGTTTTTGAATGATGCATATGAATTTCAAGCTCTTATCTGTTGCTGTACTGATATGGTCTCTTCACACATTGTGCTACTGTTCCAAAGTGAGTTCCAAGCAAGCGCCTTGTCCCCATCAGCTTAAGTACTCTGGGTCTGCAATGGTATTACTGCCCGGGGCACAAAAAGAAGCAATTACATCTGGCATCTTCAAAATCCATATCTATGGAACTGCAAAGGAGATCCCTAAATAAGAAGATGCGTACAATGATTGCTAAAGTGAATATCACAACTAACTTAACACTGTGGGCCTGCCCCCAGCCTCTGATACTACCAACTCCTCCGACTCTGACCCTCAGCTACAACCATCTGCCCAGTCCCATAGCCTTGGAATCTGTCAGATCTGGAGGTGCAAATTCATGAAGGCTTCTATAAAGATGGCAAAGTTACCAAATTTGAATAGACAGGAGAGCTCACTAAGCAAGGCTCTCTGTTCTCAGAAGAACTCACTGGAGAAGAGGCAGCATGTTATTGGAAGCTATTCAATGCTATGCAGTGTTACTACAATGTGAATCTTCAAGCCAGATTCCTGAAATAAGTTCTTTGTAACTCTGCTAAGGACAGCAGGGCTCTGGAAGGGCATAACATTTCAGCATCTCTCTCCCCTGGGAATTCTCATGGGGAGATATTCTAGTATCTCCTACTTAGGCCTGAGTCTAACTTTGAGTATAATTGTGCAAAAATTCTACTTCAGACTTAAGTGAGACGCAGGAGAGACAAAGCATGAGACAAAGTTTATGGTTGAGGCCAGCGACGGTTCTCGTTATAATTACTGGTGGCCCTAGTCCTTCCCCCTCCCTTCCCCGCTGTTGAGCACCACCCCTTCTATACCACCTTAGGGGGTGGTTAGATTCATCTGCCGCCTGCAGATTGCTATTTTTTTTAGTTTTAGCACCCGTAAGGGGCATTATTGGCCTTTTTAAAATTGTATTTTAAATTATATTTTAATGGGTTATTGTTTTGTTATGTTTTATGATAATATGTACTGTACTGTTCCTCTTCCTGCCACATGGATTCTAGTCAGTTGCTGCACCCCGTTAGATGTCCTTTCTGGAGGTATTTGGCATGCCAGAGTGTTCCTTTTTGCTCTAATCAAAACCAAGATAGGAAATTTATACTGCCTCAGATTTATAGGGGTAATGTACCACGTTCACTTGTCCTGCCACAGCTATCCATTAACTTCTAAGTCCTAACCCTTTCCCATCTTGTCTTGTTGCTTCATACACAATAAATCCAGCCTCCAGCAAGGAACAAGACAAGATGCAATGCTTTCCAGTTCACCATCCAAAGACCTAGGACAAGCCGTTTTGCCAAGAATACCAGAATAAACCCCTCTCTCTCACACACACACACACTCACACCAAAGTGGCCAAATGGTCCCCAAGCTATTTAACATCCTCACAGAGCAACAGGGAGTTCAGTTTTCTTCCGAGCAGTTTGAACTTCGGCCAGTACCGTTTGTCAAAAGCTATTATTTAAAAATAGTCTGTGGGAAAGCCCCAAACAAAATAAATACATTTTATTTGCAATACCTGCTGTTTGGAATTGGAAAAGAAACAGCTGGTACTGCAAAGTGCCTGAGAGGTTCTGACTTACACACTAACAGAGAGATTTGCCTTCGACAAGATTTACAAGACTTTAGGAAAGAAGAACAAATACATCCGATCAACGTCTTTTATTCAAGCAGGGCTTCTGTGTCTTTAAGAAGTCCCTGTCAAGCAAAAATTCAATGATTCTTAGGGCTGCCAACCTCCAGGTGGTTACAATCTCCCGCTATTACAACTGATCTCTAGGTGATATACATCAGTTCCCCTAGAGAAAAGGGCTGCTGTGGCAATTGGACTCTATGGCATTGAAGTCCCCCCCCCCTTCCCAAACCCTGCCCTCCTCATGCTCCACCCAAAAAACCTCCCGCCAGTGGCAAAGAAGGACCTGGCAACCCTAGAGCTGAACCAGCCGGAGATCAATATTGTCTTGTAAGTGCAAGGCTGGTGGGAGATTGAAAAGGGGAGGCATCGCTGACATCGTAGTGATGTTGCTGGTGGTGAGATGACATCATTTCTAGCACAACTGGAAGTTGCACAGGGTATGATGTCATTGCACCACCAGTGCCTCTGATCCCACCCCCCCATTTTTCTTCCACCATCCAGCTGAGCAGTGACAGGAAAGGCCAGCAGGGAGTGGGAGGTTTCCCACCAAACCTGGCAACCCTTGATAAAGAAAGACTCATTTTTACTCTGAATTAGCTTGTGGGTCAGTCTAAATGAGAACGTAGATCAGGCAGATTGTCTGTAAAACAGAAAAATACTGGAATTAATATATAAAAAGAGATGTTTGGCTTTGTATCAGATTATTTGTGCCAGATCTTTGTGCCAAAATCACTCTACATTTCAAACTGCACAGTGTTGCTCAGAGACATTGACTGATGTCATTCTGTCAGCAAGATTTAAAAGTGGTGTCTGACTTAAGAACACTGTGCCTTGGGTTTTGTATCTTTTTACCTTTCCAAATGTCATAAAATACATAAGCATTGCTTAAGAAGATGCATTCAACTGGGATGCAGCCCTTTACAAAATTAGATTTTTAAAAAAGTGATAATGTGTCTATTAAAGGCAAAATGATTTCACAGCTATACAGGAATGAGGCAGGGAAGCTTCTACATATATTTAATTTTTATCCCAGCCTTTTTCAACTGAGCATTTCTTCTGTTTTTATCCTTATAACAATACTGTAAGGTGAACCTAAAAGATAGGACTGTCCCAAGGCACCCGTGAGATTCATGACTCAGTAGTATTTGTATATTATATTACAGATTCCTCTGAAGAAGCCTGTTGGTGAAACACATAGGGGGGTTTTTTAGCTGAGCATCCATTTTTCTCCTCTTTTCTTGCACCATTTGGCTTCATTTTTATCTCTCAATGACAAAGCCCAAATGTTCCCATTCCTCCACATGCAGCCTGCTGTCTGACCCTGAGGCAGTCACAGCTTTCTCAGAACTCCCCCAGCCTCACCTAGCTCACAAGGTGCCTGGTTGGGGTGGGGTGGGTGATCGTAAGCCAGTTTGAGACTTCTTTTGGTAGAGAAAAAAGGTAAAGGTCCCCTGTGCAAGCACCGGGTCATTCCTGACCCATGGGGCGATGTCACATCGTAATGTTTACTAGGCAGATTTTGTTTACGGGGTGATTTGCCAGTGCCTTCCCCAGCAAACTGGGTACTCATTTTACCAACCTCGGAAGGATGGAAGGCTGAGTCAACCTTGAGTTGGCTCCCTGAAACCACCTTCCGTTGGGATGCAACTCAGGTCGTGAGCAGAGCTTGGACGGCAGTACTGCAGCTTACCACTCTGCGCCATGGGGCTCTTAGAGAAAAAGTAGAGAAAAGGAGGGTATAAAAATAAACTCTTTTTCTTCTTGTCTGGCAGTGCAATCCTATCCAGAGCTACCCTAGTCTAAACCCATTGATTGGACTAATCCTGCATAGGAGTGTTAAAAACAGAGAAGGAACTTGAATATTGGAACAGGGACCATGAAGCCTGCATGGACACCCTCCCTAGCTACTAGAATTACTATTTATAACTCCTGCTTCCAAGGAGGCACAAGTACTGTGTAGGACTGCACTGTAATTCTGAGAATTTAGCCACCATGCTGTATTGGTGTACACCACACTAAACTTACCGCTTTAAAGGTAAAATGTCAATCCTTAAAAAAAAAAACTTCTAATTTCCCAGCTTTTGACTTCTATAAAATAAGACAGATGTTTCTCTCTTAAATGTGTTCCAGGTTTAGAAACTCTTTAGAAAGCCTGTATTTCCCTTTAACCTTTTCTTTTAAAAAAAAAAAATGTAGGGGGAAAAAACAACATTGTCCTTACTCACTGCCTTTATCTTTTAATAATACACTAAGCACCAGATAGCCCCTTAAACATCACAAAGGAAGCCAAACTACACACTTTCATTTTGTCCTCTTTGCAAGTTCTCTCTACAGCTGGCCTCCCAGCTGCCTCTGAAATATTGGACTCTTGTGTGCCAGGGGGCATTTGGCATGACGTTTTCCTTGTAGCTCTGCATTTGTCATTTGTTCAACTAGACAATATATGGTTTCAGGCAGGGGGGAGATTAGGCTGCCCCAGTAGGGTGAGCAGCAGGTCTTGGGAAAAAATGCTCTGTCCTTTTCACCGAGGTTTAATGTGTGCAAATAGGCAGTTGATGCTTTATACAGCATGAGGGAGGTAAATAACATTCCCTGGTTAATAGCATCCTACAAGACTCTACTAAAGGGATGGGACATTCTTCTCCAGGCCTGCCAGCCAACCTGTGCTCCAGCTGCAAGACAGAAAGAAATTCTATAGGTTCCATTTTTTCCCCTTTATGAAATAAGAAAAAACTTCAGGTGTTGTGAAGTACAGGAGCTCTGCCAGATAAAAAAAAAGTGAGCCTTAACTGAGTCAGGAAGAAATGATTGTGCCAGGAAACCAGTGATCTGGAGTCAGTATACTAATTCCACAGAAAAGGGGGCATAAGGATTCAATAAGGATTGAAGCCTTTTAACCATTTCTCCACACATGCCGTTTTGTTACTCTAAATAATTTCCTCCTTCAAGTTGCTATTTACTCTGTAGGAGAAAAAACAGAGGCACTTGTAAATAATGGAAATTGTGTGAATGGAAAGGTTAAATGTTTCTGGTTACCTCACCAATTCCTTTTGCAGCTGCGTCTGGTTTGTAAGAAGTAGGGAGCTCTATCATAGGATCTCCTGGATGCTGTGTAGTTTGGTCCTTTGCTAGCCAGAACAATGCTTTTAAAAGCTAAGCTGACAGTTTTTCCCCCTTGAGGTTTTGTTTTGAGGAACAATGAGCGGCATCAGATTGCAAGAGACAGATCAAAAAGGATTTTGTTTCATGCAGAGCTGCAATTATAGAAAACCAAGAAAGAAAATTCAAAGGAAATTGCTAGGAGCTCACAGTAACCAATTAAAAAGTAGTTTAACTGCCATGGTGTTCCCCAAGGAACACTGGGAACAACTGTTGTATGCTCAGGTTGATCATTTCCTGGCTCTATTTGGGCCCTTCACAGGTGTGAGATTCACTATTGCCAATTGTTGTATCCAATTCCAACTAGGGCTGCCAACTGCTGGGGGGGGAGGGTTCTGTCACTTTAATGGAGACTTAAGGTGTGGAAAGGAGCAGCAGCAGCTTTTCATGACAATGAGGTAAATAACATCACCTGACAGTTTCTTCCACCTGTGTGGTTTTACCATCCCCCTCCCCCCAGACACATATACAGAATGAGAAAGAGAGACATTAGTTCTGGAATGCGGAAATATACAAGAGAGGGTGCTTGTCTATTTTCACTTCTCTGGTTAATAATAGCATGGGGGTGGTTTCAGTCAGTGAGTATGGGTGGCTTCAAACCATATGGGGGCAAGGGATAACATAGAATCACAGAGTTGGAAGGTACCACCAGGGTCATCTAGTCAGACCCCCTGCACAATGGAGGAAATTCCAAACTACCTCCCCCCCACACCCCCAGTGACCCATACTCCATGCCCAGAAGATGGCCAAGGTGCCCTCCCTTTCATGATCTGCCTAGGGTCATAGAATCAGCATTGCTGACAGATGACATCCTCAACCACATCTTCTGTGCCACAGCCCTAACCTTGAGCACCCCAAGACTGTCATTTTGCTTTTAAAAAAAGCTGTGAAGCTGGATCTCCAGCATCATATTAAATTTGTCCCCTGGTTACTTAGCAACCATTAATGAGTACCCAGTCACTAGTCCTTTCTCTTGCAAGTGCTACCTATTTCTCTTGTCTGTCTGGTTGCTCTATAGACTGCCAAGCTATTAAATAGGTTCAGAGGCAAGGATATTGTTGACCTACTGTGACATGCATACCACTGTTAAGGCCTGCAGCAGCAAGAGGATTGCCATCTTGTTTGCTCTTGGGTTTTTCCATAATGTGTATGGATAGTAATGAAGTAGGTACCCCATTAACCGGAATGGAGATGTCCTGAGTGACTGGGACAACTGAGTGAGGGCTGTATGAATCACTATTGTGTAGGTTTGAAAGACGCCTTTCAGAGCAACCCTATTCTTCTGTGATGCTGTCAGAACCTAGTTCACAGATGATGCTGATTCAGCTGCATTTGGGTTATTGGTATAGTTAGGCGCCAAGGGACTATTACCATAAATTGTAACAGACATTGTCAAGATTATACACACAATGGAAAGAATGCTAGCTGTACACCACAATGCCCCACAACAGCTTAAAGTCTGCAGTTAGCACATGTCCCTGCAACTGGAACACTAGTAAGGATGTGACATGGAAGCAGGCGGATTAGCAGTTATCCAGGACACACCACCAGAACTCCTTGCTTTATAGAAAACAGTGTTGTTTAATTTACAGTGCACAGATAAAAGACAAACCGTCATGTACACTTCTCTCCACCAAACTTCCCAACACAGAGTTACAGTTACATAGGCTTATATACATAACTCCACCTGAAACCAATAAGGCCACCTGCAGACCTGGCCACAGTATTACATCATCCTACTGCTTCAAACCGGTTAGTTGCAGTTCACCCTAGAACCTGCAAGGCTATTGCTGCCTCTTGCATCATCCTAGATCAGTGATGGTGAACCTTTTAGAGACCGAGTGCCCAAACTGCAACCCAAAACCCACTTATTTATCGCAAAGTGCCAACACGGCAATTTAACCTGAATACTGAGGTTTCCTCCCAGCTCGGCAAGGGGGGGGGGCTGCGGGGAGTCCAGGGAAGGGGGGGGCGGCTTTGAAGGGCTCCATGCTTCCTTCAAAGTCCTCGCCACCCCCGCGCGTGCCCACAGAGAGGGCTCAGCATGCCGGACTTGGCACGCGTGCCATAGGTTCGCCAACACGGTCCTAGATGCCTCTGATCTGACAGCTACCTGTCAGCTGTCTCTGTCAGATTATTATGGGCAACTTGTTACTCTGACAGGATGATGATAGGGCCACCTGAAGCAGTACAGTGGTAGAACCTTTTTGCAAATCTAGGTGTTCCGTTTAGGAATATTATCCTTTTCTGTGTGATCTTCACACTGTTGCCCTGAAAACTAATAACTGAATCATTGTTATAATTAACATACTCAATCATGTGTTGTGAAGTTCATTCAAGAAGGTCAGTAGTTCAAAGAACAGGCCATGTAATCAGCCACCCTGTACTTCCTTGAAAGACTAAGAAATGTGAGTAGACAACATTTCATTCTAAATTAACATTTTAGTTGGAGAGGCTGAAACCACAGCAATATTTTTTTGTGAAATGACCTTGTTCTGTGAAGACATTTTCCATTCAACGCTCTGGCTGTTATCCTAGGTTAATTAGGTTTCCTATAAACCTATTATGTACAGGACGCATAAAGATAAAATTTCAGTCTCTGTAAATGGTGGAGTAAAATAGTTTTAGTAAGCTAAAGAATTAGCAAAAAAATCAATATCTTTCTGAGAGGAGGATGGCCTATGACTGTCATGGCAGTGGGCCCTTCTCCTTGGAGATGTGGTGAGGGTGTTGCCTGTTGATAATGCCAGAAATTCTGGTTGATTAAGTGGGTATTTCTGTCTGGCCCCTTCAGCCTCTTTCAGTTGCCAGCTATGACTGCATACATCTGGAATACGATGAGCTTTCTGGGAAGCCATATTCTCCAGGTGATAAGGATAAAAAAAATTGCCTTTTACAGAACTGGTAATAAAAGTGCACAGGATCCCTTTTTAAGTTTCTCCTCTGCTCAGAGGTCACTAGAAGGAGGGCATTGTGCTGCTATGTTCAGGAATTAGGACAACATAGTAGTATAGATATAACTAATCACTTGTTGCCATTTGCAGTGTATTCTGAGGTGTGGTGGGTCCTGCTTCACTCCTGCTCTGAAGCCAGCATATAGGAGACTACGGTAGCTTCAACCTGCCTCTTTATTACTTCCTGCTGGGACAGGACACTCACAGATCAAGAACGCTAATTCACACACACCGCAAAACTGCAGGCAACCCCGAGAGGGTGAACCCCTGAGGGTTCACATACCCACATATACATAACATCTTTAATGTAACTCCAGCATAAGGCAGTTTTTATCAGACTAGCAAATGCAGAGTCAAGAACCATTTTTGATGATAACCTCTGAATTCTTGGGTGAAAGGAAAAACTAAAAATAAGTACACAATGGTACATATGTAAATTAACTGAGCTCTTATATAAATTAACTGGAAATTATGAATGTGAAAAGTTAATCAGTAATGGAGGAAGAATTAAATTTACGTAACTGGTATTATTACCAGAATTATATTACTCAGGATCCTACCAGCTTTTCCACTGGTGAAAGCGGGGGGGGGGGGCTGTTACCAAAAAGGCTATGTTGGAGACCATGGGACCTGAATGCACAAAAGACTGTAATGGAGGCTGGAGTAAGGATAGGGTTCCCGATTGCCCGGTTATGGCAGGCAATCACCTGCCAATTGCTTCTGCTGGCCGCTGACTTTCAGGTGGTTGACGGGTGGAAGCAGGCCAGAGGAAGAGAGGGGGGAGCAATCGGCATAATCTATGTGATGACATCAGTTCTGGTTTATGCAGAAGTGCCAGCATCATGCTGGGGGGATGCTCTAGCACTCAAAAAAAACTCTATGGAAAAGACCCTATGGAAACCATAGACTTTTTTCGCAAGTGCTAGAGCATCCCCCCAGCATCAATTTGGCACTTCCGCATAAACGAGAAGTGATATCATCTCATAGATGATGCCAGTCACTGCCCCCCGTCACACTTCCCTAAACCTCCCACTGGTTGTGAGGAGGGACCTGGCAACCCTAAGTAAGGAGGGGTATTAGGAGAGACTGAGCACAAAAACTGGCTGGATCTAACCCATTGTTATGTGTGTGTATAGTGCCATCAAGTTGCAGCCGACTTATGGCGACCCCTTTTTGGGGTTTTCATGGCAAGAGACTAACAGAGATGGTTTGCAAGTGCCTTCCTCTGCACAGCAACCCTGGTATTCCATGGTGGTCTCCCATCCAAATATTATCCAGGCCCGTTGACGCACCAGCAAATAACACCGCAACAGAAACGCTCTCACCACCGCAGATTCCAAAACGCTTTAAAAATTCTGTACCCACCTGTCGCCCTTTCCCGGATTTTTTCTCAAAAAATCGGGTCTTCTCCCTTCGCACCCAGCGATGTTGAGCGCATTAAAGTTTGAAAGAAGGGTGGGCCAGCGCCCCCGCCATCACAGCGGCGCCCTCATCCCGAGAAATGTGCATGCTCAGCACCCTCCACACGGATATTAGGAAAAAAATGTGATTTGCCCCGCAATTTTTAATATGTGAAGGCGCGCTAGGATCGCCTTCCACGCATGCCCAGCGGGAGTCTCGTTGGGGGGACGCGATTGGCCAGTTTTTGCCGAGAGGGATTGTGGGATGGCCTGGCAGGGAGGGGAGAAATAAAGTGGATTTTCAGATCGCACTCCAGGCTTCGGGTGGGGAAAACGGCCTTTTTTATTTACATCGCCGTATATGCGATTACTGTTAACACAGAGAAATCGTGCGCTGAGGCCACTTCCAACTAGGGCTGTCAAAAAAAAAAATTCGGTACAGTTCGGATTCGGCCGAATTTGACCCTTGTGGGTTCGGTACGTGCCGAAGTCCGAACTCCCCGCTTCGGATCCCCGGTAATTCGGGGGGATCTGGAGTTCGGGGGAAAATTCGGCCCCAGCGCGCCTTCAGAGGGATTCCCTGAAGGCGCGCGGGGGCCCTTTAAACTGATCTGAGCCTCCCAGCTGGGAGGCGCAGATCAGTTTAAAGGGCAGCCCGCCTTCCTTCAGCGGGCTCCGCTGGAGAGGCTCGGGCTGTCATTTAAACTGATGTGTGCCTCCCGGCCGGGAGGCACAGATCAGTTTAAAGGGCAGCCCGCACCTTTCAGCGGGCTCCGCTGGAGAGGCGCAGGCTGCCCTATAAAC
Organism: Euleptes europaea; assembly: GCF_029931775.1. Taxonomy (NCBI): domain Eukaryota; kingdom Metazoa; phylum Chordata; class Lepidosauria; order Squamata; family Sphaerodactylidae; genus Euleptes; species Euleptes europaea. Next base: position 35,617,877 of record NC_079319.1, read on the forward strand.
TGATGTGTGCCTTCCGGCCGGGAGGCGCAAATCAGTTTAAATGACAGCCCGAGCCTCTCCAGCGGAGCCCGCTGAAGGGGGGCGGGCTGTCCTTTAAACTGATCTGCGCCTCCCAGCTGGGAGCCCGCTGAAAGGTACGGGCTGCCCTTTAAACTGACCTGCGCCTCCCAGCTGGGAGGCTCAGATCAGTTTAAAGGGCAGCCCACGCCTTTCAGCGGGCTTCCCTGAAGGGGGGCCGGATTTATTCGCGAACTCCTGAACTCGCTGAATTCGGGCCCCCCGGTTGCCCGCCAGTTTTGAGTTCGGATTCGTCCAAACAGAAAATCACCGAATCAGGGGAAATTCGGTTGATTTTCAGTTCAGACCGAACCGAATTGACAGCCCTACTTCCAACATCCTTCGCATGACATGAGGTGCAGACATGCAGGGAAAATGCGTGTGAGAAGGCGGCGCAAATGGTGAGTGCGGACACAGTCCAGGGCTGACCCTGCTTAGCTTCTGAGATCTGATGAGATCAGGCTAGCCTGGGCCATCCAGGTCAGGGTAACCCATTGTTATAGCAGGGCTGTTATTCAAGCTACAGAATGTATTCTGGGTACTACATTGTCCCATTTGTTGGAACTGAATCCCTTTTGGAAGAGGATTGAACTGGAAGAATCCAACACATTGGTAGATTTAAGAAGAAGCTGGACTCGGTTCATCAAGGTCTTACAAACAAGAACCAATTGTTTAATTGAACCCAGTAAGATTATCTCTTGCATGTTTCTGTTCACTGTTATACCCTGTTATGTGTTTAGTTATATGAAACATTGTTGTATTGTTTTCTGTGGTGGAGGGTTTTGAGATAAAGAAATCTGTCTTGCAAATTTTATTCCTGATTTAGAACTTGCACAGGCATAGGTTATACATGCCTACCATTATGTTAACTGAACTAGATATAAATATTAAAAATACCACACAGGTATTTGTTCTGTTTCAACCAGTAATATTACTTAGTGATAGGAAGATTATATTCTTAAATCCCTCTGAAAACAATATTTAATCTCTATCAATAATTCAGGACTTTCTCTTAAGTCTTGCTTTAAACTTATTATGCTAACAAGAAATTTGATATTTCCTATGACATGTTATATTGCTATTGTATCGTTTATTTTTTTCCAAGCTCACAAAATAATATTAACACTTCATGAATCAATTTTTTCATAAGTAGGCCTGAATACTACTAATATGTATTATCTCAATACTGCTAATACAGTGAGGGGGAAAAGTAGTTGATCCCCTGCTGAATTTGCCCGTTTGCCCTCTGACGAAGACATGACCAGTCCATAATTTTAATGGTAGGTCTATTGTAGCTGTGAGAGACAGAATAACAACAGGAAAAACCCCAGAAACCCAGAAGACAAAAGTCAGAGATTGATGTGCATTATAATGAGTGAAATAAGTATTTGATCCCCTATCAACCAGCCAGATTAGGGTAAGGATTAGGGTTAGGGTTCTACTGTTGACAGAAGCAATCAATCCATCAGATTCTAAACTAGCCACCATGACCAAGTCCAAAGTGCTGCCCAAGGATGTCAGGGACAAGATTGTAGAACTGCACAAGGCTGGACTGGGCTACAAGACTATTGCCAAGCAGCTTGGTGAGAAGGTGACAACCCTAACCCTAACTGTCAACCTCCCTCAGTCTGGGGCTCCATGCAAGATCTCATCTCATGGAGTTGCAATGATCATGAGAACGGTGATGAAGCAGCCCAGAACTACACGGGGGGAACTTGTCAATGATCTCAGGGCAGCTGGGACCATAGTCACCATGAAAACAGTTGGTAACACACTACGCCGTGAAGGACTGAGATCTTGCAGAGCCCGCAAAGTCCCCTTGCTCAAGACAGCACATGTACAGGCCTGTCTGCAGTTTGCCAATGCACATCTGAAGGATCCAGAGGAGAACTGGGTGAAAGTGTTGTGGTCAGATGAGACCAAAATCGAGCTCTTTGGTATCAACTCAACTCGCCGTGTTTGGAAGAAGAGAAATGCTGCCTATGACCCCAAGAACACCATCCCCACCGTCAAACATGGAGGGGGACATATTATGCTTTGGGGGTGTTTATCTGCTAAGGGGACAGGACACCTTCACCTCATCGAAGGGACGATGGACGGGACCATGTATCATCAAATCTTGGGTGAGCACCTCCTTCCCTCAGCCAGGGCATTGAAAATGGGTTGAGGATGGGTATTCCAGCATGATAATGACCCAAAACACACGGCCAAGGCAACAAAGGAGTGGCTCAAGAAGAAGCACATTAAGGTCCTGGAGTGGCCTAGCCAGACCTTAATCCAGACCTTAATCCAGACCTTAATCCCATCGAAAATCTGTGGAGGGAGCTGAAGGTTCGAGTAGCTACACATCAGCCTCGAAATCTTACTGACTTGGAAAGAATCTGCAAAGAGGAGTGGGACAAAATACCTCCGGAGATGTTTGCAAACCTGGTGGCCACCTACAAGAAATGTCTGACCTCTGTAATTGCCAGCAAGGGTTTTGCCACCAAGTACTAAGTCATCTTTTGCAAAGGGATCAAATACTTATTTCACTCATTATAATGCACATCAATCTCTGACTTTTGTCTTCTGTGTTTCCGGGGTTTTTCCTGTTATTCTGTCTCTCACAGCTACAATAGACCTACCATTAAAATTATGGACTGGTCATTTCTTCATCAGTGGGCAAATGGGCAAATTCAGCAGGGGATCAAATACTTTTTCCCCTCACTGTATGTTCTTGTATTGCTCTCACTGCATTGTATTTCTAGTTACATAATACCATTTCTTGCATTGTTTAACATGTCATGTTTAATTCTTATTTGTTGATCAGATATCTCTTCATCCTGTTGATTGTACTGACTTACATTATGTAATCGTCCTTGAGTCTCAGTGAAAAAGGCGCACTATAAATAACATAAATAAAATAAAAATAAATATTTCAGATCTGCAGACCTGCATTACATCTTTCAAAGTTGTATATGGCAGTATCTTCAGAAAAGGAGAGAAGAGCAACATAAAATCTTAAGTAGATGAGAGGAAATGCAACATTATTTGTGCAGGAAACTGATGAACTTGCTATTTATTTATGTCAGAAAAACTTCTGGGAATCAACCTGTATATAGATTTTGTGGTACTTCTTATTTGGTTGTTGACAGGCCTCAGCTAGGAAGACATATCAAAAAGCCCACTCACTGCTAGAGAAAACTGGGTTTCTTTCGCTGATGACATCTTCTGTGATAGCTGAAGATTTATGATATGCTGAAGAAGAATCAAACCAGTTTTTGTAAGCTTTTGGAGATGCTTGTGCTGTGGGCTGTAGAACACGTGGCAAAAGAAGCCACCTTCTATTAAAATGGATGGCAAATTATTATAAGAATAATTTATATATTTCCACATAAAGTGAGGGTGGCTATAATTCTTTGTAAAGAGTTTGTCCTCAAACATTTAAACATACAGATCTACCATAATGAATTAAACCATTGGTCCCTCTATCCCAGTGCTGGCAACAACTGTCCCAAGTCTTGGACAGGGAGCTTACTAGCCTGGTATTTGATATCTTTTTAATGGGAGATGTCTGGGAATGAATGTAAAGTCTGTGAAACTACAAAATCATGTTTGGGCAATACAGTCTGCACCAAATAGCCGCAAAATAGTAGGGGGACAAAATGTAATTTACAACACACAAGTGTGGGGAGGCAGGTTTCCCTAACTGTTTCACTCCTATGTATTTTTGCCTTCCTATTTCCTTTCCTCAGCTGCTTTTTTCAGGGAGATTTGGGGGTGGGGGTTGGACTGGTGATATGAATTATTCATAGTTTATCCATAGATGTTTATGCGCTGCTCTGTTATTATTTTGGAATTTTTATTGGGTTATGTTTGCAGTAGTTTTCAAAAATGCTATAACTTGGCTACCTTGGAGGTTATCAAAAAGTGTTGTAAAGATGTTGTAAGCTGAAAAATCAGTCTTCACATCAGTGCTGAGATCCATTTGGGAGTTTCTTGTGCAGAACCAATTGTAGGAAAAGGATCTCACCTGGACTCATCTGTTCTCAGGGATTCTCCTCTGGAGGAATTAGTCACATCTATCACTTTTAATTAGAGATGGAGCAGGGCCTTGGAGTATGTGATGAGTTGTAACTGCAGAGTCCAGAGAGAAATCAGAGATTTCAGAAAATTTTCTAAGAGGAGGTAAAACTCAGGAAAGCAATGCAAATTTAGAGTTCTTGATTATCTCTGTATATCAAGAAGTTGTAGAGGCTAGATTCTGTTCTGCGTCAAGCCCTTTAGTGGCCTGAAAGTATTGTACAGATGGCATACAATAGTAGCATCTTTTAAATGGTGTAATCAATTTTTGGTGTTCTTCTGGATTGGCAGAGGTCAGCACTATGAAGAAGAAGAAGAGGAAGAGGAAGAGGAGGAGTTGGTTTTTATATGCCAACTTTCTCTACCACTTAAGGAAAAATCAAACTGGCTTACAATCACCTTTGCTTCCCCTCCCCACAACAGACACCCTGTGAGGTAGGTCTTATCTATTGTGGTTCCACACGTCTACGTATGTCTAAGTAAGAATTTTTATATTATATTTATTTATTATGCATCACATTTCTATCTGACCTTCTCAGAAGCCCAGTCTGGTGTACTTGAAGTGATTCCACATTATCTTCACAATAATCCTATGAGATAAGTTAGACTGAGAGATAGTGCTTGGCCCAGGACTACCCAGTAACTTTCAGGGCTGAATACAGACTTGAACCCAGGCACTTGTCCAACATGATTGCTGTACAGACCAAGAGAGTGCTGTTGTCTTGATCATGAAAGTTGGCTATGGCTGAACTGAAAAAGAATGGCTGGACTGAATGCATTGTTGGAAAGTACATAAGAGCATGAGGACAAAAGTGAAATGTGGGTGGGCTGGGTGGAGAATAAATGTGGGATCTGGAAAATGTTTAATACTTTTTTTTTAGAGAGAGAGAGGAAAAAAACTTTATAAATTGAAAGTATATGGCCCATTCCTTGGTAAAGTCTCTGAGTTCAGAGAATCAGAACTTGTGGCTCTGCCAGAAACACTAAAGGAGTTCCAAAACCTCACAACCCTCAAAGAGAAACAAGTCAATCTATAAGTTCTGTGGCAAAGAAATAACTGGAAGTCACCACCTTTCCCAAAGTACTGTGCATCCTTAATGTCAACAAAATGAACATTAGACTTTACAAAGCTCATACTTAAGTTTATATCCCAGAATAATACTTCTGTTTTCATGTAGAACAGTTGATTTCATTAGAGATATCCTCATTCATTAGAGTTTGTTTCAGTTTTATGCTTAAGCCTAGTTGCTAGTGGATAAAATGCCCACACAACTTGGGTTGTTCTCATCTCTCTCCTCTCTCTATATATATATATATTTAGATATATATTCAGGATCAGATTAAAATGTTGCAGGAACTTGGCCAGAATAGTAATTGGGAGGAGATCCTAGAAAATGATTGTTTCTGTTGGTTCTTCATTAAGCAATCAATTAATTGTTCCCATTTCAAAACTCAGTACCTAGAAACAAGATTTTAAATCCAATACCTAAGTAAGAAAGCAGCATTCTTATCTATCATGTTGCTGAAGAATGAGTTCTTGTACAGATTTGTCATAAAGTGGAATTACTTCTGAAATTCTGATCAACAAGAATTTTCTTCCAGATCTTTTGAAATTCTAAAAGTTTTATTTTTTAGTGGGATCAACTAGAAATTCTCTGTTGATCTATTTTTTAAAATTTATAGTTATAATGTTATAGATGGTGTTGTATATATGCAGTTTGTCACAGCTTTCAGTTCCTTCATTTCATGCATACTTTTTAAGCCCTGTGTACTACCAGTGAATACATGCATATTCCTAAAAAGTGCAAAATAATTCTGATGTAGAGCTGTATCATGATTTTTTGTGTAATGTTTTACCAATGCAGAGAAATGTATTTGCATAATTAAAAAACACACAAAAGAATATTAATGCAAAAATATATTATGGATTATCACATCGGGGTTGCTTTTTTGTTGTTTGTCTGCACATTTGGGATGACCATCTTCAGCACCTATTGGGATAAGTCGAGACAGGCATACATTCTCCCAGCTACTCTTGACAGTTCCCTCAGGGGTCTTTGCACATCTAGGCCAGGGCACAGACTCTAGTATACCGATCTTGGCTAGCAGAGGTTGCAGCTGTCCCTTGCCCATGACTCAGATCAAGTATTTTTGTTCTGGAAACTCTGCCTGGCTCTCAGAGGAGTCGATTTGCAAACCTGTAGACTGCAGATCCATTATCTCTCTTGGCATGTGGTATACATGTTCACTGTAGCACACAGTAAAAGTAAGGATATCATCACTATATGCTCCAGAAAAATTGTGGCATCTTATGTCTGCTAATCTTTCAAAGGTGCCGGGGCTTTGCGGAGCCTAAAAAATATGAGAGGTGTGTGTGTAAAGTGCTGTCAAGTCGCAGCCAACTTATGGCAGCCCAGTAGGGTTTTCAAGGCAAGAGACTAACAGAGGTGGTTTGCCATTTCCTTCCTCTGCATAGTGATCCTGGTATTCCTTAGTGATCTTCCATCCAAGTATTAGCCAGGACTGACCCTGCTTAGCTTCTGATATCTCATGACATCATCCAGGTCTGGGTAAAAAATATCTTAGCAGAGTGAAATGGTTTGGAGATTGTAAAAGTGGTCTTTCCTTGATCTCAGGAGAAGATACAAACAAATATTTTAGGGCAGGAGCCTTCAAACTCCAACGTATCTTCTTAGTGTGTTTGTATCAGACATGCTGAGAATTTCAACTGAAACTGGTTAACTTGTGCTGTTCAAACTCTTTTAATTACATGCAAGGCAAACTCCTGATTGGATCAACTTAAGATTCCTTGGCAAAATTCATTTCAAGTATAGAACGATGTTGGGAGGAAAGGCAGCATGGTATAGCCTGATCTTGTCAGATCTTGGACGCTAATTAGGGTCAGCCTTGATTAGTATTTGTTATTTGCTTCTACTTGGTTGCCATATGGTCTTCCCCAACTGTGGGTGAGTTCTTCTTCTGGCCTGGGTTATTTCCACATGGACTTTTTGCTCCAACTTGGTTGCTTAACAAAAGCATCCCCCCCCTCCAAAGCCTTGCACACAGTATTGTTTTTCTGTTGTTCTGCTGATTTCCCTCCAACTTTTCACCATGTCTTTTCAGATGATCTTTGCACCAATGTTTCTGGAAGGAACACACCTGAAGCATGTTTTGTGTGGAGTCTGTACAGTTTACTGCACTTTTAAAAGTCTTGCCCACATCCAACCACTGTCACACCCCTCTTCCTAGCTAGTCCCTTTTTATCTGAGCTGCTGCTGTTTTCCCTGGAAGTGCCTGCCATTAAAAAAAAAAAAAAAACTCTTGAGACCATGTTGATAATCCATTGTAGCAGCTGACCATACGCTTGTTTTGTCTAACAGTAGAATGGTATGCTTAGCTATTAAGTTCCTTTTTTCTCTTTAATGTGCTGCCTGCAAATAGACAGCTCCAAGCTGAACAGATCAAGAGTAGTGAGTTACCAAGCAGGAGAAGGGAGGGCGCAGCAGCACACGTGTCAAGTCTGAAACTGCCCTTCAGGGATGTTGTTCCTAGTTCCAACATCTGGAACCCTGAGCAACCTCCCCAAAACCTGGCAAAGCCACCAAAGCACTTCCCCATGAGTTCCAAGGAGATTCCTACTCACACAGTGACCAAACCCGACATAATACAAAGATGTTTTATTTGTAGCAGTTAAAGAAAGCAAAATAATTAAAATTTCTGTACATTCTCTGTTAGGTACAAGAGCGACAAAAATAACAAAACTATCCACCACATAACACATAGAATACCTGCAGTACAGAATCTTCTGTTAGCAATCGTATAATGGTGAGCACAAGAATAATCCAAACTATGGCACAACACAGCATACCATTTTAAGCATCAGGCGCAGATGTCATGTAGATAGGCAAAGGGAAAACAGAAAAGAGAGAGAAACAGAGAGATACCCCATTTAAAAATGCAGCAGTGTGGTGGTAAAGAAGAAAAATACAGAACAAGTGCCTTGTGTGGAAATGGCCCTAAATTTGCTCCGGGGGGGGGGGATCTATCAGGTTAGGGCCAGGTTACTTCAAGTCCATGCTAGGGTTCTAACAGCCAGTGTTTTTGGCACAGCCTGGGCACAGCCTGGGCACACATGAATCCTCATAACTGAGAGGGCACAGCACCCAGGTTCCCCTAAATGGGCCTGACCATAAAGTAAATTGATTGGCCATTTACTTTACTGAGGCAAATCCTGGTGGGTTGTTGCCCTAAGCCCTGCCCACCCCCACAGTAAGGAGGAGCCCAGGTGCCAGTGGCATAGGACAAAGCCTGGAGCTGTTGTGCCTATTCTCCTCACTCAGGGGAGCAAAGAGGAACACAGGAACAGCATGGCTTGGCTTTGCTGTATGCCAGTGGTGCTTGTATTCCTCTTTGTCTGTCCTACCACATCCAAGACAGTGATGAGGAGGACAGGCACACCCACCCAATGGTACCCTGAAGATGCCTGGTTGCACTTTCTCTGAGAAAAGTTCAGTTGGTTGGTTGTTTCCCCTTGAGCACAGGTCAGGCATTCCTGTATTTGTTGTTTTGTGTGTAGACTTGTTTCTTGCCTTGGGTTCCCTGAAGTGACTTCCTTTCACACTTCAGGGTTACCAGTCAAGCAACAGGTTGACACAGGTTGTAAACAGCAAAAGGTCTACAGGGTCCACATTGTTCAAACTGTCCAAAAGGTCCCACTACTCATTCTTCTGTAATATCCGCTTCAACATCTTGTCAGATGGAACATCTGTATGAGGTGATTGGTTTGACTATGATAAATTGATATACATATTTATTTAATCTCCAACTGGGATGTTTCATATGGGCTGCAGAGGTCCTTAGACAACCATTCTCTCAAAAAGATATGAACTAAATGCTTCTAATATACATGCATAGGATTGGGCTGTTTTCCACACCCACTCAAAGAATCTTTGTGTTAATGATTCACAGTTACATGATTGCTATGTCAGTAGATATTAAATAATGATTTTCTTTATGCTGAAGAATATACAGAAATATTATTTAAATTATGTTGCATTTCATGAAGTATGAAACAGCACCTTGATTGGGCCTGGAGACATTTTGGCATTCAATAGAATTACTCCAAGACAGACTTAATATGTTCCCACTGGATTGTACTAGCTCAAAGATGGGCAGTAACATTTTAAACTCTTAAATTTGGTAAGCATATCAAGAAAACAGGCCCAGCTCCTGTTATATTAACTATTAAATGGGAACCTGGAAATTTTGGCATCATAGACTGCAATGATTCAGCATTTTTTTCTGTGGTATGTTGGGACACACAACCCATAATCTCGAAAGGAGAACTGGAATACTCCTCCATCTTGGCTGCAGTAGCCAAAACAGAAGTCCTTGTGGGTGGGTATGCAAGTGTGTGCCCTTACTTATGAGTGTGCATGTGGATGGCTGAGAGTATTTTGCATTCTCTTACATTTAAAAATCCCTAATAAGCCCTAGTCAGCATCATTCATGGTAGTTTCTTCCCAGTAGCGTTTTGAACTGTGGCCATTTGAAGTTCCAGCAGTGCTGCTTGCATGCAACCCCTTTCTCCTTTAACAACTTCTGATGTTATTGGCAGCTGCATATTACATTTGGCTACCCTTTCGTTGATCACCATAGGACTGTCTGGCTACTAGCACTTTTTGATCCACAGTAACATACTGAAGCCAGAAATCACTTCTAAAAGAGTTATTCCCAGACACCATTAAGATAAATGACAGGAACTTCTTGGGGTTTGGGCAGTTGAGTGACCTTTGGCTTCGAGATCTTCTTGAGGCCACCAGGGTCTTTATTTCTACTGATGAGGAGAGCATGATAAATCAAACTTAAAAATCAAGAGGCATAATGAGCCTGGGCATACAAAGGAAACAATAATGACACATTTAGTACAACAAATATTGATGATTTAAGACTCAACAGCGCAAACCTAAGAAGAGTTACACCCTACATTAGTTGAAATCAGTGGGTTTAGAAGGGAGTAAATGTGCTTAGGGTTACACTGTTAGACCTTTGCATTTTGTAATGAAGCTGTTTCTCTGTACAGGATGTTGCCAGCCATTTAAGACAAGTGCTTGTCAGTTAATATGATTTGGACTGAGAATCTTGGAATATTTAGCCAATCTTGGGATATTCAGCCAATCACAATAGACACTTTGCTAGTGTTGTTGCAGATTAAATATAGGATGTCTTTTTGTTTTGGTAAAGCGTTTGAGAGCTGTTTTCTTTCCTTGAACAGTTCAGGTTAGCTTGGAGGGGTCAGTTTTCCTTGAAGGGCAGAGAAATTGATGCAGACTTAAGGTGCTCTCCCAAAATCCAGGTCAGAATGTGCCACAAGCCAAGACATAATATGCCATACTGAGGTTCCTGCTGAAGAAATAACTCCACATTACTCAGCCATGTCAAACAAACAATAATCGAAAGGGGAAAGGAAAAAATTGTCCCTGGATCTGATGGAAATTCCTTGCTATTTCCCAAAGCTGGTGCCATTTACATCCTCTTGTAATATTTCTTTACCATTGAGCAAGAATGTGCAATACCACTGTGATGGAACAAGCATTTGTGCCATGATGTCAGTGATGCAACATTTTGGTGGCAACTCATGAGCACTTCTAGCACTTACAAGTCAGAGAAAGTTACATAACATTCTTCAGACAGCAGATGTGAAAACAGGGGCCTTAGTCAGCTAGCCTAACAAGTGCTGAAACTAACCCACCTTTGCCTGCCATTTTTCAGAGCATTCCAAACTCTGATAACTAACTTTCAGTGCATTCCTGAAATGTGCCGGCGGCCGTGCCAAAAGCCCTTAGGAAGAGGGCAATGGGACATGCTGGCGCAAGAGCCCACACTGCTGGCACCCAGAAGGCACACATTGGTGTTGGTGGCCCCAGCGCCGGTGTGCAGGCCCAGACGCTGATCCCTGGCCGCTGCCGCAGCAGCGCTGGGCCTGGACACCTCCGGAGCCTCCCGCCGGCGTCTGGACACCAGCACAGGCCACGTTGTCGTCCCGGGAAGTGTTCCGGCGTCCCAAGAGGCATTCCCAGGGCAGGGGGCGGGGCCGATGTTAGTCGGCCTCCTGAGCCGTTTCGGCTCGGAAACTCCCCTTTTTTACCCCTTTTTTTTGCCAAGGTACACCACCTTTTAGGTGGCGTATCTCCCGTGCAACCCTGTAAGGGTTGCACAGGTTTTTGGCGCCGGGCAGAGGCAATGCCGCTGGGTTGCCTCCTAAGCCTGGCACACGCATTCCTTTCAGGAATGCGCTGTTTGTTAACTAACTTTATGAAAGTAAAATGGCAGGCTCTGCATATTCTTTCTGCTTGTTGACACTTTTATATTACCTGTTTAGAGTTTTTATAGTCTGACAAGTGAAGGATGAACAGGGTGTGTCATCTAGAGCATAGGAGTGCAATTCTATAAATTGGCTTCATTTACCATATTTCTTTGTATGGCAAGTGAAACTGAATCTTTCTCCTCTTCTTCCAGTTAACTTGATCTCTTTACTGCTACAGAATAGAGGATCATGTTGCATCCTGGCTGCTGGCTCAAATGAACATTTGACCTGTGTGGTTTTTCTGGAATTCATGAACACATGCTGAAAGTCAAATCCTTGATGTGGTTGCAGAAGCACAAGCTTTTCAAGTTCCCATCAGAAACCCGAATTGCCATGTGAATGGGATTTAACTCTGTAGATTATATCAGTACTACTTTGGAATAAGTAGGATGGTAGTGTGACTAGCCCATTTACAGTCAAAGTTAAGGAAACCCTGTTAGGGATGCCAGCCTCCAGGTGGGACCTGGTGATCCCTCAGAGTTACAGCTCATCTCCAGACTATAGAGATCAGTTGGTGAAAATGAATGCTTTGGAAGGTGCCATTGTGCCCCACAGAGGTCCCTGTCCTCCCCAGGCCCCATCCCCAAATCTCCAGGAGTTTCCCAACTTAGATCCGTCAACCCTGCCCCCCATCCCCTTCCAGTGGCCAGGGGAGACATGGCAACCCTAATCCTTGTTGTGCCCCAGGAGTGAGCGGGGATCAGACTGCCCTATCATCTTATTCTCACAAGGCGCTGCCACACACAAGTGCAGTTCCTAGCTTTCTATTCAGCTCCTCTGTGCCTTTTTCTGTCCTGTTCCTGGACCTCGAGCCTCCATTTAACAGGAGACAATAAAGAAGTTGGAGCAAGGAAAGTAGCCCTTGCCATATTTCTGAACTCTCAAGTACGTGTCCTGGTGTTTGTAGTGGTGGCTAGAACACCTAGACATAGCAATACAGGTTCCTGAAGAACTGGCTGAGTGAAAAAAACAGGACAGGATGAGGTAGGATGCCAACTGCACTATATGAACTGCTTGCCTGCTTAGCTGTCGGAAACTAAAAAGATGTACATGTTTTCCTTTTTAGTCACATATGTTGCACATGGTCCTGGCAACATTTAACCATTAGATTCATATCATCTATTTTTATTTACTGTGGCTGGGTCTCTTACACACATGTTCATAAACGATTATTTGGAAGGGTGTCCCATTACTTTCCAAGTAAGCGTATATAGAATCACAGCATGTATGATATCCATGCTAGGCAAGCAGCAAATTTTGCAGTAGGGCTCTGTGAAAACAATGGGATCAGCGTTGTCTGGTTGTCCCTGGAGAAGATCACATTTGCATGTTCAAATAAAACTTTTTTTCTTTAAAAGGGGTCTTTGATCAAACCTATTTTATAAATTCATTTCTACTACAAAACTCTGGTATAATCCCAATTTTATAGGATATGCATGAGGAGAACCTGTCCAAGGATTCATGTCCCAGGTTAGGTATTCATGACAGCTGGCAAGTGTTACTGCTGTTGGCAAAATACAAAAGAAAGCATTAAAATACTTAAGGAATACTATATAATTTGAAACACAGAGAATAAAGGTACTTGTTTCTAAACAGTAAGCTCTACTCTGGGCTACAACACTAACTCATAGTGCCTTGGTTGAGGTTGAGAAAGACCCGTCTGTTTCTTCATTGTTTTCTTTTTTTCCAGCACATGTAGCATTACACTCTGGTCCTAATCTTCAGAATCATTTCCCTGCCATAATAGCATTTCTCTCCCCTCCTCCCATGACTCCACAGTTGCTTGTCCTTAAACAAGTTCTCTCTTTGCACAACTCCCAGCTGCACTAACAGGCTTTCCCAGGTCTCTGCCAAGTCTTTGGGGTCTTTCTTCTTTTCCATGTTTAGCAAAACCAAAATTTCCATCTGTATCTCTGGGCTATCCCAACCCGTTTACGATTAGAGAGATCTCTCATTTGTTCTTCTGGCACCTGTTCTAATAGTAGGATGTTTTTGATTTTATATTTCCTTGGCACATGGAAAATGCGGAAGGCTGTTTTCCTGTGTATACCATAAGAAGCCAAGCTGCAGTAATGCATCTATATATGTTAGAATTGTGAAGTCCCTATTAACACAAGATCATTTACCACTGAGAAAAATGGAACTGTTTGAAACTTTTTTAATGAGCACATGTGGAGTGTATTATGTTGCTTTTAGACCCATGTGTAGCTTTTGGGATACTAATTAGATTCAGATTTCTAGTTGGGCATCTGTTGTTACTCAGCATTCAGACTCTTCTTCTGGTGATGATCTGATATGAACATATGAAGCTGTGTTATACTGAGTCAGACTTTTGGTCTGAGCCCTGTCTATTTTGACAGGTGGCAGCTCTCCAGGGTCTGAGGTAGAAAAACTCTTTCCATTTACAGCTGATGTCAGGGAATTACCTGGGGCCTTCTTAGGGACTCCAGCCTCAGAGTAGGACCTGGGGAGCCCCCAAATTACAACTCATCTCCAGAGTTTCCCTGGAGAAAATGGATGCTTTGGAGGGTGGAGTCTCTGGCATTGTACCCCATTGAGGTCCCTGTCCTCCCCAGGCTCCACCCCCAAATCTCCAGGAGCTTCCCAACCTGGATCTGGCAACTCTATTCCCCCATTCCCTGCTGGTGGCCAGGGGGCCCCTGGCAACCCTAGGCCTTCTGCATGCAAAGCATGTGGCTACCTCTGAACTTCAGCTCCAGTCCTTCATAATGTTGTCAAGCCAAAATCATCAGGGTCTCACTATCCTTAATATACAATTGAAGAGGAAAATCCCTTAAGTGTTACACCAAGCACAGGGGTCTCCTTTTATTGGGGGAAATTAGCTGGAGACTGATAGAGCTTTTGCAAGAGGCTGGCATGGGGATCTCTGAACCAATTTTATACATCAGATGAGAGCACCAGAGGAAAAATTCCCAATAATGAGACTTTTATAAATTTTTAAAGATTTTATTAAAAGAAATCAAATTTGTTGCACATACACACACAATTCCCAACACAAAAAGAGCTAAGAAAACAAAGGTTTAAGGAGGTGATTACAAGAATAAGAGGTTCCCAGGGGAGTTATAGTTATCTTCAGAAGAGCAAGGTCCCAGATAGAGGCAGCTGTGTGGAAAGCAAGTAACAACCAGCGCTACTGGAAAAGGAAATGATACACACAAGCATCATGGCTCACACTTCGGATCCAGGAAAAGTGGTAGCAATTTGCCAAGGTAAATGGGGCTGTATTTATACCCAATGAGCGAGTTGGTGGTATAGTACGACAGTTGGCAACCCCTGGTGATGGCTGAGAATGGCCTGTCATTGCCAGTGACAAAGGCTTGATTGCTCAAGATTGGATTAGGATGAGATTAGGAGTCCATCTGAATGGAGATGGTGAAATTAGGCAGGATGTGCTGCAGGAGGACTACAGACATGCTAAATGCTTGTCTTTGTCTTCTTTGTCTTCAAGAAAACAGCAATGTTCTTTTCAGGAGACAGTATGGTAAAACAAGTCTGGACTTAGCTCAGTCAGCTTTCTGCAGTATTGGCACAAACAAGATGGATTCCATGAGACCCCCCCTTTTTTTTTGTCTCTGGCCAAAGCAGTGTTCCATCCCTCTGCACACTAGTGCCAGTCCTGAACACTGTGCTGGGTGTCTCAAGGCAGCCTAGGGCCTATTAGGATACCACATCATGTGCTTCTGTGAGGAATACAGACTTGTCAGGCCGCTGTTCCTGAATCCTGTTTCATTATGATACCACCACATGTGCAGGGAATGTAAGTGCAGAACTTATCTAGGCTGTTTTTGCAATACATTGTGGCCTTTTAAAGGTCTCAAAAACTAGACGCCTTCTTAATATGTTGTATAGCCACCGAAATATGTTTTTCATAGATTTGGGGAAAAGGAGACATTTTCTTGTGCTCATGAAGTGGAAAACGTCATTATCCTATTAGCTACACTGGCCATTAATACATTTACAATGCTAACCTAACCTTTTTAAAGTGTTCATAAAAGAGATTGAGAAATTCCTTGTTGTTTATGCATTGCATTGCATCTGTTTGAAATATCCTTCTGAAAGGTGCTCTGTGTCTTGTTTGCCTTAGAAATTCTCTTGCAATAAACTGAAAGAACTTTTTTTCAATAATTATCTAAACATTCCACTCATAGGATAAGTGGGATTTTTAATCAACTTTATGATACACATTTATCTGGTTAAAAAAACCTGAACAAACATTTCATTATTCCAGCCTTTAAAAAATGCATCATAGCTAGGCTACCTAGACATATTGTAATACTGTGGCTGTATCAAGTTCAAATCCTTATTTACTGGAGGACCTTAGCCCAGTCACTCATTTTCAGTCTAACCAACCTCACAGGTTTGTTGTGAGAAAACAGAGGGAGGAAAACATGTATATCCCTCTGAACTTCTTGAAGGCAGTGGGGAGTAAAAATATAATAGGTGCCTAGGCCAGACCTGCCCTAACCTGGATGTCCCAGGTGTTATGGTATCCTAATAGGCCCTACGCTGACCTGGGACACCACAAGACAGTGTTCAGGACTGGAGCTAGTGTGCAAGAGATGGAACAGTGCTATGTAGCCAGAGACAAAAGTGGTCTCCTGACATCCATTTTGTTTGTGCTAATGCTGCAGAAAGCTGACTGAGCTGAATCCAGAAAAGTTGTACCATACCTTCCCCTGAAAGGAATGTTGCTACTTTTCCTTGAAGACTAAGAGACAAAGGACAAGTATTTTGCACCCTATCTCCCTTCTGCAGTAGACCAGACACACCTGGCCAAATCTCATCAACTCCATTCAGATGGAACCCTAATCCTATCACTTAAACAGCCCAGCCCTCTGACTCACCTCTGCAGACCCTGCCTTAATTTCCAGTTCTATAGTCTATATATTTGCTATATAATTAATTCTTAAATATCCAGACATAATTCTTGATGTTCCTACACTCCTGCCCCTATTCACTGCTCCTTCCTAATCTCATCTCAGAGCAATCAAGCCTTTGCCACTTGCAACAACCAACCATCACCAGATGTTGTCAAACTTAGGGGAAGCCATCCCTTCAATTTTGTTGGTATAAATATAGCTCCATTTGCCATAGCAAATTGCTACCATTTTCCCCTTGGACACAAAATGTGAGCCCTGCATTTGGCGTGCAGTTCCTCTTCCTCCTCTCCTGTTGCAGCTGCTATTCTGGACCTCGCTCTTCAGGAAGATACATATAACTTCCCCTGAGTACCTTCAGTCCTTCTGGTCACCCCCTCAACCCTTTGCTTTCTTAGCTCTGTATGTGTTGGGAATTTTGTGTGTTGGTGCAACAAATTTGATTACTTTTAATCAAATCCTTAAACTTCATAAAAAGCCTCATTATTGGGACATTTTCCATTAGTTCACTCATCTGGCATATAAAATTGGTTCAAAGATTCCCATGCCAGCCTCTTGCTAAGGTCTCCACCTCCAGCTAATTTCCCCCAATAAAAGTAGACCCCTGTGCTTGGCATAACGCAGGCTAGCCTGTTCTCGTCAGATCTCAGAGGCTGAGCAGGATCAGCCTTAGTTGGTACTTGGATGGGACACCACGGAGGAAGTCCAGGGCCGCTATGCAGAGGCAGGCAATAGCAAACCTCCTTTGAACATCTCTTGCCTTGAAAACCCCATGAGGAGTTGCCATAAATTGGATAAGTTGGTTGCAGCCACCAGGCCTAGGCCAAATACATTGAACAGTTCCAAAGCTGGATGGAAAAGAAGCTGCTGCATGTACTACTTGTAGAAGTTCAAGCAATCAGTTAGTACACTAAGTCCTTTTGGTGGGGTGGGGGAAGCCAATGGTTTTGAGGGATGGAGCATTGCCATTTTTGTTTCTGTCTCTGGCTACTATCGGTCAATATTGTCCCACTTTGATAGACTGCAAAGGCTTTCCACCAGTTCCTATTTTCAGTCCAGCCACTATAACACTGCATTATGCCCCTATGACCCCATTATCCAAATACACAAAGAACAAATCTCTCTCTCTAACACTGACACATGAATGACAAATAGATTCTGCCCTCCCCACACCACATAGCACTTTCCGTCACAAACATACAAACCCACATGCACTCACTGCACTGACATAACACATATTCAATGTAACATCACAACTGACATAACACATATTCAATGTAACATCACAACTGTTGGATCTACCACTGTCTTGAACAAGCTCTGATGGTCTATTCCCATTCCTGCTGATTTGTTGTTTTTTAAAAACTCATATAGAGCTTTGTGTAGCATGCAAAGTGCACTACTTACTCATATACTTTAAGAGGCCTCATATTATCCCAAGATTCAGCATTTCTTATGCTCTAGAGAGTCTAGACAGCTCCAAACTTTCATCAGTCCTTAAAGATGAAATCCTTTCAAACAAACTAATTGGATGTAGTGAGTTGTGATCTCCCTGAGATGTGTGCTAAATCAAGCTGGAGACATCAATCCAGAGGAAGCCTTTGTAACCAGTAAGTAAGGGGGTACACTTGTAGGCACCTTTACAAATGCACTCCTCAACTCATTTTCAGGATGTTTTTGGTCTGTGTTTGGGGGTAATATCAGGAGAAAGGGGCAATTTTAAATTCCCAAGTTCAGTGTTATTTGTTAAAAAGGGATACAGAAAGGCACAAAAATAGGCAATTCAAATATAATTAAATGAAAAACAATTCCTTGTGTGAGCAATAATTTTTTTCAGCTATAGCCCATTCTCAAGCTACACAATATCCCACACTTTGTGGTTGAGTGAAAAGTTTCCCCAGGAAAGTGGATAAGTGGGGTTAAGAGAGCACAAGTGGTTGTTTATGTATACAGTCTCTTTTTTGGTTGTAAGCTGCTTTGGGTCCCTTCAGGAAGAAAAGCAAGGTACAAATCAATAGATAAATAAATGTACAAATGGTTGTTAATGGCTCACAAGCAGAGGTCATCTTCTCTCCTGTTTTTGGAGTGATCCTTTAAATCACAGGCCAAACCTTTAGGTAGAAGAGATTCACAACTTATTTGTCACCTTTGGACTTTAAAAAAAAGTTCCCTTTTTAGCATCAGGTGATTTTGTTAGTTAGCTAGTTTGTTTACTTACTTCATTTATACCCCACATTTCTACCCAAAGGGGCTTACATTGTTCTCCTCTCTTCCATTTTAATCCTCACTACAATATTGTGAGGTAGGTTAGGCCATGAGTGTATAACTGGCCCAAGATTACCAAGCAAGCTTCCATGCCAGAATGTGGATTCAGATCTGGGCCTCCCAGATCCTAGTCTCATACTTTAACCACTACACATACTGGCTGTATTTTTCCATTTTCCCTCTCCCAAATTATCATCCACATAATGCTTTCCAGACTGTGGCAGTTTCTTATAAACAATGTTGTGGAATACTAAGAGACTTGCTGCAGGTTGCTTCGAATAAAGTGCTGGCTGGCGTTTTCCTTTTTGGCTTGCAGGATTTGCCAGCTGCATAATGCAAAGTCACTCCAGGTTGTTGCTTTTGTTTTTATTTTTAGGGGGTGACTACTGGCCAGGTCTTGCTCACTTGCTTCCAGCAGAGTGTGCCTTTGCCATTTGTTTTGAGTGCATTTGAGTCTAATTTATCCACTAAGTAAAAAACAACAACAACCATATTTTGACATTTGGCGCACACACAAAACCCCTATAAAGAGTCCCCCATAGACTCAAAGGCAAAATAAACTAATCATCTCTTCCTTTTACTAAAAAGCCCCCTAATGAACAGAAACTAAAGGTCTCTGTCCAGACTTTTCAAAGTTGTTTGCCTAATCTTAGAAACTCAATTTTATGCTTATAAAACTAGCCTGATTTTTTCTCCGTCAGGTTTTTACCCTGTGCAAGTATGAGGATCCTGAGTGGGGGCATCACTCACCCACCTGGCATGTCCAAACCCACAGCCCTAGCTATTGCCACTTTGACCCCTGGGCTTTAGTTCTTAGCAGAGGTGGTTAGTGCCACCCTTGAAATTGACCTTGACCCTCTTCCCCTCCCCCTACAAGGGAATTGTTTAGCTATGTATATCACACTTTTCTCCCCTACTACATTTTATCCTTACAACAGCAACCCTGTGAGTTAGATTAGAGAGAGTGACTGCTCCAGGGCCACCCAGTAAGCAGAGCGGGATCAGAGTTGCCATCCTCTGGGGGGTGAGCCTGAGCATCATGCAGTTGTTGTGGCATCCTGACACCCCTAGGCTACCCTGGTATACCAGGCAAAGTGTTCAGGACTGGAGCAAGTGTGCAGGGATGAAACATTTCTGTATAGCCAGAGACAAATCGGGGTCTCCTGGCATTTATCTTGTGTGCCAAGCTACAGAGCCAACTGGGCAAGTTCAGGCTTGTTTGCCTGTTTCCCCTTGGGAGGACATCTGGTCTAACATGGAAACAAAAGGACAAAAGACAGACTTCTTCAGCATTTGTTTAGCTCTCTCCTGCGGCAGATAAGGCACACTTCTGTAAGCTCATCAGAGAGAGAACTCCATTTAGAGAATCAGGATGGACACAAATAAACTCATCAAGTTGCTAGCCATGTCCTCTGACTCACACTAGCTGATAGTTTCCCAGATCTTGCCCTCATCTAAAATTCTATAGCCAATGCTCAGGGGTACTTAGCCAAAAGTACCTAGGCATATTAACATACTAACATACATATTAACATACCACACCCTCATTAGCACATTATCTTGATACTTACAGGACAATGATTAGCACATTACCTTTGATACTTTTTGCAGGACAATAATTCAGCTCAACCCAACCCCTTTCTGACTATATATTACTCTTCCTACACACTTGACACTGAGAGACACTGTCCTTCAGTGTTACTCCTCTGAAGATGCCTGCCACAGCTGCTGGCGAAACGTCAGGAAAGAAAATACCAAGACCACGGTTACACAGCCCGGATAACCCACAAGAGCCAATGAACTCTGACCGTGAAAGCCTTCGACAATACCTAGGCATTGTTTCTGATCTTCCTCACCTCCTGTTCTTTTCTCCCTCTGACTTCTAAACTCCTCAAGAACAATCAGACCTTTTGTCCACTGGCAATAACAGGCTATTACCAGACATTACCAGACACAGTGAGACCATATCTCCAACTTCTCTTTGGGGTACAAATATCTCCTTGTTTGCTTGGATACAAAAATGTGAGCCCTGTACTTGAGTGTACAGTTCTTCTTCATTTTCCTTGCGAGAAGCGCTGGTTGTTACTCGCTCCACGCAGCTGCCTCTATCTGGACCTCACTACCCGGATCTGCAAATATACTTTCCCCTGAGAATCTCTAATCCTTGTGTCCACCCCTCCAATCTTTATTTACCTAGTTCTCTATGCATTGGGATTTGTGTGTTTTCCTGTGAATCTGTATATGAATTTGATCATTTTCAATCAAACTCTTAACATTTATAAAAGCTTCTTTATTGGGAACCTTTTCCTCTCATGCACTTATCCGCAAAAAGATAGAAGACCCCCACCCAAAACTCTCACAAAGCTCTACCAGTCTCCTAGCTAACTTCCCCCAATAAAAGGAGACCCTTCTAATTGGCATGACACAGTGTCATGTAATGCAATGCAGTGCTGCAATGCACTTCTGGTCATGGAACTGGATGTGATGTCAGCATCACCAGCAATCCTCAACACACTATGGTTTTGTATGACATCCTGGAGATGCATGACATTGCAGTAGTCATGTTTTTGGCCCAATTTCTCCTGCTTTTGCCCAGTGCAGGGACTGAGGGTGGGGGACAGAATGTTATTAGGTATTGCTGGAGACTTGGTCCCCCTAGTGGGGATTTGAACCTGGTCTCCAAGATCCCAGTCTAGCTGCCATGCCACACTGGTTTTCTAAGGGAAAGTTCTGACGACTCCTTTGTTCGTGAAAGTATCTTCTTTGGCCTTAGCTGCCTTGGCTCTAAAAACCAGGCAGCTGGTTTCTTCCAGGTTTAGACCCATCCTCATCTGTGACAGATCTGGGGCTGATGGCGATATTTCCACTGCCATGGAGACAAGGTTGCAAAACGTTCGCTTCCTTGCCACCGACCTCTGCTAGATATCAGATTGTCATTGCAAATAGGACCTCTCCAGCTGCCTTGCTGGATGTGTAGCAGCTTTTGCCCCTTGCAGACACTTGTTGCAGCTTGGGCTAGGCTCCCAGTTCTACTTCCATTCTGCCACATCTCCCCATTGGCTTTCCCAGGAGCCTAAGATGTTCCTGCCTCCAAGTTCTCCCAGGAGGGTCCCCAGTCCTACTGCTTGTATGACTATGGAGGCATCAGGTCCGAAAATTGGATCACACGCATTTAAGGTATCCTGCAGCAAGCAAAGGGTTAAAGAGTACACCCCTCATAGTAAGTAGTTTGCCACTGTGTGAGAAGGATGCTGGACTAGATGGACCACTGGTCTGATCCATCTTATGTTCTTAAACTAGAGGCAGCTCCAGAAAAAATAATAATCAGGATCAAAAAGCGGAGGTAGATTTGGGGTGGGAGAGGAGGTACAATATCTTTCATATATTGCAATAATTGCAAACAGAAACAAGTCTGTCATGTTCTTCTAAGGTTCTAATTCAGACAAAGTGGGCGAATATCTGCATATCCTTGCCTTTCTAACTCTAAGTCTCAGCTTGAAGCTCTTATTTATGGTATGCTGAAGTAAGCATGTTGAGTATAACAATCTTGGGTGCTGCCATGATACACGAGAAGCTTGTATCCTTGGCAGGACAGAGAGCGCTATACAAGTTGAAATAATAAATAAATAAATAAATCTTGGTAACCAACATGTTTGTAACTCACAAAACCACTGCAACTGTTTAACACCTTTTCATACCTATCCCTGAAGAAGAGTTCCATACATCTCTAAAGACTACTTCCAACATTTCAAAGACTATTTTATGTAATAAAAGGTATCATCTCTCCTTTTCACACTTACACAACAGTTTAGCATTTTAAAGATGTGCAAGGGGCCAGTGGCAAATCCTGGCTTTGCAAGTCAGCAAGTAGATCCTCGGTGAATATAAAACATTTTGCCCTGATCCAGTTACCAGTGATTTCCTATTCGGCAAAATAAAAATCACAAATTATTTAGGGCTGTTGCAGTGAGAGAAATTTGGATGAAAGGGAATGATAATATGATGTCACTTTTGGCTTCTCAGTCTGCACTGAAGAGTATAAGGAGATGAGAAGCGAACAGGTTGTTCCTTGCAGGATCACAATTAGAACATTCATTCTCTGGATTTCCCTCGCTTAAGTAACAATAGTTTCTTGTTCTTTCTTATTAGTTCATTTTAGATAAAAGAGGTTACTCTTGAATTTACTTTTGCAGTAAATTTATTATTACAAAGCTGGCTTCCACAAGGCAGATTCTAGGGGGAAATGAGCCTCTACAGTTCAAACTCCAAGCTTTCTTGCATGGGACAGACAGGCATTCATAAAAGAAACCTATTCAGGAGGAAAATATACATTTTGCAGCCCTCTGTGTCTCTTGGTGTGTACACATTGCTTTAAATGAACAAAGCTCATTCTTTACAGTAATCTTCATGTTATCCGCATGCCATCTATTAGCAGGGGGAGGGGGAAACAAAGATACACATAGAGGGAGTTGAGGCACACAAGGGCTTGTTAGCCAGGCACTTTTTTACTGTTAATTTTTATCTTTATTTTAACTTGCCCTTCACCCAATAAATTTAGAGAAGTGTGATGTAATTTCTCCAGAATTCCTGCAAAAAAGGGTCCTATGCACAGAAAACCAATCCTTTGTTGTTGTTCCAACTTATTTGCTTTCATCCTTGCCATCATCTTGGTCAATAATCTGAAGAACTAGGTTGGATTCTCCACTCCTCCACATGAAGCCAGCTGGGTGACCTTGAGCCAGTCACAGTTCTCTTCAAACTCTCTCAGCCCCACCTACCTCACAAAGTGCCTGTTGTGTGGGGGGGAGGTGATTGTAAGCCACTTTGAGACTCCTTACGGTAAAGAAAAAGTGGGATATAAAAACCAACTCTTCTTCTTCTATGGTAGGTGTAGCTTATTCACACTGAATCAGCCATGCCTAGCTTGGCTTCAGCTGGCTTGGCAAGCAAGCATTCCATATTCATGTAAGACTAAGATTGATTTTAATGACTGCATGTTGCTTCTCTTGGATCTGTGGATTCTGTTCTTGCTTCAAGAACGGTCAGTTTATGTGATCTTTTTCTAGCGGTATTCTTGGCTGTGGTTGCTTTTCATGATCTCTGGCAGGCATATAATGCCAGTGATCTTGGATTACAGTGGTACTGACAGCATGGGTCATGCAATGCGCAACTGGCACAAGGATGGGTGCAGGAACATTGAGTTTATTGCAGTGAGATAAATGGCATTGCTGTGCCAGACTGTGGGTGCCAGATTGTAAGTGAACCTGTGTGCAAAAAACAAAAACAAAATGTGGCCCCAGCCCAGGAAACTGGCTGTATGCCCAAAACATGGCTAGATTTAATTTCCCATCAGATGTCAACAGGGCTACAATGAGGAAAATGAGTTTTTTTTTTTTTTTAATAGAACGAGGGTGGAAAATCCAATAAGATGAGTCTTGGTTGGTTCAAGGAAGAAATGGTTTAAGATCCAATTCCAAGAAGGGAAGGGTAACAGTAATGTAAATCAATTAGATATGAGTCCAGTAGCACCTAGAGACCAACAAGATTTTCAGGGTTTAAGCTTTCAAGAGTTAAACTCCCTTCGTCAGACATGTGTAGGAATGGAGATCTCTGAGGCTTTTGTTCCAGATCCAGGAAGATGAATAGCAGGTGGTAAGGATCATTTCTGCAAAAATGTTAGGAACACCATCATATAAAAGAAAAGACCTGGGAAGAAAGATGTATGTCTTGTCTTCAGATACACAATAAACTAATCTGAGATACTTTGGCATCAGAGGCGGAAAATCTAAATCTCTCCACCACTGATCCTGCAGCATTGATCCTACTACACAAAGCGGATCTCAGACGTTTGCACAAAGTCCCAATTCCAAGACCACTTATCACCTGACAGAATATATGGGTGGATTCTGAAAGTTTGTGATTAGTTTCCTTTCCTCAATGCTGAGGAGCCATAGTGGCCTCACTGAGCAGATGCTCCACTTTAGAATTAGGAGCAGGGCCACTATATTTCAGATTGCAGAGGTAGGAGTAGAGGACATTCAGGACACGTTTGTAGGCCAATTATGTGGATAATCTTGAACAGTAACCACATCTGGTTTGGAATATGGAACATCATCCATTTGATCTGTTAACCCCTGAATTGTCAAATCAAGCAGCTCCATAACTTTTAATCACACCCATAGAAATTTACTGACAATAAACAAAAAGAATGCCCCCAGATGCGTTTTTGGTGAAGACACAAAGGACCACAATAAAGCAATGACTGGAGCATTTCTTTGTCCTTTTTTTATATATGTATAATTTTTTATTAATTTTTATAACATAACACATAAAACAAAAACAAATACAATAAAATATAATAATAATAATAAAGAAAATTAACATAAAAATACAAAAGAGTATCTATATATGTTAATTAATACAGTCGTAATTACAAAATTATAAAAACCAAAGAGATACCCCTTCATCCCTCCACCCACCTTTTCTCTAGGTGATGCAATTCCAGCAAAACAGTTGGAGACACACAATCCCGTTGCATTGTTGATTAAACTACAGAGCCCTGATTAGCAACTATTTTGCAATTTGCAGACCATAGATCCACCCCCATGCAAGCCATAGACATAATAAGATATAGACATGATAAACCTTTTCTGTCATGCCCACTTGGGCAACCAACACTGGGCCTATCACTCAGGAAGAATAGCAAACTACAGGAACATTAATCTTGAAGATGTTAAGACTTTAATGTGGCTACTTTTTCATGGTTCAATCTGTATTTTATTTTATTTGTGAATGTTTGTTCTTATTTGTAAATCAGCCTTAAGGCCTAATAGACCACATGGTCTGTCCAAAACTGTCTTTGAACATTACAAAAAGAAAGAAAGAAAGAAAGAAAGAAAGAAAGAAAGAAAGAAAGAAAGAAAGAAAGAAAGAAAGAAAGAAAGAAAGAAAGAAAGAAAGAAAGAAAGACATATCCCTGTAAACATTTGCCTGACATTTGTACTGTGAAAGCTGTACTGTTTGAGGGGATCAATGTTTCACTGCGACAAAAGAGGTTGAGTAATTTTTTCTTTTTCTTTTCTTTTTCTTTTTTTCTTTTATAAAATAAGCTCTTTTTTCCATATCCTCATTTGTTTGAACTGGGTTCTGTAATACAAGGGCCTCAGACAAATACACTGTAAACGTTTCACACATCTTGCTTCATTCTGGAAGATTGGCCCTCCAACCAAGCCATTGCTGACTCTTTTGTCTGGCAATAGTTATGACGTAGGTTCTGGTCCAGTTACAGATGGATTCTTTCCAGTGCTCTTCAAGAGCTGTTGGCTTATTTTCATGTATTTCCAAGATATCTGAAATCACCCACAAGGCCATTTGTTACACAGGAAGTATTTTAAATGTCGAAGCATTCATTTCTATGCTCTAGGGGGTAAGAACTAGGGGTTAGAACAGGCTGGCAAACAAAGCACATCTTACAAATTAATCTGTGATTTAAGTAGAGGATGTGCTGTTTTGAACTATTGTCTTTCCTTCTGCTGTCCAAAACTGTCTTTGGCAGATAGCTAAAGTCATGAGTCCGTGGCTGTATTTAATTATCTAAATAGAGGGCCGTTGTGGTTTAAAATCAAGAGTTTAGTAACTAACAGGATTACAGGAAAATGGATTGTCCCAATCAAGGAAGGACAGCCGTATGTTGCGTTTCCTGGATGTTACAACAATGGGGCATAATGAGAAAGAAAAGATGTAAAATCTGTCAACCCAAGGACACTTAGTTGGAAGTAAATTGCTTTTCACTTAACAGGACGTACATCTAAGTGATGTGTTGCAACTTATTCTGTCAGACAATCATTTTCTTAATACCATCAATGTACATTTCGTTAAGACCCATGATGCAACTGAATTGCCTTCTGTTGACAAATGAGATCTACTGACTGGAATCTTGGAATCAGAAAGCATGTTTGTACAGAACAGTTTAGTGACAGATTCGTTATGGGTAAAGGTGTCCTAACCTCTCCAGTTAGATGAAATTAGGATTGTAAAGCACTTTACCTAGCTATTCCACCCTTCCTTCAGAGAGGCCAAACTGGCATACGTGGTGTTCCTGTTGTGTATCTTATCATCACAACCACCTTGTGATATAGGTGATGCTGTGACTTGACCAAGGATACACAATGAGCTACATGGCAAAGATGGGATTTGGATCCTGATCTCCCAGGATCTAGTCTATCACACTCTAATCACTACCTTACTGGAATTGCACCACATGGCTCTGACAATAAATAATAATGGAATATTCATTATTGAATTTTAATATTATTGAGTTATTAGTGGATTGTGACAAAGTACTATGAGAAAGCAGCTTTCCAAAGGACCAATAATTCTTCCCCTTCCCCTCTGAGCCAGAATGTATATCACTTGATTTCTTCTAAATTGATGATTCTTACAGCTGCATTTGAGAGAGTGTTGTGAGTCAATACAGACTCAATGTTAGACACCTCATTACTTAACCAGAAACTATTTATTTTGTTTTTAACTTTAAAGCCTATCTAGAATGTCCAAAACAAAAGTTGGACTGGAACAATCCAACAACACAATACATCACCATTGGACCTTAAGTCACCCCTGAGTCCTTGAGATAGTGTATGTGTGTATTGGCAGTAGCCATTGCATGAAAACAGTGTATATCTTGCTGAATCAAAGTGGTGCACAATTGTAATAAATCAGCAAGTTTATACTCAGCTGAAAAGTGTGGTAAGATGCAAGATGAACGGTCTTCTCTGAACAATGTTATGGGACAGGTAAGGTGATATGAAATTTCTATCTGTGATGTTTCATCATTGATGATTCTCATCAAATTCTCCATTGAACACTTCAGTCAACAAGTGTCAGCTCTTGACCCATCGAACCAGAAATCACCACAGAGACAATCAGATTCCAAGCAGATGGCTTTACTGGTCAAATAGGCAATACAGTGCATTGAAGGCAAGATGACAGCTATGGTTTGTCTTGCCCGTTATTTGGAAATATAAGGCAGAGAAACGGCGGGAGATTACAAAGCATAAACAGAACATTATTTCCCAGGAGTAGCGTTCCCAGGCTTTGGTATGTGTAGCCGTCCTTGAAGTCTGGACCGTTCAGCAGAGAAACGAAAGGAAACATCTAAACCGAGATAACAGCCTGACAACAAGTGATAAACAAACATGTGCACCAAACCCTACACCTTTCTTCGTCTATCTCTTTATCCCTTGCCCCTCCTTCCAACTCTGGAAGGATTCATCTGCTTCTGGTCAGCATAAGAACACACAATATAGCCTCTGTTGTCCTAACATGTGATGACCTAAACAGACAAGAAGCTTGGATTACTGTTTTTTATTAGAATGTATATTTATATGTAAGATGCCTGGATGTAGATTAAAAGCAGACTGAGAATCTCAAAATTCAGATGAATGGTATTTTCATTGTATTTCACTTCAGTAAGGAAGGAAGCAGAATCCAGAGTTCTGCTAAAGACATTAACTTAAATCGCTTAGCTATGCTAATTCTTTTTCAGGGAAAGTCCTTCCTGGCCTTCTGTTGTTCTCTTCCATATAGTCACATTCTTGTCAAGTCTTGGCAGGACAAGGTATTGTTTAGAGTGATGTTACTACTTGGCAATAATGGAGGAAACATAAAATGTGGCTAAAGATTATTTGGCGTTTTATTGTATTTTATTTATTTATTTATTTTAAACATTTATTACCTGCCTTTCTTCCTTGCAGAATTCAAGGTGGCTAACTATATAGATGTATCAATGATTTAAAAAAAAAAAATTAGGACAGCCAATAAACGAAAACTAAATTAATCCAATGCAGTTTTCAATTGCCTTATGAAGATCGAAATCAAGGTGGCCAGGCACACCTCCCTCTGGACGTTGTTCAGTAATTATGGGGCTGCCACTGAGAAGGTTAATGTGATCACCAGACAAGCTGTGGCTCAGTGGTAGAGCCTCTGCTTGGCATGCAGAAGGTCCCAGGTTCTAATCCCTGGCATCTCCAGTCAAAAGGACTAGGCAAGTAGGTGACGTGAAAGACCTCTGCCTGAGACCCTGGAGAGCCGCTGCCGGTCTGAGTAGACAATGCTGACTTTGATGGGCCAAGGGTCTGATTCAGTAGAAGGCAACTTTATGTGTTCATGTGTGATTGGTGGGACAGTCAGGAGGGCCTTTCTTTGTGATCTTAATTCCTGGGCAGGAACATATGGGAGAAGATGGTCCTTCAGATTTTACCCAAAACACATGAAACTGCCCAATACTGAGTCACAGCATTGTTCTATCCAGATCAGTATTGTCAGCTCTGACTGGTAGTGTTGCTTCAGGATGCCGGATAAATATATTTTATTGGTTTAGATTTTATTTCGCAGATTTGTTTTACTGTTTTACTGACCATGCATTGTATCTTAGTGGCCTTTTATTGATGTTATTGTATTTTACTGTGTCGTAAACCACCTTGTGGACTTTTAATTGAAAGGCAATATATAATTTTTATCTCCCACACACCCAGGTTAGCCATTTGTCCTGTTGGTGTGTCTATCCATTTCACTGTCTCTGGATTCCTTTTTGGATTTTCAAGACATTCATAGAAACAATAGAAAATCAGAGTGTGGTGAGAAGAGAGAAGTTAGAACTAAAAGAGATGACGTAGTTGACACAATTATGTCAAACTTTCTTTAAAATCAATGACTACATGGTTAAGCTATGAAATCAATACCATAACACAAATATTTGTTCTTCTGTTAATGCCATTGGTTGCAGTTCTATACAGGAATGCATATTTTTATATTTATGGTCCAAATAAATATCCAAAAATACCTTATCAGTATTTTCCAGATAAATTTGGGTGTCCCGATGGTATCCAGGATTTTCTGGATACTGATAAATGGGTCCCAAAAAATTCTGGAAATATTTGGGAGTAACCAAGAATAAGTGGGGGGGGCTGTGTTTTAAAGTTACCAGGACTGTTGCTCATTAATTTTACTGTGTGTCTGTGTCAGGACTGTGTCAGTTCTTGTCAGGACTTTGTATCAGCTTGCCAGGTTGGTTTGGCTTGGATTCTGTGCTTTTACATTGGTACTGTTGGTCTTCCAACCCTGTATTCTTTGCTTAAGTTTGTTTGAGTTGGATTCTATGGTTCAACACTGGGGGATTTACTAAAATAAATAAAAGGATTGCCCACTGGCAACAATAGGAGATGATGGAACACCCATTGGATATAATGGGAGCAGGAAATGTCAATTGACTTGCATGGGCTCCACTGAAATGATTTACAGCACATACATTGCAATAAAAATGCAGAATGAATTTATAATCAGGGTCTCTGGGCCCAAATAGACTGCTCTGGGACTGAAATGACAGCCCCCAGAGTAGAATGAGGGCCCTGGGACTGGAATCAGTGCTCTGGGACTGCAATGACAGCCCCCAGAGTAGTGGGGAAAGTGTTCTGGGACTGGAAAGACCCCTGAGTGGAATAACAGTCCCTGGGCATTCCAGCATCTCTCATTGTTGCCAATGGGCAACCCTTTCATTTTAGTACATCCCTCTTTGTTAAATTGGTGTGGCTTGGATTCTCTACTTAGATATTGATCACATTAGGCTTGCCACAATGCCCTGTGGTTCTGCAAGGATTTCTTGGCTCTGCATTGGTTCTGTTGGGCTTGTTGGTTCTGTTTGCATCGGGAGGTTTTTGTTCAGTGGTTGCTTTGCTTGCTCTTCTGTCTTTGGCTATCCTTTGCCCTGGATAAAGCATGGGATTTTTTTCCCATAGGAAACAGTGAGGGGTGGCTGGGGGCACCTTGTTCAGGGGCCCACTTGAACCTTGGGTTATATTTAATGGACTGGCACCATCAGCTCCACTGCAATTTTGGCACAATTTGCTTAAAAACAGCCCCCAGTTCCCCCAGAAAAATCCCCCTTAGGAAATAATGGAGCCAAATAATAGTAGAATCCCACTCCCCACTAAAAAACTTAGATCTGAATACAAAACTGGGAATATTGATATTGTTTGGCTCTCTGATATCAGGATCTTAAAAATACAATTTTTTCACGGTGCACATCCCTAGTTCTATATTCAGACTGAAGACACACAGTATACATTTTTCTGATGCCAAATGTATTATTACTGTAGGACAGAATTTTCAACAAGGCCTTTAGTAACCTCATATTAAATCATTTATTTTGGAAGAAACCCTGTAGCTTAAAGTATATGTTGGAGAGATGGGATTTTAAAAATATACACTCCATCGTTTATGCACGATCACCGAAATCAAAATAGCCTAACATATTTCTTTGGTTCACAACATAGTTGTACAACATTGCTATTTACAATGATTTACTGTTGCTTGTGTAACCCTGATTACCAAAGGCCAATGATCTTCAAATATTTTATGAAGAGCAGACAGTTTTTCCTTTTGGACAATTCTGCTGGTTACAAACCATAATGCAGAAGTCCCTTCATATATAGTACCAATCAAGAGGACTTGTGTCTGTTTGGTGTTGGTGGGGGGGACGCTAGAAGGTTTCCCTTGTTAGAGACAGATTATTCTTCTACTTCCAATACAGCCTTCTGTGTTCACTGCTCATTATTATGCACCAAACCTAAGAGAGATGTTTTACTTTTTACAAGATTGGCTCTGAGTGGTACACTGGTCGCTACCCCAAGAGTTCCATGTTTGGCTCTCACTGTTAGCACAGCTGAAAGGGATCCACGTGTGATAGGATTAATAGTCCTGAGAGAGGGAGAGTTCATCTTTCCCCCCAAGATAGTTTCCAAATCACCTCCCCTGTTAATGCTGCTGTTTGCTTTACAGGAAAAACCACAGCTTTGAGGGAATGATGGAGAGGGTGAGAAGAAAACAATGAGAGACAGATTAATAAAAAGGTCCACACCACTGATTAGAACAAGTGGCCATTCCTAGAACCACTGATGGCAACTTTAAAGTAAAGTTAAAAAAAAAAGGCACAGGAGGCAAAGACTTTGCTCTTTCCTTACTGGGAATAATTACAGTTCAGGAGGAGGTTTAAACTAGGTGCAGAAAAGAGCAACCAAAATGATCAGGGGACTCGAGCAGCAGTTCAAACTAGGGTTGCCAGGTCCCTCTTTGCCACCGGCGGGATATTTTTGGGGCGGAGCCTGAGGAGGGCGGGGTTTGGGAAGGGGAGGGACTTCAATGCCAAAGTGGCCATTTTTCTCCAGGTGATCTGATCTCTATCAGCTGGAGATCAGTTGAATTAGCAGGAGATCTCCTGCTACTACCTGGCAGTTGGCAACCCTAGTTCAAATGCTTATGACTGTTTAGCTTAGAAAGAAGGTGGTTAAGGGGAAACATGGTGTGGAGAGAGTGGACAAGGAGAAACTTTTCTCCCTCTCTCATAACACTAGAATGCAGGATCATCTGCTGAAGCTGGAGGGTGACAGATTCAAAACAGGTAAAAGGAAGTACTTCTTCACACAATGCATAGTTAAATTGTGGAACTCCCTGCCCCAGGATGTGGTGATGGCTGCCAACTTGGAGGGCTTTATGAGAGAGTGGACATGTTCATGGAGGAGAGGGGTATTCATGGCTACTAGTAAAAATGGACACTAGTCATGATGCATACCTATTCTCTCCAGGATCAGAGGAGCTTGCCTAATATATTAGGTGTTGTGGAACACAGGCAGGATAATGCTGCTGCAGTGATCTTGTTTGTGGGCTTCTGTCAAGCTCAGGTGTCTGCCTCTCGATCTATGCAAAGGACTCAGACAGGTGTGGTCTGAAGTAAAAACGCTTTATTCAAAGACAAGCAGGCTAGACTAAAGACTTGAGCGCTTGCAGGCATAGCAAAACAGGCAATACTTTCCTAGGAAAGTTTACTAGACTATAAGCACTTCATCTGGGGTCCCGGGCTGGTGTTGCCCAGGTAACCCGAAGATAAGGATTCCCATGACTGAAGACTCAATACAGTCCAGGTGTTTGGCCAGCCTAAACCGAAAGCACAAACACTAAAGAATCCCTGGGAAGCGAGAATAGGCAAAAGCCCTGACATTCTGCCCCCCTTAAGACCCCCCCCCCCTTCCCCACCAACAGTCGAGGCTTGTGGGGGTAGGCTTTATGGAATGACCGCACTAAACGTGGGGCAGCCACATGCTGTTCTGCAACCCACTCATCTTGGTCAGGACCCAAATGTTTCCATCGCACCAGGTAATATAGGACTCCTTTACGAAGTATGCACCCCACCCCGGGGGGGGTGTCTTATATGTTGCACCGATTAATCTTCCATCCTTATGAATCTTCCCTGGAAAGACCATATTTCTACCTGATGTTGTTCACATGCATGTCTCCATGGGGATCATATGTGTAGGCAAATATTATGACAGCTTCGGCCCACACCTGTACTAATTTCTATAGTTCAACCATATTTTAGAATGACTATGTCTTTTGAAATATGATCATATTCAGTAAATACTTTGGCTTTGGCCATGGTTTTCAGGTTGCATTGACTTACCTCTCTTATAAAAATGCTGTTAGAATTTTGTCCTTAGCTGTAGGGGCAATCTAAACATAAACTTAATATTCTGAAAGGCCACAGCTCAGAAGGTTAGTGCAAGCTTCACTCATTCTTGTTGGTATGAGACCCAATCCAACACCATGGCAGGAGTGTCTGTAGGTTCAGGCTGCCCAAATTAACAAATTAATAACTGAAGCACCAAGAAAATCAGAAGCACTTCTTTCTGCAAGTTTTACTATTGTTTCCTAAGAATACTGACAGAAGAAGAAACGTCTGGTTCAATGTTCTGGACTAACTATTGCAGAAATTCTATGTGTTGGAAGCCCTTTTTGTTTTTCGGCCTCATGTACTCTGAATGCCCTTCTCCTGTTTAATGTTTGATAGCAGTAAATGCGGCAGATAAAATAATGGCCCTTAGTAGCAGATGAGGTCTCAAAGGGCTGATCAGTATAGTCATCTTTGATCATATTTACTTCTGTAGCAAACTCATGTGCCACTGTTTCTGTTTCAAAAATGTTCCAAAGAGGTTCACAATAAAAACACAAAATGAAATCATGGTTGAAATGTTAATAAACACAGATTCAAAATAAAAAATGATTTAAAACCACAGAAGAAAAAGATGAAATAGACCAAAAGGTCTTCCAGAACAATTATTTCTCCAGAAAGCCATTAAAGTCAGAGACAGACACATTCCTTGAAGCAGCAAGTTTCATAACTCCAAGGGCCACAGCCCAGGAGAAACTCACACAGATCCTTGCAACTACTATGTTCATGGAGGAGGGGGCTACTAGTAAAAATGGATACTAGCCATGATGCATACCTATTCTCTCCAGGATCAGAGGAGCATGCCTGTTATATTAGGTGCTGTGGAACACAGGCAGGTTGGTGCTGCTGCAATTGTCTTGTGGGCTTCCTAGAGGCACCTGGTTGGCCACTGTGTGAACAGACTGCTGGACTTGATGGATGAGGATAGAACTAGAACCTCCATGTATGAAGGGTGGGGGGTTCTGGAGATTGTTCAAGGGGATCCTCCATAGATTCATAAAGAATCAAGAAAGACCAGATCAAGACTGTGTTACAACATTATGCATTCACTTGTGCAAAATCAAGCACCTGCTGTATCACTTTTGTGCATCTCATAAGGATTTCTATATGCTTTACTATATGGTCCTCACCCTAAGCTCTCCCCTTTCCAGATCTTTGTACACTTCTGGGACAAATCTGATATGCATTAGTCTTACTGCATTTGGACATACTACTACTACTACTACTACTACTACACTGCACCTTGACCACATCACGCTAATTTGGAAACAGCGCAGAGATAGTCACTATACTAAAAGACCTGAAAGACCCATTAGAGTTAGGCTCTTATCGGCCAATTAGTTTAATGAATCAGGACTACAAAATATTTGCAAAGGTATTAGCGAACCGCTTGGAAAAGATTTTGCCAAATTTGATTAAAGAAGACCAATATGGATTTGTCAAAGGAAGGTATATAGGGCACCCTATTAGAAATGTAATTAATATACTGACTCATAAGGACAAAAAGAACTTTGCAATAGTAAAATTGGATATTTACAAAGCATTCAATACATTAAACCATGATTATTTAATACAGGTAATGGGAAAGATGGGATTCAGAGGTCCTTTTTTGAGAGCAATAGAAGAAATCTATAGAGGAGGGAAAGCAATAATTAGGGTAAATGAGGGGCACTCGGAAGAGATCCCTATACAAAGAGGGGTTAAACAAGGGTGTCCATTGTCACCTATGCTGTTTGCATTGGCAATGGAACCTTTGGCTGATAGAATTCATAACAGTGTAAGAATACAGGGATATAAGAGGAAAAGAGGAGGTGAAATTAATCTGTTCGCAGATGATATATTATTGATAATGGAGCAACCATTGGCAGGTCTTAAAGAGCTAATGATTATTTTGCAAGATTTCAAGAATATTTCAGGGCTGGGAGTAAACATTAAAAAATCGGAAATTATGTGGTTCAATGGAACGAAAAAGGAAAAAGAGGAAGTCAGGAAATATACAGGAATGAAAACAGGTGTTAAAAAGATTAAATACTTGGGAGTACAGTTACCAAAGAATATAGAAAGAATGGCAAATATTAATTATAAGGAGATATGGGAAAAGATGAGTAAGTCAGAAGATGAAGAAATGGAAGAATAAAAGCTTGAGTATATTAAATAAAATTAGGGCAGCCAAAACGTTTATAATATCAAAAATGATGTACTTGTTTCAGACTGTCCCGGTGGAACTAGATTCACGGCAAGTGGGTGTGTGGGATGAAGCTATTAGGAAATGGGTATATGGAGAAAAGAAGGCAAGAGTAATGAAGAAAATTATTTATGCGCTTCAGGAGGAATTGGGATGGGGTCTCCCACAATTACAACAGTATTATGAAGCATTTCATCTAAAAGCATTGATGGAGATTGAGGGAGCTTAAAATATGTAATGGATAAGAGTAGAGAATGAATTAAATCAAGGTATGGGGAAATATGGGATATTTACAGAAAATTTAAATAAAGCTTTACAATTAACCAAGGGCCCGAGACGGGCAGTATTGAGTGTTTGGAAGAAATGGAAAATGAAGTGGATGAACAAACAATCAAGGTGGACCCCAATAATCTGCGTGAAAGATAGGGTCATAGATGGTAACTTAGGGTTAAAAATGAAAAATAAGGGTTATTATAGAGTGAAGGACATATTAGATCATCAAGGAA
Source organism: Euleptes europaea (assembly GCF_029931775.1). Lineage (NCBI taxonomy): Eukaryota > Metazoa > Chordata > Lepidosauria > Squamata > Sphaerodactylidae > Euleptes > Euleptes europaea. The sequence goes on from NC_079319.1 coordinate 35,653,776, forward strand.
ATTTGAAACCTTTTCAGAGAGTATTAGATGAAGTGGGCCAAAGATATTGGCTGGGACTGAGGGGACTATATGAAGCAGTAAAACAAGAAAGATGGGGAGAATGTATGAAAAGAGAGGACAATGAATTGGAAGAGTTAATAAAGAGTGAAGCATATATTAGAAAAGGATTAGCAGGGAAAATATACAGAATGATGATAAGAGATAAAGAATACATGATTAGAATAATACAGGCAAAATGGGCAAAAGAAACTACAATATCAACACAAATGGTGAATAAAATGATGAAGGGTATTAAAATGTTGAAGATGGATAGATATAGAGTTGGAAAGGAAAATAATGCTGAAGTGGTACAGAACACCGGCCCAAATAGCACGTATGATCAAAGGAATGAGACCGAATTGTTGGCATTGTAACGCAAAAGAGGGGTGGTTCTCACATTTGTGGTGGGAGTGCCCAAGGGTAATAGAATTTTGGAACAAAATACTTAGTAAAATTAAAAGTCTAATTGTTTAAGATTAGACTTCAAGTAACTGTAGACCTGATGTTTATGGGAATAAAGGGGTGCGAGAAGGTAGAAAAGAGTGAACAAGAGATGTTTAAAGCGATGATATTAGCGGCTCACGCAGTTATAGCTTTTGGATGGAAAGATAAAACAAAGTGGACTATGGACAGGTGGAATAATTATGTGTTTGAATATGTACAAACAGATGTATTGGGATACTTAAAACAACAGACGATGGGAGAAACAGAAGAAATGGAATTGAAGACTAAGTGGAACCCATACATTAATTGGGTGAAAAGAGGAGAAGCCAATGAAGAGACTTTAGTAAAACTAAAAAGGCTATGCTCATGGCTGAAAATATGAAAATATGATATTATGGATTGGTCCGTGGGGGGAGGGAAAGGGGGGGAAGGGGAAATTTGTATTGGAAGAAGGAAAGTGTAAATTGTAATTATAAAGGTATGGAGATGTAAAATGACCTCCAATGCAATAAAAAATATATTTAAAAAAAAACATCACGCTAATTTGAGATCTTCTGCATTGGTCTAGATCAGTGGTTCCCAACCTTTTTTTGACCAGGGACCACTAGAACTTTTTTGTTCGGTGCAGGGACCCCAAGGTTCAAAATAAAAATTCTGAGAATTTGAAAATAAACTTTAATCATAACTGTTAGTTAAACATTAAACTTAGAATAATATTTGAATATATATATTTTATAATAGAGAACTTTTAATTGAAAATATTAATTTATTATGGGTTTATAACTTTGTTTTGCGGACCTTAATTTAGTTCTCACGGACCCCTGGGGGTCCATGGACCCCTGGTTGGGAACCAGTGGTCTGGATGCATAGTCTGCCTGAGGTGAACTCCACTGACATAACAGAAGTCCCACAATGTTGATGGTATTGGTAGGGTGGAAACTCAGTTCTGTTCAGTAGTGTTCATCTGTGGCCAGCATGATAGGCAAGGACTAGTCAGTCAAGGAGGGATGGGAGTAGGTACTAACTCACTTAAAGATGTCTACATCTTATGGCTTGACTACAAGTTTCTTGGTCTACCCAGATATCCACACAGCTTCATTTAAATTAACTTGCCTGCCAGGTTAAATTGTCTTCTTGAATGTTTGCATCCTGCACTCTCCTTTAAAGTTGTGTTCAGTTCTGCAGCCAGTGGTTCTCAAATCTTCCCAAATGGTCCCATGATTTGAAATCATGCCTTATGAAATTCCACCTAATCAGTTTATAATCCTATGTGTGCATTGATAGGCACATGAATGTTTTGCATATGTGGGGATGCCATACATTTAAATGGGGGGAAGTCAACATATCTGCAATGCAATTTGTGAATGGATCGAATCCCTCCATTTAAAGGAAGATAATTGTCCCATCACACTCATGAATCCAGGCTGATCACTTGATTAAACTGACAATCTTCAAGGAATAAACAGGATTAGTGCGTCTCAAATGGACTGGTATTTCAAAGTAACATAACTATTGTATTTTTACAGGGGAAAGGAGCAATTCAGACATTGCTCTGAGATATTTATCCTGCACAGTGGAAAGCTATGAGTTAAATTGGGTCTCCCCTTCATATGAGGCTCACTTAGAAAACAACAGTCTAAAAAAAAAAAAAAGATCTCCATTGGCCAGTCAGGAGGATTGCTGGGCAAAAGCCCCACCTGGCCCCACCCACTTTCTAAAAACACTTGGTGGGCACCAGGAAAGGTGTCAGCAGGTACCATGCGCCCACAGTGGGATTGCCAACTTCCAGGTACTAGCTGGAGATTTAAAATTAAAAAGAAAAAAAAGAAAAGAAAACAAGTCTGTTCTTAAGTTAATTTGCACATATTGAGCCAGGAGCCACATAATAAATTTGTAAACTCCCCCAAGAGGACAAGTTGCCATTGAAATAGGCTATTTTTAAAAGATTTGGTCATTTTAATTTCTGCAATGACTAAGTACTGAGATGGAAGAGGAAAAACAATGTTTTCAAGAGCAATCCGCATGGACCATTGGCACCACAGCATCCATTTATTATGAAAAAGAAAGAACCTCTCCCATTCCAGAGTTCCCTTCCAAGATGGGCGAGAGCCCACTGGCATGGAAACAAATCCCGATTCTTTTGATTGCCCCAGAGCATATGGCAATCAGTTTAGAAGCTGCTCTCAGCAAAACGTTTTGGTTGGATTACAACATTCTTCGGGGGGGGGGGGAGTCAAAGACCTTTCACGAACCAATCGCAGCAACCGTGACCACTATGCTCTTGTGAATTCAGTAGCTATCACAACGACATCTGATCACTATTCTAAATGTTTTTCATAAATGCAGGTTAATTGGACACACTTGTGAATTCGGAGGCCATTTCTTTACTGTCTCCATGTGAAGACTGGCGTATTTCTCTCCAAGAGGGAAAAGGGTGGGTTTTTTGGGGGGGTTGCTGCTGGTTGAGCTCTGCAACTCCCTGCTCCCACTCCTCTACCAATACACATACCATCCTTACTCTCACTCCAGTGCAGATTATCCCCCCGCAACCCTGTTCTTGTACCTTTTTAAAATTTTTGATCCAGGTTCCTGGTATGTTTATCCATTTCAGTGTCTATTTGTTTCTGTTTTGAAAGGCACCTTTTTTTTTTTTTAGCATTTCTGGGAAAAGCAGGTGGGTCAGTAGCTTTGTGATTGTTGCCAGAGGCAACCAACCAACACTCAGTATAGCCAGTTTCTCCTTGAAACAGGAAGAACTGATCACTGTTGAGCTGAGTTCAGTTTTGAACATCTGTCCAAAAAGGCATGAGTGTGGATCCTCAGTGGGATCACCATTCAAGCTCTTTGGTATCTGAGCTCTAGGAGTTCTGATGATCTTTTTAGTCCCAGGTGTGTGTGTGTGTGAAGTGCCATCAAGTCACAGCCGACTTATGGCGACCCCTTATGTTGTTTTCATGGCAAGAGACTAACAGAGGTGGTTTGCCAGTGCCTTCCTCTGCACAGCAACCCTGGACTTCCTCGGTGGTCTCCCATCCAAATACTAACCAGGGCTGACCCTGATTAGCTTCTGAGATCTGACGAGATCCGGCTAGCCTGAGCCATCCAGGTCAGGGCTTAGTCCCAGGAGAGTCACTGAATTCAAGAAGTAACTCAAAAGACATTAATTCAACCTAAAGTAGCACCTTCTAGCATAATGCTTATGTGTGCTGACTGGCCATCAAAAAGTATAGCTTTTGAGATGAACTTCTGAAGGATGTTGTTTCACTCTATCCAAAGACTGGAATAATATAGAAAAGGCACAAGGAAGGTATATGCACAGCAAAACTCAAGAATTTAAGGTCTATCTGTCCTAACTTTTTAAAAATTTGATGCGAACACTCAGAGCTTCAAAGTAACATTGGAAGTTACAGCAAAAAGATGTAGGAGAAGATACTTGAAGATTCTAAGCAAAGTTACACTCTTCCAAGCCAACTGACGTTAATAGCTTTAGAAGGACTGTACCATTAAACCTCAGTTTCCTGATGATGCGCTTATTCATAGTTCATTGGGATGGCACCATTAATGTTACTCCTGTCCCTGTGAATTAAATTGAAAGAATTAAGGCTGCAATGTTCAGTTAATGAATTACCAAAGCATGTATCTTTTGCATTATGCAAACTGGACGTGGCAAATGCCTGTGTAGAGAATGCCTTTTCTCACTTGATGCCTGCTGTGTAGAATATGCATCATCTAAAAAATAAAGTATGTTTTTTAGAACTGTTTTTCTCATATGTAAATTCATTTAGAGTTAATTGGTTAATTAAATTATTCATCCACTGCTAGTACAATCCAGATTTATTCAACTGGGTAACCCTAAGATTTCATTTATCAAAATGATGTCTGTCAAGAAAAATTGAATGTCTTCCTAGGGAAAATGTATTTATTTATTTATTGAAAACCTTTCTATGCTGCCTTCCCACACAATCAGAGTCTATAAGGCAGTGAACATTTAAAAAAAAATTAAAACATTTGAGCAATTAAAAATACATTTAAAATTCTAAAAGAATTCAATTACAACATCTGTACAAAGACAGCCAGAAGGAAGGCCAGTAACTTTTATTGGGGATATGCCAGACAAACCACAAAAACTTCACCTGCTGGTGAAACACCAGTAGAGGGAGACAGATGAATCTCCCCGGGGAGAGAGAGTCAAAGTTTTCGTGACACAATTGAGAAGGCCGTTTCTTGGGTTACCACCCATCTAGCTTCAGATGGCGGGGGCAACCAAAGCAGGGCCTCCAGAGATGACCAGAGTGTATGGGTAGGTTCATATGGGAGAAGACGGTCCTTAATGTTGGTCCCAGGCTGCATAGGGCTTTAAAGGACAATACCAGCACCTAGAATTGAGCTGGGATGCAAATTGGAAGCCTGTATAAGGGGAACAAGACTGGAGTAATAAGGTCCCTACAACAAACACTGAGGAAACTGAGTGCTTCCTCTTACTCATTAATCAATATCTTAGACTCAATACTAAATCACAGAGGGTGACCAATGCCGACCAGTACTCAACTACTGGCATGTTCATTAGCTTTCCAAAAAAAATTGGGAATTTGCCGAGTTCAATCAGAGGCAATCTCTGTCTCTAAGAGATCACAGCAGGGCAAGTGGATAGGATAATACAGTCAGTAAAGCAACTAGCCAAATAAAAAAATGGAAATGTTACCAATTAATTCTAACATTTCAAATCTAGGATCACAGGCTAATGTTTTCTTAAACAGATTGACAGTACAGATTGACAGTGCTGCAATCTGATGATCGGAAAATTTAGCTATATTTCTGCTGACCATCTATGTTAATGGACAGTGGTAATCTGAAACCAACAACATATTTCAGCTCCCAGATTAAACGATTTAAAGAAACTATGATGTGGTTTATTGAACAGACTATCACACCTTCATTTGAAGTTTGAGACTGGAATGAGGAGGAGGTGCAAAATGACGCCCCTGTCTCCTCCATGGTGTCTCCTTGGGATGGTTTGTTGTAGTTGGATTAAACTCTGTTACTAATGTCTGAGTAATAAAAAGAATGCTTGAGTAATAAAAGGGTAGCTTTAATGGCAAACAAGGAGCACTGAGTTGACAGAAGTGGGTCTTTCCTACACAGGTACTTTGTATGTGGCATTCTTCTTGCTTTAGTCCTTTCCACTTCGTTTTTGTTTGTTTGCATTCATCAAATAGCCAGCATTGTCTGCAAGCCTGCCAAATGTATACTGTGTAGCAAACTGAGCTTTGCTGTTATCTAATATGTGAAGTGCTAGATTCGAGTCTAGTAGCAGCTTAGAGACCGACAAGATTTTCAGGGTATAAGCTGTCAAAAGTCAAACCTCCCTTCATCAAGGCCTTTGACTCTCAAAAGCTTATACCGCAAAATTCTTGTTAATCTCTCAGGTGTTACTGGACTCAAATTTAGCTCTTCCATGGCAGACCATCCCAAACTACCTTCATGGAAGGCAAATGCTGTGTGAAATCTCTCTTAACTAAGCTCTTTCATAGGATTTCATTAAGTGTGCCAACCCTTAATTTCAGTTAATGTGTTAAATATTCTCTGAAATCATTTGTGTTTAATGAGTTTAATGTTCTCTGAAATCATTCCAACTTGTCTCTTTAATTTTTTCCTTGTTAACTAGCCACAGCTGTTGGTGTTGGCTCTCCAGATATTTTTTCTGAACTTGAGGTCCTCCTACAAAGAAGAGCCATCGCTGGAAGACAATTCACAAATGATCATTTATCATCTCTCCGTCCAAGAAAATTTAATTGTTGATATGCATCAGAGAAATTGTTTGCTTTTCAAACAGCACATGAGCCTGCCCTCTGCTCTGAAATAGTACATGGGTGGGGGAGTCCCTGAAGGGCAAAAATCCTTTATTTCCAGATGACTATCTTAACCAGCATATGCCATGTGGTAAAGTGACAACCATTAGATATTATAATATTACACAAGATCCACCCTTCTTAGTCTTTTCAAAGGTAAAATTAGGCCTGATTTTTTTAAAAAATCTTGTGGCTGGAGAGAACCATGATTTCTCTGTAATTTTTGGTATTTGTACTTTTTCAACAAATATATATGAAGAATTGTGGTTTCCGAGTTTCAGCTGAATTCATCTTAGGAAGAAACCCTGATCTACTCAATGGGAAGCATACAAAAGCTGGCTTCGGGATGTGCACCTTAATGTTGCACATCCCTATGTGCGTTGTGATGTTAATCTGGATCCCCACGGAACTAGCTGGAGGTGGAGGTGGATAGGTGTGGATTTGAATGCCTGGGAATAATTTTACAAAACTAGAGCTGGATTGGAGGACTACAGTTTACAAATGCATTTTGGTGAGCTGTAAGATCCAAGAAACTTCCCTCAACACATATAATTGCACACACAAATCACTTACTTCCAGTGATATAATGCACCATTCTAAGCCCTTTGACTTCAAAGGATTTGGGAGGGTGTAAATCTGCTCAGCAGTGTCTTCTTAGTGTTACGTAAGAACATAAGCATAAGAAAAGCCCTGCTGGATTAGACCAAGGCCCATCAAGTCCAGCAGTCTGTTCACACAGTGGCCAACCAGGTGCCTCTAGGAAGCCCCCAAATAAGATGACTGCAGCAGCACCATCCTGCCTGTGTTCCAAAGCACCTAATATAATAGGCCTGCTCCTCTGATCCTGGAGAGAATAGGCATGCATCATGACTAGTATCCATTTTAACTAGTAGCCATGAATACCCCTCTCCTCCAGAACATGTCCACTCCCCTTTTAAAGCCTTCCAAGTTGGCAGCCATCACCACATTTTGTTCTGGACCACATCAGGAAAATGCTGAAGGTTAAATACAGGAAGATAATTTAGGGGGGACCGTGATGCAGCGGGAAGGTTACCCCTTCCCCATACTGGTTTTCCAATAGAAATCATAAACACACACCTACATAAACTTAAGCTGATATTCATCATGGATACTAGTCATGATGTATACCTGTTCACTCCAGGATCAGAGGAGCATGCCTATTATATTAGGTGCTGTGGAGCACAGACAGGATAATGCTGCTGCAGTTGTCTTCTTTGTGGGCTTCCTAGAGGCACCTGGTTGGCCACTGTGTGGACAGACTGTTGGGCTTGAGGGACCTTGGTCTGATCCAGCAGGGCTTTTCTTATGCAACTGAAGGCAGCCTGAATTTTAAGGATGAAACACAGACATGGAAAATATTAATGTTTTGTTAACTGGACTGGTCTGATTACAATGTGATTGCTTGGAGTGTCAACATTTTAGGGGCGACAATGAAGCAGCATGCTTTTGCAGAGAAGCATTCCCAAGATTACTTGTAATATTCACGGGATGATTGGAAACAACACATGGATGCAAATGTTCTTGCAGCTCAATGACCTCTGTGCAAGCGATACTGAGACAGACCTCCTGGGCCTATGCCGTTCCTGGGGATGGCAAAAGGAAATTGTGTGCCACCTTCACTCCTAAAACCAACAGTTAGGGAGAGGCTGCTTTTAAAAGAAAAGCCATTAAAAGAGCAGGAAAAGTACTTTGTAGTTCAGCAGCTGGAAACCTTCTGATTGCTCACACTGGTTTCTAAGAAGAGATAACTAAGGCAGAAACTTTAGACTGTGGAAGTTTGTGTTAGAATTGCATTTGAAAAGTTGGCACTAAGACAGGTCTCAAATGCAACAGAACAGGACTCTAAGAGTTGTGTCAAATTAAGCTTGTCTACTGGGGAGGCTGCCATGAGTCTGGGTAAAGCAGAATCTAGAGTGTTGCATCACAGGATCACCTGTCCACCTTCTGCATTGGTGGGTTTTCTGCTGCTAGGACAGGCTATTTGAATAAAGGGGAGAACACAAAGGAGTAGAAATGTGGAAAAAAGCCAGCTTAGATCGTCACAGATGGGATATTTTTCAAGCTGCTGCATTTTATGCCATCTAAGAACAGGCAAATTGCTATGATCAGCAGCCAGCTCTGATAACGCTGGCATCACTCGTTCCAATGGGAAAAGTCCAGGTACAGCACTGGGGAGAGCTTACTGGAAAACCACATATTGACTTTTTCATCAATAACGTCTAACGGTTTGGGCTTCAGTCCAGGTCAGTTGAGTTCGACTAGCTTGATAATGTGTGTAAAACACATTTGAACCTTCGAAAGGCCTTATGAGAATGCTAAGGATTATTATAGCAAAAATGAACTACAAGGCTTCAGTTCACTAAAGGGTTAGCATTTGCAGAGTACTTTTGTATCCTATCTCCACTGTCCCAGCAATTCTTGCAACAGCCAAGAAATGTAGGTCAGTGTTGTAATGGTCATATTGTAACTGGGGAACTGAGGCTGGCTTGCATAGGGCCACCTAGTGAGCGTGCATGAGCGTGTTAGCTCACAGCTGAGATTGATTCCCTCTAATCTTCCTGATGTTTACTTGGAAGTAAATTCTGCATAATCCAGTGGGACTGATTCACATATAAATATGCATAGGACTGCAGTCATAAGTCCCTCTGCTATACCAACATATGTTTATAAATTATTTGGAGGATGCGAGCATCCATTTAATCATTAGCAATTAATTATAATGCCTGGATTTTGTGGTTAATTAGAAAAGGATGGAAAGTATTTTGTGACTTCTTACATGTTCTGCTCCATTGCAGCCAGGCTGACGAATCACCTTTCTTCTTGGCATTCTATAGGAGAGAGTTTGGGAATGGCAGCTGGAAATGCAGATTCTGTATGCAAATGAATATAAAACCATCTTCTCAGTGAAAGTTCATTTTACTTTCTGTGAACCCTGACAATTAATGAATCTCCATTAATTCTCTGCTTTTATAAAATGTGGTTCTATTCCCGGGGCAGTCCATGTTCTGAACTTGGTTCGAGCTTTTCCAGCAATGTCAATTGCTTGTGATTGGCAGTTAAGCTAATCTTCTGGATGGAACTTGTTCAGTATCAAGGGGGAATTATAATTTTAGACCAGAATGGTTGGATCTGTCCACGTGTTTATGTGGAAGCCTCCAAAATAAATTCTCAGGGATGGTAAATAAACAATGTCACAAAATCTCTGTTTATTCATTACTGCTAATATTGAATTCATTTGGACTGAAACAGACCTCTTCAAGTTGAGTTTTGTTTGCAAGCATTTTGACTCTGTTGTTGTGATTATAAAACTCTGTTACCATTGACATTGTTCTTGTGCTTTTTCCATAATGATAAACACAGAATTTTACAAATTTGCTCTGTCAAAAAATCTGAGCAGATGATTTACTGGATATTCTTCTATTCAGGGAACAAGTTAAACGAGTTGATTGTAACAAGTCTCATGCTGAAACAATTTGTAGAAAAGGGCAAGAGTCCAGTAGCACCTTAAAGACTAACAAAAATATTTTCTGGTAGGGTATGAGCTGTGGCTCACGAAAGTTCATGCCCTACCAGAAAATATTTTTGTTAGTCTTTAAGATGCTACTGGAGTCACTCTTGCCCTTTTCTACTACTGCAGACAGACTAACACGGCTACCCACTGCTGCAACAATTTGTTCCCAGTATTAATTCCAATCAATGGGAGGTCTTCCACTAAAACACCCTGGTAGCCTCAGGGGTTTCATGGGTAGGAAATGCCCCTAGCGGGTGACACACAATTATGCTTCAGGAATGCCACTGTCTGTGGCCAATACACACACACACCAGGGCCGTAACTAGGGGGGCAGCGAGGAGGGCAGCCACCGCCCCTGTGGCATGCAAAGCCGTAACTAGGGGGGCAGCGAGGAGGGCAGCCACTGCCCCTGTGGCATGCAGAGAGGGTGGCAGAAATGCCTCTCCTACCCGGCCTGCTCCTCCTGTAGGAGAGGCAGTTCTGCCATCCTCTCTGCATGCCACAGGGGTAGCGGCTGCCCTCCTCTCCCCTGCCTAGCTACGGCCCTGACGCACACACACCCCTCCTGAAGCATGACCCTATTCCCTATGTAGGTACCAAAATAAAGAGGTAGATCAAGTCAAGGATTGCAGCATTGATAATGCATGCCAGCATTTAAAAACAATGGGGCAATGCATGAGAAAGTTTGGGGGTGGCAATTTCCGTTCTCACCTTCCACCGGCCTCCCATAATCTGCCAGCTGCCTGCCATCTCCCTGAAATCCAACAACCAACCAACCCCCCATTTTTTTTTTGAAATTTGGAGTCTGTTTCTAATCAACTCTGTTTTGCTCAAAGAGAAATTTGAAGAGAGAAGGAGAAGGAAGGGAGGTTCTGAAAATTTTCAGTTACTTTGTAGATGCTCAGAGGCAGCCAATGTCTTCCCAAACCATCCTATTCTTGTTGGTTCTCGTAGGTTATCCGGGCTGTGTAACCGTGGTCTTGGTATTTTCTTTCCTGACGTTTCGCCAGCAGCTGTGGCCGGCATCTTCAGAGGAGTAACACTGAACACAACTCTGAAGATGCCGGCCACAGCTGCTGGCGAAACGTCAGGAAAATACCAAGACCACAGTTACACAGCCCGGATAACCTACGAGAACCAATGAACTCTGACTGTGAAAGCCTTCGACAATATTTTACATCCTATCCTCCTTCTAGAGTGTGGAACATAAATAACTGCAAGGGATGAAGTTACAAAAGGATGCATTGATTTCTTTTTAAAGTGAACAAGAGGAATCGATGGCTATATCTAAAAAAGGGATTGGGGAGAATTCAATTCCATGTAACACTGAAAGAAGCTTTGACTGACAGCTACTGAAAGAGAAAACAAACTCCATGCTATCCCACATTCCTTAGAGCAGATTTAGTTCTGTAACGTAGAGCCTCTAAATTACGTGACAGCCAAGGCCCGTGTCAAGCAGAATCACTTTATGCAGCTTCCTGGATAGCAGGTGAGTGACTCACATATTTTAGTCATCTGTCATTAAACAGTGCATGGCAATGTAGTATGTCATGGAGAAGCTTGTTTTCAGTATGAAAGCTGGTGCTTGTGGGAAAACACGGAGATGTGCAGGGCCCCTGTCAGCAGAGGGAACCAAGCAAGCAGTGCAGGAAAATCCGCTGCGAGTGTAGATTTGCTGTAACTCTGAAAGTGAGATGTGCTGCCATTGTCAATGCACCTAAATGCTGGAGTGTTCCGTTTCCTCTTTGTTGTTTCCATATCGGGCAGTGGCAATCCAGCCAACCAACTTTATTAGCCTCCCTGTTCTGAAGGAAAGCCAAAGAACCCTGCTTCGCTGAAATATCAGCACCCGCCACCTTTATCTCACACAAAGCATGCCATTGAAGGTAGATGTGGAATAAGGAGTGCCAGCAACACTGCCAGGGTGAATAAAGGGCAACTTATTTTATTTTACAGCAAAACAAGGTTTTCCGATGGCCGAAGATGAGTGTTCGCACAATGTAATCACAGTGTGGGTGACTGACCGGATTCAGAAGAGTCAGGTTTCTTCTATTGGTACATACCTGTATTCCAGGCGAGGCCACCCTGGCTTCAAGCCCCAACATTTACTGGTGCTTGAGTAGGGTTGCCAGGCCCCTCTTTGCCGCTGGAGGGAGATTTTTGGGACGCATCCTGAGGAGGGCGGTGTTTGGGGAGGGGAGGGACTTCAATGCCATAGAGTTCAATTGCCAAAGCGGCCATTTTTCTCCAGGTGATCGGCTGGAGATCAGTTGAATTAGAAGGAGATCTCCTGCTACTACCTGGCAGTTGGCAACCCTATGCTTGAGGGAGGCCCTTGCTCCCTAGCCATGAATTCTCTGGGTCAAGGATAATGCACTGCCCCCCCCCCCCAAGAGTTCCTGGCCCAGTTCCACAAAGATGCCATAACGTCATCGTTGAAACGATACCACAGGGTATTCACCTAATCTTTAGACTTACAACTTAAAATCATTTTACAACTATTGATATCACCGGGGGGGAGGGGTAGCTCGCAGTCCACCCCTCACCCCCCACCTGACTTACAGCCTCAGCCAGGCCCCACAGTAGGTCCTTGAGGAAAATGTCCTATATTGTAGAAAGATAAAAATGTAACTTGATTACTCTTTATTTTGTTAAATTTATGCTATTTCTGTGACTTTGGCATTAGCACTTTTATCTTCAGTGTGTGTTTTAATAGGAATTCCAGTGAAAATTGAGTTCGGAAGTCTCAGATTCAGAAAACAGCGTAAACTACAAGTAGCAGACAAAGTTCAAATGTGAAATGGCTGTTGGTGAACTTTAGTTGAGCCTCACTATTTTAGTACTGAGCGCAACATAAACTGAGCAGAGACAGTAGTGACGCTGCCACTTGAAGGGCTAAAGGGAATTTGTACAAACAAATGCCTCATCCAGGCACTTTTGCCTATAGTGATATATACTGATGCGAGATAGCTGTCCAAGAACTATGAATAAGTCTATCAGTGGAGCCAGGGCCCACGACAAAAGAATGTGAGGTTCTTTTACTGGGCTTCTTTTGGTGAAGCGCAGTGAATGTCCTTCATCAGCAAAAGTTAAAATGAAAGCATGCAAAACCCATAAATGTTTGGCGTGCCTGGTGTAGACAGGAACATTCCACCATCTCCATTCATTTGAAATCTTAGCTCGTGTAGCACAAAGAATAAAACATCCACCCAAATAAAACACTGTAGCAAGCCATAGGTTTTCTCTAGCTCGATGAAAGGCAAAGTGCACATTTCAAAACAGTGACTCTCTTGGTAATCCAGCTTAAGTTAGTTGCGTCTACTCATTGCAATAAATAGAACAAGTTGATCAGGACTAATTCCCATTCAATTGCTTTCGATGGGACATTCATCATTGAACACATGAACACATGAAGCTGCCTTACACTGAATCAGACCCTTGGTCCATCACAGTCAGTATTGTCTACTCAGACCGGCAGCAGCTCTCCAGGGTCTCAGGCTGAGGTCTTTCACATCACCTGCTTTAACCGAAGATGCCGGGGATTGAACCTGGGACCTTCTGTATGTCAAGCAGATGCTCTACCACTGAGCCACAGCCCCTCCCCATCAAATGTTTGCATGGAATTAATCCCGTTGAACTCCCAAGTGAGACTCCGGTTAATGTGCATAAAACTACACAGTGCCATCCTAAACATAATTACACCTTTCTAAGATGATTGACTTCAAAGAACAGAGGAAGCTGGAACTCTGCTCAGGAGGGCACTGTTAGTCCTGACCAGTTTTGTAGGATTGTGTGCTCTTTCTTTTGATCCTGTCTGATGCAACTACACCAAGTTAAGCACCAATCACAGGGTACAACCGTCCCTCCCTTCTACAACATATCCTGTTTGATGAACGTGTTTTGATAGCATGTAAAAAGTTGTAAGTAACAAAACACTGACCTCTCAATGAGGAGAATACAAGTAAACCTCAAGAATACAGCTTATATATAATAGTCAGAATACAATAAGATGTTTTGAATAATATATAGATTAAGATAAATTTAGAGTACAAACATAGATAAAAGCAATAATTGTTAACTCAAAGTGGAATACCTGTTAACCAATTTAGATTAAGTACACCAAGGGAATACCATAATAATAGAGTAATGTTTAAGATATATATTGACCCCAGAAGTAAGGGTAAACTGTGTGGATGGAAGTGTATGTATATGTTTGTTTGTTATCTATTTTTTCTGAAAAGGCTAATAAAATATCTTTTTAAAAAAAGAATACAGAATGGGAAACAGACCCCAAATTGTAGACTTATCCAGGTGGCTGTATCCCCATTACCAATACTTGTGCCAAACCAAATGTGTTTGGGGAAAGAGGTTTAAATGGTTTTATGGGAATCGTGCAAAAATTTGTGTGGAATCTACTGCTTGAAATGGCTCAATGAATGCTGGGCTAGCTAATTTGGATAAATGGGGTACATCCATGGACCATGGGGACTGAGTGAGCCACGATATACTTGCGTCATCAGACCTATTGAATCAGTTTTAATATGTTGGAATGGTGCTATGGTTTTAAATGTTTTTAAAGTTTGTTATACTTGTGTTTTAATGTTTTCACCCACCCTGAGCCTGGCTTTGGCCAGGGAGGGTGGGTAAGAAATTAATTAATTAATTCCAGGGAAATCAAATCTTCCTTGCAAGGATGTGGAGGGTGGGAAACCCCTGTCTATGACATTCCCACTCAGTTTGGGATGTTGAGGTACACCAGTTTCCACCCAGGTTTCACATTCTGCTCAGGATGTTCCCTGTTTGTCCAAATTAGCTGGCCCAGGAAATACAAGTCTTCCTTCCTTTAGTTAAGGTGGCAGTAACATCTGGCATCAACTTCTCTTTTTCTCTTCATAGTAAGAAGGCTTTGGGTTTCTTTAAATGAGAGGGAGAACAGTCACTGTGTCATTTGAAGGTGCCAGTTCTATAAACTGATACTAAGGGAGGTGCTATTATGTGGCTATTGCTATTGGGGCAATTCCAGTTGCCCTTCTGTGAGAGGCCACTGGAATAGTGCTGCCATATGCACCACCACAGATGTGGTGTATCTTCATAATCCTCACTGAACTACAAGCACAGCAGAAATCTCACATACTCCCATGGATGAGTGTGTGGAACCTTCCTGTTACATTTCTAGGCAGGAAAAGAATTAATAGTGGAGGCAGTAGGGGATCACTGAGTTTATTGGAACACAGCAATTCACTAACTGAACTGGCAACAACTAGCCCTCAGTCTGGAGACCATCCTATGAGGAAAGGTTGAAGGAGCTGGGTATATTTAGCCTGAAGAGAAGACTGAGAGGGGATATGATAACCATCTTCAAGTATTTGAAGGGCTGTCATATAGAGGATGGTGCCGAGGTGTTTTCTGTTGCCCAGAAGGTCGGACCAGAACCAACAGGTTGAAATTAAATCAAAAGAGTTTCCATCTAGACATTAGGAAGAATTTTCTAACAGTTAGAGTGGCTCCTCAGTGGAACAGGCTTCCTCGGGAGGTGGTAAGCTCTCCTTCCCTGGAGGTTTTTAAGCAGAGGCTAGATGGCCATCTGTAAGCAATGCTGATTCTATGACCTTAAGCAGATGATGAGAGGGAGGGCATCTTGGCCATCTTCTGGGCATGGAGTTGGGGTCACTGCGGGTGTGGGGGGTATATAGTTGTGAATTTCTTGCATTTGACTAGATGACCCTGGTGGTCCCTTCCAACTCTATGATTCTGTGATTCTAACTCCTCCACTAATGGTCACAAGACCTGAGTCTCTCCAATCTAGAAAGTCTCTGGGAGTTGACCTGAAAGTAACAGTACCAATATACCATACTATGCAACATCTGAGCTACAAACAGACCCCAAGCCATGCAATGACCTGTATAGTGAAATGGGTATTTAAATCAGGTTCTTCCACCACTGTATTGACTGTACCACATTCACTCTATGCAAATCTGTGGAGTTCTGTGCTACACTGCCAGAATTTTTCTGTTGCTTTTGGACTTGGTATGTTGTGATAGCTGTAAGTCTTGTACACTGAGCTTGTCATTACTACAACTTTTGTGATGTGCCATTATTTATTTTAATTTTTTTTTGTGACGAGAATTTCCTGGAAGTTTTGAGTGATGCTCAATACGAAGAAATCAAGGCCCTTAGACTGTACTATTACAAAGAAAAGCTATAAAGTACAGACTCCTTCTTGACAGCTGAAGTCTCCCATTTATAGAGATTAGAGGGCTAGGGAAAAAAGCTAAAGTAAACTGTAGCGTTCTTCTGCTGTCTTAAAACACACAAAACACAAAATTTATGATGCTGTTCTGGAGACAATCCTAAACATACTCTCCAAACTCATTTTAAAAAGGAGTCCTTATTCCAAAAAAATAACTTGGTGTTCCAAAAGTTTGGTTCAGTACATGATGCCCATATTCAGAGTTTAAATGAGTTAAATGCATCGCCAGACTCTGCTTACCGTGCATTCCCTGTTTAAAGGGGAATATTATGTGGCTATTGATGAATTAGAACCAATTGTCAAAATTGGTAGGACGTTTTTGCAAGTTATGGCATAATGCCATCTCCATTCACATTCAGGATTGTTGCAAGCAGATCTGAGGCATCAAAGATTAATTTTTCAATGTTCTTTTTGCGTCACTTACAAATGAACATTGCATGAATGGCATAAAACAGAATTCAGTGGTATAAAAGAAACAAAAATCCCCAAACATCATCAATATCAGCAACAAAACAAAGGCAAACTGAAACCAAAATACATTTTTTAAAAATGGAGTATCAGTTCATCCCTTCATTGTACCAAAATGTTTGTTTGTTTGCTTGCTTGCTTCATTTCAGTTCAGGCTTGATTTGATCTAGAACCCACTCATTTGTTTCTTAGTGGTCCACAGTATCCATAAAACTCTCCCCTAACACCACATTTCAAATGAATCAACTTTCTTCCGGTCAATTTTCTTCATTGTCCAACTTTCACACCCATACATAACAATGGGGAATACTATGATAAGAATTATCTTGATCTTGGTTGCCAGTACACATCCTTACACTTAAGAATCTTTTCTAGCTCTTTCATGGCTGCCCTTCCCAGTCTCAATCTCTTTCTGATGTCTTGGTTGCAATCTCCCTTTTGGTTGATGATGGAGCCAAGGAATCACAAATCTTTTAACAATTTCAATTTCTTCATTGACAACCTTGAAGTTGTGTAATTCCGCAGTAGTCATTACTTTTGTCTGCTTGATGTTGAGCTGTAGTCCTGCTTTGGCACTTTCCGCTTTAACCTTCAGCAGTAGTCATTTCAAGTCTTCACTATTTTCTTCCAGTAATGTGGTGTCATCAGTGTATTTCAAAAAGTTAATGTTCCTTCCACCAGTTTTCACTACTCCTTCATCTAAATCTAGTCCAGCTTTCCTTATATGTTCTGCACATAGATTAAAGAGATCAGGTGATAAAATACATCCTTGTCTGACACCTTTGCCAATTAGAAACCATTCTGTTTCTCCCTATTGTGTCCTAACAGTAGCCTCTTGTCCAGAGTACAGGTTGTGCATTAAAACAATCAGATGTTGTGGCACACCCACTTCTTTTAAAACCATAACCTTTCATGATCCAGCGTCAAAAGCTTTGCTGTAATCTATGAAACACAAGCTGATTTTCTTCTGAAATTCTCTCATATGCTCCAGTAACCAATGTAAATTTGCAGTATTATTTCTATTGCCGCTTCCTTTTCTGAATTCAGCTGTTACATTTGGCATTTCTCATCCAATATATGGTACCAGTCTTTGTTGTAAGATTTTGAGTATCCCTTTATTCTCATGAAAAATTAATGCGATCATCTGATAGTTGCTGCAGCCTTTGATGTCTCCTTTTATGGAATCGGATTGTAGATTGAGCTGGGCAAAAGACTATGCATCTCACATTCCACTGCATCTTTTTCCACTGAGCACACTCACCTCACCCAATTCCTGTGTATATTTGTATTCATCTGCCAACTGAAGAATCATGGAGCTTATAGTTGCCATTACATTCCTTTTTGTTTCTTTTAATGAAGTACCTGGTGGGGTATATAACATTCTTATATGAGTGTATGAAGCTTCACTTTGATGACTTCCAGCCCACTTTCCTGCATGCATTTTCAAAAGATGATTGGAAGAGAAACTGCTTTTTTAAAATGTTGCAAAATACTGTTGCATACAACTTTCCCAACAATTGCAGTCTTGGAAGGACACTGCCATCTGGTGGTCATTTGATTTTTATGCAGTTGAATATAAATTTTCAGTGCATAGGAGACAAAGGTATGAAATATAATACGTGTGCTGAAATAATTCATTATAAGTCAGACAAACTGGAAGGCTAGAAATTTTAATGCAAGAGAAAAATGGCATTTCCTAATCTATAAAGCCAAGGAAAGGCATAGCTTGTTTATTTTTACTGAACAATAGTTACATAATAAAACCTAATTGTATAATGGACCAGAGGATTTTGTATTTTTAATATCACATTTCAAAATACCTAATTAAAATGATACACCACTGCAAACATCCAAGGGTTATGCTATACATATATCTTATAAATGCCAATTAATTGGAATATATCAACAACAATGCAAACACAAGATTGTTTTCATTGGGACTTATTTTTGAAAATGTTCGTTGGATTCCAATCAGGTTTATGTCCAAATAAAGCTGGCCAATATTTTTTTTGTGGGGGGGTAAAGATGACACCACAGAAACCATGTTTTGTGGTTAAACTCTTTTTCTGCAAACAGAGCGTATCCAATATATCAGTATTCCAAAATAACTGTGTCATAAAGTTGAATTACATTCATCTGTTTTTACCAACCCCAGAACAGAAAAGGCATTGTTTCCTAAATTTAAAAAGAACATTTCTCATTAGCAAACCTCAGCAAAGAATCAGGATCATATTTCTATTAAACAATTAGCAGTGTTACAAGAACCGTCCAAACAAGAAAAAGTATATTTTAAAAGCAAGCAAAATATGCCGTGTGCTCAACTCATCAAGAAACTATAGTTAGCAACCACTGTGAAATAGTTAAGCAGCTGTTTGCACCAGGCAGTGGCAAAGCAAGGACATCCAAGGCTCTGCTCATATCTCTTTGTGGCGGGTGAAAATGGTATGTTCGCCTACCAGACATGTTTGGAATGAAGTTCTCAGCACCAATAAAATTTATTGTAATTGAACTGGTAGCATTAGACAGGAGGAACTGACACAAAATACTTGTGGGGCTTCTTCTACCACTGGCCCACCACTGGGCTCTCCATCACGGCTGCTTCTGCCGCTAGGCCCCAGTAAGAAGAGGGGAGGGGGCTGCAACGCCAGGATTCTCCTCCTCTCTACTGGCTGCTGCTCCCCAGCCCTCTGAGCAGAATCAGCTACAACATCTCCAGTCTGCTTCTGAGCCCTCTTTAAATAACGAGTAGGATGCAGCGTAGGGATGCCAGCCTCCAGGTGGGGTCTAGGTATCCCCCGGAATTACAGCTCATCTCCAGACTACAGAGATCACTTCCCCTGGGGAAAATGGATGCTTTGGAAGGTGGATTCTGTGGCAATGTACCCCACGGAGGTTCCTGTCCTCCTAAGCTCCATCCCCAAATCTCCAGGAGTTTCCCAACCTGGATTGGGCAACCCTAACGCTGCACCCTCTTGGCCATTTCCATCTCACCCACGTGACCTGAAAGTCCTGGGGATTAGAAGAAAGCTTTCATTGGCCTGGGCAGGTTCCTCCCACCCATCCGTCTAGCATCATGCCAGATGCCTTTCCATAACATCCATCTTACTTCAGAGGCCAGCCCTGCCCACCACTTGTAGTCCCACCTCCACCAGATGCCTGCTAAGTTGCTTCTTTTCTCAGGAGCCAGCCTGCTGCACCACCTCCTGTGAACCTGTCTTGGTTGTGCTGGGACTGGGGTGGGTGGCGCCAGGCCAGCTGCATTCCTGACCAAGTGAAGGCAGCTTACCCCAATGGAGCACTACCTGGCTGGCATTGCAGGACGGGTGTCCTGGGTGTCCGCCGACATTGTGGAAGAGAAAGGAGGATCCTGCATCGCCTCCACCAAACCCCACCTTCCAGCTGGTAATGGTAGGTGGGGTCCTGCCGCCCAACAATGCTGAGAACAGCCTGATATTGCAAAAATTGTGGTCTAGGCTTTCCAAAATTAAACTTGTTTGAGACTGAGATCTTCAGTTACCTGGATCAGGTGGCAAAGTTCCTTCCCCTGATATTATGCATCTTTGGTCATTTTGCTCTGTCTACCAGATATCAATGACTTCGCAGGTGTATTCCTTCTGTATTTAAAACTTCTTATGTTTCAACTTATATCAGGTGATATTAAAGTTTGTTCTGTATGGTTTGGCAGCTATTTCACACATGCAAATCACTCCTTATGCAATTAACTTGCCTAAGGAGACCTGCTGGGAGTTGAAGGTGAACCAACTGTGAGCAAGGGCCAGTGGCAGAATCAGAAATATCAGGTGAAATGCTGCTTGTGCAGCCAAGAGTATGATATCTTCCGAATTTTGAAATAGTGCTTCTGCCTTGGATGATGATGATGATGATGAAGAGTTGGTTTTTTTGTGATTTTCTCTACCTTTTTAAGGAGAATCAAACCAGCTTACAATCTTCTTCCCTTCCCCTTCCCACAACAGACACCTTGTGAAGCAGGTATGGCTGAGAGAGCTCTAAGAGAACTGTGACTAGCCCAAGGTCACCCAGCTGGCTTCATGTGTAGGAGTGGGAAACCAACCCGGTTCACCAAATTAGAGTCCGCCACTCATATGGAGAAGTGGGGAATCAAACCCAGTTCTCCAGATTAGAGTCCACCACTCTTAACACAATGCTAGCTCTCCTTAAAGAATAGAATGCAAAGAACAGACTTAAAGGTACAGCAAGGACAGAGGAAACCAAGAGACATCATGAAACTCCAGAGCAGTGACTGATTGAAAGTGGCTAGTGGGGCAAGCAGCCTCTCTGGTTGCAGGAATCACAAATATCAATAGAATGTCCTCCACCAAACTTCAGTGCCTCTGAGACCTTCAGGAGATAAGATCTCCTTCCAATACTGGGAAGGCCTTTCCAATATGCTGTTATGGTTTTTCATGCACTTTCATATCTAAAACACAATACATCTATCATAGTTAAGAGTCACACAATTTTGGATCTGTGCTTAACAGCCAAATTCCTAATTGGTCGACCAATTTTATTTGGCAAAAAATAGAACAGCAGCTCATTGGACACATCTTCACTTACAAACAAATGCATTCTTCTTGAAGTAGCTGTATTTATTGAGAAGATGTTTTCTGAGGCACCACCGGGACTATATTCACTCACTGGTACATAAAATATGTTTCCATAAAATTATACACACATAATATCAAGTGTATGATGCACAGTAGTGATGAGTTAATTTATGGTACAAATATCTTCTGCGCAAGTATTATACAAAGCACATGTACTATTACGGTAACTAACCTGCTTGGATGGTCAACAGGTTCTGATGCTCACCTGTAATTTGCCCCTTGGAAACCTGCCCACTGTGTACCCAAGTGTCTATTCCAACTTTTGATGTGCTTTCTAAATGTGATTTCAGTTTGTGTCACTGTGTCAATCTACATTCAACTGGCCCTTGCAAACTAATCTCTGCCAAACAAATCATTAACACAGAAGAATGACATTTCCCCACATTTACTGTGCCAGCCTAAGGCCCGTCTATGTGCTATTTTCAAAGTGGTGCATAAGCAGTGTGAAAAGGCATAATTGTCAAATGGTCACATAAAATAACATTTTAAAGAATGGCTTTTACTAAAAGTTGTTTCAGAGGATAGCAGTGTTGGTCTACAGTAGAACAGCTAAATTCGAATCCAGGAGCACCTTTTGAGACCAACAAGATTTTCAGGGTATAAACTTTTGAGAGTCAAAGCTCCCTTCATCTGAATGGAGCTTTGCCTCTCGAAAGCTTATATCCTGAAAATCTTGTTGGTCTCTAAGGTGCGACTGGACTTGAATCTAGCAGTAAAAACTGTGAAATGTATCTAATTACACATTACCATAGGATCCACAGTTTGAAAAGTACTTTACATTGTCTCACTTTCTTTTAAGATTTAATTTCCACTACCTATGGATTGTCATTGTTTCTGTAATAACAGGAATGTACTGTGCTATGGGAATGTAGCATCCTGTTCTATCAATCAGGTCTTCTTCTTTGGGGAAAGTAGATGGAGCATCTACAGATAACTGTGTCTTGCTCTAATCGATAGCAGCATGTTGGCAAATCTCTTCTGAAGACACACAAAAGCAAAATACCCTATTCCTGCTAGGAAACCAACCAAAAGAGTAGAGCCAAAAACTCTAGGTGCCCTCTTCTTGGCCACCCGAAATGCAGTTGGAAGAACAGCTGAGATTAATATGTTGTTGACATGTCCTAGAACCTTGTGAAATGTCTTTCTCTTCAAGACCCGATCATAGTAGATTTCCAAGTTAGGTCGCTTTCCATTTCCCCAGCTTCTCCTTGCCAGTCCAATGAACTTCAAACGATGCAGCGTAACAGCAAGGGATACATCAGCCAAGGTGAAAAATTCGCCACAGAGCCAGGGTTGGTGTCCATTTTCTAATCACAAATCAAAACATAAAAGGAGTTGAGGATAAAATGCAACAGGATTGACTGGACGGTCTCTCAGGATCATAAAACTGTAATGTTTTTTTGTTTACAGAGTAGCCATTGGTCCCAGATTTCTCCTAAGATTGTCTAAAGGGTGTGAATCACATTAAAACAGCTAGGAAGTTGTTTACTTACTGAAAATACCCATGCTTCATTCCCCCCACCCCTCTGGCGTTTAAACCAGGATTGTATTATTCAAACCTCAGATGTCAAGGCAGAAACATTTTGTCAGCTTGCCAAATTCAACCTTACTTTCCACATTAAGTGTGGGGTCCCATCTAATGTTTCTGTGCATGGAAGTTCAGTGTCCCCACCTTCTGCCTCCCCTTGCAGCTCACAATGCCCTCCCCCCAAATTCTGCAGTATGGGGGAGGCTGTCGCAGGAGTGGCGATTGGTGAAAATCATCTCCCCTTGCACGCACAATCTTTTTGACAAGATCCAACCTCATTTGGCCACAGAAAATGAGTTATTCAAACATAAGGGGAAAACCTGTACTTCAAGGAGAAATGGCTACACACCTCACAATACTGGAACTGGACACCTACCACAACAAGCCAGTTAGCTGCCTCAGAAGTTGGTCCATAGTAATATTTTATGTTTGAATCTGGTACTAAGGAGCCACCTCTATATTTTTTGTAGCTAAAATTTGCTTCTTTTGCTATCACTGCAATCTCTAAACTTTGTCCTACTTCTTTACTCGGTCTATATTGTCTCTTCCTGTTTTGGATTAATTTTATTGGTCTTAAAATTGATTAGGCTTTGCAACTGAGCCTAGTCATTCTGGATTTGACATATATCTGACTACTGATTCATGCTCTGTCTTGTCACCCATTGCAGGATGTGAACTGTATACAGCAGCTGAACACATGAACACATGAAGCTGCCTTATCCTGAATCAGACCCTTGGTCCATCCAAGTCAGTATTGTCTACTCAGACCAGCAGTGACTCTCAAGGGTCTCAGGCAGAGGTCTTTCACATCACCTACTTGCCTAGTCCCTTTAACTGAAGATGCTGGGGATTGAACCTGGGATCTTCTGCATGCCACGCAGGTGCTCTGCCACTGAGCCACAGCCCCTCCCCAGTTTGAAGAGGGCTTTTGTGCCGGGCCATAAATTCAGCACTAGCAAGTTCATAGCTATCTCCTTTGAGCTCGGCAGTTCCTCCACCATAGTACGTAATCCCTAAAACATTTTTTTCCAATTAAAATGAAACTGCTGCACCAAGGCCAGAATCTGTATCCTTTGGCAATGTGTTATATCTTGCAAAGTACATTTTGTTTCCTCTTGTATTTACAATACTGCCAGCGCCATCCTAATGAGAACGCACTCCTCTAAGACTATTGAAGTCAGTGGGCTTAGAAGGTTGCAACTCTGCTTAAGTTGGCATTGTATGTAACTTAGAGAAGTGGGCTAACCTGCAGAGTGTAGCTACTTCTAGAGGATTTTGTCAGGGATGCAGCTGGAATGAGGATTAGCAGTTTCCTTCCAGTTTTAATGTTTGGTGGCACATCTAAAAGGCAACATTAGGGCCAAACTACTTGATACATTTTTAATGTTGGGCCCATGTGGTGCTTAAACTGTCGCTGAGATTCCTCCTCCTTCCTGTGCCGAATCTAGACTCCACAAATTTCTTAAATGACATGCCCAGCAACTGAACTATGGCTGTGGGGGAAGTGAATCAGGTCCAGGGAGCCTCTGAAGGTAAGTAACTGGATGCTTCATATATGTTAGCATGAGACTACTAATAGGTCAGACATCTGAGTGGTCAAAACACCTAAGAAACAAACCACTGCAGCTCCCTCCCACCATGATATAGAATTATGAGTTCATAATACAAAAGCTACCCTGGGATATAAACCTATTGGAAACAACAATGAGATGCTGAATGGCAGTAATCTGTGTTGAGTCATTTTTGTGGGGAATAAATGTTTTGTCCTGAAAGAAGCATAAGAAGAGCTGTGCTGGGTCAGGCCAGTGGTCCATCTAGTCTAGCATCCTGTCAGACACAGTGGCCAATCAGATTGTCTAAAGGGCCAACAACAGGGCATGAAAGTTGAGGCCTTCCCTATGTTGCCTCCTGGCACAGGTATTCAGACGTTTGCTGCCTCCAAATGTAGAGCTCCCCTTTAAACCTCATGGATAGTAGCCACTGATAGACCTATCCTCCATAAATCTGACTAATCCCCTTTTAAGGCTATCTGTGCTTGTGGCCATCACCACATCCACTGACAGTGAATTCCATATTTAGTCACTCATTGAGTAAAGTATTTCCTTTTGTTCCTCCTGAATCTACTGCCCATCAACTTCATTGTGTGCTCCTGAATTCTAGTATTTTGGGAGAGATAGAAAAAGTTCTGTCTACTGTCTCTACTCTGTGTATCATTTTATAAACCTCTGTGATGTCCCACCTTAGTTGTCTTTTGTTCTAAAATGAAAAGTACCAGAGTCATCAGCCTTTTCTCATAGGAAAGGTGCTCCAGCCATTTAATCATCTTGGTTGTCCTCTTCTGTACATTTTTTCCAGCTCTGTTTTGAGTATCTTGAGTTACAACTTGAAACTAAGGGACATCCTGTGCCACTGTGCTAAGTTCCATCCTCATCAAAGAATGGGCCAAAAATGTTGGAGAAGATGCAGTTTCTGAACCATTTTCAGGGGTAGTCCTAAGCAGAGATCACTGAATAGGTGAATAGTGATTGTTGATGGATGATTCATCATGGCCAAAATAAAATAGCTGCTGTCTAATGAACATGAAATATAAATAATTCCCTACCAGGTGTTTCTTCATTTCTTCTCTGCAACTCAGTCTCAACCTGATCCAAAACTTTTTCCAGTTCATCCAGTATTTTCTTTAAGTACTTTATGTTATCATGATCCATAAGTTTAGTCTAAAAAATATGAAGAATGACGTACTTCACTGAGCATCCACACACAACCAGTGAACCAAAACAGATACAATCCAGCAGCAATAATCCCACATACCATATCCACATAAGCAGAATTATATCAATACAATAATATATATAAATAAATACATTTTCCATGAATTAATGAATAAGTAAATAAATACATGAATAAATGGATAACTGCAAATA
Organism: Euleptes europaea; assembly: GCF_029931775.1. Lineage (NCBI taxonomy): Eukaryota > Metazoa > Chordata > Lepidosauria > Squamata > Sphaerodactylidae > Euleptes > Euleptes europaea. The sequence continues at coordinate 35,679,435 of NC_079319.1, forward strand.
ATTCTCCTTATAATGGAATTATTCTTTGGGCAAATACATGCAGCATCCACCAGTATATTTCTCATTAATATCATATCATATTCTGAAAACCTTAAACCATAAATAAATTGTGTTCTTACTTTAAGGCGTTTCTGTTTTGCTATATACGCATCTTGCAGATCTGGGTTTTCTTCAGCAAGCTTCTTTAATTCAGATTCCGTGTTTCCTATCTGGCCTAATAAAAACAAAAATAAGCTCACTAAAAAGTTAATCAATTTTCCTCCAAATTGCTAATTGTAAATGTTAATATCGGTAACTTAAAAGAGGACATTAGGAACTTTTTATTAAGAAGCCTAAACAGCCGAATGGTCTCTAAACCTCCATTCACAAAGTTAATGTATTTCAAGCGCTGAGATCTTGGTGGAAATAGATCCATGTTATTCAGTCGCTAGCCCAGTACAAACAACATCTCCACCTGTGCACATTAATTCACTACATGGATGGAGAGTAGTGAATTCATTACATCTGCAATTCTAGCAGTAATTGTGATGGTGGAGATCTCTCAGACCTGAGTACCTAATGGCAACATTCTGGAGCACCAATATCCTGTTTTAGGATTGCAGTAGGAAGTAGCTTTAGTGTAGACTAAATTGTAAATTGTCTTGTTTTGGGAGGGGCTGTGGCTCAGTAGTAAAGCCTCTGCTTGGCATGCAGAAGGTCCCATGTTCAATCCCCAGCATCTCCAGTTAAAGGGACTAGGCAAGTAGGTGATGTGAAAGACCTCTACCTGAGACCCTGGAGAGCTGTTGCCAGTCTGAGTAGACAATACTGACTTTGATGGACCAAGGGTTTGATTCAGTATAAGGCAGCTTTGTGTGTGTGTTTGTGTGTGAGAAAGCAGGCATGAGTGTGCTGGCCTACCTTCAGCCTCCATGCAATTGCCTGGTCATCTACCAAGTGCAACATGGAAGAAGTGGCCACACATACACTCCCTGCCCATGATCAGCAACACTGCTGTCACGAGACAGCTGACAGCGCTGGAGGGGCATGCACATGGCCACTTTCTCCATACAGTCACACTCCGTGGATAACCAGGCAATTGTGCAGAGGCAGGGGTGGAACCAGCACACTCACGCCTGCTGATTACTGAGAGGTAGGAGCTATGTTCCTAGAGGACATTCTTCAAAATACGTGCATTTTTGATGAGCAACCAAAGTGTATCATGTGAACCAGCCTCTTTATTGTTGCAATAGGGTTGAGGACAAGAGAGTGTCCTCATTGCAGTGACAGAGTGCAAGAAGACGAGTGGCATCTAGGACTCAAGACCGTTACATTTTTATAGGCCAACATCTGCAATATGAGTTTGACTTGAAATCCTACAGGATGCCAGTGCAGACTCATGAATTGTTATTAAGATATGAAAGTACATACTGCGAATTCTAGTAGTGGCATAAGCTGGAATCATAGAGTCTACTGCTAATTCGGGGTGCAAAATGCAGCCATGTGTATATGCGTCCATGGGCAAGGAATCCAAGAGCTCTCTGTAGTGCTGAACCCTTGGGTAGTACATGCTTCCTTCTTCTGGCATTAGCCTTGGAGTTTTTTCTGGAGAAACATGGATACATGACAACTAAAACAAAGTTGTAATGCCTAATATTTTCTTACCAGTGCAACACTATTGATATCATACCTGCCAAACCTCACCATGACAGTCAGCTATGAAGGAGGTGGGGGTGAAGAGTTGGTTACCAAATCTGACTATGGCCATCGTTTGTACCCCAGATCCACACCACAAAGGGTATTCTAACAACTGCACACTGCCCATCCATCCAGACAAAATGAAGTCCCTCAAGTTTGCTCAAGCCACTGTAAATCAACATGTAAACAAACCTCCATGCAAGACACGTGCAGCACTGGCATTAACAATAACTGCACAACAAGTCTCGCTGTTACCATTCACAAAAGTCTCCTCAAGGTAGTCAATGATCTGAGTTGCATCACAAATGATATTTTCTCCATGGACAAGGACGGGGACTTCTCCAGCCGCATTGAGGCGCATGAACCAAGGCTCGTTGTGTTCACTCAAAGGAAGGCTTACATCATGTTCTTCACACTTCAGTTCTTTTTCAGCAATCACCAAACGCACCTTTAAAACATTTGTAAACTTTATTGATGAAGTTTGACACAAAAGAAACATGGCATATTTCAATGGATTCCCAGAGATAATGTGGTAACCTGCATAAAGGACACAGATCTAGCAGTGTGTGCCATATTGGTCCTCTGTCCTCCAGCAGTGGGACTGAGGGGGCATTTTGGACTGCTGTGGAAGGAAGGAGGTGAAAAAATCATGCTGTGTGGGTTGAAAGCCTTCCACCCACAGAAACATTAGTCTGGACCCAAGCCAATGACTATAAGATGCCCAGATGGAACCCGAGCTAGAAGACTTCTTTCATCTAGTTTTCTCTCGGTGTGTATGCTTCCTGTAAATTTAAAAAAAAAAAAGCTTTATCTGTGATATTTTTCCTCTCTGGATGTAACCTGCATGAGTAGCTCAGATGTGCTTGAGCTTGTCACAGTTTGGAAGTGAAGCAGGGTCAGTCCTGATAAGAACTTGGATGGGAGACCACCCAAAAAGACCTGAATTGCTATGCAAAGGAAGGCAATGGGGAACCATCACTGCTCATCTCTTGTCTTGAAAACCCCTTGTGGGGCCACCATAAGTTGGGTGTGACTTGATGACACTTAATTATCATTATAAAGAAACATGCAGGAAATGCTCTTTTCATATTTTGCTTTTGAAAATGCCTAATGTTGATAATCTTAAAATGGGCATCAAGCAATGCAAACAGTAAGGACTCTGAGGCCTGTTACAGAGGTGTTCTGGCCTATGCATCCACCCCTTTTCATTCTCAATCCACTATCTCCAGATGTTTGCATCTGAATATAGATGAGAGCACAGTCAATTCATCCACAACAGCCACGCATGAGGTGGGTGGAATGGACCCAGGGAGCTGTCCGGGTCCTGAAATCTGACACTCCTGGAAAAAGTAGGACTAGTCACTCACCTTCTGGGAACTGAAAGACTGTGTCCAGTGATACAGGATAAGTTTGATATCTGTCTTAGAATCTCCTTCAGGCAGAAGCATTTTGCCTACAGTCTGATCCTGCTTCTCGTCTGCCATTTCACCCTTCCTCCCTGTTCAGTTCACTGTCTTGACAGAAGCGGCTGCCTGTGATATTTTGCTCTCTGGCTGTTACTGAGTCTGCTCCATGCACTGAGCATGCTCAGTGCTGGCAAGTGAAGCAGCTGCCCATGCCCTGACTCTCAGGAAGAATAAGATTTCTGGTGGCAGTTGTAGATGGGAGAATTGTGTTTCAATTGTCTTCAGAGCGTTTGAACAAAGGAGTACACAGTGAAGTAGTAAGATGGCTGCTGCATGTATTTAAAACAAATAAATAACTGTAGAAGTTCTGTTTCTAGGATTACTTCTCTTATTTGCAAAATAAATTTTAAAAAAGCAATTCATGCAATCCCAGACAGGAAAGCTTTGAATGCAAGAAAGCAAAAACCTGAACACCAGATAGCCCCAGAAGGAACAAATAACCTGGTTGTAATCTGAGATAGGAAAGATTTACAAAGACAGGAAATTTGTGTGTATCCCTTGCAAAGTTTGTTTTCCCCGTGCTTCTCTGCATATGTAATTTGGTTAAACTTCTCCTATGAATTTTACCCCATTGTGATTACTCTAGCTTGCCTATGATCAGTGGTGCTGCCTTTGATATAATAATTTCCTGTATATTTTACCAGTAGAATATATTTGACAGGCTTCAAATAACACATGTCATGCTAATACCATGATGGAATTGTGAACAAAAATAAATGTAATTTCAAATCTAGGGTCCCCCCCTTTGAGAGAGGGAGGGAAGGGGGAGAGATCACTGGTTGTTTGTTATTTGGGTTGTCGTGTATTTCACATTCTTTAAGCCATGATCAGGTTTTAAAGGAGAAAAAATTACCTTCAACTTTTAAAGGATGTTAAAAAAAACTAGATTTAAAAGAAGTAAAATTAATTATAAACAGAATAAACAAAGAAAGTCTTTCCTGTCCTTTATTTCTGTTCTTTGTGCTTGCGGATCAACAGGTCATGAGGGAAAAAAATTCAATAAGTTTAGTAAAACAGAAACAACCAAACATACAACAATACAATAGAAGTCTTTGGTGAACAATATAGGAGACACTACTGACATCTGGTCAGATATTTGGAAGAACTGCAGCATTCAAAAACTGAAAACCTATAATGCAATACTTATAAGCCCCTGGCCAAACACATGAAGCTGCCTTATACTGAATCAGACCCTTGGTCCATCAAAGTCAATATTGTCTACTCAGACTGACAGCGGCTCTCTAGGGTCTCAGGCAGAGGTCTTTCACATCACCTACTTGCCTAGTCCCTTTAACTGGAGATGCTGGGGATTGAACCTGGGACATTCTGCATGCCAAACAGATGCTCTATCACTGAGCCACAGCTCCTCAGGATGGGCTTCCTCAATATTTTCACAAACTTAATTTATTGCAGTAGGGTAAGGGTATCACCAACTGGAACAACACTACGTTTGAAGAAAGCACATTCTGCAATAGCTGTGTTAACCTTTTGCAACAAAGTTTCAATGAACATATTGAACGTAAAGCAGCATAAACTTCGCAGGCAACAGCCTCTGAGGAAGCAGTTGCTGCCTATGAAAGCCCCTGTCTCAATAAAGCTGTCAGTCTTGAAGGTGCCACAGGAGCCTTTTTGATCTTGGAAAGAAGGAACAGATATCACACACAAACAAATCACATAAGTAAAGTATGCAGACGCACTCTGGATAAATGATTTGTCTTTGAATGACCACTAGAGGTCCCCATATTTCCAAAAATGTTTCAAAAAATTATTGCATGTTTCCTCAAATGAAGTTCAAAGGCAGTAAACTTTACCTTTTCTCGCCCAATTATTCTTTGAATTTCTAATGTTAAAAAGCCTGTGAAGACTGATTATCATGACACACATAGCTGCTGCTTCTTCTCAGGTGCCTTTGATTTCTACTGTACATAAAACTACTAATTCTGCACCATCAATTACCTGTAGTTAAATTGATTACAAAGTTACCATTATACCAGTAATGCGGAAACATTAGTAGGAAAACATTACATTTCATGCAAAGTATATTTTGTCAGAGAACTACTTAACCCAGTCCAGCTGACTTTTGAGGCGGCCTACAGAAGAAATGTTTTGGCTAAAAATAAGCTGTAGCTCAAATTATTCTGTGTCTTACACATAAGACTGATGTACACCAATTGTAGATTCTGCATTCTGTCTGACTGGCTTTCCTTGCTCCCATGGGCAAATCCCTTGGGGGGCAGATTGCCGCTGTTTGGAAAGGAGTTCTTCTAATTACATGCTATTACAGAGACAAGAAAAAGCCTAGAGGGACAGCCTGTACTTCTGGTGCTAAACTGAAATCTGCCATTGGCCATAACACTCTCTGGGCAGTGACAGGAAAGCTGCTTACAGTAACAGCCTAGGCAGAGTTACACCCTTCAGTGTAACTGAACCTCAACCTCTACAGTGAAAGCTCTATATCCTTATTGTTGGCTGTTAATGTGGAAATCGATTCAGTTTAACACCAGATGTCCAATAAGAACTCAAGTAGGATTCTGTCCTCATTGTGTACAATGGTGTTACATCATGGGCAGCAGAAGGAAAGGCATTTTAATGGTGGTGGAAAATGAAGTCAAGTTGCAGCTGACTCATAGTGACCCTGTCGGTTTTGAAGGCAAGAGATGAACAGAGGTGGTTTTTCAGTGCCTGCCTCTGCATAAAAACCCTGAACTTCCTGGGTGGTCTCCCATCCAGTGCTTTTTTTTGGTTCGAAAAGGTGCTGGTATTTGCATATAAGGGCATGCCAATTTCCACCAACTGCCCTATTGGATCTCCCAACCCACCCCCCCACCCCAAATCATGCTGATAATCAGTGCTAGTGAGTACAGCCACAAGAAAAGCAAGAATGAGGAGGAGGAGGAGTTGATTTTTATATGCCGACTTTCTCTACCACTCAAGGGAGAATCAAACCGGCTTACAATCACCTTCCCTTCCCTTCCCCACAACAGACACCCTGTGAGGCAGGTGGGGCTGAGAGACTGTGACTAGCCCAAGGTCACCCAGCTGGCTTCGTGTGTAGGAGTGGGGAACCAAATCCAGTTCACCAGATTAGCCTCCACCGCTCATGTGGAGGAGTGAGGAATCAACCCCGGTTCATCAGAGTCCATCACTCCAAACCACTGCTCTTAACCATTGCACCACCCTGGGCTCTCTAACCAGGGCCAATCTAGCTTAGGTTCTGAGATTAAGTAAGGTCAGGCTAGCCTGAGACATCCAGTTCAGGGTGAAATCATTTTAATATAATAATGGAAAATATATATAATAATGAAAACTCAAAGAACTCATAGATCAATGAATACCAACCTTCTGGTGGTCCCCAGCCCAAAGAGTGTCTGGCTGGCCTCGGCCAGGGAATTTTCAGCCCTGGCCCCTGCCTGGTGGAATAGACTCTCTAGTGAGACTAGGGCTCTGTAGGACTTTAAAGAGTTCCACAGGGCCTGTAAGACCAAGCTATTTCACCAAGCTTATGGGTGAGGCCAGCTACGGTTCCCTTTTCTACAGATGCTGGCCTCCCTAACCTTCCCACTCCTCACTTTTTAAAGCCATCTCCACTCTTTATTATTTTTATGTGGAGTTATTCATCTGTCTGCCTGGCTGTAGCCCAGATGTTATGGCTCATGGGTGCCATTGAACATTTTTGTCCCTTTTAATGATATTATAGGGCTGTTTTAACTGTTGTTTTATGATGTTTTAAAAGATTTATTATTATGTTCCTTAGACCAAACACGAAATTTTTGCAGTAACATTGCCTTACCCAAACCGGCCATATAAAACAATACATTTTGGTTAAAACACGATACAAAATATTACTCATTAAAATGGTTAAAAACTGGTCTACAATATACATTTAAACAATCAATTCCATCTACACGTTTTCTATTTAGATTTCCGAAAATTAAATGCTATTCTACAAAACTTGGCAACCAACTTTGTTACCTGAGAAAATTAATCTTTAAGAAGGATGTTAACTCTAACAGATTCAGGATAACCAGTACTCTTCCTCAAAAGAGGACCAAGAATCTTCTCCCTATCCTCCTTATAGTAACTGCACCTAAGAAGGACATGTTCTAGTATTTCCGGTTCACCACTGTTGCAGGGACAGAGCCCTTGTGAGAGGGGAGTCTTTTTTAAATTTTCCTTCTAATGCTGCAGAGGGCAGAGCCGAACATCGAGCTAGAGTAAATGCTCTCCTAGTAGTATTTCCTTCTAATATTGAAAGGTATGTTGCTGGGCAAGATATGTACTTGGTTTTGGCAGATGCCCTAATTATCTCTATTTTAATGTATTATATGTTTATATGGTCTGTGAACCACCCTGAGCCCAGCCTTGGGCAGGGTAGAAGAGTGATAAAATAAATAAAAAAATAAAAGTGAAAGCACAATAATAAAAATACTCAACAAAGCAAAGGTAGGACACTTTAAAACTACAGAAGAGGCTATTTAAACATCAAATTTTGTATCCTTTGGTGTGAATAATGTATTTAAGGAAAGTAGCATAAAACTCCCAATTAAAAGTTGCCTATATTTTTCAAATTCAAAATTAGGATCTTGTCCTTCTAGGCTGCAGTCCTATTCAATAGTAAGAGCCATTGGCTGCCGTGAGACTTACTCATGTGTTGTGTCTTTTTAAGATTGGGGCCAGGCAAATCACTTGGGGCTTTTCCAAACTCTCTTACTCACTTGCTTTGTAATCTCTGCAAGTCACATAAGGTCCTGTTATGTCTGCGATGCAAGAGTGGTATGTACTGGAACATCTTTTGCATACATCTGTGGATGCAGAATTAGCTCTGATTACTTAGTAAAAAAATAGGTGGGTTGCTACATTTTACACCCATTAAAACTGCAGGAGTTTGTCAAAGAGTAATATTGAAAGCTATATTTAAACCAAGTTACATTATAGTACTTTGCAGTATACAGACAGCATTACCGTTGTCTTCTTTTTTGAAAAACTTGTCATTATAATCATGGAGCATTGCACCAAAATCTGCTTGAATTTATCACAGAGAGATTGTGGGAAGGGGAATTTCAGAGGGGTAGCTTTTGTTACAGTGCCATCCTAAGCAGTGCAGGTCTACTTAGAATCCTATTGAAGTCTACTGCATGGGGCTTACTCCCTGGAAAGTGTTCCTTAGACTGCACTGCTAGTCACCAGCGGTCAAAACAACAAGGAATTGGTTGCATCTCTAACTAAGTGTAAGTACTGCTGTGTTCTATGCCACTCGTTAGTAAGCATGCTTAGGATTGCAGCCTGTGTTCAGCCTAGTTTTCAGTTTAAGATAATAAGGGGTCATTCTTGCACAATAAGAAATGTGTATGGCAGAAAAGTATATTACTTTTTTCTGATACCAGCAGAAACCATTTGGGTCAGATCTGCAATGTATATATATCTTCATTCCCCCAAGAGATAATAACCACATCCATGCTCTCTTCTAATTTTAATATTTCATTTCCACATGAGCCTGACCACATTCTTGAAAATGCTTCTCTTGAAAATTAAGAACAGAACTCTTAAACTAGAATGGTGTTATTTCATTTACTTAACTTTCACATTTATATCCAGATTTTTTTTTACCCATCAGAGATTTCCAAGCAGCGGGTTGAGCTGACCGTTCAAGTGGCTTTCTTTGGTGCCTAATTTACTCCTCACATCTTTGCCTCTCTCAGTCATATGACTTTACATTCCGATTGGCTGTCAAAATATCCAAATGTCTTTTATGGTAAAATAAAAAGCAATAGCCAAAGCACTTGTACAAAATGATGTTAGAGAGTTTCACAAAAGAAGGTAACTGCATCATATTATATACGAGTATGATTCAGCCAGTTAATAACTTCTTACAGGTATCTGTGGGAGAGAGAGAGAAGCACATGCAGCCACCCTTTGAAATCACTTGAGTTTAAAAGCACTTAGCCTTCCATGGACTGTGGCCTTTGTTGTTATATTCTACTGCCTATCTGCAGAGGCTCAGAATGGGGAGCTACCCCAAACGTATTTATTCATTTAAAAATGTGTATATCACCTTATCTTAAGTCAAGGCAGCTAATAAAGCAACACAAGCTGCAAATGCATAAAACATTTTATAACCATCAGCAACGTAAAACCAGCACACAAGGTTAAAACATTATGGCCAGATTTGGTAAGAGCGATTTACCCTTTACCAAATGTTCTTTGGTAAATAAAGTGCCTTTTTTACATGCCTTCCCATTCTGGTTTTTTTTTGGGGGGAAGGAGTTTGCCGTCAAGCCACAGCTAGCTTATGATGACCCCATAGAGGTTGCCATTGCCTGCCTCTGCTTCACATCCCTGGTATTCCTAGCCAGGGTCAGGGCTGGGAGTGTGTGACTGGCCCAAGGTCACCCAGCAAGCTTCCATGGCATGAGTGGGGATCTGAACCTGGGTTTCCCAGGTCCTAGTCCAACTCCTTAACCACTACTCCACGTTGGCTCTCTCCCATTCTGGTAAGCCATTTCAAAGGACTTGTCCTGCTACAGAAAAAAGCCCACAACTGGACTGTAGCCAAATGGACTGTTCTGAGAGGATACCACAAGTTAAGGCTGTTTCAAAAGTCAAGTTGGGAAGTGGGAGTATTCCAAAAGATGTGGTTTGATAACCATGAGGATGGGTTTGATTCCTCACTCCTCCACATGAGCGGCAGACACTAATCTGGTGAAGTAGGTTGGTTTCCCCACTCCTATACATGAGGCCAGCTACGTAGCCTTGGGCTAGTCACAGCTCTCTTAGAGCTCTCTCAGCCCCACCTACCTCACAGGGTGTCTGTTATGGGGAGGGGAAGGTAAGGTGATTGTAAGCAGGTTTGTTTCTTCCTTAAGGGGTAAAGAAAGTGGGCATATAAAAACCAACTCACATGAAGCTGCCTTCTACTGAATCAGACCCTTGGTCCATCAAAGTAAGTATTGTCTACACAGATCTGCAGAGGCTCTCCAGGGTCTCAGGCAGAGGTCTTTCACATCACCTACTTGCCTGGTTCCTTTAACTGGAGATGCTGAGAGTTGAACCTGGGACCTTCTGCTTGCCAAGCAGATGCTCTACCACTGAGCCACAGCCCCTCCCTCTCTTCCTCTTCTTCTTTATTTATACAATTTTTCTTTCCAAGGGCGACCCAAAGAGGCTTACATCATCATCCTTTCCATCATCCTCACACACACAAAAAATGGCAGGTTGATTAGGAGATAAATGAAGCAATCTCCATTTTTAATATCCATTTTCACAATTCCTCCACCTTTCCCAAAAATCCCTTTCCCATCCCTTTCCTCGGGATCCATTGTATGTGTATTTTGAAAAGGGGACACAAAAGAACAGTCATACATCTGGTGAATAAAATACTGTCTCATTTGAAGGTATATTTTTAGACTAATAGGAGAGAGGGCTGGAACACCAAACAAAGGACCTTTCCCTTCTTTCCTTTTTCTGAGCCCTTTACTCCCTCTAATATAGGCAAGAGCGACAAGCCCTTTTCTGTCTTCTGTTTGCATTATGCAAAGAGTTGTGTGCTTCAGTGGCCCACAAATAACAGCAAGCTCCCATGCAGCATACACCCTATCTTGGAACACCCAGTCAGCTGCTGCTTGAATATATAGCCCCAAGAACTCCTTGCTCTGCGACCAAAGGCCCGCCTCCCTTTTTGCTTGACGTCAGTTTGATCTGAGCAGGAATGAAGTCCCTCTAACCACAGCAACATTTGAAAGTGTTTTTTCAAAGCCTTTGAATGCTGGGCAGCCAAAGGCTCCATTGGGCACTTGGAATGTGATCTGGGTCTCGAAGTGAAGGAGCAGCATGACCATATTTATGGCTGTTGCTATTCTGAGAGAAGCAAGATGCCTCCCCGGCACTAGCAGCACACTGCCGCCCCTTCGTCTTTCAACACTCACTTGGAGCAAGAGGGAATGAACTAAACCTACAGTGTGCTGAAAGGAAAAGTGCTTGCATGGCTTTGGTTTTTTCCCCCATACAGATATTTCAGCTATATACAAAAACAAAAGTTCTAAACTGTATTGAACATGCTTTGAAAACAACTCAAATATGTTTCTGATTTTTAGGTGTTACTTGCTATAACTCTCTGCCTACAAAATGTAGCTCATCTCAGGTGCTGGGTCACAGCAGCTCAAGGCTGTGTTGGGTTATCACCACATACTATATATATTGGCTGGCTGTCTTATTCAGCAGACTCTAATAGAGTAAGCACCAGCATGCTAGTTACATATTTGATGAAGGGAGCTTTGACTCTCAAAAGTTTATGCTCCAGAAATCATGTTGGTCGCTAAGGTCCAAGTGGACTCAAATCTAGCTAGTAATACAAACCATCAAAGGTGATTCAAATATAGAAAAGTAGCTACATGAAAAGCACTTTTATGGGGAAACGAAAAGGTAAATGTAAAGGTCCCCTGTGCAAGCACCAGGTCATTCCTGACCCATGGGGTGACATCACATCCCGACGTTTCCAGGGCAGACTTTGTTTACTGGTGGTTTGCCAGTGCCTTCCCCAGTCATCTCCCCTTTACCCCCAGCAAGCTGGGTACTCACTAGCATGCATTAAATTAGATGTACAGGTGACATAACTATGCCCTGTAATGTCAAATGCATATCTTTTTTTGACACAATACTGGGAAATTACAATTTGTCATAACTGGTGTACACATATACTTTATCATTTTGTAGAGTACTGTGTGCAGTTGTAGTCACTGTATCTCAAAAAGAATATAGTAGAGCTTGAAAAAGTATAGAAAAAGATGATGAAGATGATTAAGCAGTTGGAGCACCTTTCCGATGAGGAAAGGCTAAAGAGTCTGGGACTGTTTCATTTTTTTAAAGATGACAAAGGAGACATGGTAAACATTTACAAAATTACACATGAATAGAGAAAGTGGAAAGCAAATTTTTCCTCCCTCTCCCATAATATTTGTACTTGGCTAGTTGGTGGTGGATAAGATTAAGGACAGCAACAGGCAAAAAGGAATGCTTTAAAGAACTAAAACGCAGTTTGCTCCAACAAAAATTACTTGCATGGCTTCAAACTGTTTTTTCCATTTCATACATATACACAGATGTTTCATACACATTACTCAAAGAGTAATTAAATTGTGGGATTCACTTTCACTGGATATGGTGGTGACCAAAAGCATGGATAACTTTTAAAAGGAGCTAGACATATTCATGGATGATAGATCCATCAACACTTATTAGCCATGGTGACTAACAGCTCATTCCTGAGATGGGGGGGCGAAACCTCTTAGGAGGCGGCCTGACCCCGCTGCCAGTGTAAGTGCATGTAATCATGACATTACATGCACTTAAGCTGGCAGGGAGGGTGGCTCTGCCGGGGCATCCAAGTGCCGCGGAGCCGGCCTCGCCCCTCCTCTGGCACGGCCTCTCCATGGCACAGGCCATGGCGTACAGTGGCCGCACCAGCGCAGGAGGGCATTCCGAGGGCAGGCTGGGAGGAGGAGCCGCCAGTTAGGCAGCTCCCTATCCGTTTGGCCTGGCACACCGGCGCCAGGAACGGCGGTTCTGTGCCTGCTTTTTAGCAGGTGCAGCCTCGCTGTTCCCTATGTGGCGAAAGGCCCCAGTTAAACAAAAAAAGCCGCAAAATGGCTTTTTTTTGTTTAAAGGCCTGTGCGATTTGGCTTAGGAAGAGGCGTTGCTGCGCTTCTTCCCCGCCAATTCCGCACGCCGTCAGCTCAGGAATGGGCTGTTAAGGGAACATCCACATTTAGAAACACCAAACCTCTGAAATACAGTACTAGGAGGCAACACTGGGGAAGGCCTTCACCTTTGTGCCCTGTTTTTTGGCCCTCCAGGGCAACTGGTTGGCCACTGTATGAAACAGATTGCTGGACTAGATGGCCGCTGATTAATGCAGCAGAGCTCATCTTGTGTTCTTATGCGATCTATTTACAGACTTCATGTGAATTCCTACATGGGTGTGCTTTATACGATGAAAGTTAAAATGTCTGAAATAGTCAGTTCCTTTCAGTTCTCCACATATAGCAAAGTCTGTAAAGACTTTTTCTGCTTTATCATCCAATACTGCACTAGAAGTGTGCAGCAAATCTGTTGTATGCGCATGTTCAAAGCCTATCTAGAAAGTAGCAAGACCAGTCAAATACGCCCTCTGAGATCAAGGAGCATCAGACTTCATTTCTGAGGGATGAACAGGCATGCAGCTACCCAGAAGCCAGAGCAGGTCTGGGTTACTCCAAAATAAGGAAGTTTGTAAGAAATTACTTCTTATGTGTATCAGAACACTATCAGTAATTTATCAGAATACACCATCCATCCTGCAATCATGAGGCATCTCTTTTGTTCAAGGAGCATTTCTGAAATAAATAAGGAATACGGTAATTCTTTGACACAAGGAACAGATGTCAAGCTTATAGGGTGTCATCTCCACAGGAAGTAGATCAGCTGGTTTCCATGGCTGATTGGCATCTTCAAACAATCTTGGTTCTATGTCATCTAACCACCAAACATTCTTATTTTTCCAGATGTCCAAAGGTTTTTGATGTGTGTGTGTGTGTGTGTGTGTTGAGTGCCGTCAAGTTGCTTCCGACTCATGGCGACCCTATGAATCAATGTCCTCCAAAACGTCTTATCTTTGACAGCCTTGCTCAGGTCTTGCAAATTGAGGGCTGTGGCTTCCTTTATGCCCAATTGCACCTTACATCATTCTTTTCTTCTCTATTTTTATCCTCAAACCACCATGTTAGTTAGGCTGATTGTAACTGGCCCAAGAATACCTAGTGAGCTTCCATAGAAGAGTGGTGATTCAAACCATGGTCTTCCAAATCCTAGTCTGAAACTCTAACCACTACACCACACCAGCTTTTGTGGGGTGCTGCTGTTGAACAGTAGCAAACAGCCAGTCCTGGGTGAGTCATGTAAGTCACAAGGTATAAAGTCACCCATTGGTTGCTGCTGGGCCTGACCCTGATGAAACCTCCCTCAAAGGTCATAAAAGCCTTGAAAAGGGCCCTGCACCCCTGTCTTTTACTAACAGAAATCAAGGCTTGAAAGGTGGCAATACTGTGTGGTTGTCCAGCAACAACCAGTGAGGACACTTTTTTCTTAAAGCTACAGGTGCTGCGTCTATTGGGGGGGGAGGCTGTGCATTCTATAATGAGGAGGGACTCTGGCTCAGTGGAAGAGCATCAATCACTGGTATCTGCAGTTAAAAGGACCAAGCAAGTAGGTGATGTGAAAGACCTCTGTCTGTGACCCTGGAGAGCCACTGCCAGTCTGAGTAGACAATACTGACCTTGATGGACTACTGGTCTGCCAACCTTAGTAAGGCAGGTTAGCATCAGTACACTAAATGGAGAAAAGTGTGGCTTGCCTAAGACCACCTAATTCATTCATAACTAAGGCTACTGTTAGGCTCATAACTCACACTACAGCAAAAACCACCACATCTGAGAGCCATTCTACAATGTACACTTTGAGTCAGTTGTAATTCTACTGTCATTCATCTTACAGCATTGTCATTTTAGGTGTGACACTGCCATCCCACTGAACACTCAAGCCTTTCGTTCCCATGACAACCTGCATGTCATCCCATTGTTTCTCGAGGGCTCCCTTCCTGTAGCTTTTTATTCCAGCTTTCCCCCTTTGCCTATCAAATGTATCTCCCCCCCTCTTCCTTTTTGGTATCCCATTGCCTCCTTTGTACCTTTCTATTGTTCTCAAGCTAATCTTTTTTCCTCTGCTCCTGATGTATTAGCTCTGACTGCCAGAACAAGGCTCACTGCTCAATCTTACATTTGTTTACTTGGAAGGAAGTATCACAGAGTTGAATGGGGCTTTCTTCTCATTGTTTCACAGGGCAGCCTCTCTATTCCTATTGTTTTCAGCTGTTGTTCCAACCATCCCATTTTCTGTTGTCATTTCTGGCATGCCTTCTTATTGCAGATTTCATTTTGAATGTTTATCAGGACTTTCTTGCTGTGTATTGATGTGGATATTTATTGCAGTGTCTGTTGGGAATTTTCAATCTGAAGCATTTTTGTGAGGCACCTTGAGCCCTTTTTGAGTGAAAGTTCTGACTAGGTTTTTTTTTTTTTAATTAATTTATATTTTATTTAGATTTATATCCTGCCTGCCACTACAGTGGGGCTTGGGGCGGGTAACAACATGTCAAATATACACTTAGAAACAGAAGCAGTTAAAATAGACTAAAACTCCATAACAACTCGTAACTCAAAAATAAAAAATTATCCCATGTTCTCAGCCCTTATGAAATGAGATGTCACTATTGTAATGTAGTAACACGATAAAAGATAGAGAAAAGTTAAAATTAAACAGCAATTCAAAATCTCAACAAGCAGCCATATGAATATCCACAACCTTACAAAAACACTAAATTAAATCTCAGTCAAAAGCTTGGGTGAAAGGGAATGTTTTGGCGTTTTTGGGGGAAGAGGGTGGTAATCCTAGTCCTGGAATACAAGAATGGCCTGCCTTCCTGCAGCAAAATGTGGTAGAATGTTCAATATCACTATAGACTGCAAGAGTGGTTCACTTCTTTAAAATCACTACTATGCTGTTGTTTTTAAAGGAACTTCCTGCAAGTAGTAAATTAGTAGGGCTGGGGGCGGGGGAGTTCAGCTGGTGGTCTACAGTGCTAGTTTTCAACTTGCCTGCTCTGTCTTCTACTGAGGATAGGGAAACTGTATTTTTTAAAAAGGAAGAATGTTCAAAAATACGATTGTCAGCTTTTAGACTGGTCCCTCTAACACCAGTTTCAGCTGATGTCATTTAGTTTCATCCCATGCAGTACTTCAATTGCCCCTCCCCGTCACTGGTTGGCAACTTATTTAAAAACTGCATCTGCCACCTGAAGTAAAACAATCCATCCTCAAAACTCACTCTGCTTCTGTTGTAGACCAGGCCATTGGCAGTGGCTCTTCAAACCAAGAAGAGTCTGCCAGCCATAGAGAAAAGCACTCTGTCCATGCTTGCACAGAACGCCATCTTATGGCCCACAGCTTTGTCTGGACTAACCTCGCAAAGCCAGTCTGTGGCTGAACCCACAATTTTCCTGTAGCAAGCACGACTTCGTCTTCAAGCCTTGCATGAACATACTTTGCCACTCCTCACAAGCAACACATGTGGCCATTTATGCATGGGAGGTTTTGCCTTGGATATGCCGCTCTCTATTTTAAAAAATTATTATTATTTTTTAATATGGGGTACAGAAAAGGGGGGAACAGATAGAGGAAGTTTAGCATTTATACTTTGCCCGCGCCCAGGCTAACCCAACCATCCAACTTAACCCCACAACAGAGGCCATTTATGAATGGGAGGTTTTGCCTTGGATTTGCAGCTCTCTAGATGCACATTTTCCCATCCAAATTCTCAAAACTCAACAATAAACCCTCATACAGAATTTTGAGATGGGGAAAATGTGCATTTAGAGAGTGGCAAATCCAAGGCAAAACCTCCTATGCATAAACGGTCTCCCATAGTGATTCGAGATTTAACTAGTATTCCAAAGGCTATAGATACTTTATTTCTAATCTGTTTCTGTAAGTCTTGACTAGTAAATTGTTATAAACATACACCTTAACTGATAGCTATATCTATATATTCAATGTGGAGTTCCCATTGTTGAAAAATTATACTAGAGGCTATTTGAAATTATCTAATCTTAATTGTGTCTAACACTAATCCCCCTTGCTGCTCTCTAGATGCACATTTTTCTGATCCAAATTCTCAATACTCTGCATGGGGGCTTATTTTTGAGTCCTGAGAATTCGGATGGGGAAAATGTGCTTCCAGAGAGCGGCAAATCCAAGGCAAAAAACCCCATGCATAAATAGCCACAGTTCGCCCCAAAACTCACACCTTTGCACAGGGCAGGTGCTACCGTTAGGCGAACTAGTCGGTCACCTAGGGCACAGACCTCGGAGGGGCGCAGTTTCAAACAAACTGTGTGTGTGCAAAGTGCTGTCAAGTCGCAGCTGACTTATGGCGACCCCTTTTGGGGGGTTTTCATGGCAAGAGACTAACAGAGGTGGTTTGCCAGTGCCTTCTTCTGCACAGCAACCCTGGCCTTCCTTGGTGGTCTCCCATCCAAATACTAACCAGGGCTGACCCTGCTTAGCTTCTGAGATCTGAGGAGAGCAGGCTAGCCTGGGCCACCCAGGTCAGGGTTTTAAACAGATTAGTGTCTTGAAAAAAATGCAACTGAAAATATATATATATATATATATATTTACTTTAAAAGTACCACAACAGTGCTATGGAATATAATTAATTGTGTGTGTGTAAAGTGCCGTCAAGTCGCAGCCGACTTATGGCGACCCCTTATTTGGGAGGTTTTCATGGCAAGAGACTAACAGAGGTGGTTTGCCAGTGCCTTCCTCTGCACAGCAACCCTGGCCTTCCTTGGCGGTCTCCCATCCAAATAGTAACGAGGGCTGACCCTGCTTAGCTGCTGAGATCTGACGAGATCAGGCTCGCCTGGGCCACCCAGGTCAGGGCACAATTAAGTACAGCGTCTTATAAAAAGTTTTGCGCTTTTATTTTTTATTTCTGCAAGACATCCGGTTTTGAAAACCGGTTAGCAATGGGGCGGGGGGGGGGAGCACAAGTACACCCAACCAACCATTGCCTCGTTTGCAGCCACAGACAACCCAATAAAGCAAACCTGCGTCGTCAGAGAGTAGAGGCGGGAGCGCAAGTTAAGTTCGCCTTGCCTGGGGCGCAAAAACGCCCGGCCCCCGGCCCTGCCTTGGCGCAAACTGAGGCGGGACGACCTCCCCCTCCCCGGGGCGCGCGGAGGGGAGGGCGCGACGCTGTCCGGCGCGCGCGCCTTTTCTTTCGGACTTCCTGGAAGCGCGCGGCTGTCCCCCCCCCCCCCAGTGCCTCCCCCCTGCGGCACCTGTCCTCGCCAGGCTCCGCCTCCCCCCTCCCCTCCCCTCCCTTCCCCTGGGGCGCGCGCCGGGCTGCCCCGGGTCTCGGGTGTGTGGCAGGAGGGGACGGCGGGGTGGGGCGGCGCTGGGGGCGGGAGCCGAGCCGAGGACCGCCGCCTGCCTGCCTGCCTGCCTGCCTGGCTGGCTGGCTGGGAGCGTCGGCATTTGTCTCGGGCGGGCAGCGCAGCGCAGGGCAGCGAGCCGGAGGAGCCGGAGGAGCCGGGCGCGCCCCTCTCCCCTCCCGCGGCCCCGAATGACGGGCGGCCGGTTCGACTTCGACGATGGCGGCACCTACTGCGGCGGCTGGGAGGAGGGCAAAGCGCACGGGCACGGGCTGTGCACCGGGCCCAAGGGGCAGGGCGAGTACGCGGGCTCGTGGGCGCACGGCTTCGAGGTGGCGGGCACGTACACCTGGCCCAGCGGCAACACCTACCACGGCCACTGGGCGCAGGGCAAGCGCCACGGGCTGGGCGTGGAGGCGAAGGGCAAGTGGACGTACCGGGGCGAGTGGGCGCACGGCTTCAAGGGCCGCTACGGCGTCCGCCGCAGCCTCGCCAGCCCCGCCCGCTACGAGGGCACCTGGAGCAACGGGCTGCAGGACGGCTACGGCGTCGAGACCTACGGGGACGGAGGTGAGCGGCCGGCCGCTGGGGGGCGCTTTCGGGGTCGTTTGCATTTCTCCCCCCCCCCCGCGCCCCGAACCTGTTCGCACGTGACGCACCCGGACAGATGCGTCCGGGTTCGGCGCTTTCACACCTGCTGAATAATCCGCTTTCAATCCACTTCCGATGCACTCTGCGGCTGGATTTTACTGTTTGCAACGACCAGATCCGCTGGCAAAAAAATTGTGAGAGTGGATTGAAAGTGCATCGTTGAGCAGGTGTGAAAGCGCCCTTAGTGAAACGCAGGGAGGAATGCTCTCCATGCCCGCTCAGCCTTTGAGCATCTGGGACCCGCCTTCTTCTTATGAAATACTTGGGTGCCTTTCTGCGACGCTCAAAGCGACATGCAATAGTTACTCTTTTTCTCGTAGGGGGCAGCTTCCTTCCTTCATCATAATTAGGCAGCAGTCCCAGTTTTTCTCCCATGTAGCTGTGGGCTGTCTGTTTGCAAGTTCGAGCTGGAGGCTAGTGCTGCTGATACTCTTGCTGTTAACTCTCCCACTCCTGGAATTGAAACAGAAGGCAATGGAGTTGAGTTGAGGGGCAGATTTAACACATTTTGCTGGTTTTCCTGCCCAGGCTCTCTGTGGCACATCCATGCGGTCTTTTGCTTCTTGGTGTTCACTCAGGAAAGGTGTGGCAGCTGAACCATTCCCTAAACTGAATTCGAATCCTCACTTTTCCTGCAGCAGGTTATCAACAAGGTGGGGGAAAGGCCATCATGTTACCACCTGGTCATGTCACAGTGTGATTAAAAATGTTAATGAAGGGGATGTAATCTATAGTATGCACTCTTGGTCCCTCCCTCTTATCTGCTTCTGCTTGGGCACACTTTACATTAAGCGATATGGGTTGTGCTAGCGGCTGTCTTTTGAAAACAGCCTGAGCTAGCTTTTGGTTTATTCCGAAAAGCAAGGAGTTCAAAGTCTTTTTCAAAATTCACTGTAAAGATTCTGCATTTCCAATGCCATCACTATTTTTGGGCAGCTGATAGAACTATTTATAAGTTTTGTATTTCTGGAACTAAGGATTATTGCAATTTGGAATTCTGCTGTCCCTGATGGTAAATTCATACAAAAATGATTTTGTTATAGTATCAATACCCATGTTCATAGGTGCAGTATTTAGGAAATCTCACTGTCTTCACTGTAACTTGCAAAACATAGAGTTGAACAAATTATCTTTGCCTCTGAGAAAAATTGTTTGTGGTATTAAGTGGTAAGGAGAATTGAACCACCCTTCAATGTGAGGTAGTAGATGGAATGGGCTTCCAAGCACTGAATACAAAGAATCTGAAATGTTTGTATTGCAAGAATATTAGAATAGTTCACTTTGTGGTGTGTTTATGGCAGAAATAATGTTGTTCTAACAACCTATTGTTGTTGTATATTCTGTTCAATTTCGGTTAAGAATTCTGAATAATTTTTACCTTCTCTTATATTTCAACAAATAGCTGAAAATCCTGAGTTTTAAGAATCACATATGGTTGTAATTGTAAAAGTAGTGTTCATATTAAAATAACTACTTAAAATATCCACTTTGAAACAAACATATACTTGGCCTTGGTTTCTAAAACTGTCAAGATAAGTGTGCTAGACACTAATCTTTGAGTTTCTTCTGGCATCAAAGTAAGCATGAGGAGTATCAGACAGAAGTTCATTCAGGTCAATTAGGAGCACATCTTGTCCAGTTAAACAGTTTCATTGACATACTGTACTTGGGTCATTTTGTGCACTGTACCAAAAAAAAAAAAAAAAGGCCTAATCCCCTGATCATTTACACTGAAGAAATCTCTTTAAAACTACAGAGTTGATTTATTCAGGATAAATTGGATCAATGCTTTCAAAATGTATTCAGTTGCAAACGAAATCCCACCACCTCATTTTGCTGTGGGAGAACCTGCACATGCATGTTTAAGATGTAGGCATATTCATTTTTCTTGCTTGGCAGCTAGAGATGTAATGGTGCAATTCACTATGACACCTAAATCTACACATTGGTCTGCACTTGAATATAATCAACGTTATTCTGAATGTTTTAAGTGGCAGTCTCCATCTATAATACCACAGTCCCCTACCTGTTCAGTAAAATGGAAAGTACTTTAGTTTCCACAGAATTTACTTGGAAACTTTTTTTAGGATTACAGCTGGATAGCCCCAATCCTCTGCACATTTACTTGAAAGTTAATCCCACTGATTGTGGTTGATCTTATTTCCAAGCGTGCATAGGACTAACTTCCAAGTGAACATACAGAAGATCAGAATGTCTAAACTGAAATCTAACTTGATTTCAGCATAATTCACAGAAAAATCTGTTAAATTGGTAAGTATTTCTAAGTTTGGAAATGATATACTGGGTACCTTTTTACTGCCAGAACACTGAAGTGGATTTTCCTACATAAAAATTTAGGACAAGGCATGGGTAAAGATACTGTGTGTAGCCAAGAAAAGGGCTTCATTGATCCTTCAGCACTTTCACAATATGTATGTTAGTCCCAATCCAGCAGAGGTTAGCCATGACTATTCCATTGAAACCAAGGAAACATTAGTTTCTAGCTTGTCCCATTGAAAACAATGGATGCCTCAAGAACCTTGTCCTAGAAGGTGGTATCTTTAAAAACATGATTGGTAGCATTGGGTTTAGAAGTGAGAAGAACATGCCATCAAGTCACAACTGAAGCATGGCAACCCCAGCTGTGTCTCGCATCCAACTACTGACTGTGGCAGACCCTCTTTAGCTCCCAAGTCCTGCTGAGTGTGGGCCAAACTGAACTATTTGGACTAGTTCAAATCCCAGGTCAACCCTAAAACTCTATTTCTGACTAGCCCATCTTATGATATTCAAGGATAAACTTAAGCATTCCCATATAAACATCTTAAGAGCCACTATATTTGCAATGGAGCCATGCTAATTTATGACAATATTAAAGCCCTACTTTGTCATTTTCATTGGCCAGCATCCAAATAGATAGGCCATGGCTAGCTAACCTGTGATACAGATACCACAAGTGGAACCAAGGGTTTGTGGCATCTCTGGACAAGAACAGGAGTGCCAGTAAGCTTGCTTACAATGTCAATTCCGCCCTACTCTCTTTCCTACCCATTCAGTTCTGCCTTGCTTCCAGGTTCCCAATTCAGTGAAGTAGAGATGAAGCCATCCCAAGGCTCGGTGTATGTACTATGTCATAATTTAGGCTTGGTTTGTGGCACACGTACAAAAAACGATTGACCAAGCTCATACAGTCACAGTGGATTTTTTACTTTGATCAGTGGATCCTATATTATATAGCAAACTGCTCTTATGGAAATACATGAAAATAATAACAATAATGTAAATATTCTTAATGTAGGCTGTTTTCTGTTTACTCATATCTACCTAAAGAATTCTTGGGTGGAGAGCAGCAATTTCAGACTCTGCACACATTTTAGTGAAAAAAAATTGGACTTGAATATTCAGCACCATTGACATGTACTTAAATGCAAAAAAAGTGTTTATTCCTTTGCTTTATATTTCCTTTAAAAGGTACTTACCAGGGACAGTGGACAGGCGGGATGAGACACGGTTATGGTATGCGGCAGAGTGTTCCTTACGGCATGGCAACTGTGATTCGGTCACCCCTCCGGACATCTCTGGCTTCGCTCCGTAGTGAGCAGAGCAATGGCACTGTTTTACATGACATTACCTCGGACAGTCCAGCTGGTACAAGAGGAGGGTTTGTCTTGAATTTTCACAGTGATACCGAAAGTCTTGGTGGTAAGAAAAAAGGAGGCTTGTTCAGAAGAGGTTCCCTTCTCGGTAGTATAAAACTTAGAAAATC
Organism: Euleptes europaea; assembly: GCF_029931775.1. Lineage (NCBI taxonomy): Eukaryota > Metazoa > Chordata > Lepidosauria > Squamata > Sphaerodactylidae > Euleptes > Euleptes europaea. The sequence continues at coordinate 35,702,017 of NC_079319.1, forward strand.
AGAATCAAAATCGTCTATTTCTAGCAAACGTAGCTCTGTCAGGAGCGATGCTGCTATGAGCAGAATTAGTTCTAGCGATGCCAATTCTACCATTAGTTTTGGGGATGGGGACTGTGATTATTGCCCAGTGGAAGACCATGTTGACGCTACCACAACAGAAACGTACCTGGGAGAGTGGAAGAATGACAAACGTAACGGCTTTGGTATTAGTGAGCGCTCCAATGGTATGAAATATGAAGGGGAGTGGCTAAATAATAAGAGGCATGGATATGGATGTACCATGTTCCCGGATGGCACCAAGGAAGAGGGGAAGTATAAAAACAACATTTTGGTCCGTGGAATAAGGAAGCAGCTAATACCAATAAGGAACACAAAAACTAAAGAGAAAGTGGAACGAGCATTAGAAGGCGCCCAGCGTGCAGCAGCCATGGCCAGAACCAAAGTGGAAATTGCAACTTCAAGGTATGTATCTTCCCCCCCCCCCCCGCCGTGCGTGCTTTAGTTTCGCAAACCGAAAACCTGTTTTCAGCTAGGCATTTACGTTGGTAAAAATACAGCTATGAAAGCACAGGTTTCCATTTCAAAGGGGGTGAAACTATATTGGCTGTAGTGGAATTGCACATGAGACTCTAAACAGAGAATTTGGTTCGATAGTTTTGGGAAGGGGTTTTAGGGTTTTGGAATGAGACAGCATGGCAGGGTCATGCTGTGCTGTAGTAGAATTACTGACATCTTATTAGTCACCTTGGTGGCATAGATACGTTTCAGGAATTTAGTAGGGTTGCCAACTCCATTTTGGGAGATTCTTGGAGATTTGGGAACAGCAGATATTGGGGAAGGAGCTCTGAGGGGATGTGATTCCCCGCAGTCCATCCTTCAAAGGTGCAATTTCCTCCAGGGGATCTGATTTCTGTACCCCGGAGATCAACTGTAATGCCAGGAGAACTTTAGGCCCCTCTTGGACATCGGAAGCCCTAGAATCTGATCATGTATTCCATCCCCATCTGCTGGGGGTAATCTTGAACTGTTTCTGTTCACAGTCCCTAGCCTGTGAGAAAAAAAGGAGTCTCTGTTAGTTTGGTTAAATGCTCTACTATGTTCAGCTTGTCTGATTGGAATGGCCCATAACCTCCAGTCCCATAATTATGATTTAGTAGGTAATTTATTTAGGATATGGGTTAGGCACCTGGACTTACAGAGGAACGTACTTTTAGAAGGTGAAGCAAAACAGCCATATTATCTTTTAAAAGAGCACTCAGTAATTGCATTGCTATAAAATGTATATGAAAGTAAATTAATAATGATTTTATGTATGTCTTCTGTAGTTCAGGTTATGCATACAAGAGGATGCGTCTCATATAGGTAGTTGCAGCTGTCACTTGGTAGTATATGGATTTGCATGAAATGGTCTTTCAGGTTCTCTAACACAACATCATGTGTTTATCTTATAGACAGGAATTATGTTTTTCTTAATATTGAGATCTTTCAAACACATTAATAGTTTCATCTAGTAACGGATGTTGGTCCTCAGGCAAATTGTTGTTTGTTTAGAATAGTCTAAGCAATAACTAGAAGATAATCTTTTTAGGGTACATGCATTGCAGTCTCAGCAAGAAAATATTCCTCTACACAAGCTGAAAGGAAATGTTTGTGTTTCACTGTTTTAAAAATGACCTTGTGCAAATGACCCCCTGACATTTTGATTATAGGCAATAACTCTTGGGAGTGCATTCTCTGTATATGCAATAGTAATAATTTTCAGAATTGTCAAGGAGCAGGGAAGAAGCTTCATATTTGAATAATATGCTTGAAAACAGTTTTTAGGCATATGTATATATAAATTGTATATTATAGTACTCAGCTTTAAGACTCTGCACCTAGAGTGAAAGCATACTTGGTTACACAATTTGCCCTCCAAAGAATGTTGGTATCTTGATTCCATAAAAAAGTAAGAAAGAACTTGGCAAGCATTATCAGCTAGCAGCATTGCATCAGTAACTTAGCCTGAAGTGTGTTCAAGGAACCATTTTATTAGACAACAGATTAAAAGCTTGTGATTTCCCCTCCCCAAATTTCCAATAAAATGCACTTTGTATTGCACCATTCTTGAAAAACTAGATTGTACTTTGGATGAACATCCTTGGCATTTTTTAAAAAGTTAAAACTTTTATGAGACTTTTACTGGTTTTCTTCAAGAATATTTACAGTTTGTGAACCAGCTCCTAGGAAGTTGTCTTCTAATGAGTCATATTTTTGGTCCATCTTGCTTTTGGCCGGGAAGTGAGGATAGGGTATAAAACCAAATAATAAATAAAGTGTACTCTGATTTGCAGCAGTTCTCGAAGGCCTTGTGCTCAGCCAGTGGTTTTAGCATCTGGCTGAGGGAGAACAAGCAAAACCGAATCCATATAATGGTTGGCAAGGCTGGTATTCTAGCTGTTGGGCGGATTGAATCTTGTGTTAGCTGACTTGATTTAAAAGTTAAATCAAATGCTTCTTAACCCAGCTCTATAATTTGGAAGGCAGGTTAATATAGTATCAAGGAATGCTTTTTTTTTTTTTTATAAGTACACTAGGACCAGAAATCCCATCTAGACACAACTGATCTGGCACACTGGTCCATGCTACTGTAACCTTAAGGCTGGATTACTGCAGTGTAATGGGGCTGCCCTTAAAGATGACTCAGAAATTTACTATAAGCAATTGTGGACTCATTCAGAAATCTGAGAAAAAACCCTAATTAATGCTGATCCTGGCCCACATACATCAACAGACCCAGAGAATGGGGCCAGGTTCAGATAGGGGGTATTCTTTGCAGAAAATGAGAACTCCCAACAGAGGAGGGTTTAAGTGCCCCCCAAAAGAAAGGAACATTATCTGCATTTGCACGGACAACATAAATCTGCTGTAAGTGTGGGGGAGGAGTTAGTCAAATGAGGCCACTGGAGATCCCACCTCTGGCACCAGCTCTGCTGCTGCTTCTCTGCAGGTTGGCAGGCAGGGAAGGAGAAGGAGGTTCTTCCCAGGAAGTTATATCATCTGTGATTGCCCAATTCAAAATTTTAAAGAGAGCCTGAATGGTCTGCTGTAATTAAACCACTTGAAATATGACAAATACAGTACACACCATTGCTGAAACAGTGAGCATGGCCTGTTCACCATTTCTTTATTCTGATCACTCTTGAGAGTGTGCGCATTCACCCACAGGCCACGCTGCCTGAAGAACATAAGAAAAGCTCTTCTGGATCACAATAACGGTCCATGCTAGTCCATTGTCTTGTTCCCTCAGTTACCAACTAGATTCACTAGAAGAAGCACTAAGGTAAAAATCACTGTCTGCTGTGTCCTGGTAATTATGATTTAGAGATATATTACATCCTAATATGGAAGTCCCGTTTAGCCATTGCAGCTAATGGTCATTGATGGATCTTTCTTGCATAAATGTTCTAACCTCCTTTTGAGGCCATCTTATCCAGCATGCATCCGATGCCAGCAATTTCCATTGTGGGTGATATTTTCTTTTGTATTGAGTTCTTTTATTTTGTCTTGAGTTTTGGGAGAAGGATAAAAAGGTATATTTCCCCTTTCTCCAGGTTTCTTTAGTCTTTCCTCACAGGGAAGGTTTCTTACCCCCTCACATACCCCATCCTGTGGTTGATCTTTCCTGCACCTCTTCCAGTTTGATGATATCCTTTTTGGGGATTACTCCTTTATTGTAGTGGGGTGAAATATGCCTTTTCACCTGTACCTTTCCTAATGTATATTTGCCCAAGAAAGTAAGTAGCACTCTTAGTAGTTGCTATTTTTGGCTCCAGTCAGCAAGGGGCTAGTCGCATAGTGATGGGGTAACTGAAGCTTTCTGAAGAAGTGCTTGTGGTTCTGACGAGCGAAACATGGATTCATAAGTGGCAATCTGCAGAAGCTTTCTTTATGGAGACGAGCAGTTGGAGTGTGAAGGTGCTTGAGGCAAGATTAATGTGGGCTGGTGAATTTCACTGACACTAGGAAAGACAGTGTATTGGGGGTCTGGAACCTGTGTCCATATAGATGAAATTAGTAATCAAAGCGAACCTATCTTCCCGTATTGTGTATCAGTAGCAAAACCACTGAAACAACTGATTGCCGTAATTGTTGGCAATACAGCTGACTTCTCCAAGGTATCAAATCATTTAAAGCTAGCATGCATATGAGTCATTCTGTTCTTATTCTTGTTAACATCAGCTCTACTTTTTATGCGCATCTTTAAAGGGGTTTCCAAAAGCTGTCTCCCCTAGCAATTGTAGCACTATACAGAACATGGAAGTAGAATTGTGAATTAATGAGGGAGGAGAACAGGAATTAGCATAAGAATTGGTCAGTCCACATGTGTCTTTCAGGCATGCAGACTGTGTGCCTTATACTTTCGAACTCTTCAGTCTAGAAGTGTCTTACTCTGTTTTCGCATTGCTAATAATATTCCATATTAATTACATGCAGAATGCACAGTTCAGGATTCTCATCAGAGTAGGGAAAGATAACCAGATTCAACACACAGCCAAAGCGTTTCTGCTGCTGGAAATAATACTGGAAGTTACCCTCCCTCCAGAATATGATTAACAACTAGAGGATAGAGAGAAATATTCCACATTTCTCTGCTGTCCATGCTAATCTAAAGTTAAAAATCAGAGTCCCCTCTTTTCTTTTCTAGTTTTATTAAACGATCAAGTTACAAACTGGAAATTGTTTGCTTCTGTTGAGCTCTGAAATACAAAGTTATTATATAAAGTGTGCAATGGCTTAATTCAAAAAGTATTTGTTTTATGGCACTTCTGAGTAGCTTATAAATACATGTTATCACCTCTGCAGGATTCCTAATTTAAACCTGAATCCTTCTGTGTGTGTGTAAAGTGCCGTCAAGTCGCAGCCGACTTATGGTGACCCCTTATGGGGTTTTCATGGCAAGAGACTAACAGAGGTGGTTTGCCAGTGCCTTCCTCTGCATAGTAACCCTGGTATTCCTTGGTGGTCTCCCATCCAAATACTAACCAAGGCTAACCCTGCTTAGCTTCCGAGATCGGGCTGTACCATGCTGTCTTCCCTCCTGAATCCTTCTGCCTCTCTCATTATATACTGGCAGTGTGAGTATTACAGTGATTTGTTTTATACAAGGTGGTAAAATTATTTTTACAGGCTATCTAGACCTAGTAAAATCTAAGTAAGCTTGAAACATGACTACATTATGAAATCAAGTACTTAGGTTTAACAGGATTTTAAAAATACCTTTCTCTAATCAGAACATATATTGTTGGGGGTTTGGTGTAGAGGTGTTCAGGAATCAGATTTTGTATTGACACATACATGAGTAATTGTGAAAGAACATATTTTTCTCTAATATATAAGTAAATATGGTTGAATGGTGTGTTATCCTTGGTCTGTGCAGCCTGAATTCATGCAGAGATCAAGGGAGGCAGAGATAGTGATAATGCAGATGTTACCAGCAGTGAACTGAGAGAGTAATCACAGGTTTTTTTAGCAGATCAAGTGTTCATCTTACCAGATACCTAGCACCATTTAACACATGAAAGCAAACCCAAGTTTTCCATAGAGCATACATATAATAGGAAGCTGCTGGAAACTACAGCTGCCTGATAACTGTACCTGTAAGAGATTTTATTCACATTTTACATTTTCAGATGTACACTTAAATCAACTTAAGTGTACACCTAAAATTTTAGTGTATGAAGCAGCTCTTGAACATGGTGTATAAAGGCATGGTGTAATTGCTGGCACAGGCGAGTAACGATGCATTCCCAAATGTGACAGGCACTTTCATACCAAATTGAGGGATATTTTTCTACCTAAGAAATACATCTAAGAAGTGAAAAAGATGGAATATACATTGCAGTGGGAAGCAGACAGAAGACACTTTTCCTAATCTTTCATTCCCTAAGCAGGGGTCCCTGAAGTTTTTGAGCACGTGGGCACCCTTGGAATTCTGACACAGGGTGGTGGGCGCAATTGCCAAATGGTTGCCACGGGACACACATACAGAGACAAAGTGCAGTGAAGAAAAGAGGAATTTAAACAATACACTGGGAAAGAAGAGTGAGGAACAGAATAAAACCTACACTGGTGGCAGCTTCCACCAAAGCAATGTTATTTTACTTTGCACTGCCAATCAGTTATTCAATGGCCAATTAGAAGCCATGCTGGTGGAGAGCCCTACCTGGCACCACTGACTTTCTGAAAACACTTGGTGGATGTCTGGTAAGGTGTCAGTGGGCACCATGCCCTAAGATATATTGCCCCAGGACCCAACAAATCCCAATGCCAGGTTGTCACAGCATCTAGAAATTTCATTGTGGTGTGTAATGTATCTGCCTTCCTTCCTGTGAGGCTGAAGGAAAAGAGGTGTTACATCATCTCATGAAATTAAGGTATTGCAGTTGCTACAGCAGCCACAATATCTCAGCTTGCTCCAGTGGGAGGCCCAGATATCTTGCTGAAGAAGGTTTCCACCTGTGAATCATCCAGGCTGCCAGAGCCAGTAGAAATGCTGTGGTTGCAGCACTTCAGCCTCAGCTAGTTAGCAGTAATTACTCCTCATAATCACATTGGTTCAGGCCCAGGAAGGGGAACCAATTATGAGAATTGATTTGGGAGAGCTGAAGCATCTGGACCTATTCTGGTCTTCATGCTGGGCTCTGCCTCTACTGGCTTGTGCATGCAGTAGGGCTCCTTTTAGGGAGATATTGGATAGCCATCCATTCTTTGTACCTCCTGAAGCTCTTATGAGAGTGGTACTTGGTGCTTCTTGCTCTGTCTGTGGTTGGGTGAAGGAAGCTGTGGGCTTTGTACACAGGATGGGGCAGGATTCGGCCTTTTGTGCTGTGAGATAGGTGGCAGCGATTGGGCACCCGTTGGAAGGGCTTCAGGAGCATGGAGAAGGCAGAGAAGGGACTGCCGGAGATTTGGCAGTGCAACTTGTTCTCAGTTATTTGCACCTTTAATGGGACGTGGAGGTTCCTTTCTAACTCTTGTGGCTGAAAGCCTGAAATAAGAATTTGCTTGAGAGGAGGAGGGGTCCTTGGATGCCAAGCTATACCATGCTCACCTTTGAAGCAGGCTTGGGATGAACCCAGGGAGTGATGCTTATTGTTTGGGATGGGGAAATATTGCTGAACTCTTACTTTTGCTAACACCATACATCCCCAATTTCCACTTTTTCCTTGCCTCCTTAGTTATTTTTTTGTTCCAAGGATGAGTTGCTTAAATGATCAAATCCAGCCAATTTTTTGCCATTTGTGTGTCACAAATTTGACTTCGCAAATTGAGTATAGAAACCACATTTTGAAGTCAAACCCATGCTTTGCTGATATGAATGGCAGCAAACCCCAATTTTCACCATGAAATTTGAATTTGTTGGCACAGAAAGCTAAAAGAAGATACTGTTTGTGTGTGTGTATTATCATGACTACGTGATTTATTATGAAATGGGGCCTGGTGATGTCATAGGATGGGTGGAACATGAATTTTGCTCCTGATTTTGGGACTAGCTCTTCAATCCAAAGAAAGTTTTTGTCTAGCCCGCATTATTAGACATTACAAACTACGAAGTAAATAAGGAATCCCGTTGGGTTTTTAATACATATTAATATGTATAATTAACCATGCTGCATTTTGAAATATACAAAACAGTCTTATATAGAAATATCTAGTTAATCTTTTTAATTGTAACATGATATATTTTGTACCAGAGGTCCTAATTATCACATAAGCTATGCACACTGTAGCCTTCTCTGAATAGCTAACCTGATCTCATCAGATCTCAGAAACTAAGCAGGGTTGGCCCTTGTTAGTATTTGGACGGGCAACCTCCATGGAACACTGGAGTCGATTCAGAGGTAGGCAGTGGCAAATCACCTCTGAAGGTCTCTTGCCTTGAAAATCCTACAGGGTCGCCATAAGTCACCTATGACTTGACGGGCTCAAAAAAAAATTGCTGATTGTTATCAGATTGTAAAATTTGGTGTATAGACTTGAACATGCCAGAAATCTTACAAATGTATAAATCAATCCAATCTACATACCAAGTAAGACACTTGCAGCCTAATTCTCTGCATGTTTAATCAGAAGTAAGGCTCACTAAGCTCAATGGAACGTAAATTGTATGCCAAATAAGTCTGCATAGGATTGCAAATGGACTGTTTACTAATTCATTCAGCCCTTCTCCGTAGCCAGTTGATAGATGATAGAGCCACTGTCTCACTGCCTCAGATTGTTAGTCACCACTCTTAGAACATCAGAGTACCAACTTTTGGAAGGTTTACTGTGGTATGCTAACAAAATGTGGAGTTGACAACTTTTTTAAAAGTTTCTGGCCCATAATACTTGGATATGGGCATGCTACAACTGCAAATGTGGCACAGTATTCCATTGCCAAGGGCATTATGCAGTGGACATGGACCTACTTGTTGGTAAAGTGCCTTTGTGTTGAGGCCACATACTTTTGCTGCAGTTCAGCATACTTGATTTCTTAGCCGCTTGCAGATCACTCCAGGCTGTGATCAATGTAGCTGAGACTGAGCTTAATTTGGAGCATTAACAAGCAGAGGATTGGGCTTCCTGAGTTATCATGTAATCTTAATTATATTGGATGTCTCTGTAATTAGAATTCTTGCATTCCTTTAATTTCAGATTTGTTAAACTTGGTGTTAACACAGTATAAACTAGCGCTTTCCTATAGGTGGTGACAATACTGTGTTCTTATTGCAGCTTTGTGATTTATTCTTTGAGAACGAAAGCATCTAGTGAGAAAAATCATATAGCTGTCTTTTTACTTTATATTCTCCCCCAACGAACATTAGCAAACAACCCTTCTGAATTGCATGGAATTATGTGCCGGGCAGACAATTTTCCACTCTGGATTAAGCTGATGCTACAAGTCTCACTTTACGCAAGACACTAAACCGGGCACTTGCAAGGCTAGTGCCTTGCAAATCTTTAAAATGCTTTACTTATTATAGATGCAATATGAACATTGTGTTTAGGAATAGGATTCAGCTGATGCCAAGTATATTAATATGTATACTTGCTTGCTTTTGTACCAAGATGATGGCACTTCTGAGTGCAGTCTTTTTAGGTGACAAGCTTTAATTGGTGAGGCTGATAACGAGCAAAACCTCTTGGACCTGCATTTCTTGAAGGACCTGTCACCAAATAGGCCTCGCAGGATAGTTTATAATTTGCTAAGACACCTGCTTCATTTTACGTTATTAAGATGAAACTGTGCCAAAGACTGTGCCAAAATATGAGTAACAATTATCTATTAATGTTTGCATATTTAATTGGCTGTAAGCTGGTTGTAGTATTCGTGATACGTGATTTTTTAAAAAAAAATTTTTACAATTTATTAATTTAGGAGATAATTCCATTGTAGAAATTGTTCTTTATTTGTAGTCATCCATAATTTTAGTTGTTTTTCTGAAACTTGAGGAAAACAAATTGACCAGAGCCAATAACGAATTGTATCGGTTCTGACCTAATCTACTTAATGCCTACAGGATCAAGTTGATTGCTATACACATAAACTATATCAATGATATCCATGTGGCCTTGAGAGGCAGTGGACAGAAGAAGAGTTGGTCTTTATATGCCGACTTTCTCTACCACTTAAGGAAGAATCAAACCCTCCCCACAGCAGACACCCTGTGAGGTAGGTGGGGCTGAGAGAGTGTGCCTAGCCCAAGGTCACCCAGCTGGCTTCATGTGTAGGAGTGGGGAAACCAACCTGGTTCACCAGATTAGCGTCCACTGCTCATGTGGAGGAGTGGGGAATCGAACCCGGTTCTCCAGATCAGAGTCCATTGCTCCAAACCACCGCTCTTAACCACTACATCACGCTGGCTCTCAGAGTTTGAATGGATTCATATGTCCTTGAATAGTATCATAGAGCTAGTGTGGTGTTGTAGTTAGAGTGTTGGACTAGCATCTGGGACACCCTGGTTTGAATCCCCCCCTCTGGCATGGAAGCTTGCTGGACAACCTTGTGTCAGTCATAATCTCTCAGCCCAACCTACCTCTCAGGGTTGTTGTGAGAATAAAATAAAGAGAACAATGTAAGCTGCGTTGGGAGAGAAAAGTGAGATATAAATGAATACATACTTGTAATTTCCCTGTTTTTTGAACAGAAGTCCTAGTGGTGTGCTTCACAGAATTACTGTGTAGATAAGAGATAAGGATATGTTGAAAATTTCTCTAAGCCTTAGCAATAAATTGGGCTGTAACTCTGAATAAAATGTTAGCGCAACAAGTCTTGGTGCACTTTTTTTTGTTTCTTATCAGCTTCCGACAGCAAGCTTGTCCATATGCTTTGTTATTTTGCAGGATTTAATGCAGTTCTGGCATTAATGTCTGAAAAAGTACCAAATATTTAATGCTAGCTTTTAATAGAACACATTTTAGTCTAGTTTTGCACTCAAAATCAGATTAGAGATTTTATAGGGACAATCCACTGATCACTGATACTGGGATGCTCCTGTTTTTTACGTCAGTGAAAGTGGTTAATAATCTCTTCTCTGAAACTGTGTGAAGGTATTTTGAAAACCAAAGGCACTATTGCAGCAATATTAGTAGTGTTGTGCTTAAACTTTGGGCTGAAACAGATTAGCTGCATGAGTAACTACTAGTGTGTTTGTCTCATCTGCTTGCAGCCTGAACAAAGCCCCCTGGTACATGGCTGTGAGAGGCAGTTATGCCCTCAAGTATATATGTGCAGATGACATTGATTTTTTATGGAAGTTGCTCATGCATATGTGAGGACAGAATGGGACTGATGAACTGGAACAGTAGAACAAGTTAGAAAATATTTCACACCATAGAAGTCCAGGAACTGACCAATGATGTATATATTTTCATATAATAAAGTTGGTTGCTTGCCCAATTCAAGTCAATTTTACCATTTCTCTGCGTGGTCTTTTGAATTCTAATCCTCTCAAACTGCCAAATCCTTACATTCATTCAGAGCCTCATTAAAGTCAATGGGATTTTTGAGCAAGTGTGTTAATTAGTCTTTTACCCAGGTATGTGTGGACTTTTTCTTACTAAGAGAAGCCAAAAATATCAACAAAGAGGTATCTCTATGTTTTAAATTTAATGCTGGGATCTCATTTTGACTATTTGAAAATTTGCCCAGGGATTATTATATCTGTTATAAAATGTTCTTAGGTTCAGTTGCTCCATTCCATTTGTGTGGGAACTAGTTATTGTTGCTGGGTTTGAATTGTGTTGTGAATAAACAACATTATCACCTTGGACCTCCTGTGTTGATCAGATAATTTCAGAAGGCAGTATCAGGACAAAGTTTTTCGGTTTCCCCTGAAGAGTCAGCATTTCATGAAGTGTGTGACGTTTTCTGCTTTGCCTATACTGATATCAGTATATTAACGTTCAGGACAGGTGGTGACTGCATGACTATCCATAGTGGAAGGAGGGCAAATCCTCCTTTGGAGGTGGTGCGGCTGCGCTGCCTCCAGCCACCAGCTCAGCCCTCCCCCTCAGGAATGGGCTGAAAATGACCTTTCATTGTTTGATAGAGATTTACTTTTATAGAGATTTAATTCATCTCTTAACAAGTGCTGAATCTTGAGTGGGGGGGGGGGTAATTGTTTTTTGCTTACTGTGTTTTTGATTACAGGAATAATTGTTTGCTGTGTGACCACTCTGTGACCACTCTGTTTCATGCACATACAAGTTCATACTCAAGTTCTAGAGTATGGTCGGAAGACACATTCCAGCAACCTTGCTTCAGATGAGGTGGTCTGGGTCAGGTCAGTGCTGGGATGGAAGACTTCCTAATAAGCTTATGTACATGACCTGGAGGTCCGGGTGGAAGTACATTGGAATATAAATAGAATAAATTGTACATGGGCTCATGTATCTTGTGTGAAACAGCATTTAAGATATGAGCTAGAAATAATAGTGTATTGTCAGTATAGCATTAGGATTTTTCTTTTTCTTTAGTGTTGCCAATGAAGATGAGGTCGCTGTTGTAACATTTTAAAATGAATTTCCATTGTGAGCTGGACAGGTTGAGTACCCCATCAGTATTACCCTTCAGTGTTGCATACAAATATATAATCCATGTGACTCAAGTGAGAAGCTAATTCCAGAAATTGCCAGTTGTATGGCATATAACCAGTGTAGATGCTTGAGTGGTGATCATTTGAAGAGCATCCTTCCAATTATGTCTCTGCATCAAATCTGTAACACAAGGTACAGCAGAAATGTTCTAATGACAGTCCTGTGATTGAATTTCTGATTGTGAAATTCTTTCCTTTGGAAACTTAGCAGACTCAGAGTTGGGTCCAACAACTCATTTTTCCCAAACTTGATCCAATGACTTCCTCTGATAAACATAAGGGAGTCCTTGGATCTAACACTATGTGTGGATATCTTCAAGATCTGTAAGTAATTTTTAAATTTCAGTATCTTAATCTCTGTGTTACTGATTTAGATTTTTCACTGACTAGGTAAGCTTTCTATTTATCAAAGAGCATCCAGATCCAGCTTTTAGAAATTATTCCAAAGGTAACCACTAAATCCTTCCATACTAATCTAAGGGGAAACAAATCAAAAGAGGCTTAGAGGTCACTTTACTTAGAGCACTGCAAGTGTGGGGAATGCTTTTGAAATGTGAAATCTTGTCACTTTAGCATACAGAGAAGGGAATTTACTAACTATGCAAATGGAATTTCCCTTTCTTGGTTACAGTAATGAGTCTTCAGTGAGGTAGATATTTATGCCATGTACTTAAAAACACCACTGTTCATTATATTTGAGAATTGAAATGCTTGACTATCAAGCCAATGTCTCATTTGTTTTATTTAACTTTTGACATATCCTGTATGTCTTTCATAAGACATCTTAATAATTCAGTTTAAAACAATTCATTTAAAAATCAACAACAGAAAATTTCTATGAATGTCCAGGAAAAAGAAAAACCTTTAACCTACGAAGGACAAAATAAGCATAACAATTTTTATGGACAGATTATTTTACTGTCTGACATAGTTCTGCCATGGTCCTTATTTACTGGTGTATTTGTTTGGACATGAAAATTCTTTTGGATTTAAAACAGATTTTTAACCTTAGAACATATGTTATTTGCATTTTTGTTAATTTGTTATAGTAATTCCAAGATTAAAATTTTGTGAGTTGTGTTTTTCTTTCTATGAGCACGCTTCCCAGAGTGTTTGTATGGAAGGGGAGCTGGATGATAGTCTCAAAGGGGTAGAAATCTAGAATTCACTATTATTATTGTTTTGGTTATTAATATTTTTAAGACTAGGATACTTAGAGTGCAATCCTAAGGAGAGTTACTCCAGTCGAAGCCCATGCATTTCAATGTGTTTAGACTGCAGTAACTCAACATAGGATTGTACTGTAAGTCTCTTCATTCTTGTGTGTGTGTAAAGTGCCGTCAAGTCGCAGCCGACTTATGGCGACCCCTTTTGGGGTTTTCTTGGCAAGAGACTGTCAAGATTACAAGTCTGTCAGATAGTTTGACAGGTGCAGGATAGATCAGTGAGATCTAAGGATGATGTAATCAGCCTGGAAACTACCTGGGAGCTAGAGAAAGCTGGCCTGATCCAGTTAGAGCCAGGTGGCTGATGCAATGCAGTAGCAATACCAAGATAATTGGATATCTACTGTGATTGGTGGCTGCGTCCACCAGGTGTATATAATGAAGTGAAACCGCAGTTCTATGCGGGATGTTATGAGCGGAGAGTGTGAAAGGAGTATCTGTATATATTTCTGCACTGTACAAATAAACTACACTTTTACTATGTGGCCGTGGACTTTCTGATGGGTATCCTGGACAAGACTGCTAATCCGCTTGGCTTCCGCGTCAGGGCTCTGTGCCCAGCTCCTCTACGTTACAGGAGTGTTTCTGCTACACTGCGCAGGTTTTATGTGTGGTGGTAGATAAGCAGAGTCCAGAATTTTCAGAGGCTACTGGAGAAGTGACGGCTGTGTGTGAGTAATAATGGCACAACAATCTTTTATCCCAGTGGATAAATTCACCTCAGAGAATTACCACGTTTGGTCTGTGAGGTTGGAGCAGTATCTGAAAAGGGAGGATTTATGGAATGCTGTGGAAAGACTCCCTACTACAGCAGCCGAGATTGCCAAGGACGTAAAAGCCCTTGCCAATATCACCTTGACGGTGGGAGATGACCAGCTTATTTATGTTGTTGGAAAAGAGCATGCAAAGTTGGCATGGGATAGTCTGCGAGCAGTGTATCTCCGGGACTCAGCTGGCACGCTGCTAGCACTAATGAGGCGGCTTTATAGATGCCATAAATCACTGCACACGCCGGCCGCAGCCCACTTGAAGACCCTAGCAGAGTTGTTCAGACAGCTGGAGTTGAGGGGAAAAGTTATATCTGCGGAGGACCGGGTGTATTTGCTTTTGAGTTCTCTGGATGCGAGTTTTGATGTTTTAGTAACCTTGCTGGAGAGCCTGGCAGCAGGGCAATTAACCTATGAATACTTGACTGGACGAATTCTGGAAGAAGAGGAACGACGGGAGGAAGGACGTAAGCAGAAGACAGCAGCCCAGCTGAGATACACCCCCGAGGTTAAATCAACGAATCGCCCATCTGCCGAGACCTCAGCCCCCCAGCGCGTTTTTCATCCCAGGCAGAGAGACTGGATAGAGTCTACGCCGAGGACTGCAGCCGAGCTGTTTAGACAACCCCGAGACGGGCAAGAGGTCTACTCAGCGCAGAGCCAGTGGCAGCAGCAGAGGGGAGGTGACGGAAGGCAGAATAGGAGCTACAAGCAAGATGAGGAATGCGTGATGTTTGTCAGAAAGTGTTTTCTTTGTGGGTCCTCACAACATTTGAAAAAAATTGTCCCCAGTTGGCCAGGAAAAAGCAACCAAAGAGACAGTCAGTGAATGGAACTTACACTGCTGTTGTGCTGGCAGAGGCTGGAGACAAAGAGAACATTTGGCTCTTGGACAGTGGGGCAAGTACATGTTTTGTTAACAAAGCTTCCATGTTGGTTAACCAAAAGCAGTCTGCTAAGTCTTATGCAAGTCTAGCAGATGGGAGACACTTAAAGGTACACTCTGAAGGGGAGGTGTTTTTCCCAGAGTTAAAGCATAAGTTTCAAAATGTACTTTGTGTGCCTGAGTTACAGCATAGTTTGCTAAGTGTTTCTGTGTTGGCTAAGACTGGTTTTAAGGTGCAGTTTGAAGGAAACACCTGCCAGATAAGCCAGGGGTTAGAAGGGCACTTGCAAAAGGATGTCTATGTGGTGCATAGAAGGATAGGAGAAACTTCTATGGTAGTGGAGTCTGTGAATAAAAATCCACATAATGAGTGCATACACCTTCTACATAGGCGTTTTGGCCACGCCTCCTTTTCCATTCTAAAAAAGACCCTGAGTGTGTTAGGGAAGGATGACATTAAGTTGAATGGGTGTAATTCTTTCCTAGATTGCACTGTCTGCAAATCTGTTAAAAGCAGACGTAGTCCAGTGGCTAAGGTAAGCCAAAGGGTGGCAAGCAGACCTCTACAAATTGCTCATTTAGATCTCTGTGGTCCATTTCCTGAGAGTGTGTCTAAGAACCGGTACGCTTTATGCATTGTGGATGATTTTACTCGTTATGGCTGGGTGTATCTGCTGAAGCAGAAAAGTGAGGCATGTCAAACCATCAAGTATTGGATTAAAAGGGTGGAAAGGCAGCTAGACCTCAAGGTATCCAGTATACAATCTGACAGAGGCGGTGAATTTGTCTCTAGTGCATTTACCCAGTGGTTAGAAAGCAGGGGAATTGAGCACAGATTGGCTAATCCCTGTGTTCCTCAGGAGAACGGTGTGGCTGAGAGGAGGATTGGTTATCTAAAGTCAATGTTGCAAGCTTTGATAGAGGATGCTAATCTAAAACCCAAGTTCTGGGGGGAAGGCATCAAGGTGGCTTGTTATTTGATTAATAGACTTTGGACCTCCAGCATTAACAATATTCCCTACAAGGCATTGTACAATAGAAATCCCTCTTTAAAGCATTTAAGAGTGTTTGGTACTAAGGCTTGGGTGAATATACCTTTAAAGAACCGCAGAGCAGGTGGCAAGAAATCCAAACCGCTGATTTTTCTGGGATATCAGAATGCAGCAAAATCTTATCGCTTTGCTAATGATCAGAACCAGGTGTTTTTTAGCAAATCTGCGAACTTCGGAGAATCTTTTAATTGGCCACGCTTACATGGTACTGAGAAGGTTTCTGAAGAAGTTTTATTGCCGGCTAATGGACAGCCAGAGGCAGATGAAAGTGTTTTTCCTGAAGTTGTTGCAAGCAGGGAAACAGTAAAGGTTGAGACTCCAGAAGGAGGGGAGTCTAGTGGCACGGTGGTCAGACGGTCAGAAAGAAGTAATAAAGGAGTACCTCCACAAAGATATGGTTTTGAAGATTGTGATCATGTTTACAATATGGATGATGGTGAACCTGGCAGCTATGAAAGAATAGTAGCTGACAATGAAAGAGAAAAGCTATTGTGGTTCAGAGCAAGGAAGGCTGAAATGGAAGAATGCCAATAGCTCAAGGTTTCTCACTCTAATCTAACAGGTGGCAGTTTGTAAATTGGCTGCACCTGGATGTGATTCCAGGGGTAAAAATAAACAGACAGTAAAGGTGTTTTTTACTTGTCTCAAACAGAAAAAATAAAACAGTTGCTGGAAAGGTTTAGCATTCTTGATGCTAATGCATCTGAAACCCCAATGGTCACAGGTTATTTATGTGAAGAGTCTCAGGAACAAGAAGAGTGTGACAAATCTCTGTATCAGTCCCTGATAGGAAGTTTGTTATATCTTGCTTGTTGGACTCGCCCAGACATATATCAGGCGGTACATTGTCTGAGCAGGAAAAATATGTCACCAAAGACTGGAAAGCAGCTAAGCGTGTACTCAGATACCTGAAGGGATCTGTAAACAACCAGTTATGCTTGAATGCATGTAATGGGGAACTGACTGCGTATGCAGATGCATCATGGTCAGATCAGGGGAACGCGAAATCAACGACCGGGTATGTGTTGTATTTTGGTGAAGCACCCATACATTGGAAATCTGTAAAACAGTCATTTGTAGCCATGAATTCATGTGAAGCAGAATATAGTGCTGTGAGTGAATGTATAAATCAGGTGGAATGGTTTGTCTATCTCATGAAGGAACTCAATGTGTCTGTACAATTACCAGTAAAGGTGTATACTGACAGTCAATCAGAGCTACAACTTGCGACTGAGCAAAACTTTAAAGGCAGAAGTAAGCATATAAGAATCAGATATGTCAATGTAATTGAATCTGTGAACAAAGGCTTGGTATGTATTGTAAAGTGTGCCAGTGCTGGTAATGTGGCAGATCTATTTACAAAAATTGTGGATTGCAATAGATTCATGAAACTAATCAAACTAATCTGAAATCCTTGAGAAGGAGTGTCAAGATTACAAGTCTGTCAGATAGTTTGACAGGTGCAGGATAGATCAGTGAGATCTAAGGATGTAATCAGCCTGGAAAGTACCTGGGAGCTAGAGAAAGCTGGCCTGATCCAGTTAGAGCCAGGTGGCTGATGCAATGCAGTAGCAATACCAGGATAATTGGATATCTACTGTGATTGGTGGCTGCGTCCACCAGGTGTATATAATGAAGTGAAACCGCAGTTCTATGCGGGATGTTATGAGCGGAGAGTGTGAAAGGAGTATCTGTATATATTTCTGCACTGTACAAATAAACTACACTTTTTCTATGTGGCCGTGGACTTTCTGATGGGTATCCTGGACAAGACTGCTAATCCGCTTGGCTTTCACGTCAGAGACTAACAGAGGTGGTTTGCCAGTGCCTTTCTCTGCACAGCAACCCTGGTATTCCTTGGTGGTCTCCCATCCAAATACTAACGAGGGCTGACCCTGCTTAGCTTCTGAGATCGGATGAGATCAGGCTAACCTGGGCCATCCAGGTCAGGGCCTCTTCATTCTTACTAGGATAAAAACACTTCATGATTCTGCTCCATGTTTTCAGGTTGACTTTTATTAGAAGTACCCATCTGATTATATTTTTCACAAAAGTTAACCTCAAAGTTTCTCACCATCCATGAATCTCCCTGCAGCTTTGGGTGGGGAGTCCAGTTATTTCCATCTTATTAAGGATACAACAATATGTAAAAGAATTTTTATCTGGATTCATCCCAAGGAGATGGGATGGGAGCATAGCTAGCAACTATTCTTCTTCTAAAGACCAAATTCACACCCTAGTTCACAGAATCCATTTTCATCTCTATACACGTGGTGTCATTGTTTTGTTGTTCGCAAGATTAGCCACCAGTTGGTTGAGTGGAGGCAGGCAAAGCATCGTGATGTCTGGGGAAATCCAAGAAGGACAAAAGTGGAGAAGTTCCTTTAGTAGCAGATACTGCTTATTACAGGCTTGTCTATTACAGTAATACTTTAGTAAATGTTCACTCTTAAGAAATTGGTATTTTAAAATAAGTCAAGCAACAGTGCCTCAGATGTACTACAAACCTCAGTACGCTTGTTAAGGGTGTGTGTGTTATTGTTTAAAACAAAAGCATCCCTACCTTGGTTGTAGGGTTGCCAACCTCCAGGTAATAGCTGGAGATATCCTGCTATTACAACTGATCTCTAACCGATAGAAATCAGTTCACCTGAAGAAAATGGCCGCTTTGGCAATTGGACTCTATGGCATTGAAATCCCTCCCCAAACCCCACCCTCCTCAGGCTCCACCCCAAAAACCTCCTGCTGGTGGCAAAGAGGGACCTGGCAACCCTACCTGGATGGCCCAGGCTAGCCCGAATCTCATTAGATCTCAGAAGCTAAGCTGGGTCAGTCCTGGCTAGGACTTGGATGGGAAACCACCAAGGAATACCAGGGTCACTATGCAGAGGAAGGCAAACCACCTCTGTTAGTCTCTTACCTTGAAAACCCTACTGGGTTGCCATATTTCACCTGTGACTTGACGGTAGTTTATACACAAAACAAAAGCTATTTCCCTCTGTGACCAGAAAACATTTATAGAAGGCTACTTGGAAAGTTTCCTGGGTCTTAAAAAATTGTGACTTCACACAATGTTCTAAGTATGTTTGTTTAATTCCTGAGTTCTCAGTCAGAAGCACAGATAACAAATTTCAGAGGCAATGTAAATTTATTTCTTTTATGTTTGATATTTATGCGAAATTTATACCCCCACTGCGTACCCAAAGCAGCTTTCTTTACTCTCTTGGACCAGAACCTCAACCTAGAGTGCATCTAGTTAGCTACAGAAAGAGAGGGAACAAGAGTAAGGCCTTTTTATCAGCCTGCATAGCCATCTGGACTCATCTTGTTGATCTCCCTGCAGTGTAGCTTAAAGAAGAAGAAGAGAGGGGAAGACGGTTCCGTTGGCTCAACTCCTACCAGTCTTTCTATTAGTAGCTAGGTACTCTGCAGAGAAGGGAGGGGAAGACAACATCTTCTGTTTTAATTAATAATCTTTCTTTCTTAGCCTCCTTGGGTTTTTCTTCTGAATGAGAATGGTGGGATATAAATATAATAACTATCATGTAAACTTGCTCTTAAGAATCCTATATCTTAATCCTGTACTGTTTCAGGACATAGAACAAACAACACAGGTCAATGTGTCATAGGCATCTTGCGTTGAATAGCTCATTACTACTGAACTTACATGATTAAATAGTCAGGTATATAAAAATTGCATGCTGACCCAAAAAGTGTGTTGTCATTTTATTTCACCTTTGTTGTGTCAATAGTTGCATTGATTCAATAGGATCATTAGTAACATAATGTAGCACCCCACCGTGGAATCAATACGGCCAGCAAAGAATCATTACAAGTGGTATTTTCTTTGTTTGATGGAGCCATGGAGAACATTTTCCTGCTTTATGACAAAGCAGTTTATATCAGGTGAAAAATTAACCCTGTGCGTGTGTGTAGTGGAACCAAAAGGTGTATGCATAACAATATATAGGTTGCACAGTCCTGCACATATCCATTTTATACTAGTGTAGAGCTTTAAAATAACATTTATAAATACAGGTGTATTTTTGTGTTACAGTGGATTTTAATTTCCTTAAAGCTCTATGCAAAATGCTTTTAAAGGCACACACATACTGTTTCTTACTATTTTATTCAAAGAAATTACCTGTCAGTTTCTGCAAAAAAAGCAAGTGTTTTTATTACAAAGTATTTTAATTTTAAACATTTAATAATTTTTGCTGTTTATGCATAGTAAGTATTAAGCTTCCTTTTCTTACAGCCCACCCAGAAGCAAACAAATAAAATCATGAGCTATCATAACCTTCAAAATATACTGAGTTAAGTAAGCCAATTGTAAGAAATGAAACAAGAGGCCAGGGAGCAAGGGTATTTGGAAGAGACCAGATGGATACAATTCATGATAACATTTGGTGGAACATATCATTAGGCAAGAAAAGAACAGAGACCATATTTCTTCTGTGTTTGCTTGTACTTTCATTTCTTCTAAAAGCTGGGGGGTTTTCTTTCAACGAATTCAGTAAATCTTTAATCCGTTTGGCACATTGGAGGGACTGTACTACTTCAACACTGAAAAAATGTTTGAGAACAAGTGAACAGACCATGTGCTGCTCGCTGCTCGGTCAGCAGAGAAGTCTGACTAAATAAGGAAATGAATGAAATTAGCTTATCAGCATTTGACAGGAATATAGCTCACTAGCAGCTGATAGTTATTCATATTTTTGCTGCTATCTCCAGCTCTCTTCCTTATACCCAAACGTTAGTTTTATCTGCTTCTTTTTAGTTGAACTGAAACTTTTCTTTTTTTAAACTTAACATGAAATAATGTATCTCCTCTTAAAAGAATAGCACCCCCCCCCAATCCAGACATTTTAAAAATTCAATATAAATCCATTTTACAGTAGGGCTGCCAGGTCCCCTCTCTCCTCCGGTGGGAAGCTATGGAGCCGCAGTCAGGATTGTGTGCGCGCATTTGCGCACACCCCGATGCACATGCGCAGTACTTTGCGAGGGGCCATTTCCTCTTAGTTTGAGTGGTAAAGCAGCACGTTTGCCCACCAACCTTCAGATGGTCTGTGGGCAAAGGGTCAAATTGTCGGGGGTTTGCCCGCCACCACCGGGCACCTGGCAACCCTATTTTAGAGATCTATTTTTTTTAAGAATATGGGCATTAGCTGTCAACATTGCTCTCTGTTTTTCCTTATGTGTATCTTTAAAGAATATCAAGTGGAGCAATTACATTATTATATATTTCAGTACTCACTAAAATCAGGATACATTCAGTTTCTCATATTTATAATATACATCACAGTAAGAAAGATATAGGAGTTCTTCTACTTTATTCCTGAGCATTTAATTCTTAGCCGGTGACATCTATTAAAAACTATGAAGAGTTTCTACAAGAAACACCTTTGTTTACTAAGCATTAGAACATATTGGCTTTATCTTGGTGTTTTAGTATGTGTTGTAATACAGGCCTATCTGATTAGGTGGATGTTCTGTTTAATGCAAGTGAGGCCAGAATATTAAATGCTTTCCTACTCATGGTCAAGAAGTTAATTAGCTCTGATATTTACCAATTTATTTTATTCATAACTACATTTATAGGCTGCTACTTGGCCACAGAGCTTCAGGGTAATGATTAAAAACATAATGATTAAAGACATACAGTAGCAATATAAAAATACTAGGGCTTTGAACCTGGGCCCTGTGTCTAATAGAACAGTACCCCACAGGATTTAATACAGCCTTTTTCTTCCTCCCCCTTCCTCAGTCACAAACACAGGGGAATGTTTAGTTCTTTGTACATAATTAGCCTAGTTCTTAGGATATAGATGTGAAACATAAGTAACTTTATTCTATAAAGTGAATTGGCATAATTCAGTGGTCTGCGTTGCTGATATATATTTTTTCCTTGTTTTGCTAACCTCCAGGTACTAGCTGGAGATCTCCTGCTATTACAACTGATCGCCAGCCGATAGAGATCAGTTCTCCTGGAGAAAATGGCCACTTTGGCCATTGGACTCTTTAGCATTGAAGTCCCTCCCCAAACCCCACCCTCCTCAGTCTCCACCCCAAAAACCTCCCGCCGGTGGCAAAGAGGGACTTGGCAACCCTAGTTTTAAGAGAACAGGTCATGTAGACCACTCTTAGAAGGTGAATTCTATAATACCAATACCTGTATTTGGTAAACAATAATCTTTCTTACTATAGTAGTTTCATTTGAAGCAATGTCTATATAGTGGATGTATGGGGGAATATATCCAATCATCTGGACCTGTTTTAAAGTTCAGACCTGAGGCCTGTGAACACGCGCTTTCTGTGTAGGCTCCCATGTTATGGAATGGCCTGCCTGAGGTTATCAGGAAGGCCCCCTTGCTTCTATCACTTCACAGAATCTGCAAAACAGAATTGTTTTGGAAGTCATTCTTATCAAAGGAGCAGAACTATAGTATAATACAGAGGTTCCCAAACTTTTTGAGCCATGGAGCACTTTTCAGGAGAGAAATTCATCACAGAGTACTAATTTTCTCCTAGCACCTATATACTAAACCAAATGACAGTAGTATTTTTCTTTCCAATCTCTTCACGGAGCACTAGGAGATGTTTCGCGGAGCACCAAGTGCTCCACAGTTCACAGTTTGGGAACCTCTGGATCAGCATGGGAGGTGACTTCTAGAAGGGATAAATTGTACCTCACTCTCAGGAGGGACCTCAGGAGGGTATAATGCCATGCGGTCGACTTTCCAAAACAGCCGTTTTCTCCAGAAGTGGAATAAATGTTTTAAGTAAATAATAAATAAACGTAGTCTGGAGATCAGTTGTAATTCTAGATCTCCATCCCCTGCCTAGAGGTTGGCAACTGTAATTTTGCTGTATGTATGGTAACACAGTATTGAAGAGTTCGGTGTTTTCAATGTTATAAAGTGTTAATTTGATAACCTAATGTGCTTCTAGTCTTGTTGTGACTGTATGAGACTGCTTTGGTCCAAATAAAACACTCTTGTTTGCTACAATAGTTATGTTCAATGTTGTTCTCCCCCCACCCCAATCAGGTGATAGAAGCCTAAAAAGTGTTCTGCAGCAGTTAGCAGTTTGCATCTATTTCTCAAGTATTGGTTACATTCACAGTTTTGCTTGTAGAAAACAAAGACATTTATTGGTTCTTGTAGGTTATCCGGGCTGTGTAACCGTGGTCTTGGAATTTTCTTTCCTGACGTTTCGCCAGCAACTGTGGCAGGCATCTTCAGAGTAGTAACACTGAAGGACAGTGTCTCTCAGTGTCAAGGGTGTAGGAAGAGTAATATATAGTCAGAAAGGGGTTGGGTTTGAGCTGAGTATTGTCCTGCAAAAGTATTGTCCTGTAAGTATCAAGATAATGTGCTAATGAGGGTATGGTATGTTAATATGGAACCATTGTATCCTGAAGTGATCTGTTAATGTGTGTAATCCAAAACTAATCTGTATGGCTATTGTTGAATGTTGTCTTTGTCTGGAGGTTTTTCAGGGCAGGAAGCCAAGCCTTATTCATTCTTAAACTCTCCTCTTTTCTGTTAAAGTTGTGCTGATGTTTATGAATTTCAATGGCTTCTCTGTGCAATCTGACAAAATAGTTGGTAGAATTGTCCAGTCTTTCAGTGTCTTGGAATAAGACCCTGTGTCCTGTTTGTGTTTTGGATTACACACATTAACAGATCACTTCAGGATACAATGGTTCCATATTAACATACCATACCCTCATTAGCACATTATCTTGATACTTACAGGACAATACTTTTGCAGGACAATACTCAGCTCAAACCCAACCCCTTTCTGACTATATATTACTCTTCCTACACCCTTGACACTGAGAGACACTGTCCTTCAGTGTTACTACTCTGAAGATGCCTGCCACAGTTGCTGGCGAAACGTCAGGAAAGAAAATTCCAAGACCACGGTTACACAGCCCGGATAACCTACAAGAACCAATGAACTCTGACCGTGAAAGCCTTCGACAAAGACATTTATATTTCTCAATAATATAAGCATGCCAAATAGTGCAATATTATCTGTTTACTGATTTATAAATTGTGTATTTTAACACAACAAAGTAAGTTGAGACTTGATAAGAAAGCAAGTATTATATATTTCAGTTTTTCCACATTCAGTTTTTCACTTTTTCATTGTTTTCCATGGGTTAAAAACTCCTGAATTTTTTTTACGTTTGTCATGTAGGTTTGCTCCTTGAGCATCTGCATGAGAATTTGATTCACTCTGAAGCTATTTTATTCTGAAGGCACTTTGTCATGGTTTATCTGTTCTTTGCTGACGGTGCACTATTTGAATGACATTGGTTTATTTTGATTTGTGAGAGACTTACTAGTAGATGATCTTGACTTTCATCATTGGATGACCTGTATTCCATTTCCGTTTATAATTACTAGTCCTGTTTCACATAAAGAATATTAGTGTAAAGGCAAAAGATGCCAATATGTTCTGGATTCACTTTGTGTGTTTTCCTGTTTTTCCGTGCAGGATATTTTACAGTTCTTACCCTAATTCTTTTGGTGGAAATTGTAGTGGATTGAAGGGGAAGTTACATACATACTAGAAAATTTTGGCACTCTCTCACCCATCTTCACATTTGTGCTAGTTATATTGTAATGTGGCGTTTTGCCTTATCCAGAGGGGAAGTGTGAAATAGAAAGTTTTAAAAATTAATGTTGAAACGACAATGTTAATTTAAAACACAGAAGGCATCAATATATTTCACAACTATAGTACTTCTGAGGAGCCCCGTGGCACAGAGTGGTAAGTTGCAGTACTGCAGTCCAAGCTCTGCTCACGACCTGAGTTTGATTCCAACGGGAGACAGTTTCAGGTAGCCGGCTCAAGGTTGACTCAGCCTTCCATCCTTCCAAGGTCGGTAAAATGAGTACCGGGTAGCTTGCTGGGGGGAAAGGGAAGATGACTGGGGAAGGCACTGGCAAACCACCCCGTAAACAAAGTCTGCCTAGGAAACATCGGGATGTGACGTCAACCCATGGTTCAGGAATGACCCGGTGCTTGCACAGGGGATCTTTACCTATAGTACTTCTGGTTTTCAGCTTGTACTTTTCATTGCATTGCTGCCATGATATCCAGATTAATGCCAGATTCATGATATCCAGATTAATGCCAGATTCTTTTTGGTAGTGGTGGTTCTTTCAGCTTCCCTGCTGTGAGACTCCTTGTTGAATAATCAGGGATCTAAAGATTCTTGAAGCTTTTCTGTACTTACTTTGAAATGGCAATATTTGACTAGCAAGACATCTTAGTGTGATTTGTTGTTCTCATCACTACAACTGTCGTTGACATTGGTCACATTGCTCTTATTTCATTGAGGCGGAAATAGTGTTGTTGACCAGAACCATTGTTGGGTTTTGTGATTGTGTATAGAATTTTAAATGTGCTATTGACACAGAAGTGTGTAGCTGTAGTTTTGAATTTCTCAGATTCTGTAACCTTGAAGTAGAGCTGGTACTGGCATGTATTTAAGACAGTTTTCAAACAAATGAAAGCTTTGTTTTTTAAATTCTAAAAATACCAGGAGTACAAACTAGTTTCCTGTTCCATGCCAGAGGACCTTGTTAAAGCTCATGTTTTGCTGATGGGAGGTGATAGCACTGAAGGTTATCAAAATATAAATTACTCAAACCCCACATAACAATATGGGAAGTTCAATTCTGTGGGTATTAAATGATTATCTTCACATCCTAGGTGACTATTTTGCATTACAAGTTGTTATATAAGCAACTCACAAAAAGCTCCAAAGACAGGAGTTGACTGGAAATATCCATGCATTCCAAAATCCTTCAATGAAAGAAGAAACCAGAGCATGGATCTGTGTGCTGCAACTTACAACCTGCCTAATTCTCTGACATCATAATTGCTTGTTGCTTTCGCTATTCATGATTTGCCACTCTGCTTTCTTTTAAATCTCACTGACACTCTATTCATTTTCCTTTTGTACCTCTCCAATAAATAAACTACATTTTCAGTATTTGTTTTTATTTTATCTCCCTGTCAGCTTCAAACTTGTATGCATGACCTTGGACTTGATCTTGCTGCGTCTGTGCTAGGGAACGCTTCATCTGTGCCAAGACTTTCCTGCAACCCCTGAAGTACAGTTGAATTAAGGTGATTCAATGTGCAAGGAGACCATGAAGCATAAAGCATACTCTGTACCCAAAGAGGAATGAATGAGCTGACAGTGTGAAATGGGGGAAACTGAGATGGGGTGGTGCTTTGTCTAATCCAGTGTTTCAAAAGTAAAGTGTTGGAGAGCTGAAAAATTGTTACTTAAAAACATTAGAAATCATACATCTGTTCCTGTAGTAACGAGATGAACTATGGTGGGCTGTACTGTTAAGCAACCTTAGATGGCTGCCTATCCAAGCATTTTGCCTAGTGTTGTTCATTTGGTAAAGTGGTATATTTTCCTTCCTACACCATTTTAGTGAGTGTGCTACTGTTCAAGATAGGCAGTAGGATCACATTTGAGGCATGGATGGTTGAACCTGTTAGGATCTGAGAAGTCAGTCCTTATTAGGAAGCATAAGGGGAGACCCACAAGAAACTTGTGGGGAGGGGGCATTCCCTCACCTTTGTTTCCTCCCCTCTCCCCCTACTTCTCTGCCTCGCATCCTTTCTCCATCCTGCCACCCCTTCTCTTACTGTGTCCCCCATGCCTATCACTTTCTTTTTCTGCCCCCTGCTCCATCACTCTCTCTTTCTGCCCCCCCACCCCATCACTCTTTCTATCTCTGTTCCCCCCACCAAGGTTTCCCCCTCACAAAGCTGCTGTTGGCAGCTTGCCCAGATCTCCAGATCCGCCAAGGCTCCCCGCCCCCGTCGTGTCTCTCGACGACCCACCTGGAGCAGCTCTGGGCCCGCTGCGGCTCCCCCTGCACTGCTGAAGCAGCTGTTAGGCTCCTGGGTGCTGCCACAGCAGTAGCAGCCACCTGCCAGGACCCTCAAAGGTAAGTGTGTTGTTTGTGCATGCACAGACATTACTTTATTTAATTTGGGGGGAATTTAAACCCTCCAATGCATTTTTGTAATTTTAGATCATTGTTCTTCAAACCCAAGTTTGCAGAAAAATCTGTTTTGGGTTAAGTGTGGCCACAATCCATGGATTTAGATATCCGCAGGTAAAGGGACACACTTGGGAAATAGTATATAGATAAGTATAAGAAAACAATTGCAAGAGGTCCCAAATACTTGAAAAGCTTAGTGCAGTAAGTAAAGAGGAGTGAGTGACCAACTTCAGATTGCTCTGTTATGGGAAGAGAAGAAAGCTCTGACTCTGCATTAGTTTTGTTGACTATGCATTAGTTTTGTTGACTATGGATGTGAAGAACTTCATTGCCAGTATATTCTCCAAGCTGGAGAAAGGAATTCAGTCCTTGCTTCCTGAGCACAATCCCTTGAATCTGTCTTCACGGTCTTGGCCAACACTTGCCTATTTTGTAATGCAAACACTTGCCTATTTTGTAATGAAAACAAAGTATCTTTGAAGTAAATTTATTCCATATCCTGGCACTATATTCTAATTTTATACTATATCTCGATTCTAGAAGGATTTTTAATACCATTTCAAATATGGTGTTCATTATAGTAAGTGCAGTAATACCTATGGAAGAATTAGTCTTGGTGTGCATATATCTGTAAATGGCAGTGTAAAGAATCCTGCAGTTTGCCTCTGAAACTTGGCATGTGACCAGCATACAACACAGTATGAACACAGGCCAAGTTCTAGCATGCCCCTAAGCTAGAATTAATATAGCCCAAACGTCACAGCTGAGCTCCAGTTAAAGTAATTCAAGCTTTCTATGTAATAAAGATGAGGATCTCCAGTATCCAGGGGCATCATCAGGTGAGAAGCCAAATATTTACCTAAGTACTAACTAGAAGGCTTCTTTCCTAGATCAGTCTTGCTGAGAGAGGGGAAGACATTAGTGTCCAAGATCCTATGCACCTAAATGGGAGTCAGTCCCACCAAGTTTAGCAATCCTTGCAAATATGTGCAAAATTGCGCTGGCAGTGTACTACAGATGCAAGCATGCACCATACTATTATGTAGCCTCTTTGGCTTGTTCTTCTGCAATGGAAGCCTGAGCTAATTGTCCCAAATCATGGATTTTGATCTGGACTAAATCTTGTGCCCTGACTTGGATAGCCCAGGCTAGCTTGCTCTCGGTAGATCTCAGAAGCTAAGCAGGGTCAACCCTGGCAAATATTTAGATAGGAAACCTTCAAGAAATACCAGGGTCGTGAGGCAATGGCAATCCACCTCTGAACATCTCTTGCCTTAAAAACCCCATAAGTCAGATGTGACTTGACAGCACACACAGGCTGAGAGGAATGACAGCCCAAGGCCACCCAGCAAACATGAATGGGGATTCAAACCCTGGTCTCCCAGATACTAATCTAACAGTCCTAACCGTAACACCACACTGGCTCATCTGGAATAATTACTATTCCTGTATTATCTCTTTGTCTTGCTCTTCCTCCGAGGAACTCAGGCAGTGTGGATCATTCTTTCTCCCCATTTTATCTTCCAAACATCCCTGTGAGATAGCTTAGGTTGCAAGTTAATAACTGGTCCAAGGTCAACAAAGTAAGCTTCACTACTGAATGAGGAATTGAGTCTGGGCCCCATTTCATAGTTCTAGTTTCTTGGTCAGGGGATGATTGAAGTTGGGTACATGGTAAAGAAACTGGATACACATTGTACCACATATCCAGAGTCAACCTATAACTTAGTTTGGCTGTGTAGCCTTTATAGTTCCACTCTGCTACAAAGTCACTGAGTATCTTTGGGTCAGTCGTGCACTGTTTGTCAAGCTGGCTTATAGGATTGTTGTAGAAAAGAGCAAGAGTCCAGTAGCACCTTAAAGAATAACCCAATTTTGGGCAGGGTATGAGCTTATAGGATTGTTGTAAGGAATAAAAGATAAAGAAAGGAAGGGCCTTGTGTGCCGCTCTGAGCCTACTGGAAGAAGGGTAGATAGATTTGTGGTGGTGGAAGGTGCTGTCAAGTTGCAGCCGACTTATGGTGACCCTACAGGGGTTTCAAGGCAACAGACATTCAGAGGTGGTTTGCATTGTCTTCCTTGACATAACAACCACTGGATTTCCATGGTGGTCCCTCATCCAAGTACTAACTAGGGCCAATCCTGTTTAGCTTTTGTGATCTGACAAGATTAGGCTAGCCTGGGCCATTGGAGTCAGGGTAGATGGATTTGTTGTTGAGAGAAGTGCCATGTTGGCAAGGCTTCTGATTATACGCCCAACTTGCAGGGTGAATTTCTGTGATCTCCAACAATCAAGAAAACAAGCTTCTCTCTCATGAATGCTTGAGTCACCTGGCTTTGAAAGAACAAAAGACTTGGAAAGTCCATATTGATTTGTCTTAGAGCCTCTATGGACATATAAATTATACAAAGGTTCTAAGGAGATTGGTTATGTAGGCTTGGCTCCCCCTTACAGTTTCCTTGTGAGGCTGCAGAGTGCAGCTTTTCTACCTTTTCCTCTCTTTGTGGGCAAAAATGTCCCCTTAAATGCTACTCTTGGGGGTGGGGGACCCCCAAGAATAGCTTGGGGTGGCAATTGGAGGTTGCCATGCAAATGGAAAATCAGCAAAACTTTCTCCCTTCCATCTGTGAAACTTTGAGGTGAAATCCAAGTTCTGATCTTTTTTAAATTTAAAGATTAGATTCAGGTGTAGGCTTTAAATCAAAATGTACTTTTATTTTTTATACATTCATTTTGGTTTTTTAAATTTTATATTTGAATTTACAATATATTATGAGATTGTATTTAAATTGTTAGAACACATGAAGCTCCCTTATACTGAATAAGACCCTTGGTCCATCAAAGTCAGTATTGTCTACTCTGACTGGCAGTAGCTCTCCAGGGTCTCAGGCAGAGGTCTTTCACATCACCTACTTGCCTAGTCCCTTTAACTGGAGGTGCCGGGGATTGAACCTGGGACCTTCTGCATGCCAAGCAGAGGCTGTACCACTGAGCCACAGCCCCTCCCCTTTGAAAAGGTACATGTTGGTTTACACAGTGTATAGCATCTCTTCTTTTTAATATACATTTAAAAAATTAAATTCAAATGCAACTTTGAAGGCTGTTTTGCAATTACACCAAAATTACCCAGCTGCTAGGTAATTAAAACAATTTTAAATATGCCTAGCTGTGCAGTGTCTTGTATAATTATGTGTTATTTTCTGAACTCTGTGTTGTTCCTCAAGATTGTGTATTCACTTCAGTTTTGTGTTCATATCTTTATCAAATTTGGAGGCATTTTCACACGTTTCTGCACATAACACTTAAATTAGGGTCTAACTGCACATTCGGTTGGGATCTCAGTTCGGATCTCCACAAAAAACTGGTGGAGTTGATAATAGGTTGTTGATAATAGGGTGTTGGGGAAGAGTGGAGTAGTGGAAAGTACCATCAAGTTGCAGCCAACTAATGGCAACCCGTAGGATTTTCAAGGCAAGAGACGTTCCAAGGTGGTTTGCCATTGCCTGCCTCCGCATAGCAACCCTGGAATTCCTCAGTGGTCTCCCAGCCAAGAGGTAACCAGGGTTGACCATGCTTAGTTTCGGAGATCTGATGAAATCAGGCTAGCCTGGGCTATCCAGGTTGGGGCTGGGGAACAGTAGCTTAACTCTTCTAACAGCATTTTTTCTGCAGTTGGAAATTGTGCCTGGACAATTTCCAAGAGAGGGGAAAGAAGATATAACAAAAACCACTTTTCTTTGTTTCAAGAATGAATCCTGCAGAAAAGAATGAATCCTGCAGAATTAATATAATTTTAGCTGTCAGGGCTATCTGCGTAGATACCAAGAAGAGAACTGGCAGGAAAGATAGTTCTGGTTTGGCTTGGGGGGGGGAGTGAGTAGTGGAGAACTCATTATTGCATGCCTGATACATACTCAGTAATTTCAAGGCTAATACCCCTTTGCTAGCAGTTGAATGATTGGGTAAGAAACTGAGCAGAATGTGGATAAACTGTTCTACCTTTGCCAACAAAGTCCTGAGAACTTATTGGAAGCACTAGTTGGTAATGTTACTCAGTCAGATTTTGCACTGTACACATCAAAATAATTAGGGGAGGGGGAGTAATTACTAGTCTGTTAGTATGTCAAGGCAATTATGACAAGTAACAGCCCAATCCATTTGGAAATTCCTGGGACGATTGGGAACTGCTAAAGGGCTAGCAAAGGTTCCCTGTGTGAGTTGACAACATGTATGTAAACTGCAAAGGGATTTGAAAGAGTAGATTGTTTCAACCCCATTGTATAAATCTATTACGAAGTAGCTCCCCAGTTCTTTTCCCTGGGAATTTTCCCTTTGTATGGAAAGAATAAGCAAGTATAATTATTTATTTCAATGAGGCTGGCACAGGAGAAATTTCTGGAAGGGTTTAATTATTGCCACAGGTTGTCCTTTAATTTCTTTTTTTTTTAATTTCTTTTTTCTACTAATGCACTATGCATTTTCGATTTGGGGAGGGGCTACACTGCTTCAGCATAGGGAGCATTCTGCTTCCTATTCAGTAAATTCTGGTCACATCTGTTATAATTATGTACTGGTTTTGTTTCCGGAATTGCTGTTCCTGTTCTATTGTATGTACAATGCAGTAGGCTCTACCAGTTTTGTGGTTGCTGTGTCTGTTTGTAAAGACTGCATACATTTAAATTAATTACCATATGAAAAAGAATCAGGATGAGGATTACTGTCTCTCTAACCCTTTAAAAGAGTTAGCAATCATGTTCTCTACATATTATTCTACCGGCAAGACACTTTTAAACCCTTCATTTCCCTATGGTGAGAAATAATTAGAAGCTGGTTGTTCAAAAGTGTTTAAGAACTGTATAGTGCAGAAAGAGATTTTTTCCCTCCAGTCCAGACTGAAGTACCCACATTCGCTACAATTAAGGATTTTTTTCATTTGGTAATTAGGTTATTTGTAAGCATTGCCAGAGTTTTTTGGCCATATCCTTTTTCAAACACAGTCTAAGGAATGTACATGAATGCTATACTTTTGCCTCTTTTGCTATTCAGGTTGAGTATCTATTATCCAAATTGCTTGGGAATAGAAGCATTTCAGATAAGGGATTTTTTGGGGGGTGGAAGAGGAATTTTGAAATACTTGCCTGTCAGGCCTCCTCCAACATGGAAAACTCCAAGTCAGCAATGCTGAGCCTCCAGAAGAACGCCATGTAGATGACCCACAGGGGTCACTGGCTTGTGCTGTCCCTTCTCCAGGGAGGTGACAGGCCAGCAGAGGAATGGCGAGCCAGTGGGTGGTCTCCTCAAGCTGGGTTGGCCTGCTCGCCTCATGCGGAGGGTGGCTTTTGGAGCATCCTAGTGTGGAGGGTGGCCACCTCGGGGCTCCGAGCGTGGCACACAAACTTTTCCAAGTGCCCCCCAAAGTTCAGTGTGGGATTGCAGCTGGAAGTGGGGAGGAGGGCGCTAAGCCTTGGGGCTCCGGGGAGAGGTGGACAGTGCCTCCATGTAGCTTGCCCCCAAGTGCACCAATCTCTTCTTCCAACCCAGTGAGTCAGTGGGGCCATACCGACTGCCCTGTTGCTCCCTGCAATGGGCAACCAACCTCCTCACTCACTCGCCTGCGTTGCCGCTCAAGGGACGCTGGAAACTGTGCTTTGGCTCCCAACTGAAAACCTGAAAGTCTTCCACGGTAAAATTCTCCATCAGGGTGAGGTCAGGGGCTCAAAAATTTTGGTTCTTAGAGCATTACGGATTTTGGATCTTCAGATAAGGGATATTCAATCTGTACCGTATGTCTATAATATCTTAATGAAAAGGGCATGATGTAATGAACTGCAGGTACATCATTTATACACAAAATATTTTTACAGGCTCAATGGAGTTCTGTTCTGTGCCTCCCCTTCACCCAAGACAGCAGAAATAATTTGCATCAAGGCCAAAAGAAGAGTTGAATGAAACATTAGTCAACCTTTTTCTGTAATGGCCCATTGCCCTGCTTGTATGTGTATTCATGCATAAGCAAGGAATGCAAACAACATGGAAGATTCTGTTACATCCAGAGTTATAAGATGATGTGTCTCTAGGGATGCATCTTTTTAAAAATAATAGATACTTAATTAATGGCTCTCATTCCCACCCCTCAACAGCCAACAGCTGACGGCAGGGCCAGCAATTAACCCCAGGTTAAGCAGAGGCTAGATGGCCAACTGTCAGCAGTGCTGATTCTATGACCTTAGGCAGATCATGAGAGGGAGGGCATCTTAGCCATCTTCTGGGCATGAAGTATGGGTCACTGAGGGTGTGGGGGGGGGAGGTAGTTGTGAATTTCCTGCATTGTGCAGGGGGTTGGATTAGATGACCCTGTTGGTTCCTTCCAACTCTATGATTCTATGATTGCAATTCTATGAATCTTATCAAGTATTATGGATGTGTGTGTTAAGTGCTGTCAAGTCGCTTCCGACTCATAGCGACCCTATGAATGAAAGTCCTCCAAAATGTCCTATCTTTGACAGCCTTGCTCCGATATGGATATTATGCCCCTAAGGCTTGCATAGTCTTTAAATTCTACAACTGTCTGTTTAAGCATGAACAAAAGTGAATTTTGTGACACCTTAAAAAGCAGGATTCCTCGACCTTGTTGAGACTGTGGTCACTTTTGGACTGTACCACAATATGGCAACCATGGGTGATGAGGCTGATCGCAAAGTGTTTGAAAGTTACATGGAATGGAAGGCAACCTGGAAACTACAATTGGTCCAGAATGCAGTAGCTCTACTATTGCCAGAGGCTAGCCACTGGGAACATATTATTGCCCATTTTGAAACAGCTGCATTGGTTGCCAGTCTGTTTCCATGTTCAATTCAAGGTGCTGGATATGACCTTTAAAACCCTTAAAACCTGGAATTTTTGAAGAACTGTCTCCTTCCATATGTCCCTGTTCACCAAGTACAGTCATCAGGCAGTGATCTGTTGGCTGTCCCACCACTTAGGGCGGCCCGCCTGGCATCGACCAATTCCCCGGGCCTTTTTCATTGTGGCTCCAGCTTTGTGGAATGGGCCCCCTGAAGGGAGTGAACAGGGCCCCTTGGAAATCTTCAGAAGGCACTGCAAGGGCCTGCCTGTTTGCCAGTTTTGAAAGGGTTTGAATGGCAGGCATCTTTTAAGGGGGGAGGGGGGGAGATTTGGCTTTTGATATTTTGTCTTTGATTTCAACTGGAAACGTTTTAAACTATTATAAGCCATCTGATTACATGTGTATGACATAACAAAGTATCAAGCACATACACATCTTTTGTAGTCTTCCAAATGCCACAGTGTCTATGTGCCAACAGCTAGTGCATGTTAGTTCTTTAGAAGGGGGCAACATGCATATTGAAAGAAGGAGAAATCACTCTCAGAAGCTCCATCCACTTGCCCAATAATAAAGGATGCTAATTGCATATATGCCCAAAGGGAGAATAATTTGTGTTGTTACTTTATATTTATATATAATATCTAAGATATCAGTACACACACTAGTCTACTTCTTTCTAATTTAACTAGTATTGCTTTAAGGTATAGGCATAGTATAATAAAGGAAATTATCTGATGGATTTCAGGAATACCCTTATTCATGGTACATGAGCTACATGAAGTGAGATTTTGACTGAGAAAATCTGAGACTTAGTGCTGACCAAGCATTCTCTGAATTGCCGCCAAGTCTGTGTCAGCATAATTATCTGTGTGTGCATTCTTTCATAGAGGAAATGTGGGTATATAGTGAATTGGGCAGTTTAAGGATTCCTTTTGATTAACTCCAGAGACAAGAAGCAGTATGGCTGAACAAGATCTAATTTGCCTTGCTGACCTTGTGGATCTAAATACCTATCTTGACCTCAGACCACTTGCAGTTATATCCATGTAACTGCTGTCTCCTACAGTGGATGGTTAATACAATTCAACTGCATCTCTCTTCGGAATATTTTCTCAAGTTCTTTCCCATCCATCTGTCAACTTAGCATCACTGCTATGGGTAGGTAAGGGCTTGTTGCATATTGAGAACTGCAGAAAGGGCCATATATTATCTTTTCTTACCAAATGCAGCAACTGATTAGGGAGTCAGCAATACTTTTCAGTTAGACTTCCCAAAATGGTTTCTGGTCTCAATCCTGAGTAATTCTCTGTGATATAAATAGCAGTGCACAAACAATATTTTTACGGTTGGTTCGTAGGTTGTCTGCGTAGGCAAAGGGTACCTTTATCTTGCTGTAAACAGAGAGACATGCCCCTGTGTCAGCTCATATTGAAAAAGCATCTTTTCTTCATGCATCTCCAGGGAGGAAGGCCCAGTTTATGGTGTCTTCGTTGCTCTTAGAGGATAACCAGTGGAGTCTGTGGGGAAAATAACAATATTCAATGTCGTCAGCCTTCCTACTCTTAAGCACTACATTTTTTCATAGTTGTTATCTAATATAAACCTGCTTAGGGAGTGCAGTACCCCTAGCTTGTTTGTGTAATTAAAACTATCTAGGCATCTTGAGAGCCAGCATGGTGTGGTCGTGTTTGGATTATCGGACTAGGTTCTGGGAGACCCAGGTCCTTACTCTTGACTGGCCAGAGGTCACCCAGCAAGCTTCCATGGCAGACACTCTCAGCCTAAACTACCTCACAGGATTGTTGTGAGGATTAAATGGGAAATGGGAGAATGTTATAAACCACTTCAGTCGGTTTAGTATGTTGAGGCAGATGGATTAAAATCTTGCCACTTTTTTCACATGGTCCCAAATTGAGGCAGAGCACACAGCTGCTGTTTACTTTTTAAAAACACCGAGGGGGGTTTGGTAGTGTTTGTTCTCCTTAGACCTTGGAAAGGTCTTTTGAAGTAAGTGAGCATTGGAGTGTGTACTTAGCAGGTGAATGAAACAGACCTAGGTAAATATTACTCATCCCCTCCCCCAGCAGTGTGCATTACATAAGCTGCAATCAAATTTTTATGGCAGTCTCATGCGCAAATCTGTTAAGCCAGTTTGCTTGGATTTATTGCGTTTTTGAGCCATTTAGTTAGTAAAATAAATCCTTGTGGTATTTGCTTTTACATGTTTTATTTTGACTGGTAGACTGCAGTCATCACCTATTTGTCACATTAAAAATGGATGAAAATGTTTTAGGAAAGCATTCGTTTCAACACAAAACATGGATTAATAATATGAAAAACAATATACATTTTTTAATATTTTGCTACAGAACAGCAGCTCAGGGAATATGCCATTCCCTTCATAGCATTGCCTGTGTGGCAGCTGAGTGATTTCTGTATGTTGTACATTTACTGGAATTCATGATGTTCTTGTAAGTACAATACGATGCATGTAGTGCCAAGCATGCCAGTGATGTGGTCTCTGCCATATTTTTGTCATGCCAAAAGTAGAATACTTGTTATAACATGCCTGCATTACTGTGAATGGTTACTATATATTAGTTACCATATATTTGTGTGTGTGTGTGTGTATACACACACACATTTGTGACAAGGTAACAACCATCATAACACTTACGATCCCCGAATCTGGGATCAGAATGAATCTGTTATATAGACAGGGAGCAAAGGCTTTGCTGCACTTAACTCTCTTTCTCTCCTAATAGATAGATTGTTGCTATGGTGATTCTGTCTCATCAGCTTTAACCTGGTTTTCCACATCAACTGAATTGCTGCAAGCAAAACATGATCTTTACTCAATCATTAAAAATAATATTGTTTCATTACATAGTTGTCTTGGGAATTGTACTTAAAATATGTGTTTTCTGGCCTGAGTTTTACTGAAATAACCCACATTAATGCAATGGAGCTTTTAAGCTCGAGTTTATGAAAATAAATTAAATGATTTTCCGTACAGTAAAATGAAGCATCACTAGCAAAGCAAGCTCCAAGCATTTTGTCTTCAGTTCCTAAAAGGGTTTGACAACAATAAATGGAATTGTAGTAATTTTATATATGTACACATTACACACGCATTACATTTTTAGCTCTAATTTTATTAAGTTACATTTCTGTGATATGTAAAGTACAGAACTGCTGTAGGGAAATAAATAGCAGACTACATGCCAATCAGAATCTGTGACCTACAGCTCGAAGTCATTTCCATCAGTGTAATCTTCCCACTTGAATTGAAACACTCTATCACAGACTGTTCTGCTTCCAGCAATATTATAAGAGTTCAAGAATGTTTGAATCCACTCCAGTGTACTAAATATGCCCTCAATGGGAAAATCAAACAGTGAGCAAGATCCTAAGTATGGGTATGTGTCACTATTTTTATGCCAAACAGAATAATGAAGCTGTGTTACACTGAAACTGGTCCACAGCATTGTCTGCTGTGAGTGGTAACAGCTCATCAAATGGCCAGGTGAGAAAGATGTCTTTCCCCCAAAAATGAGTCTTTTAGATTGGCACCCTTACTTTTAATGCAACTAAATACAATTATTTTAAAAGGCAGGAGCATCTAACTAGTGGTGGAATGTGCTGTCAAGTCGCAGCCAACCTATGATGACCCCATAGGGTTGCCAAGGTAACAGACAAAGTGAGGGGCTTTCCCATTGCCTGTCTCTGTGTAGCAACACTGGATTTCGTTGGTGGTCTCCTATCTAAATGCTATCCAGGGCTAGCTATGCTTACCTTCCAAGATCTGATGAGACTGGGCTAGGCTCAGCCTTCAAGGTTATGGCAACATTTGACTAGAGATGTAAAATTACTAGAAACTTTGAAGCTATGGGGGGGGGACTCGTTTTTTAGAAAAAAATAGTAATTTGGGAAAATAGAAACTTAAACTATTTTCCTGCTTTAACAGCTACTCTGAGCAATGCAAAAAGGCAGGATTAAATATTTTAATTAATTAAATTATACATGATATGTTTTATGTTAACATATAAATAGTACTAATTGGCATATTTATTGAATTTAAAACTACAAATGCCTTAGTTTTCTACAAGCAAATATACTCAATATATACTCAATACTTGAGTATCGAGAGAGAGATCTGCAAACTGCTGCACCCTATTCTACTGTAGCATGTGTATCTTAATTTTTACCATCTAAAAGGCAGAAAAAAATAAGTTGAAATTAGAAACCAAATTTTGTAATAAAGAAAAGAAAATGTATTATTTGAACAGAAAGTCTCATACAATTATTACAAGTAAGAACTATCAGCATGTTTGAATATCATTAAGCTTGATAACATTGAATATTATGAATACTTTAATAAAGTATTATCAAACACATTATAGCATATTAGATTATTCACATTTTTAAAAATTGTCTTTGGAAATACATTGTACATATATGCAGTATACACAGAATTATCATTATCTAATAATCTAAATTGTCTTAAGTAAGTTTTGTATGGTATTAAGTTTTGAGTAAATAAAATCTTGTCTTAAAAACATTTCGCTCATTCCAAAAGAAAAAAGTAGGAGCTTTTTTCCAGTACTACTTAAAATTTCCCAATTTTTCCATTTGAAAACGTTTTTTTAAAGTTTTAGAAGGGATCCCATTTTTCCCTCTGTGCCGCCTCCTACTCTTCTCCCAAAGATTCTAGTGACTAGATTTTATTAATAACAGTGTGGCCTGCTTTCAATCTCCTAGTGTATGTGATCTCTTCTTTGTTTTACCACTTCCCACTGCAGGCACAAGATAAAAATCAATCATTTATAATGCAATTAAATACATTTATTTTTAAAGTTATGAATACCATATGCATGTTAACTAGATGCATTTGACTATCTGTGTGGTCTTTGGTAATAACTGTAATAAATTTTAGTGTGATGGAAGTAATCTTGTCAGATGCTGCAGTTTCATGTATCATGCCACAATTATGTATCAAAGCTGCACTGGAAGTTAAAGAAAGAGGAATAACCCTTTTACAGCCCATTCCTGAGCCTCCCGTGGCTGGGGACAGTGTGGCCGAGGCGCTGCCAAGGCCGTTCCCTGGCCACAGAAATGCTTTTAAAAGCCTTTTAAATTTCTTTTGGATAGAAAATGGGGCCTTTTGCCCCACTGAAAACAGCAAGGCTGCACTAGCAAAAAGCTGGCGCAGCAACGCTGTTGATGTAGGCAGCATTCCCGGGGCGAAAGGGGTCAGGAAGCTGCCTACTGACAGCTCTGCTCCCGGGAATGCCCCCCCCCCCAGCACACCAGTGTAGGGCTTTGCACTGGTGGGATGCTGGCGGGAGGCCAAGCTGGCGTCCCTGGGCCACACTGCCACGGCAGCACAGGAAGCCGGCCGGAGCAGCCCAATGCTATTGTCCCTGCCTCTCGCCTCAGCGCAAGTAGCCCAGGCACCAGTGCAAGCAGCCTGGACTCCAGCGTGGGCCCTTGCACGCCTCCTGAGCTCTTTTGGGCCAAGAGCTCAGGAATGTGCTGTTATTGTGCAATTTTTTTTTCAAATAATACAGGCAAACCATAATAATACCAATAGAGCTCTAAAATAACACAGAACTAAACAGTTTTAATTATACTTACTTAAAGCATAACCTGTTTCCAGATCAGCTAGCATTTTGGATGGTACATATTTCAAAGGATGAAAGAGTTTGTATCTGTTTTTTTAAAGTTTTTATAGAAGTTTAACAACCTGAAGTCAATGTATTTGTTGTTACCAGTGTGATAAATTGCTATAGTTTTTTTGTGTGTGTGTTAAGTGTCGTCAAGTCGCTTCCGACTCATGGCGACCCTATGAATGAAAGTCCTCCAAAATGTCCTGTCTTTGACAGCCTTGCTCAGATCTTGCAAATTGAAGGCTGTGGCTTCCTTTATTGAGTCGATCCATCTCTTGTTGGGTCTTCCTCTTTTCCTGCTGCTATAGTTTTATCCCTGTTTAATACTAATATATGATATTTAGACCTCACTGCATCCCAGGCACTAGGGCTCCACGGCACCTAGAAATGTCATTGTGGCTCCTAATATTTTCAGCAGTCATTTGTAGTAGGTGCCTCATGGTGAATCTCTTCCCCCACCCTCTCCTGAGGCTTTAAGAGCTTGCTCTGCTGACCTGATCAAGTCCCAGGAAACCTCAAGCTACTGCTGTTCTCCGCCTCTTGTCTTTTCATGGGTGCAGCATGCTGCCTGAGCCCTGTCTCCCCTCTAAGGCCTGTGCCCGGGCCTGCTTGGGCTCTCAGGCTGCTGCTGACACATTTCTGGGCATGGCCTCAGCCTTCCTTCTTTCCCCGCAGTCCCTGATTGGGCTGCCTGTCTCAGTGGTGCCTGGGCAGGGCTATCCACCATCAGGGTCCCATCCACCCAGCCTGAGAGAAGGTGAGTGTTGTGGTGGGGTTGCCACTCCTGGACAGTTTGAATAGCTTTTTTAAAAAATGACAATAAATGGTGAAGAGTTTAAGATTCAGTTTGGTGGTAACAATAATTACAATGTGTGGTGATTAAAATATAAAACCCTGAAGGCTGAAAAATAAGTCTGATTCCTAAAACTTCAGGGTGGCTTGTAAAGCCCAAGAAAATTTGTCAAGGCCTGATATATGTGCTGGATTAGTTTACTGATGGTTATATTGGATCCGCCCTACTCCGGGAGTCCCAGATGGACCGGGCTAGGGTCCATAAGACGCACATTCACTCCATAAGACGCACAGACATTTCCCCTCACTTTTGAGGAGGGAAAAAGTGTGTCTTATGGAGCGAAAAATACGGTAAATATTTGTGAATGATATTGTCAAGAAGGCTGGATCCTGTAATCAGTGCTCTAGTATTTTGCTATCTTGCGTTAGGCTTAGGGGGAAAAAATCACAGCTGGTGACGATGTGTTGCAAGACTTCCTACGCCAGGGTGACTGATTCATTCTTTGACCCAAATTATTTGCACTGAAGTCATATACCCGTGTTGGCGAACCTATGGCACGTGTGCCAACTCCGGCACGTGTAGCCCTCTCTGCCGGTACCCGCGGCTCAGCTGGGCAGCGGGGGCTGGAGTGGTTCAAAGCCCCCGCCGCCTTCCCTGCACTTCCCGCCGCCCAGCTGGCAGATCTGGAAGTCTGACTGGAGGAACGAAGCCATCGGGAAGGGGTGGCGAGGGGAGGGGCGTGCGCCGAGCTAGCAAGGAGGCAGCATGGACGGGGGCGGATGGGGGCGTTGCTCTCAGCTGCCGGCCGCTGCTTCCTCGGGCCTCTCCACTTGGCCCCACTGGTGCGGCCGAAGCTGGTGGCTGCCCTTGCCGCCTCTTAAGCCCCTTCCTTGATGGGCCGCCCCCCGCCCAAGCGCCCCGCGGGGCCGGGACCGGAGCCGGCCGCTCCTTCCCCCACCTCGTGGCACAGCGCCTCCGGGATGGCGTGGCGCAGGGCTGGGGGAGCCCGGAGCGGGAAAGGGCATCGGCCTCGCCTCCTCGGCGGCCAGCGTGGACCGGATCCGGGCGGGTGGCTCTTCCTGGACTCCCTCCTTGGCGCGGCAAGCGGGGCCGGGGAGGCGCTGCAAAGTCCAGCTCTCCTTAGGGACTCGGGGGGGAGAGAAGGACTTTCTTCGGGCTGGCCGAGGGAGGAAGAAGAGGAGGAGGAGGGTCGGGGGTTACAGAAAAGGGGGCTTGGGGTTCAGTCCTGCCTTCTTTGGACCTCCTAGGGGCTCCGGGGGACGCGTGAGCGGCCCAGGCAGGTTCCAGCGGCCCCGGCCCGCCCCCGCCGGCTCCACCACCGCATGTCTGGAGAGCGGGAAGCAGAGATGGCCACCCCGCCGGCACAGGAGCCTCCCCGAGAGGAAGCGGTGTGTGTGTGTGCGTGCGCGCCGGAATGGAGTAGAGGGGCGGGGGGGAGATCTTATGCTGGGCTGTGTGTGTGTGAGAGAGAGAGAGAGAGAGAGGGAGAGAAAGCAGGAAGGCTTTTCTGTCTCTGGCCATTCAAGCATGGGAGGTTTTGCTTTGGATTTGCCACTCTGTAGATGCACATTTTCCCCATCCAAATTCTCAAAACTAATCAGTAAGTCCCCATGCAGAGTTTTGAGAATCCGGATGGGGAAAATGTGCACCTGGAGAGTGGCAAATCCAAGGCAAAACCTCCCATGCATAAATGGCGTCTTTCTTTCTCTGTCTCCCTCTGTCCTTTTCTTTACCTACTTTTCTTTCTCTCCCTCACTCCATTTCTTTCTCCCTTTTTCTCTCTTTTTCTTTCTTTCTCTCGCTCCCTTCCTACCCTTTCCCCCTCCCTTCCCTTCTTTCCTTCCTTCCTTCCTTCCTTCCTTCCTTTCTTCCTTCCTTCCTTCTTTCCCTCCAGCGGCTTCTCCGGCGCCCTCTGGGTCTGTGCGGGCGGAGGGGTGTGCAGTCCTATTCCACTTTTGAAGTGCCCACAAGCCATCCTCCAAACACCTTTCCATTTGTCTTGATATGTAGAGAGAAAACACTAAGGAACTAGTTGCCAATCTCCAGGTACTAGCTGGAGATCTCCTGCTATTACAAGAGATCTCCAACCAATAGAGATCAGTTCCCCTGGAAAAAATTGCCACTTTGGCAATTGGACTCTATGGCACAGAAGTCCTTCACCAAACCCCGCCCTCCTCAGGCGCCACCCCAAAAAACTCCCACTCATGGCAAAGAGGAACTTGGCAACCCTAGCCTCTCCCTCTGGGCCCCCTCTGGTGGTGGTATTCAGGTTAAATTGTCACATTGGCACTCGGCAATAAATAAGTGGGTTTTCGGTTGCAGTTTGGGCACTCGGTCTCTAAAAGGTTCGCCATCACTGTCATATACTGTTAGGATTGACACATTTTTTTCTAGTAGAACTCCTTTAGCTTTAACAATTGCAGGACATACAGCAGTGCCCTAGGCAGATAGATGCAGTGGCAAAATATTTGGATTTCTATGTAGATTTCTAGTTTTCATTTCTTTTCATTCATGGTTGTGATTGATGGGGTTTTACAACTGAATAATATAGGTTTGCTGCCCTGTTAAAGTGAATCAATTTGCTTGGAATTGGAAACAGTGTTACCAAATGATTTGTTCCCATTTATGTTCATTTGCTGTGCTCAGGATGGTTAGTCCCTGTTTGCCACCCCTACTTTAGACTCAGTATTCATTTAACCAATCTTGGAAAAACGGTTTTGGATGTCGCTGCTGGGAAAAAAAAGTACAGTGGTCTTGCTTTGACCTAGACAGAATATTGTTCATGTCATCCCAGTTAGCACTTATTTATTTATTTTTGCTCTTATATCCCGCCCTCCCTGGCAAAGCCGGGCTCAGGTCAGCTCACATCACAATCAAAATATAAATACCATAAAATATAATAAAGAGCAATAAATAACACTAAAATAATTCCAATCAGTTAGTCAATTAAAAGCCCCCAAAACAATCATAATACCTAAATCATTCATAAATTACAAGCCAAAAATGCAAAACCAAAAATGCAGATGGCACCAATTGCAGAGTTTTGCGCTCCAGAAGGAGCTGCAGGCAGTCGAAAAACCCCATACCAATATTTAAGCAAGGGGGGGTAGATGGGGAGGCCAGCACTTCCTTGCCATCTGTACAAAATGTTTCTAACATTGTAGTTTTACAGAGTCACATACAAAACTGTATCCAGCTATCCAGCTCTGAAGACTTAAGAACACTGAAGTCTTCAGAAGAGGAAATGATTTCTCCCGATTCCCTCTCCCGGTTGCTGACCCCCACTTTGCCCCCCATACTTTTTCTGAGGATCCACTAACCCACTCCCACGAATAAAATGCTACTACACAGTAGTATTTATTGCCAACAATGTTCTTAATGGGAATTGCTCCTTTCTGCCCTCAGTCTTTCCACCCCCTAAACTCAAGACTGTTCTCTTCCTAAAACTCGTCAGCATGAAAGATATTATAAATGCTTCCAATACCTTTGAATTAACCCACTGAACAAAAAACGTTTTAGGTAAGCTTGATGATAGAGTTGCCATCCTCCAGATCTCCCAGAGTTACAACTTTTCTCCAGACTAGGTAGATCGCTTATTTGTTTATTATTTATTTGTTTATTAAAAACATGTATTAAAAAATGGCTGTTTTGGAGGGTGGACTGTATGGCATTATACCTTACCAAGATCCCTCCACTCCCTGAGCCCCACCCTCCTAAGCTCCACCCTCAAATCTCCAGGAATTTCTGAAACCAGACATGGCAACCCTACTTGATGGTCATTAAAGACCATGTTCAATTGTTGTTTGTTTTTTGTAGTAAATGTTTATCCTGCCTTTTTAATTTTTAAAAAAAATCTAAAACCCCAGCAACAATAAAACAGTAAAGTCAATTAGCAACATCAAAAACTAAAAACAGCTTAAACCCACAAATACAAACATAGCAGCTTCCTAAAACTGCATTAAGAAGTAGCACAATAAAGTAGAATCATAGAGTTGGAAGGGACCACCAGGGTCATCTAGTCCAACCCCCTGCTCAGTGCAGTAGCAACAA
Organism: Euleptes europaea; assembly: GCF_029931775.1. NCBI lineage: Eukaryota > Metazoa > Chordata > Lepidosauria > Squamata > Sphaerodactylidae > Euleptes > Euleptes europaea. The sequence goes on from NC_079319.1 coordinate 35,746,502, forward strand.
CTTAAAACTACAGTAAAACACAGCAGGGCAATTAAGACTTCAACATAAAACAAATAATCCAGATAGTCATAAAGGCCCTCTGGCACAGGCAAGTCTTTAAATTATGCTGGAATACCATAAGAAATGGTATGAGGCTTGTCTCTGGGGAAGAGGGAATTTCACAATACAGAGGCAGCAGCTGAAACTATGTACTCCTGGGAAACCACTAGCCTTACTGCTCAGGCTTCTGCAACAGAGTGCCACCATCATGTGTTAAGTTCATGGAGGATAGGGCTATCCATGGCTACTAATCAAAATGAATACTAGTCATGATGCATACCTATTCTCTCCAGTATCAGAGGAGCCTGCCTATTATATTAGGTGCTGTGGAACACAGGCAGGATGCTGCTGCAGTCGTCTTGTTTGTGGGCTTCCTAGAAGCCCCTGGTTGACCATTGTGTGAACAGACTGCTGGACTTGATGGGCCTTGGTCTGATCAGCATGGCTTGTCTTCTTATGTTTATGTGGGTAACTAGGCAAAATAGCAACCATTTTCAGACTCCACCACAAACTTCTGTTTGTGGCAAATAAAATGTTTTTGCTGTGTTAATATGCTCTACTCTTTGCTTGTGTGCCAAGCATGATTGAAACCATCCTGGTTTTGGAATTTGATAAAAATCTAGTTTTCTATGATGTTCAAATACAGGCACCTGTACAAATTGGAGTTTATTTGCTCCCTAGAGAATGGAATTTTAAACTCTGATTAAGTGTTATATATCATTGTTCAGTGTGCCCTTGCTAACATGAAGTTCTTCTTTTCATCTCTTTTGCGCTCTGGGGTGTTTATAGTTGTAGATTAACAATCCATTACTCAAAGCTAAACCATTCCCCATTAGCCTCTGACAGTCTTTCAACATGGTGTTTCGCTGTAAGCCAGAAAGGCTCTGGAGATTTTATCTTTTCCAAGAATTGAATTATCTGTCCTTTTCAGCTGCCTCTTGAAAATATTTGAAGTTCAGGCCTTTTAAGCATGAACACTTTGCCACAGTTTTGCAGCCATAGTAAAGATTGTGTAGCCCTCTCAAAAAAAATTAATTTTTCACCTCTTTTAGAAGAAACAAATCTCTAAAACTTGTTCTTCAAATCTTTGGCAAGAGCTGAAGCAGATCTCCTTCTGGGGCAATGGAGGCATTTCAAGAAGGAGGCTGTTGACTAAAGTCCCCTTTATATGGGCTCTTAAATCAGCTTTGGCCTCTGAAGGCAAATTTATTTTCTTATCAGATTCACATGATGAAATTTTATGTGAAGAAAAATGGTATATTTGATTTTCATTGCACCCACTTCTAATCATTTCTGCATTGGGTATTCAAATGTGTGTGGCATACATATTTAATGAATTAAAGCATGCAGAGATACATTGCGGGGGCAAAAGGTGAGGCCTGAAGTACTTTAGCTGTTTGAAATAGGTTTGGAAAGAAGTGGTTTCTGGTTTCTTGTTGAAGCACATGCTTCAGTAAATCTTTGTAGGTAACGAGATACTCATTTCTGAATCTTGTGTGATATGGAAATGGATCTGGAATTCTGGGACTCTTCCAGGTAAAAAGCAGTTTTATGACATGGTGCAACGACTCTCACTGTAGCTGGGATCTCCCCAAAGCATATTACCTATTTCTTCATTTGCTGTAGAGTGACCACTCATTTTCTGTAGATGGTCATTCTATTCTTCTCACTAGTATGGGTCTTTTGGTAGTAAAGTTTTCAGATTTAATGAAGATTTCAAAGGGAATGAAGATTTCAAAGGGAATATTCAGTTACTTAGTTTAAAGGTAAAGGTCCCCTGTGCAAGCACCTGGTCATTCCTGACCCATGGGTTGACATCACATCCCGACGTTTCCAAGGCAGACTTTGTTTGCGGAGTGGTTTGCCAGTGCCTTCCCCAGTCATCTTCCCTTTACTCCCAGCAAGCCGGGTCCTCATTTTACCGACCTCAGAAGGATGGACTGCTGAGTCAACCTTGAATGTTATAATTTGCTTTAAAGGATCTAGTTGCACTGTATTTGGATTTGTGACAAATTTTCTCATTTCCTTATTGGTAGCCAGCTTGAAATGTGTTGTGGGTTTACTTCACTTGCTGCTGTCAAAATCTTTCCATCACTATATCCAAACATACAAAAAAAGAAGAAGAAAAGGAAAGATGATTAGAAAGGCCAGAATGATATCCAGACACAGTTTGCTACAAGACAAGTTGTTAGGCCAGCACAAGCAAATCCAAATGCTCTTGGAACAAGCGGCCAAACCAATTGTGACGGCTGCCACAGTCACCAAACTCGAGGCGGACCGGGCGCTCACTGACTGGAGGTGGGCGGAGGAGCAACTGTTGGTGGATGCGGCCGCTGCTCGGGCGCGAGCGACAGCAGGAACTGGAGCAAGGTCAAAAGCTAGCGGGGGACTGGACTGGTCTTTCCCCTCATTTTCTTTGGGCTCCCCGGAACCTGCCCTGCCTCGGGAGGTAGCGTGCAGGCAATGGCGAACCTTTGCTCCTGATGTGCAAGAATATTCAGAGGAGGAGGACTTGTATGCAGAGAAAGGCGACTGGAATACAAACTACCGAGTCAGCCAAGCCTGATGGACTGGGGGGGGGGGGCTGAGGAGGAGATCCATGCCTTGAGATTTCAAAACCGAGAGCTGTTGGGTCGTATGGCCCATATGCAGAACCAAATGGACGTGTTGATGAATGAGTATGGTCGCCTACAGCGAGCTCAAGCGGCGCCTGCGCCAGCACCTGTCCCAGGCCAACAACCCCCTGGCCAGCAGCCTCTGCTGCAGCCGGCCCCAAGGCAACCTCCGGTTCAACCAGCTCCCAGCAGCCGGCCCCAGGACACCCCATCCCTGGACAACCGCCAGTACCACCACCAGTGGGACCAGTCCAGCCTGTGGTCCTGGTCGTGCAGTGGAAGCAACCCCGTTTGCGAGTGACTTTCGATGGCTCCGCGGATGCGTTGCCCTGTTTTCTGCATCAAGTGGACAGTTACATGAGAAATCAAAGAGTTTGGCCCCGCTGGTCATGTTGATGTTTCTGAGGAGGAGGGGGGAGCGGACATGGCCGGATGGGTATGTTCAATTCAAACAACCTGGCCATGGCTGGTTAAAAATCTGGAGCGAGCCAAGCGGTGTTACAAGTCTCAGGCTGACAAACATTGCTCCCCCGGTAAGGAATGCAAAGTGGGGAATCTTGTCTATCTATCCACCAAGAACCTACAATCCACCCACCCGTGCAATAAACTCAGTGCCAAGTATGTGGGTCCGTTCCCCATTTCCCGGATTATTAATCCAGTGGCTATGGAACTCTCCTTGCCCAAGTCTCTACGAAGAATTCAATGTCAGTCTTTTAAAACCGTATGTTCCTTCCCAAAAATGGCATCCTGAGCCACAACCCGAAGTGCCTGAAATGATGGGGGGGGGGGGGAGGAGCATTTTGAAGTAGGTAAAATACTCGATTCTCACATTCGCTACTGTTCCTTTCAGTACCTGGTCCGCTGGAAACATTTTAGTCCCGCCCAGGATGAATGGGTGCGCGCCTGTGATGTCTCCGCCCCCCGCTTAGTACAAGAATTCCATTCCGCCTACCCTCACAAACCCACAGTGGGAGGGTGAAGGGGGGTCTTAAGGGGGGCAGAATGTCAAGAGCAGGCCATGGGGATGGTATGCAGTAGTGCGATTGTGCTGCTTCCAGGTGCTGTTGTGCTATTCTGTCCAAGGCCAGTCTATGCCCCGTGTTTAGTCTTCATAGATTCCCATACTGTGGGAATCGCCAAGTACTCCTTCCTGCCTCTTGGAGGGGGGGTTATCTCCTTTTGCTCTTCCATATATTCTGTGTACCTTGCCTTTGACCCTTACTAGTGTCCTTTTGAATATGGCTGCTAAAAACTACCCAATAAAACTGCTTTTGTGGATTGGTTGTCTGCTGAAGTCTGTTTAAGGGGCCGCAGGACTAGAGCTGACACATCCAAAAACTAACATTGCAATTTTGTACATATTTGGGATACTTATCTGACTGAATAAATTTATTAATGCACATCCTGTTACTGTATTGCTAGATATAGATATAAATATTTTAGATGCTAACCCTATCTGCCGTTTAAGATTGTACAAAATATTTGTGAATGATTAGACTTTTGCTACAATAAAATTCTATTGGCAAAATTCTGTTGTACAATTAGATTTTGTTAAAATAAAAGAAACAATTCACAACTTTGTTAACATTTAAAATTTTAGTCTTTGTGGCAAGTTTATAAAATTTAAAAATATAAATGCTTTAGTTTTATTCAGAACAATTACAGATATATCAGATACTAGAGGCAATAGCAAACGGCTGAATCCTATGCTACCTATGCTATCACATATATCTTAATTTTTCCTATCTGAGCCAGGAAAAAAAATTGAAAATAGAAATCGATAAGAAGGAACCCACAAAATTTGTGGGGGTTTTCATTTGTCCACTCCCCCCATTACTCTGCCCTTCAGCCCATTCTCCTCCTTGCTCCCTTCCTCACTTCCTTGCCTGCCCAGCTACATGCTGTCCACATGGAGGCAGCTTGCATTCCATCCAGCACAGTGCCCTCAGCAGCAGGTTAGGGGGGAGGAGAAGGAGGAGGCTCCTGCTCCTCCCACCCTGTTTTGGGGTTTCTTTGTAAAAAAAAAAAAAAAAACTCTTTTGAGGTTTGGGATGTTTCTGCAAACCTTGTCGGCACACTATCTTATATGCAGCAGCCCTTTCCTTCAAGGATCTATGCCTAACCTGCTCAAAACCCTCAAAAAATTAATTGTATCTCATTAGTTGAGGTGGTACCAAATATATTATGTTTGTGATACTGTGTTTCATAGTTGGAGATATATTAATAGTTGTCTTTAATATGTCAAAGTCTCTATTTTGCTTACTTGCTTACTTTTAGTTAAATTTTATTTTTTGTCACAGTTCCAAATTATATACTGGAACTTTTGAAATTGAATTGATTATACCTAGACTAAAAAAGTAAAGATAAAGGTCTCCTGTGCAAGCACCGGGTCATTCCTGACCCATGGGGTGACGTCACATCCCAACGTTTACAAGGCAGACTTTGTTTACAGGGTGGTTTGCCAGTGCCTTCCCCAGTCATCTTCCCTTTACCCCCAGCAATCTGGGTACTCATTTTACCAACCAAGACCACAATTAGTTTATTTACTTTATATCCTGCCTGCCTTGTTAAAATTCGAAGCATATTATAGAACATAAAATGATGCAATAAAGCTAGGATTACAAAATTAGAAAACAATGCAAACAACAAACTGTAGTATACTACAAGGTATATAAGGTATCGCGTAAACAATGCAGAAAGTGGAATCTCATAAGATGTACTTATTCCCAAGGAGTGTGTAAAAATGGTGAATAATAAAAAAAATATTTAAAACATTTTCCTGCAACCTCAAAACATAGTTTTCAGGGTTGCTCATAATAGGGAAGTAATACAACTGAAGAAGAGCCAATTTTTATAAAAGGAATTTTGTTTTTGTCCATGTAAAATTTTAGGGAGATTTTCCCACATAGTGCATTACTTAAAATTTATATGAAATATTATAATGCTTTTCTTCCCTTAATTGTGTAATTCATCTTATTGGATGTATTATGCTTGTTTATTTCATTGTTTTCTCATTGTATAATCCAGCTTGATGACATTACTTACTATATGTATTTTACTGGTCAATATTGCATCTATATATCTAATAGTGACATGTGACTCCCATCTGTGGATACCTAAATCCATGGATTGGGACCACACCAACATTAAAGAGATTCTTCTGCAAACTTGGGGTACTCAGCAGTGGACACCTGGAAAGGGTTTGGGCAGCGGTGGATGCCTGAAGAGAGTCTGGACCCAGCAGCGGTGGACACCTGGAGCTCTCCATGCACAGGGCAGCTCCGAGGCACCTTTGCTGGGGTGAGATGGGAACCCCCCACAAATCTTGCAGCCCTCCCACTTCTTGTTTTATAATTCTGAAAACTGCATTGAGTCTCTGTAAGAAAGGCAAATTACAAACCATACCGACAAAATTGTGTTTCAAAATGGAAATCAGAGTAAAATCAGAACTGATTATTTTCTGTTCAATTCATTTCTTTGGAATGTGGCTTTTGGGAATCGAATGTTGGATGCACAAGACCTGTGACAGCAGCATGTAGCCATACAGAGCAATATTTGGCTGGGAGTGAAACTGGCCAAACGTTCTAGATTGCAGAAGAGGTAGTGGAACCGAAGTTACCATATTGCAGGACATTTGTTTCCAGGTCAGAAAATGTGTGTTTAGAGTACTTACACCACACTTCAGAATAGTTTCAGAAGGTAGAAGAAGAAAAGTTGGTTTTTATATGGCTACTTTCTCTACCACTTAAGGCAGAATCAAACCGGCTTACAATCACCTTCCCTTCCCCTCCCCACAACAGACACCCTGTGAGGTAGGTGAGGCTGAGAAAGCATGACTGGCCCAAGGTTACCCAGCTGGCTTCATGTGTAGGAGTGGGGAAACGAATCCAGTTCACCAGATTAGCCTCCATCACTCATGTGGAGGCATGGGGAATCAAACCCGGTTCTCCAGATCAGACTCCAGCGCTCCAAACCACTGCTCTTAACCACTACACCATGCTGGCTCTGTTGCCGTGTTGGTTTGCAGTAGAACAGCTAGTTTAGAGTCCAGTAGCACCAGGTATCTGACGAAGGAAGCTTTGACTCTAGAAAGCTCATACCCGATAATCTTGTTGGTCTCTAAGGTGCTACTTGGCTGGAATCTAGCAGCATATCTGTATTTGAGATTTGAACCTGAGTCAGTCTGGTGTGGGCAGAGGAGTGGATTTTTCTTTTATCTCTTATGTATCACTGAGTGGGGCTGTGTAAAGGGACAGCTTTCTACTTAAAAGTTAGGCTGTAGAATGGCAAAATGATAATGAGTATATTGTAACTATTGAAAGGCTGGAAGAATAATCTTGAGAAGAAATGCACTTGCAGGTACCTATATCATTGCGTGTGTATGTGCAACAACAGGGCAAATAATGACTCATCAGAATAGGGTCTCTGTGCAACAAATTTAAAAAGAATTGTTGGAGATCTATTAATGGAACTTCCAATATCTCATCTGGCTTGACCCTAAGTGGTATGAATAAATCATACAAAAGTTTTTACCCTTGTCTGAAAAAAATTGTTCCTGGATGAGCCTTTGTTAGTGACACGTGCAAAAGTAGTCTAACGGGCTCAAAGTGATCTGTTAATATATTTTAATGCCAAATGTTATTTTAAAAAATTGAACACTAGTGAGGTTCTTTTTATAAGAAGTGTGGTTATAATCATACCGCTGATGACAGAAACAGCACATTCCTATTCCATCTGTCAGTACTTTCTGTACAAAGATGTGACGCACAAGAGTTCTGATAAATGTCCTGGTGTGTAGGAGCTTGCACTTACCAGAAGGATGAACTGTGCTAAAGAGCAGAGTGCCAATAATACCCTTTGTGGTGTTGCTAGGTATAGTAAAGAAGTCCATGTTGTACCTACTGCCATAATGGCCAAGTGATTAGCACACAGAACTCCCTTTCCCCAAATTGTTTGCCTAGAGCATAACAAAGGCTCGAGTTAGTACTTGGTCTTGTAAGGCTCATTTTGTCTTTTGTAATGTCACGCTGTAAAGTTTTAGGAATAGATCATGGTAATTTCAGTGTGTATCACTATTGGTTTCCTAATCATAGATATCTAAAGTCACTTATATACGAGAAGTCAGAATAGACTGATTTGAGTAGCTATGGGGAGGTTCCTTTCTTTCAGCAGAAAAAGAAAGGAAGAATATTGTAACTGTATTGTGGGTATAGAGAAATCAGCTGAATTGAGAGAGGATTGATTCAGAGAAATACATGTGTTATATTGTTAGGTAATGGCATGATCAATGATGAAAGTAGATTATCATGAATACGAATGGCTTAGCATGGAATTCCAGCAAAACTTGATTGAATTTCATCTTTGCATTTCATTCTTGCTGATCATGAAGCTCAGATTACCAATAAAACATTATAGAAATCCTGGCAAAATATGCAATGTACTAGGAAATCAAAGATCCCTTTGCCACAAAGCAGAAATAAAAAGCAGCTTTAGCTTTTAGATGATTGAAGCAAATTACACACATGTACAGTTGCATGATAATCTACACACAGCTATTCACTCAAAGTGAATGTAAGTGTAAAACAATGTGTAAAGCGGTGTTTTGATTAAAAATTTGAAATGTGTGAGTAACAGAATTGGTTGAAATTTGAAATGAGTGGGAAAGTGGAAAACCATAAGAAAAATAGAATAAATTCAAACAAATCTCACATTTTACTCACTACTTGCTGGTTTTGTCTGGGGTAGATTGGCTGTTATGTCCTGAGTCAAATTGGCTTCTGCAAGCTTTAAAAGCTGTTGTGTGAATGAGGGGAGAGTGGGCTGGATCCAGGGACCCGGACCTAAACTCGTATTGTGTAGTTTGGCCCTGTGTGAGAACCAATTGCCACACGAGTATGGTAGCTTTGTAGAGCCAAGCTGAAAGCAGGGGTCTTAGCAATATGGTGAAAGCCAATTCATGGGAGAAGTGAGAACATGGTATACATCGTAGCTATGCATGACTTAAATTGGATAAATCAATCATATATAGAAATGAATGGGGACTGTAATGGGGAAAAAGGAAGGGACATATGCAAAGTAGAGTTTAAAAATCAAATGTCAAGACCAGAATTTTGTGTGAGTGTGTGTGACTGCATAGGAAGTTTCCACCGTTCCTGATGTGTGTATTTGCATTGTGGATAAGAAGGAAGCAAGGCAGACTGGTCATGGGTAATAAGTGTGCCCGAGACTCTGCAATCTTAGTGAGAAAGTGTTTGAAACTATTCATTGGTATGAGCAGCAAATATGGAATTTTTACATTGTGGGGCAAGGCAGGTGGAAGGGTTTTCTCCCAGTTATACTGAAGGACATTGTCTCAGAGAGATTTCTGCTAAGACTGCATTATGTCTGTGAAAACATGTATTAGCAAAGTACATTGGTATACACATGTGCATGTCCAACACATTTATTAAATGTGTGTTATTACATTTACTATTTATTACATGCAGGTACCTACTTTTTGTTGGGGAGCTTACACATTTCTGGTGTTTTCCTTTGCTGCTTTCTGCAATCAGATGTATCGCTGATGGTTAGCAATATCCAAGTGTTTTTCGTTTTAAAAAAATTGTTTCTTGGGCCATGGATTGACATTATTGATGAACAAGGCATAAGAAATGCAAAAAGGGGTAAATAAATTATCAGACTCATTGTGTTTTCCTGCCACATTTGCTCCTTCAGACTGTAGCATAACTAAAGGCCTTATTAATTTGTAATGCTTAATTTTTATGTAGTACAGTTTGCATCAAATTGATACGTGATCATTTCAAACCATTTCTTTATACCATCTTTACATTGCCCTGCTTTTCTTCCTCCTCTCCCTTACAAAAGTATACAGCTTGCCTCGTTTAGAATAGTACTGAATTTTATACAGCAGTAATCTCCAGTTTTGTATAGTAGTAATGTACTTCATTTATCAGACAAGGCATTATGCTTGACATTTGTGCATTTCCAGGCATTATAACCTTATAAAATAAAGTTAGTGTATTTTATTGCCTTATGATGCTTAACAGTATAATTTACACAGAGTAGCATAGAATATAGATGCACATCTGTACCATTCTACCACACTCCTTTTTGGAGCATTGCTGGAGAAGTCAGCTGTATGATTGTACTGTTCCATCACCGGGACTGTATTATTTATCCAGACACAGTTGGATTCATCTGGGCTAAATGCAGCGTCATCGGAATATATCCCATCAGTGTTTTGGTATGAGCAGATGGCAGAAAGTAGGTTTAAACAGCTATACAGGAGCTAAAGCAAAAGAAATGTACTAACAGTCGTCTGGAAGAATGAAACTGTAAACAATCAGAATATTTTAATCTGACTTCCAATGTATTTCTAATGCAAAAAAGTTACTTCTCAAGAGTCATTCATAAAGTTTAGAAGAAGTAGACTTTGTGTGTGTGTGTATTTACTCTTTTAATGTATGAATGGACCTTGAGAAGATACTTTGTACTTAAAATACATGCAACTTTCATCAACAGTTTCATACTTCAAGGAGGTCTGGTTAATGGTAGCTGAATTCTCCTATTGTGCTTTCAAGATGCAATTTTTGTCATGATGATTGAAATGTACAAAGACCTGAACTTACATAGTAGTACAATCAAAAGATAAAATATATAACTGGAAGAGGCTAAGAGGTTGTCCTCCAATTTATGCATTAAGGAGAGAAAACTGCATGCTAGGAGAGCCACCGGGGTCGGACTCCCAATGTGGTAAACTGCAGGGTGTATCCAGAAGCCATCACACAATGAAGCATAGTGAACTTTATAAAATGCTATTGTGGCTCATTGCGACTTGGGTGCACTGTCAAACCTACATAGTCACAAGCTGTATCACTGTTCATGAAGCAGTGATGGCTTGTAATATGGATGAATGTTATTTATTTTGAGAGAAGGCATAACAAAGGTCTTTTATGCGTGGCTGTTTCACTTGCCGTCACCCCTCCAACGACTTCAGGTCTTTGTTTGGATTATGCATGCCATTTCTGACTGTCAGAGGTCGCCTCACTTTCCCCCTGTGTATCCCCGCATTTTGCCTGTGTTTTCAAATTCTAGATAAAACAGGTCCCTCAAACATGGGCAAAACTCGGGGAAAGACAGGGGGAGAGCGAGGCAAACTCGTGATGGTTGGAAATGGCATGCAGAATCCAAAGACCCGAAGTCATCAGAGGGGTGACGGTGAGTGAAACAGCCATGCATAAAGGACCAAAATGTTTCTGTTGTTAAGAACAAGCTGCAGCTGTTTCTAAGTGGTTGCTGTAGGGTCAGTTTTCTCAGGATTTTTCTCTTTGGATGCTTGCTCCACTTGGAGACAGAGGCTTGGGTCCTGTACCATTGTTCTCCTCACACCTCTCCGTCCACTCTGAGGGGGTGTCATCAGCTGCGGGGAGGGGTGTCCTCCACTGCTACGGTCTTTTTTGCCCGTAGCGCTTCTGCATGCGTTAAGGCTCTTTTTAAAACATTGATCTTGTGCGTGTGGAAGTGCTAGCAGGGAGGAAACAAATGGCAATGGCTGGAGAGAAGCACAAGAGGGAATAATGTCATAGCATCCAGTTGGTACAGGCAACTATCCAAAAGCACCTCATCATTTTAGACTAACAAGGTATTTTTTCAGCTGATGACTAAGAACCTACAATTATGAATTTGTTAGGATCTGTTTGCATAACTTTTTAAACGTTCATAAAGGTCTGAAATAGCTCAGGCAGCATTGCAATCACATTTTATTTGTATGGTGTTACTTTTTAGGCTACTTCCAGTTCAGATTTCTGACCAGGAGTCTAATTTAATGTTTGCCTACACTGGACGCTTTTCAAAAATAAATTCAAAAATATCACATTAATGTAGAGTATATTTGGTCCTACTTATGTGAGGGATAAGATTTGAAATGATGTTGAAGTTTGTCTCCTAGTTCTTAATCCTCTTCATGTACTGATCATGGTGTATCAAGTTTACCTTCTGTTGCTTTCCAGGAGAGACATGGAAGAAGTGCTCCAACTATGTAATATTATTTCCACTTAATTTAGATCTTTGTAACATACAAACGGATACAACAATGTCCCAGCGCTGCTGCTTAGTCCAGATTTCATTTTTCAAATGTATATACCACAGGCCGGCATAACCTGCAACTTGCCAAGCTAAATACAGCCCTTCTTCAAACATATTGTGGGTTATGAGGTGACTGACAGTCTTTTTGCAGTCCTAGGCATGTAGCAAAAGCTAAAAGTTTAGTGAGCCGCTATTGGGCTACTTTGGTGGATTCAAATTGGTGGATCACATATTTGCAGGTCTGATTGAGCTGTGGATTTGTGCGGCGTGTGTGTGTGTGTGTGTGTGTGTGTGTGTGTGTGTGTTAAGTGTCGTCAAGTCGTTTCCAACTCATGGTGACCCTAAGAACATAAGAAGAACATAAGAAAAGCCCTGCTGGATCAGACCAAGGCCCATCAAGTCCAGCAGTCTGTTCACACAGTGGCCAAACAGGTGCCTCTAGGAAGCCCACAAACAAGACAATTGCAGCAGCGTTATCCTGCCTGTGTTCCACCACACCTAATATAACAGGCATGCTCCTCTGATACTAGAGGGAATAGGTATGAATCGATGTCCTCCAAAGTGTCCTATCCTTAACAGCCCTGCTCAGATCTTGCAAATTGACCACTTAGACTAAGTAAAATCCATAAATCAGAAAACGACAGCTGTTGGTACTGTGATCGAAAACAAGCTGATTTTGTACACATGTGGTGGAAATATGAGAGAGCTATATCATTTTGGTCTGAAATAGTGAAATGTCTAACGGTTGGAATGGAGGTTGATATTCCATGTAAACCCGAGATATTCTTGTTAAATCTGGTACCTAATCTAGCTAAAGATCAACTTTGTATGGTGTTACATATGATAACTGTGGCTAGAACAACCTTTGCCAGTCACTGGAAACAAAAATCAACTCCAAAGATAGAGGAATGGCTGGTTAAAGTTAAAGAAATATATGTTTTAATTAAGCTAACAGCATATCAAAAAACAGAGATACAATAAGATTGGATGCGGTATGGTCACATACAATCAGTAAAATAAATAATTTCATAAATTTCATAAAAGGCGGGAAAGAAGAATGCGTTGCGCTCAGTCAGGACGTAATGATGAATACGAAGACATAGAAATAAGCTGTAGCTTGGGAGACTTGATCTTATTTTATTATGTATATATATTACTGACAGAATTACTGACAGTCTTTGTAATTTAAAATACCGTATTGTCTGGCGTATAAGACGACTGGGCATATAAGACGACCCCCAACTTTTCCAGTTAAAATATAGAGTTTGGGATATACTCCTCCGCAGCCGAGGCCCGCCCCTCGCGCACTCCCCTGCCGCACTCCCCTGCCGCCCCCTTCGCTTGCCTTTTGCACAAGGGCTGGGAGCCGAGCCGGGCCGGGGGGAGGCGGCACCTGTTCCTGGAAGAGCCCCGCCTGGGGAGTTGGTCACATTCTTGGCCGCGCTGCAAGAGCGGAGCCAGACGCAGCAACGCGCAGGCGGGGAGGGAGGTGGGGAGGGAGGAAGGCAGGGGGGCCGAGGAAGAGGAGCGCGCAGCCCACCCGCCCGCATTCACTCAGCCCCGAACCACCCTAAGTCTGGGCTGGAGCGCGGCGTGGCTGCAGTCGCGACAACGGAGCGGGTGGGCAGGAGCCAGGAGGCGGAGAAGGACATGGGGAGAGCGGCCGCCCCGGCCAGCCAGCCGCCTGCCTGCCTTGCGCCGCCACCGGAGCGCGGCCAAGCGCTTCCCTCCGTGCGCCCCGGCGCGCCTGGCTCCGACTCCCAGCCGGGCAGCGAGCACCCTCGCCGGGCTCGCCTCCCCTCCCTCCTCCGGCGGACATGGACAGAGCGGAGGTGGCTCCCCAGGCAAATTCTCCAGTCTGGCTCGGAAGTTTCAGCACCCGCCCTATAAGACGACACCCAGCGTATAAGACGACCCCCGACTTTTGAGAAGATTTTCCTGGGTTAAAAAGTCGTCTTATACGCCAGACAATACAGTACTATATAGACATAGATATTGTATTTTAAATTACGAAGACTGTCGGTAATTCTTTTTTTAGTTGTTATTATCATTGGTTTTTTCTAATAAAATTTAAAAAAAGATCTTGCAAATTGAGGTCTGTGGCTTCCTTTATAGAGTCAATCCATCTCTGGTTGGGTCTTCCTCTTTTCCTGCTGCTTGATAGAAATATTTTGATTCTGAAAATGGTTAAAGTCGTTAGTGCTAGAATTCTTGAGATCCACCTGGACCTTAGTGTAGATCTATAATTCATTTTCCAGAGTCGAGAATATTGTGTGAATTAGTGTAAATGACAAGAAAGGACCTTATGTTCATCAACACTCTTTTATGCCATGTACAGAACTGCGCATGCAAGAGCTAAAGCCGATGCTGCTGACCAGGCTGGCCAGTCTGCCCGTCAAGAGTGTGACATTGCCAGAGCAGTCGCCAGAGAACTTTCCCCAACTTTTTACCAACCAGGTAATGTTGGAGATGTTTGGCTGAGTTGTGCAGAAATTGTGTTTTCTGTTTCAATATGAGCTTGTGAATCTGTAGTGGAGACTCTTTCCAGAAGAGTACTTTTTACTTTGTATAATAACTCCTTTAATGAAGCGCTAAGCTGGGAAAACCTTTTGTAACGAGGTGAGGATGGCTTTTGTACATCACCTGTATGCTAGTGTTTATATGAAAGTAGCTGCATTTTGTGTATTCAGAAAGCACTGTGTAATTTTACATATTAATAGCCAGAGAGTATGGATTTTAACAGTACTTTCAAGTAACTGAAGTATTTGCAGCAGAAGTTCAGGCAAGAACTGTATGATACAAAATGCTTTCCCTTGGGGAAAAGCCCCAAATGTACCTTAATTTTGTTTCCTCTGTAAGCTTCCCGTCATTATCAGAACAGTTTTTTCTCCCTACTGTGCACTGAAGACTGTGAAAAAATCTCCTGGTTGCAGAGGCAACGCAGGGATGCCTCCTTGTTTTTCTGGGGCAGTGCTGAAGCATAAGAACATAAGAAAGGCCATGCTGGATCAGATCAAGGCCCATCACGTCCAGCAGTCTGTTCACACAGTGGCCAGCCAGGTGCATTCAGGAAGCCCACAAACAAGGCGACTGCAGCAGCAGCATCCTGCCTGTGTTCCAAAGCACCTAATATAATAGGCATGCTCCTCTGATCCTGGAGGGAATAGGTATGCATCATGACTAGCATGATGATAGAAAAGGGGCCTAAGCAGCTGGGCAGCTCTTTCAGTTTTCCAGTGCTGAGCTTGAAGAGAGCACTGGAAGACAGGAACATATCACCCAAACTCCAAGCAAACTTCTCAAAGCGTCAGTAAAAGGAGTTGGGTGAGGGGAAGTGGATTCAACTTTGCAGCTTGTGAAGAAGGGTGTGAAACCAGTGTATCAATTTCACCTCCTAATACTAAAAGATCACACCAGACTGTTTTGTTCATTTAAATGGGCTGAGTTTTACAATTTGTGGAATCTGCATTTTTTTGATAGGTACTGAGATGGTGTTCAGCCATCTCTGCAGAATTGGAGGCTGCAATGCATAAAGTGTAATGCATTTGTTTAGTTATTTAATCCATTTATGCCTTGCCCTTTCTCCCCAATGGGCACCCAAAGTGGCTTACATCTTTCTCCTCTCCAGCATGGTGTAGTGGTTAAGAGCAGTGATTTGGAGTGGAGGACTCTAATCTGGAGAACCGGGTTTGATTCCCCACTCCTCCACATGAACGGTGGATGCTAATCTGGTGAACCAGGTTGGTTTCCCCACTCCCCCACATGAAGCCTGCTGTGTAACCTTGGGCTAGTTACAGCTCTCTTAGAGCTCTCTCAGCTCTGTCTACCTCACAGGGTTTCTGTTGTGGGAAGGGGAAGGGAAGGAGATTGTAGGCTGGTTTGATTCTCCCTTAAGTGGTAGAGAAAGTCGGCATATAAAAACCAACCCTTTTTCTTCTTCTTCCTATAGGTGCACATTTTGTCTGCTCAAGGCAAACTGGTCATTTTCTTGACAGGAGGCCCTCTAGCTAGTAGTTTTTATTAGTCACGTATATTTAACACATTTGGTGATGGTGGAAAGTGCTTTTAAGTCACAACCAACTTATGGCGATCCCATAGGGTTTTTAAGGCAAGAGGCAAACAGACATCATTTACCATTGCCTGCCTCTATGTAGCAACCTTGGACTTCCTTCGTGATCTCCCATCCAAGTACTAACCAGGCCTGACCCTGTTGAGTTTCCAGATCTGATTAAATTGGGCCAGGCTGGGCTATCCAGGTCAGGGCCCTTGATTTATACGACTATTTCTTTCTAATTAATAATTAGGGTTATCAGGTCCCTTTGCTCCACCAGTGGGAGCTTTGTGGGGGCATGGCTAGGGGTGCACGACACACACACGCACCCCACACGATGCACCAACATCACTTCTGGGTTTACCCGGAAGTGATGCAGGCAATCTAGCAATCTCCACCAAAACTCTGATTTTCATAGAGTTTCTGCGGAGGGTGCTAGAGTCTCTACAGCACTTCCGAGTAAACCCGAAAGCGAAGCTGGCACATTGCATGGGTCGCACGCACGTCACGCACCTTCCCCTCCCCCTGGCTTTTGCCCATTCCCACTGGGCAATTGGCAAGCCTATTAATAACAGAGGGTTGATGAACGTTAAGGACAGACTTCAGTTAAGTACTTTTACTTGTGAAATAAATGTGCCCTTTGCTATATTGAAGCTGAATTTGCCAGAGATTTAACAGAAAAATCTGCCGCTTCAGGAATAATAGGTAACATCTTTTCCACTGCAGATGTCACCACATATTGTTTGTAAAGTGCTTCAGATGCTTCAGCTACAGAATATCAAAGGAAAAAACTATTCCACAGAAATAAGTACACATTTATTTCTCACAGTTCAGTTGTTTGAACTATTGGAGGATGGAGTACAAATTTCAGCTTTTCAGAAGTAACTGTACAATAGTCAACAATTAAACAGGAGTGTAGACAAATATTTACAGTGTACAACTGCTTTAAGCTAAGGATAACATATCTTACAAGTGAAATATGCCATTCAGTGGCTGAATGTAATGGTAGGATTCAACCAATTTATTTTAATTTTTGTAAGTGCAAATGCTTCTACACTATAAAATATTAGATTTGGTTAGAAGAAGATTATCAGGCTTGTATAGAATCAGATAAAATATATTTATTTACATTATTTATACCCTGCCTTTCTGCCCAGTGCAGAACTAAGCAGCTCTGCTTCTTTTTATCCTCATAACAACCTTGTGTGGTTGTTTAGGCCAATAGTGTGTGAGTGGCCCAAGTTTCCATGGTACAGTGGAGAATAGCATAAATAATTTCATACTTAAGCATAGGTATGGGTGTATTTTAGAAGGAATAACTGGTGGCGTTGGTCAGTGGCACTTGTGGCAATCACTAATTTCTAAAAACACCTCTGTGTATTTTGCTTACTTCACGTTGGCCAGAGTCTAGATTTGCAGCTGTATAATATGTCTGCTCATGCCTCTCCATACAGTTCACAAAGCTCTTTGCCCAAGCAATAGCCATCATTATCTTTCCCAAAGGGTTTATACTTTTACATTTTAAAAGGCAAATGTAATCCCCTGTGCAAGCACTGGGTCATTACTGACCCATGGGGTAACATGACATCACAACATTTACCAGGCAGACTACGTTTATGGGGTGGTTTTCCATTGCCTTCCCCAGGTGTCTACACTTTACCCCTAGCAAGCTGGGTACTCAATTTACCAACCTCAGAAAGATGGAAGGTTGAGTCAACCTTGAGCCGGCTACATGAAACCGACTTCCTTCAGGATTGAACGCAGGTTGTGAGCAGAGCTTTGACTGCAGTACTGCAGTTTACCACTCTGCACCACTTATATATGCATCATTTATACCCAGCCTTTTTGCCCTGATCAGGACCACCAATGCAGCTAACAGATTTAAAACATACATCATGAAAACAAATCTTAAAAATACCATTGAAACCAAATGCAAACACATCATTAAAACAATTAAAACCAAAGCTAAAATACACATACAAAAACAAAATATAGGGCAAGAAGGAGGGATCACTGGGGGAACACTAGCTAAAACAAAAACTATTCACTAGTTGGTAGAAGACAGTCACAAAAGGGGATAGATGAGTCTCCCTGGGGGGAGAGTTCCAGAGGTTTTGGTGCCCCAAACAGTAAAGACCTTTTCCCAGGTTGTCACCAGCTTAATTTCAAAAGGTAGGGGTACCCAAAGCAGAGCCTCAGAAGAGTGGTCAGGTAGTTTCATAAGGTCCTTCCAAACGCTTTTCAAGGGCAACCTCACATAGAGTATATTGCAGTTGTGTAATCTAGTGGCCACATCATTTCTGCCCAGGAAAGGCAGCAGCTGGCTAACCAGTCAAAGCTGGTAAAAGGCATACCTGGCCACAGCTGCCACCTGCTTATCCAGAAGTAGGCCTGGGTTTAGGAGTACCCCCAAAATATAGGCCTATTCTTCAAGGAGAGTGCAATCTCATCCAGAATGGGTGACACAAGAAGTCTCGGTGAGACTTTTT
Source organism: Euleptes europaea (assembly GCF_029931775.1). NCBI lineage: Eukaryota > Metazoa > Chordata > Lepidosauria > Squamata > Sphaerodactylidae > Euleptes > Euleptes europaea. The sequence continues at coordinate 35,764,780 of NC_079319.1, forward strand.
GCTCACTGGCGGCACTTCTATTTTATTAGATTCAATGTATTAGCCCTCATCCACCCTCAAATTGCCTCCAGGCACCAGTTCAGGGTTTCTGCACCCTCCCTGGGATCAGCCAAAAGCGCAAAATAGAGCTGAGTGTCATCCACATATAGGTGACGTGAAAGCATATACCTCTCAGCATATATACCTGGAGGTATATGCTTCCACATCAGATTATACTAAGGACTCAGAGCTCCTCTTTGCAAGATATTTAGCCTTCAATGGGAAAACCAAGATCTGTGATGTGTCAGGCTGTAGAAACATTTTGCTCTAGCTAAAAGCAGAGAGAAACCACACCAGTAAACTATTGGTGTGTGTGTGTGGGGGGGGGTGTTCTGTGAAGCTATGAATGTAGAGTTCTTTTTCTTTCAGAAAACAAAGTCTTCAAGAAAAGCACTCAGATAAAATGCAATTGACAGTACTTTCCCATCTTTCCTCTACCAGTCCTTTGAAACAAGCAAGGACAAGGGGAATTAGAAGCTTCTGTATGGCAGTATTACCAGAGCATGTTCAGCATCTTTATTATAAATCTCTGTTTATAACTGTCATAAATATTTGTTCTTAATTGAAACCTTGCTTACAAGGTCTGTCTGTGAAAAGGGTTCTTGTGCTATATTGACTGAGCTACATTTGTTTATTTTAAAGACATCTCTTTTTGTGTGTTGACACCCAGAGTGTTTCTTTGTTTGGTGAGGGCTTTCCCCTCTGTGTGTGTTCTTCAGTTATGTAGTGAAACAGATATGATACACAGTCCTATTGCTTTTACAGTCTGTCAGTATTTTCATGATATGAAAATACTGACTCATTTTCAGGCTGTCATTGTTCTTTAATACATGCTACTCAAATAACCACTTTTATGTTTCTGTGGTGTGTCTGACAAACAGGTAGAGGAAACAGTTCATGTGAAATTCAGGTTATTTAAGCAGATATTGGGCAGGAAGACAGCAACTCTGAATGATTAAAACATCTGGACCTGTAGTCACAGGACCTGTAGTAAATTAACTGTCCATTTCTCAGTTTGTTCTGTTACCAGAAGAGCTTGGATGACTAGAGAGGCCTACCTTCGATTCAGGGAACCCTAACCTTGCTTACCCTGGGGGCACCTTTCAAATTTTGAGAAAGGGTAATAGGTGCTACACAAAATGTCTATTGAGAGAGGAAGGACCAATCACAAAAATGGCAGTTGCAGAATGTTGGTAGGTTTCTGTTTCTAAATGGGCACTCCCTGCAGATCGAGGGTGGTGCCTCGTGGAGTCTTCTGAAGTACTTCCTGCTCCAATGACATGGATGAAATCTAGGATAGGCTCATTGCTTTACAGAAGAAGCAAGTGGGAGCCACTGCTTTTGGATCACTGCTTTATAGTGTTTATTTACATAAAAGTATAAATAGCCATTTTATTTACGGGGGAAAGTGCCACCTAGTCGCAGCCAATTTATGGTGAACACATAGGGTTTTCAAGGCAAGAGACAAACAGAACTGGCTTGCTATTGTCTGCCTCTGTGTAGCAACCTTAGACCTCCTTGGTGGTCTCCCATCCAAATACTAGCCAGGGCTGACCCTGCTTAGCTTCTGAGATCTGACAAGATCGGGCTAGCCTGAGCAATCCAAATGAGGGCGCTTGGTTTATAGGATTCCTGAAACTATTTTCTTGTAATAACAATAGAGGGAGGAAACCCCTAGGAATGAAAAAGTACAGATCTATGTTTCCACCAAAAGGACAAACCAGACGGACATAGAACCCAAAAGTCCACAAAAAAATCAAGATAAGTGTTTTTAGATACCCGATATATTACTCATTTTAGCATATACTCTTCTTCAGGAATATTTGTTTAGCAGGAAGTATTTCCAGTTGTATTGCTGTAATGTGTTTTTGTGTTTTTTTGTTTTTAACTTCTTCAACGTTATCTTGAACAGGCATCCCAGTACTTCTGTGTTTTCTTTCTCCACTCTGTTTGTCTGATGACACACTATCAGCAGACAGTGTGAAGAAAAAGACCAACAGTACAGGGAGTTCTGTGTTCTGCTCTCAAAGATTGTGCGTGCCCCTTTTTAAATGCCTTGGTAACTAACAAACTAAAGCATTCATTTCACTTAGTTGGTACATTTTGACTACAGTAATGCCTGGTTATTTATTTACTTAGAATTATTTATATCCAGCATCACGATACAGTGTTCTCGTGGCACTCAAAAAATTAAAATGATAAAACTACCTCATATAAAATAAAAAGGCAGAGATTTGATAAGACAGGGAAAATATAACCGCAGGAACATAGAACAGCAGCATATACCTTAGCAAGCTGAGAGCACAATGCTGAAAAACATTGAAGACAGTAGGCTAAAGTGATCAAGAGGATTTGGCTCAACAAAAGGAAATAAAAAAAATATCTTTACCTAGCAGCTGAAGTACCTCAAATTTTGGTTCCAGGCAAGCTTTTGTAGGTAGTTCTACAGGTTTCACAATGTGACAGAAAAGCATTAGTCTCTGGTGCTCACCTACCGTGCATTTGAAATGGTGACAAACAGAGCAGGGCCATGCTTCCCAAGAGCATGTAGGCCTGATCCAAGAAACAGCATGGATTAGTAGTTAGAATATTGGGATAGTATTTAGGAGACCGCAGTTTCAAATTCTCACTCTGCCATAGAAGCTTACTGAGTGACTCTGGCCCAACCACACACTCATCTACTCCCCCCAGTTAACCTTCTGCACTCATAGAGTTGTTATGAGGATAAAATGGAGGAGAGGAGACCTTTGTGAGCCACTTGAGGTCCCTGTTCAGGAAAAAAGTGGGGTATAAATGCAGCAAAATAAATAAATTTGGATCAGGACTGCAGCATGCCCGAAGAGGGTAAGCCCACGTCACCCTCATGTCATTTTCCTGACCTGAAACAGCTGTTGCTTCATTAAGGAAACATGTAGCCCATCAGTACATGTAAAGTTTCTCCAGCGTGGCACATAGTGGCTCTCCAGGACCATTAACATTGCAGAGGGATTTGTTAAGTCTCCCTTCCCTGTATACTGTGGTCCCAGTCTGAATCAGGCCTGTAAATGCCTGGAAACCACAGAACTCCCAGACCACGTCTGTTGACTGGACCTTAGGGAAAGTACCTGGGAAATGTGTATCATGTAGTTAGGCCCCCAAAAGAAAGGCCTGAGAAAATCTAAACTTTCCAGTGTATGGATCCCAGGTAGGGTTGCCAGCTCCGGGTTGGGAAATAGCTGAATATTTGGGGGGAAGAGCCTAAGGAGGGCAGGGTTTGGGGAGAGGAGAGACTTCAAGGGGGTATAATGCCATAGAGTCCACCTTACAAAGTGGCTATTTTCTCCAAGTGAGCTGATCTCTTTCGCCTGCAGATCAGTTGTATTAGTGGGAGATCTCCAGCCACCACCTGGAGGTTGGCAACCCTAGTCTCAGGCCATGTACTGTGTCTGTTTACTTGTAGGTAACAACGACACCTTTAATTTGATCTGAAAGCAAGTAGGCAGCCAATGTAGATAGCATTAAGTAGCTTTATTTTAGCAGAAGCATTCCTAGCTAGAGCCTGTTTTATCATATGGATGAAGTGAATCCTCATTCAACAAATATAACCGCACGAATGGATATATGAAGACTTAAACATTGTAAACTATGGGGGTAACATAACAATTCTGTTCAAAAATAGTAAAAGATAACCCATGTTGAACCCATGTTGTCTTTTTTAGAGAGTAACAGTAGGTTGGGGGGGGGCAAAATTGTACTTACTGTATATACCCGTGTATAAGCCGACCCGCGTATAAGCCGTGGTGCCTAATTTCTCCCCAAAAATGGGGAAAAATTAGGCACCCGCGTATAAGCCGAGGGTCGGCTTATAACCCCTCCCCCCCCCCGCAGGCTTACCTGAAAGGCTCTCCAGCGGTGAGAATCCGGCGGCGGCGCGGCCCGGGGGGGGCCTGGGCAGCCTTCCTGCGGCTGCAGGAGGCTGCCCCAGGCCGCTCCCAGCGGGAGGAAGCGGCGGCGAGGCCCAGGGGGACCCGGAGCAGCCTTCCTGCGGCTGCAGGAGGCTGCCCAAGGCCCCTCCCGCCCAAAAAAATGGCGGGGGGGGCGGGAAGGGCCGGGGCAGCCATCCTGCAGCTGCAGGAGGCTGCCCAAGGCCCCTCCCGCCCGGGAAAAATGGCGCTGGGGGCCGGGGCAGCCATCCTGCGGCTGCAGGAGGCTGCCCAAGGCCCCTCCCGCCCGAAAAAAATGGCGGGGGTGCCGGGGGGCCGGGGCAGCCATCCTGCGGCTGCAGGAGGCTGCCCCAGGCCGCTCCCGGCGGCAGGAAGCGGCACGGGCCAGGCAGCGGCGGCGGCGGCGGTAAGTTTCCCCCCTCCCTCCTCCCTCCTCCCTTATTGACCCGCGTATAAGCCGAGGGCGGCTTTTTCAGCCCATTTTTGGGCCTGAAAAACTCGGCTTATACGCGAGTATATACGGTAGCTTTTGGTGACAAAATGCCTTGAGTTTACCAACCCCGTTTAACCAGTAGCGGCACCTCTATTTTGTCTGGATTGAGATTATCTGGAGTTAAAGCAAAAGTTTCAGTTTCTAAAGGAAAAAAATATATAATTCAGTACAAATAGGGCACCACAACATTCTGCAGTGAGAATGTTCCATATGGTGTTTATTTTGGGGATCACATATGATGATACAGTACATCCTGTCCTTAATGCCTCAATGATGCAGTTTCTGCCCACTCTAGACTACATAGCTGATAGGGATAAAGTCTTTCTGCTTTTGTTACAGAGCTAACCAAGAAAGGAAGGTATCTGATTTACTTATATCCTACCTTTCTCCCCAGTGGGGGCCCAAAGCGGCTTACATTATTCTCCTCTTCTCCATTTCATCTTCACAACAACCATGTAAGGTAGGTTAGGCTGAGAGAGAGAGTGACTAGCCCAAGGTCACCCAGCAAGCTTCCATGGCATGAGTGAGGATCTGAACCTGGGATTTCTAGATTTTAGTCTGACACACTAACCATTACACCATGCTGGCTCTCTGTTCCGTGTGTGTGTGTGTAGATGTGTGTGCTTGTTTGTGCTTTCCTGTTGTGTAAAACCAAGAGCGCAGGCAGATGTACAGATATCCTGTTCATTTGCTTGGTACTGATGCAAAGCAAGGATAACTACTACCTTTCCTAATCTAATTCCAGCTGCAAAACTAAGTATGTGATGTTGATATGTAAAGCCTGAAAGTAAGCTGTTCCTGCTGTACATGCATTGTGCATCATCAGATCACATGCAAGGAATTTCCTGCCTCTTCAAACTGTATCACAAACAGTGTTGCAGTACTGTTACAGAGGATTAGAGCAACATCGATCTCAAACCTACCTGCGCTGGGACCAGTTTTTCCAACAGTTTGAGTAAAAGCAGTAGTACTCTTTAGCATGCTTGTATCCCAGTTATGTTTCCCATGGAGATAACGAGTTGTATGATTAATAGATACCTTCCACTAATGTTGTTTTTACAGAAGCAATTATTTAGTTATTTAGATATTTACAAGCAGGACCCTACAAGAACTTGTGAGGTACATCTCATTTCCCTTCTCCCCCTTTCCCTTCCTTGACAGCTCCATAGCCTCTCCCCCTTTCCTGCCTCCTTCTCTCCTTCCCATTCACCAACCAGCCTACCTTTATCTCCTCCCCATATTTAGTTTTCCACACTTCCCTACCCCTAGTACTCTCCATCTGGGAAAACTATGGCCCAGTTGTGCAGTACCAGTTTGTCAGAGTGGGCCCAGTTGGACAGTGGGGATCCTGCAAGGACTTGGGAGGGGCACCCCATTTTCCCTTGTCTCACCTTCCCCATGCTATTGCCTCTTTCACTGCACCTGGCAACCCCCCATCCTTCCCCTTCTCTGCTTCCTTCTCATTCACCCACTAATCTAACCTTTACCTGCTCCCACATCATCTTCAGTTATATTTATATCTTCAGTTATATTTATTATTTATTTGATTCATTTATAGCCCACCTTTCTCCACAGTGGAGACTCAAAGCAGCTTACTTAATTTTCCTCTTCTCCATATTATTCTCAGAACAACTCTGTGAACAAGGGCCGACTGGGAGTGAAACACCCTGGAAAAGGGTCCACCCTGGCCCTGTCCCCCCCACCAAGGAGGGAGGGAGAAAGGAAGAGACAGACTGCTTGCCCTGCCCTTGCAAAGGGGGGGAGGGAAAGAGGGAGGAAGAAGCAGCCTGGTTAGTTGACTGGGTGCTGCCTCCCTCACCTCATGTGGTGCTTCAGGCCCGCCTCGCATGGGTTTTCAGAATTTTCTGCAGATGCGGGGGGGAGAATCCCACCAAGTTTGCAGAAGTATCTGTTTTGTGTCATTGTGGCCCCAATCCGCAAATTCGAGTATCTGCAGATTAGGCCACACCTGACTATCAGATATAATATAACTGATACTCCTCTTTTCTTGCCAATGGGGATCCAAAACATAAGAACATAAGAAAGGCCCTGCTGGATCAGACCAAGGCCCATTAAGTCCAGCAGTCTGTTCACACAGTGGCCAACCAGAAAGCCCCCAAACAGGAAGACTGCAGCAGCACCATCGTGCCCGTGTTCCACTGCACCCAAAATAATAGGCATTCTCCTCTGATACTAGAGAGAATAGGTATGCAGCATGACTAGTATCCATTCTAACTAATAGCCATGAATACACCTCTCCTCCATGAATATGTCCACTCCCCTCCTCTTAAAGCCATCCAAGCTGGCAGCCATTACCTCATCCTGGGGCAGGGAGTTCCACAATTTAACTATGCGTTGTGTGAAAAAATACTTCCTTTTATCTATTTTGAATCTCTCGCCCTCCAGCTTTAGCTTGTCCTTCCTTTCCCCATTTTATCCTCACAACACAATCCTGTGAGGTAGGTTATGCTGCGAGAGAGGGACTGTCCCAAAAGTCACTCCATGAACTTCTGTGTCAAAGTGGGGATTTGAATCTGGGTCTCCCAAATCCAACCGTTACACCAGACTGGCTGTGGCTGGTGCTGAAGATGTTTATTTCATTTACTGATCTTTAAAACTAGGGATTATTTCTGTGGTTTTCCCTATGAATTGTTTTTCTGGGACAAGAACCTAAGGGTAATCAGAGGCTAGTAGAGTATAGGAAATGACATTTAGTTCTGTGTATTCTGGATGTTCTCTTCTTCATATTGTTAACTCTGACTCTAAGGATAAACTTTATACCTGATAACAACTGCTAGACTAATTTTTTGTAGGATATAGAAAAGACTGATCAGTAAAAAATTTAAAATTCTATTTGACCTATATAAATAAACGGCTTTTCAAACATTTCAGAGTGTAGATATTTGGAGTGATATTATTATTCATTTAGAATCATAGAATTGGAAGGGACCACCAGGGTCACCTAGTCCGACCCCCTGCACAATGCAGGAAATTCACAACTACAGTACCTCCCCACACACACACACAACCCAATGACCCCTACTCCATGCCCAGAAGATGGGGAAAAAACCCTCCAGGATTCCTGCCCAATCTGGCCTGGAGGAAAATTGCTTCCTGACCCAAGGCATTTTAACCACCAACATTGAGCATTTCTCTGGGCATGTAAGAAAGGGCCAAGAGAGCCGAACACTGATGCAACCCTTCCTGCCCTCCCTCTCATGATCTGCCTAAGTTCACAAGGCTATGTAATTAATGTATATGATTTATGCCAAGTGTAACATTTCTATGTATATATTAATTATTTGTTAGTAGTAGAAAAGAGCAAGAGTCCAGTAGCACCTTAAAGACTAACAAAAATATTTTCTGGCAGGGTATGAGCTTTCGTGAGCCACAGCTCACTTATTTTTGTTAGTCTTTAAGGTGCTACTGGACTCTTGCTCTTTTCTACTACTGCAGGCAGACTAACACGGCTACCCACTGTGAATTAATTATTTGTTGTAATGGTATATTTTTATTATAAGTAAAGTTTAAAGGTTTTTTAAAAGAAGTTACTTTTTGATGTAGTGGTTAAGAGCAGTGGACTCTGATCTGGAAAACCAGGTTTGATTCCCCACTCCTCCACATGAGCGGTGGAGGCTAATCTGGTGAACTGGATTTGTTTCCCCACCCCTACACATGAAGCCAGCTGGGTGACCTTGGGCTAGTCACAGCTCTCAGCCTCACCTATCTCACAGGGTGTCTGTTGTGGGGAAGGGAAGGTGACTGTAAGCCAGTTTGATTCTGCCTTAAGTAGTAGAGAAAGTCGGCATATAAAAACCAATTCTTCTTTTAAAAAATGTGTTATTAAAACTATGTAAAATAATTAGCTGAAGATTGAAATACAAGATAAAATTAGATGGGCTGTCTTTAAGATAGTAATCCTGTCTTCTGGAATTCTTCTAGTTCCAGTTAGTGTTCTTGGGGATACATAGAAGTACAACTGGAATTAGAAATATTCTTTGTGACTAAAGAATAATTGCCTAAGAGTTTAGGCCCTTTTTCGTGCGTGCTGTCGTTTCAAAAAGGTAGAGGTTGCAGAATCTGTCTTATAATGGCAAGCTGAGAAAATAGAAAAGAATAAATCTAAGTGGAAGGAAGAAACTTGATCAAAAGAAATGCTGTGAAACAAACTTAGAGGTGATAGGAGTCAGCAAATTAGATCAGAGACCTGATCCTGCACCCATTGAAGTGAACTGCCAAACCCTGCAGGCTCAGCCCATGTATTTGAAATGCGATACAGCAGCAGAAGTGCTAATGCTATTTTAGGCTGTGTATGCAAAGGAAGAACGTAATGGAGAAGCAAGGTGATAGTCCATCGTTTGCAGATGTCTATGGGCATTGCATTGGGAACTGGGCACTTCAGTACTGGAAAGATGCAGGCAAGCTGAAAAAAATTCAAGGAAGCCATAACAGATGTGTAATTTTTCTTCTAGAACCAACCAACACAAAAAAGCCGATTTTGCAATTTGAATATGTCACCAGAAGGACAATTTCAGATAGTGAAAAGTTGTAGTTTAAAAGCACTGGAGGTGCTATTCTGAAGTTCTGTTTCAGTGGTGTCCTCATTTCACTTCTTTGAAGGGCTCTCCCGACATAACACTTGGCATTCATGGCTCACATTTTGAAAGGAAATTCACAGTGGGTAGCCGTGTTAGTCTGTCTGCAGTAGTAGAAAAGGGCAAGAGTCCAGTAGCACCTTAAAGACTAACAAAAATATTTTCTGGTAGGGTATGAGCTTTCGTGAGCCACAGCTCACTTCTTCATACCCTACCAGAAAATATTTTTGTTAGTCTTTAAGGTGCTACTGGACTCTTGCTCTTTTCTATTTTTGAAAGGATACACATATGGAACTATCCTGTCAGAATTGGTTTACCTTTTCCTTTCTGGGATGAAATAGTGTGAACAGGATCTCTGGTCCTGCTGGTTGATCTTGATTCAGAATATAAATTCTGGTGTAAGGCATGTGTGTACAGTGACAAAGTTCACTCACGACAAAGTTCACGAAGTAGGGAAACAGTGGGATTGTAAAAACCGTGTTTGTAAAGAACTGCACAAAAATAACACCCCCAGTATTGAACTAAATCTGATTTTATTTCATGTACTCTAAAGAAAAAAATTAGGCTGGTGAATCCAATAGTAAACTACCATAGTTGCAAAACACCGGGGGGGGGGGGGGGATAAAAGCATCAGATGAAAAATGCAACTGATACATCCTGCAATAATTTGAGCAAATTCTTGTTTTAATTGTTTCAGGCCCTGATTATATAAAGCAAAAATTTCAAGAGGGTATGGATGTTAAGGAAAACCCTGAAGAAAAAGCTCCAGAAAAACCACCTTCACCAAAAGAGTCTCCTCATTTTTATCGAAAAGGAACTACGCCTCCTGGAACCCCAGAAGAGAGCCCAAGGCAGAGTCCTCAGCGCTCTGCTGAGCCTTCTCCTGCAAAACAAGTCAAAAAGCAGAATTCCACCTCACAAAGACTCATTCAAGAAAAAAATGATACAACCAGTGATAATACAATGCCTATAGTTAACAAGCCTTTTCCTTTGAAATCACCTGTGAAAGCGGAAATATTGGTTAAACAACAGCCAAAGCTCTCACCCCGCAACAATCCTACCAGCAAGGATAAAGGGGAGTTTCATGATCATTATCATGGCTACTATGTGAAAATGAATCCAACATTGTATCCATATGAGCTTGGGGAAGACGAGGACCATGCCAACCCATCATCTTCAGCACTTGCACTAGTAACACCATCTCCGAAGCCAAGCCCTGTCAGATCTGGGCTTCATTTAGATGCCAAAGAATCATTAAGGAAATCTGAATTCACTTCACCAAAGAATCCAGCTAATAACAACTTCCATTCTTCAATGGAACGAGAAGTCAATTCGGTAGGTACTGTGGATTTAAAGATGAAGCCCACATTCCAAAATTATTATCACCTCTTTGTTTGGGTGAGTTAGACATTCAGTGGCCAGTGATGCTCATGTTTGACAGACAGCCAAAGATACTTGTGGTGTTTGCTTGTTCAGTTTAATATTTTCATTATTTTCCACCTTATTTAGAGTTTTGTTGCTTTTAGGATTCCAATAATAAGCAGTACGTTTAAATCTAAATAGATCCCTTTCTATCTAATTTAGGAAAATTAGGGATCTGCCTCACAGGTTTGCAGAAAAATCTGAAAAAAAAGACAAAGGGGTTTTGAAATCCCAAATGAAAGAAGATGCATACCATTGCAAAATCTCAGTCACCATCTTGAGGATTACCAGCAGTTCCCAAGATGTGTTGACAGGGCCAGGAGAAGAAGGGGCTGCTTAGAGGTAGCAGCCAAAGCCACACACACCCAGGAAGGGTGGGGGAATAGGCAGGAGAGGCAACACCAACAACTGTTTGGGCTGCAGTGCTGGTGCTTGGTAACCCCCAAGATCTATTGGCTGAGCTAGAGGGACAAGGGACTGCTGGGAGGAAGCGGTGACTGTCTGGCAGTGTTCGAGCTCTAGTCCAAGATGGTGTCTTCTTTTCTTGCTGGCAGTGGGGAGAAAAGAGAGTGCAACAGGAAGGCTAGGGGAAGAAAATCAGCAGACAGGAGCAGAAAGTAGGGACCAGAAATGCAAGGGAAGAGGAGGGAAGAGAAATCAGCAGGATAATGTGCGGGGGTGGGGGAGTTATAAGCCAGGGAGAACGCATGTGCTTCATTGCATTTAGAGTATAAACATGAACTCTAGCCATCCAAGCTGGAAACTTTGCTATAATATACAGAATCACTCAGGGATGTTTCAGACATTATGGGTTGGATACTACCAGATTTTTCCAGTAGTGAAAGAGGGAGCCCACCAACCATATGATAACTCCCTAAATGTGTCAGAGATGATAGGACTTACATAGAACAAAAGTCCCATGGAACAGGGGCTGCAGCAAGGAGGGGTATTAGGCATTATCATTCCTCTTCCCTCCTGTGCCTACAGAAAAGGCAGTAGGATCCAACTCCTCATTTTTACAGCACAGTAAAGAGAATTGTGGGAAACACAAACACCTGAGCATATAACCACAGCCAATAATTACAAGTATTGGAGAAAACAAGTATACAATATCCTGCCCTTACTTTATGGCCAGATTAATAAAAGAGTTTTTTTTCCTACCTGGCTATCATGTGTATGTAGGAAGAAGTGTACATATAACTTCTTCGTAGTGTGTTTGTATGGCAATGCAGTCTGATTATTATCAGTATATTCTTGACAGTTCTGCCCTGTGAGGCACATTGGGTTGGATCCTATATTAATAACGAACACAACAAATTAACATGAGATATTATTTCTGCCTCCCCCCGTACTGCAGCCCCCCTAAGCCCCTTGAAACAACATGGGATGCAGCATGAGATGGGAGCCAGAAGGAGAAATTGTCAGAAATCCCCCCCACATACACACACCTCTTGCATGACTCATAGAAGAGATTGCTGGGGTGGGGGGGATCTTCTGATTCTGGTAGTGTAGGATTTAAGCTAGTAATTGTATTTGCATGGCAATTATTGTGTGATCAAGTGATATTAAGGAAGGCAGGTAAAACTCAGGATTTCAAACTAGACCAGAGATTATGCGTGTATAGATTACAAAATTTTTCATCTTGTTGGTGCACATTTTTGTTTTACCTTTTCAGATTGAGAGATGAAATGTGCCGCAAATGTGATAACTCTTCTCTCGTTTAACTGTTTCAAAGGAAAGGAAAGTCTTTCCGTTTCAGAATCTCCTATAAATATGTTATTATTTTTCTGCAGCAGAACAGATTTACTGTGGATTTAAATCCTTATAGAGTCCATTTTGCATAGAGCTTTTGCATAATGCTGTCTGCTGATATTCCTCAGTTCTTTTCACCACTATCATCTGAGCCACAGGAGAGAAATATGATCTTCCTTATTCTACCTCTTATCTTAGCCTTTTCAGAACAAACAGATCATCCTGTGTGCCAGTCTGCAGAAATGAGAACTACAAAGCTATTGGAGATATAATCTACTGAGGTTTGATGGATTAGTCTGGAGAGCCAGAAAATATTTTGAACTAAATTCTTGGAATATTAAAATTATTATTTGGCTTAACAAATATTGGTTAAGTATTACATAAAATGCATTGTAGTTACTTGTATTCTGAAGCAAAAAGCTCATTTGCAATAATGGGAATAAATGTCACTTTTGAACAAGGGAAGCTGATTTATTCCACGTCCTATGATTGATCCCTTGAACTATCTCATTTCAATGGCAGTGGCTGACTACGATCTCAGGGAGGCAAGTTCTCCACTACTGAGCTACAGATTTCTCTTTTAACTGCTGTTGTAGCAGAGCCTAATTTTGCCTTTTTAGATCTTCTTTGATACAAAGTTTCCTCATATTTACTGGATACATCACTGTTCAGACACACAGGGTTTATTAGTCCTTTTCTCTCTAAATTAACTATTTAATGAGGCTTGTCCCCTTTACTGTTCTGTGCGTTAAGTTTCACTGTTATATAAGAGCTGATGAGACAGTTCTGAGCTTTTCTATTATGGCTTCTTTATGCCACCTGTTCAAATCTGTCATGGAATAGAGAGACTAATGTTGCCTCCCTTCTATTTTAAGCCATTGCAGAGCACTGAGGCCTTATTTATGGTGCTTCTCCCTGAAGCATTTCAGAATCACACAATTCGTGTTCTAAAAGCCAGAATCAGTCAGGTTAAATTCCACAAACTGAACAAAGTTCTCTGCAATTTGCTTGATGATTGTTAGTATAATGAAACGTCTCAGAAACTCTTCATAGTTTCTTAGATATACCATGAAGCAGTTTACCCTGTCCTTCCTTCCCTTGCTTTAAATTGTCTGTCATTTATTGATCTGCTTGATGGAGAAATGAGCAGAGCATTATATTTTAATCCATAAATTTAATTCCAATGCTTGGACTACCTTTATCAGTCAATCTGGAAAAATTGTGTATGGGTTACACAAATAGTGAAATAGAGGTCCACAGTCTTCAATTTTGGGGCAGGAGCACATGTTACAAATGCCACTTATTGCCTGGAGACAATCGCCACAACACGTAGCACCTACTATCGCATCATTCTGGAAGTTGATGTGGAGAGTTCTCATGAAACAACAGATGTGTCCTAGAAGTTGCAGTTCTGCTACTGGAATTCTTCGTGCCAGACTCCAGAATAACATGATGGTTGACATTGCACATTATCATCTGCCGCAGGGCGGTCATCACACTGAGTCCATTTTCAGTAGTCCCTGCGTGTATTCATAACATATAAACCTAACAAAAGGAAATACGAACGGGAAAAGAAGAAATCCAAGATAACAAAAATCTATTGTCAAGCCAGGTATTTAAAATAATTCTAAGTCTTATAAACCCCATTCGTTGATCTGAACCACAAGAGCACCCTTTCTGTTTTATTGCGCCTATTCATTTGCCAAAATGAAGCTGTGGTAAGTGAATAAAACAAAGCATTTGTTGATATTCCATGGTTTAAAAAGAGACAGGCATTTACATAGAATATTGCTCAGTAAACATGCCTACTTCAGAACAGGTTCATTATTTGCTGTGCAGTCCTAAACATTATTGTGTGTGTGTAATTTGCAGGCTGTCAAGTCGCAGCCGACTTATGGCGACCCCTTTTGGGGTTTTCATGGCAAGAGACTAACAGAGATGGTTTGCCAGTGCCTTCCTCTGCACAGCAGCCCTGGTATTCCTTGGTGGTCTCCCATCCAAATACTAACCGGGGCTGACCCTGCTTAGCTTCTGAGATCTGACGAGATCAGGCTAGCCTGGGCCATCCAGGTCAGGGCACTCTTCTAAACCAGTTGACTTCAGCGGATTTAGAAGTGTGCAACTTTGCTTAGGATTGCAGTGTTAGACTCCCATCATACTTCAGCTAAGAAGTTAAGACTTTGTCATACTGACCATATTAGGATTTTTGTTATGCTTATAGGGGAGTTAGTGTGAGAGCTAACCTCATATTCCTGAGAATTCGCTTTTTGAGGTATGTCAGTTTCAGTTTCCTTAAGATAAAATCTCTAGTCACCTAAAAGAAACTAAGAAGAAATTCCTGCCTTTTTAATATGTTAAATGAGGAGAGTATCCTTGCAACTGGCATAGAAATTATATTGCTATTTTTTTTTCCAAATAACATCTCATTGTATGAACGAAGCATGGCCTTCAGCTATAGTCCTTCTCAGAGAATCCCCTTGCTGTGACACCAGTCATAAAATATATATTTCAGCCTAAGCTGGTTGTTTAGATTTGTGAATGTGTCTTCCTCTCATTTTCTCATACTTCTCTAGTATACAACAACCATCTCAAATTCAAAAATGTAAACATCAAATGAGGGAAAATATAAAGTGGCCAAGCGTTTGTTTAGTACTTTGCTCATTTTTAATTTCTTTTTAGGGACAAACGTTGGGATACTTCTGCTTTTACCTTACCATGAAAGCAGACCGTAGCCTCTCTCTAAACTGCATTACAGTATTTGTAGAACAAATAGATAATTAGTTCTGACAGGTTTGAGGCCAAGAAGCCTGTCACACTTTTCATCTGAATATGATTTCGAAAAACCTCTATAGCAGTGTTTGAATTCGTAATGCTGTGAGGTCATAATCTCACATGTGTTTACTTTTCCTGATGTATTTTATACAAAGATACAGCTCTTCAGTGGAACATCCCAAAAAAGAAATTGAGGAATTTTTAAATCAGGTGCAAAACCTATTGCTATCAAGTTGATTTATTTACAAGAGATGTGGTAAAAATACAAGGAAGACTTTTGTGCTCCTTGTGTTTTTGTGTTTTTGGTTGTGATATAATTTGCAGGCAGCATATTCATGTTCCAGTATGTTTTCTTTAACTTACATTTTGTGAATGTAATCAAAACTCATTTTATTTCACTTTCAGGGTCCTAATTCAATCATGATTGCCCTGGTAATGCTGTTGAATGTTGGTTTAGCCATTCTTTTTGTCCATTTTCTAACTTGATTGGAATTGAGAAAGGTAAGAATAGTATATTTCATATAAAATTCTACCCCCATCCCCAAGCTTAACGTTCTCCCATTCTGAATCACAAAGCTTTATTATTTGCAATTTTTAATGTTGCCCCCATTTTAATTTTCGCTATGCCTGAACGTGATTCATCATGCTTACTTAATGATCTAACTGTTTTGATCCTTCAGTGAAGTCGTGACAACTAGTGGCGTAAACCACAGTTCTCAGCAGTTGTGTCACCAGCCTTTAAATGGCACGAGTCATGTTCAGACACAGGGAAAAGAGGAGGCTTGGAATTAGGATGGGACGCGAGAGAGAGATGAAACTTGGAAAATTCAGCCAGGGGCCTGAACAGTTCCTCTGCTGAGGATTTGTGGCTTTGTGGTCTTCTGAAACCTGAAGCAAGCACCCATGTTGGAGGGAAGAAAAAAACACGCGGAGGCACACTCAAGCTTGTTGAAGCAGCCCAACCAGTGAAGTGCGTTGGTTACTCCATCTGTTCTAGCAGAGAGTGTGACTAAACTGGTAATGTACGGAGCTGCACTTTTGTTGATGGAAGCAAACAGCTGCCTTATTATTTTGTCGTCTGATGGTTTTGGTGGGGGAGACGGGAAAACGACTGCCAGAGGAATGTGGTCAGAGGATTCTATTGCTGTGGAAGTGATTCCAGTGTTCACTCCTATCTCATTAGAAGAAATAGTTAGCAGCATCACTCACCAGTCTTATTCCATTACCTGCTGCTTTTAAGATCTCCTTGCAGTTTTCTGGGAGATTGTGTTTCATTTGCTTATGCATGAATCTGTTCATTACTATTTATTTAAATCCTATGTACAGCCATTATATCGTCATGTAGACCTGCCTGGAAACTTGACTAGTTTTCACCCTGCATCAGAAAGTCAGAAATAAAGCCTGTAGCATATGTGCAGTGTATATGTACATTTTTCTCGGAAGGATCACTTTCTTCAGAACATATTTTTTTCCCCTAAGCCGGTAAAGTCTTTTTACGTTAAGGTTTAGTAGGCAATATGAACTATGTTTGAAGCCATTGTTTATTATCTTCCTTGTGACAGTAGCAAGCAGAATTATTTAAAATGCTGCAAGATTCATCAGGTAGTATGAACATATTTGGAAAGTGAGGTAGAAATAGTCTAAGAAGCCTTGTGTCATTATTGGTTTGGGTGTTATTTCAATACTGAAAAAATTCACTAGCATTTGAAGTCTTGCCTGAGTGCACAATGGAAGCTGTTCATTAATACTTAGACTAAATACTAATTTTCTAAAGAAGGAAATGTCAGGCTTTTTGTTGGATACATTCAGGTAGAGCATTTAAGTCTGTTAATAATGACTGATTATCAGTCCGATGCCTTTAATGTTGTTAAAAATGAGTCTGTAATCTTACCTCAGCCAGTTAAAACTTAAGCCTCAACTTTTAATTTTGGACTATTTGTCTTAATTAGAATTGCTGTCGTGTGTGTTGATGACGTGACCTATGTATTTTTTTTCTCCCCACTGTAGTTACTGTACCCCTCATTACTCAAAAGCATGCTTGTTTATGTATAGGAAAATTGTACATGGTGTGGTCATTTTGAAAGTCAGCATCTTAAAATTTAGAAGCAAAGGGATTTCAAAAGGGCTTGGGTTTGGGTTTATCTTATTTCTTAGAGAAGAATACATTTCAGGGTTTTATCCTGTTTGTACATTACTATCATTACTGTTGTTTGCATGGTTTATTGGAGAAAGAGCAAGAGAGAGAGAGAGAGAGAGACTCATGACTACATTAGCTATTATATGGGGCAGCCCATCAAAGGACATGGGTATGGATTGGCTCTTGTGGCTTGGGGCAAAGCCATGCAAGGCACATAGTGGCATTTTTGCAGAAGTATGTTATGAATCCCGGGTTTTGACCAGTGTAGAACTGAGAAGAAAACAGGAAAGGCAGCAAATGAAAATTTTAACAACTTTCCTATTTATTTTTTTAAAGAACATGTTTTGCTGTTAAATCTAGAAATTCTTAATTGAGAATCAAGTTTTTAAATTGTAACATGACATGATGTCACAAACCTTCTTTATTATCTACAATTTACCCGTTATTCCTTAAACTAATTTTATAACTGACATTTAAATATTATTACATGTTTATTTAAATTATTTAAAATTATGGCTTTTTAAAACATTTATAAATTTTAAGTGAGCATGTTAGTTCCATTTGTGTATGGTTTATGTATGATTTATAAGCTTTTTTAAAAACAAAGGCTCCAATCAAAAATTGTTGGTATTTTTCTAAAATGTGCACAGCTGTATTTTGCATAAAAAGGTATTTATAGTTGTTATACTGTATACTACATTTTGGACAGCTGATAAGTCTGCCAATGTACTTAATGATATGTCACTTTGTCTATTTAAAATTTCTTGATGTGAATGAACTCTTTATCTAATGAGCTTCTTTATTTATAATTCTGGAACCCAAAATAGATAATGTACAGTTTTCATAACTGTATTTGCGCTAATAAAAATAATTGGTCACTAATGTGCAGAAGACTTTTCTCTTTAATATAAATAAAGCATTCTTTTCCTTGTTCAGGGAATGAAAAATTGATAGGGAAGGTTGTGTGTGTCTTATCTTGTATGCTGAGCTTTCCTCCTTATTTTACATAAAAACTGCATTTTGTATAGTTTCAATTCCATTTCTATGAATAGTAACAACTGGAATTAGTACATGGATTGTTTTTCATACAGTGATGACAGAAGCCCCACACAATGCTTATTTGCAGTGGAACTAAACACATGAAGCTGCCTTATACCACATCAAACCATTCGTAAAACCTTGAGGGTCAGTATTGCTTACTCTGATTGGTTGCTACCAATGGTCACATCATCTACTACCTTGTCCTTTTAACTGGAGATGTCTGGGATCTTCTGTATGCAAAGCAGATGCTCTGCCACTGAGTCATGGGCCTACTCCTCAAACCAAGCACAGTGTACCCTTGTCAAGGCAGCACACATTTTCTGCATTTTGCGGTTATGTAGACATAGAAGATTTTAAAATAAAATCTGTGGTAACCTTCCTTTAATAGAAATTGGAGTAAGTGTTTTTTTCCTAACAACATTTTAAGTTTCTTGTCCAGAGAAACACAAAAGTGTGTGAGTATATCAGAGCCCATAATTAAAGGTACATCAATCAGACATTTGTTCATATACAATGCTGATGTAAAATTTAATCTGCTTAAGCAACATAATTGCATAAAATGCAGTCATAAAACTGTTAATACTTTAGTCCTCTCAGCGACCACAGCCAGCGTGGTGTAGTGGTTAAGAGTGGCGGACTCTAATCTGGAGAACCCGGTTTGATTCACCACTCTTCCAAATGAAGCTGGCTGGGTGACCTTGGGCCAATCACAGTTCTCTCAGAACTCTCTCAGCACCACCTACCTCACAAAGCGCCTGTTGTGGGGAGAGGAAGGGAATGTGAATGTAGGGCACTTTAAAACTCCTTAAAGGTAGAGAAAAGCAGGGTATAAAAACCTATTCATCTTCTTCTATTGTCTTTGGAACATGTGTTCTTAAATATATTGGTTCCTTAAGACTTTAAAGCCTAAGGTATCATTCACTCTGAGTTTCCAAGCATTGTTCTTTATTATATTCTCATATGTTTCATGAACCAAAAGAAAGTCAAATGTAGTATTAGTTGTGAACTGTGGTATTCATTTTCCTGCTGCGAGTGTGAACTCTAAACCTGCCTATTATTGAACATGGATCCTCTGGGAATTCTTGTCTTACTCTGACCTGGTGATGTGATAATTATTTTAGGCCCTTAATCTCCAAGGGGAAGTAGTACTATACTGTGGGTTTCTCTGGCTTTTTGTCCTTTGTTTATGGCATCACATGAAATGATGGAATGAATTGCAATCAGAAGTTAATGATACCCTTTTTAATCATGAATGTTGGAATGGTGAGGTTATAGCCAGTTCAAGAGCAGAGAGCTATGGTATCAATGAGAAAGCGACTTTCCCTGTATGGGGCATTTCTGATGTAAAAATCATTTCTCTGACCACAACTGAAATTAACTGTATGCTTTTATCCGAATGGTGCTGGGTATAAGGGTACAGTTTTTTATTTAGCGCTTAAGCTCATACTCTTTGTGAAAATGAAACAATTACAGAATTAACTGCAAAGCTTCCTAGAAGCTAGCTTTATTCAAACAGGTTATGAGGAAGATTTGATTAGAGCAGTGTTTATGGCAGAGTTGGAATATCTGTATAGTTATCTATAGAGTCCAGAGCTCTGAGTCATTTACTCCATAGTACACCAAAAAATCTCCCCTTTTTAGCCAGTTACTAGGTAGTATACAATAAGCAACCTTGTTTCTGAGGTAATACTTCCAGATCAGTGCATTGTCGTGCATTTTGCTTAACAGGACTAGTAATATTTACATTCTGATACATGCAACCCATTTTAGATCCATGCAAAAGTAGATTGGGAGCAAATGCATGAGTGTTTACAGTCATATATGTTAAGTTAATGAAGACTATATGGGGAAATTAGCATACAGCTTAGGGGCAGCATTACAGAGAAACAGGATACCCAAAGCTAGTACATAGAAAAATAGCACGGCTGATATAATTGCAAGTCATGTTCTTATGTCTCAACTGAAGCGTCTTTTAATTTCCAATAAAATCAAAAGAGCAGAAAAATAAAAAAGCAAATGATCCAAAGCTATCCCCACAGTGTTCTTCTATGTGGTAATTAGATTCAAAGGAAATGAGTATCTCTCTGTTTGAAGAAGTTAATGTCCTGTTATTGCATGGGGCTCTGAATAGTAGACCA